>NC_050072.1:41857138-43119449 GCF_009764565.3 Dermochelys coriacea
AACACCCATAACAAACCCTGATTCCCTCCAACCAGGTTATGTCTAGTCCTACAGATCAGGAGAAAACTGCTAAAGGAGTCTGTAAACTGGGCCATTCTTTACTTCAAGGAAGGATATGCAATCATCTCTGTTTGTCAAAGTAATGGAAAATAATCAAACAGAAACCTACTCCCCCTTGGAAGGATAAAAATCAATGTTTTTTTTTTAAATCAGATTTAAATTCAATTTTTTTTGATAAAATGCTTTTTGAGGAAAAAGCCTATCTAAAGATCGTTTTAATTAAGATACATTATAGCTTAAAGATATCTCATCAGGGAATAGGGATTATAAATTCTAATTCTATAGTATGAGACAATATATTCATGTAATGTTTAAGAAAAGTTTTGTAAATGAGTTCCAATAGATCATGGATTAGGGACCTAATCTTATGGGATTCCAGGGTCTTCTGTATAGATTATTTAGGTTAATCTTTCTATCAACCCAATGGGACTCAGTGCTCAGTCTAGAAGATACCGTCAGAGATGCTTAGTTTTGCAGTTCTCAAACTGGATTTGTGTCTCCAGAGATAACATGCTTGTTAACAGCAAAAACGTTTTAAATAAATAAATATATAGAGGTGAGAAACAACAGACCTCAACCCTATTGTCCCTCTGCAAATTTGTGTACACAGAGTCAATCCCTTACCTCTCTCTAAAAGTGCAAAGTTTCAAAAGGTTAAATGAATAGAAGATTGTTGGGGTGGAATAGATCTGGACAAGGAGAAGAAGTCTGAAGATAAATGTGAGAAGGGAAGGACAGGCAGTAGAAACAAGTGAAACTGTTTGAGCAGCATATTCCAGAAGTCTTGAGGTCTTTCCGAGTGTAGCCTTCATTGATTTGAGATCTACCATACCATTCTCTCACTAAAAGGGAAAACCTATAATGGCAACAGGCCGTAAAAGAGACCCAGTTTGGGAATATTTGAATGAAGTTCCTCTACTTGTGGGTAACGCAGGCATGCGTGCAAAATGCAAACAGTGCAACAAAGAAATGCAAGGCCTGGTTTCCCGAATGAAACAACATCATGAGAAGTGTTCCTTTTCAGGAGGAAGCTGCGTTGAAGATGATGAAAGGAACATTCTGAACATGCAGGATCTTCAATGTCGTAATAATAAGTAAATAAGTGCATTGACTTATTTTGTTTAGGAGAATCCATCCTCAACATACAGGATTCTGAAGACTATCCACCTTCAAGATCACCATCATTTTCTATAGTTTCAGAGTTATCTGCCAACGATCGTGTTTCAGTCACATCATGTATGTCACATACCCACAGTATATGACCTGTAGCAAAAAGAAAAAAAAATCTCCATCATCCAGAAACAACCAGAGATAAATTTGTAATAAGAACCAGTAGATTACAAAAAGAGGTAATTGATGAAAACATTGCCCGGTTTGTTTATGCAACAAACTCTCCTTTCTGTATGATTGAGAACCCACACTTCATTAACATGGTTCAGTCATTAAGACCAGGATACAGTCCACCCAACAGAACAGATATCGCAGGCAAATTGCTGAATAAAGTGTATGAAGGAGAAATTGAGCAGTGTGCAAAAGGTCTAGAGGGTAAAATTGTTAACCTGAGTCCTGATGAGTGGAGCAATGTCCACAATGATTCTGTTGTATGTGCTTGTGTGACAAGAGAAGAAGGGAATGTCTTCCTTGCAGAAATAATTGATACATCAGGAAATGCACACACAGCAAAATACTTACAAGAAGCAGCAGTAAAAGCTATAACAAAAACAGTGAAAAAAATTCAAATGTCTAGTATGCAGCATGATCACAGACAATGCTGCAAATGTATCCAAGATGAGAAGAAATTATTTAGAAGAGAGTCCCAAGCTAACAACACACGGTTGCAGTGCTCATTTGATGCACCTCCTAGCCAAAGTCTTCAGTGTTCCAGAAATAAAGGCTAATGTTGTTAAAATTGCAAAATACTTCCATAACAACCACGTTGCAGCAGCTGCTCTGAAAAAAGTGGGAGGAAACAAGCAAACTCTCCCACAAGACGTGCGATGAAACTCAGTAGTGGACTGTTTTGAGCACTATATCAAGATCTGGCCTAATCTGATGACAGCTTGTGAATAAAATCGTGAAAAAATAGATGGCATTGTCACAGCCAAAGTTCTCAACATTGGGCTTAAGAAAAATGTTGAACACATGCTGAGTACCCTGAAGCCCATTTCTGTAGCCTTGAACAAAATGCAGGGAAATAGCTGTTTTATTGCTGACACTATTGAAATTTGGAAGGAACTGAGTGAGATCTTAAAAAGAGAAATATGCAATGATAGAGTTAAATTACAAGCATTAAAAAAAACGAATGGGACAAGCACCATCTCCAGCTCATTTTCTTGCAAATATTCTCAATACTCGGTACCAGGGTCAAACCTGAAATGTTGAAGAAGAGGAGTTGGCTCTGACATGGACATCCAGCAATCATCCCTCCATGATGCCAACTATAATAAACTTCAGAGCTAAGGGTGAACCATTCAAGAAATATGTTTGCTGATGATGTTTTAAAGAAAGTCACACCAGTGAACCTGTGGAAGTCACTTCAGCACTTGGATTCAGAGACTGTTAAAGTGATAATCTCACTTTTAACAGCAGTAGCTTCTTCTGCTGGTGAAGAAAGAATACTTTCTTCCTTTGGACTAATTCATTCCAAATTGAGAAATCGTTTGGGACCTGAAAAAGCAGGAAAGCTTGTTTTTCTTTTCCAGATTATGAACAAACAGGAAAATGAAAGTGAAGACAACAGAGTTAGCTGCAGAAGCCAATATTTTAAGTTTCTCATGTTGACCTGGCTGACATAGTCGATTTAATTTTTGTGGTTTTTTAAAAATATTCAAAAAATATTTAAATATTTAAAAAGATTTTTAACTAAAATAGTTAACAAAAACAAAGCTGATTTTAAAAAACTTGAATGTTTAACTAAATTCAAAAATTCATATGCTTGTTTTGTTAAAATATTATACGTTTGCTGTTGAAGAAAAAAATCCAGAATACATAACATTGTGGTTTTACTTAAATAAAACAATTAAAATATCTGTCTGATGAGGTTCTCCTCCTAATACAGCATGACAAGAAAATCCTCCAAATATTAATGATTAACCTGTTGAATTAGAGATAGTTCACCTTCCAGTGACTTCATAAATATCTGCTTCAGTTACCTTTGGTAAATTAAATAACCAAACAATCATTCATTTTCTGATACAGCTGTAAAACTAATCTGCAAAGTTTTCAAAATAAATCACTTAAAAATGTATAGTGTGTATCTTCTAAAAATGAAACCTACATCTATCTCTGAGTTGTGAAGATATGTATTAAGGTTATAACAACGAACAAGAATGCACTTTTATGTAGAAATCCATGATTAAATTGAGTCTTCCTGACTAGTGATTTAAATCAAACCCACCCTGCTTAAAAACAAGCCCATTTTATTTACAATCCCATCTGGAACTCTTGGCTTCTTCTCTCATTTGTTCTCTACCTGGAATCAAGTGTCCTCTCTGACGTTGGGCCTAGTTGCCAGACTTTAGGCAAAGATTTTATGTTCCTCTGTCTGGACAATCCTAACTTAACCTGCCTCCTTCTCACATTTCATTTGCTTCTTAAGTTAATTTAAACTTCAGTGAAATGACATCTTGGGCAGCTGTTGCAGGGCTGGTTTATTTTCACAGACCCAGAGCAGTCTGTTAAACCCTTCATGTCTTAGGATGTATGTACCCCACACCTGACTATCACACAACCTATTTAAAAATAAACAAAACAAAACAAAAAAAAACTTTCCACAAAGGAAGGCATCCTTTTAAGGATACTTTAAGCCAATGCTTCTTAAACTGCCCACAGACCACCATGGATGCCATAGAAAGGGATCCTTCAAGCAATAAGACTTTATCCTAGGAGTTCAACCCATGCACTCCCAGGAGGGGAAGCCCTGCTGAGAGTTTACTTGGATCACTCATCTGAAGACTGATACTGGGGTAGGGGAAATGGGATTGAGGACATGACATCATTCCATAACCATGAAGATATCATCACTAAAAGAAGTGATAGTTGATTTTCCAAACAAGCAACAACAAAATTGTATAAATGGAGAAAATACACATCTAGTTTTATGAGATATTAGTAACAAAGATATGTAAAACCTATAAATTCAAAATTCATAATATTAAGGTTGCCAGTGTTTATTTTAAGTAATTCCATAAGATTAAAACCATGACACTAGATGCAAGGATGTATAATATCTGATTATAATACTTCCTTCAGTCTTTGAATTAGATTTTTCCCAGGAAACATCTACCTTTCAGTGCTGAATTTGTCCATCCAATTAAAATCATGTATGACCATCATTCTTTTATGTCAAAATGACTTTTGAAGTTTAGTGGAACAAGCAGCCTGAAGTGGGAGACATGTTTAAAAAAACAGGAGAGAAAAACATTCCCAAAAAACCTAGATGAGTTTTCAAAAATGCTGTATAGAGCACCTACAACTTAAGGAAGAACATCTATACTAGATAGGGATAACACACTATCCTCTAAATATCTACGTACAACTAACTGTTTCTCTCCAGGGCTACATTTACCCTTTTTTCCTAAATGAGTGGCCATTCGGAGCCATGGTTTCAGAAATCCCTAGGTCCACAAGTACACAGTTTTTCTGAACAACTTTGTTCCTATCCACAAGTTCAAAAGAAAGGCTTTTTGGGAAAGTAAATTCAGCAACTAATTTTGCCAAAAGAGGTCCAAGCTTTTCTTTTGAAGAGTTCTAGCAATACAGAATGCTATATTGGAACACATCTCTCTACCTTGCCTTCCTAATGTCACCAAAATAACCACCTCACAGAGTATGTTTATACTTCAGTTAGAGGTGACTGTAGCACATGCAGAGACACCCAAGCTAGCTTTAATCTTGCTAGAGTGAATACCAATAGCATTCACTGCAGCAAGGATTTCAGCATGAGCTAGTTCTCCCAGTTCGTGTCCAGAGTCCCAGGTGTGCTTGCACATCCCATGCTGACACCTGTGCTGCTGTGGCTTCACCGTACTAGTACTCTCACTAGCTAGATTAAAGAGAGCTTGCGTATGTCCACACCTGCAGCACCTTGATTGCAGTGTAGACATGCACACAGCTAGGGTTTTGATTAGGAAGTGGAGGCAGGGTCTAGAATGAGAGAGCAATAATAATGCAAATGAGTAAAAAACATTAAGAAAAGTGCATCAACGTTGGTATATCTAAAATACATGCTCCCAGAATAACAAAGACTAACTGCAAAGTAACAGCAGAATATCATGCCCCAGCATTCCTAAATTGGGGGCTCACAGAATGCTAGATCAGACCCCCATCCACCATCTGGGACCTTTTTGTTGGTTGAAACCTTAGCCCTCCTGCATCATCTTCTGATGAACTTGCGTACCTGTGGACTAACTAACCCCACCTATTTTCAGTTCCTCTATAGAGGCTGAGCCTCATTTCCCCAAGACAGAGAGAGAGTAATTATCCCTCCAAATGTTAACTGTCAAATCAAAACTATTAGCTGCATTCAAATAAAATAATGCTTAAGAATTCAAGAGAAGAAACGGACTGAACAAAGAAAAGCATTTAAAGAGGCATCATTTACTTGGGGGAAGGAGAGAGAAAAAGAGAATCGTTTCAGTTTTATGCAATAAACAAAGGATAACATCAAAGAAATACTGTATATTACTTTCCCTGCATTTGCACATTCCCAAACTCACAATCTTTTGGATTTAAGAACCTAAATGTAGGCACCCATGCTTGAAAATCTTGGTCAAATGTTTTTAAGTCGAAGCTTTTCTAATTTTTTCACAAAGTGTCAGGGGCTCTCAAATATCTTCAGCCTGGAGCCATCCCATAAAAGCAATTTTTTTAGGTCACTGGATAAGATAGAGTAAAAAGTGAACTCTAAAGGAATTAAATGACAGCTACCAGAGTTTAAATGAGATAGTTTCCCAATTTAGGATTATGCTCTGTTATTTAAAAAAAAAAAAAAAAAACACCTTACTCTTTTTCTCTGGTAAGGCCTGCAGTTTCCCCAGCTCCTCTTCCTCGCTGTCTTCACTGCTTGTACTGCTGACGTCTAAAACAATGTCTCTTTTGGGGTCCACCCGGAGAAAGTTTCTGCATTCAAATGTCAGATGACCAGCTGAATAAAAATCAAAAGAGTAAGCCACAAGCAGAAATACTTCAAATTATAAAATAATGTTTAAGAGTTACTGCTTTGTGCTGAGAAATATGAATTTTAGTATTACACAGATTTCATAAAAGGAATGGACTTTAATTTGGTTTGTCAGTGGAAAAATTAAAGGAATATCACTTTGAAAAACTATTGCAAAGTTTGGGGCTGTGTACAGAGCAGAAATGTTTTTGTTTTAGGGAGTGAGGGTTTCAGTTAGCATCTGGTGCTATTCCCATCAATTATCAATTTATTTTTAGAACCACTTCCCTCAAAGCTTTTGCATAGTCTTCTTCATTTTTTGTGAATGTGTTGCATACCCTTCCCTGAAGAACTGATTTGAAGGAAGGTGAAATGTTTTCCAAATTAAATTATTTTTTTTAAAAGAGTGAAATGTGAGAGTCTACTCCCTTCCAGTGACAAATTATATCTGCAGTAACCAAAGGTTATCAACTAAAAATGTGTATGTAAACTATGTCATTCTTTATTTTCTAAAACATATGCGCGTGTGTGAGTTTCTAGTGCTTTACAGACACATTAGAAAAAAGGAATTTGAAGCTAGCTTACACTGAACTTATACTGAAACATGGGGATTCAACCAGAAAGGCAGATGTGAGGTGGAAGCGACTGCTTGCCATTTAAAAATAAATAAATCTCAATATATTCTTTCTATGATCAGCTCAAAATCAAAATTACAGGATAAAGGTGAAATGAACTGTCTTATGACCTTCTCCCAATTACTGTAATAAGTGATAAACATTTCTAGCTTAGAGATAATAAATAGACCAATTCCTTTTTAATACAGTCAATGTTAGAAATGCTATTCATTAAAGAACGCTTTGCAGCAGCAGTTATCTGTAGCAATGTGTATTTTTAAAAAATGCGGGGCCAAAAATCCTAAATTTGTATCCAGACAACAGAAACTCCTAACCCATCTGAAATAATGGACCTGGGGAAAAATGTGAAAAAAGGGAGCTCCAAATCTATGATAATTTGTAAAGCTGTCAGCTGAAAACATAATTTAGCCCCACACAAAAGGGAAACCCTGCTAGAAGTCTCCACAGGAACCAGGCTAGTTACTGCTACAAACACAGCTTTTTCACATCAAAAATAATCTTCTGAAGCCAAAGCAGTAGGGAACATTAAAACAAAATAGGTTAGTTGGCTTTCCTAATTTCTTTCATATCCAGAAAGTTTACAACACTGCACTTATCACACAATTAATTCTATACTAACATCTAATTGCCTTGAGAGGCGTTGACAAGTAAAGGAACACAGTGTCAAAACTTGCTGGAAGAAAGTCTACTACCTCTCTCACCACGTAACCTTTTTCTAAATCAATTAAAAAATGGTTTGAAAGGTTTGTCAACAAAATGTTCATTAATAATTAAGGGAATAACTAATTACTTAAATAGTATCAAACATGTAATATGAGGATTTAGTATTAATTTTTTTTAAAGATAGACTATAAACCAGATAAAAACTAATTCTGTGCTAAGATTTAAGAGAATAATCACTGAGCTCCCCAGGCAACACAACATACAATGGAAATGATAAAGAACAGCTACAGCACTTGCAAGATAGTGTGTTATGGTAGTGTCTTACAAAGTGTGGGGCATGCAAAGGAACAGCTTTCTTGGGCAGGAAGGAGCAGAGAAAGAGCCACTGAATTGTTCTTTAGCGTCTCAGCTTTCATTAAAAAGAAGAAGAAAAAAAAGAAGAGTATATCTGGTATAGTTGTGAAGAAAACATTCAAAACGTGAAATGACTGTAACCAATGCAAAAATTCTTGTTTGAGCTTGCAGAGAGCCTGATACAACAGCTCTGAGATGTAAACTGCTCATTCATCAAAATGAACAGCGGGAGGGATAACTTAGTGGTTTGAGCATTGGCCTGCTAAACCCAGGGTTGTGAGTTCAATCCCTGAGGGAGCCATTTAGGGATGTGGGGCAAAAATTAGGGATTGGCCCTGCTCTGAGCAGGGAGTTGGACTAGATAACCTCCTGCGGTCCCTTCCAACCCTGATATTCTATGAAAATGGGTGCCAACTCAGATACCAATGAGGATATTTTAAAATGTCAAATTTGTTAGCCATTTCACTTCTCACTGAAGCATGTAGGAAAGTAGTAAGATCTTATTATTAGTGCCCTACCAAATTCAGGTTCATTTTGATCAATTTCACAGTCAGACGGTTTTAAATTTAGTCAATTTCATGTTTTCAGATGTTTACATCTGAAATTTTACTGTGTTGTAACCCTGGAGGTCCCAACCCAAAAGGTACCCAGAGGTGGGTCTGATCCCTCCCACCCCTGAGCAGCCCTGCAGGTGAAGAGGAACTCTGGTCCCTCCCCAGCAGGGATTTGCAGCTAGAAGGCCCTGGCTGGGGCGCTCCCAGCAGCACAGGGGAGATCAGATTTCACAGGGAAGGGCTTATTTCAGGTCCATGACACATTTTTCATGGCAGTGAAATTGGTAGGGCCCTACTTATTATGAAGATCTACACTAAGGTTTTCCATCATGTGGGGATAGGGAGCCGACAAAAAAAAAAAAAAAAAGAAGTATAAATTATGATATGCAGGCTTTTAACAACGAACTGCAGAAGTGGTATATTTGTGTATGTGTGGGGACAGTTTCATTTTTCTGAAGAGATGGCTCAGCTTTCAAAAGTTTGAGAGAAACTGCACTCTGGGCATCTTTATACTGCCTTCATACTTACGATAGCCACACTTCTTGCATCCTGCCCTGATATTATCCTTATTTCCACCTGAAAACAAACAAACTTCCATTAATTTTGGGTGTTACTAATTAGAATTTAGTTTCTTTTTATCCTTTTTATTTGACTTGACACCATGTTAAAGTACATACACATTCTGCAGTGATTTGTTCATTAGAGAAGTCTATTAGAAAACCTAATATCTGGTCTATTGTCCGGCTATGCCAGAAGGACAGGAGATACTGGATGTGTTTTAATAGGGCTGCCCTTTATTCCTAAATGTCTGGGAGTACCCGGCAGATAAAAGTTTACAGTGCAGATAATTCTCTAATTATTTACATACACCCGGGGACAGCGCTCCCTCTTACCTATCCTGGTCCTCAGCAATCCCACTGCTGGGACCTCTCACCCCCTCCCCAAATAAGGGGGGGCTTACTCCCTGTCGTACCAGCCCCTAAACACCCGTTTCCACTACTTTAAAGAATACCTCCTTTAAATCCTTTCTCAATCTATTTTATCTGATCGCTGTATCCATTCCCTATTAAATATCTGCACTGGATATCTGCCACAAGGAGGCACCAGCAATTAGCTTGGCTGCCTTCCCCCATATCTAGCTGGGTTACCATCTAGAAATCTACTGATGCCTTCTTCAATACCAGCCAAAAACATATCAGTGTCTAAATCTGCAGGTCAACCCCATCCGCCCTGAATAACTCTTGCCCGATATGCTATGTAAGGATGAGAAATCACCAACTCCCTTATGCCATCTATGATTTTGGCCACCTCCCTCTTCTCAGACCTACTACTCATGTCAACCCATGGAGGCTTCGCAGCTTCCTGCCACATGCTGTGTCACAACATATCCAACCAAATAGTTTTTACTCCTGGGAAAAGTTCCAGGATCTGGCCCAAGTCCTTCTTAGCTCTAAACATTAAGTCCACCCCTTTACACATTCCTAAATCATTTTCCCCGAGGTGAATGACAATCATATCTGGTGCTTGCACATGGGCCACCAGGCTATCAGAAGGGGCATCAACTGCTCCCATAACATGCACCTTCTCGCACACTTTTTACTTATTTTGGTAACCAAAAGCAGTGAGTGATAATGTAAAGGGGAACAGAATACAATAGTGTTACAACATCTCCAAAGTCACTTTTCTACAGTGTATCCTATCACAATAATCCTGATATTCTATGTTAAAACAATTAGTGCCAAGTACTTTTAAATAAATCCACTCTGAATGACTGGAATAATTTTAATGATGTTTTGCATTTTTATTTTTTAGTTCTTTTCCTAAAGAATGGCAACAAATGAAAATCAGCCTACCATTAAAATGTGTTGATTACAACTAACTATAGCCTTTAAAAACTAAATTTGGGGCTTCTCTATGCTATCCAGGAAGACACACTATATCTATATACATTTATTCAAGCAATTATATAGCTTAACTTACATTTAGAGTCTTAATTTTTACTTTTTTATTTTAGAAAATGGTGAATGATGCATGTCTTATTTATCAGATTTTTTCACTAATGATTTTTGTCAAGCTCTAGTTGGATAGATAATAAAATTCAGCTAAGAATTTCCCAAAGTAGCATTTTTAATTAAATGAAACCACCTTAAATGTGCTGGATACATAGGGAAAAAAAAGTTTATCATAATATGTTTTGCCTTTAAGGATACGTCTACACTGCAGTTAAAAATCTGCAGCTGGCCTGTGCTCATTGGGCTCATGCAGCTTAAGGTAAAGGGCCATTCAGTAATCAGTGTAGACATTCAGGCGTGGGCTGGAGCTGGGCTCTGGGCTGGAGCAAGGGGGCAGGGTTCCAGAGCTCAGGCTCCAGCCTGAGCCCAAATGTAATGAAACAGCGCTTCACCCCAAACCCTGTGAGCCTTAGTCAGCTGGCATGAGCCAGTTAGGGGTTTTAAATTTTAGTTTAGACATACCCTTAAACTAACAAATTTATTAAACAAAGAATGTATTAGCTATAGTTAGTGAATTTAACTGATTGTTTCTGGTCGCCATGTTCTTCAAGGTTTTAGAACAAGTATATAAGTAAATGAAGCATCAGTTAGGTAAGCTTACCTCATACTACATGATAAAGGCCTAATCCTTACTTAGTGGATAACTGATGAGCAATTAGTGCATAAATAGGTGCATAAGTAATATATGAGCAATATATATGAAGATTCTGTATGCCTGCATAACTGAATACGGTAATGACCTCTGTATAATGTTTTGAGATAGGACAGTGTGAACAAAGGTTCCTGGCAATGAATCGTAACATCTGGACATTCTGTTATTGAGTTTTTGGTGTGTCTAGGGAAAATGAGGGAAGTTTCTGTCAGATAACTAGAATTGATAGTTTTGTTATTGTTAAAAATGTAGAAAAACATGTTATATAATTTAGTGTGAAGTCTGGATGATCATATAGGGTAGTAAATATTACCAAATAGAAAAGGAGCGATTGGGCTAAAGAATGAGGAGTACTGATAAAAGGTGATATGTAATACTGTGTATAAAAGATCATATTGGGACCTGAGGTCTCTGTCTATCTGACAGATAATTCATTAGCCTGCTAACTTCCACCTGATCATTGAGGTGTGGCACTCTGTACCTGTGTGAATGAAGCCTGGACACTGGATTCAAGAACTCGGGGTTAACAGCAGTCTGTCTGCTTTCCTTTGGTTTGTGAGTAAATCTGTGGGCCTTGCTGAATGGGGTTCTGAAATATCACTAAATAGTAGAGGTCATCCTCTTACATCTTGTTTTTTGTTTATAGATTGGAAGAGGAAAACAAGCTTTCCTGCTTTTCCAACTCCCACTAGGTTTCTTAACTTTGAATGAAGTAGTCATTGAACTGAACTAGTTGAAATAAACTGGAATGAAGAAAATACTCTCTCTGCAGTTACAGAAGAGGCTATTGCTGTCAAAAGCTGGTTTCGCACTTCAACAAAAACTGGTTACAGGTGCTTAGCCAGTGACTTCCACCAGTTTAGAGCTCTGACTTTCTTTAATACTTTATCAGAAAACGTACTGATTAATAGTATTTCTTGTATTTAGCCTAAATGATTTTAATAGATTATAATAAATGTAGGCTTTAACATAGATTGTCAATTTAAAAATTAATTTTCAACAGATTTATTTTTTAACTATATCTGTACGTAAATTAAAGTCTGATTTAAATCCAAAATCCAATTGAAATAAAAAATTTAACACAAAACAGATTTTCATTCACCCTATAATCATTACAAATTATATAAAATTTGTCATGTGCACTCATGCATTAATTGTACATACATATTTCCACAGAGACATACAAAATCTAAATTATGATTCTAGACTGCGAGATAAACACAAACTAGGGTTGTCAATTAATTGCAGTTAACTCACATAATTAAATCAAAAAATTAATTGTGATTAAAAAAATTAATCGCAGTTTTAATCACACTGTTAAACCATAGAACACCAATTGAAATGTATTACATATTTTGGATGTTTTCTACATTTTCAAATATATTGATTTCAATTACAACACAGAATACAAGTGTACAGTGCTCACTTTATATTTGATTACAAATATTTGCACTGTAAAAATGATAAAGAAATACTATTTTTCAATTCACCACATACAAGTACTGTAATCTCTTTATCATGAAAGTGAAACTTACAAATGTAGTTTTTTTTGTTACATAACTACACTCAAAAACAAAAACATAAAACTTTAGAGCCTACAAGTCCACTCAGTCTTACTTCTTGTTCAGCCAATTGCGAAGAGAAACAAATTTGTTTACATTTATGGCAGATAATGCTGCCCACTTCTTATTTACAGCATCATCTGAAAGTGAGAACAGGCATGGTACCATTGTAGCTGGCGTTGCAAGATATTGACATGCCAAATGTAGAATTATGTACAAAAAAAACCTGCACTCAAAAATAAAACAATGAAAGCTTTGGAGCCTACAAATCCACTCAGTCCTACTTCTTGTTCAGCCAATAGCTCAGACAAACAAGTTTGTTTACATTTGCAGGAGATAATGCTGCTGGCTTGTTTACAATGTCACCTGAAAATGAGAAAAGGAGTTCATATGGTATGGTTAAAGATTCTTATGCCTCTTCATTCTATGGCCATCGTTCCAATGAACTGATGATGCTCATTAAAGAATAATGTGTTAATTATATTTGTGACTTAATTCCTTGGAGGAGAATTGTATGTCTCCTGTTGCTTTACCTGCTTTCTGCCATCTATGTTATATTATAGCAGTCTTGGATGAGGAGCCACATGTTGTTTGTTTTAAGGACCTTTCCACGGCAAATTTGATAAAATGTAAAGAAGATACCAGTGTGAAATTTCTAAAGATAGCTACAGCACTCGACCTAAAATTTAAGACTCTGATGTGCCTTCCAAAATCTCAGAGGGATGAGGTGTGGAGCATGCTTTCAGAAGTCTTAAAAGAGCAACACTTCAATGCGGAAACTATAGAACCCGAACAACCAAAAAAGAAAATCAACCTTCTGCTGGTGGCATCTGACTCAGATGATGAAAATGAACATGCATCAGATCGTTATTGAGCAGAATCTATCATCAGCTTTGGATCGTTATTGAGCAGAACCTATCATGAGCATGGATGCATGTCCTCTGGAACAGTGGTTGAAGCATGAATATGAACATATGAATCTTTAGCGCATCTGGCACGTAAATATCTTGCAACACGGATTACAACCATGCCATGAAGTGAGCTGTAGCTCACAAAAGCTTATGCTCAAATAAATTTGTTAGTCTCTAAGGTGCCACAAGTACTCCTTTTATTTTAACCATGCCATATGAACTCCTGTTCTCATTTTCAGGTGACATTGTAAACAAGCTGGCAGCATTATCTCCTGCAAATGTAAACAAACTTGTTTGTCTGAGCTATTGGCTGAACAAGAAGTAGGACTGAGTGGATTTGTAGGGTCCAAATCTTTCATTGTTTTATTTTTGAGTGCAGTTTTTTTTTTCTACATAATTCTACATTTGTAAGTTCAACTTTCATGATAAAGAGATTGCACTACAATACTTATATTAGGTGAACTGAAAAATACAATTTCTTTTGTTTTTTACAGTGCAAATATTTGTAATTGAATAGAAATATAAAGTGAGCACTGTACACTTTGTATTATGTGTTATAAATTGAAATCAATATATTTGAAAATGTAGAAAACATCCAAAAATATTTAAATAAATGGAATTCTATTATTGTTTAACAGCGCGACAAATTGCGATTTTTTTTAATCACTTGACAGCCCTACTACAAACTGTAAAAAGTAAGTAGTCAGTAAATCAATATCTTAGCAACAGCTAGCCCTACAAATAAATTTTAAAATATTGTATAACTTTGGAAGATTAAAGAAGAGTATTACCTGTTGAATTGTATTTCTATATCCATAATATACCTCCTTATGTTATTATAACTTGTTAAGGTGCTAATACATTGGGGGTGGAGGCAAGAATCCTCCACAACACCATCTTATGGAATTAATAAGTAATCCTTTTTAATGAATATATTTGAGAAAATTTAAATTACTTTCCCCAAGCTAAAAAACTATGGTGAGAACTAGTTAAGAAAAATTTAAATAAACTTCCCATTCTCCTGATAGTTCATACATTTGTTTAACTACAATACTTATGTGTGAAAATTCACCTTTTGCATTCCAATAAACAAACTTAACTCTGTCCCACAGATGTACTTATGAATTCTTTCAACATATTCATATATTAATGATATATATGCTAAAGGAGACTATTATTTGAATCTGTAAGATGAATTTTTACACATCAGTATTGTATTAAATTATGAACTATCGGGGGAATAGAATATTTAAAGTTACATCAAATAGTTGTGACCATCCACACCCACTGAGAAACAACAAACTACTTTCAATTCACTCTGGGTCTTATCAGGAGGACAAGAGAAGTGAGGGAGAGAAGAAGTAGAGAGGCGCAAGAAGAACTTGGAGGGAGAAAAATGCAGAGAATGAAGGTGGAGAAGACTAGGAGAAAAGATCTATTGGGGCTGGACATGAGAAAGAGGGCAGATTTTGGTGAACAGGGATAAGAACCTTTTATGATATATCTACACTGAATCAGACACTCACGGCTGGCCCATGTCAGCTGACTCAGGCTCGTGGGGCTCGGGCTGAAGGGCAGTTTTTACTACCATGTAGCCTTGCAGGCTCAGGCTGGAGCCCAAGCTCTGGGACCCTGAGAACTGTCAATTCATAGAGGTTTAAGAGTTTGCTACTGGCTTTCAGTTAATGGACCTAGAGACAGATTTTTAAATATAATTTGATTTCCATGCAAGTTAGATACCTAATTACCTTTAAAAATCTGGTCTCTGCTCCTTTAGTTCATGCAAATAATGGCTCCAGATTGTAGATCCAGACTTCTGGGGTTCAGTCCTTATGAACAATTCAACTAGGAATGTTATATCAAAATAAAAGCTGTATTATCTGTTAGCATGGGTTATACATTCCCCCTGGCCAGGAAAGCTCAACCTAAGCATTAAAGATCCATAATAATTCAAGTTGTCATACACATTTGCATGGACTGAACATAGAATCTCAGAATCTAAAAGCATAAAAAAACCTCTACTGCTCGAACTAAAAGATTACATCCCTTAGTTAACAGACAATACACAACTCATAAACCTCTATATATGGAGACATGGTTAGCATGGGTTACATTGAGTCTTCTCTCCAGAGAACTTATGCCAACTTCAGAAGTACAACATTCTGTTATCATAACTTATACAGTTGTCAGTAACATTACTGAACCTTCACACTTCCTAACATAACACCAGCTTGTACAGCAGGACTTCACTTACACCGACGCAGGTTGCAGTGTGAAAGCATCTTTGTCGGCAGGAGTGCTCTCCTGACGACAAAGCTAACACCGCTTGCGGGGCTGGAAGTATTTTGTCAGCAAAAGTGTAGACAAAATATTGACAGAGAGCGTTCATACACGCTGACTTTTAGTGACAAGGCTGTGTCGGTACACAAAAGCTGCATAGCATATACAAGCCCTCAGTATTTTCATGAGGTAACTGAACTGACATATTTCAGAGTGTTGTCCATGTTAGTCTGTATCAGCGAAAACAACAAAGAGTCCTTGTGGCATCTTAGAGACTAACAAATTTATTTGGGCATAAGCTTTCGTGGGCTCACTTCATCACTGCAACTTGCGTCGGCAAAACTTTTGTCTTTCGTAGGGGGGGCTTTTTTAAGTACTCGTGAAAGACGAAAGTTTTGTCGGCAACGTTGCAGTGTAGACAAGCCCTGAGAGATACACTCCAGATATTGGACAGGATATTAGCTGAACAACTCCTTCCACAGGAAGGTGGTCATATTTTCTAAGAAAAAAACTGAACACGTACCATTTGTTCCCAAGCTTTCCTCTTAACACCGCTACCTCACCCCATTATAATGGCATCACTTTGTTTTTTCAGGATTTCTATTTTAAACAGGGGAAATTCAATTCTCACTCAAAACAGTTTTTAGAGGATTAATTTGACATTGACTTGACATAGGGCACCATAATGATACTTCTGCAGATTTAAAGTCCTATTATGTTAGGGAATAGGCCTACAAAGCTGTTACTAACACAAGAATTATTGGCACAATAAAGAATCCATAAGAACAATTACACTGGCTCTAAAGAAGCTGTTGCATCACAAATCCCTTCTTACAGATTTGGTAGATATCTATTTTAAGTTAAACCACAATGGAAACTGAACACCTCAGGGGACTAGAAACAGAAACATAGGTTTGGAAGGATCAGATTTTATTGGTCAACATCAATTTCATTATACACAAGCTGATGAAAAATACTTCAATTTATAATAGCTGAAATTTGCAGATAGGCAAAGAAAAATGCTGCCAGACAGTTTACTAGAATTTGATTGAAGGCTATTTACTTTGTATATTTTGGCAAGTGATATTGACAATTTGTGTTTCTACAGTTATAAAGCTTTAGCTTTCTGAATCTCAATGCCTACTGTTATTAAAAAAATGGTCTGATCCCCATAATTTCCCACAACTTTAAAATTTAAGTCAATGAAAACAGAAAAATTGCTTTAAAAACCCCACAAAACATCAATATCTGTGGAAACTATTTAAAAAAATTCAAAATTCTGCCAAGCCTAGAGATACAGAACCTTTGAGTTCTAAGGATGCCACTTCACTAGTGAAGTGGTTCAATTCTGAATGACATTAATTACTATTTAATGGCTGTTTGTGGTTTCTATTCAGCTCCTACTGAACAGGTGCCTATTGTAAAAAAAACAGATGAAACTTTCCATTCAATTTGCATACTTTATTAAATGCTTCCTCAAAAAGTACATCTAACATATTTTCCACTGACACCAACTGAAGTCATATATACTGATCAAAGCCAGGGCATAGGCCAAAACCGATTCTACCCAAACTGATTATATCTCAAGAATATAAAGATGATGCTCGCTGGTTGAATTTGGCATTGCACTTAGGTTTTTTTATTCAAGTATATCCCATTAGAGGGACTGAAAATAGAGAAACAGTACTTCATTAAGTAATTTGTTTATTAATTCCAGGTTCCTTTCAGTCTAAGGTCTATGTGCTTTCTTTATGTGAGTACAACATAATGAGGTTTGATATTTAGACTTGAAAAGCTATTTAGTCATCAAAAAAAGCAAAAAAATACAAAAGCCCTCCAATAATATATTCATTTGAGCAGTATTCATTGTTTGTACTGTAACCTGCAGATATTCTAGTTTATAGACAAAAATAGACAATAAACTGCATATTGTACCAAGAACAATACCATTACTAACTAATTCTGTCAAGGACCATTGAGACAATCTCTGAATTGAGAAATTAGTTTATAAACAATGTTCAAAAATGCTACTGAAGTGATCTTAACTCTTTTGTTGGATACTTAATGTGAGCATGCTTTCTTATATAAAAACAGATCTGAAATTTTATTAGATATAATTGGTACAAAAAGCTTGTCAGCTTTACTAGACAATCTCTGCTTTCCCCTTAACAAATCAGAAGAGCAGTTTTTATGTGCTCCTCTAAAACATACTTGAGACAAAATTATACCAAAGTTATAGAAACTCAAATTAAAAATGCTTTCCTACCTACTTTTCCTTCCTCCTACAGAGTTTTCACTGGAAATTCTAAAAAAAGTTCTAGAAGAGAATTGTTAAGAAGATGGAATTTGGATCCAAGGAGAGAAACACACAAACTAAACCAGGAGCAACAAATAAAAAAGGGAAATAACTTAGGAAAATCCCATGGGTAAGCAGGTACAGAACTCAAAATCTGATATATGGAGTAAAAATTTGCTTTTAATTAGGGCTATCAAGTGATTAAAATAATTCATCACAATGTTAAACAATAACAGAATACCATTTATTTATTTAAATATTTTTGGATGTTTTCTACATTTTTAAATATATTGATTTCAATTATAACACATAATACAAAGTGTACAGTGCTCACTTTATATTTGATTACAAATATTTGCACTGTAAAAAATAAAAGAAATTGTATTTTTCAGTTCACCTAATATAGTACTTTAGTGCAAATCTCTTTATCATGAAAGTTGAACTTACAAATGTAGAATTATGTACAAAAAAAACCTGCACTCAAAAATAAAACAATGTAAAACTTTAGAGCCTACAAATCCACTCAGTCCTGCTTCTTGTTCAGCCAATAGCTCAGACAAACAAGTTTGTTTACATTTGCAGGAGATAATGCTGCCGGCTTGTTTACAATGTCACCTGAAAATGAGAACAGGAGTTCACATGGCACGGTCATAATCCGTGTAGCAAGATATTTATGTGCCAGATGCGCTGAAGATTCATACGTCCCTTCATGCTTCGACCACCATTCCAGAGGACACGCATACATACTGTTGATGGGTTCTGCTCGATAATGATCCATAGCAATGCAGACCGATGCATATTCATCATCTGAATCAGATGCCACCAGCAGAAGGTTGATTTTCTTTTTTGGTTGTTCGGGTTCTGTAGTTTCCGCATTGGAGAATTTCTCTTTTAAGACTTCTGAAAGCATACTCCTCACCTCATCCCTTTCAGATTTTGGAAGGCACTTCAGAGTCTTAAATTTTAGGTTGAGTGCTGTAGCTATCTTTAGAAATTTCACATTGCTACCTTCTTTGCGTTTTGTCAAATCTGCAGTGAAAGTGTTCTTAAAACTAACAAAATGTGCTGGGTCATTATCAGAGACTGTTATAACATGAAATATATGGCAGAATGCGGGTAAAATAGAGCAGGAGACATACAATTCTCCCCCAAGGAGTTCAGTCACAAATTTAATTAATAGATTTTTTAACGAGCGCCATCAGCATGGAAATATGTCCTCTGGAAAGGTGGCTGAAGCATGAAGGGGCATACAAATGGTTAGCATATCTGGCATTTAAATACCTTGCAATGCCAGCTATAAAAGTGCCTGTTTTTCCTTTCAGGTGACATTGTAAATAAGAAGCAGGTAGCATTGTCCCCTATAAATGTAAACTAACTTACTTGTCGTAGTGATTGGCTGAATAAAAAGTAGGACTGAGTGGATTGTAGGCTCTAAAGTTTTTCATTGTTTTGTTTTTGAGTGCAGTTATGTAAAAACAACAACAAAACATTTACATTTGTAAGCTGTATTTTCATGATAAACAGATTGCATTACAGTACTTGTATGAGGTGAATTGAAAAATAGTATTTCTTTTATCGTTTTTACAGATCAAATATTTGTAACAGAAAAATAAAAAATGAGCTCTGTACACTTTGTTGTAATTGAAATCAATATATTTGAAAATATAGAAAAACATCCAAAATATGTAATAAATTTCAATTGGTGTTCTACCTGAAAGGGGGTTTCAAAGAGGATGGCTCTAGACTGTTCTCAATGGTAGCAGATGACAGAACGAGGAGTAATGGTCTCAAGAGGGTCTTCACTAAGAGGGTGGTGAAACACTGGAATGCGTTACCTAGGGAGGTGGTAGAATCTCCTTCCTTAGAGGTTTTTAAGGTCAGGCTTGACAAAGCCCTGGCTAGGATGATTTAACTGGGACTTGGTCCTGCTTTGAGCAGGGGGTTGGACTAGATGACCTTCTGGGGTCCCTTCCAACCCTGATATTCTATGATTCTATGATTCTATTAACAGTGCGATTAAAACTACGATAATTTTTTTAATCGAGATTAATTTTTTTGAGTTAATCACGTGTGTTAACTGCAATTAAATCAACAGCCCTACTTTTAATATTTTGTTTTTGATATCTTAATTTAGTAGCTCAGAAATAGTTTCATTTGTGGTACTAACGTAGAATATGCTATATCCTTTATAAAGCAATAAGCTAGGATGTAAAAAAAAATTAAAGAGGGTAGAAACAAGCACGCTTCAGATAAAGTCAGAAATCAGACACTGAGAATTCTTCCTATGATAGGATATTCTGTACAAAAAAATCTGAAGAATTTAGCCTTCTGAAAGTGACGTTAAAGTTGCATAATAATTTAATTTGTGTATTTTTCTGATTCTTTTGTTGTGGCTGCTTAATTGAATTGAAAATCCACGAGAAGAGATTCAAGGCTCTTTATTAATAACAGAATACTTCTTCAGACTTAAGTTGCAATTACATATATAAAATTCTTGACATTAAAAACAACCCCTCCCCCATTTCATTATTATATTTCACTAATATTACGCTAGTGTCTAGGAGCCCTAGTCATGGACTAGGACTCCACCGTATTAGGTGCTTTTCAAATACAGAACAGAAAGATAGTCCCTTTGTCCCAAGGAACTTGCGATAAACAAGCTGACAGCCCATTTCTTCTTTGCTTACACTGACATGACGTGACTTCATTATGGAGCAACTGCTGGCACTTCATAGTTAAGGTTGTAACTGTAAACTGATTCTCCCCCTTAAACTCCCCTCCTACTTCCCCCCCCATGGAAAAATAAATAGTGGCCTCAAAATTGGTACATGAGGTTTGAGGCTGAATTAGATCCTTTAACTAATTCTAAGTTAACAGGACAAGAGATTAATGATATTACATCAAAAAAAAATAACCAGATTTTAAATGGGAACTTCAAAATAGTATATCAGCTCCTATCAAGCTATATTTGGCTTGCGGGAATGCTCATTGTCTTCAGAAAGCTCTGCAGAACACCAAGGACCCATCAACCCACATATAAGAGTTCTAGAAAGCTAATTTGCCAGTGTATTAAAGGACACTGACAAGTTATGCAATACAGGACACATAAATATTATGAAGCAGAGTTTTCTACCAGTCTCATTCCTCCCTAACACACATCTTTTTCAGACTCCCTAAATTCAGCAGGAGGATTCCCACTTCAGTGCACTGGTTGAGGTCTTCAGAAGTGCAACACTTGCCTAGAAGGATGGTGAGATGCGGCAAGCTGCAAGACCACCGGACTTACGGATGGCAGAGAGGGAAGAGACTGCTGAGGAGGCGGCAATCTCTCATCCTTGTTTGTTCTCTGTGTATGGGCTGCATCGCTGGCCGTGGGCCCCTGAGTAATCAGCTGAGACAGCTCTGTTTGCTGGTGTCTTGGTAAGGGCCATGTGGCTCTATCCCTTTTACCTTTAATCGGCCAATGTCTCAGTAGTTAATTACTCCCTGGTAGTGATGGGTGGGGCTGAGCTGAGCTAAGCAGGGAGATTTGGTATAAAAAGTCACTTGCTAGGTGAACTCAAGAGCGGTGAACAGAGGAAGCTAACATGATAGTTTTGGGAGGAGTTCAGAGGGGGACAGAGAATTTCCTTCCAGGTTCAGATCTATGTTTGATTGCGCAGTGGCCAGGGACGGAACAGTGGGGGTAACCTACAATGGATGTGCCATGTTTTCTTTCCTGACTGAAGCTGGGACTTTCTGTGCATGAAGTACAAGTTCATGCTGGAAGAAAAAAATTATTATATTAGAAGGACAAGTAGAGATACTACTGAGAATCAGAGAAGCTGAGAAGTTCCTAGACAACTAAGTTCAGGAAACATCAGTACCTCAGGTTCCTGGAAGAGACAAACTGGCCACCAAGGAGTCAGAGAGAGGATGTCAGCAAAGGCATAGCAGTTCTTAATGACCAAAGGCAGAAGTCAAGGTGGCTTTTTACACAGTTGGAGACTGACAACGATGGGTAGGCTGCAGCCACCAGAGAGAAATGGACCTAGGAGGAATTCCACATAGCTAGAAGTTTCCCATTGATACCAGGTCCTTAATGTGGAAACTGTGGAAGATCTCTCTGAAGATCTGGCTGGTCTACGGAACAGAGAGATGTACAGGACTCACCTGTGGATGTGTGCTTGGCCCAACCTGTAAGAAAATCAAGCTTGCCCACAAAAAGAGATCTTCAAATGGCCAAGGAAGATTGATGATCTTTGTTGGGGATTCTACAACAAGAAGAACAGAAAGGACATTCTGCCAAGGACTGACAGACAAAAGACAGCATGCTGCTTTCCCAGAGCCAAGAAATGTCATGTCACACTAAGACTCGATAGGCTTCTGACGTTGATGGATAAGCATCCACTGGTGATAGTCTACATCAGCCCTAATGCCACTGCACTGTGGAGTCTCTCACAGATAATAGAGGACTTCAGGGAACTCAGAACGGAGCTGAAGAAGGAGAATGTCCAAGTGATCTTCGGTCTTCCTTCACCAAAGGACATGGAGGATCTTCAAGAAGTCAAAAGATTCTGAAAGTGAACCTCTGGCTAAGTAAGTGGTGAGGGTGTAGCGTTTTGACTTTGGGGAATATTGGTCCACTTATGGGGAGAATTGGCTGTACAGTTTGGATTGCCTTCATCTCAGTAGAAAGGGAACCATTTTTCTCAGGGACAGGCTGGCTACAGTAGTTAGGAGGGTGTTAAACTAATAACAAAAGGAGAAAATAAGAACAGGGAACAAATGGGCATTCATTTAGTACAAATCTGAGATGCTGTGAACACAAATAATCAAGGAACCAAAGGACAAAAAGAGAAAAAAAATTCTTTAATTATGTATACACCAATGCTAGGAGCCTGAAATTGCTCATTTATGAACAAAAATGTGATCCATATCAAGTGGGCAAAAGGGAAAGAGTAGTGGCACTCTGTCAAAAATGACATTATCTGTTTCCAAGACAATGAGAACTCAGAAGAAAGTGATCCATAAGCATTCAGAGTCAATGTCCTAACAGATATACACCCATTTTGTGCTTTTAGTTAGTGTCTGCTACAGACCACCAAATCACACTAAGGAAGAGGGTGACGTGCTTGTTAAATACATATCTATAATATCTAGGAAAAAAAGTTGTATGATCATGGGGGCCTTAAGTTTGAGTGACATATGGAGGTCACATGCTGTCAGTATTAACACATCCTCAGAATTTCTAAATATTCTAGATGACAATTTCCTAACTCAAAAAGTATTGCATTCAACATGGGCAAATTATACATTAGATCTCATCTTTACAGATGAAGAGGAATTCATCACAGAACTAAAAATTAGTGGTAGCTTAGGACAAGTGATTATGATTTGATCACATTTGTTACATGCAGGCAGAATAAAGTCCAAACCAGTAATATATGCACTTGGTGCTTTAAAAAGGCAAATTTCACAAAACTAAAAACAAATTATGAGCCATATCAGCTAGGAGGAAGAATTTAATCACAAAAATGTGAATGATAATTGGGAATTTTTAAAGAACGCTTTATCAGATGTCCCAAAAGCCACAATAACACAATCCAGAAAAGCTGTACTGGTTAAACTGACCTGGCTTAAAAAGTAAGTGAAGGGGGCTATAGAAAATAATAATAATAATGATGATAAAACAATATATAACAAATGAAAGAAAGGGGAAGTTAGCAATAATGAATATAAATCAGAAGCTATGAATTGTAGACAATTGATAAGGGAAGCAAATGGACACAAGGAGAAATCTATGCCCAGCAGAGTTAAGTACAAAAAGGACGAGTTTTTAAAAAGTATATAAGAACATAAAGAACCCTAATAATGGTTTTGGACCATTACTAAATGGAATTGGTGGAATTATTATAATAACGTAGAAAACACAAAACTGTTCAACAAATATTTCTTTTCTGTATTTGGGGATAAGCCAAATGATTTAGTCATCTCATATGATGATTACACTCTTTCCATAAAGATCTCTCATGAGGATGTTAGAGGGCAGCTATTAAAGTCAGAAATTTTTAAATTAGTAGGTCCAGATAGCTTGCATCCAAGAGTTTCAGCTTTCACCTTTATTCAACTGCTCTTCTACTAAGAGCTAATTTTATTTCCATACTGAGAAAGCTTGGATACAGAGTTATTTATACTCTACATTAAGCAGAGGCAGAGCTGGGTATCGTCTATATACTGTTGGCAATTCAGCCTGTACATTGTCACCAGCATTCCCAATGGTTTCACAGACATGGAATAAGGTGAGAAAAATAACTGAGCCTTGTGAGACACTGACTGCAGACAGAGGCTATGGAGGTGGAGAAACAGTTGCCCATAACAAACCTTTGGATTTGGTTTGAGAGAAAGGACTGTAGTCATTTCAGGATATCTCTGTTCATCCCCACACTTACTGGGTTGCAATAGGAGTACAGCAGACCCTCGCTAGAGTGCGGATTTGCATATAGCATGGTCGTGGCGATGGATCCCAAATTTAAATATTTAAATTGGGATCCATGGTAACGCGGCCCCTGCATTAACGCGGTATCATGCATGGATCCCGAACCCCATGATCCAGCGCGGGTCCGGTGTATTTGGTGGTGATGCAGAGAGACCCAGCAGAATTAGTATGGAATTATCTCCTTGCCTTGCCTATGATCAGGAAAAGATCATCCAAGAAGCCAAATGCTGTGTCTGCCTGTCTCTCTTTTTGAAACTCATGACTGGAGAAGATAGGAATTAATATGAGAATTGAAAGACGCATAAGGAACTGGTTAAAGGGGAGACTACAACTGGCCATATCAAAAGGTGAACTGTTAGCCTGCAGGAAGGTTACTAGTGGAGTTCCTCAGGGATCAGTCTTGACACCAATCTTATTTAACATTTTTATTAATGACCTTGGCACAAAAAATGGGAGTGCGCTAATAAAATTTCCAGATGACACAAAGTTGGGAGATACTGCCAATATGGAGGAGGACTGGAACATCATACAAGAAGGGTGGATGATCTTGAAAACTGGAGTAATAGTGTAAACCAGAATTTGACATTCCTTCAGTAACCCCAGAATGTGACAATACTGCCATCAGCCATCTTGTATGTTCAGTCACTGCTAGCTGAAAAAACAAACCCCACATGGCATAGCTAGGAATAATTTTGGCCCTGAGAGGCAAGGACATGTAGCTGCATGTTTGCAGTTCTACTAATAAGAATGGGAGGATGGAACAGGGAGTTAGTGAAAATAGAAGGAATGTTTGGACAGCCGACCTTGGTTTTAAGTGCCTCTGACACGTACGTTTTATTGTTATGACTAGAAATGCTTTGATACGAGATAATGAGTAGTTTGCTGAAATTATGAGAATTAGTAACCCTTTAGGGGTTACTATGGTGACCCACTAGGAGTCACTGTAAGTTATGTGCTTTGTTTAAAGTTAGCTATAAAAGATTAGGTGAAAGAATATGCTTTGGATCAGTCTGAGGAAGCTTTTTCTTTGGGCAACGATCTGACACCCAAGATCTCCAGCAGCTAGACAGAAGAAGGGCTCCAGGAAGGCTGGCTGTTGATTCCTCAAAACCATCTTAAACTTGGTAAATATAAAGGTTTAGTATGGTCTGAATCTACTGCTACAGCATGTGTGTGCATGCACATGTGCTTGAGACCTAATAAAAAAAAGCAGTTTTAGGTAAAAACACTCTTGTTTGTGCCAATCATTGATCAGATGGAAGAGCTGTGTCCCCATTGATTTATTCCTGATACCGCCTGCAGAGAAACACCTATCACTGCTTTGGGTTCTGAAAACCCAGTGTAACCATAGTAACAGGATGAAATTTAATAGTGCAAAGTGCAAGCTCATGCACCGAGGAACTAACAACAAGATTTTTTTCCTATAAGCCAGGGACATATCAGTTGGAAATGACAGAGGAGGAAAGAGACCTTGGAGTTTTGGTCAGTTACAGAATAACCATAAGCCACCAATGTGATGTGGCCATCAAAAAAGCTAATGCAATCCTAGGATGCATCAGGTAAGGTATTTACAGTAGACATAAAGAAATGTCATTACCATGTTACAAGCCACTGGTGAGACCTCATCTGTAATACTGAAGAAAGATGAATTCAAACCGGAACAGGGGCAAAAAAGGCTACTACGGTGATCAGAGGAACAAAGAACATACTTTCCAAGGGGAGACTTAGGGTACGTCCACATAGCAAAGAAAAAGCCCTGGCTGACCCATGACTGCCAACTTGGGCTCGGGGGTTTGGGCTGTGGGACTGTTTCATTGCTATGCGGACTTCTGGGCTTGGGCTGGTGCCCAAGCTCTGGGACCCTCCCACCCTGCAGGGCCCTAGAACCTGGGCTCCAGACTGAGCCCGGAAACCTACACAGCAATGAAACAGCCTCGCAGCCTGAGTCGGCTGGCACGGACATACTTTGCTGCATAGACAGACTCTTAAGGAGCCTGACTTGTTTAGCCTAACTAAATGAAGGCTAAGGGGAGGCTAAGGGGCTCTCTATAAACACATCAGAAGAATAAAAAGGGAGAGAAGCTATTTAAATTAGGGGCTAATGATGGTACAAGAACAAATGGCTATCATCTATCAGTCCACCAGTTTAGGCTTGAAATTAAACAAAGATTTCTAACTATCAGAGTGAGGTTCTGGAATAGCTTTCCAAGGGAAGCAGTGAAGGCAAAATACCTAACTGGTTTCAAGACACAGCTTGATAAGTTTATGGAGGGGATGCTATGATGAAATTGCCTACAATGGCAGGTGGCCCATCTACAACTCCAAGTAGCAAATATCTCCACTCCAATAGCCAGAGATTGGCCATTAGATGGGGAGGGCTGTGAGTTACTATAGAATATTTTCCCCCCAGGTATCTAGCTAGTGTGTTTCATGAACACGCTCAGGGTCTAACGGATTGCCATATTTGCGATCAGAAAGGAGGTTTCCCAAACACCAGACTACAGATTTTCACCTTCCTCAGCAGCATGGGGCTCAGACCACTTGTAGGGTTACACTACTATAAATGGTGAATTCTTTGCAATTTGAAGTCTTTAAATCATGATTCAATGAGTTCAGTAATTTAGCCAGATTATGGGATTATTACAGGAGTGGGCGGGTGAGATTCTGTAGCCTGCAATGTGCATGCCAGACTAGATGATCATGATGAGCCTTTCTGACCTTAACCTATCAGTATAAAACCACTTTTCCACACCATGAAATCTGGGTTTCTTTCCTTCAGTCTGTTTTGTTTTGTGACCGCTTCCCCTCCAGGCTGATACGCGGTCCCCACTCGCTTTCTGGCTCTTTTAAAGCTTCACTTTGTGTTCTCACCCTGGGCACCGTTTTGTAGGATTGTCTCCCACCTGGTCTGAGCGGGGCACCTTCCCCTCCGCCCTCTGCTCTTTACTCACTCTCCCAAGAGGGGTCCTGCCCGCTTCAAGTAAGGGCGACCGGATGTTTCACTAGGGGACGCCCGCACCGCCTATGCGGGGAGCCGACGGCCCCGGGCAGCCAGGCTCCCTTCCTTGCCTCCCGCGCTACGTGTCTCAAGGGTCTCCTCGGGCGCCCGCTCCCCCCACGCCAGGATGGGCCCCTCACCTGGCAGCGCCATGGAGCCAAGGGCCCTGCAGCGTCTCCCCGAGCTGAGCCGAACCCAGGCGGTGGCGCTTCCCGGCCGGAGGCCTTTGGGCAGCGCACTCCGGGCCGCACCATTAGACAGGGAGAGGAGGGGTGAGTGAAATCACCCCGGGGACGGGGTGAGGAGGCGAGGCGGAGGAGCCGGAGCCGGAGCCGGAGCCGGGTCAGCGTCAGGATTAGGAGGCGCGACGGAGGCGGCGCGTTTCTCAGCGATTGTCCGGCGGCTCCGCGCTCGGCCTCTCGTCCCGGCTGCCTCCCCCCGCGACGCGGCGCCGGATCCCGGGGTCCAACATGGCGAGAGGTGCGCGGGGCTAGTTGGGGCTTCCGCAGCGCCGGGACTGGAGCGAAAGCGGAGCCGGCCCCGTCCTCGCGGCGCCCCCTCCCCTCAGCCCTAGCCCACCCCCGCCGCCAGCATGAGCAACATCTACATCCAGGAGCCTCCGACCAACGGCAAGGTGAGCTCCCGCCTCGGGCGCGCCGGGGGCGCGTGAGGTGGGATGGGGCAAGGGACCGGCGTGTGAAGCTGGGAAGGGAGCCAGGAGCGAGAGGGGCAGCTTCGCTGGCCATCATCCGCACCCCCGTTATAAAAATGGTTCCCGCGCCCCCTGTGCTACACCCCTTGGCAGGTGCGAGTTACGTTAGCGAACAAGAAAGCTTTCAATTGAACCTATATTAGCTCTTTTATTATACCATGGAGAGACAAAAGGTCAAATGGTGTCTATGGCCCTAAACCAGCACCCAGGTACAAGTACCCGTCCCCACCCCGGACAGGTACTTGTACCTGGTTAGCGAACAGTGGCCTCTGTCAGCATATAGCTCCTGTACCTGCAGGCTTGGCTGCTTGCTTCTGCGCTGCGCATACTCCCCAGGAGTGTTTGGGTCGATACAAAGTGCCTCCACCGAGGTTAGGTATCCCAGCCTGCAAACCGCTACCGTCTAGCTCAGAGGTTCTCAACGTTTTTCTTTCTGAGCCCCTTCTCCCATGCTATAAAAACTACTTGTGCCAAAACAACTGGTTTTCTGCATATAAAAGCTAGGGCCAGCGTTAGGGGGTAGCACACAGGGCAGTTGCCTTGGGCCCCATGCCCCAGAAGACCTGAAAGCTAAGTTGTTCAGGCTTCAGCTTCAGCCCCATGTGGTGGCTTTTCAACTTTCTGCCCGGGGCCCCAGCGTGTCTAACGCTAGCCCTGCTTGGCAGACCCCCTGAAACCTGCTCAGGTCCCTGCAGTGGGGCCTGGAGCCCTGGTTAGAACCGCTATTCTAGCGCGATGTCTTTTGCGAAGTCTTCTCCTGTGGTGGGATAGAAATGGCTCACCCAGTGATCTGTGGAAGATGAGTCAAGTTCCCAGCATGCAACTTAGCATAATAAGGTTAGAAAGGACCACAAGGGTCATCTAGTCTAACCCCTTGCCAAGAGGCAGGATTTGTTGTAGCTAAACCAGCCAAGGCAGATGGCTCTCCAGCCTCCTTTTGAAAATCTCCAGTGAAGGAACTTCCAAAACCTCCTGACGTAGTCTGTTCTATTGTCCTACTGTTCTTATGATTATGAAGTTTTACTTGAGATTTAATCTAATTTAAACTTTCTCCATCCCATAATGTCATCCCTATCCCATCATTTTTATGCTATTTTTTAAAAAAAAAAATCCCAAAAGCCTACATGGTACTTATAGCTGCCTGCCATCTCTGACAGAAGCATGGAGCCTGCAGAGCTCTGTGCTATTGCCATGAACCTTGCAAATACAGAACACACAATCTCTGGTTATGAGTAGAGCTGCAGGAAGAACCGCAACAACAGGGGATATGATGATTTCTTTGATGAGCGACTGCTGAGGAACATCATAAAACACAATTCAAGGTTATTAATGGAGCACTGCGTCAGTGCTCTTTTCTCAGGCCCAGATTGGTGGGATCACATCACAGTGCAAGTTTGGGACAACGAGCAGTGGCTGCACGACTTCCAGATACAAAAGGCCACCTTCTTGGATCTATGTGCCAAGCTCACTCCAGCTCTCCAGTGCAGGGATACCAGAATGAGAGCTTTGCTGGCAGCTGAGAAATGAGTGGAACCTCGTGATGTCATATTGCTACCGGTCAGTGGGAAATCATTTTGGAGTTGGAAAATCTACAGCGGGGACTGTTGTCATGCAAGTATGTGGGGTTATTAATCGTTTTCTGCTGCACAGGACTGTGACTCTCAGAAATACACAGGACATAGTGCATGGATTTGCAGCAATGGGGTTCCCAAGCTGTAATGGGGTGATAAGCAGCACACACATCCCTATATTGGTATCAGCTCACCTTGCCATAGGGTATATCAATAGAAAAGACTACTTTTTTGTGATTATGCAAGCTGATCACTAGGCATGCTTCACTGATATCGATGTGGATGGGGAGGGAGAAGTGCATGATGCTTGCATCTTTAAGAACTGGACTGTTCAGAAAGCTGCAAGCAGGGACATTCTTTTCTGACTATAAGGTTACCATTTGCAATATTAAAATGTCAATAGTGATTTAGGGGGACCCAGCCTATCCCTTGTTCTTCAGCTCATGAAGCCATATGCCAACCACGTCAACAGCACCAACGAAAGGTTGAGCTTTCAGCTCAACAGATACAGAATGACCACTGAATGTGCTTTTTGTAGATTGAAGGGATGCTGGCAGTATTTATCCACAAAATTGCATCTCTGAGAATACTATTCCAATGGTTATAGCTGCCTGCTGTGTCTTGCATAATATCTGCAAATGGGAAAAAGCTACCTCCGGGGTGGAGGACAGAGGTGGAGCAGCCAGACACAAGGGTTATTACAAGAGCTCAACTTGGAGCTGTGTGGTTGAGAGAGAGCTTGAAAGAGCATGTTAATGGCCAACTACAGTAATGTGCTGTACTGGAGTGTGGTCTGGCCCTGAAGTTTTAGGGGCTTTTAGGAATTCTATACAGCTAGTTATACATTTATAAATATTACACCATGTCTTTTAGTGAACCTATGAATTATGAGGTGCTTGCTGTACATATAATTATGTATTATTACACTGTGTTTCACTGAACCTGTGAGTTCTGTGATACTGTACAGTTACAAGTAGTGTGTTTTGAGTACTGCTATATATTCTGCCATATGTTTTGTGAACTAATAAAGATGTTTGTTTTTAAAAAATGTATTGTGTAGCAAAAACTGTGCCAAAATCCAATGCTGAAATTAACCTCACATTTTAACAGAAATTAAAGCATGAAACTTTTAAAATTAGAAAGACAGAAAACATCCCTGTCCCTTTCATTACACAAATGAAACTCCTGGGAGAATTCTGTACTCTTGGGGGGAATTCTGCAACAAAAAATTCTGCACCTAATATTTTAAAATTCTGCATATTTTATTTCTCAAAATAACATAAGCACACCAGTTTCAATTATTTTTGGTCATTTATTTCAAAATACCTGTCAGCAAGTATATCTATAACATACTTTATAATACAGACAACAAAAAATTCAAAATGTTTTTTGACAAATAGATTCCTTACTAGGCATATTAATACAGAACTCTGAGTAATAATTCATTTAAACTACAATACAGAACTGTATTTCCCACACCTCGCAGAAGCAGTGCAAAGGCTTGAGGGAGTCAGGGGTAATGGAGGAGCTGAGGGAGAGGAAGTAAATGGCTGTGAAGGAGCCTGGTTATGAACTTGGAGGGTTGTTGAGTATGGGAGGGAAAAGTATGAAACTGTGTGTTGGGGGGGGGTAGTTAGGGAGCTTTCCACCATGCAGACCCTTGCTGACCCCTAGCCTCTCCCATTCAGTCAGGCACATCTGCCCCATCCCCATGTGTCCTGCACCCCTCCCCTGTCCCCATGTATCTCTGTACCCCCACTCCCCTGTCCCTATGTGTCTGTGTCTCTGTGTGCCCACTCAGTCACCCTCTATCCCTATACAGCTCTGCACCCCCTTCCCCATCACCATGTGGCCTGCACCTCCCCACTGTGACCCTGCACCTCCATTCCCATTCAGCTCCTGCCTCAGTCTGTCCTCCTCCACTAGCCCTGAGGAGCCCCTGTCTGATGCTCCCAGCACCTCATGCTGTCTGTCTTCCCATAGCCCCTGTCTCCTAACCTGGCCTGACAGACACTGCAAAGAAGGCAGGCTCTTTCTCTTCTGTAGCTGGCTGGGAGCTGCTGCTGTTCTTGTGCCACAGTTCCTTCTGGTGGGCAAAAGGTGGAACTGCAGAAACATTTTGGCAGAAGCTTTTTTCTGTGCAAAACATTTAAAATATGCATGGCTCATTAATTATGTATGTGCACAGTAGCACAGAATTCCCCCAGGAGTAATTTTGGCTACACATACACCAACTGTCTCTCTTTCAGGTCAGTGTATGTGAAGCTGTGGTTGGCCTTATCATCTCCCCAGTGTTGAGCTGGTAGGAGTAGGGATGTGGTCCATGATGCCGTGTGGAATGTGGTAGGGGTATAGAGAGCTGCTACACTAGTTCTCAGATGATTGCAAAGGGTGGTGAGTCTGTGATTGTTGGACCTGTAGATCAAGAGTCTACATCATGTGTGTTTGCTGCTTGAGAACACCCTCCCCCATATCTTGCTGCATCTCCCTTGCCTTTTCCTGCTGGGACTCATTGGCCTTCCTCCTGTACGCTCTTTCCTTCGCCATATTGTCTGCCATATTTACCTTCCAGGCCCCTTGTTTGTGGTCCGATGCAGAACTGGCTTGTAGGATCTCGCTGAACGTGTCTTTCCTAGTCCTCTTCTTTCTCCTCCTTATCATGATCAGGCATTCTGTAGGTGTGGAGGGGGTACCCCTCAAGGCCTCAATGGAAGCAGCTACAGGTAAAACAGATATATCATTGGATTTACAGTCACAACAGAAAGGGAAGGATGAGTCTCAAAACTCCCTTCCCTTATTCCCATAACATTTTAAAATAAGTAATGCTTATTGATACTTTAGCTTTGGCGTGCACAGCACCACTCTCCAGCCCCAGCCAGGGTGAGTATGGCTTGCCAGAGATGAAGGGAGGAGAATGAGGAGGGTATTAAGATTTTTTTTTGGTTGCATGAAGCAATAAAATGGTGGTCCTTATTTTCATAGGACAGTGGCACTGTGTACTGGCACTATTTTCAATAGGTGGTAGTGATTTTAACTGATATCTCCCTTCTGAGAGAGGACAAAGGCATAGAGAACACAGCCGCTGCTAGTGTCCTGAAGCTGCCCAGGCCTGTGTGTCACTAGCCAGTTGACTGCAGTGGTGCCTGCTGAAGTCATTGTGGAGTGGTATAGGAAAGTGTCCTACCATGGAAGAAGAAATAAGGCTTCTATCCCTAAAAACCTTTGAGAGAGGATTGCAGAGCATCTCCATGAAAGTTTTATCGAGTTCTCTCAGAAGGATACATGGGACATCCCTACGTACATCTATAGATTGCTCCGCGTGCCTACCCCCGCCTTACCCTACACGGGAATAAAAAGCAGATAACAATGTCACATTTATTTGTTGTATCGCTCCCACTTGTCATGTGAATAAAACAATGAAAAGTCGATACTTGTGTCCTGTTTACTTGGGACTGGGCTGGACACCATCTTTAAATTTAACATTGTAAGGAAAAATGCATGCACACGCTTACCTGAGGTTTCGTCCCCTTCGTAAGGCTCATTCTGATGGGACTGGCTAGGTTGTTGTAGAGTCTCAAACAGGTCCTGGCTTGTGGCATAGCTGGACACCCTTGCCATATATCCTCTCCTTTTTTCTCCCCTGTTCACAGCAGGGGTCACTGTTGCAGGCTGTTCCAAGGTATCCATGATTTCCTGTGGAGTGCTGGTGGCGTCTCTGCCAAGAATGGGATGCAGCTTGTAAAAGTGATAGGTCTGTGGTGCATAGGGTGAAAAATCAGGATGGGGGTGGGGAGCAATAGGCGCCTATATAAGAAAAAGCCTCAAATGTTGGGACTGTCTCCATAAAATCAGGACAGTTGGCCACCCTAGTGGCTGGCATAGCACCAGATCAATTGTTGGCCTATGCGACCTTGTAGTATGCCTGCCTCAGTTCCTTCCCTTTCAAGCAGTACTGCTGCTAATCCCTATTTTATCCCTTCATCTGTGTCCCTTGTGCAGTCTTTTTGTAGATGTCCACATTTCTTGCACAGCCTCTTCTCTCTATAGGCCCAGGAGATGCAAGGCCTCCTGTGTATTCCAGGTGGGAACACATTTAGTATGTGGAGCCAGCATGGTTGGCAGTTGCACACAACAAGGGAGAGCTGCTAGGTGTGCTCACCAAGGTGGGCAATCAGGCAAAGCCATTTAAAAAATAAAAGGTGGTGGCTTCCAGTCCCTGTGACCTCTGGGCGGTAGAGTTCACAACTGTGACTAGAGTGGTCACTGTTGCAGGAAATGGGGCATTGTGGGACAGTTGCTGGAGGACTGTTGGGGTTAGCGTATCTTGACTCCTCTGTTTTTTCCACCAAATGCATCCGATGAAGTGAGCTGTAGCTCACGAAAGCTTATGCTCTAATAAATTTGTTAGTCTCTAAGGTGCCACAAGTACTCCTTTTCTTTTTGTCAGATTCACTGTGTTAACCTCTGTAGGTCGACTGTGGCTCCAGGCCATTTGAAGAGATGGTTTTACTGCTTCACAGTTGTGAGCTGCTTACATTGGCCAGAGTGAAAATATTGAGTGTAGGCACATGTATAAATAGGTTGACAAAAGGTAGATTATATCAACCTAACTTTATAGTGTCGACCAGGCCTAATTTTACTACACTCCTGGTAGTAAAGTTATGCAAATGCATAAGTGTTTGCAGGATCTGGGCCTAAATGGACAAGATAGACAGAGACAGGAAAGGAAAGAAATACAGAGAGATGAAGAAACTTGCCTAATGTCACACAGTGGGCCATTGGTAATAGTCTTACAAAAACTATTCTTTGACGTGTATCAGACAAACCGTAGGACAAATAGTCGACATCTAGTACATTAAAATAGGTGCCACTGAAAACCAGACCAATTTCCTAATTTTGTTCTTGCATTCCTAAAATTGGATGAAGAATTTTTTTACTTTTGACTGTATTATTTGATCAGAGACTTCACCTGTAAATGTTTAAGTGCAATAAGACTAAATAGTGTATTTTCATATATTTTTATAGGTTTTACTGAAAACAACAGCTGGAGATATTGATATAGAGCTATGGTCAAAAGAAGCACCAAAAGCATGCCGAAATTTCATCCAGCTTTGTATGGAAGGTAATGATTGAGCTGGACAGTAGTTGTTGTTAATATTATTCAATGTACAGTATTGGTGACTTCTTACATTTTATGCTTTTTCATAAAACAGGAATCACAGGAATAGTACACTAATGTCCAAGGGAATTGACATTAAGATATAGTTACCAGTGTTCAGGAAAACTAGAAGCGTTGAGAAATACGTTTTTCAAAGCTATAGAAAGAGACCTTAGACAAAGAATTTTAAAAAGCATTTTAAATATGTTTCTCAAATCCAATAGATGGCAGGTTATTACTGAACTACAATACATGAGAGACTTAAGAGGACTTACTCTGTGGGTATTTTGTAACGTGTAACTATGTTCTTCAGTAAACTCATGAAATGATAGCCAAGCAGTCCAAGGAAGTCTCTTGAAAAATTACTTTGTGCATCACTCTCCTTTCCCTACTTTTGACTTCCCTGTTTTCTTTCAAAAATATCTGGGGATTTTTAATATTTCATTGTGCTGCCATTTCAGAATGGTGGGAGCTCTGTAATCCAGATCAAAGAAATGGGGTTTGGGGATTAAACGATCTGCCTTGGGAAAACCACACCATAGGAAGATGAAGGAGCTTGTAACTACACAGTATTTCCAGCTGGTGCCACTACCCCTTTTATGTATCTTTTAGGGGTAAGGTACCTCAAGACCCCTTCTGATGTGTACCATTTCTTGAAGATATCCTCTGTTCAGGAGATTTTCACTTCTGTCTTGTGCCTCCAGCATAAATCAAACTCATCATTTCTTGTAGAGCTAGAACATATCTGTTTGAAAGGCATTCAGTCCTGGTATAAAGACTTCAAGTGATGGAGTCCCTTGATAAGTTGTTCCAATGATCAGTTACCCTAATATTTTTTTTTAGTCTGAATTTGTCTAGTTTCCACTTCCAGCCATTGGATCTTATTATGCCATTGTCTGTCTGCTCAATTAAAGAGCTTTCTACTGTTGGAAATCTTCTTCCCTTGTAGATACTTATAGATGATAATCAGGTCACCTCTCAGTCTTCTCTTGGATAATCTGAACAGATTGAGTTTCTTATCTTTTTAGCTGTAAGGCAAATTTTTCAGACCTCAAATCATTCTTGTAGCTGTTTTCTGAGCTCTTTCCAATTTGTCAATATTGTTTTTGAAACATAGATGCCAGAACTGAACTCAGTACTCTAGTAATAATCTCACTAATGCCATATGCAGAGGTAACATCAACTCCTACTTGATAATCCCCTGTTTATATATACAAAGATTGCTTTAACCCTCTTAACAGCTGCATTCCAGTGGGAGCTCATGATTGTTTGGTTATCCACCATGAGCTTGAAGTCCTTTTCAGTCACTGTTTTCTGGATACAGTTCCTTTCTCCCTCCCGGATGCAGGACTGTATTCAGAGGCCTACGCCATGCACCAAGGAGACACCAGTCCCTCATGAAACCATGCCCAGATGAGACTATTATAGCAGTGAATTCCACATTGGTTGTTGCTCCAAGCACTAAGAAGAGCACTGTGCTCCTTGAGCTAAGGCAGAGACCCATGAAAAAGACAATGTCAATCTCTGAAGCACAAAGATATTAGTGACCCATGAAAAAGGTAATGTCTTTGTGCTTCAGAGATTCATATTGTCTTTTTCATGGGTCTCTGCCTTAGCTCAAGGAGCACAGTGCTCTTCTTAGTGCTTGGAGCAACAACCAATGTGGAATTCACTGCTATAATAGTCTCATCTGGGCATGGTTTCATTATAGCAGTGAATTCCACATTGGTTGTTGCTCCAAGCACTAAGAAGAGCACTGTGCTCCTTGAGCTAAGGCAGAGACCCATGAAAAAGACAATGTCAATCTCTGAAGCACAAAGACATTACCTTTTTCATGGGTCACTAATGTCTTTGTGCTTCAGAGATTGACATTGTCTTTTTCATGGGTCTCTGCCTTAGCTCAAGGAGCACAGTGCTTTAATCTGTCATGATTGACACTATCTTTATCCTTCTAGTCAGGTCTGCAACCCAGAAGTTATTTTTGATTCCCTCACCCCCATATTTATGCTTTGTCCAAATCCTGCCACTTCTTCCTCCCTGGCTTCTTGTCTGAGCCTTCAACACTGGGTAGACATCAAAAGCTCTTGTCCAAGTCTGGGTTACCTCTCATCTTGATTTACTCCCAGGCATCTCCTATCTTCCTGGCTTCACTCCCTTCCTATGATATATATGTTATCGTCCCCAATGAAACCCTCCATACACTTGCCTTTTCTCCAGGCATCAAGTTCAAGTTTCTTGTCAATTTCTTCATGGGCCTAAATAAATCTGTTCCTCCTTAGTTATCCACTCATCTCATTGTGTTGCTCCAATGGGCTTTGTTAATTATGCCTGCTATGGATACTCCTTTATCCTACAAATGCCTCCAGGTGTTACAGATGGAATGCCTTCCTTGAAATCATCTGAAAGGCAAATACAATTCTCCTTTTAAGACCCACCACTGCTGTGATGCTTACAAGAAAATAAGTAATTTATTGACATTTAGATTAATAGTTTTTAAGGCCGGGGGACCATTATGACTATCAAATTTGACTTCTTCATTAACACAAGACAAGGAACCTCACCTAGAGATTTCTGCATCAGGTCCAAAACTTCTGTTATGCATATCTTTTAAACTGACAACCAATCTATATATAAGAATATTTAGGTTTAGGGGCAGGTGAGGATAGTTTTGTGTTTTTAATTTTTGGGAAAAAACCCCACCCACCTTCTAGCCTATGTTGCTGCATCATTTTATTAGGTTTTTCATCTTCCTTCCCCTCCTCTCCCTGGCCCTTCTATTGGTTGTTTGTTTTGAATTTATCTCTTTAAGGCAACAGCTGCCTTTCTATTTATTTCTTCAGCACCTTGAACACTGCCAAAATATTAATAATGAGAAGGACTTCTCAAGAAACATAAATTGGCCAAATGCTATGAAGTAACAATTTTACACTGATAATTAATTTTGAATATCTGATTTATGGCACCCAGTTTACAACACTATCCTAAACACACAGAGTTCTGGAATAGTGTATAATTATGTCATAATGATGAGGCTTGCAGGGAAGGGAGTAAAAGTTCACATTTTATATGAGATTATTAGAGAAAGAGTAAAATTTGTTTTCAGTAGTCAGAATAACAACATTACTAATATGGTGAAAAAAGGTTTGAAATCTATGAAGACTTCTTGAACTTGGCTTATTTTAAATGGAAATATCTCTGTCTACAGTATAAAATTTGTAAGTCCTTCATTGTCTTAAAACATCATATTTTTTTTAATTGACCTGCTACATATGTCAAGCAGAGTTAAATTTTCACCTCCCAGAAGCTGTTTTGATTTCCCTATAATAAAACCAAGAAGCACAATAGACTCAGTATTTCAGAGTCTGATTGGAGTACCATATAAGGTGAAACTGATGAATACTTGTCAGTGTTGGTGTGTAGCCAATACCATTGTTTGGCTATACTAAATTATAGATGTATATGGAAAGCTTTGGTCATAGAGAGGGAAGAAAAGAATGAAAGGAGGAAAAACCTTCCATGCTCAAAATGTGAGAGTAGAACCCTGTTCTGTCAATTTAAGAACTTTTATACTCTAACAGCTTATCTATCACGGAAGGGTGGCTGTTAATTTAGCAATATATTGGCAACATGCCTTCTCATGTTCTTGGTTTATTTTTTTAACCCAGCTGTCTTTATTTCCAGTCGCTTACGTAATAGTGGTGTTATACTTAATTTCTTGAACACTTGATAACTGACAATAAGAAATTATTTGCACAGAAAAAACCAGCATTCTGACAAATAATGTGAAGTATGCAGTTTATTTTTTCTCGCATTTGATATAGTTTGTATGTAGTTTTTAGATCCATTAATTCACATAATTTCCTAACCTGAAGATTGGTTTAAGAATTACCCCACAACTTTGTGTGGTGATTGGTGGAAATATAGCGCTAGAATATTCTTACTATTTTAAGCTCCTGATGATTATATTAGAGCAGAAGTCTAAAAAATAAGGAGATACTGTAGAATAAACACAGATACGTTGGACTTAATTCTCCTTTTATGCTGATCTCTGTCAGTAATAACTCAAAGTTCTTGGTAAAAGGAGTATACAGGACAGGAGAACCAGGTCTATTAAGACTATCTGGGAGATGGCTTCTTTTATTTCCAGCTTTTATCTATCAATATTATCCTTTCAGTGATATGCAATGCCTTAAAGTGTACAGCAACACAGAAAACTGTTCTGTATTGTATATTAGTGTGTTTAATTTTGACACCATTGTCTTGAAAATTTTAAAATATTTACTTGATCACACATTCTATGGTACTTCCCCGTTCATATAAATGGGATATTTTATCATTGAAAATTGAAACAGAAGTTGAAAATCAACAAAATACCAGTCTTTGAGTCAAAGCTCAAGTTCTAACTTCTGTACACATAATAATAATATCTAACCCTAGATCTCAAAGCACTTTATAATTGTGGTCAGTCTCATTATTATCAGATGGGAGAAACTGAGACACAAGGCAGAAAAGTGATTTACTCAGCAGGCTAATTGTAGAGCCAGGAATAGGTTCAGTGACTCCCACTCTAGTGTTTGAGTAGCAGCCTTGTTAGTCTGTATCCGCAAAAAAGAAAAGGAGTACTTGTGGCACCTTAGAGACTAACAAATTTATTAGAGCATAAGCATCCGATGAAGTGAGCTGTAGCTCACGAAAGCTTATGCCCAATAAATTTATTAGTCTCTAAGGTACCACAAGTACTTCTTTTCCAGTTTGCAAATTAATTCCAATTCAGCAATCTCTCTTTGGTGTCTGTTTTTGAAGTTTTTTTTGTTGAAGAATGGCCACTTTTACATCTGTAATTGAGTGACCAAAGGGATTGAAGTGTTCTCCGACTGGTTTTTGAATGTTATAATTCTTGACGTCTGATTTGTGTCCATTCATTCTTTTACGTAGAGACTATCCAGTTTGACCAATGTACATGGCAGAGGGGCATTGCTGGCACATGATGGCATATATCACATTGGTAGATGCGGAGGTGAACGAGCCTCTGATAGTGTGGTTGATGTGATTAAGACCTATGATGGTGTCCCCTGAATAGATATGTGGACAGAGTTGGCAACGGGCTTTGTTGCAAGGATAGGTTCCTGGGTTAGTGGTTCTGTTGTGTGGTTGCTGGTGAGTATTTGCTTCAGGTTGGGGGGGCTGTCTATAAGCAAGGACTGGCCTGTCTCCCAAGATCTGTGAGAGTGATGGGTTTGTCCTTCAGGATAGGTTGTAGATCCTTGATGATGCGTTGGAGAGGTTGTAGTTGGGGGCTGAAGGTGATGGCTAGTCCTGTTCTGTTGTTTTCTTTGTTGGGCCTGTCTTGTAGTAGGTAGCTTCTGGGTACTCTTCTGGCTCTGTCAGTCTGTTTCTTCATTCAGCAGGTGGGTATTGTAGTTTTAAGAACGCTTGATAGAGATCTTGTAGGTGTTTGTCTCTGTCTGAGGGGTTGGAGCAAATGCTGTTGTATCGTAGAGCTTGGCTGTAGACAATGGATCGTGTGGTGTGGTCTGGATGAAAGCTGGGGGCATGTAGGTAGGCATAGCGGCCAGTAGGTTTCCGATATAGGGTGGTGTTTATGTGACCATCGCTTATTAGCACCGTAGTGTCCAGAAAGTGGATCTCTTGTGTGGAGTGGTCCAGGCTGAGGTTGAGGGTGGGATGGAAATTGTTGAAATCATGGTGGAATTCCTGAAGGGCTTCTTTTCCATGGGTCCAGATGATGAAGATGTCATCAATGTAGCGCAAGTAGAGTAGGGGCATTAGGGGACGAGAGCTGAGGAAGCGTTGTTCTAAGTCAGCCATAAAAATGTTGGCGTACTGTGGGGCCATGTGGTACCCATCGCAGTGCCGCTGATTTGAAGGTATACTTTGTCCCCAAAAGGGAAATAGTTATGTGTGAGGACAAAGTCACAAAGTTCAGCCACCAGGTTTGCCGTGACATTATTGGGGATACTGTTCCTGACGGCTTGTAGTCCATCTTTGTGTGGAATGTTGGTGTAGGGGGCTTCTACATCCATAGTGGCTAGGATGGTGTTTTCAGGAAGATCACCGATGGATTGTAGTTTCCTCAGGAAGTCAGTGGTGTCTCGAAGATAGCTGGGAGTGCTGGTAACGTAGGGCCTGTGGAGGGAGTCTACATAGGCCAGACAATCCTGCTGTCAGGGTCCCAAAGCCTGAGATGATGGGGCGTCCAGGATTTCGAGGTGGTCACATTGCTTACACTATAAGTGTACTTTTAGATTATTTAAAAATATCTATAGCAAATATTCTTTTTCTTTGCAGGTTATTATGACAACACAATATTTCACAGAGTTGTGCCTGATTTTATAGTGCAAGGGGGAGATCCCACTGGTACTGGGTCAGGTGGAGTGTCAATCTACGGGCTCCCCTTCAGGGTAGGTATCTGTATAGTTCGTTTTTAATTACTGTATATTCATTTGCAAGTGATTTTACTAATAGGAGAGATTGCTAAAACAAAGCTCACACAAGAAATTAATCTTTTCTCATGTACAGTGATTGCTTGCACATCTTGGGTCTCTGTTTTTGAATGTGCATTTTTTTTCATGCACAGTTCCAAAATCTGTCTGTATTGTACCCAGGGTACTAATATAATGTGTTAGTCTATTAGCAAAAACTGCATGAGGAAAAGTGAAAATAAGGTATAGTAAGAGAGCATGAAGAAAAGTGGAATCAAAAGGGTGAAATAAGTGATGTCTTTACATTTAAGTAACTGACACAATTTTACACTCAAGTGATTTCAATGTTTTTCCTACTAGATATTCAATAGAGCAAAAGGGGATCAGAAAGCACCAGGTAAACTTGTGTGGAATATTACAATAAAAGGAGAGTCAACAGCTTTCAGATGTCTTCATCTTCTCTTGCCCAGATTGCAATTACTGAATAATGCTTTCCAACACTTGTTGTGCTCGTGTTCTGGCAGCAGCAAATATTCAAAAGTATGGACAAATATTTGCATGTGCCAAACTTAGATACAGAAATGCTCTTATACTTGTGCAAGTTTAGATCTGATGAGCATAGGTCCATGCACAGCCCTGTCTTAAACATATGTTCGCTGGGGTGTTTGCACACACAAGTTAGAAATCATAGGAATGTAGGCTTGGAAGGTCTTCTAGTCCATTGCCCCCACACTGAGGCTAGACCAAGTTGGGCATGTGTAACTTTTCAGTGTAGTTTAGAGTATTTCTAAAATTTGACACCCAGTCTCTTAATATTTATATTCTTCATATGTTAGAAGGTACCTTTAAAAACAGTCTTCCCCTTTCTAAGTGTTCTTCTGTTTGTCTCTCACTTAAGTATTGCATTGAAACAGAGGATTAACTAGATATGAGATTGTGCCAGAGAAAGGTTTTGTTGTATGATTTTGTGATCTGTTAGACAACACTGAAGTGGTTAATGCTATATGTTCAATTATTTTATCACAGGTAATGTTTATAGGCAAGGCCCTGTATACTATGTGTAAAGCTGCATTGCTCTTTTCAACCCAGGCTTCTGGTTCTTTTCTAACCTCAGGCTTCAAAGGAGATAGTTTCTCTTCTGGATTGCATGAACAAATAGATTTATACTACTAAACAGGGAACACGTATGATCGGTTGGCCAGACTATTTTTTTTTCAAGTTAACATTAGCATGCAACTTTTGTTAATTTTTTGCATGCTAACTCTGCATACAGTATTTTTTGGAAATGATTCAGTTGCATAAAGTGAGTTTCAAGCTTTGTATCCAACAAGGGCTACTATGTGGAATCAGGGCTGAGCAGGATATTGTTACTGAGTCAGTGATACTTCTGTCCAATAGTGTAGCTGCATTGTTGATCTCCATGTGGTGGTGATTTCTTTCCATTCTGGTCTGTGATGGGGTTTACAGACCCCACACAAAGGCTAAGGAAGTGAGGGACCAGTCCTGGCCAAGAGGACCCTGCCCCTCTGCAGCTGCAGAGCATGCTCCAGATAGAGAACCTACTTAAAAGGGGACTCTGACAGTCAAGCAGCTGTGGAGGGAGATTGAAGGCAAGGCTGTCTGGAGGGAAGAAGCCAGTTTCCAGCCTCTGGGACAGAGTGGTCCAAAGGAGAAAAGTCTGGACTGTGGGTAAGACCCAAATGGAAAGCCAGGGGTTTGACCCTTTTCCCTCCCCTGCTCCATGAAACGGGAGAATAACTGGACATTGAGAAGTGAGCTGGAAAGTACCCGTTTGACTATTTAGGTTGTTTAGACTGATTGGGAACTCTTTGCTAGGGAGGGGCAGAGTGCTGTAACCATACCCCAAACTGAAAAGTGGGAAGGTAGGAAGTAGTCCAGGGGAAGCTGGTCTGGTATATCAGCAAGAGGGGTCTAAGACATTCTTGCACCTTCCCCTTTGGGCCCTGGACTAGACCTGGTCGAGAGGGAGAGTCCGGGTCCCCTACCTTCCCCTCCTCCTATATGGCTGAGAAAACCCAGGGAGAAGTGGGCAACGCTGGATTGTAACTCAGATGCCAAGCCTGCGGGCTGCCCAGCAAGGCCATCCCAAGACTTTGGGGACTCTTGAGCCACGGCTTCCCAGTCCACAAGTGAAGCCCTCTACATGATCACGCAAACAGAAGAAAAATAGCCCCTTTCCAGGGTTCCTATGCTTCTGCCACCCCTGTAGTTACACACAGATCCATTCCTGTCATCCAGTTCAGCCTTATAAGACTTGGTCACAAAAAACAGCAGCTTCATACCCCTGCCCTAACCTTGGTCTTAGGGTGCATCTGTAAAGTTAACAGGAGCCCACTTAAATTATGATCATGCACTGAGTCATGTGTGGGTGGGCCCCTAGCTTGTGCAGAGCCCGTGTTGAAATGTGAGAGGGGGAGGAGTGGTCTCATTTTCCAGGATTGTTTGTTTGAGTCTAATATTTCATTCTCTCTATAATTTTGAGGACCCAAGATGATTTCTCTCACAAGAATTAACCTGAGAAGGAGTTGTCACAGAAGTCTTTAAATATAGGGTTTTCTTCCTTCAGACTATTCTTAATATTGGGGAAGTTTGCCTGCTTTTGTGTGAAGAAAAGGAGTACTTGTGGCACCTTAGAGACTAACAAATTTGTTAGTCTCTAAGGTGCCACAAGTACTCCTTTTCTTTTTGCGAATACAGACTAACACGGCTGCTACTCTGAAACCTGCTTTTGTGTGCTTAGTTTTTCTTTTTGTCATGCTAGTTCTGTGTGCACTTACATAAATCGTAAGCACCTATTTTTTGCACCATCTTTACATTTTCTGGGCTCTTTGTGTATAGTCGGGGCTCCCTGGTTCTGTAAAGTTAGTACTTCACATAATGGAATATTGATTGGCTGTGTACTGTGCTGTTGCTAACCTGTTGGGCTGGCTAAAAGAACAAGGAGACACAGTTGGGAGAAGTGGGGGCATGGGGAGGAAATTGTATATGATCTTGTATTTGAAGATTATCATAATGTGTAGGCACTGGAGGGAGGATTAAATTTGCATGGGCAACTTTTAATATCCACAAAAAGAAAAGGAGTACTTGTGGTACCTTAGAGACTAACAAATTTATTTGAGCATAAGCTTTGTGAGCTACAGCTCACTTCATCGGATGCTGAGCTGTAGCTCACGAAAGCTTATGCTCAAATAAATTTGTTAGTCTCTAAGGTGCCACAAGTACTCCTTTTCTTTTTGCAGATACAGACTAAAACGGCTGCTACTCTGAAACCTTTTAATTTCCTGTCTTTACATAAATGCTGATTCTGCCTCCTTTACTAATTCTGAGTAGTACCTTACCTTGGAAATATTGTGTCTTTCCCAGCAAATAAGAAGTGGGCCCATAATAAGGATGAAATACTGGTGCTATTAAAATCTGTTGCAGAGCTCCCATTGATTTGAATGGAAACTGGATTTGTTCTGAAATGCAACATTTTTACCTAACAAATATAATATGATAGTTTTGATGTCACAAGAAAAATGTAGGTTTTAGTCTTTTTTTTTTTTCTAATAGGAGAGATTGTTTAAATACTAGATTTCTTTTTTTAATCACATCTATATTATTGCTTTGAAGTTGAAAAATATTTTTCCATTTCTTAGCCTGATTAACAAGAAGCTCTTAAGCTTGCACTTTTTAAAAACAATTCATGTATTTGGTTGCATTGTTAACCTGGGAGTAGTTTTTGATGTTTTGGTACAATATTGTAAAATTTTTCAAACACAAGAAATTCTGCCTTATGTATATTAGGATGGTTCTTTACTGGTTAAACAAGTGCAAAATTAAAATTGCATACTAAACAATCTTCCCTTTTATTTTGAAGGATGAATTCCACTCACGATTGCGTTTTAATCGAAGAGGACTGGTTGCTATGGCAAATTCTGGAGCTCATGATAATGGCAGTCAGTTTTTCTTTACGCTGGGCCGTACAGATGAACTTAACAACAAGCACACCATTTTTGGAAAGGTTCGCTATAGAGTTATGACTTGAATCATGGTTTTGACAGATGCAATTAAATGTACTTCTAAATTCAGAGAATGTTTTCTTTTTATCTTAGTACTTCACACTGCTCAAATGCATTTTGCTACTTTCAAAGTTATTTTAGTATTTAAGAACTTCTCAGTTTTTGTCTGTCTTCCATGCCTGACCTTGATCTTAGTTGGTAGTTTTCCTTAGTAGTTAATTTTCCGTTGCTTTTCTACTAAATTGAACCTTTACGATACACTTTTTCAGAGTAATCTAATAAAATTAAAAGTGCCCCGATTGTTGCATATTCCCTTAAATTTTGCAGAATACTTATCAATTTTCAGAGTGCTTGTTAGGCTTTGAAATAACTAACTTTTGTGAATTTGCTAGATTACTGGGGATACCATATACAATATGTTACGACTGACTGAAGTAGAAATTGACAAAGAAGAGAGACCACTCAATCCACACAAAATAAAAAGTAGTGAGGTATGTATGCGGTTAATTAAAATATTCTATTTTTTCTTTGTCAATTCTGTTCTAGTAGGATGTGCTGGCATTAATTTATCTGAGTGGGTTATGTATTATTGCTGAAAAAATAATTTTCAAAATAGTGAATTTTTTTTAAAAAAAGTCTTATTTTTTAAAGATGTAAGTATTCTAAATTACAGCAAAATGCTTATTAAATATTTATACAAAAGATTCTGTAATATTTATACAAAAGATTTAACTTTTTCCTTAGGTTTTGTTTAATCCTTTTGATGACATCATTCCAAGAACAAATAAAAAGCTGAAAAAGGACAAACCAGGGGAAGAAGTAAAAAAGTCAAAATCCAAAGGCACAAAGTAATTATACCTCATAAGTGGGCCTTTCTTTAATTTTTTACAGCTCTAATTATAAAATTATTTTAGTCTTGTTCTATGATATGCTAATGCCCTTGTATAGTACCTTGTAAAATAAATGTGGTACATGATTTTTTTTCAAGATGGGAGGGCATAAAAACTGTTTTCATAGTTTAAGCAATTTGTCCCTTTTCCTTTATTTCTTAATGCTGAATATTATAGTTGGTAAAAAGATTGTTTACATACAGTTGCAGGTATAAGATTTCAGCATTATATATACCAAATTACAATTTAAAAAACTGTTTAAAGAACAGTAAGGTTGCAAAGTGAAGCAGTCATAAATTAAGAAATGCCAGAATAAAGGGTGCATGTGCAACCTTAATATGTGCCCTTTGTATGTATGGATCATGATACAGTCTCTGATATCATGATTATATACTACTTTGTCCAAGGCACCGTCACCTCATTCTGTGCATCGGACTGATGGTGTTCTCAGAATGAATCAATACTCTTGTGATTGACAAAGTTTTCTGTAGGACTCCTTATTTGGTGCAGGAATTGGAAAGTGTATAGTTAATAAGGCAAGGGATTGCAAGAAAAATGGTTTTATGGTCAAGGAAATTGAATTCCATTCTGGAGAATTGGATTTTATCCCTGCCTCTGCCACAGAGTTCCTTTGTGATGTTGGGAAAGTCATTTAAACTAAAATATTCACAATTGGCCACTAATTATGTGTTTCTTATTTTCTGGATGTCAAGTGGGAGACATTTGGTGTCAAATTTACAGAAGTGTAGAGTGCTCACAACTTCAACTGAAGTCTGGGAGATGTGTTTTGAATGTATAAAGTGCTATAAAAATGCTAGGTACTCTGGAAAGATCAGTCCTTCAGTGTCTCAAGTTTAGTACCCAAAATTAGTGGACATTTATGACAATTTTAGCCTTAATATCTTTGTGCCTTGGTTTCTCAACTGTAAAATGGGATAATACCATCACCTAATCTCACAGAGTTGTTGTATTGATAAATTCATTAATATTTGTGAAGCACTAAGATACTACAGTGAGAGTCCCATAGCGACATCAAAGAGAAAATTAATAGTTTTGTATTCAGTGCAGGGTTTGGATGGTGAGTATTAAAAAAAGGTTTGTGGCCACGTATTTTGAATGAGGAGCATAAAAAGAGATATTGAATAACTAGCTAGCCCTTCAATAAATGAGGTAGGGGTCTTTGGGGAAAAGCGTGATTATGTAATTAAAAATTGTATGATTATATATACACAAGGGGGCAAATTAAGTTTGCATGGGCAACTTTAATTCTGGAATTTTCTAACTTAAGAGTGCTTTGCAACCTTAATCTTTTAACAAGTTTTTTTTTTTTTTTTTTTAGTAAATTCCTCGTTTGTTTGTTTGTTTAAAAAAGACATCAACATGAAAAACCAAATTCAGTCATGTGGAACTATTATGTATATTGGGTCATCAGCAAGATTCAGTTAGATCCCAGCACAAATCCCTACCACTTAAGCCACCTGAGTAATTGGCAGTAGTAGATGCCTGTTATCCTCTGTGCGGATTGCGCGCACACACAATTTGACATTGAGTTTCACATCAGAGATTCAGGACTCCTGGTTTGGATTCAGTTTTAGGTTCTGGAGGGGAGTATGTTGCAGTGGTGTTGGATTCCTTTTGCTGTTGTCAGTGGCCTGTCTCTGTCCCCCTCTCCTCCTATCCAGTGTTCTGATCCCAGCACCTGCTTGCCTCTCCCTCAGCTCCGAACCATTTCCCTGACTAGTTCCTTCACCCCAACCTGCTTGCTCCTCTCACCTGTCTTCCCTTCTGACTCCTGTAATCCCTCTGTTCTTCTTCGAGTAGCATCCTGATGGGTACTCCACTTCAGGTGCGCATGCTCAACCTACCCTGTGATCAAAGATTTTTGGTAGAAGTGCCCGTTTGGCCTGCTCACGCACCCTGCATGTCGCTGTGCCTCGTAGTGAGGTTATATTGGGCTGCAGGGGCAAATCGCCTTCAATTCATTCTCAACTGTCTTCATCCTGAGATGAAGCATTTAGCATTCCCTCTTAGTTTCACTTTGTATACTGAGCTAAATGAATATGCTTAGTTTAGTTTAGACGTTGTTGTTGTTCCCCATTTGAGGGATTATTTTGGACTTGGTTTTTGTTTCTGAGATATGGTGGGGTCCCCACACTTTAAGTGTTGTCTTTCATGCTGGGAAGATACGTCAGTTAGTATGGACAATCTCAGTGTCTTCGGTGCGTAGGAGACGCCCATATACCATCAAAGTGTAAGATCTGCTCTTCATTCAAGAGCAGATCTAGAAAAAATAGGGAGATAAAGTACAAGCTCCTCATGATGGAATTAATCCTGAGACCACCTTCTAACCTGGATTTCAAGAACCCTTGTACATAATGCCTGTCTACATCTGGATTCTGGTCACTGAGAGCCTCGGGATATCCAGCATGGTCACTCGCCACAGCTGTACCAAAAGTCCCACTCTCTTAAGTCCACAGATACTGGCAGGAGCTCTAGATCTCCTTCCAGGAAGTCTTGGTCACTGGGGACCTCAGGCCCCAAAGGGAACGCTACTGAGACGCCAAGTACTTCTGGTACCACAAAGAAGGAACCTGCTTCCAAGAGCCATGATATTGCTAAGAAAGGCACAATAGTGAACACCTCTTCTACTTCCAGTGACTATGCCGATTTTAGTGGACATTCCACTTTAAAGAGGTTGGTGTCATCAGATCCTTCTGTACCTATCCCAGTGCTTCAGACCTTTTGCATCTGAGTCAGGACATTCTTGTTCTGTGCACACAGGACTGGCTGCACCAACTCATATTACCAATGTACCTACCTCAGTTGGCTGCACCAACTCACATTACCAGTGTACCTACCAAGGCTGACTTCCGCATGGCTCCTGCTTATTTTCCCCCGCTACAGCAGGAATTTCAATACTCAAGAGTCTTCCTGGTATCGAAGGAGCAAGCACCTCTATTACTTACCAGGACCGCATATCTCTTGGTCTACTGGGTTACTGTCTCAACACTTCTTCTCTTGTTTCTCTGACTTTGACCACCCAGATTGAACAATTATCACTTCCCCTAGACTATGTTCAGGATTACTATGTTGAGGATGACTCCTCCGACTCACAGATCTCTCTTTACAGATCTTCTGTCTCCTCCGAGTCATTATTCTCCTTCACATACAGAAAAAGGGGAGGATAGGCAACACTGACCTTTGACAACCTGGAGTGATAAACCATGGATGCCTCCTCTCATGCCCTGTGCTGCTGTTCAATGATCTCACCAGGATCCCTGGGCCCTATATTGACGACAATTTTTTTAAGGGCACTGAGTCCTCTCAGGAAACACAGACACACGCTGTCTTGTGCCTTCACTTCCTCCTCTCCAGCCAGAACCCAGAGAAGAGACGTTTGAGGAAAAAGAAACAAGAGCTCACAAAGCTATTACACCTCATATGTGTATCTCTTCTTTATTGCCAGATGAGGTAGTAATGTGTCTACCACAGTCATTGGCAGATGAGTTTAGAGATTTCCAGAAGCTGATGAAGTATATCACAGATACTTTTCAAATCCTGCTTGAGGAAGCCCAGGACTCCCATCATAAACTGGACATTTTACACACCCCAGCTTCTCATGTGGCACTCCCTATTAATGAAGCTTTACTAGAGCCTGCTAAGACAATCTGGCAAACTCCAGCTATGCCGCCCGCCCTCTCCCCCCCCCACACACTTGTAAAAGTGCCAACAAGAAATACTGTGTGCCAACCAAGGATTCAGAGTTCTTATTGTCACATCCAACACCAAATTCACTGGTCATGGATGCAATGAATGTATGTGGTAGACAACACAATACAAAATATACTCCCTATAACAAGGACCAGAAGTGACTAGATCTATTCGGTTGCAGGAGTTATTCCTCCCCAGTGTTACAGTCCAGAATAGCAAACCATCAAGCACTCATGTCAGAATACGACTATTTGTATTCTAACGAGTTTAACACTTTTATTGACCATTTGCCAGAAGAGCACCACAAGCAATTTTATGGCTTTCGTACATGAGGGTCAGCTTCTGCCAAAGACATTGCTGCAAGCCTTCATAGGTGCAGTTGATACAACAGCCCGGTCCATTTCAGTTGAGATTGTTATGGGCTGAGCGTCTTGGCTGCAGTTGTCAGGCTTTCCTAGGGAGTTACAGAGCATGGAAGAGGACTTCCCTTTTGATGGTCACACATTGTTTGTTGGAGTCACTGATGATTGCCTTCACACTTTGAAGGACTCAGTGGCCACACTTAGATCCCTTGGAATATACACACTTGCAAATAAAAGAAAATTTTAGCAGGTTCCAGACATCACAAAGGTCTTGCTCAACTCACTTCTCTACTTTCTGTAGATCAACTGATGCTCTGATCAAGATGCTGAGATATTCCAAGAAAAAGCCTGCTACTACCTCCTCTTCATTTTAGCCATCTGCAACATCCAAACATTAGCTCTGATGGCTTCGTCAAGAGTCTGAACCACCTGCTCCAAATAAATCTATCTCTGCAATGTCCCATCTTCCTTCCCCACTTTGGATACCCCTCTTTTCGTAGTTTGGATCTGCATAAGAGACAATAACATCCAACACGGGGGTTGGGGATTGTACCATCTTGGTTATTCCATCCATTTCACCTCCCATCCCCTTTTCCTGTCTCTTTTCAGAGACCCATCTCACAATTAGTTGCTGAGTCAGGAGGTTGCCTCTGTCCTATGCTTAGGGGTTATAGAACCACTTCCAGTTCAGCACGGGGAAGAAAGGTTCTGTTCTAAGTATTTTCTGGTCCCCAAAAATAATGGAGGATGGAGACCAATATTAGATGTCGGATGTCTCAACAACTGCATGAAATAACGTAAATTCAGGATGGTGATCCTGACAGCTATTATTCCCTCTCTAGATTTCAGGGATTGGTTTGTGACTCTCTACCTTCAAGACACTTATTTCCACATTGAAATTTACCCCTCTCACAAGAAGTTTCTTTGATTTATAGTCAACCTCAACCACAACTACTTTCAATACCAACTGCTCCCTTTTGGCCTCTCCTCTGTCCCAAACATATTCTCAAAGGTCATGGCAGTCCAAGCCGCCCATTTACATTGTGTAGGCATAACTGTCTTCCTTTTTCTCAATGATTAGCTACTCAGGGGCTGATCCTATCATGAGGTCCATTGGCAGTACAAATGATGAGGTCTTTGTTTCATACCTGAGACCTCCAGATTAACCATGAAAAGTCCGTTTTGATCTTGGTTCAATGGATAGATTTTATGGGAGCCTCAACAGGTTTGCGAATCTACAGAATCTTAGTACAAAGATTCAAGTAAGCCGTCAGATTTCAGCAGGGAATTGTCTTCAGCTGTTGGGCCATATGGGGGTGTGTCTCTGCATGACCCAACATGCCAGATTGCATCTTCAGTATTTCAGGGGTGGCTCAGGACAGTCTACATACCAAACAAGCACAGACTTCACAAATAGGTCTCTCTTTCCCTTTGGTTTCTGGACTTGATCAATTGGTGGAAGAACTCCTCCAAAGTCTGTGTGGGGAGTTCTCTTCTTTCAGCCTCCTCTGACCACCATTATCACTTCAGACAGATCCCTGTTGGGATGGGGAGTGGATCTTGGTCCTCACGTCATCCAGAGCAAATGGTCTTCCTGCGAGAGTCTCCTGCATATCAACATTCAGGAGTTCAGGGCAGTCAGGAATGCTTGCTCCCATTTTCTTTCACTGAACAAAGCCAAGTTAGTCAAGATCATGACAGACATTGTATCCTGCATGTTTTACATCAATCGACACAGGGGACCATGCTCCCCCCAACTCTGTGCCGAGGAGACACAGTTCTGAAATTAGCATGTAACGAACCTGATAATTTCTCAGCCTCTTACCTCTCAGGTATACAGAACATTACATCTGATCACCTTCGCAGAAACTTCTCTCAGAGTTATGACTAGAAGATGGATTCACAAATCCTCCACAGCATATTTCTAACCTAGGGGTTTACAGAAGTGGATCATTTTGCCACTGCTGCCAATGCAAAGTGCAGGAAGTTTTGCTCTGTGGGGGAAAAGGGGAGAGAGTCGTGTCTCAGTCACTGGGAAATGACTTTCTTATTGCATGGGCCAGGAGTCTTCTTTATGCTTGCCAACCAATGCCATTGAACTTGAAAGTTCTCAAAAAGGTCAAGCAGGACAAGGACTAGGTCATTTTGATTGCACTGACTTGGCCAAGGCAGGTTGGTACTCTTACCTGATTCAATTCACTTCACTTCTCATCCACTGCTGAGACTTCCAGTTGCTTGCCACCTATTGTCTCAGGATGCCCCTCGACAGCCACTTCACACTAGTTTGGAAGTTTTCTGATCTCAAGCAAGGCTCCTAGATGGTTCTTGGGATAGAGACTTCCCACTTAACAGAGGTACAACAGGTTTTGTTAAATAGCAGAAAAACATCTATGAGAAGTACTTACCTTCAGAAATGGAAGAAATTTAACCTATGGTGCATCTGTTGGCAAGCGTCCATTGACCATGCTTCTCTTTCCACCACCCTGGATTGTTTGTTAGAATTAAAAAGATCATTGTTATGAGTTCTCTCAAGGTTCACTTGGCAGCAGTAACAGCCTTTCACTAGTCTGTGGATAATTTTTCACTACAACTTCAAGATTTCTTAAAGATCTGAATAGTTATCTATGGGTTAAGGAACCTAACCCGGTATGGGACTTGAATGTGTCCTTAATTGCCTTATGACATACCCCTTTGAGCTACATATTCGCTATTCCATTTGCCCATGAAAACAGCTTTCTTGGTTGCCATCACTTCTGCCCAGAGAGTGGGAGAATTGAGGGTTTTAATGGCAGATCTCCCCTGCCCTGCCCCACAGTGTTCTTCAAGGAACAGGTTTCATTACGCTCACATCCCAAGTTTCTACTCTAAGTGTTGTCTGAATTTCATCTTAATCAGACCATTCATTTACCATTCCCCACAAAATCGCATCACTCCAGACAAAAAGCTGCTTTCCATACCTTGGATGCCAGAAGGGCATTAGCCTTTTATCTAGACAGGACCAGCCATTTTGCAAGTCTCCAAGACTGGGTGGAGCCTGTGGATCCTTTACATCTGTCCACAATCAAAACAAAGTCTCTCGTGATGGATCTCTGGGTGTATTATTTCATGTTATGACTCTCCCAACATTCTAAGTTGCCAGCCCATTCTACAATGTTGCAGTCTATGTCTATGGCATTACTAAAGGATGTTCCAGTTGCTGACATTTGCAGAGCTGAAACCTGGATTTCAGTACGAACTTTGGTTCATGCCTCTAGATCAGATGCGGCAGTTGGCAGTCCAGTTCTGTCTTCAGTATTGGATTCTGCTCTGAAGATCCTTCCTTCCTCTGGTGATACTGCTCAGGAGTCACCTGAAGTGGAGAACATATAGGGATATTACTTGAAGAAGGAGGAGGAGTTACTCACCTTGTGCAGTAACTGGGGTTCTTCAGGATGCGTGTCCTTATGGGTGCTCCACTACCTGCCTGCCTTCTCCCTAATGGGACTTTGTGGTAGAGAAGGAACTGAGGGAAGTTCACCCACCTAGTAGGGTGCATATGCAGGCCAAACAGGCACTGCTATCGAGAAAATCTGATGAAAGGCCCAGAGGGTGCATGCGCACCTGAAGCGGAGCACCCATAGGGGGACACATCTTGAAGAATTCCAATTACTGCTCAGGGAGAGTAACTGTCTCCTTCTTCCCCCCTTCTTTTCCTTATCTCGTTTTTATCAGTTGGCTTCTCCTCCTAGATGCCTAGGTATAAGCAGTCTCCCTACTCTCCGTTCATGTGCCTTGCACCACATTGACCTCTTGGAGCCAGGAGGAGCAATTGTGCAAATTACAATCTTTTAAGAAGCATATAACTTGGCCAGATTTGGGTGAACTTCGCTCCTGACGATAGGACAACCAACCCCCTGTTATATATCTAGCTCCTTCTTTAAAGCAAAAAGTGCTAGAGCCTCTCAATAAAATAGTTGTAAGAATTTTTGTAACATGAGCAAGACGATGCTTATTTCCCTATTCTCTTTCTCAGAAACTTCTGGATGATTTTAGCTGAAATTGACACCCCACTACTCCCCCTGCCTTCCCCCCCCCCCCAAAAAAAAGAGAGAGAAATCAGCTTGAGGCAGAATGGAATGCAAAATTTTGGCCCAAAAAGTTGAAGTTTGGCAAAGTTATAAGCAACTAAACATACCTTTGTTTAATGGAGGTGAAGTAGCAAACACATAGCTAATGGTTTAAATGAGATAATGCCAGTTATTTACTGGATGTTTTATTTATTGGAATTTTGAAATTTCATATTTATTGTTTGCATGTTCAAAATGTCACTGGATCAAAATGTATTTTTTTTTAAAGAAATTTTAATTTGCTTTCATTTGGAGAGGAAGCTGAAGAGGAAGAAGTGGAAGTCAACAGAGTTAGTCAGGTACAGTTCCCAATTACTTGTATCTCTCCATCTCCTATTCTTACTGTTTTTCTTTTGGCATCACTGTTTTATAGTGATAGTATATCAGTTTGAAACCTTTAAAGTTTTATTCATTTTGTAGCTTTTCTAGATGTGATCAATAACAATTTAGGGGTAGGGAGGAGCTGCATACTTAGGGTATGTCTACACTACAAAATTAGATCGAATTTATAGAAGTCGGTTTTGTAGAAAGTGTTTTTATACAGTCGAGTGTGTGTGTGTCCCCACACAAATGCTCTAAGTGCATGTAGTTGGCGAACTGTGTCCACAGTACCGAGGCAACAGTCGACTTCCGGAGCTTTGCACTGTGTGTAGCTATCCCACAGTTCCCGCAGTCTCCACCACGCATTTGAATTCTGGGTAGAAATCCCAGTGCCTGATGGGGCTAAAACATTGTCGCGGGTGGTTCTGGGTACATATCATCAGGCCCCCGTTCCTTCCCTCCCTCCGTAAAAGCAAGGGCAGACAATCGTTTTGCACCTTTTTTCTTGAGTTACCTGTGCAGACGCCATACCACGGCAAGCATGGAGCCCGCTCAGCTAACCGTCACCGTATCTCTCCTGGGTGCTGGCGGACATGGTACTGCATTGCTACACAGCAGCAGTTTATTGCCTTTTGGCAGCAGACAGTGCAGTATGACTGGTAGCCGTCATCGACGTAGTCCTGGGTGCTCTTTTAACCGGGCGCCTGGGCAAACATGGGAGTGACTCAGCCAGGTCATTTCCCTTGTTTCGTCTCATGGCAATTGAGTCCTACCGGCAGTGCACTGTCTTTTAATTTGCAGCCAGCAGAAGATGATGGCCAGTGGTCATACTGCACCATCTTCTGCCGAGCACCCAGGAGATGGTGATGGCTAGCGGTCGTACTGCACAGTCTGCTGCCAGCACGATGTATAAAGATAGATGAAGTGGCTCAAAACAAGAAATAGACCAGATTTGTTTTGTATTCATTTTCTCCTCCCTCCCTCTGTGAAATCGACGGCCTACTAAACCCAGTTTTGAGTTCTTTCCTTAAGGTTTTGAGTTCTATCCTTGAGGCGGCCATTCAGTTTCTCGCAAAGCCACCCCCTTTGTTGATTTTAATTCCCTGTAAGCCAACCCTGTAAGCCATGTCGTCAGTCGCCCCTCCCTCCAGCAGGGCAACAGCAGCCAATCGTTCCGCGCCTTTTTTCTGTGCAGACACCATACCACGGCAAGCATGGAGCCCGCTCAGATCACTTTGGCAATTAGGAGCACATTAAACACCACACGCATTATTCAGCAGTATATGCAGCACCAGAACCTGGTAAAGCGAAACCGGTTGAGTAGGCAACATCAGCGCGGTGACGAGAGTGATGAGGACATGGACACAGACTTCTCTCAAAGCATGTGCCCTGCCAATGTGGGCATCATGGTGCTAATGGGGCAGGTTCATGCGGTGGAACGCCGATTCTGGGCTCGGGAAACAAGCACAGACTGGTGGGACTGCATAGTGTTGCAGGTCTGGGACAATTCCCAGTGGCTGCGAAACTTTCGCATGCGTAAGGGCACTTTCATGGAACTTTGTGACTTGCTTTCCCCTGCCCTGAGGCGCAAGAATACCAAGATAAGAGAAGCCCTCACAGTTGAGAAGCGAGTGGCAATAGCCCTGTGGAAGCTTGCAACGCCAGACAGCTTCCGGTCAGTCGGGAATCAGTTTGGATGGGCAAATTTACTGTGGGGGTTGCTGTGATGCAACTAGCTTATGCAATCAAAGATCTGCTGATATCGAGGATAGTGACTGTGGGAAATGTGCAGGTCATAGTGGATGGCTTTGCTGCAATGGGATTCCCTAACTGTGGTGGGGCCATAGACGGAACCCGTATCCTTATCTTGGCACCGGAGCACCAAGTCAGCGAGTACATAAACCGCAAGGGGTACTTTTCAATAGTGATGCAAGCACTGGTGGATCACAAGGGAGGTTTCACCAACATCAGCGTGGGATGGCCGGGAAAGGTACATGATGCTTGCATCTTCAGGAACTCTGGTCTGTTTCAAAAGCTGCAGGAAGGGACTTTTCCCAGACCAGAAAATAACCGTTGGGGATGTTGAAATGCCTATAGTTATCCTTGGGGACCCAGCCTACTCCTTAATGCCATGGCTCATGAAGCCATACATAGGCAGCCTGGGGAGTAGTCAGGAGCTGTTCAACTACAGACTGAGCAAGTGCAGAATGGTGGTAGAAAGTGCATTTGAAAGCGCGCTGGCGCAGTTTACTGACTCTGTTAGACCTCAGCGAAACCAATATTCCCACTGTTATTACTGCTTGCTGTGCACTCCACAATATCTGTAAGAATAAGGGGGAGACGTTTATGGTGGGGTGGAAGGTTGAGGCAAATCGCCTGGCTGCTGGTTACACACAGCCAGACACCAGGGCAGTTAGAAGAGCACAGGAGGGTGCGGTGCGCATCAGAGAAGCTTTGTAAACCAGTTTCATGACTGGCCAGGCTACGGTGTGAAAGTTCTGTTTGTTTCTCTTTGATGAAATTCCCCGCCCCTTGGTTCACTCTACTTCCCTATAAGCTAACCACCCTCCCCCCCTCCCTTCGATCACCGCTTGCAGAGGCAATAAAGTAATTATTGCTTCACATTCATGCGTTCTTTATTAATTCATCACACAAATAGAGGGATAATTACCAAGGTAGCCCAGGAGGGGTGGTGGAGGACGGAAGGACAAGGCCACACAGCACTTTAAAACTTATTGAATGCCAGCCTTCTGTTGCTTGGGCAATCCTCTAGGGTGGAGTGGCTGGGTGGCCGGAGGCCCCCCCACCGCGTTCTTGGGCATCTGGGTGAGGAGGCTATGGACCTTGGGGAGGATGGCGGTTGGTTACACAGGGGCTGTAGCGGCGGTCTGTACTCCTGCTGCCTTTCCTGCAGCTCAACCATACACTGGAGCATATTAGTTCGATCTTCCAGCAGCCTCAGCATTGAATCCTGCCTCCTCTCATCACGCTGCCGCCACCTTTCAGCTTCAGCCCTCTCTTCAGCCCGCCACCTGTCCTCCCAGTCATTTTGTGCTTTCCTGCCCTCTGATATTGTCTGCCTCCATGCATTCGTCTGTGCTCTGTCAGTGTGGGAGGACAGCATGAGCTCAGAGAATATTTCATTGCAAGTGCGTTTTTTTTTGCTTTCTAATCTTCTCTAGCCTCTGGGAAGGAGAAGATCCTGTGATCCTTGAAACACATGCTGCTGCATGTGGAGGAAAAAAAAAAGGGACAGTGGTATTTAAAAAGACACATTTTTATAGAACAATGGGTACACTCACTTTCACAGTAAACCTTGCTGTTAACATTACATACATAGCACGTGCTTTCGTTACAAGGTCGCATTTTGGCCCCCCCTCCCCCTCGCATGGCTAACAGCTGGGAACATTTCTGTTCAGCCATAGGCAAACAGCCAGCAGGAATGGGCACCTCTGAATGTCCCCTTAAGAAAAGCACCCTATTTCAACCAGGTGACCATGAATGATATCACTCTCCTGAAGATAACACAAAGAGATAAAGAACGGATATTGTTTGAACGCCAGCAAACATACACTGCAATGCTTTGTTCTACAATGATTCCCAAGTACGTGCTACTGGCCTGGAGTGGTAAAGTGTCCTACCATGGTGGATGGAAAAAGGCTGCCCTCCCCAGAAACCTTTTGCAAAGGCTTTGGGAGTACATCCAGGAGAGCCACAAATGCCAGGGCAAATTAATCATTAAACATGCTTGCTTTTAAACCTTTTATAGTATTTTAAAAAGTACACTCACCAGAGGTCCCTTCTCCGCCTGGTGGGTCCGGGAGGCAGCCTTGGTTGGGTTCGGGGGGTACTGGCTCCAGGTCCAGGGTGAGAAACAGTTCCTGGCTGTTGGGAAAACCTGTTTCTCCGCTTGTTTGCTGTGAGCTATCTACAGCCTCCTCATCATTGTCTTCCTTGTCCCCAAAACCTGCTTCCGTGTTGCCTCCATCTCCATTGAAGGAGTCAAACAACACGGCTGGGGTAGTGGTGGTTGAACCCCCTAAAATGGCATGCAGCTCATCATAGAAGTGGCATGTTTTGGGCTCTGACCTGGAGCGACTGTTCGCCTCTCTGGTTTTCTGGTAGGCTTGCCTCAGCTCCTTAAGTTTCACGTGGCACTGCTTTGGATCCCTGTTATGGCCTCTGTCCTTCATGCCCTGGGAGATTTTCACAAATATTTTGGCATTTTGAAAACTGGAACGTAGTTCTGATAGCACGGATTCCTCTTCCCATACAGCGATAGATCCCGTACCTCCCGTTCGGTCCATGCTGGAGCTCTTTTGCGATTCTGGGCCTCCATCATGGTCACCTCTGCTGATGAGCTCTGCATGGTCACCTGCAGCTTGCCACACTGGCCAAACAGGAAATTGAAATTCAAAAGTTCAGAGTGGTCAGAATGGAGCACTCTGGGATAGCTCCCGGAGGCGAATACCATCTAATTGCGTCCACAGTACCCCAAATTTGACCCAGCAAAACCGATTTCAGCGCTAATCCCCTTGTCGGGGGTGGAGTAAGGAAATCGATTTTAAGAGCCCTTTAAGTCGAAAAAAAGGGCATCATGTGGATGGGTGCAGGGTTACATTGATTTAACGCTGCTAAATTTGACCTCAACGCCTAGTGTAGACCAGGGCTGAATTTGTAGCATTCTATTCTCAGATGTTGCAGTCTTTTAAATCTTTTATATAAATTGTTTTTTTGTCTTGTGTAATTTTGAATATGATTTTAGTTTTCTCACTTTTACAATTGTTTTGTTGTTTCTTTCTTTAAACACAGTATTGTTATACTTCATAGCATATTAGTGGTTCTGCCATTCAAAGCCCATACATACATACTGTGTGTGTATAAACTGTGTTAATAGAAAGTTGTTTAGCTTTTAAAAAGTTGTTTAGCTTGCAAAATGAAAAATTCAAAAGTTAGGAAATGCCATTTTTGTGTTTTGTCTATTTAACCACAATTCTGTCCCTTTGTGCATCTGTCCTGTGCACTGAATGAGGCAGGGAGCCTATGGAAAAAAGTTTGTGATCATGTAAGTAAAGGCTATATCATGATGAATATGCAGAAGTAGGCAGAATTAAGGTTACACTGGTACCATAATTCAGGTTTCTCCTGACTTTCAAGTGCTTGACTTTGTCACCTAAATAAGATTATTTAAAAAAAAGTTGTGTCACTGTAACTGTCTATTATGATGTATGCTGCTTGGATACACTGATCTGTTGGCTTTGTGCTAGGGAGGTCAAATAGTCAAAAGGGACATTATCCAAAAAGAGCAGCGTATTTCTGAAAACCTCGGGTAATATTTTCAGATGTGGATAGCTAAATTAACCATTACCTCAAGTTCCTCTCCTACATCCTCCTCCTCCTCCTCCTCTCCCACCAATCTAGCTTCTACCATTTCCACTCATCTAAAACTGCTCTCATCAGGATCACTAATGATCTCTTCTTGGCCAACTCTCGGGGCCTCTACTACATCTTTTGACTTCTCTGTGTGTTCATATTGTTGATCATAGCCTTATTCACAAACGCCTACCCTCCCTTGGGTTTTACAATACTGTCTTCACTGGTTTTCCTCTTACCTCTCTAGTTCGTCTTTTTTGCACATTTGGCGAGTCCCCATCCTTCTTTCTTCCATTCTGAGGATCATGTTCCTTAGGATTATGTTCTAAGTCCTATCCTCTTCTCTCTTTTTGGTGGGTCTTACCACTTATACAAACTCAGCTATCATCACTATATTGACAACTCACACATCAACTTTTACATTCCTGATCCATGTTTTTCCATTTCATCTTTCATCTCAGACTGTCTCTTTGACATCTCCACCTGGATAACTTGCCATCAGTTTAAGCTTAAAATGTTCCAAACTGATCTCTTCATTCTTCCGAAATTCTCCCTCCTTTTCCCCTCATTGTCACTGTTTTCAACATCATCATCCTTTCCTCCGCTCAGGGCTGAAGTCTAATGACTGTCTTTAGTGACTACTACTCCTTCATCGTATGTATTCAGACTGGCTGAGCTGGACTACATCTAGTGAGAAGGAATGAGAGTTGCACTAGTTAGCATTCTTCTTTATTTGTTGTAAATGAGGGAAAACTCCACATATAGACCTGTTTGCCTACCTATTAAATAGGTGATTTTTCTCTAGCTCTGCATCCCCATAGCCTAGAAATGGGCATTCTTTCACTTTTGGTAGTTAGGCCTAACCACATAACTTTCTTTCTCTGCCCCTATGTCTTGGCCGAATCATGGGCAACCAGACCTAGTATTCAGAGTCAGAGTCTGCAGTCATGAGACGGGAGTCAAGTATCGGCTGGCTCAGGATACCAGGGAAAAGGAGCAGGAGACAAACTGGAGATCTGAACCACGAGTCAGGATCCAGAGTCAGGCTGGGTTGAGGTACCAGGGGGTAAGAGACAGGAGACAAAATGAAGATCAGAACCATGAGTCAGATGCAAGGAGTCATGGTAGGTCAGGATGCCAGGAAATCAAGCTCGGGGAGCAGGAAGCACAAAGCACACAGTCTAGAACATGGTGGAACCCTGTTGTTCGGACAGCTTCCTGTTCCTGCTGCTGGCTTAAGTAGGGCAGCCAGCACTCCGGCACTCGCCAATAAGACCTCATGGGTGGAGTGTCGAATTGGGGCTGAGCTTCATGGGTCCCAGGTAAGTGATTGTCAGCCGTCTGCCAGGTGGTGAGTTGGAGTGTGGCCACTCCCATGAACCCAGCAGACCCAGGTTCCAAGACCTGTGATTCATGACATCCTGCTTGCTGGAGTCCTTAAGAAAATTGAGGTCAGAGCTGAGCATGGCAGGATGTCAGGTTCTAAGATACTGCATGCAGATGTAGGGCTATTCTGTTAACTGATTTGGTAGCCAGATAGGGTGGGTCCTGTTGGCTTCAACTCAAGAGAATAAAAAGGTAGACCATTGAAGAGACTGTTTTTATATTAATTTTGATGGAATATATGGGCCCAGAGCATCAAGATGTTAACATGACCCTGTCACCGTGTATAATACCAAACGGTTAAATGTGGTTCAGGATTTTCAGTACTGAAACCTCAGTCTGCTTAGTACCATGGCAAGCACACTAGAAAATTCATGCCAAAGTTTGGAAGTTTATTTATCAGGATTTGTAAGAGAAGAAGAATCAGAAAAAGTCATAGATATTTTGGAATTGAATGCTTATGCAGAACAAACTTAATCAAAATCTGTTTAAGTCAGCATCTCTCTCTGAAAAAGTATCAGTTTGGATCTCATTTTGTCAGGCAGCCCTTCTTGGTAGGGAAAAAGGATTAGTTCTGTTGTTCGCTTCTGAGGTGTGAATGTCAGTCATCTTCTCTGCCTTTGACAAAACAGATACAAGGAGGGAAAAAAGAGGAGATAATAAAGATGAGGGAAATATGGGTTTTATTGATTGTCAGGATACCAACCACCTGGTCAGGCATGGATGGACACTCTGACCTGGCACCAGCACAGTTGTTCCTGTGGACTCAGGCTCACTTCCTTGGTTTGGGATGTCATATGTCTTGCCTGGTCAGATCAGTCTCCTTACAGGTTTTTCTCAGGCTTGTCAGTGCTGGATGAGCAGTCTCATCTCATTGTGCTGGTACTATGTGGTACAGTAGGTTTCATGATTGTGTGAAAAGCTGAGAGAGATGAGATAGGAGGAAAATAGTGGGGGATGAACATAGGAAGGGAGGATAGAGCAACGAATTAGGAAGAGGCCACATAAAAGCAAGGAAGACATGCTGCATGAAGTCTTGCAGCAGTCCCTTAATGAAAATCAAAAAGCCAGGAGTGGAGGGAGAGTGAAAGGAGGATCCGCCAGCAGAACGCGGATCACCCACACCAAAGTGCGGAGCATGGGCAACAAAGCACAGAGTGGCTGTAAGCATTATGGAGCACCAAACAGACTTGATCCGGGCACTCGTAGCCATGCAGTGCCCACCCCAACCCTGCAGCCCTGGTCCCAAAACTCTTTCCCTTGTGCCCCCATGTCACCTCCAACCCACTTTCCCCAACATCTGGGTTCTTATCACCACCAGCTGCGTCCAACACCTGTAGCCTCACCACCGAGCCCTGCAAACTACGACCCTTACCCATGGCACACAAACCCCATCACCATGCAGTATAGCCAGCCTGAAGTGCAGCACTCCTTGCACAGGACTCCAGACAGGAAGGCTGAGTATGAGAACAGGACATATGCAAATCTGTGATTGAACTGTTACCCATCCCACCCCCTTGCCCTTTCTGTTTCCCAAGCAGTTGTGTTTCTTTTCAATAAATGAATTTTATTTTAAATAAATGGCTTTTTTGGCTTTGAAAACTTTTTTATTGCATTAAGTAAAAGATACCTTAGCCCAGGAAAGCAACAGACACTGCAAGTCAGTGTAGCAAGCACAGATTCCTTCTAACATTGGAACCACTGTACTTCACTCCTGTGCAGGGAACCAAATATTACTGATGGCTTTCAGCCTCAAATTGCTCCCTCAAGGCATCTCTGATCCTTGCAGCCCCGCACTGGGCCCCTCTAATAGCCCTGCTCTCTGGCTGTTCAGCCTCCAGGTGTTGAACCTCCGAGTTCCAGGCCTGAGTGAATCTTTCATCCTTCCCTTCACAAATGTTATGAAGGGTACAGCACACGGATATAACTGCAGGGATGTTGTCATCGGCCAGGTCCAGCTTCCCATACAGAGAGCGCCAGCAGCCCTTTAAACTGCCAAAAGCACACTCCACAGTCATTCTACACTGGCTCAACCTGTTGTTGAACCGCTCCTTTCCAGGCCAGTCTGTGTTAATGTCAATGAAATGTCCATGGTGATCCACAAGCGCCTGGAGAGCCATCGAGAAATACCCCTTCCGATTAATGTACTTGGAGGCTAGGTGGGCTGGTGCCAGATTTGGAATATGCATCACATCTATTGCTCCTCCGCAGTTAGGGAAACCCATTTGTGCGAAGCCAGCCACAATGTCATGCATCTTACCCAGAGTCACGGTTCTTCTAAGCAGCATGCGATTAATGGCCCTGCAAACTAGCATCAACACGATTCCAATGGTCAACTTTCCCACTCCAAACTGTTTAGCGACAGATTAGTAGCTGTCTGGAGTTGCCAGCTTCCAGATTGCAACAGCCACTCGCTTCTCCACTGGCAGGGCAGCTCTCAATCTCATTTCTACAGGATGGGGGCAAGCTCATCACACAGTCCCATGAAAGTGGCTTTTCTCATCCAAAAGTTCAGCAGCCGCTGCTAGTCATCCCAGACTTGCAGGACGATGTGATCCCACCACTCAGTGCTTGTTTCCCGAGCCCAAAAGTGGCGATCAACAGTGGTGAGCATGTCCATGAATGCCACAAGCAATCTTGTGTCATATGGGTTACATGAGTTGATATTGTCGACTCCTCGCTATTAGTTTGTAGCTTAAGGAGTAACTCGACTGCCAAACGTGACGTGCTGGCGAGACCCATCAGCATATTCCTCAGCACATCGGGATCCATTACCGCAGACCAAAAGGGAAGACAGAAAGCGCAGTACAAAAAACATTGAAAGATGGTGCCAAATGTGGACGGAAGCACAGGGATTGCTGGGATGTATCACGGGGCGTTGGGACAGGACCCAGAATGCCCCGCACCCCCTTCCCACAAGTCACAGCTCCAGAATGGGAAGAGGTGCTCTGTGGGATAGCTGTCCATAATGCACTGCTCCCAATGCCGCTGCAAGTGCCGCAAATGTGGCCACGGCAGTGCGCTTGCAGCTGACAGTGTGAACATGCTGCAGCGCTTTCCCTGCTGTGCTCTCTGAGGGCTGGTTTAACTCACAGTGCTCTACATCTGCAAGTTTAGCCATACTAAGAAGAAGAAGGGACTTGTTGGAAAAAATTTTTCACATAGCTAAATGGGTAAAAAAGTCTGACTTCCATATCCTACAAAGTTGAGGGCGTCAACAGGGATTAATTCAGGATAAAAAGTTAAATCTTTAGATGTGACCTTTCTGGCATTCTTTCCTTCATTGAGGATGGGCTCAGTGGCACCTTTCTGAGGCTTCAAGCAGCAGATACTGAGTCCTTAAAGTACTACATTTCAGAAATATATGCTGAATAAAGGCTCCACTGCCTGCCAAACCTTAATTCACATTCACGCTGTCTCTTCGGTTGAGAAGGGAATGCTTTCCTACTTGAACCTTTGTATATAAGGACCTGGGCGTGTTATCAGATCTTTAGATTTGTTCTGTCAGGTTTTATGGATACTACCTTCAGTAGATGGTTCCTGCATGCTTCACTCTGAGTTGTTTAATCTGTCTGTCTGTTTTAGTGATGGATAATGCTGCTATAAGTGGCAACTGTCTGAATTGGCATGGAGAGATGACAGACTTTCTTACCTGTTTGGTTACTCAAGTTTGTCTACACCAGCTGGGATAGCCCACTTTTCTATTGTATTTTGTTGGTCTCAGTGGGACTGTTTCTCTGAAACTGTTATGATGTAATTTTTTAGATTTTAAAGCATTTTTAGTGCTGAAAGAGCTATTAAATTTGTAGAATCAACTAGCCAGTCCCCTTGAAAGGAAGAGAGATGTCACAATAACTCCCTTTTTGCCTCTCTCTCTCCCTTACTTCTTGGGCTAAAATTAACAGGAAAAATTACAATTTTTACCAGAGTAACCTCTCTTCACTTCCCACTCTCCTAAATAGGGTTGTGTAATTTTTATTTTATTTATATTTTTATAGAGCATGAAGGGAAAAAGTAAAAGTAGTCATGACTTGCTGAAGGATGATCCACATCTAAGCTCAGTTCCTGCTGTTAAAAGGTGAATACAATAGTTCTAATCTACAGAACTGCTTTAGTTTCAATATGTTAGATCACCATGCACTTTCATTTTATCCATTGCTTTTTCTGAGTAACAGTTCTCTTCATACAGGGCTTCCTGAATAAAACTATTTTGTCATTAAATTCAAGTCATTGTTGGTGTGCCAAAATGTTTCCTATCATCAGAGACATGATGAGAGAGGGCTGGGAAAGAACCTTCTTATTGGCTTGGAGCACTTCATCAAATCTTGGCCTTTGGGATTCCTTTAAAGAAATTTCAGTGAATGCTCATAATACATTACATATTCATAATATTATACATGTTTATAGTTTAGAAAACCGGAGATTATATATGATTAGTAAAAATATCTACTAATGCCTGTTCTAGGCAAGATTGCCCATCGATCAATAATAAATTTATTTATTTGTAGATGAATGGTAAAGATAGGTTGGAGACTAAAGAGTTTTTTTAGGAATAGGGAGTAATAGAGAAGGGAAAGAAAAATAAATAAGAATCACAGGAACAACAACAGGTTATCGCTGTTCTCCCCTAAATCTCCAAAAATCCCATAAAATGTGCAATTAGAGAGAAGGCTGCCCTAGATGCCAACTACTCTCACTACAAGTCCAGGAATGGTTTATATGTGAGATCATAGATGTCCATCTTACTAGTATGAATAAAGGAAGTTTGGGTTTTTTACATTTCATTCTAGTATACCCACTAGTCCAAAAATCAACAGATGGCAGTTTTTGCTTTTGTATGTTTTCAGTAGAATTCTTTTGACTGCCATTTTTGCTTTCAGGAGCTACCTCTTTTCATGCTTATTCAAATTGCTTTTCCTTGCTGAGTTTTCCAATGTCTGGCACGTATTTGGATACTTTAAGCTGCATGCAGGCTTCTGAGTGATCAGTTGTTAACCGGTTCCGAGAGGGACAGAGAACAGTTTTCCTATGTGAAAATACCTGTTCACACAGGTATGTGGATTCAAATGCTGAAAGCATTGCAAACGTAATTTTCTTCAGACAGTTAAATTTCACTGGCAGGGGTGTCCAGCAGGTCAGAACAGAGGCCCCATGATCTCTCTTGGTAGCTTTAAGTGCATTCCGCAGATCTCCAAAGTTTGATGCCCACAATTCTGAGCTTTTTAACTGAATAAGTTGCATTTTGAAATCTTCAACACCTATCCACTGAAATACGGACAAATTCAAGTTGCTTTTGTTGAACTTTTCAGGTTTAATTAGAAAAGAAAGCATTGGGCCAAATCGCTGGAAATCTTGAAATCTATCAGAAAATTCTGGTTCCAGTTCTTGTATATACATTCTAATCTCAACATCAAATGCAGTGCGCTGTTCCGCGTGACATGAAAGTGATGTAAGCGGCAAATCGGGACTTAAATATCCCAGTACAGTGGGATACAGTGGAACAATTTTTAAGGTGGGGGTGCTGAGCTGTGCCCCCTCTCGCCCCAGTCTGCACCCCTCACTGCCACAGGCTGGGCCAGTGGGTCAGACGGGACCCTAGGCCAGCAGCAGAGCCCCCTCGACAAGTGGTCGGGACCTGGGGTCGTCAGCAGGCTGAGTGGAGCCGGCAGATGGAACCCTGGCTGGCGGGGGGCCGGCGGCCGGTACCTCAGGCCAGCAGCGGGCTGAGTGGGGCCAACGGACAGAACCCTAGCTGGCAGCGGGCCAGCAGCTGGTACCCCAGGTCAGCAGTGGAGCCCCTGGGACTGGGGGCCAGGACCCGGGGCAGTGTGAGTGTCACTGAAAATCAACTCGCATGCCACCTTTGGCATGTGTGCTATAGGTTGCCTACCTCTGGGTTATACTCACACCATCTTCCCTCCACTTGCCCGTTGTGCTCTTCACTTGGACCAGAATTGCTTGGTTTAAGAGCACAAAGTGGTCCTCCAGATTCGCAGAAAATGCACACATTGCTGTTTGGTTTTGGAGGTCTTGAAATGTGCTGTAGCAGAGTGCGGCAGTTTCCCCTTGGCTCCTGCCTCTGCTAAGTGCACAAAGTCACTCTGAGACCCTGGGCTTAGTATCCACTGGTGCAGTTTATTCACAGGGTTGTTCCCTCCACCGTTTCATCACCGTACAGTTGGCCCTTCATCATCTGCAGGCAGGAGGGAGGAAAGAGCTACCTCCCTGTTTCCACTCCCTGCCTTTTCCCTTTCCTTCTGTTCTTCCCCTGGCTTCCTTCCCCTGAGGATTTTATACAGCCTCAGGCTAACTAGGCAGCAGCTATCTCTGCTTCCCCAATTAGGGCTAGGTTATCTCCAGCCAGCTCTAATTTATTCCCCTAAAGAGGAGCTTGTGTGACAGAGGGCTGAATCAGCAACCCTTTGCCCAGCACCCTATCGCAGTGCTCACTAACTGAATTTACTCCTTACATGGTAGTATTGTGTTTTCTTACTGGTCTGTCCCACATTTTTCAAACTCTTCTAGCTAGTGGGTGTGACGATCAAATGGTGGGAAAATATAATTGACTGACATTATAGTGATGAGCATGGTGAAAATGGCTAGATGGTGGGAGTTCTGGCATATTTTTAAATATATAAGTTAAGTGAATTCTTGATTAAGATACTGATGTACTGTTTTTAAATGCGATTCTTAATCAACAGATTCAGAGTGCTTTACTATCTTATATGGATTGTTTCTTTTTTTCCCCCTTAGTGAAAAAGCAAATGAAGTGAGGGATTCAGACGAGGTGAGTGGCACTTCTTCTGCAAAGTTTTGACTCGTAGATACTCATTCTATATTTCATGTGAATTATTGTTCTTAAGGGCGAGGTAGTACTCTAAAGATTCAACAGGGTAGAGTGTGACCCTGACCTGCCACACACCACCTCCCACATTCTGCATAGACTACTGCCTGAACATTTCTAACAACAACTTAGGTAGTGGTAGACAATGTTCCTCCAAAGTTATAAATCAATCAAGAAGAAAAAAAAATCCTCAGAAAAAATTATGTAATGGAACAAATACCACAAATGAAAAATCTCCAGACACTGAGGTGTGTGAGAATCTGAGTGGAAAGATGTATTTATAGAAGTAGAATTTCAAGTAACATTTCCTTTATTAAAAATGCCATCTATCATGGCTACAACTACACTGTATCTATTAGGATTCTCACTTCTGAGAATCAGAAATTTGAGGGATATCCGTAAGGTAAACAAACTGCAATGAACAGAAATAATACAGTCCAGAGCCAACAATGGAACATGGAGGTTTTTTTTAACTACAAAAAAGCTCCTTCCTACGTTTATTATGGAGAATAAAACTTTTTGGTTGAAGTGTGGCTTTGCCTGAGTCTTTGTGCCAGGGGCAGCATATTACTGCGCTGTCCCTAGAGCGAATTGTGACTTTGAGACTCCAGGCAGGGGAAAAAAAAAACATTACTCTATACTGGTAGAGTATAATTGCCCCAACATAACAATGCTGGCAAATGAGTTGTAGAAGCTTTCATGGGCAGAAGGAGATAGTAGCTCTGCACAGTCTGCTCCAGCCAACACAATTACACATGGTATGAGTGACTGGTCTTAGGCTCTCTTACTCTCTTGCCATGACTTGGCCCTCAGCTTGAGCAGGAAACAGATGGAAGTAGAAAAACTTTGCACAAACAATATTTGACCAGCTTCACCTTAAGGGATATCCATCCATACAGCACACCTTCTTAGGGGAGGCTGAACTCCCCCACTCCTTTTGGAAAAGGTTCCAGAATAGAATCATAGGGTTAGAAGGGACCATAATGATCAACTAGTCTAACCAAGAGGCAGGATTTGTTATGTCTAAACCATCCAATACAGATGGCTATCCGGCCTCCTTCACTGAAGAAGCTTCCACAACCTCCCGAGGCAGTCTGTTCCATTGTCCTACTGTTCTTACAGTTAGGAAGTTTTTCCTGAGATTTAATCTAAATCTTCTGTGCTGTAATTCGAAATCATTACCTCTTGTCCTGCCCTCTGTGGCAAGAGAGAACAACTTTTATCCATTTTTTTTATGGCAGCCTTTCAAATATTTGAAGACCACTATTATGCCCCCCTGCCCCCTTTTCCAGTTTCTCTATGTCCTTTCTATACATTGCAGACCAAAACTGGACACAGTACTCCAGCAGAGGCGCCGAGTTGAGCAGTACTATCACTTCCCGTGACTTTTATGCTATGCCACTGTTAATGCAACCTAAAATTGCATTTGCTTTTTTTTTTTTTTTGGCAACACCATCTCATTGCTGACTCATGTTGAGACTGTGATCCACCACAACTCCTTCTCAGCAATGTTGCTGCCAAGACAGTTTCCCCCCATTCTGTATTTGTGCATTTGGGTTTTCTTCCTTAAAGTGTAGCACCTTGCGTTTGTCTTCGTTGAATTTCATTTTGTTATCTGTAGCCCAGTTCTCCAATTTCTCAAGATCCCTCTGAATTTTAGCTCTATCCTCCTAAACTTGATCAGTATGCTCTACCTACATCTAGGTCATTAATAAAGCGTTAAACACTGGACCCAGAACAGATCCCTGTGGAACCTCCTTGAGACCTCCCTCCATTCTGACATCATTCCATTAATAGTTACTCTTTGTTTTCGGTTGTTTAACCAGTTATGTATCCACTTAATGGTAGTTCTGGTGATCCCACATTTCTCCAGCTTACTTATCAGAATGTCATGTTGACTGTGTCAAAAGCCTTGCTGAAGTCCAGGTATATTATGTTCACTGCTTTCCTCCTATCAACCAAACCAGTTACCTTGTCGAAGAAAATTTAAGCTGATTTGTTCTTGGTAAATCAAGTACTGAGAGTCCATGATTCCCTTCTGGAGGCCAAATCCAAACAATAATGCTTTGTAAATGTATGGAGAAAGGATCCTGTCACACCTTTGCAGATATCTGAAAGAAAAATACCTCTGAGATAGGCAATAACAGCAGCCTTGATGTGGCTTTCCAGCTTCAGGCCAGCCAGGTCATATTAAAAAAAAGGAGATCCACTTGGATCCTCGTGATAACAGCAATACCCAGAAAACTGTTAACAAAAGGAAAAAAGCTGGGAGCACTTTCCAAGCCTTTCGCTGCACTCCAAATAGAACCCCACGACAGTATGATGACATGACATGTTTATGAAGGTGTTCCTGGGATGGGCATGCATGTATGTGGAGAATGTTGGCAGGATAGCAGGCCCATTAAGGTGGACTTTCAACATAATTATGGGGAGGAATCTCGAATGAGTTTGAAACATCACTATATTTCTGTAAATTTATTATAAGATGGGTCAGTCACTTGGGCCTGTAGCTTAGTCACTTTTCAAACCAAAGCCACAGCCACCAGGAAAATGACCTTGAATTTAAGAAACTTAAGTTCTGAGGAATCAGGTAGTTCAAAGGGAGCTTTTGTCAGGATCACAGGATTAATATCCCATGACACACGTGTTTTTTTTTTTTTTAATAGGAGCTTTGAAAAATGTCAAGCCCTCCATGAAACTGAAGAGGGTACAGAGACACTTGTTCATTTTTGGCCAGCTCATGATAGGTGGAACTACCAGCCATATGACTTGCATGGAGTTATCTTTTAAGCTGGTCTTAAAATAGAAAGTTGAGACATCGAAGTGAGAATCCTGTTAGAGGTATCTCCAGAGAATCAGGTACATAATTTTCATTAACACATAACAAACCCCTAGAACCCCGAGCAGGAGTATTCTGTCTGCTCCCCAAGATCCATAAACCCGGAAATCCTGGACGCCCCATCATCTCAGGCATTGGCACCCTGACAGCAGGATTGTCTGGCTGTATAGACTCCATCATCAGACCCTACGCTACCAGTACTCCTAGCTATCTTTAAGACACCACTGACTTCCTGAGGAAACTACAATCCATCGGTGATCTTCCTGAAAACACCATCCTAGCCACTATGGATGTAGAAGCCCCCTACACCAACTTTCCACACAAAGATGGACTACAAGCTATTAGAACGGTATCCCTGATGATGTCATGGCAAACCTGGTGGCTGAACTTTGTGACTTTGTCCTCACCTATAAGTATTTCACATTTGGGGACAATGTATACCTTCAAATCAGCAGCACTGCTATGAGTACCTGCATGGCCCCACAGTATGCCAACATTTTTATGGCTGACTTTGATCTCTATCAAGCATTCTTACAACTACAATACTCACCTGCTGAAGTGAAGAAACAGATTGACAGAGCCAGAAGAGTACCCAGAAGTTACCTACTATAAGACAGGCCCAACAAAGAAAATAACAGAAGCCACTAGCCATCACCTTCAGCCCCCAACTAAAACCTCTCCAATGCATCAAAGGATCTACAACCTATCCTGAAGGATGATCCATCACTCTCACAGATCTTGGGAGACAGGCCAGTCCTTGCTTATCGACAGCCCCCCAACCTGAAGCAAATATTCACCAGCAACCACACACCACACAACAAAACCACTAACCCAGGAACCTATCCTTGCAACAAAGCCCGTTGCCAACTCTGTCCACATATCTATTCAGGAGACGCCATCATAGGGCCTAATCACATCAGCCACACTATCAGAGGCTTGTTCACCTGCACACGTACCAATGTGATATATGCCATCATGTGCCAGCAATGCCCCTCTGCCATGTACATTAGCCAAACTGAACAGTCTCTACATAAAAGAATGAATGGACACAAATCAGACATCAAGAATTATAACATTCAAAAACCAGTTGGAAAACACTTCGATCTCTCTGGTCACTCGATTACAGTCCTAAAAGTTGTAATTCTTCAACAAAAACACTTCAAAAAAACAGACTCCAGTGAGACATTGCTGAATTGGAATTAATTTGCAAACTGGATACAATTAACTTAGGCTTGCATAAAGACTGGGAATGGATGCGTCATTACACAAAGTAAAACTAATTTCCCCATGTTTATTTCTCCCCTTCCCCCTACCGTTCCTCAGACGTTCTTGTCAACTGCTGGAAATGGCCCACCTTGATTTATCACTACAAAAGGTTTTTTTTTTTTTTCCCCCCCTCTCGGCAATAGCTCACCTTACCTGATCACTCGTTACAGTGTGTATGGTAACGCCCATTTTTCATGTTCTCTATGTATATAAAATCTCCCCACTGTATTTTCCACGCATGCATCCGATGAAGTAAGCTGTAGCTCACGAAAGCTTATGCTCAAATAAATTTGTTGGTCTCTAAAGTGCCAGAAGTACTCTTTTCTTTTTACGTATAACAAAATTTATAATATTTATAAAAAGTAATTGTTTATATTTGCAACATGCCAGTGTGACACTTGCATCACAGATAAGTGTTTTCATACTGTGCAAAGAAGCACTGTGGATATATAGAATCACCTCCCCTTCCATTCAGAATTGTATAAAAATCCTGTGTTATGTAATGCACAATAATTGTTTACATGGAAAATTAATAAGAAAATATTTAATTTGTCTTGTAATAAAGTTTTTAGAATCTGGAATCAGTGAAGATACCCTGGTTTCAGACAGATCGCAAGGGGTCCACAGGCCACAGTTTAAGAATAAATGATTTAGGCTATTAAATAGTGTGGAGTTATTTTAATATTTAAATACCTGTATTTGTGACTGTAGCTCTGAAAAATGTACGTCCTTTGTTGATACTACTGGTTCATCTTCTAAGGTACCTCTGAAAGATATAGAGGATATGTTCCTCTGTTTACATAGTTCATATTTTGAGGCAATTACAAAATATTAGCATATATGTGCATATAAATTATAAATGTAAGCATATCAACTCTCTTGCTGAGAAGTTGTTCCCAGCTTAAAAAAATCCTCTAGTAAAATAGAGCTAAAATTAAAGCTGTCTGTTTAAATCAACATAGGAAGAAGAGGAGGATGATGACAATAGCGATAATGAAGAAGGTGAAATGGATAGTGACGAGAAATATCAAGTGAAAGAACGTATAGCTAAGAAGTTGAGAAAAGATAAAAATGAAAATGTTAAGCTACCGTTTAAAGAAGAACCAGAAACTGAGAAGAACACAACTAGCCGCAGGTAAGCAACATGCAATTTTCCTGATTTGAAATTATTTATTTACAATAAGGTGTTTAACTGCTCATCTTTAGCTTGCATTTTACTATGCTGAAAGTTTTGAATTAATTGCTTATTAACTTCAGTGATAAGCACATTTCTTAATTTTTCATCCTGCAGTTGAATTAAATGTTTGATTTACTGCAGAAATTGTGTTAGGGTAATTATATAATTTGTATTAATTTCATGTGGGCTTTTGTTGTTCCCACATGCAAGAATAAGGTGGCTGTTTAAATCATGGGATTTGTAACTTTGCTGATGTCTTTCTGATGTAATAGTTTACTATTTGATTCACCATAGAGAGTGAATTCAGCTCAGCCTCTCTCAAACTGTGGGTCGGAACCCCAAAGGGTAAGATAAGAGAAGAGTAAGATAAGTTGACCAGAGAGTATCTCCTGTCGACGCAGCGCAGTGAAGACACTGGGGTAAGTTGACCTAAGCTATGTCGACTCCCGCTACATTATTCACATAGCTGGAGTAGCATAACTTAGGTCAATTTACCCCAGTAGTGAAGAAAAACCCTCAGTTATCATTTATCAGAACAAGTTGTACATGTGCATGTATATGTGCTTTTAAGCATCTGTGCCTGAGATGATGTACAGGGAAATGATATTATGGGTGGATAATATCAAACTTATTAGGAATTGTTCAAAATATGTCAATAAATGTGGACTCTGACGGTTCTTGACCAAATAATTTTCTCTCCACAAGTACTAATCAGCTATCACGGGACTATCTTATTTGTGTATTAAGTTGACTACAAATTAAAATTGTCAAAAAAGTAGCTTTTAGTTCAATCTTAAATTCCTTCAAATTTCACTGTTTTATGTGCTCTTAATGTAGGTTTTGAAATTAAAGTAAAAACTTACCCAGCCCTGCTACCAGAAAATTGTTGATGAGTGCAGACAATAGTTGGTTTTCCTCCTTCAGTTCAGCTTTCACTCTTAACAATGATTCTTGGGGAGCTTTAATGAGCAAGGTGTTCTCCTTTAACTCTCATCCTGTTCATTCACCTGTCTCAATTACTCCAAAGGTTGTGAAGCCACTTTAAAAGTATTTTTTGTAGAACTAGCTACATCAGTGGGTGAAGTGAGCTTTCAATATAACTATTTAAGTAACTTATATTTGAAAGTGATGTTGGCTGTCCATAGAGTAAGGTAACACCTTAGGAAGAAGGGAACTACCAGAGCAAGAAAGAAGCAGTTCAAAAGTCATTCCTTCCCGCAATAGACACACGTCACTTTTAATGGCATTTCTTGGGCCACTAGGACATTTTTTTCCTCATAGAAGCTGGAAGTTGTATAGCTGGCCGTGGCAGCCTGGGAGAGGGTAGGAAAAACTCAGGAAATACAAAGATTTATTATACATTTGGACATTAATTTAAAATGAATTTAAAACATTCTAAATTGACAAAACAGTTCAAAATGTTTCTTAAATATTTATGAAATGTTTTTCATAGTAGGTTATGTTCCATGAAATAGCAAAAACAATTTTTTTTTTAAAAACACATGGCAGAATTACAATTATTCATTGTTTTTTTTTGTTCAGTGACCATCAATGTAAATTAATTTACTTAACCAAATAAAAAATTTGCATTCTTTTTGAACTAGAACAACCCAATTTAGCATTTTTTTAATATCCATATCAGCGAAAGTCAGCCTTCCATTAGTTGGGGAAAAAACCCACAAAACCTATACAGATATCTTGGTTTTAACTCAAAGTTCTTTTAAACTATAGATTTTACATATTCATTTTATGTTAATTTGCTGCACATTTTCTGTAAAATTGTCCTGCATCAAAAGACTACCCAGTGAGACTGATGTAAATTCTCTTAATTCACTAAAAGCAGGCCCTTCTCTCTTTTTCTTTTTAAATGCATGGCTTATAGGACGTATAAACAATGTCTGAAGATTTACACTCAGAACTTACTGAAGGTTACTTTTAAAGCAGAAGTGCTGTATTCTCTTTCTTTCAGGAAAATTTGTCAAATTGACACACCTAGCTGATTCATTATTAAGCCTTCCAGCCTTATCTGTTCCACATTAAATAGCCATCCCAGAACTGGGAACATCAAAGAGCGTCTCTTCATTTTTCGGAAACAACATCTCTTCAGGTATAGGGATGGCAAACAAAGAAGGTCTTTGGAATAGATATAAGGACACTGGGAAGAATCTTTGTGTCCTATGTTTGGCCCTGGAGAGGTGCTTTACATACTGCGCGTGATTCTATCAGTTTTAAGCATTAGTAGCCATGGGTATGTGTGTACAGTTGTCATTACTGTCGTGTTTACTGTACCAGTAGCATTAAATTCTGGAATCTGTTATTTTCCAACTGATAGGAATCTGACATGGAAATTAAATGCATGTTTGATCCAAATTCATTTGTATTAGCCTTAGGTCCCAGTGTGATGATATGGCAAGCCCATTATCATGGTTGATGATTTTGTCTTGAAGAATGAATTCTTCATGTGAATGTATTGGAAATAAGTGATATGACAGTCTCATGAGATTTCTCCGCCTAGTCTAGTCTAAGCTTCAGTTGTTCAGAATGGGCAATGCTGCCGGAGTTGTCTGTCAGCAAACAGGGCGTGGAATCAGCAGTACATGACTTCAGTGGGAGGTTCTAGTAGCATTTTAGTGGGCCAAGGAACATCTGGTCTCCATCAGTTATTCATCTCATCAAAAATTTAAATATGCAAGCAGAGTCTTTGAGCTTTTAAATTAATTTATTCAGAATAATGGCTTCTAAGTAGGGTAACCTTTTCAGCAAATCTAGTCAGTTGGGTCTGTCTTCTTGTTTCTTTTAATACAAAATCCATTTGATAAGTCAGAAAGTGGAATAGAGAAAACAATGTGGAAACACTAGACCCTTTCTGAAATTCATGGCACCAACATCCAAGGCACCACTCCCTGTAAATACAATTATACTCAGAATGGTGAAGCTAATTTTGGTTGCTTCAGTATGTGTCAGACCTTTGGTATATGAATCTTCTGACTTAGAAGACCATCCAATTCAACACTAGTGTTTGAAGCATGAGGGGATTCTGTCAAGTTGTCTATGTATTTGGTGTATGAAAGGGAAATGCCAAAGTCTGAGTCTTTTGGACTCTGTCATATCTAAGCTCCTAAGTTCAGAACAGCTGGTTACATCAAAAGCATACTTCCAGATAATAGAAAATGTCAGACTTGTGCATCAGGAATCAAATTCAATTTTAGAATTCCATCAAGTTGGCCTTAAAAATGTCAGGACTCTGCTTGTTAAAGGCTTGAGAGGATCAGTTGGAGGTTTTATAGAGAGAGATCCCTGTCTGGTCTAATGGTTCTTTAGAATAGTGAATCATTAAAATAATTTCTTTAGGCAAGTTTGTTTTCAGCCTGTAGGTGGAGCTCGGGTACTACACATTTATAGAGTAGTTTCGTTTATTTTTCATGCTTTTTATTTACATGGCATACAGCATGCGGCCACAGTACAAAAATAAGCAAAGTAATACAGAGATGGTAACCTATAGGAACAGAGAGGATGTGGCTATGGGTAAAAATAGTTTTAAAGTCCCAAAATTGTAGGAATAATCCACTCGTGTATTAAATTTCTAGAAGGAAATCTGAAGATCTTCATATGACTGAAGATGCATTAAATAAAATTTTTTCTCTATTCCAGTTCTGGTCAAAGATCTCATGATGTTTTTTAAATAGGTAGAAGTGTTTTAAGTTCTGTATCCTGAGCCAAATGCTTTACTTCATATTCTAAAATTTTGTAATTGCTGCTTACTAAAAATTGCTATAATTGCTAAATAGGCGTTGCATGTTTGTTTCACCTGAAAGATGGCTGCATTTCTGTGGCAGCTGAAATGATTTCTCTGTATCATTTCCAAATTTCTTGATAAAATTGCATAGCATTTTGTGGTTCTATAGGCTGAAAGGTACTGCCACAATGTGTGTCATCAATTTTACTGTCAACTAAGAGCTTAACATCCTTAGTAAGGCAATATTATGCTGCACAGCATCTATGAAGTAGCTGTCCAGAGTGACTGGGCAGTAAAGGAATGGGAAGAAATGTTTGAGATTACTGAATAATGACATCTGAGAATCAGATGGAAGGTCTCATGTCTTTGGAATTAACCACATAGATTTGAAAACTAGTGGTGGGATGGATGTTTCCTATTTCTGTTCTTAGTCACTCCTGTAATCATTTTAGATGCATGTTAAAAAATTAAATGTTATTTTTTCTTTTGCTTGGATTATAACAGGGCCAATACCTTTGTCTAAAAGATGGTATTTTAATAGTAGACCTTTGTAGCCATCTCATTGTTTCTTGTACTCCCCATCTCTGTCTGTACCCATCCATTCTCTTGTCTTATACTTAGATTGTAAGCTCTTTCAGGCAGGAACCATCTTTTTGTTGTGTTTGTACAGCTCCTAGCACAATGGAGATCCTGATCCATGACTAGGGCTCCTGGGTGCTAGGGTAATAATAATAGCACACAAGCCCTGCTCTATGCTAGGCCTATTTCAGAATCTACAAGATAAGCTAGCTAAAAGCTTTGGAAGAATAAAGTAATATTTTTTAAAAAAAGTGTATACATTTAAGACACCATAATACTTTCTAAGAATTTGGATAAATATTAAAAACACACTGGGCGTGCCCGAAAGATCTCTTGAAGCCCCCTTGTAGGATGATCCTTTAATACTGCAATGTAAGGTAGCCAAAGTGAATTTCATGGAGGATCTTTTTGAATTGAATTATTTTAAATCCTTTAATTAAAGACCCAGTTTATTCTTCCTAAGGTTTCATCAATATCTATAAATACAACATTAAGTCATTTTTATTCCTAAAACACACTTACTCAGAGGTGATTCCCTGTTATAATTATATCTTGAGACCTTATCACTTAATTTTTAATGTGGGCCATTTAATTGTATATTCTATTTTTTAATCAAAATGTTGTGGGGTACCAAGTCAAATGCCTTAAAGAAATTTAAGTATATTACATATGATTGTCTCCTAAAGAATACTGAATAGGAAAGTGACTGAGAAATTCTTCTGAGCCAGAGGCTCTAATTACTCATTCAAAATGTAAAAGTGATGCAACACTGATTCATTTTTTTGGAAGTAACTTCAATTATACAAACTCAGTTCTAATTAATACACTTGTTCAGATGTGTAAATGTGAATTTTCCTTAAACATATTGGAGAAAAATGTTTAGTTGTAATACAGAAAACCTTAACTTCATACATTGAAATTGTGAATTCTTTAAAAAAATGCTGGTAAAATATACAGCTAATAGTGAAAGAACACAAAGAAAAATTTCTTGGTTATGTATCTTCTCATAAACTGAATGTTCTACATAATCATTCATCCTGTGCAATTTTGTATATCACACAGCAATAGAAATGGGAAAAGTTCCGAACAGTATGTGAATGAATTTCACAAATTCTGTTATATAAACATACGGAGTACAGTGAAATTAATGATTCCTAGATGTAGCTGGAATCTCTCTAACCTCTAAAGTAGTCCTTGCAAACAGGTTTAAATAAAGACATTTATTTAATCCTTTCCTCCTAAAAATGCAAAAACTAGTTATGGGTATACCCTCAAAGATTCAGAGGTTCTTGGTCCTACATATTTAAGATTTTTATCAATGACGTGGATGAAAACATAAATTGAGGGAGTGGTAAGTAATGAAGAGTACAGGTCAATGATACAGAGGAGCTTGGATCCGTTGGTAAATGGGGGGTGCAAGCAAACAAAAAGGGTTTTAATAAGACTAAATGTAAACGTATATATTTAGGAACAAAATGTAGGCCATACTTACAGGAAGGAGGACTCTACCCAGGGAAGCAATGATTCTAAAAAAGATTTGGGGGTCGAGATGAATAATAAGCTGAACATAAGTTCCCCATGTGATGCTGTGGGGCATCCTGAGGGTACAACCCCCTGCTCAAATCAGGACTATGAGTGTTCAGACTCACCCGGCGGTGCCTCCTGCTGGTCGTCCTTGGGAATTAGCTTGATTTCCAACCCAGAGCACCTTCTACTGGCCCCGGTCCCTCCCAGGACCCAGTGCCCTAGCCTTGGGTGCTGCCCCCCTTGCAGTACCCCCACTCCCTGGGTTTCCCCCACCCCAGGGAACCCTCACCCACTATCCCCACATCACCTCAGTCTTGGCTACCGCCAGTCACCGACTAGCCTTGCACCCTGGGGCAGACTGCAGCGTATAAGCCAATCATCACAGGCAACAAGGGCTGTGGACTGGCTGCCTTTACCCACCCTTAGGCTTCCCCTCTGCAACCCTAATACCTATATGGGCCTGGGAAGCTGCTGGCCTAGGGCTTCCCAGGTCCTGAGGCCTTTCCCCAGCCCTGCCTCACTCTAGGTCCCTCAGGTGAGTGCCCAGGCCTCTGCCTCCACCTCCCTGTCTAACCAGAGAGAATCTGCCTGAGCTTCTGTCTCCCAGCCTTTATAAGGGCCAGCTGGGCCCTGATTGGAGCCTGGCCCAGCTGCGGCTACTTCCCCAATCAGCCCAGCTTCTAGCCCCCAGTCCTCTCCAAGGGCTGGCTTTTCAACCCTTCAGGGCAACAGCGGGTGACTACCCCACTACAAGGACCAATCCCCAACTAAATCATTCCAGCTAGGGCTTTGTCAAGCCTGACCTTAAAAACCTCTAAGGAAGGAGATTCCACCACCTCCCTAGGTAACCCATTCCAGTGCTTCACTACCCTCCTCGTGAAAAAGTTTTTCCTAATATCCAACCTAAACCTCCCCACACTGCAATGTGAGACCATTAGTTCTCATTCTGTCATCTGGTACCACTGAGAACAGTCTAGATCCATCCTCTTTGGAACCCCCTTTCAGGTAGTTGAATGCAGCTATCAAATCCCTCCTCATTCTTCTCTTCTGCAGACTAAATAATCCCAGTTCCCTCAGCCTCTCCTCCTAAGTCATATGCTCCAGCCCCCTAATCATTTTTGTTGCCCTTCACTGGACTCGTTCCAATTTTTCCACATCCTTCTTGTAGTATGGGGCCCAAAACTGGACACAGTTCTCCCGATGAGGCCTCATCACTGCCAAATAGAGGGTATCATGGACTCCCAGGTCATGCCCATTCCTGGGCCAGTGCGGTCTGTGGGGGAAACCCCCCTTCAGTGAGACAGCCCTTCTCGGGTGTCTACTCTCTCTCGGGGGTTAAGCCCCTCCACCTCCTGGAGCCGCACCTTTCTGAGCCTTAGCACACCTGTTTCTTGCCGTGGGCCCCCTCAGGGAGTCCACTTGCTCTGGACGCCCAGGGCCTCCACTCCCAAACGGAATAATGGAACCCTGTTATCTAGACTGGAGTGACACTCAGCCAGTGTAAATCAGGAGGGTTTATTGAGCGTTTGAACACAGCATAGGAAACTCTCAGGGCCGTCAGGCCTGGCCTCCCTCAGCACAGCACATCCAAGGCTCCCCTGTGTCCAGGTGAGCTCTGCCTGCTCTCTCTCTCCAGCCGAGCATCTCTCTCTTCCCAGCTAGGCATCTGATATTACTGGTCCCAAGCCCCACCTCTGTCCATTGTCTTTTCTCCAGGTAAATCGGGTTACCTGGGCCTCCTCTCCCCTCTTCTGTCCTGTGGCCCCCTCTGGCTGAAACCGGCTAGTTAGGTCACTGGGGTCTTCCTTTCACAGCCCATTGTCCTCTCACTGGCCAGAACCGGCTGTGACTCTTGAGCTGGGCCTCCGGGTCCCCAGGTTCCCAGTCATTGCCATTCTCCAGGCCATTGGCTGGGGTCCCAAATTCCATCGCCGGTCCTCTGTAACAACAAACTCCCTCTCCCATCACCTCATTAGACCAGTAACACCCAGGGAAACTGAGTCCCACCCCCTCTGCATGCAAACCATTGGAAAAAAACAAGAAAATCCCCCACTTAGTCACACAGGGGAATGATCACGTCCCTCGATCTGCTGGCAATGCTCCTACTTATACAGCCCAAAATGCCATTAGCCTTCTTGGCAACAAGAGCACACTGTTGACTCATATTCAGCTTCTTGTTAACTGTAACCCCTAGGTCCTTTTCTGCGGAACTGCTGCCTAGCCGCTTGGTCCCTAGTCTGTTGCAGTGCGTGGGATTCTTCCGTCCTAAATGCAGGACTCTGCACTTGTGCTTGTTGAACTTCATCCGATTTCTTTTGGCCCAATCCTCTAATTTGTCTAGGTCCCTCTGTATCCTAGCCCTACCTTCCAGCGCATCTACCACTCCTCCCAGTTTAATGTCATCTGCGAACTTGCTGAGGGTGCAATCTATGCCATCCTCCAAATCATTAATGAAGATATTGAACAAAACCAACCCCAGAACTGACCTTTGTGGCAGTCCGCTTGATATCTGCTGCCAACTAGACATGGAGCCATTGATCACTAGCCGTTGAGCCCGATGATCTAGCCAGCTTTCTATCCACCTTATAGTCCATTCATCCAGCCCATACTTCTTTAACTTGCTGGCAAGAATACTGTGGGAGACCGTATCAAAAGCTTTGCTAAAGTCAAGGAATAAGATGTCCACTGCTTTCCGCTCATCCACAGAGCCAGTTATCTTGTCATAGAAGGCAATTAGGTTAGTCAGGCATGACTTGCATTTGGTGAATCCATGCTGATTGTTTCTGATCACTTTCCTCTCCTCTAAGTGCTTCAGAATTGATTCATTGAGGACCTGCTTCATGATTTTTTCAAGGAACTGAGAAGAGGCTGACTGGCCTGTAGTTCCCAGTATCCTCCTTCTTCCCTTTTTTAAAGATGGGCACTACATCAGCATTTTTCCAGTCGTCCGGGACCTCCTCCGATCGCCATGAGTTTTGAAAGATAATGGCCAATGGCTCTGCAATCACATCTGCCAACTCCTTTAGCACCCTCGGATGCAGTGTATCCGGCCCCATGGACTTGTGCTCGTCCAGCTTTTCTAAATAGTGCTGAACCACTTTTTTCTCCACAGAGGGCTCGTCACCTCCATACTTTGCTGCCCAGTGCAGCAGTCTGGGAGCTGACCCTGTTTGTGAAGACAGAGGCAAAAAAAGCATTGAGTACATTAGCTTTTTCCACATCCTCTGTCACTAGGTTGCCTCTCTCATTCAGTAAGGGGCCCACACTTTCCTTGACTTTCTTCTTGTTGCAAACATACCTGAAGAAATCCTTCTTGTTACTCCTAACATCCCTTGCTAGCTGCAACTCCAAGTGTGATTTGGCCTGTGGGTTGACTTATGCCACATTCTCAGGCAGGAAACAACACAAAATGCAAGTTGGAGATCTGCTTGTATTCAGAGAAGGAATTCCACTTTTGCAGACTGGAGTGTGATACCATGGCTGATCTTTTGACATCCCTTTACTACAGCAGCTCACACACTCTTGGACAAGAGTGCCACTGGCCCTTTACCACGCATGGATGATCAGTGCACCAGGGAGCTGAAAACTATGTTCATGTAGAGTGGAAGCATCAGGGGAAAAGTCTAATACACTAAGTAAATTTAGGAGTCTATTGCTGCACATGTCTCCTTATCCACTTGATTGTAGATTCTGGACCAGGCTTCACAGACTACTCTCTGGCTCATCCAGAGTTGTCCCAGCTGGGCACCAGCTTGGCCTGGTTTTCTCTCTATACTGTGGCTGTGGGGCAGCATTGCAGACAATTACTTATGTAATGGAAGAATGTCCAACCTGTCATCTAGAAGGCATTTTACAATGCCTAGCCTCCCTTGATATATAGGCTATTCTGCTGTTACGGAACTGGAGCATAAAGCTCTGATATCTATGCACAAGAGAAGAGCAAATAAGACACTCCTATTCCAGAATAAGAGCAAATGCCATTTGCAGACTGTGAGAGGAAGCATTTCTTTATCCAGGAGTTGAATGCGTGAAGAGTATGGTACACTAACTACAGTCTAGTTCATCCCTATTTACTTTTATTTATTTTTATCACAAAAAAATAACGCTCAGATTCTCCACAAAATTTCTGCCCTATTTCATTTGCTGCTCCATGATTGTTTTTCTTGTTAAGGTTTTATTTTTTTTCACATATTTTGCTTTATTGATAGGAGCATGCTGCACTGTGCAGCATGTAAATAAATGAGAAGGCAAAGCTATTTTTGAACATTGTATCTTCCTTGTGTAGCTCCACTAAAGTAATTATTTTGTAGAGAACATCTTGGAAATTTCCCTATATATTTAGTCAGTTTGAATTTGTAACAGAAGAACTCGGTCATGTATACTGTACTGTAAGTTTTTTATATTATGGAGTGTAAGCTATATATTCTCTCTAAGGGAGTGTCTACAAACCTCCCAGCTCGTGTCTACAGACTTGGGGTAGCTGTGCTTGTGCTTGAGCTCTAAGAATAGCTGTGTAGATAGTGCTTTGAATTTGTGACTTGAACTGGAGCTCATTGGTTTAAAGTGTCGCAGTAAAAAATTCAGAGCGTTAGCTCTAGAGCAAGCCACAACTTCAAAGCGCTTCCTACACAGCTATTTTTAGCATGCTAGTGCAAGCACTGCTAGCCTGAAGTTTGTCAACCCGTGCTGGGACGCTTGCTGCCATGGGCAGAATAGGCATACATTAAGAGGCTACCTCTGCCTCAACATTAGACTGGAACACTGCAGTTGATAGATCACAGGGTGAAACTCATGTGACCTGCAGACAGAATATTCTTGGTGGAAGGTTCTCTATGCTGAGATCAAGATGAGATCAAGTCTTAACACATTTAAGGTGCTTTGTGAGTAGGGTGACCAGATAGCAATCGTGAAAAATCAGGATTGGGGGGTGGGAGACAGGCCAATGGTGTCTATATAAGAAAAAGCCCCGCATATCAGAACTGTCCCTATAAAATCAGGACATCTGGTAACCCTATTTGTAAGGCTACCTCTTTATGGGAAAAGACTACATGATAACAAATTGACAGAACGGCTTAGCAACACTCTTCTGGATAACAGAATGTAAAGGTTTAAGAACAAGGAGAGGGTGAAGAGTTTAGGTTTCACTTTAGAAATGAGTTTTGTAACAGCACTAAAATACTATTGGGGAAATACCATGATTTCTGGAGTTGAATGCAATTACTGTTTCGCATTGTACATCAACAGTATATAACAATTATGGATGGTAAGTGAAGAACAGCATATCCAATTGAAATTTAAAGGAGAATCTAAGCAGCAGTCTTTTGCACAAAAGATTAATATATTACAAAGATTCGTCCTACCTTTCTGCCCCAATGAAGATTACTATTATATTTCTGATAGGCCTCAGCCTCCTATGGTTTTTAAAACTAGCTAAGACTAAGTATACTTAAACGTCCTCTTTCAAGCATTTAGCCACTTATCCTTCAATTGTTAGTGTATTAGGATTCCTGTCATTTCTTTATTCTAGGATACAATGTAGATCCACCTCCCTCTTGGTTTGTAAAGCCATTGGTGAGGGTGAGTGGGCCCTTTGGAGATTGTCAATATCTCATAATTTTATGGTTGAGTGCCAGGTGTTCTGAAGGAGTCAGTAGTGAAGCTTCCACTCATGAAATTAACACAAGATGCTGACAATTATATCAACTTCAATCTGGTATTAATTATCCCATTTTGGGGAAAGATTATTGAGAAGGAGGCAAAGCAGGTATGGTAATATTTATAGTCTTCATATTTCCTTTACCCTCATCAATCTGGGTTTAGACCTCAAATTTATGACATACAGAAAATGACCAATGCCATTTGTTTTATCTTCTAACTTTGGACAAAGACTGTGTCCATGATGATCCTATTAGATCTGTTTGTTGCTTTAGATACAGGTGATTGAGGTATGTTGACACATCTGCAGCCCTTAGCAGAAGTAAATGAAATTACTCCTTTTCATACAGAGGACTCAAAAGATTATTATGGTTTGTCCACCCCGTGGATTCTCATTCAGGGTACAATAGATTCTACCCTGTTTATGATATTAAGTATGTGTCTTTGGCCATGAGGAGAGTTAATAAGGAGATATGAGCTGTGATATCTGTAGTATGCAGATGGTACCCAGCTGTATGTTTCCTTTATGTTTGATTTTTGCCTGCAGTGGGAATGGATGACTCAACAGCTATAGAAACTTGAATGCAAAGTAACTGATTGAGGCTCAGTCCAGTTAAGAGAGATAATATTTGCAAGTTTAGGGAAGCATCTGAAAAAAATGGCTAGATTATCATCAGGCTCACTAACTGATCATGTGATGCCATTTACTGTAAACTGGTTTTGCAGTCTAGGAGTCTTATGAGACACAAGGCTGCTATGGAATGTCCACGTAGCACCCATGCAAGGGTGTGTTTTTCTATCTGTACTTAGAGTAGCAGCCGTGTTAGTCTGTATTCGCAAAAAGAAAAGCAGTACTTGTGGCACCTTAGAGACTAACAAATTTATTGCTCTAATAAATTTGTTAGTCTCTAAGGTGCCACAAATACTGCTTTTCTTTTATCTGTACTTAGAATGCTACCTCTTGTTTCAAATGACAACCTTGCTACACCAAAATTTGGCCCCTAATTTTGTCACAAAATGCTGTACTCAGGGCTACGCTTTGAGAGCATTTAAAAATTGAAGCAAAACCAAAATGTGGTAACCTGCTTATTTTATGGATAAGTGTGTATTTGTACCATTCTTATAGAACATAATATGTAGCTTTACATTGAGAGCACATAACACGAGTTCTCTGACTTACACTTGCCTCTTGTGGGCTTACCATGTGGAATTCATGCTTGTTGGAACAAACTTTTAATGCCCTAAATATTTTAAGTCTGCGTTACCTAAGATAACACATCTGTTGTTGTGCTACGTTATCACAGTTGTGGTCAGCAGATGTGCCTGAGTTGGAGCTACTTGATGTAAAAGAGTAGAGCTGCTGGTATGACATTCTCCATGAGGGCCACTAGAGTCTGCAGTGTGCTTGTCTGTGCTGATGCACCACAGGCTGGATTTCTTAATCCTCTGAATCTTCTGGACACATTGGAAATTAATTAATTTTTCTGTGGCATTTGGAAAGAGGATGGAATGAGAATTGAATAGGATTATTCATTGGCTACATATGATTAAGTTTTGAGCTGGGTCAGATGGTAGTAGTATAGGCAAGGGCTGTGTATTTAAGTAAGATAATGTGCTTTTTGTGAAGTCTTAAGTTTTGTAGGAAGCCTTGGAGCTTGGTATGGGAATTCTTATTTGTGTTCCATTAATCTAAATTAGTATATACTGCACACATATGCAGTTATGTGACCATGCGTTGTAGTAGGAAGAGAGCCCGAGACTTAAGCCCTTGTATCAGAGGCCTGCTATGATGCTTGGACTAAAGTAGTAGTCAAAGCTCTACTGATATAAAGGAAAGGTGAGAGCAAGATGCAGGACCTGCTCACAGAATCTGGCAAGAACAGGGCTGATACTGGAGAAATACACGTTCCTAAGAAGTGCTAGGCACCGAGTACTCACACAAACCCATCCTGATATCAAGTGGTACCAGAATTTCCCAATATCAAGGATGATACAAAAACGTTCCCCAAGGATAATAGGAACACACTGACACACACGCATATATACACACACACCCTCGTCCCCGCTAAAAGATAAGGTCCGGGTGACGTACGTAATAGAGTTGTTTTAATCCAACCAACACGTATAAGGTGCTGGGTAATAACTAGCCATGTCAGGGGGCAGTACATAACCTGTTTGTATCTGGGTACAAAAATGTATCTCAGAGGGTATGTCTTTGTCTAACCTAAAGAGAAATGGAAAGTCCTGCCATTCACTGAGCTGGTCCATTGTTACGGGCATACATGTAGTAAGGGTCCGGTAGAGTCTGCAGGATACTAGTACCATGCTTTGTCAACAATAAACTTGTCCTGGTGCCTTCGTACCTTGATGGATCTTGTGGTCATTGGGCGGTTTGCTTGAGGTCTGCTGTGCCGGCTGTCTGTGCAGAGCTGGGGCAGCACACAGGGAGAACACAAAGAGAGCACACACACACACAGTTGAACATCTAACTACAAGCATGTGCTGATAGGAATTACTGATATCATTAACATCTCTTTGCTTTTATTTTTTTTAAAAAACCCTCAAATCCTTCAAAATGTGTGCATAGCTAGTCTATGTAACCACATAATCCTATAATTGTTACCCTCATCCTCCACACTCCTCCTCATTGGTTTTTACATCCACTTTTTGTTTAATTTAGATTTAAGATCTTCAGGCAGGAATAGTTGCTTAAGTATTTTTACAGTGCCTAGCCTGATCCTAACTGGAGAATCTCATCTCGGTGCCATGATAATATAAAAATGTAAAACAACAAATAGGTTCACTTTGGGGATAAAAGAAGGCAAAAGTGATTCCAGCCTCTACGGCATCATGGAATTAAAGATTGTTTCATAACACATATGCACAAGGGGGCTGAATAAAGGTTGCACAGGTAACCTTATTTTTGCCAATTCTTAATTTGTGAGTGCTTGACTTTGCAACCTTGCTAATGTTCTTTTTAGTGTAGTTTTTTGTATGTAATTTCCTAGGTTTTTGTGAAGCATGTTGACACTCGCATAGTTCACCAGCAGGATCAGAACTTTAGAACCATTGCACAGACCTCTGCAACCACAGCTAACGGAGTAGCTGATAACAATGGTAGAGTGTCATCCTCTGTGTGGATTGGTACTAGACACACACTTTGGCAATGAGTTTCACAGATATTTGCTGACATCAGGATAATGGTGAGACTAGGAATCTTGGGTTTCATTCCAGACTTTGGAGAGAAATGTGCTCTAGTGGACTCAGAAAGTGGACTTTCTGCTTGTTTCCCTTAAGCTTGACCCCTTCTGCCCTATTCCCTTCACACCTGTCCCTGCTCCAGTGCTGTGTTTTCCCCACTCTGGCTTTTTGTCCCAGTCCTAGTCTTCCTATCTGGACTTGATGACCGATACCCAACTCCCTCCCCACACCTGTCCTAATCTTCATATCCAGCCAGTCCCAGGTCCCCCTTCCAATCAGTTTTTCTCTTCCTCCCCTCCATCCCTCTGTTTCCCATTCTTCATCTCCTGTTCCCCGCTCCTCATCCAATATCTGTCTCCTGCCTCTGGCTTCTTATCCTTCCTAGTCTCGCACCTCTCTGGCTTCTTGTCTCAATCTCTTTGCCTAGCCTGTCCCAGTTCTCCCCTACAACCCAGCTCCTTCTCAGATCTGTCTCCCCTCCCCTCCCCTCATCCTCTCCCATTGGTTCCTAATCCCAGCCTGTCCCAGTCTCCTTGTCTAGCCAGTCCTAGTCTCTCCCCAGCTTCTTCTCCGATCTCAGTGATTTCTCCCACCAGCAGCCACCTTGCTCCCTGCCCATCCCCCTCTCATTTCCCTCTCTGCTCTCAGTCTTCTTGCTCAACCAGTCCCAGTTTCCCTCCCCACTCCAGTTCTGCCAGACTCCTTGTCTCAGTATAGTCCTTTCCCTTCCTCCCCCTGGTCTGGGTTTTGTCCCATCTTCATTCAAATTGCTTCATGCTACCTGGTGCTTCCATCCTGGAGTGGCCATTACAGTAAAAGTGTGGTTTCGCCCCTCTAACCCTGAGTTGGAGCATGCTTAATCATTCTGTGAAGATGATGCATGCACAGCCCTATCCACTCATAGTAGTTTTAATGGGCTGGAACATGTTCAGTTACTTTGTGGGAATGGTTCATGTGCAGCCTGGTAAGCACTAAGAACTGTGAGAATCTCGAGCGTGATGAGTGAGGAAGAAATCTTTAAAGATTTTAGCTAAGCCCTAGCAAGCTAGACCATATGCCAACTGCTATTTTTCTCTGTCTTATAATTTGGCCATATTTGGGTGGATTTTTATGGGGACAGCAAAAGGCACATCACTGTCACACAGGCCACCCTACCCAAAGCTTAGAAGTTCTACAGCTGTTCAAAGAAAAGCTTGCCAGAATTTTTTAACCCGGGGAAAACCACCTATTTTTCCCAACTCTCACATTTCTGGAAATGATTGAATTGTTTTGGCTGAAATTTTCAAAACACTTCAGCCTGAAGCAGACATCCAGCATGGGAAATTTCAGCCCAAATGGTTAAAGTTTGGTAACATTTTATAAGCAACTGAAAACAGGTGCTTGTAATGGGAAGTGTTGGGCAACCTTACTAATTAGGCGGTGCTACCTATCCCATGTACAATAAATAAATTATGTGCACTACTGATCAAATTCTCAGACCAACCTTAACAGTTCTCTCCTTTTGCTACCTGAAATCTTCAGATACAAATTATTTCAATCACAATTTTGCACCCAGAATTACTTATGGATCCAGTTACTGTCACTTGAAGATGTATTTGATGTATTGTATTTTCATATTAGTGTGCATGTATTATACTGTAAATGATTCATCATATGGTAGATGTGAGTTCAACATAATTTTAACCAATATTTTTCATTTATAAATCATGTGTCAACCCCAGGTATATAAAACTAGCTAAATTATTGGCCTGGGCTTGCAAGCACTTACATAAATAGTTTCACTGAGTTAGTGGAACTGCTTATGTGAATAAAAGTTTGTAGAAACGTGCACCAAATCCTCCCAGTACTGTTGAAATCTGCCATTTCTGACTTGGAATTTGACAGTCCAATCAGTATGATGTAAAACAAAGGAGAGGAGGGAACATTTTGGCCAGTGACATAAAGGGCAACAACCTTATTCTCATAAAATAGTCTCAGGAGGTTTTTAACTTCCATCATAAACAGGACTATGCTTTTCAAATCTCATCCAAAAGACCCCCTCAGAGTAAACTCAGATACTGAAACTGAGCTCTATTTAGAAGAATGAAGGACTGTCAAACCTGATTAGATTTAGAACCTCAATTGGCATTCCGAACATTATGCTATTTTTTTTATTTTAACAAATGTTTATTCATCTAATCAGAGTTCTGCTACCTTATGTCTTTTCAATCTTCCCCTTTTATGTATCATCTAAATGAAATCCTTATACTGACACTAAAGGCATTTTTTGTTGATAGACTTTATTTGATTTAATTTAGAAAAAGAACACCTGTTTTTCAGTGTGTAGTGAATTCAAGGTCACTAACTGCAGGCTAAGTAAAGTTCATTACAGGAAGCTCTGATGTTTGATTTAGCTACATATTTCAAAATTCCTCCACTTCTCCTTTAAAAACAGTTACTTATTAATCATATAAAAGTGATTCTCTTTCAAACCATTTTGGAACCGGGGAGGAAGATTCTTCTGTTTCCTGGGGTCAAAATCACTTCTTAAGCAACATATAAATTTGAGTTGTTGAGCCTATTCCTTTTTTTAATCTTAATTTGCATCTTTAATATTTTGTTTGAGAAATCGAATATTACAGAAGTATGTAACTAAAATGTAGGAAAAAAGATTGCTTCTGAACAGATATTAGATATACTTGATTTATTTTTTTTTAATAAGAACATCTACTTAGTTTAAGGGTTGCATGATTGATTCATTTCGTCAAGATACTGTAGACTTTCTTTATTCTTTACCTTATTAAAATTCATTTTAAAAATCCCAGACACATTCTCTTTGTAGAGTTAATGATTGGCAGTGACTTAAAAGCAGACGATAGTATATTAAACACAAGCACAGATTGTTTAGGCACAAAAACTGTATCCCGGCACTGAGATTTTTCTTGGCTCAGCATCAAAGCATGTTAATAGGTATAGTGTTAGCCTGGGACAAAGACTGGACTGTTACTGTGGTATATTTCATCCTGCTGTTACTTGGCAAGAGTCAGTGTATTTTTAGGTGAAGTTTGTGTATGCGCTTGTCTAGTCACCTGGAAAAAGGATGCTTAGGTGACCCGTGAAAATGCAGTTAGTGTGATGGAAGGTGAGAATGTGTAATCCTTATTATATAGTGGATTGTTAGCACTGTATTGAGGGCAAGATATCATTTCAAAGTACTACAGTGCTCTCAGTTGTTTAGCTGCACATGTGATTTTTGTAATGTAGTGGGAAGGATTTAGCAGTGGTATAGTAATGCACTTTGTAATTGCAAAATGTTTATGCTTCATTTCCTTCATTTCTTTCAATTGAGTTGAGTAGCATGGGAAGAAAGACATTTTGAAGCTGTATATTTCTACCATAGAGTTCATTTTCTGTAAGTATGAACAGTATATCTTAAAGTAGAGTTATGGTCAGAGATGACTATCTAATGTAAAAAAAAGTATACTTCCTTTACTCAACAGATTTGATGCCTGTGTCTAGACAGTCATGTCACAGCTACTATATTTTTATTATTTTACACTCCTTACCGCACTGAAGAGCTAACATAGCTAAATAAGAGTTATTGGGAATCTATTCTATCTCACTTTGTCACAGCACAAGTTTAAACTAAGAGGTAATTACTAAATTTCAGTTGTAGAATATTTATTACTGGTAACGATGCATGGTTAAAAAGGGCACAGCTTAATTTGTGGTTGAAAGGTTAAGTTAGGTTAAGTTTGCAGTGCTGGCAGTTAGAAAAAAATCTTTTACTTTGTTAACTGAGCAGATTTGTTTTGGAAGTCATTCCAATAATAAACTTGGATTTCCCCTCTGCCATATTTTTCAGAGTATACTGTTACTGCATTTAAAAATTTGTATGGTACAGTGACATACTATGTATGTGGTAGTGTTGTCCAAATGATAAATTGCTGAGCCACATCATAAATTGTATTTATCATTCGTGTTTGACTCTGTTCATTGAATTCTCTTCCCTGGAACTATTTATAATATTCCTAAATTTTTATTCTAATCTAAGGTCATTCTAAATCATCTATTGCCTTAGTATATAGTGCTGAAAAAATAATCAAAAATATTTTCCTCTTTCCAGTTCTTCTGGTTAGCATGTTGTGCGGTAAGTGTGTCTGTACAGAGGTTTTTGCACAGTCCTTCTAATCTAGTATCCTGTCTCTGACAGTGGTCTTCACCAGATGTTTCAGAAGAAGGTGTAAGAACTGTCAGAGGAGGCAGATATGGGATCATCTGGCCCACACATAGACCTCATCCTGATTGTTAGTAGATGGTGGCTTAGGCCTGGAGCATGAATCTTGTATCTCTTTTACAAAACTTTAGTTATCATGAATTATGATAATTCTGGATATTCTCGATATCCATATCCATATTCAGTCCCTTTTAAAAATCTCATTAAGTTCTTGGCCTCAGTGGTTTCCTTGAGTGATGAATCCACATAATTTAATTATACACTGTTTTAAAAAAAAAATCCGTATCTGTTTTAAATTTCCAATCTTTCTGTTTAATTGAATTTCCCTTTTTTCTTGTGTTGAGACATGAACAGAAGCTTCCAATTTACCTTCCTTTTACCATTCATTATTTTATGCACACTCCTGTTATAAACTAAACCATCATATTATTTTCAATCTGTCTTCATATGAGTTTTTTCCAGCCACTTGTTCATTCTTGTTGTCCCCTGAACCACCTCTACTTTTGCAATATTCTTTTTGAGATGGAGTGACCAGTACTGCACAAGAGTATTCCAGGTGCAGCTGCACCATGGATTTATATAAAGGCTCTATTATCTTATCCATGTTATTACCCGTCTTGTTCCTTATGCAATTTAAGATGTTTGCTTTTTAGACTGCAGCTGCACATTGATCAGAGATCTTTGTTGAGTTGTCTACAATAACATCCACACTTTTTTCAATTTGAGGGGATGAGTGTGGTTAACAGCTGTCGTTTTGGGGGAAAGGCTTAATCAAAACAAATACACTAGTTGCCATTTTTAAAAAAACAGTTCCCCCTCCACTCCTTTCTGTTTAATTATGACATCTCTAATCCCTTGCAAAAATAAATACATAAATAAATAAAATTACAGATGCAGGACAAACAATATTCAGTCCTGAATTAGTATTGGATTAAGATGCTCAGATATCACCATGATGTGTATGGTATAAACGCCTACATAGAAAAAGGTGGAAAGTCAATTGTCCTGTGATCCTTCAATGACTAGAAATTGAAGTTTTATACACATGGGAGATTCCCAATTTACCAATGGGATGCAAGACACTTGTTTCTAGGTCTCAGAATTTCAGACTTTAAAGTTACGACATTTTAATGTATTGTAAGCTATATTAGGTCATTTTAGAGGTTTATTAAATTATTTTTTCTGTTCCTGAGAGGTCTGTACAGTTAGACTCAGATTCCAATGGAATTTGAGACTGAGTCACCAATGTGATATGGCTGTGAAAAAGGCAAATAAAATCCTACGATATATCAACAAGGTATTTCCGGTGGAGTAAGGGAAGTCTTAATACCATTGTACAAGACACTGGCAAGACCTCATCTAGAGGACTGTGTATAATTCTGGTCCCCTGTATTCAAGAAAGATTAATTCCTACTGGAACAGATGCAGAGAAGATGATCGGGGGAGTGGAGAGCCTATCTTATGAGAAGAGACTAAAAGAGCTTGGCTTATTTAGCTTAGCAAAATAAAGGCTCAGGGGGAGTATGACTGCTCTCTATAAATACATCAGGAGAGTAAATATCAGGCTTGAATGAAGACTGGGAGTGGATGTGTCATTACACAAAGTAAAACTATTTCCCCTTGTTTTTTTCCCTTCCTGCTGTTCTTGTAAAGTGCTGGAAATGGCCCACCTTGATTATCAAGACAAAAGGTTTCCTTCTTCCTGCCCCCCCCCCGTAATAGCTCACCTTTCCTGATCACTTTTGTTACAGTCTGTATGGTAACACCCATTGTTTCATGTTTTCTGTGTATATAAAATCTCCCCACTATATTTTCCACTGTATGCATCCAATGAAGTGAGCTGTAGTTCACGAAAGCTTATGCTCTAATAAATTTGTTAGTCTCTAAGGTGCCACAAGTACTCCTTTTCTTTTTATCAGGGAGGCAGAAGAGCTATTTAAGCTAAAGGACAATGTTGGCACAAGAACAAATGGGTATAAACTGGCCATGAATAAATTTAGGCTGGAAACTAGGAGGTTTCTAACCATCAGATCAATGAAGTTCAGCATTCAAATAGGAGTAATGAGGGCAAGAGACCTAACCAGTTTTAAGATGAAGCTTGGTAAATTTATGAACAGGATTATATGACGAGGTGGGACTGGGCTTGATGACCCAAGAGGTCCCTTCCATACCTATGTTCTTATGAGCTGGTTTTATAAGTGCAGGGGATACAAAAAGTGGTCACAAAAGAACTCAAAATACGATTGTTGGTGTATATACGTTAAATATGTGGTACACCCAACACATTGAGTGATATAAATTTTTTTTTGGCAATCACTTGTTACTCCATGGTTCATAAAGGATAAAATATTTATTAGGCCCTATGTTTAGGTGCAAGTAGACGTTTCTCAACTTAACTTGAAATTCCTCTTACTTGTTTTCTCGCAAAACTTAATTTCCATTTTTGATGATGATGATGTTTGGTAGAACTCAGTTTTGGCCATTTGAATTGTAGAAGTAAGAAAATATTGTGATTTTCACAAATCTGAGAAGATCTTCCAAAGATCTGAGAACATCTTTGGAGCTTTAACTGTAACTTAAAAACTTAATAAACAAGTTATCCTTAACACTTGCTAAGAATTTGATCTTCAGTGATATATGTCTTAGAGGTATTTGAAGCTGTTTGGTTAAGATGATACAGAGCTGTGTTTCTTAATGTATGGATGCATGAGACTCGAGGTACATGTAATAGCTATTGATATTAACATGCCTGTACTTCCATGTTTTGGAGATAACCTTCTGCAATGAAAGGCTGAGTGGGAGGGATGGGCAGCTTCAGCAATGCTCCTCATTGTGACTAGAGTGATTTAAAAATGCCAGTTCTCTGTTTTGCCGCATTTGTTGCAGAATCAACTAAACTTTTGCTGAAACACAAGCAAGTTTTTATTGTAAACCAGACCTGCCAGGCAGATTGCCCAAAGGCCAGGGAGCTCAGTGCTTCCAGGGATAAATAAATTTGAAAGTTTTCCATAATATTAGAAAGAATTCTGCTGGAAGATATTTATATTCTTAGTTTAATGAGATTTTTCTGTTTGTCAGATTAAAACTGTTGATCCTTCGTCTTGTGGCACATTATCTCTACTTAATGATTTGTCAGATTTTAAGTGTATTATTATTATTTATTATTATTCCTTAAATTTGACAACCATTCCTATTTTCCATTGCTTAAAGGCAAACTTATTTTTGTGACTAAATAGTTGACGTTCTATCTACAGTGACTGATCAACTGCATACTACATTTTAAAAATGATATTTTTCATCCAGAGCTTCTTCCAAAGGTGGTAATTGAATATTTACAGTTGCAGTAATTTTTTTTGTCTATTTTTCATTGGTATCCTTTGAAGATCATAATAAAAGAGATTGTGGTACCGGAAATATATCACGGATTGTAGTCACCCTCAGGGATTCCTTTCCTTTAAGATTTCCTAGAGGAACATTTGAGTTAATTGTAATTTATCTATTTTACTTCCTGGACAATATTTGTACATATTGTATACATTCTGAACTTTCTTCTGGCCGTGCCAGATACTTCTTCAGAAGTACTTATTCATCTTCTGTTTTCCTGGTGTTTCTGGCAAATGGAGGTCTCCAGTTTTTGTTGAGAAAGAAGTTACTACTTCTAACTTAAAAATGCAACTTCAGCTTTGTAGCAAAAAATTAAAATATTGGAAAAAATGAGCAATGGTATTTTGTAGCACAATAAATACAGATAATACTAGTAACTGAAAGCCCATACTGTTTCACAGATGTGGCATTTGGGCCAGACAATCCACCATTTGCGTAGTCTCCCTCATACAACCAATGAAATGGTTGTATGCAAATTAGCTGTAATGTAAGTGCGGTGATTTATTGAGTTACCTCTGATGTCACAATGGTCTAGGACTCTTGGCATGGCATAGATGCATGCCTTGCTGTCACACTGGTATAATCTGTAAAGTCAAAATGGCTGAGAACAGCCTATAAATCCCAGTGATGTTTGAGCCTGGTGATACTTTAGACAAAAAGAGCTTACAGCCATGCTTGTAGCTGTTTTTTCATCGCTAGACTTCAGAGTTTTACACAAATAGGTGACAGTCTTGGAATATTATTATATAGATACCACACAAACCCATGCTCTCATAAGCAAACACACTGTAAAATTTCTAACCTCCATTGATAATGTATATGAGAACTAGAAACAAGGTACATGACTTTTATGTTTTAAACTCTCATAAAGGATTTGAGTCATGAAGTTACACCATATGTACTTATTTACAGATTAGCATGCAGTGCCTAATTTGCTGAAAAAGGCTTTGCAAATCCAGAAAAGGGCAAGTCTTTCAGAGCAACTTTATTTGAGTTTTGCTCATTTTTTTTCCCCCTTCTAACTTTAGGGGTAGGGAAGAGGAAAATGGTTCAGCACCATTTCCTCACATCTGTGAATTTGCAGACTGTTTTGGCTTGGGAATTAATGTTTTAAATGATCCTTTTTTTGACCCATTTAATTTGATGTGTAACTCTCATCACAATTTTCATAAATGCTCATTTTGATTCATTGTGGCCTTGGAAATTTCAATGATTTTGGCAGTAAAAGGGTTAATCCACATTGTTTGACAACTTTGCAAGTTGAATAACAGTAAAGCATACCATAGTCACAGTTGGATAATTCCACAGCAAAATCACTTTTTAATGAGAAGTACATCAGCAATGCAGAGCTTTTGAAGTTCTTCTTATGTTTGGCTGATAAGCAGCCATACTGAGCTCATTGATTGAAAAGCATCCTTTTCTGAGTAAGACTCGTATTAAAGACTGGAAGTCACAGTTACGTCATTGCTTAGTTAATTGGCTGCACCTGTCACTTGTTAACTGCCATAATCCAATAGTCTCTGAACCACGTGTTGAAAGGTCAGGAGGATCAGGAAAGAGCTCAGTTTACTGAGGAAAATTGTTAGATGTAGTCCTAGTTTGGCAACCCATAGTACATGTTAAATTCAAATTTTCAGATCATGACATGAGCATCTCAAAAAAAAATTGCAAATAACTTTGAAGAAAATAAAAATATGCCACTTTCTCCCTATAATGTATTATTCAGCTAAAATAATGACTAATTGTATAATTATTTATAAAATGTTGAATTTTAATTTGTAGATTTATTTTTTCACATTTGTTACAAAATGCAATGATATTTTAGAATTAGTTATGTTAGTTAAAATAGCATTCATATTTTTAAATTATGTTTAGAACTAATTTTATATTTTTACAGAGATCTGTTATTCTATAATACACAATCAGTTTAAACTTATTTTGCTGAAACTTGGTCGGTCTTGATTTATATATATATCTATATATCTGTATCACTTCCATATCATTCAAGAAATCTGGCATACTTGGGATAGGCAAAGATGGTTCTATGCCATCTTTTATGCTCCTACCAACCCAATTGTAAGTCTAGATTGTTAATATAATTAGATACTACATAGAAACATTAGGGGCAAAATTTGGACATTATCTCTTACTATTTGTGTTGATGCTGCCTCTTATTTTGCATAGTTAAACTTCATTTCTTTTGGTGATGATTTTAATCTCCATTGTTCTGTTATCTCTCTAAAATAAGTAGATTTTTTGCATCTTTTTTTAAAAGTTAATTTTTACGTAACTTCTTATGAATATTGGAAGTAGCACAGACTGTTTCTTGGGCTGACCAAATTCAGATAAACTTGTGATTTCTGTGTCTTTCATTCTGTGTATGTGGAACAAGTTATCTAATTTTAAACAGTTCAGAAAGATTAATTAATATAAAATGAAATGTCATTGTGGAAATTATTTTCAAGGGTAGTTTTGAGATGTTGCTGCATCAGTTAGCAGGCACAATATGTAACTTGTAGAGAATAGAACAGATCAGGCTTTACAATCAGTAGCGTTTTCTGATATTTGTATAGTTGATGAATACTTTTTGAAAAATTTAAAAGTTCTTCAAAACCATTGCAAGAGTTGCTGCCCCCCCAGTTTGTGATCTGTAAGAGATTCATTGGTAGGTTATATTTAAGAAGTTGTGTCAAGTTCTGTTGTTACGTACAGTTTATGCGGAAGAGACTCTGAAATGTTCATTTTAACAGGTGCAGAATTTAGGCGTGTTATTATATTTCAGTAGTATGCCTTAACTGTAGAAATATAAAACTTTACATTTATTATTGAAAATTACGTATGGACATCCCCTTTTTCTGGTACTCCACAACAGTAATACTGCATCAATTACTTCTCTGCAAAAGCCTCATACAAAGGGGCAGTTGCAACTTCTTGTTTGATTAAAATTCTTCCTCTCATACCAGCTCCCTTGTCATGAGAATGGTCATGCTGGGTCAGACCAAAGGTCAGTCCAACTCAGTATCCTGTTTTCTGACAGTGGCCATTGCCAGGTGCCCCTGAGGGAATGAACAGAACAGGTAATCATCAAGTGATCCATCCTATCACTCATTCCCAGCTTCTGGCAAACAGAGCCTAGGGACTCTTAATATATAGTATAAGCTCCCTTGGCTCTTGTTACAAACATCGTTTTATCTTCTGTAAAGGAAAATTTGCAACTTTCCTTACCCTCTTCAGTGGGCTTTTTCTACTTGCATGTCATTGCACTTTGTATTACATTCATTGTGCTACTTATGTACTCTTGGAGGAATTCTGTGCCAAAAAATTAAAAATTTCTGTGCACAATATTTTAAAATTCTGCAAACTTCTGCATATTTTATTTGTCAAAATAACAAGATAATCATGCCAGTTTCAATTATTTTGGTAATTTATTTTAAAATACTTGTCAGCAACTATATGTGTGTAACAATACAGACAACAAAATTGATTCAGGAAATGGTTTTTGACAACAGATTCCTCACAGGCATATTAATACAGAACTTTGAGTAATAAATTCATTTAAACTACAATACAGAATTGTATTTCCTATACCCCTGAGAATCAGTGTAAATGCTGATTGACAAAGGAGAGTCAAAGATAACGGAGGAGCTGAGGGAGAAGGAAGTAATTGCTGGGAACGAGCTTGGGAGTGAATCTGGCGGGAGAAGTATGGAACAAGTTTTTTTTGGGGGGAGGGCAAGAGAGGGATTGTTGGGAAGCCTCCCCCATGCAGACCCTGGCTGTCCCCTAGCATTTCCCATTCAATCAGACATATCTGCCCCATCCCCTTCTAGCTCTGCATCCCTCTCCCCCTGTCTCCATGTGTACTTGCTGCCCCACACAGCCGCCCCATCCCCATATGACCCTGCACTGCCTGCCCCCCATCCCCATATGGCCCTGCATCAGCACTCCCATTGAGACCCTGTCCAGTTTTTGTGACCCCCCCCCCCCCCCCCGACATCAGCCCCGTGTGCTCCGCTCTGTCTGTTCTCCACATAACCCATGCCTCTTCACCTGGTCCTGTGGACAGGGCGCTGTGAAGAACACAACCTCTCCTCCTCCCTATCAGCTGCTGGCTGCTAAGGACAGTCCTCTGTTCTGGTGCCACAGCAGCCCCTGGTGGGCAAAAGATGTAACAACAGCACCTCTCCAGAAGAATGTATTTTCTGCAGAGAAAAAGAAATTTGTGGGGGACTTGAATTCTATATGTGCACAATGGCACAGAATTTACCCAAGAGTACTTATTATATGGCAAACATTGGAAGATCATAGCTGTGTGAAAGACATGATGAAACATAGCTTCTTTTGTATGGATTATGTGTCTTAACTTTAATAAGAAAACAACAAAATTGTCAATTACACAAGCTGTACTATTTTGCATTACTTGGTGGATACTAATTTTAATTTTCTTCAGATTCCTGCGAAAAATCCTGATATATTCCATAATACTGTACATATCATGACGTGTACTGGCTTTATTTTCTGTATGCTGTGTTCCAGATTAGAAAATCTGAAGGCAATTGTTCAAATTCTCCATCCTTTTGATTCTCTTACTTTTAGCAAAACCGTTTTAGAATTAGTTAAAGCAGTGCAGATTTCAAAGAAATAATTAGTATTAAAGGAACTTGGGAATGTTTATACTTGAATTGCCTCTGTGTATTGAATGTTTTAACACACATATATATGGTTTGATCAAAAATACTTCAGATTATCTGCCTTGACCACCTCTCTTGGTAGTTAGAGGCTCTCTTAATCAACAGAAGTAAAAATAATTGTGCCTGCATGGCTAGTTTAAGCTTTTTCTTTCATTTTAGAGTTAGCTTGAAAGACAGTGTTTGGCCCCTCCCAAAGACAGTGTAACAAATGTTTGCAATTTTATTGTGAGTCTTGCAGTATTTGTAAGGGTTCATGTGATATTCTGATTTTTGCATACTAACTTTTATGTTTTCTCAAGAACCTCCACTTGGGAATCCACCTTGTTCAGGTAGTTTATTGGAGAGTCTTAATTAATTTACTCTTAATGGAACGCTGTCAAAAAGGGCATCTGTTCCTTCTAAACCCACATACCAAATCAGGTTAAGAGAGAGGACATACCATTACACCATTTAAAATCTCCACGGTAGCAGTGGGGAGACGTTCTCTTTGACTCATCCTAGCCATCAAGTAAAGAGGTATTGAGTCCCCCTCACTAGGGAGGACCTACTTGCTCAAGAAGAGGAATTGAGGTTTTTTTAACATAAGAGTTGCACAAAGTGGTTCCAGAACTTTGGCACAGTACTGAAGTTACTGTAAGGAAAGATGGGTCCAAGGGATCTTTAGAATTATAGTTTTAAACCACCCAGTAGGCAATAGTAGTGTGGGTTTAACAACTGTTTTGATTGCTCTATAATCAATAAAATTGCACAATATTGGCAAACTTTATTCATGGATGTCTGTCTTTTTGTTCAGGCATTTCCTCCACTAATTTACTGTCTAATGCCCTTTAGGCTCACTGTGTTGTTGTTTTTTTTTTAATGACTGCTGAAATGGTAGTTCCTGCCTGGTGGCTGAGAAGAGGGATTTTGAATAGTGGCTATTGTTCTCTTGGTCTTAATGCCCTCTGGCTACAGGATCAGCAAGAATGCCTGCTAAACCTTAGTGACAATGTCTCTATTTCATGAGAATAACTTGCTTATGAATTATAACACTATGAAAAGCCTTAAGAGTTGAGTGTGGGGGAGATTAAAATATCCTTAATATATTGCTCAGCTAAAGACTTGCTTTATACTTGAAAGTTAATTGACCCTTTAGTAAGTATTAAGCAATGTAATAAATTTATGACTTTGAATTCTAAATATGTTCTGTGCTGATCATACCTTGTTTAAATAATTACATTATTATTTAAATAGCATACGTTATATTGTGTAGCTCTAGAAGCACTTACGAAGAGTAGGGATTTATTGCTGTCTTTTGGCATTAACTAATCCTCTGAACAGTAGAAGGCATGTAGTTTTTATCAAATGATTGATTGATTTTTCAAGCACTGTTGTCCAAGCTAGCTTGCAGCCATGGAATTATTTAAAGAGCAGGGACAGTTGGGGCAAGTAATCTATCAATGAGTGTCCATTGTGTCTCATACCACTGAAGCATTACAATCAATAGAATTACTGCATGCAAATTAAGAGTAGATGAAGGATGGTGAATGGTTGTTTTCTGTCACAGTGGTCCCACTTAGGAGTCACCTGAGATTTTGACCTGACTTGTCTATAACCTATGTAATTATGACAATTAGGTTATTAATAATTACCATATCTATCTTAATTATCATCTAATTTCTTCAAATATAGTTTATGCATAAGGTTTTTAGTTCATTTAAATTTATGGAAAGTTTGATTTGTCTGATCTGTTCTGTTGTTAAGATCCTTTGGGACAAAGAACAGACTGACACAGCTGTTAAATATATTATAGAATACATTTTAAATTAATTTTAATTCATAAACTAATTAACAGCTTTGTGAATTCTCAGAAAACTCATTCAATACTCAGAGTAAGTACTGTAAATTTGGGGAAGATGAGAACATTTTTCATCCATAATAAAGATGTTGAATACTTGCTTTAAGTCAGAGGTTTCGAAACTCTGGGACATGCCCCCCTAAGAAGATATGGAGGAATGTTTCGGGGGGTAAGGGGTGAGCAGTGACATCAGGTGGTTTGGGCTTCAACCCAGCGGGGTTCAAGGAGGGAGCGCCACCTCCATCCTGACTCACCTCTTTTTGTCTGGGTTGGGGGAGGGGGCACAACTAAAAATTGTAACTCAAAAGGGGGGGCTCCGCTCAAAAAGTTTCAAAACCGCGGCTTTAAGTGCATGACTGGTTCCTCCATAACATACTGCAGGAAAATATAGCATGTGTAAATGTAAATATAAATATATGGCATGTGTATGTCATATATTTTACTTAAAGTAGAACTATCCTGTTGGCACCCAGTCCAGAAAGAGTATCTTAGAGATTAAGGATTAAGAAAAGTGTCATTTTTAATACAAAGGGAATAATAAAATACATAAAGGTGTTGGATTATACCGGCTTTTATTTTTGTTTGAATTGTAAATAGACTTTTTAAATGGCAGCTGATCAATTAGTCATTCTACTCAGAGATGGGTCTCTTATGGGGACACAAAAGGAGTGTAAATTGGAATGCTGAAACTATATTTTTACAAGCCTGCCAAAATAGTACTACAATGTAATGTGCTTGATTTTAAATTCACAAAGTAAAATTGACAGAATTGTTCATAATAATCTGTAATTATTTTTTGATCTGTATATTTTGATGGCTTCACATCTAAAACATTCAGTGACTTTCTCAGCAGACTGTAGTTGTATATACTGTTTTAAAATAGATTGCATTTATGAGCAGACCATAGTTTTGACCATGTTATACTATTTCTAAAGGCATGGATCACTGCTAATCTAAAGAATGCACTATCATGGGTTATGATTACAACAAATTACTATTGTCTTTCTAATGTATGAGTGCATTTTGAGTTAGGGCACTGACATTCTTTTTTTCCTCTATCTTCTGTCTCACACACTTTACTGTGTAAAATCGTCACAGAGCAATTATTGTTCGTTTTCTATCCCGAACACATGAACAAACATGTATATTATTTTTACTAAAATGCATGGAATTGAAAAGTTCCCTGCTGTGGCTACATGCACATAATATGTTGAACGATGCAAAAGGAATATAATGCTAAAATAAATTTAATTACTATTCTAAATAGAAATAATCAATGTATTCTGTGTTACCTAAGATGCTTTTACTATTATACAGTTAAAGTTCCTCAACCAACTTCTTCCTTAAGTTACACTGATGAAATCCCATTATGTAAATGTAATGGCTTAATATGTGATTGCTAATTCTTATTTCTAGATCAAACAACATATGTTATATTCTAAACAGATAAAATATAAATCACAACTTCATTTTTAGAGAAATGTATACCTAAACACATTTCAGATTTATACATAGACACAGATTTGCAATTGCAAGCCTTTTTGGGTTCCTGGATCGTTTTTGGTCCTTGTGACTGAAATCTTAGTCTGGAACATTTTCTAGGTCATAACCTCTCACTAGTCTGAGATATTTGTGTTGCACCTTTCTTTCTTTAAATACTGGAGACAGATAAAGTTTATGAAAAAAGCTTCAGAGCTTGGCCAAGCCCCTTCTCCAAGACTCCGGCCATACACCTGTGTGCAGCAATGGTCTGCCCTGCCCCAGTAGCAGCAGAGTGGCGCAGGAAAGTTACCCTTAATGGGGCAAGAAACAAAGCAGCTCTGCCAAACAATCTGCGACAGTGGATTGCCCCACATCTCCATGAGAGTTTCCTGGAGACCTGAGGCTGATTACCATGAAGTGAGGGTGTCAATCAACACCCTGTTCCGCCGCTCAGACGAGGCATGTGGTGGTACGTGCATCATACAGACAGAAGGCTGCTTTCTGCAACCCTCCTGCCCCCAACAACTCACTTCACCGATTTCCAAAATCAAAACCACTTACCAGGAGCCTTCTCTCCTGCTTGCGCTTCGCCAAAATCCGACAGCTGTTATTGGCTAGCCTCTTCCAGGGTAGAGAAGAGCTCCTTGCTGCATGCATCTCTGACCTCTGAGTCGTCTTCTGTCTCTGGGTCCCCCTCCACATCCTTGTCCAAGATTTCCTCCTCCTAGTTCGGTCCACTCTCGACTGGCACATGAGACACAGAAGAATCAACAGTGGCCTTCGCAGTGGAGGTGGGGTCGCCACCAAGTATAGCATCCAGCTCTTAGTAGTACCGTCAGCTCATGGGCACAGCACCGGACTGATGGTTTGCCTCCCACGTCTCGTGGTAGGCATTCTGCAGCTCATTCACTTTGAGCCTGCACTGCAGTGTGTCCTGGTCATGGCCCCTTTCTGTCACGCATCATGAAATCTGTTCCTAGGTATCAAAATTTCTATGGCTGGAGCACAGCTGGGACTGGACAGCCTCCTCTTTCCAAATGCTGTTGAGGTCCAGCAGCTTGCTCCAAGCAGGGGATTGCCTGGTGCGTGGAGCAGGCATGGCCACCTGGAAAGATGCGCTGAGACCACTGCATGTGTCACGGAGAAAACAGGAAGGGGACTTTCAAAATTCCCAAGGAATTTAAGGGGTGGGGATGATGGTTGGTCACGTGAGGGCAGGGTTGTAGAGTTCAAACCGATGACCAGATAGGTGAGAACAGGCATTGTGGGACACCTCCCAGAGGCCAATTGCAGCACTCTAATCGACCGGGTGTCTACACTGGCACCGCGGCGCTGTAGCCCCAGCACAAAAAGCTGTACGCCTCTCGTCAGGGTGTTTTTTTTACAGCGCTGCAACTGTGCAGTTTCTGTACACTAAGTGGCTTAGTAGTATGTACACCTTAGGAGTTACAACACAGAAAGCTGCTTTACTGCGCAGAAATTTGCCATGGCCTTAGTCTACCCTTGATTCTCTGCCTTTGACCAAGCAAACAACAGCAGATAAGAACTCCTGTTAAAAATGTTCTTTTAACTTTTACAGCTGATCTTGGGGCAACAGTGTGCAGAATCTTTTCTGCCATCCTTTCCTCTCCCTTAAGTGACTGAAATTGCAAGGCTTTGCCTCCTGATTGAGAATATCTACCAGGTTCCTCCTCTTGTCTCTTAATGTCCATAATTGTCCATAATGGTGGACCAACCCAGCCCTTTCTGCAAGGGGGACCCTCTTAGAAGTTGCAGATAGAAGTGCATTCTTGCAGTCTGCAGATTCTCTCTCTGTCACACAAAGGGGCTTAGACCTTCCCACAATGGGCTAAGACCCAAAAGAACACTAGATCAGAAAAGAGGCCAGGCCTCTCAAAGGGATGGCCATCCTTCCTGCGAACAGTAAAAGACAACGAAAAAGGTTAAAAATTTTATGGAAAATGCCAAAAAGCATTCCAGATCCTGTTCATCCTCCAAAAGCTCTAACTCACTCTGATTCAGATCATGATAATTTTGATTCAGAGAAGCAGGAGATGTTCTTTCTCCAGGACAAACTTGAAACCATGGAATGTGGTGGCTTCCATTAAAATGCATCCAGAGCCAGTGGATGAGTAGGCTAAAGCACAGGGCAAATTCTTTCCTCCAAATCTAAAATAGAATTGTTGTTCCTTTGCATTCTTCCTTTAAAGAAGTCACTAGAGAAGAGTAGGAAACTCCAACAAAAGAAAAAGGCTGTCATTTTTGTACAGGGCCCCCCAAATCCCCTGTTTTTTTTTTCTCCTTAAGGTTGATGTAGTGGTAATTCCTGTTGAGGGAAATTTCTTCCCAAAAGACCATGCAGACATAAAGATAAAAGCCACCCTTAAAATGGACTTATCTCTATGACTCACTGAAGAAGCTTCACTGGCAGTTGGCTAGAGCAGTGGTTCTCAACCAGGAGTACGTGTATCTCTGGGGGTACATAGAGGTCTTCTGGGGGTATATCAACTCATCTAGATATTTGCCTAGTTTTACAACAGGCTACATAAAAAGCACTAGTGAATTCAGTAAAAACTAAAATTTCATACAGACAATGACTTGTTTATACTGCTCTATATTCTATTCACTGAAATGTAAATGCAGTATTTATATTCCAGTTGATTTATTTTATAATTATATGATAAAAAGGAGAAAGTAAGCAATTTTTCAGTAATAGTGTGCTGTGACACGTTTGTATTTTTATGTCTGATTTTGTAAGCAAGTAGTTTTTCAGTGAGGTGAAACTTTGCGGCATGCAAGACAAATCAGACTCCTGAAAGGGGTACAGTATTCTGGGAAGTTAAGAGCCACTGAGCTAGAGCCACAGTATCTTGATTAAATAACCAAAAAGCATTGAACACCAGAATTGGAATAAAATCAAATTAATACTAAAAAAATATTTCTAACTAGTAAATATGGTGAGCTCCATGCTGTTGGCAAAAACCTTTTTATCCTCTTTGCAAGTTTGAGAGATGATGAGAAATATCAAGTCATTCTGAAGGGCATTGTGCACTTCCTAGAGCTAGGGACAATAGAACCTCAGAACAAAAGGTACTCAAATCCGTACTCCACTTCATATTGAGAAAGAGAGCAGGAGAATTCTAATCCATTTTAGTTCAATGTATGAACTAATTAGATTAATATGTTTTACTTATGTTTAATTTTGGTTATGTGTCTGTGTAGTTTGAGGCCTTATAACTGGAATGGAAAGAAAAAAAATGTTTTCAAAATGGATACATAAATGAAGTTATGAAGGATTATTGTTGTTGGACAAGAGTGTTACTCCCAGCCTCTGTGGTTCATAAGTAAATATATTTTATTATACTGTGAAATGTCTCAAGGTCTCTTCCTACAATCTCCTCTTCCTTTTTTCCTCATAAAGCTGCCAGGAAATGTTTCATGTCAATATTCATTCATGTGAACAGCCAAAAAACCTATTTCTCACCATTTGCATGATTCTAAATGTCAACAAAATGGGTTTCCCACTAGTGATATCAGTAGTCATTCATGTGTTGTTGAAATGGAGAAGAAATGTGGTTTTGGAAATTAAACTGATGTTTCCACCATTTAAAATCAAGATGGCAATATAGTTAATTTCTTTTAATGCATTGACTGATAGTATATAGTAGCCATGTCAATATAATGAAAAAAATGGTGCTAGCTGCACATTGTTATTCTGACTCTTATTTTTTCCATCCTTTTGCCAAAAGTTGCATCCTATGAATACAGGTTCATATAGGTGAAACAAACACAAAAACTGGAGGAGAATGTAAACCACCTGCTGCTAGGTCTCTTCAGATTTACAGCATGACTTTAAAATATGAAAAGTATACTCCTGCCCAGATTACTCAATGAAAGCAAAATCTTATTAGAAACTCTTTGTAAAAAATGACTATGTATACCAGCAGTTCTCAATCTGTAGTTTAAGGGGCATTAGCTGGTCACTGGTTCTCCTTCTTTCCAGCTGACAAACTGTATTAACAGGTAAAAAAAAAATAAAAATTATGTACTTTCCTTATATTACTTTTCAATGAAAGCAATTGCTGTAGTTACCAACAGAAATATTATATAATTGTGAAGGAATAAAAAGTTAGTCTACACAGTTGCCGTGCTAGGGGAGGTCTTCCATTAAGCAATCTGTCAATGTTATAAGTCGGGTCAGCAACCTTCAGCATGCGGCCCATCAGGATAATCCACTGGCAGGCCGCGAGACATTTTGTTTACATTGACCGTCTGCAGGCATGGTCTCCGCAGCTCCCAGTAGCTGCGATTCGCTGTTCCCAGCCAATGGAAGCTCTGGGAAGTGGTGGCCAGCATGTCCCTACGCCCCGTGCCGCTTCCCGCAGCTCCCATTGGCCGGGAACAGTGAACCAAGGCCACTGGGAAGTGCAGGAGGCTGTGTTTGCGGACGGTCAACATAAACAAAATGTCTCATGGCCTGCTAGTGGATTACCCTGATGGGCCTCATGCCAAAGGTTGCCAACCCCTGTTGTAAGTTGTGATCCACTTTATGAAAAAGTTTTAGATACTGCCCTGTCTGTATAACTAATACTTTAAACACACTGACTTGGAAGGGGGAGGAATGAAGAGAAACTTACTTGTAAGATCAAATTTTTCAGTATCTCTCTCCAGTGTTTCTACCATTTCTGCAGTAGGGTATTCACAGGGAGTTCTGGAAAAGACATAAGCAAGAGGCTGATTTCTTGAGGCAAATCACTGAAGTAAAAAGGAAGTAAACCTGTTTTCCCTCCTTTTACATTTTTCTTCCAAAATTATATCACCACAGATTGAAGGAAATTCTCATAAGAACTCTGAAGCTCAAAAGTCTTAGCTTCTTTTCATTCCATATTATGATCCGAAAGCCTCTGCTTAAAATAGGATGAAAGAATTCATCAATGATGCTTATGTGGCTGAAGGCATGCCCCTTCTCACTCCCCCCACCTCCTAGGCAACTGCTGCCCTTCCACCAGGGTGAAGGCCATATCGTTAGCCAAAAGAGCAGGTGTCTTCCCACTTCATGTCCAAGCTGCTTTGGAAGCTGCCTTTAGGGAACAGGTCCTGAATGCTAAATTGAAGTAGGTTTTCAGGTGTTCTCATCCTCTCTCAGGTGAACCCACTTCAACATACATGGTGTCAGTTCTGTACTTGGAGTTCCTGCTTTCTCAATGGAATTGAGGTTTGTGGGAGAAACTGAATTTTACTACTAATTTAGTTTCTCCTAGTTCCTACTAGTTTTTTAGAGCTGAAAGAAACTCACTTGTTTCTTGAAGGGCTCATAGATTAGCTGTCTTTTTGTATATATCATATCTACACACTTTAGTATTTAATCCTTGTTTTTTGAGCACAGCAATGTTTTGCTGACACAATCTGTGATCCCATAATCACTTATCACTGTTTTCATGTATACGTGGTTTGCTTATCACACTGATGGTTTTTTATTTCATTTTTAGATGAGTTTTGTAGCTATTTTTTTTACTTCCTCAAACTGGTTTGCTCTTCCAGAACTTACCCTTTTATGGGAGATGATGTCAAAAAAAATACTGAATTTTTTCTGTATCAGTCTATTAGTTGGGAGATAACATTACCCTGTATACGGAGTGATCTAGTGTGCATTAAACTCTTACTATCACAGATTTTAAATATTTTATAGCTTTAAATTTTGTAGCAAAAGAGTGTACAGGCTGATTTTTTCCTTAATGTTCAAAAAAAAATTGCAAAAAGAATTATAAAATGGGCTTTGCATGCACTCAATGTCCAGTCATTTTCACGTCTTTAAACAATCGTAGCTAATAAAACAGGGAAAATTTCCAGGATGCAGAATGAACCATATTATGCCCTCCAACTCACCCTTCAGAAAAGTCTAGGGTTACATGAACCTTTTGGCATCTCATCATGAAAACTGCATTTTTGTCATGGCTGTCACAAAAGTTATGGATTCTATGATTTTTCATGTTTTTTAGAAATATCCATGACTTGACATTCTGGGCTTTTAGTGTGTGGGTGGGTGGATGTGATGGTAAACCATTTGAACCAGTTTCAGTGAGAACCTTCAGAGCTGCCAAGTTAAGCCCTGAGCTGCATGGGAAGCTAGTGGAGAACAGGAGCTCAGGCAGTGACACATGGGACCAGGCATGTGAATTCTCAGTGAGAAATTTTAATTCCTCTAGAGATAGTTCTATTTCCACTTCCACACTATTTGTTTAAAAAAATAAGCATATGGTTGTTTAGAAAGCTCAGTTTCTTTATGGTAATTATTTCCCAGCTTTGAATAAAAACCTGGACTAGTTAGTGCACCAAACAATGCTATGACACTTAATTTTACTCTATTTCTAGAACTTTTATTCTTTTCACCAGTCTGTGATTTTGTCTTAAAGTGCCAATGAAAGTGCCCTTATTCACTACTATTAATTATAAACACTCAAATCAATTTGAATAAAGTATACTTTCTGTTGTGTATTGAAAATATTACAAATTAAAATATCAAAAACAGTCATCTTGTGGGTTTTGTGGTTTCTGTGTTTGGCTGGGACTAAGGTTTTCAAATGACTTTAGGAACATAAATTAAGACTGCGCTGGATTAAATATGTTTTAGAAATTTGATCTGTTTTTACCTTAAATGCCTTCCTTTTTCCCACTTGTCTACATACATGCGCAATGCCTCATAATTTGAAGCCCAATGCATTTTGGATAAAGGAATGGTTTTCAAAATACAAAAATATAGTATGCAAAATATAGTATGGAAAAATATAGGCTAGCTTTGTATTGCAGATTTGCCTTGAAAAGAGGTCACTTATATGTATGTATAAAATACTTTTCTTAATATCTGTTTGCTTCTGAAAATCTCCAGTACTGTGGAAACCTCTGTCTGAAATTATCTAGCTCTGTATTTGAAAACAGAAACAAAGCCAGATAAGTAAAGCCAGAAACTGTGTTTCGGCCTATGAATGATTAATCATAACAAAACTGTATTTTGCATATCTGGGTAGGCAAATTGAGTTTTGTGGTTTCATTGTAAAACTTTGTGCAAGAAGTTATGACGCATATTAGGTTTTCTGGTTCTTGATTTAGCTGTCTGATTGAGACAACAATGCCATTGACATTCAGCTTTCACAGAGGGAGACTGTGTTTGTCTGAGTTCTACTTCGATAGCATCCTAAAGCTCATTTGTCTTTCCTCTTCATTATATAAGACTTCTGTTTACCTTGTTCTGTCACTTTAACATTTATTATAGGCATATAGTCATACAGGACCGTTATTATGATTATTTATTATTTGTATTATCATAGTGCCTAGTAACTTCAATCGTGGACTGAGACCCCGCTGTGCTAGTTGCTGTACAAACACAGATAGTCTGATACCTCAGAAAATATCCTATAAAAATGTGTAATACAGGCTGATTCTTCCTTAGTACTGCTCCTCTCTCTGTGAAATGGCAGGGCTTGATTTATTTTATTTTATTAATTACAAAGTCTGAAAGCAAAATCAAAAATGCAAGGTTTACATTTTGCTCTGAAGAGTGTCACTTTGTATAATTCTGAGATCCCGTGGGGAGGTGAATTCTATAGTCATAGGACTACTTCCAAGAAACTCTTAGGTGCACCATTGCAGCATTTCTTGTGACGATGCTTTACGCTGATGGGAGAGAGCTCTCTCATCAGCATAATAAAACCACCTCCATGAATGGCAGAAATTATGTCAGCAGGCAAAGCTGAGCGCTTATGTCGGTGTAAATTATGTAGCTCTGAGATGGTTTATTCGTACCGTTGAGTGACATAAATTATGCCAACATAGGCTGTAGTGTACACATAGTCTGTGTTCTGTGGAAGCTAGCTCCTCTATGGGATGAGATATCTGGAAAAATATGAGATGAGACTTCTGTGCAAGAGAAGTTATTCACAATAGGCTGCATAAACAATGCTGCAACTCACTGCATTGTCTTTTACCTTAAGGTGTCCACATAGCTAACTTTTATTCTTTTGTTTCTCTTCATGTCTCTGGCTGTACACACGTCTCTGAATCAATCCTGGGTTTTACTGCTTCTTGGAAGCACTTCCATACCTATTAAGCAGGCATATAAGGATGGGTATCTTTTTAATGTTGCCTGTAGGCAACCAAAATACAACCCCAGCTTGTCCTCCAATCCTAGTTTAGACATCTCTGTTGACATCAGGAAGTCTTATTGCTGATATTAAAAAGGGAAACATCTTAGTGGAAAAACAGCAACCAGATTCTCTACTCATCTTTATCATCCATTCAGTGTGTAACTGAAGTTAGTCACCTTAATTCTGTGGACTGCCCAAAATTGCCATTTTCATTTGTTCACTAAGCCTAGCTTAGCTCTTCAACCTGAATGACCATTGGATACAGGGATATTTCTGTTTCCAAATACTTCAGGTGTTTTCAATGAGGGAAATCTTGAAGACAATATAGATGAGAGGTTTAAAGGATCCTCTTTTCTCTTCATTAATATGGTTGTCACTGCTTTCTCATAGTAAATCTCCAACTCACTTGCACACAATTTATATGTAGATTAAGGCTTTTCCAAATTCATAGTCCATTTTGGTCAATTTCACGGTCATAGGATTATAAAAATCATAAATTTCATGATTTCAGCTATTAAATCTGAAATATCACAGTGTTGTAATTGTAGGGGTCCTGACCCAAAAAGGAGTTGTGGGGGGCTACCCTTACTTCTGAGCTGCTGCTCCATAGAAGTAAGAGTGGCAGTACCGCAACCCCCTGAAAATAACCTTGTGACCATTCCCCCCTTTTGGGTCAGGACTCCCAATTTGAGACACTTGTCTCCTCCCCCCCCCCCCCATTAAATCTGAATAGTGTAGGGTAAGAGCACACAAAGGAACAGATTTCACGGGAGGGAGACCAGATTTCACAGTCGGTGACATGTTTTTCACGGCCATGAATTTGGTAGGGCCCTATAGAGCATCTTGTAATTGAAATCTTCCCATTTCACTTAATTGAAATTAAATTTACAAACAATCCTAGATAAAGGGCCATATTTTCTGCTTCATCAAGTTTCTACTCTAGGCATTGGGATGGGATGTCAGGGAGCCAGTTATGGCTCCTTGTTTCTCTGCTTGAGACCAGTTTTAACACAGATTAGAACAGCCTGTGTGCTTCTCTAATGTGCTCCATTTGACAGCAATTACCAAAGGCTCTTGTTATCCTTCAGTCGCACCCCTTCCTAAGTCTGTTCTGGAATTGTGGAAGATGTTGGCTTTGGAGTTGGCTACACTAGGTCTATGCTTCCTGATAATTCCAAAACAAAGTATAGAGCCAGATTCCATCACCTTCATGAAACCAGAACAGTGCAATAGGAATGGCGTGCGGCAGAGATTTGGCGAAAAACCTTCCATGTTCATCCTTTCTTTGTACAAATGGGAGCATCAATTAAATGTGGCCTGTCTGTGGATCTCTCCTGCATTTGGGCTCTGTAGATTCTTGAATGTTTGGCACACAGTGCATATATTTTGTCTTACATTGTGGAAACGTGAACCTTTACATTTTTCCATCATGTAAATAAAGAAATAGAAAAAAAATTGCATGTTTTTTTGGTGATAGATTTATTGATAGATTCATAGTGTGTTATGCCAGAAGGGATGATCCATGTAGTCTGATCTCCTGTGTATCACAGGCCCTTAAATTTCTCCCAATTAATCCTGTATTGGGCCCAATATATTGTGCTTGACTAATGTATGTAAGACTGGAGTCCTAGGGGAGCCAACTCAGGTCACTCATTTAGGGTGAACTGCAAAGAATGAGGCAGACAGTCCCCAAAGCTGGTGGATATTGCAGTACTTAGATTTACCAAGCCAGCACAAAACCGCTTCTATTAATACCTCACTGGTTACCCAGAAGCCAACAACACAGTTCCCTTACAGTAACCCAGCCTTAGGCTCCACCCAGACATCTAAGTCAAAGATGATGAGGATTACTGAAAATCTTATTCATCATATAAAAAAATTTGTCCAGTCTCAAATGATTGGACACATTATCTCCCAGGTTAATGAATATTCCGGGTTTTACCCAAATACATGCTTACAGCCAATTATTCTTAACTAAACTAAGATTTATTTAAAAAGAAGAGAGTATTGGTTAAAAGATCAGTATACATACAGACATGAATATAGGTTCACAGTAGAGGTGGTAAGATTTCTACTTGCAAAGAGTTCTTTCAGAATTAGTTCATAGGTTATAGTCCAAAGTTCATATTCAGGGAGATCCAGTCAAGACTGGAGATCTCAATCTTGGGCTTAAGCTTCCCCAGCATGAAACATCTGGCAGATCTGAGATTAAAAAGATCAGGACCCAAGCATCTTTAGACAGTTTTAGACCTTCTCTTGACAGGTCGAAGTCCTTCGGTGAACAATAGGCAATTATGGGGACTTTTGAAGTAGATCCATTTCCCAAGAATCACTGATAATTATCTGCACAGATTAACATAAGGTAGTTGCCCGTTGTACCTCATTCTCAGGTGATTGGCTATACATTTCGAAGAGAGACTAACACAGTGAGATATCCTATGCTTACAGTTAATTTAAATGTTAAGATGTCCTTTTGATCTCTGAATTGACAGAATACAGCATAGACAGGGACTGTTTGATTACATTATTAACCTCTACCAATCTGCCAAACCTGCAGAAAAAAAATGCAGAAATTGGGCTATTGGGCTTGTTTTTGGCTTAATTTGCTTGTTGCCTAATTTTTGGCCTAGCTTGTTGCTTGTTTGGCTTGTTGCTGCTTTTTTTTTTTTTTTGATCGGCTCCAGGCAAGCGGGGCAAGGGTGGGGGGCAAGCAGGGGCAAGGAGGGGAGAGAGTTGGGTGCACCCTGGGTCTACCACAGTCCTAGACTGCACGCTGGGGGGATCTAGTCACAGAGTGTTGGGGTTCTTAGGGATTGGCTTGTTTTGGCCTTGTTTTGAAATGGGATTAGCTTGATTTTTGGCTTATTCTGAAAGTCGGGGTGCTTATTTACTGTGTTAAAGTTGGCAACTGTGCAACCAATATACATGTAAACACACAAAAAAAACAAATATTATCTACCAATATGTCTTTAAGAGTTGAATTTGGGTCGTTTATCCTGCAGGATACTTAATCCTTTCTGGTCATGTATCACAGCATATCTTCCATAAGAGGATCCAGTCTTGATCTGAAGAAATCAAGAGATGAAGAATCTATCATTTCCTTGGTGGTTCATTCCTATTTTCTAATTTGAATTTGTCTGGCATCTGTTTCCAGCCGTTGGTTCTTGTTATGCTTTCCTCTGCTAGGTTAAAGAGCTGAATATTTTCTCCCTGTGAAGATACTTTCACGCTGTTATCAAGTTGCTTCTCCATCCTCTTTTTTTTATGAGCTACCCAGATTAAGTTCTTTAAGTCTCTCATTGTTAAAGCATTTTATCCAGATCTCAAAACATTTTTGTGGCTCTCTTCTATACCCTCCATTGTTTTTTTTTTTTTTTTTTTTTTTAAATTTGCCACCAGATCTGTATGCAATATTCCGGTACTAATCTAACCAATGCCACATACAGTGGTAAAATCACCTCCCTTCTGCTCCCTACTCCCTTGTTTATAAATCTAAGCATCCAGCATACGGTCCTCCTGCTTGTAGGTACAGCCTACATTCCTTGTACCTAAATGTATAACTTTGCATTGGGCTGTATTAAAATGCGTTTTGTTTGAATGGGCCAAGCTTATCTAGCGGTCCAGGTAGCCATGTTTGACTGCACTGTCCTCAGCATTAACTACTGTTCTGCTGATGTTTGCATCATCACAAATTTCATCAACAGTTATTTTGTATTTACTGCCAGCTGATGGATGGAAATGTTGAATAGAGTCAGGCCTAGTACCTTTCTCACCAGAACCCCCACTAGAAACATCCCCCATTCAGTGATGATTCCCCATGGATGACTACTTCTTGTGATCTGTCAGGTTGCCAGTTCTTAATCCATTTAACTAGATAGAAAATACTATTAATAATGATTCAGAAAAGGCAAAAGTGTTCAATAAGTGTTTCTATTCTGTATTTGGCAAGAAGCAGAAAAATGTGCTTGTATGACATGATGATGAAATACTTTCTTGAGATTGTATAGTTCCAGTTTTTTAATCATGTCATGCAGTAAATCAAATACCTTACACAAGTATAAATATATTACATCTAACCCAGTTATCTTAACCAACTTTTAATCTCAAAGAATTAATCAGGTTTGTTTGACAAGACCTGTTTTTCCATAAAAATCATGTTGACTGGTATTCCTATCCTTTAAATCTTTATTAATTGAATCCTATATCAGTTTTTTCCATTATTTTGCCTACGGTTGATGTCAGCTAACCTGTCAAGGGTTACGCAGATTATATTGCAAGCCCCGTTTAATATTAATACAATATTAGCAGTCTTTCAGTTTTCTGATTATTTCAAGATTTACTAAAAGTGAACATCAGTAGGCCACAGATATCCTCAGCCAGCTCTTCAATGACTCTTGTGTGCAAGTTATCTGAGCCTGCTGATTTAAAAATGTTTATCCCTAGTAGATGTTGTTGAACATCCTTCTTGGTTACTAATGGTCTGGAAAATACTTAATCATCCTTATCTAGCAAGAGTACATCTTCCTGCTTCTTTTCAAATACAGAGCAGAAATATTTATTGAACACTTCTACCTTTTCTGCATCATTATTATGATATTATGATTATGATGATATTATGATAACATTATCATATCCCTTCTCTGTACGCCCATACTGAACGTAATCAGGTCATGATCACTGGTCTCGAGGCAACCACCAACTTCCAGTCCAGTGATTAATTCATCTTTATCTCTCATAATGAGGTTCAAAATGGTTGCAATGGTGCAATACTTTTTGTGCTAGAAGATTATAATTTTTAGAAACTCTAATGATGTTTTACTACTGGCTGCATGAGATCTCCAGCCTACGTATCCCAACTGAAATCCCCCATAACTATACATTTTTTTTCTTTCCATGTATTATACCGCTGCTTCAGGGAAAACTCATCTTGTTCATTAGTTTAATTTGGCTGCCACCAGTATCGCCTTCTGGGCTTTGTTAGTTAGCACATTGATCAATATGTATTCAATATCCTCCAATTTTCAGTTATCAATAACTGTAAAACAAATGTCTTTAATATAGAGTGCCTCCCCCCTGTTTTACCCACACTAAATAGGTTATTAGAAGAGATTTTAACATCCCAATCATCCATATAATCCCACCAAGTTTCAGTAATGCCAGTTATTTTAATTAACCAGTTATACCAATTACAGTTCCCTCATTAAGTACTTGGAACATGAGATCATTCATGTTACAAATATGGCATGACATTAGACTCATGTCAGATAAAGGCAGAGGAGATCTGTTAGGTCATCTAGTCTATCACCTTTCCTGTGAAGGAGTGTTCTCTTCTGTACATTTCTACTATTTTGTTCATTCTAGAAAAAAAAGTTTTCTAATTATTGGGGCTTTTACCATTTCTCTTGATTATTCCACAGCCTAATAGATTTAACTGCCAGGAAATAGTTCCTTTTCTTCAGGCTACAGTTCCCATTTCTGAATTCCATTTCTCCTGGCTATACCTCCTTTTACTATAAAAAAAAAAAAAATCTACCTTTGATATCTGTATCCACTAATACTTGTAAATGTAAATGAATTAAATGAATCTCAACTTTAAGCTCCTATTTACTTTGGTCTCTTTGAGGCTCTGAGTGAACTATGTCAGAAATAAAGCTACCTATTCAGTTTCCTATCAGGTGCCTCCCCCTTCATTAGTAGATAGATAAACCTCTTGTGAAGTCCAGCCAGATTTACCCTAGCTTTCTAGCAGAAGTCTTCTATATCCCTGTGGGGGTCCTGAGGATTCATTCATTCTCTCTCTCAAACACCCACCCATCCACCCCCCGACTCACCATGAACACTTTCTTAGTATCCATGTCTTTGGACTTGTTCAGATTGTCTGTTGTTAGTGTTGATTCTAAATCACCCAATGGATTAATTGTTGACTGAACAGATTCTTTACACATCTGGTAACCTCCAGGACTTGGGCCTACTAACATTTAATGTAAATTTTTTGTTATTAGGGTGTGTGTTTTCAGAAACTCATATGTTCACATGGGTAAGAGCAACTTCACATACACATCTTTTGAAGAATTTTTAAAATTTCCTTTTATCTGTAATCAGATCACAATTTTCTTAATTTTATTTGCTAGTCAAAATTATTTGTCAAATATTTATAACTAATCATTTTTAAAAATTAAGTACAACAGTCACGAGCACTTTAGTTCAAGTATTTATAATTTGTGACATATAGTTTTAATTACACATTGTATTTTCCTGTTCTCCGTTTTAGAATTAGGGTCCAATTGCCAGTAACTGAATTTGCCAGTAGAAAATTTGCTTTTGGTAAATATTCGCGTAAAGTTTGTTGTTTCCATGAACACTCCTGGCAGTAAACTTGCGGCCTATATTAATAATAGAAAACAGTTACAAAAGAGTCACACTCGCAGCTGGAACAAGTTATTTTTTTTTAAAAATTTGGATGAATATTCATTTGCTTTGTTTCATTGCAGTAGTTCACAATTTTATTTGCACTTATAATTATCAATTGTATACTGTTCTATTAGAAGGGTAGTAAAAGATCTGCCTTATGGCAGAGACTGAAAACACTCAGTGAAAGTCTCACACAAAAAGGCAATAATTGCTGGATAGTTGAAGTGGCGAGGCTTTCGGGGTCATGGGGTAAGAGTGGAGGCTTGTTAATTACGATCCTGGGACAAGAGGCAGACAAAACAGTTTCCAGGTGTTGGAATTTTTTACGAAATACATAAACACCCAGCAGAGGATGCGGGTGGGGGAAAGAATTTGGAGTGTTTCAAGGAAATGAAGTTATTGGGAAAGGATGCATTTTTATGAAAACTCACTATGTATGTTGGAAATGTGTCTCCCACGTGTCTTTCCTTCGCCCCCCCAAGAAGATGAAAGAGGATTTTTCCCTCTGTATGAATTGAGACCAAAAACATAACATCATTACTCCACTGGAGACTCCTAAGGGACAGGTGTGGTCAAGAAAAAGACTGCTAATGCTGTCTGAAGGGAATGAGTCTGAGCAACGCTTTGAGTCAGTTAACATTCATTTTTCTATAACCATATTTTCTTACAGGATTTCAAGACCTTTTTATGAACCTGACTAATGCAGCCAATTTTAAATTTTAAATATTTTATTTTCTGTAGCTAGATTTGTTATTTTGTGAAGTAGTGACTGAAACATTCTCTGATGAGGCATTGCCTATATGAATTGAAAGAAAGACACAATGAGTGAAGGATGAGAGACTGAGTTGTTGATCTATCAGAAGGGTATTTGAAAACCTGTGGAATCATATGACCACCCAAAATATTATCTTTCTGCAGAAATAACTTTCTGCATCTTTTTGAGCAGCTCAAGAGACAAAGAAAGAAAGCAGGAGTGGCTAAACAGTGACAAAGAAAACAGGTGTTTCTAAATTGCAAAAAAAAATTTAGAACAGAGGAATATGCACATTTCTAGTGTAGTAGTAAAATTAGGTTACTTAGTCATAATTACATTTTACAATACTTAAGAAATTTGAAAGTCACCTTATTTATTTTCTTGAAAATACATTACCTTTGTTAAAGAATTAGCACAAACATTTAATATTTTTAAGTAAGGCACATTTTATTAATTGCTGAATGTATGGACAACGTATTCAATATAGTGGGAGAAAGTTTAAATCACATCACTCCAATGTTGGCTAAATGTTAGTGATCTTGTCAACTTGTGAGTGTTATAGGAAAAAAAAAAGGTGCAAGTGTTAGTTATAAATGTAATGAACTATTCCTTTGTCTTTGAAACAAACCATCTTTATGTGCAAAGGATCATATGGTTCCATGGGTGAAGGAAAGAATAATTATACATTGTATAGAACATATCACAGTAATCAACTTGTTGATGTTCAGTTTGTATTTTGTTAAGAAATATAGATACTGTCAGGAAGTTCATGTCTTGGATATTGAGCACAGGAGAGTCACAACATTTTGAAAAAAGCTGCACTTTGCTTTTTTACCCCTTGATTTAGGGAAGTGATATGCAATTGTGCATGGAGTGGGTATAAAATAAGGCAGCGCGAGCAGTCTAAATACAAAACCTAGAGAATGACAGTGCTGAAAAATGAAAGGATAAAAGGCATAGATTTAGTGATATATTTATCCTACGTATTTCTAACTAGTCAGTTTGTTTTAAAAGATTAATTTTTAAGTCTGTGTGTACAAGGAAATCATAGATAATCCTGATGCATCTAGCTGCACAGAATTCTGTTTTATGCTAATATCTAGCCAAGGATTCAACATTTTTTTTTAAAAGAGTCTTGTCATTATTTTTAGGGTTTTAAACCGGCATATCAACAATGGTGCACTGTAAAACTTTTAGTCCATCATGCACTGTAAAACTTTGTTAATCCATTTATTTACTGTGAAGGCATTGCTTATTTCTATACAGTTAATCAGGCAAAAGAAATTACTCCTTAAATACAGCAAAGTCTTTTGTTTGAATGCTGTTCAAAAGAATCACCCTTGGTTCCAATGAATAATTTTCTTCTTGATCCAGCAGCTCATTCACTAGTATCTGTATATTTTTGTCATAGTTCTGTAGTTTTACACAAAAGAGCATTTTCTGTATTACACCTTCAATTTTGTTTATTTCTCATTTATGTTTCTGTTTGGGGTTTGGAGTTCAATAAACAATGTGAACCAGAAAATAAGGCTTTATTTTAAAATTTCTATTTAGTATACTTTATTTTAATGTACAAAATTTTTCTCAATGCAATTGCAGTTTTCAAATGTGGAAATGGAGAGTATACTAACAGTCAAATCAACCTCAGTTGAAACTGATGATCTAAATTGATTAGATAAGTGTCTAATGTCAGCACTAAGCAATGGTGCCAACAAAAAACCCCACCAAATAGAACCGGAGTCTAAGTTCAAAATGTCTATGTAACAAAATACACCTTTACATGACAGAACCTACTGAATCCATTCTACACACACATTCAAAACTCAGGCTGCTTAGTTAGCAATGTCTTCATTGTCCATATGCTTTCTCCTCTCCTGCCTACTATCCAACGGTCTGCAAACTCTGTGAATACAATGGGGGATCAAGTAGAAGAATGCTAAAAGAGTCCAAAAGCAACACGTACATTGCACAAACCACTTCACTAGCTGGAGTGCTGGATTGCCAAAGTTGCAACTGAAGCAGAGTTCAGTTGCAAGGAGAGCAGCAGAATACGGACCCTGGACTTCGGAAAAGCAGACTTTGACTCCCTCAGGGAACTGATGGGCAGGATCCCCTGGAAGGCTAATATGACAGGGAAAGGAGTCCAGAAGAGCTGGCTGTATTTTAAAGAAGCCTAATGGAGGGCTCAGAAACAGCCTATCCTGATGTGCAGAAAGAATAGCAAATATGGCAGGCGACCATCTTGGCTTCACAGAGAAGTCTTTGGTGAGCTTAAACACAAAAAGGAAGCTTATAAGAAGTGGAAACTTGGACAGATGAATAGACAGGAGTATAAAAATATTGCTTGAGCATGCAGGGGTGTAATCAGGAAGGCCAAAGCACAATTGGAGTTGCAGCCAGCAAGGGATGTGAAGGGTAACAAGAAAGGTTTCTACGGGTATGTTAGCAACAAGAAGGTGGTCAGGGAAAGGGTGGAACCCTTACTGAATTGGGGAGGCAACCTAGTGACAGATGATGTGGAAAAAGCTGAGGTACTCAATGGGTTTTTTTGCCTCGGTCTTCAGGGACAAGTTCAGCTCCCAGACTACTGCACTGGGTAGCACAGTATTGGGAGGAGGTGAGCAGCCCTCGGGGTGAAAGAACAGGTTAAGAATTATTTAGAAAAGCTAGACATGCACAAGTCCATGGGGCCGGATTCAATGCATCTGAAGGTGCTGAAGAAGTTGCCAGATGTGATTGCAGAGCCATTGGCCTTCATATTTGAAAACTTGTGGCGATCGGGGGAGGTCCTGGACAATTGAAAAAAGGCAAATATTGTACCCATCTTTAAAAAAGGGAAGAAGGAGAATCTGGGGAACTACAGACTGGCCAGCCTCACCTCAGTCCCTGGAAAAATCATGGAGCAGGTCCTCAAGGAATCCATGTCGAAGCACTTGGAGGAGAGGAAGGTGATCACGAACAGTCAACATGGATTCACCAAGGGCAAGTCATGCCTGACCAACCTGATTTCCTTGTATGATGAGATAAGTAGCTCTGTGGGTATGGGGAAAGTGGTGAATGTGAAGAACCTTGACTTTAGCAAAGCTTTTGATACGGTCTCCCACAGTATTCTTGCCAACAAGTTAAAGAAGTATGGGCTGGATGAATGGACTATAAGGTGCATAGGAAGCTGGCTAGATTGTTGGGCTTAACGGGTAGTGATCAATGGCTCAATGTCTAGTTGCCAGCCCGTATCATGCGGAATGCCCCAGAGGTCAGTCCTGGGGCTGGCTTTGTTCAACATCTTCATTAATGATCTGGATGATGGGATGGATTGCACCCTCAGCAAATTCACAGATGACACTAAGCTGGGGGGAGAGGTAGATACACTGGAGGGTAAGGATAGGGTCCAGAGTGACCTAGACAATTTTGGAGGATTGGGCTAAAAGAAATCTGATGAGGTTCAACAAGGACAAGTGCAGAGTCCTGCAATTAGGACAGAAGAATCCCATGCACTGTTACAGGCTGGGGACTTACTGGCTAAGCGGCAGTTCTGCAGAAAAGGACGTGCTGATTACAGTGGGGGAGAAGCTGGATATGAATCAACAGTGTTCCCTTGTTTCTAAGAAGGCTAACGGCATATTGGGCTGCATTAGTAGGAGCATTGCCAGCAGATCGAGGGAGGTGATTATTCCCCTCTATTCAGCAATGATGAGGCCACATCTGGACTATTGTGTCCAGTTTTGGGCCCCTCACTACAGAAAGGATATGGACAAATTGGAGGGAGTCCAGGGGAGGGCAACAAAAATTAGGGGGCTGAGGCACATGATTTGTGAGGAGAAGCTGAGGGAACTGGGCTTATTTAGTCTGCAGAAGAGAAGAGTGAGGGCGGGATTTGATAGCAACCTTCAACTCCTGAAGGAGGTTCCAAAGAGGATGGATCTAGACTGTTCTCAGTGGTACCAGATGACAGAATGAGAACTAATGGTCTCACATTGCAGTGTGGGGAGGTTTAGGTTGGATATTAGGAAAAACTTTTTTACTAGGAGAGTGGTGAAACACTGGACTGCGTTACCTAAGGAGGTGGTGGAATCTCCTTCCTTAGAAGTTTTTAAGGTCAGGCTTGACAAAGCCCTGGCTGGGATGATTTAGTTGGGGTTGGTCCTGTTTTGAGCAGGGGGTTGGACTAGATGATGTACTGAGGTCTCTTCCTACCCCCTTATCTTCTGTGATTCATGTATGGCAGCACCATGTGCTGCATTTGGTTTAAGTTTCAAGGTGAAAGCTATTCAGTTTTTCTCAAAGTTAATGCTGTATTTGATTACTTGAGTTTTGTTCTTGTTCCTTGCCCTCAGATCTTTTCCAGGGGCATAGAATGCCTTTTAGTTAAATTCCAGAGTAGTATTGTCTGTTAATATTGGATACATCCTTTATCTGGGGAATGCTGAATATTCTGCATTGGCAAGAGGATGTAGTGGATTATCTAAAAGGTTGCTTCCATACTCCTAGGATTTATAAGATACAGGCATTAAATAAGCCTTAAATATACCCATATACAAGAAGTATTTAATTTTTCATTGGTATCTAAATAAATGTGATTACTTGCCCCAGAACATTGCAGAAATTTTATTTTAACGGAGGGTTACAAAATGTCTGCTTAATGTGATGGATGGGAAAGGCAGCTGTGGTGCCTTTTGGGAAAATCAGTGGGTGTATTGCTACAGAACTCCTGACTGATTCTGTTGGTTTTATTTTTGTTTGTTTTTGTTTTCTGATACCTATCTTTAACTATTAGTGGGCATAGATAGGTCTCAGCATATTCATTTTTATTATTAGCTGTGTCATAAATATAAAGGGAAGGGTAAAAGCCTTTAAATCCCTCCTGGCCAGAGGAAAAATCCTTTCACCTGTAAAGGGTTAAGAAGCTAAGGTAACCTCGCTGGCACCTGACCAAAATGACCAATGAAGAGACAAGATACTTTCAAAGCCGGGAGGGGGGGGGGGGGAACAAAGGGTTCTCTCTGTCTGTATGATGCTCTTGCCAGGACCAGAGCAGGAATGCAGGTCGGAACTCCTGTAAAATGTCAATAAGTAATCTAGTTAGATCTGTGTTAGATTCTGTTTGGTTTAAATGACTGATAAAATAAGTTGTGCTGAATGGAATGTATAGTCCTGGTTTTGTATCTTTTTGTAACTTAAGGTTTTGCCTAGAGGGATTCTCTATGTTTTGAATCTGATTACCCTGTAAGGTATTTACCACCCTGATTTTACAGAGGTGATTCTTTTACTTTTTCTTTAATTAACATTCTTCTTTTAAGAACCTGATTGCTTTTCATTGTTCTTAAGATCCAAGGGTTTGGGTCTGTGTTCACCTATCCAAGTTGGTGAGGATTTTTATCAAGCCTTCCCCAGGAGAGGGGGTGTAGTGCTTGGGGGATATTTTGGGGGGCGAGACGTTTCCAAGTGGGCACTTCCCTTGTTCTTTGTGTAACAGTTTGGTGGTAGCAGTGTTTAACCTAAGCTGGTAAGAATAAGCTTGGGGGTCTTTCATGCAGGTCCCCACATCTGTACCCTAGAATTCAGAGTGGGGAAGGAACCTTGACAAGCCATAACAGTACTTTTTGTAATGCTAATGACTAAAAATAAAAAGAAGTGGTTTTGTAGTATTGCATACAGAAATACACAACCCAATGTCTTAGACTCTGTCTTGTTCCTCTTTTTCCATGGCCCCTACAGCCTACTGTTATGAAAGTGGTCTTTCAAAACTTTACTATGTCCTTTGTACAGCAAGCTTAACAAACATGAAATAACTTTGCTTTTAATATTAAAATTAATTACATAGCACCATAAACTACTTTGCTCTGATAGTCACATTATCTGTCCTGAATAGCTTAGTGTTCTTGCATGTAAGATAAAAATAGAGAGAGAGAAGACAAAACACATAACAGTTTGCATATGAGCAGACTGTTACAGATGAATGTAGGAAATAGACCAGCTTTAAGAGAAATATAACAAACAGGCAGAAAAAACTGATGGAAGCGTAACTGCAGGGGAATAAATAAACCACAAAATTGTATCGTGGTTCTTGACTATTAATGATTTCTGAGATTAAGTATGGGTAACTTAATAGGACTATCCTTCTGTATAGGCCATTTAAAGTATTTAACTTTATTGATGAAATGATTTTAGATTACATTTTATAATTTGGAGTTTATGTATATATTAAGTTCTATTTTAATTTCATTTTAGTAACTTAGCAAACATGTCATACTCTTTGTATTCATACATTACTAATTTTATTTCCCCGTGAAAGAGTAATTTACAAAAATTTCCAGTTACAGTATGAGTATTTGATTTTTTTCTATTTTTGTATTCTCAAAACAGTATAATAAACTACGAGGGCTGAGGGAACCACAAAAAGATCTCCATTTTCAGTTTGAATAAGCATTCAAAATGTATCCAAACATTTGTAGTCTAAAAATTTTGTTGGAAATTTCCCAGGTATCCTGCCATATTTTCTTTTTCTGATCCCTTCATAAATACCATAAAATAGGTCTTTTGGCAATATTTCATAGGGATTGGCTGACAAAAAATGGTTTAGAAGAGCTGAATATGTATAGTATAGCAAAGCAATTAATAAGTAGGGGTTTTTGAAAATAGCCTACAGATTTTTGAAGAGTGGAGTGGAATAGTTCAGTTTTTTACAAGAGGTGTAATTAAGCGTAAGAAGAAAATTAAGAAAGAGGACATTTAAACTAAATATCAGGAAAATCTTCATAATTGAAATATATTTGTATATTTTATAATCTTTCAAAGGGAATGGTGGAAGCCTTATTGTAAGGAGAACAGGAGTACTTGTGGCACCTTAGAGACTAACAAATTTATTTGAGCATACGCTTTCGTGGGCTACAGCCTACTTCATCAGATGCATAGAATGGAACATATAGTAAGAAGATATATATACCTATAGAGAACATGAAAAGGTGGAAGTTGCCATACCAACTCTATGAGCTATTATCAGCAGGAGGGGGGAGAAAAACTTGTAATGATGATCAAGATGGCCCATTTCAGACAGTTGATAAGCTGTGAGGATACTTAACATGGGGAAATAGATTCAATTTGTGTAATGACCCAGCCACTGCCAGTCTCTATTCAAGCCCAAATTAATGGTATCTAGTTTGCAAATTAATTCCAGTTCAGCAGTTTATCGTTGGAATCTGTTTTTGAAGCATTTCTGTTACAAAATTGCTACCTTTAAGTCTGTTACTGAGTGACAAGAGGTTGAAGTGTTCTACTGGTTTTTTAATATGATTCCTGATGTCAGATTTGTGTCCATTTATTCTTTTGCATAGAGACTGTGAAGGACATTTGCAGCAAGGGAGATGCAAGTTAGACATTAGGGGAAAAATATCCTGAGTGTAAGGGTAATTAAGCCCTGCAACAAATTACCTAGGGAGGTTGTGGAACCTCCATCCTTGGAGGTTTTTAAGAAGAGTTTAGACATACCTGTCAGGGATGGTCTAGATAGTCCTTAAATCCTGCCTCAATGGACTAGACAACCTATGAAGGTCCCTTCCAGTCCCACATTTCTGTGATTTAAAACTAGACTAGACAAAAAACTATGTTCTGTAGGAGACAGTGTGGCATTAGGAGGCAGATGGACTAACTAATCAAATAGATCTTTTCTGTTCTCCAGTTTCTCTGATTCATTTGTTTGCACCAAACTAGAAATCAACCTTTTTGGGGGTGTAAAGGAGCAGACCCACCCCTGCAATGCCTCCTGCTGATCATTGGGGGATTAGCTCTTTCCAGCATGGAGCGCCCTCTGCAGGCGGGTGATCTGCACAGCTCTGGCACCGTGTCCCTCACAGACCCCGATGCCCCTTTCTCTGGGGTTCTATCCCCTGGCAGTACCCCCACACTCTGCCTCTGGGTTGCCCCTTCCTGGGGAACCCCCAACCCCCTATCCTCACCTTGCCTCAGTCTGGGCTACTGCCAGTCATCACCAAGCCCCCGCTCGCTGGGGCAGATTGCAGTGTAAAGGCCATTCATCACAGGCAAGGGGGTTCGGACCTGTTGCCTTTCTCTGCCTCCCAGTACCTCTATGGGCCTTGGACTAGGCCCTACATCCTGGGGAGTTGCCAGCCTGGAGCATCTCTGCTCAGGCTGCTCCTTCCCCAGCACTGCACCACCCTCAGTACTCTGTCAGGCAGGCAGCCAGGCCCTGCTCTCTCCCAGCCTGGAGAGAGACTCCTTGGGCCTCTGTCTCACAGCCCTTTTTTATACAGGCCAGCTGGGGGCCTGACTGGGGCATGGCCCAGCTGCGGCTACTTCCCCAATCAGCCATCCCCAGCCACAGCCCTCTCCAGGGCTGCTTTTAACCCCTTCTATTTTAGGAGCAGGGTTGCCACCATGCTATGGGGGGGGAGGGGTACATCTTCACTGCGATAAAAGACTCATGACTGGTGCAGTGCAGCTGACTTAGGCATGGAAGGACTCGATTTTTATTGGTAAATGTGAATAAATGTTGTTTTCACTGTACATGTAGAACCTGATGAAAAAATATTCCCATCAATAAAAATCAATATTTATATATAGGAAAAATAAGAAAAATGCTGCTTGAGAATTTATTAGAGTTTGCTTTAAGGATATTCACTTTGTGTATTTTGACATGTGATTTTGACAATTTGCGTTTTAACAGTTATAACACTTCAGTGTTTTGAATCTCAACATCTACTGTCATTAATTATTGTCTGACCCTCCATAATTACTCACAACTATGAAAATTTAAATGGATAAAAAATGCTTAAAAATTAACATCTATATTATCCATCAAAATTACAAAAAAAATAAAAATTGAATTCTATCAAGCCTATTCATACTTTATGATCAATTCACTAGGTAATGGAGTGAACAAACATAAACAGTGATGGACAAAGCTGCAAAATTTTAAACCATATAAGGTTACTTATTTGAGTTGTAAAAAACATGGTGAAAAATGAAGAATAAGAACCTTAATATAATAGACAATAACCAAGGAGATTACCACATAGTGTCCTTATCTGTCATGTGCCATGTTCATGAGACAGTATAACTGCAGATCAATCATGATGTGAAGCACTTTTTACATGACTAGTATTAGTCTGCTTATAAATGTAATTCAGTTTGTGAAAGTGCAGTGCATTTGTATTAACAGATGCACAATGATTTAAGAAAATATTTTCTGCTAGCAGATGGTGTTCAACAAAGACCACTATTGTTTCAGTGTGAAATGCTTTAAATGTTCTGGGCATTTGGCCCAGACATAGCCATTTACCTATAGTATATGACCAGGCAATGACAAAAGAATGAAAATAGAAGTGCCAGTCCATACAAAAAATATTTCTATAACTTTATATGTCTAACAATTCAGTGTCCGTGATTAAACCAAGTTAAATTAACAAAACTGATAAAATCATTCTTTTTTACATTTTCACATCTTTCAAAACAGTTATTTGGCATTCTACATTCCATGAAAAATGAGGATGGAATGCCCAGCTGGTACCTGCTGGTACTGTTTAATGCCCACAGATAATACAACTCATGCTGCCTTGTGCCTGAATGTGTGGGTAATCTTCAGGAACAATAGAAATCTGTTCATACAGAAAACCCACAAATCCCAAGGATTTGGAGTCTCCCCTTGGATTTTCAACATATTTGCTATTTTCAGCAGAATTTAAGCTTTTATTTTAAAAGTGAACTGCAAAGCTAAAAAAAATGGAGTTATGTGGCGAATGCTAATGCTCTCATCTTCCAGCCTGCTTAATGGAGCCCCTCTCTAATAGACATTTTAACTTGTTAAATAAGAACTTCCCTCTCCCCTCCCATTGAAGGTCATCTAAGACTTTGTCTACACTAGTACTTTTGTTGGCAAAACTTTTATCAAGTTTGAAAAAACACACCCCGACCGACATAAATTTGACTGACAAAAGCACTGGTGCGGACAGCATCTCCTGCTGACACGACTAACGCCGCTCTTTGGGGGTGATTTAATTATGCTGGAAGGAGAGCTCTCTCCAGCTGGCATAGAGTAGCTACACGGGAGACCTTACAGCTGTGCAGCTGCAGAGGTACAGCTGTGCCGCTGTAAAGTCCATAGTGTAGACATAGCCTCACGCGCTCTGGTCAAATCAAGTGTGAACTTCCTACATCTGTCTCAAGAGTCTGTTAGATGAATATATTTGCACTTAAAACAAATCCATGGTACTAACAAGACAAATGCATGTCATGTGCCTAAGTACTGGTGTTTCTCTTTCCCCACCCTTCACCTGTTTGTATCTTATTAGATTGTAAACTGTTTAGGCAGGGGCTTTCTCATCTCATATAACTGTACAGGAGCTGCATTTTAAATGCCGAATGAAATCAATCAAGAGCTTCTGGGGAAATTGAAAGGATATTACACATGCATTAAATGAGGTGAATTTATTAAAAGTAGAGTTGGAGTAGGAATAGCTCAAATAAAAAAACAATTACAGCACTTTACAACCATGAAAACAACCTTGGAGAAGTTTGAAAATGGCCCTATATATGAAAAAAGCAAGATGATGTGTAGAAGCAAACTGGAGACAAAGAGTAAGTGTTATCCATTAGGGCCCTATTGTAGCTTGTCCAGCATAGCACCAACTGCCTGTCATGGATGGCAACTCAGTAGAGGTGGAAGAAAAACAGAATTTCTACCCCTCAGGAAATTCTAAGATTTTAAAATTTAGTTTCAACCCAAATTGGGACAAAAAGTTGAAAGCTTGAAAAATTTTGTGAAATGAAACATTCCAAAATTTTATTTTCAACCTTTATGTTCAATTTTATATAATATATTATTATTATAATATAATAATCTAAATATTTTAACTTATCAAAGTATTTTCAACATTAATATAACTTCCCATAGAACATTTTGACAACACTGATATATTTCTGCAAAATATTTCAGTTTAATGGAATCCGCATTTTCTGACGGAAAACTGTTCCATTGGAAATTTTTCAACCAGCTCTGTTACTCAGGGTAGGTCTACAGTAGAAATGTAAGTCGAACAATATTAGGTTGACTTACAGCCACCGCAGTAATTACTGAGGTGGTGCATGTCCACACTACACTCCTCGGAGTGTTTCCTCTGACCTGAGAGGAGCAGTGTGGGGAGCTGAGAGCCCAGGCTCTCAGTTCCGCTGGGAGCCTGGCTACCCCACAGGCTCCCGGGCTCCTGGCAGGTTGCCCCTCTTCCCCATCAGAAGCCGGGGGAAGCTGCCCGGGGCCTCTTGCCCTGGGGAGTGAGGTCCAGCTGCCCTGGCTTCTTGCCTCCCTCTCCACGAAGAGCCAGGCAGCCTTGTAAATTTCACAGCTCACCTTGACAAGGCTGCCTGGCTCCCGGCAGAGAGTGGGGTCCGAAGTTCCCCGGACTTCTTGCCCCGGCTCCCAGCTGGGAGTGGAGTCCATTCTCTCTCTCTCCGTCTTTCCCCCTCCCTCCCCCCCGCCCCCAGGCTTCCAGCTTTCCAGGGGAGTGGGGACAGCTGGGCTCTAGCTGCCCAACTTTCTTGTCAATTTCACGGTTCCTGCCATAAGATTGACAAGACAGCCAGCGTAAGGGACACAGTGGCTATACAGGTTTCAGAGTAGCAGCTGTGTTAGTCTGTATTCGCAAAAAGAAAAGGAGTACTTGTGGCACCTTAGAGACTAACAAATTTATTAGAGCATAAGCTTTCGTGAGCTACGAATGCATCCGATGAAGTGAGCTGTAGCTCACAAAAGCTTATGCTCAAATAAATTTGTTAGTCTCTAAGGTGCCACAAGTACTCCTTTTCTTTTTAGTGGCTATACAGTCTGTCGCCCTAACTACACCAACATAAGCCTTATGCCTCTCATGGAGGTGGAATTATTATGTTGATGCAGTAGGGCACTTATATCAGTGGGAGAAAGGCTGTAGTGTAGACACTAACATAATTAGGTCGACATAAACTGCCTTGTGTAGACATAACTGTGGAGTGTAGACCAGCCCTCAGAGTGGACAGCCTGCAGAGGACCACAGTTTTTCATCTCCCAATGAATATGGGTGGGAAAGAGCCCTCATGGTGCTCCAGCAGCACAACTGCAGGTATACACTGTGGGGCTAAGTCGACTTAAGTTACGCAACTACCAGCTATGTAAATAACGTAGCTGGAGTTGATGTACCTTAAGTCGACTTATTGCAGGGTCTAAACTATGCTGGGTTGATGGGAGAAAGTCTCCCGTCGACTTACGTTATGCTTCTTGTTCCAGTGGAGTACTGGAGTTGACGGGAGAGCGATCGGCCGTTGATTTAGCGGGTCTTCACTAGACCCGCTAAATCGACTCCCTGTGGATCGATCGCATGTTGATCCCCTGGTAAGTGGAGACAAGTCCTAAGGGATGTATGCTATACCAGGTAAAGGGCTCGTGTGGAATATGTGCCCTTAGAAGAGTGTATTTCTCAAGAACCTCCATTTTTTATTTTTTCTTGTGTCAATAAGAGAGATCATTTGCTTTGACATCTTGGGTTTTGCTTTTCATGATTTTTTTTGTGAAACCAAAAAAAAAAAGGCTTTTTTTCACCACTCAATAGTTTTGATCAGAAAACTGAAAAAAAATTTAAGAATGTGGCCTTTGATTTATAAAGGCAGATCACTTCATATTGTCCTTGTTTGTTTGATACTTAAAAACTGTACAAATAAACCAATAAAATATTCACAGACTGCAATATTTGTAAAAAATTGTTCTAAATTAGAATCAAACCAGGACTACTGTGTAGTATAAATAATAAATGTTAATTTTCTTTTACTACAAGTTATGACCACCTTCAGTAATTCCTAAGAACATTTTATTAGAATTTTGCTTTAACTGTGTTTTTCTCTGCAAATTCAGTGTAACTAATCTGTGCTGAGAGTAAATTTGTATGAATTTGTAAAGAGTACCAAAAAAAGTAGAGCCATAAATAAGTCTGAATAGTATATCATTTAAACAATAGTAAAACAATGGCGTTATTCAAAATACTCTGGCTTTTTGACTGTACACATATTGCTTACACATGTTAAAAATATTAATTGCATAATAAAATGTTTATCTTTTGACAAATCAGACTCCTTCAGTTCTACATTTTATTTTTCCACACATTGTGATAACAGCATTGATCAAATTAATATCTCCAGTGGCAGGGTTACAAGAACTATTCGTATGATACTGTGTATAAAAAAAATATTCTCTATCAATTTAAATAGATTCAGACAACATATTTTATAATAAATTTGACTGTTAAAAAACTACATAAAGTAATTTTAAGAGTCAGATTAATACCTATAAAAGCAAGAAAATTTAGAGTTAAGGATGAAATTGCATTTGTAACTGATTTCAGTATTGTGGTATGTAAGAATCGTAAAGACACTTACTGTCTGAAGAACCTCACATATATATAAGATAAGAAGGGTGAGACACCTTGGACTCTGATCCTACAAATACATGTGCATTGCTTTACTTTTAGTTTTACTTATGTGCTCAAAGTTAAGCATGTGCCCAAGTGTTCTCAGGTTTCGGGTCTTGGACTCCACATTTCTGTGTCTTGAAGATGCACTATTAATGTTCTTTCAACAGTTTTTTTATTTTATTTTGGGGTACAGATGTAATAAAGTAAAACATTTTAAATACAATGAGAGTAGTAGACACTCCTTAGAACTATTCTTTTGCCAAGTAGGAAGGGAATGGGATGGAGTTACTCTCACAAAAAGAGAAACTTGGTTGCTCTATGAAGTGGATCATTTTACATATTCCAAGGCAAATTAATCTAAGGTGCAAATTATTGTTTATTGGATTGCTGTCAGAATTACAAAACCCAGCACAGATACTCAGGTTTCCCTGCTAAAACAAACAAACAAACAAAAAACCCTTCAAAATACCTTGATCTAACAGAGAATATAAAAGCAGAAGAGCCCAGAAATTCGAAATTATAGTTGCCACTGTGTCACCGTATCTGACTTTTCTTGGGAGGTATGGAATTTCATTTTTGTCTTAAAATATATGTACAAAATTATGTTTGCTGAGGAGCAAACATTTGAATGTATTGCTGTTACAGTCTTACCATTATGCTGATATTGATGGGTTTTGTATTGAATTTCTGTAGTTGAACAAACAAAATAAAAGACACAGGAAACTCACTAAGCACATTGTGGTTTGAAGCTGCTCAAGGACTTGGAAAGTTAGCAGCAGTTGGCGCAGAGCGATTGGGGGCAGAGGACAGGTGAAACATCAAGGATGTATCATAAATTACTGAACACTGTGATACATTTTATTAAATGATTCTACTAACATGAATATCACCACCACATATGTAGTATACAAATTGTGAAGGAATTAATGAGGCTTCATATATGTACCTGTACATCTGGATGGACACAAAACCACATTACACATGATGTGGTGATATCCATATGATAAATTACATGCATTGTGCACTTCTGATCACCTCAGCTGCATTCTGCCACTTAGTCTCTCTCTCCTGGGACTATTTCTAATATTCCACACCTTTGAGCAGCATTAAACAGCTGTAATTTTTCCTTGTTGCTCCTAAAACTTGGAAAAAAACCTTACACTTTGTGTGAGGGGTACGTTGAGCAATATCCAGTACTGGACCAATGGCTGTTTCAGATCAAACATCTTGTGGCCCTTCAGGGCTAAAAACTGCAATTTGTAACTTTAGGAAGAGATTTCCATTAAATTTGAATGAGACACAATAATTGCTTCTAAACTTACAAAGTCCTGTGATATCAGGCTTTAAACTGACGATGTTGTATGTAAAGGAAAGCAATTGTATGTGATGAGGTTTTAAAAAATTGGTTAATTTTAATTTTACTTTTTCTCTCTCAAAGGTCTGTATAATTAGACTCACAGTACTAAAATAATCTGGCATTACAGTTGGCATGATACAATAAATAGATCAAATGTAATGTTTTATTATTCTAATTCATTTTTGCACTGATCCAAACACTTAGGCACATGCTTAATTTTGAGCACGAGTAGTTACCTGGAAGATAATGGGACAGCTCCATGATTAAACATGTGCTTAAGTGTGTGCAGTATCAGAGCCTTTGAAGGTAGTTTGTCTGTGGCATTTACAGAATACATAATTGTTTGGTGAATAAAGGTTATATAAGCCCTCTTTGGGAATAATGTGGCCATTTCATAATAAATATTATACATTATTGTTAAAGTCTGGACATTTCTGGACCTTCTAACTCAGAGAAATCTTCTTTGGCCTGTCTTTCTATTTGCAAATTCTGAGTTTTTCCCACCATGATTATAATTAGCTCAAATTGAACTATACTTTTTAGGTATGATCTTTTCTAGGACAGAGGTTTTACTGTTTTGTACAGATAGGTGATACTGCAGGTCTGAAAAAGATTATATGTTTGTAGGGACTACATTTTATAGTGTCTGATAGGTTTTTATGGAAGCCATTTGGTGATCTCATCAACAGCGAGGCTATTGTTTTCATTACTATCAGATTCAGTATGTTTGTGATTAAATCAGCAGAATAGAGAACATGAAGGGAGTGCTGTTCACTCTGCAATCATTTCCATGTGTTATAAATTCTTATCAGATGTTCGGAAACAGCAGACATACACTAACAGTAAGTGCTCCATCCAAATCCCAAGAAACAGTGATATGTAAAAAGCATAGATTGTGCTCTCAGTTAGTTTGATCTACTATTTAGGTATTTACAATGTATCCACTGAGTAGGGTATCTAGGTATTAATAGAGTATATAGAAAATTAATTTCTACTTGAATCAAATTTTGGGTATTTTTTATCTTTGAATAATGTGATGGTGCTTCAAACATTTTAGTACCACAGTAATGAAGGTGTGGTTCTAATCACTGATGATACTTTTCATAAAAAGGATGGTCAGAGTGAGTCTTATTCTAACAGCTTCAAGTATCTAAAGCTGCCCTCTCTTGATGATGTAAAAGTCAACTTGGGTTGGCGGGGTGGGTGTCTCTGGCTTACACAAAGAAGAAAAATTAGATGGTAAGTCTAAGGCCTCAAAAAATAAAACAATAACATAAAAATAAAATATTTTACAAAGAAAGCAAGATTCGCTAGTTACTCACCCTGAATCTCAATCCATTTAAAATAAAGTGAAGCCACACTTGAATTAATTCATCTTTATTATTTAGGATAGGGAGGAAACATGTAGCTCTGTCACATTGCTGCTAAAATGCTCCATTCCTGTTGCACTTTAATCTGAAAATGTAGTACTGTGGAATGAAAATGAGCTGCGCCCAATGAGCAAAGAATACAGATAGGAAAATTGACGTTGCCATATTAGCTCACATCCATCCTCCATATAGTCCAGTATCCTGTCTCTGATAGTGGCCAGAACCAGATGCTTCAGATGAATGTGCTACTATCTCTTCTCCCACCCCGTCTGGATTAATGTTTTGTCCTAACCACTATTAATTAGAGATTATTCTCGTTCCTGAAGCAGAAAGTTTTATAACCCTTCCAAAATTCATTTATGCATTACCTGTTATAATTGGATATCCTTGTCATCCCTCTTCATCTTCCAGTCTCTCTTTAAATCTTGCAGTGATTTCCACATTCTTACTTGTTCACACTACACACATTATCTTCCACGCAGAGAGTGGGGTTTCCCCCATCATTAATGTCACCTTCTCTAAAGCCCTTCGGAGGAATTCTGGCCTGGTGATCTGTTGCTTTTAAATTTGTTCTAGCACCCTTTTTTCTGACACATCAATCTCTGATACCTACCTCATCTCTGTTGTCAGAAAAGAGCAGGTCCCAGGCAGGTGTCTCCCCAACGTCCTCTGTGGTAAAGACTGATGCAAAGAAAACATTTAGTTTCTCAGCCATGTCTTTGTCTTCCTTAATTGTTCCCTAGAATCTCTGGGACTCAGCAAACCACTGAGTCTTCTGCAGATTTCCTGGTTCTTGTATACTAAAAATAATTTATTCATGTTGGTTTAAAAGCTATTTGTTCTATGAAATTTATCTTATCCATCCTATATTCCTTCTTACGTATTGCCTCTTGTAATTTATGCTTCCTTTTATAGACTTCATTAAGGTTAGATTTCTTGAAATTGCAATATAGCTCTGCAAGTTTACTTTTTGCTCTCCTGGTTCCCTTTTTGTTGAGAACTATGCATGCCTTCTGAGACTTCAAGTAGCATCCATGCTGCATCTAAGGATTTTACTTCCTTTACTTTTGACATTAGGGTCTGTTTTACCAGCTTCGTCATTTTGTTAAAATCTCTCTTTCTAAAGTTCAGTGTTGCTGCATGCTAGTTGTTGGTACCTTTCAGTGACATGGTGAACCAATCCACCAGATTCGGAAAATGAAATCATGCTCCAAATAGCTGCACACTACAAGTTTCTTTGCTCAGAGCTTTCTTCATTAACTTAGAAGCAAAGATACATCTTTCATTGAACGAACTAATGAAATCTTTAATCTAAATTCAACCCCACAAAAATTTCTTGGTAAAGTACTATGGCATTCCAGACACAAAATGTATAGCTTCCAGTTAAATATACATAAATATATCATCGTCTATATTATGCAATTTACACAAATGTTTCTAAAGTAAAATCGCAAATGGAGAAAGTATTAGTTGACTCTTTAAATGGAAAAATTAAATAACCTTGAGATACTTTCCCATTCTGTAAACCTGAGTTTGGGTAAAATTGTGGTAGCTGCCAGCGTCCTCTGCCATAAGCCTGCCAGTTACATAGATTCATAGATACCAAGGACAGAAGGGACCATTCTGATCATCCAGTCTGACCTCCTGCACAGCGCAGGCCACAGAATCTCACCCACCCACTCCTATGAAAAACCTCACCCATGTCTGAGCTATTGAAGTCCTCAAATCATGGTTTAAAGACTTCAAGGCGCAGAGAAGCCTCCCTCAAGTCAACCATGCTACAGAGGAAGGCGAAAAACCTCCAGGGCCTCTCCAATCTGCCCTGGAGGAAAATTCCTTCCCGACCCCAAATATGGCAATCAGCTAAACCCTGAGCATATGGGCAAGATTCACCAGCCACATACTACAGAAAATTCTTTCCTGGGTAACTCAGATCCCGTCCATCTAATATCCCATCTCAGGGGATTTGGCCTATTTACCCTGAATATTTAAAGATCAATTACTTACCAAAATCCCATTATCCCATCATACCATCTCCTCCATAAACTTATCAAGTAGAATCTTAAAACCAGATACATCTTTTGCCCCCACTGCTTCCCTTGGAAGGCTATTCCATAACTTCACTCCTCTGATGGTTAAAAACCTTCATCTGATTTCAAGTCTAAACTTCCTGGTGGCCAATTTATACCCATTTGTTCTTGTGTCCACATTGGTGCTGAGCTGAAATAATTCCTCTCCCTCTCCTGTATTTATCCCTCTGATATATTTATAGAGAGCAATCATATCTCCCCTCAACCTTCTTTTAGTTAGGCTAAACAAGCCAAGCTCCTTAAGTCTCCTTTCATAAGACAAGTTTTCCATTCCTCGGATCATCCTAGTAGCCTTTCTCTGTACCTGCTCCAGCTTGAATTCGTCCTTTTTACATGAACTGCAGCATTGAAACTACAATATTGGCAATTAACCATAAAACCCCTTTAACATAATAAAAAAGTTACCGTATGAATTGCAGACCATTACATATTATTGTCTAAATGCTGTTAAACTCAAGAGGCAGTATCAAACTTTTGCACATGTACACACAAATCCCAGGAATTGTGTAGAGCTGTGTAGCTGATAAAACTCCTGTGTATGGATCCTCTAAATCCATATCTTCCACCACTTTCATGCTGTCGTCTTATTTCAGATGCAGATATACTGTAGCATCTGCAGGAGAAGGACAGACATATGTCTGACCTCCACAGCAAACCCCTAGCTTGGCAGGAAGAAGCTGCACGTATTTCCAGATCCATAATTTTCATTCTCAGTTTTACAGTGCCAAAAACAAAAAGTACTATAATCCAGATAAAATAAGATTATTGAACCCAAAAAACTAGACTCAGATCTACATGCCAAATGTGAAAACTTGCTCCTCATTCCAAGAACTGTACATTCCATAAGTACCCATTAAGGGTGTTGCCTGATAGCCTTCAGAATTATGACTTTATAGAAAAAGTATCTGTCGAAATTTTCCTCCATATGTTGTACTTCGGTTATCTCCTACAAATGTGCCATTCTGGATCCCACTTTGTTATATCATTTGATTTCTACATTTTTAAACGCTATGTTTTCATTTAGAATATTCTCATGTCTGTCAGTTGTCTCTAGGTCTTATTTGTTTCTCAGGAAAAGTTGACACCAGTACTGAATTTCATGGATCTGATTCATTTTTCACAGATCTAGCTTGTATTTTTCAAGTTCATCTTGCAGAACCCAAAAGCTATATATTGGGTATAATTTAATTTGTCTATTACCTCTGACGTAATGTGAAGATGATGTTTATTATTTGCATCATTGTACCATCTATGAGTCCTAATCATGGACCAGGACTCTATTGTGTTTGTACATTGGGTTGTACAAACAGAGAACGAGAAGCTCTAAAGAGCTGACAATCTCAATTGCATCACAATGTCATTTTACCTCGTCTTACGTAGATTAAATTAGTATACCTAGTTCAGCTGTGAAATTCAAAAACACAATGCTAAAGTATTACATAACATGATTATTTTATTTAATTATTTTCAGAGTTTCCACAATATCATACACTTGGGAATAGTTTAAGGAAAAACTTGTATTAGATACCAAAAATAGATTTAAAAAGGACAGTGTCAATGACACTGTGACAGTGTCACACTTCTGTCTGAAAATTTCTACCTACTCTTGTTACTTATAACATGTAAGATGACTCTAATTACGAGATTAGAGAGGAAATATTTTTTTCTGTTTTTCAGCTTATTTTGTCATGGACAACACTTGGTTTATAAATAAATTTATCATTTCTGCATAGAATTATAGAAGATTAGGGTTGGAAGAGACCTCAGGAGGTCATCTAGTCCAACCCCCTGCTCAAAGCCAGACTAACCCCAACTAAATCATCCCAGACAAGGCTTTGTCATGCCGGGCCTTAAAAACCTCTAAGGATGGATATCCCACCACCTCTCTAGGTAACCCATTCCAGTGCTTCACCCTTCTAGTGAAATAATTTTTCCTAATATCCAACCCAAACCTCCCCCACTGCAACTTGAGACCATTGCTCCTTGTTCTGTCCTCTGCCACCACTGAGAACAGCCTAGCTCCATCCTCTTTGGAACCCCCCTTCAGGTAGTTGAAGGCTGCTATCAAATCCCCCCTTACTCTTCTCATTTGCAGACTAAATAAGACCAATTCCCTCAGCCTCTCGTCATAAATCATGTGTCTCAGCCCCCTAATCATTTTCATTGTCCTCCGCTAGACTCTCTCCAATTTGTCCACATTCTTTCTGTTGTGGGGGAGGCCCAAAAGTGGACACAATACTCCAGATGTGGCCTCACCACTGCTGAATAGAAGGGAATAATCACTTCCCTCGATCTGCTGGCAATGCTCCTACTAATGCAGCCAAATATGCAGTTAGCCTAATTGGCAACAAGGGCATACTCATAACCAGCTTCTCGTCCACTGTAATCGTCAGGTACTTTTCTGCAGAACTGCCGCTTAGACAATCGGTCCCCACCCTGTAGCAGTGCATGGGATTCTTCCATCCTAAGTGCAGGACTCTGCACTTGTCCTTGTTGAACCTCATCAGATTTCTTTTAGTCCAATCCTCCAGTTTGTCAAGGTCACTCTGGATCCTATCCCTACCCTCCAGCATATCTACCTCTCTCATCAGTTTAGTGTCATCTGTGAACTTGCTGAGGGTGCAATCCATCCCATCATCCAGATCATTACTAAAGATGTGGAACAAAATTGACCCCAGTTCAAACCCCTGGAGCACTCCGCTTGATACTGGCTGCCAACTAGACATTGAGCCATTGATCACTACCTGGTGGACGCCGACAATCTAGCCAGCCTTCTATCCACCTTCTAGGTGATATGATGGTGGCATGATAGCCGCTTAGTCATTTTCTACTGATGTTGGTGTGTGAATGACCAATGGAAGCAAGGGAGAGAAAAAGCATTTTTTAAAAATAAGAAAATGTTGTTATAAAGCTATAAAAGTAGAAGTGGATTAATAATTATAATGCCAGAAGAGACCATTGGGACTATCTAGTCTGAACTCCTGCATAAGACAGACCATAATACTTCCCTGTATTGATTCTGTTTAACCTAAAGCATGTCTATTAGAACAAAACCCAACCTTGATTTAAAAATGTCTTGGGATAGAGAATCCACCATAAGTCAGGGTAAATCATTCTGATGATAATTACAATATTTTTAATAGTGAGAGTATCTTATTGCTCCTCTGAGTTTGTTGGAGCAGGCAGCCAATCTAAATAGGGCAAAGAAAGTCCAGTCAAAACTGTAGAAAGTTCTCTGAATGTCAAAGGGACCAAAGGTATGCTTTGGGTGTTTTAGCTCTACCAGCTGGAGTCTCTGCTTGGATCCAGTCTGCAGTTGTCTCCCAAGGCCATGTGGTAGGAGTGAGGGAATGCACCACCTGGGTCCTAGTGTTCCCAGGATTAAATAGCTTAGGGCTAAGAACTTATCCCTTGGGATCCCACTAGAAATACCCCCACTCAATGATGATTTCCCCATTTACAATTACATTTCGAGTCCTATCAGTTAGCTGGTTTTTAATCTACTTAATGTGTGCCATCTTGATTTGTATATGGTTTTAATTTCTTAATCAAATTGTTGTGTGGGTACCAAGTCAAATGCTTTACAGAATCAGCATCAATACCATTACCTTTGTAAACCAAATTTGTAATCTCATCAAAAAAGGTGTTAATTTGACAAGATCTGATTTTCATACACGTTGATAAGCATTAATTGTATTACTCTCATTTAATTCTTTGTCAATCAAGTTCTTTATCAGCAATACCATTATTTTGTCTGGTATCCAGGTCATCCTATTTACCCTTTTAAAATATCGTGACATCATTAGCTTTCTTCCACTCTTACAACTTTCCCCTTGTTCTAGGACTTTTTGAAAATCAACATTAATGGTCCAGAGAGCTTCTCAGCCAAATCTTTTAAAACTCAGATGCAAATTATCTGTACCTGCTTATTTTACAATGTGTATCTTTAACAGCTGCTCTTTAATGTTCTGCCGAGTTACTAGTGGAATGGAAAGTATTTCTCATCATCATATGATACGACTACATCACTTGTCCCTGTCCTTGTCCCCTCCCCCCCATTACAGAACAGAAATATTTATTGAACGCTCCTGCTTTTTCTGCATTACTTTCAACAGTACTACCATTTTCATATAGTAATGGCTCAGTACCAATGTTAGGATTCCTTTTGTCCCTACTATATATTTAAAACCTCTTTCTTATTGTCCTTAACTCTCCTGACTATAGGTTTCTCCTAGTGTCCATTTTGCTTCCCTTATCAATTTTTTTTTAACAATTTCTAGATTCTAATTTATATTTATTGCTTTCAACTTCCCCTGTTTTCCATTGGTTTTATATAATTTTTTATAATTTTTATTATAGCTGCTTTTATTTCTCTTTTAAGCCACATAGATTCTTTTAGCCAGTATGGCTTTCTTTTTCGATTGTGTTATTATGGCCTTTTGAGTATCTAGTAAAATGTTCTTAACAGTTTCCAATTGTCATTCACATTTTTCAGTTAAATTCTCTTCCCAGCTGATTTAACTCTTAATTGTGTTCAGCTTTGTGAAATTATCCATTTTGAAGTACCAGGTATATAGGTTACTTATTGGGACTTTGTATTTATGTGCATGCACAAAAAATCAAGTCACAATCACTTGCAGCCAAGGCATCATTAAATTTTAGTTCTGTGACCCATCATAAAGTCTAATATAGAATTCCCCATGTTGAATGCAACACTTGAGTTAAAAAAAATTGTCATAATGTTTAGACAATCCAAGGATGTTTTAATACAACTTGAGACCTCAATTATGTGTCAGTCAGAGACAGGTGTAGAATTAAAAAATTTTTATGTTGAATAATTTTCAAATTGACATCCCTTTCTTAATCTTATAAAATGTGGATGAAAAATATAAGAGGCTTATTTAGTATTAAAAACAGAAACATAGAATAGTCTGCCTTGTGAAGAAAGCTTCACCGAACTGTTATGAAGAGTTGAAGATATTTTGATAATATAAAGATGGAACACAGGTATTGATCAATATGCACACACACAAACCGGTTAAACCAGTATTAAGAGATCTCTAAAAAGTAAATAATATATAGTAATCCTTTTCTAAGCACACCCACAGGTCTTTATCAGTCTGTGGCTATTATTATTACTGTACAGTCATTTTTACACTTCTAATTATCAGTGAGGAACTCTGCAGATTGTGTTTACTTGGTCCTGCCTCAGTGCAGGGGGCTGGACTTCTCCAGGTCCCATCTAGCCCTACATTTCTTTGGTTCTGTGATAAAATGGAACAGATAGTTCAAAATGGTCAGTTGCTGACCATGATACATCTGCAATGGATTGGTGTTAGTCACTTGTTGATAAAGCAATTTAATGGCTGATATCTTTCAACCTTATGGTCCAATTCCAGTCACAGAGAGCAAGAGCTACTGTCATTGCTTTCTAAGAAAAATAATGAGGGTAAGTTTCCTTTAAAAAACAAAGCAAAGGCGTTTTAAACTGTTGTTTATGTGAATATTAATGCCAGTATTTAAAAAGTTATCACTTAGGACTGGGGCTTGTTTATGTGGTGGGGTAATGTGCTCTACTGGGTTCATAGCTTGAAACAGCCCTATGGTAAAGTACACTAGGGAACATTTAGTGTCTACTAGCAGGGTCTTGATGGACCTATTAATGTGCAACAACTTAGTACACTTTAGAAATTGCAGCCCCATATTAGGCATTACCCTAACATGTAGACAAATCCTTAGTGGGCTTAATACTTACTCTGGATTCCTACTCTGGTATTTAGCTGAAACATGACTATAAAATAATAGAAATGGAGGATAATTTTTTTAAAAGCAACTAAGTGTCTGTTTTTTAAATTAAGACTTAAGCTGCTAAATTACTTAACCACTTATGAAAATATTACTCTAAAGCTCTTCTTGCACTGATCTCATAACAGTTTAAAATTACTCTTAAATTTTACCAGCACTTTACAGGAGGCTGATGATTTAAAGATTCTGATTTTGTGGAAATCATAAAGGAGCAGTTAACAGTTACTGCTGGGTGAATTCTAGGTAATATGCTAACATTAGGTGGCTGGAATACTACAAAGGAGAAGATTAGATATCAATTTAAAAAAATCTCTTGGCATAAGAAGGTCATAAATGTTCAAGTTTATAGATAATTGAAATGAAGAACACTGTTGGATACACATGTATGTGGGAGGTCTAGTTCCAGATATAAGGAACCCGCAGTGAATACCGTTGTTGTTAAGCATCAGTTTACTACTGTGACACTTCTGCTGTTCAGTGATGGCAATTCAATGTACAAAATAAAAAATTCATAGTTATCAGAAGTTTAAGGTTTTGGTTTAAGGGCCAGGTTGTGGTTGGCCCCAGTATAGGTGATCAAGGACCCTCTCTTCTGTACAGGAAACCCACAACTGCAATCCTTGCAGTCTCTGGTGAGAAAGGATTGCTCTTTGCTCTTGTGCGTCTAGTAGAACTAACCAAGCCAAAAAGGAAAGGGAATAAAACCCTGGCTCTGGAAGGAGGCATACACCACTCCCTTAAGAGGAGTAGTAACAAGATTGTTTATTCTGCACCTGGGATATTCAGGAGGCACTTTACATTTCAGCCCAGCATGTGCCAGTGCCTTCAGGGCATAAATAAATCCTAGTTGTGCTGAGGTGCGTGATTTTTTTTTTTCCTGTCACCCTCAGCCAAGAAAACAGTATGGCCTATATTACTCAGGCAGTGCTGCAGCCACTGAATTAATTATCCCACTTCAGAGTTTTATGGTCTATCATAAGAGGGTATTAAAATAAAATAGTAACATTGCTACATACCAACCTTACAAATGGTGTTAAAACAGTCATTTGTTCTTGGGCATGTATGATTAGGGGAGTTTAATTAGGATTCTGGAATTTCAGCATAGAGCTGTGGATGAAGTTGCACCTAGAATCCAGTCTCTTTCATCTAAAGTGCCCGTTTTACAGTCAGGTTTTGAAACTTTCAGAAATAAGGCTGGCTTTGTTTCTACAGCGTTGTATCTTCTACCATAGGACAAAATTGTATTTATTTGTGTATTAATGTTAAGTTGAATAATGTGAAACTTGAATGGATAGGATTACACTACAGTTATTCTGCATGCTTCTGATTCACCTGCCAATAATGATCCCTGCAATAATTATAGGTGTTTTTGAATCTTTTATCTACTGCTCTGATACAATGTTGACATCTGATGAATTTATGCCATTGAGTATTCTGGGAAATATTTGATTAGATTAAAACTGAGTCCTGTCTATGCCACAACCAAGTAGGAGAAACTTGATGTTTGCTTAGGTGCCCTGTTCAAGTTAGCCGTGTGCTCTACTAATGTTGTCTTTTAAAACTGGGGACAATGCAATTTACACAAAGATGATGTAATAATAGAGCTTTAGTTTGGAAGGTCATATCAACAGATATTGGCATTGCTATAGTCCTGACTTATGTGTTCTGCTGCAACAATCATATCCTGGAAATGTGAAAAATTCAAACATCATCAAGTTATTTCTATCATATAATTTTTCAAAATACTATATGTTATAAGTTGTACAAAAGAGAAGGAAACTGTATCTCAATTTAAAGTGTTTTTGTGACTGCCAACTAATCTATAGATAATAATCATGGCCTTATGACTACCATTGAAGAAATAGAAGCCCAGAACTGAGTGCAGACAAAGTGTGATTTAAACATTGCTCTTGCAACAATATCTACACAGGAAGTGCATAATGCCAGAGTTGTAGAACAGCATCAAACCAATTTTGCAAATTTTATCAATGCCAGATGATGAGGCAACCGTGTAATCACCTCAGGGCAAATTTTAGAAGTGCTCACTATGCAGTCATAGTCTGCTTTTATAATCTGAATGAAAAGAGTTCATTTACTAACTTCTTATTTTCTTTTGATCTTAGTCTTATGGAAATGAAACTCTTGCAAGATTTTAAAAAATCAGGTTGGAAACTGATTCTACATACTGTTATTTCTAGAGAAGAAAACAGCATTGAATGAATAACTGGATCAAAATATCAAAAAGATTCTTAAAGTTTGGTGAAATAGCAAATAAATAAGAATGGATTACAAACAAAGCACTTTTTATGAAACAAATATTTTGAAAAACAGAAGCTGAGAGACACAAGATCTAAAGTACTGTGGGAAAATATATTTCCACCTCTAAAATATTAATAACGGAATGAGAGTAATGTCACTAGTTTAAAATAAAGGTACCTTTGACCAGTCCCAAAGATAAAGTGAGATTCTTGTATTCACGGAGTACAATGTGATTTTTGAACATGTAAAATAGCAGTTGTTTAATAATTTTCAGATGGATATTGAGATTACTATAATTAAAGTGGTCAAAAGAACCACTTAGCACCCCTCAAAATAAAAAACCGTATACATCCATTTGCAGAAGTGGTGCAGTGCACTATTAGGAAGGATAGAAATATATATCACCAGCAATAAATTGCAAGCTCTTTAAACTTTGTGATGATTGTTGGTAAGATTAATGTTCATGAAATGTATTTTAAGAGGTGTTCTTTGGAATATATCTCTTTCTATGATTTGCAGAAGCAATATGCCAAGGCCTGCCACATAGGCATGATGTTCTTTAACTCAGTATAGACAAGATAAATAAATTATCCCAAAGTGCTCTAAATGTTGTATGCACTACATTAGGCTTACTTACTGTCAGTAATCTACTTTGTTCTCTGAGTGGAAATATTGCAACCATTCTGTGCCAAGGACATTACATTTATGTGTTTTAGGTTAGCAAATGAAGAATAGCCAACGGGAATTTAGATCAGCAAAATGTAAACTGCAAATTACCGTAATGAAAATGTCCTGAAGACACACAAGCTGACACCTGAAATCTTGAGAAAAGAAATGTAGAATCTTGACTCACCACAAATTGAGGTCCTATTTCCTGTAGTCCCCAGGAATCCAATCCAAGTTCAAATGCCAATCCAAGTTCAGATGAAGGTTATTAACACTGAACAATCTTTCCAAAGTAAATTAGATGCAAACACAGAAGAAGAAAATGGAGAGGACAGAATTTCACCAATGTCTGTGTATAATCATAGAGCATTGATCATGTGAATACACTTACATTTATCTGATCCAAACCTATAATAAATGAAAAATGAATCCCCATCATACTCTGGGGAAAAAATTCTCTTTCTCTCTGCTTTGCAATTACTTTAACCGTGTGCATGTAAATAACATTCTTCTTTGAGTGCTTGTTCATGTCGATTCTAATCAGGTGTGCGCGCACCACATGCATGGTCATCGGAAAGTTAGCAGCTCTCGTTGGTTTGGCTGTGGAGTCCCCTGGAGTGGCACCTTCATGATGCTCAGTATATGACCTGCCGACCCAACCCCCCTTCAGTTCCTTCTTACCATCAGACATGCCAAACCCACGAAAAAAAAAATGCAGAAATTGGGCTTGTTTTTGGCTTAATTGGCTTATGAGTTGCTTGTTGGCTAGTTTTTGGCTTGTAGCTTGTTGCTTATTGCTTCTTTTTTTGATCGGCCCCTGACAAGCAGGGGCGGGCGGGGGAGAGAGTCAGGGATGCACAACAGGCCAGCCGCAGTCCCAGACTGCACACTGGGGGAATCTAATCACATAGAGTGTGGAGGTTCTTAGGGATTGGCTTGTTTTGAAATGGGATTAGCTTGATTTTTGGCTTATTGTGAAATTCGGGGTGCTTATTTACCACGTGAAAGTTGGCAACTGTGCTTACCATCCATGATGGCCATTGGAACTGCGTTTGCTTGCCTAGCAAGTGCTTCCCTTGGCTTTCTTCTTGAGTCTTAGTCTATGTTTCAGTTAGTAGTTAGTTTAGTTTTGTGTACATAGTGTATATAGTAGTTCAGGTTATGAGTCCTCCCCTATCCCTTACCTACTCTCGGCTCCAGGGCATGCCTTGGGGCCAAGGATTTAAACCTTGTAGGACCTGTGGTAAGCCCATGCCAACAGGCAACCCCCATGAAGCATACCTGAAGTGTCTGGGGGAAGAGCACCAAAGGTGCAAGATCTACAGGTCTTTCTGCCCTAGGACAAAGAAAGAGTGGGATTTCTGTCTGAAACAACTTCTGATAGAGTCTACTCTCCATCCACAGACCGCCACGGAGCGCCGGGATTTAGCACCAAGTGCATCGGTGCGTAGCACTCCGGCCTCAGTGCAGGACACAGCACAGAGGAAAGACTCTGATTCGAGAGACCCTCGGCACCGGCGCTCCCCCATAGGCGGCGCAGGCAACCAGGCACTGCTCGCACTCACCGGTGCCGCTTATGCAGCACAAGAAGATGGAGAAGGGTTGTTCCCCGGTGCCGAAGGCAGTGCCAAGCACAACAGCAGTGCGTCCCATGAAGAAGCACTCAGAGCCCAAGGACCAGGAGTCAGCGCCGTTGACTTCGGTTCCCTAGAGGGGACCATTGAGCCCGGCACCCAGCAACTCCCTGGACAGACAGTGCCACGTAGAGGAGTTGGAGTCCCCCTCCACCTCAGATGCTTTTGAACCTTTGAGCCATGGACCTAATAGCAGTGACATCCTCTCCACATCTGGCTATCAGGGACAAGCCCCTGGTGCTGCCGCACCTGGCGTCATCTAGATGCAAGCCGGCCGTGATGTGGCGATCACCTTCTCCGATACAGCACTGTTCACCTCGGCACCACTTGGGACCCTTCTCACCAGCAACTCCTTATCCAGGAGGTGCAGTCGCTCCTCGCTGTAGGGGCAGTGGAGGAGGTTCTTCAGGAGCTAAGGGGCAGGAGATGTGTGGGTGTGTGTGCTTGCGCATGTGCATGGTGGACGATAGATTTTTTCCCATAGAAGCATCTGTTGGGCTGGTCTGGGCACCCACTGGAATTGTGCCTTCATAATGCTCAATATATGGTCCGCCACCACTTCAGTTCCTCCTTACTGCCAGTGACGGTTGGCTGGAACTTCCTGTAGCCCTTGCTTAGCAAGCGCCTTCTACAGTTACCTGTATATAGTTATCTTAGTATCCATTATTAGTATTACAGTTCTTAGTATAGAGTTGTTCCCCCCATTCCGCCTCCCTGGAGTCGTGGTATGCCGCGGTCCCTGGGGTTTAAAAACTGTGTGCCCAGTGCAAAGCACATGCCAAAGAATGATCCACACTCTTCGTGTTTATGGTGCCTAGGGGAGGGCCACCAAAAGGATTGCTGTAAGATCTGCGAGTTCCACCCTAGAACTCTTAAAGAAAGGGAACAGTGGCTTAATGTGATCCTCATGGAGGCAACTGTATGATCCCACTTGCACCTGGGCTCAGGGGACCTGGCTCCTAATGCGTTGTCCTCTACACGGAGTGCCCCGGCACCGTTGTCAAGCTCGCCATCAAGAAAGGACTCGTCCCGGGATGCTCTGCATCGACATGGCACCTCACGAGGCCCGGCTGAGAGCAGGCACCCATCCCCCTCGCTGGTGCCTTAGAAGAAAAAGAAGCTGGACAGCTGCTCAACTCCAGCTAAATCCAGAGAAATGAGACCCTAGGTGGGCCTCAGCTCCAGCTCCCCTACTGATACTGTGTTGAATCCTGCCTAGGCGAGGCAGTTGAGTCCGGGTCCCTCAGAGTCACCAGTCCCTACACAGCAGCTACAACTCCCTTCGATGTCGGAGGCTTACCAAGCTGCTTAGAACCTCCTGCACCTTACCTCGCCATTCTATCCCCCGAGGAGGGAAGAACCTCGAGCGCTGCCTGACTCACCTGCCCCTCCGGTGCAGTCAAGAGGGAAGCTGGCTATAATGTCCAGGCGCTCTCACTCGGACAGAAAGCCTACCCCCTCCCCAAGCTCTTGAGGCACCGAGGCTCGGCTCCTCCATGGTCTTCAGTCTCGGAGACCTCGGAGTCAAGTCCGACTCCTATTGCTCCAGGAGAAGTAGGAGCCATAGATAGAAGTCCAGGAGAGACAGGAAGGAGCCTCGGGCATGGCCTCCACAATGCACAACCCACCACAGTGGCCCTTCCAGACCGCCTGGGCTTTGCCAAGGAGGGACCCAAGGTCACCATTCCGCTGCGTCTTCTGTGGCCTGAGCCACCTTCATCCCGCCATCGGCTGCGCAGCTTCCCTTGGCACCTGCCCATACACCAATGCCTCTGATAGTGGCACCGTCATTGACACCAGATTTGGCACAACCCTGGTGCTGCCCTTGGCAACGTCCTCGGCACCGTTGATGTGCCTGATTTCCACGCCTGCACCATTGTCAACGCTAACTGTGGCACAGACGCCGATGCCAGCGACGGGCCCTCTGTCTTCATTGGCACAGACAAGGGGATCGGCACCAGCTCTATTGATGGTTCCTCCCATTGTACTGATGACAGCACCAACACTTGGTTCAGCATCTGCAGCCCCAGCACTGTCGAGCGCACCATTGGCACCGACACTGCCCCAAGAGTTGAGGGACCCCCCTGGGGATGGATGGCAGGCAGCATCCGCTCCTTATGAGCGCTTCCTCTTCATTGTCACCTGATGAAGAATTGGCAGGTACAGCCATAGCCCCAGCACTCAAGGACAACAAGGTGCCGCAGCAGTTACTGCGTAGAGCTGTTCAGGGTCTGGGCATTAATGCCGAGGAGGTAGTCGAGGAGGCTGATCCCATGGTGGACAGCCTCGCCCCCTCAGGACCTTCCCGTATTGCCCTACCACTCATTGAAACAATTTTGGACAGTACCAAGACCCTGTGGCAGGCCTCAGCTTCCTTGCCAGCCACTGCCAAGTGCAATGAGAGGCCTTATTTCGTGCCCTCCAGAGGGTTCAAACATTTATACTCCCTCCCACCCCTGACTCTCTTGTTGTGTATGCTGCTAACCAGTGTGAGAGACAGGGCTTCCAAAGGCTCTCCACAAAAAACAGAGAGGCTAAGTGTCTAGACCTTGTTTGGAGAAAGATTTATTCTACAGGGGGTCTGCAGCTCCATATCTCGAACCAACAAGCCATCGTCCGCAGGTACTCATATAACACCTGTGCGGCGATGGCTAAATTTACAGAGCTCCTCTCTTTGGACTCCCGAACTGAGTTCTCAGCCTTGGAGGAAGAGGGGAAGCTAGTCTCCCGGGCTTCCCTCTAGGCCACATTGAACGCTGCAGATTCCGCCACTAGGGTCATGGTGACTGAGGTAGCCATGAGGAGGGGCTCCTGTTTCCAAGTCTCGGGGCTCCCTTACAAGATCCAGCAAACTATTCAGGATCTCCCATCTGAGGGTGAGACTCGTTTCTCTGAAAAGACAGACAAGGGGTTACACAGTCTGAAAGACTCACGAGCCACCCTCAAGTCGGGCCTGCACACTCCCACCACACAGCGGAGACACTTCTAACCGCAACCTCTTCCGAGATTCCATCAGCAGAACTAATGGTTCTCGGAGGAGAAGCAGGAGTGGCCAGGGTTCTAGCCAGCCCAAGCCACCCTCTGGTCCCAAACTGGCCTTTTGAAGGTGTATTAGAGGACAGCACACCACATCATAGACTGGATCTACACTGCCTTACCTTTTCTTCTTGACTGTCCTCTTTCTATTGTGCATGGTCCTGTATCACTTCAGACCACTGGGTGCTCCACATGGTGGAGTGGATACTCCATCCAATTCTGTGTCCTCTTGCCCTACCACCCCCTTTCCTAGTCCCTCTCCAGAGACCCTTCTCACGAGCAACTCCTCATGCAGGAGGTGCAGTTGATCCTATTGCTAGGGGCAGTGGAGGAGGTTCCTCAGGAGCTCAGGGATGAAGGCTTCTATTTCCAGTATTTCCTAATACCGAAAGCCAAAGGTAGCCTTAGGCTATTGCTAGGTTTTTTTTGTTTTTTTAAAAAAAAAAACAAAACACTTACAAGGATTAAGCATCAAGAATAACGTTCTTGAGTCCAGGTTAAAGGTTACAAGCAAAACAAAAGCATTTGGGGTTAGCACAGAGGAGTCCATAAGCCATAAAGAAATAAAAGAGAGATAAACCTAATCATGTCTTTCAAGACATTTCCTGATCTACTTACATATCTGGGGTTTCAAATGAGTACTGTCTAGGTATGATCTGATGATTTTTCATACCTGTCCCCAAGCTTCTTACAGCATCGCAGCTCTGTTCCCTCTTTCTGGAGAACAACAGACAGACAGACAAAGGTGAAGTCTTGTTTTAATTTTAAAAAGTTTTAACCTTCCCACTGGCTCTTTTGGCCAGGTGCCCACTCGCTTTTTTTAAAACCCTTTACAGGTATAGCAAGTAGAGAACAGCTACTAAGAGGGATTTTATAGCTAACTGGCTGGCTGGGCCCATAAAAGGGAGCTTACTCTTTCCCCGCCCTTCATTATCACAGGTTCTAAGTGGAAAACTAAGTTGTTTAGACTCATCCTAACCCATGTTTTTGCACATCACAAACCTACTCTTCACCTCTAGAAGCTGATTAAAATGTAGCCCCGGTCAGTATTCAGGCAAATTCTTACCAGTTGGCTACTTGGTGATCTACGTGAAATATGTTGGTCTCTGTCCAATTTCCAGTAAATAGTGTCAAGATCACAAATTTAAAATTTTTATTAAAGCTAATGTTAAAAAAATTATATAATACATAGGTTGGGAAAACAGTGTCTGTGCATCTGTGTATAGTGCTTAGTAAGTACATAATCAGCAATAACCCAAATTTAGGTGAATAGATTTAACAACACAGTTCAGATATTAGAATCCAAATACTCGGGTACATCACTCATAAAAAGTTGTACAGAGATTTGGTTGTGGAAAGCAAAATATATAAATGAGTGGAGATTGTCCCTCAGTAATTGAGAATTAGGTTGGTTGTCTATTTAGAAAATACAATCCATGAGGAAAGTATTTGTTACTTTCCTGACTGCACTTCTCATCAGCACTCCAGCTTATCCCCCCCGGTATTGCCAATATTGGTGATGTGTTCTATGTAGCCGCCCCTCGACACACCTGATTGCGTCTGACACTATGAGTTGCCGCATCAGCCAAGCGCAGAGTTGACCGATTCCGCATTATCTCAGAACTTGCTTATTACTGGGGTCCCATGCGCCTAAGGCTCCGACAATCAGTGCATGTGTCTGGACCTGGTAACCCTTAGCTCTCAGGGTTTTGGCCCAAGGGGCATATTTCTCTACCTTTCGAGCTCGGGCATCGTGGAAGGCTGGGGTCCTGTTCTCGAAGGGCACTGTGACGTCCACCATGATGATCTTCTTCCAGTCCTTGTTGGTTATGACAGTGTCCGGTTGCAGTTGGCTGTTGATTCCGGGGATGGCGGAGTTTATGGCAACCTTCCTCACAGGTGGCGGGATGGCTCTGGCCAGGCGATCTTGGATGGCGTTGTGTCGCAGCTGCCAAGCTCTCGAATGGGGCTTGCAGCTACACAGGACGTGGGGTAGCATCTCATTGGTGTAGCCGTACTTCCTGCATCGCTTGTCCCGATTCCCATGGCGGACAGCTCCGTTCAGTTGGACGCAGTTGAGCCAGGCCTTGTGGATGAACCTCCAGATGGCAAATCGGGTGAAGCTACCCCTGGCAAGGAAGCGATTGCTGGCGTTATTAAAGATGGCCCAGTTTTAGCTGACTTAGGGGTCCTTCCTTGGTCTGTCCATCCCAGATCTAAGCTTTCTCTCTAGGGGATATGTCAATCTTCTTTATATTCAGAGTAAATATTAAAAGCCTAAGTGAGTCAGCAAGAATTAACCTGCGGCTACTTGAAGTGTTCCTCCACTTGTTAGCAAAGTGAAATAGCAGAAGTATCTTACAGATGTGAAGGATTGAATGAGCATAGAGATAAGACTGTCCTCTAACCCTAAGTGGTCCCTTCAATGAGCTGTAGCTCACGAAAGCTTATGCTCTAATAAATTTGTTAGTCTCTAAGGTGCCACAAGTACTCCTTTTCTTTTTGCGAAAACAGACTAACACGGCTGCTACTTTCAAACAATAAGGCAGAGTTTGCACTGTTCCTGACCATGCTATACCTTTTCTGTAAATAAATCAGTGATTTCATATTCTAGTTATTCGGCTACTTTTCACAAGCATCCCATTCACGTATATGATTAAAAATAAAAATCAAAAGAATTAATCAGCACATAATTCCAAGTTTTGACTCGAGAGGCCCAGGACTGGAATAACAAAGGTATTACAGATCAGAATTAAAGTGCACTGACAGAACTGTGGGGGGAAGCTTGCACAGCACATTCCTGCATTATGTTCAGCTCTAGCCAGTGTTGCTATTCAGTCACTTTCATGAGCACTAAATCAGTTACAACTTAAAAAGCAAAACAGAGAATATATAAATTAGAATACCAAAAAAGCTTGAAATAGTGGTCAGTAATCATGGGTTTCACACTTTTTCTATCACTAACTAGACTTCATTTTGGAACTCAGTGAATTATCTCTTCATACAGTGTGATTGTCTTTTGCAGAATTGAACAAACACTTTTTGGGGATAGCTTTGTACAGTCAATAATTCATCTATATAGTTTTATTAATAATTGAAGAGCCAAAGAAACAATTCCCCTAGAAAAAGCAATTGAAAGAAAACAAGTATCGTTCTGATCATAATACGGAAGTTCAGCAGAAAACATTTAAAACGTATTATAAACTAACAAAACAGACTCATCACTCAGTGTTAATGTAACTTCTGTCTCACCCTTTTGGTTTTCTCCATTCTACCTTTTTCAGATATTCACTGTTTTGTAAAGTTCATAACGCTTAAAATACAGTTTTAAAAATACTTAATCTGGTATTGGATCATATTTATGCAGATTCATCAACTCCATTTACTGTCCATATATGAAATCTTAGATTGGAAGAATTATCACTTCAGTACATTGCATTTCACAAGACAATGTTATGTTTTGTTTTGAGATCCCTCTGCTCTTTATTTCCTTTAAGTGTGGTTCTTGTAGTTAAGTATTATGGATGATACAATGTTAAATTAATGAATCAAAGTATAAATGCAGGGTCCCTGTTCTGGTTGTCTCATGCGTTTGACATATTTCTAATGGGCTCTGAAAAGAAACCATTTATCATATTCTTTTGTTGTCTTTGCTAATGTAAAGAAGAGCTTTTTTAACGTTCCAATTGACTTTTAAGCCAAGTTCTTCATACCAAACTTAACAAGAGTGAGGCAATACATTCCCTTTGTTTACATCAGAGATTTACTGCCCATTAGCTTTGACTCTGTTTCTCCTGAGTGGCTTTACATTCTTAGAAGATTAGACTCATGTAAATATTGTTCTCTTTGCAGTGAAGAACTACGCAAAGAAGTACGCCAGCTGAAACGTGAACTACTAGAAGCAAAGCAAAAGAAAGAAGAAAATTCTACAAAATCAAAAGAAAAAGAGGAAGGTAAGCACATATCATAGAAGGTGGTAACTGTAAATGTTTTAGTTAATTTCTCATCTTCAACAGCTAGGATTATTGGGTTTCACGTGGATGAATTTCAACCAGATTGCTGAATTGGATACTCTATAAGAAAAAAAATATTCCTTAAAAATTTACAATAGGAGCAACAAAAATATACAAGTGTATAAATAAAATATAAAATGGCATTCTGTATTGTATCAAACACATTTATTTGTATCTTTGTTCCATGATATACATTGATTGTAGAGCTGCTGCAGCTGAAATTTCCATTGCAGTTACCCTATATTACTGTATTCCCTAACAAAGATATATCTGGTACAACCTGTAATACAGCAAGATAATAAGCAGGTGCCTAACTTTAAGCATGTTAATAGCTCCATTGACTTCAAACTGCTACAGCTCCTATGAATGACAGAACAAGGAGTAATGGTCTCAAGTTGCAGTGCAGGAGGTTTCAGTTGGATATTAAGAAAAACTTTTTCACTAGGAGGGTGGTGAAGCACTGGAATGCGTTACCTAGGGTGGTGGTAAAATCTCCTTCCTTTGAGGTTTTTAAGATCAGGCTTGACGAAGCCCTGGCTGGGATGATTTAGTTGGGGATTGGTCCTGCTTTGAGCAGGGGGTTGGACTAGATGACCTCCTGAGGTCCCTTCCAACCCTGATATTCTATGATTCTTCTAATGATTTCAATGGGACTATTCACATGTGTAAAATCAATTGCTTAAGTGCCTTGCAGAATAGGGACCATAGAAAATATCTGCAGCTGCACAGATTGCTCTGGCAAAGTTAATGAAAAATATGTGTTTTGTTGTATCCTTAAAATTTTTCTTTGCTGTAATATGATTTTGTTGAGCTGAAACCACTGTTGTGGCAAAATTTAAGTGGAAGAACATTTGATATAACATGAATCCAGTTCCGTTGCCGCCCCTGAATCTGTTCGTTCTTCTTTGAGTGATTGCATATGTCCATTAGACTAGGTTGTGCACATCTTATGCACAGGTGCTGGAGAGTTTTCTTTAGTAGTACCCGTAGTTGGGGGGCACACCTCTAGCCTGGTATTCTCGTGCTCTGAGCCAAGGATATAAAGTATGGAGCCTCCCCACCCATCCTTCAGTTTCTTCTTACTGACTATGGCTGGTGGTCAAAGCATGTCGTCTGTTCCTTCAGCAAACAAACCATTTTTAGTTAGTTTCTTGGTGTCAGTTATTCTTGTTGTCAGTTGGTACTCATTTTCAGGTCTTTGAGCTCTTTCTTTTGTCCTTTTTTTCTTTTTCTTTGCCAATTGTCCACTGTAACCCAATCATAGGCTGAAAAGGGTTTAATAGCTAATTAATTATGACAGGTGTCATATGTACCTGATTACTTGTTTCTCAACCAGATGGGTGGGACTGGAAGGCATCAGGTGATAAATAAACAGATATCCGTCCCTCATAAAAGGGGAGAGGGCTCAGTCTGAAAAGGAGAACCCAAAGGGACTCCAGTGAAGAAGCCTGAGCCAGAATCTGCAAAAGAGCAGAGCCTTCAGAGAGACTATTCTGAGGAGTCAGTATTCAGCTTCAGAACTGGAGGAGAAGACTCCAGAATAGCGTAAGGAGATTGAAGACAGAGACCAGAGAGAGGTAGATTTGTTGAGAGACTTTGATTAATAGTTTGAGCTTTCGTTGCCCCAAAAAAGGTTGGACTTTAGATGCGTCTGTTAGAGGGGTGAATAGTGCACCAAGACAGATGACCTGCAGGTGATCTGAGATGCAGATTCCTGAAATGCATCCTGAAATCCTGCATTCCTGAAATTCCTAGAGATGCAGATTCCTGAAACATCATGCTTTGGCACAAGGGAGGGCTGTAATGGAGCGTGCACAGTGGTTGAGCTGGAGCCAGTTCGCACCAGTTCGCTAGAACTGGTTTTTAAATTTAGAAGCCCTTTTAGAACTGGTTGTTCTGCAAGAGCCAAAAATGGCGCCTTAGGCGCCGACTCCACGGGTGCTCCAGCCCTGGAGTACCCGTGGGGAAAATTTGGTGGGTGTGGAGCACCCACCAGCAGCTCCCCACCCCCGGCCCCAGCTCACCTCTGCTCCACCTCCTCCCCTGAACACGCCACCCCACTCTGCTTCCCCCCCCCCGCCGGCTTCCCGCGAATCAGCTGTTTGCACAGGAAGCCAGGGCAAGCTGAGAAGCAAGCGGTAGCTTCCTGCTCAGGCTCAGGGATGCAGAGGTGAGCTGGGGCGGGGGGGGGCACGAGGAGGGCCGCCCGCACCGCAGCAGGTAACCCTGGGGGGTGCGCAGGGGAACCACTCTCTGCCTCAGCTCACCTCCGCCACTCTCGGCCTGAGCGGGAAGCTGTGGCCTGCTTCTCTGCCCTCCCCTGCTTTCCTCCAAACAGCTGATTCACAGGAAGCTGGGGGGGGGGGGCAGCACAGAGAAGCAGAGCGGGGCGGTGGGTTCAGGGGAGGAGGCGGAGCGGAGGTGAGCTGGGGCTGGGCGCGGGGAGCTGCCTGTGGGTGCTCTGCACCCACCAAATTTTCACCCTGGGTACTCCAGCCCCAGAGAACCCAGGGAGTCGGTGCCTAAGGCGCCACTTTTGATGTGATTGGTGGGGGAGGGCCGCTGCCCCCCTAGCTATGCTGCCCCACCCCTAGGAGCCAGAGGGACCTGCCAGATGTTTCCTGAGAGCTGCCCCAGGTAAGCACCGCCGGGACTCCCCACCTCACCCCCCAGCAAGTGCCTCTGGCTCCTAGGGGTGGGGTGGGTACCCACTACGGTGGCCCACGAGACCCTCCTGCCCAGTTCTGGGGGCAGTCAGGGGACAGGGGAGGGGCAGGGGTCCTGGGGGGGCATCAAGGAATGTGGGGGGGTTGGATGGGGCAGGAGTCCTGGGGGCGGAGGTGGGCAATGACCCCCTCGTGGGGTGAGGTGGGAACCCGTTGTTAAGATTTTGGCAGCTCATCACTGGTTGTGCACACCATAATATCCATAGTTGGTAGCAGTGGACTCTGCCTGGTACTTGTGGGAGACTATTCCAATGTCCCCTGGCTTCAAACTCTGCTCCAAGAATCACAAACTGATGCTGGTGACTGGCCCTCACTCTCATAGCCTGAAGTGCTTAGGTGAGGGTCACATGAGGGACAGGTGTTTGATTTCCCAAGACAAGAACTAAGGAGCAGAGAGGACAATCCAAGTATTTCCTCTTGGAGGCCATTGGTACAGCCTTGGTCAACAAGAGAGAGTTCCTTCCTCCAGGAGTGCTCTCCTGGCCTTATCTGAGGATAGAGATGGGAAGAGATCCTCTTTGCCATACCTCAAAGAGGCACAAATGCTTAGGACATCCGCAACTGCCAAAGCAGAGAATGACTTCCATATCAGAGTCCTTGGTGTGGGACCCCTCAACCACAGAGGCTAGCCACTCAGGTATCAGAAGTAGTATATGCCCTTCAGCCTACTCCTCCCTGGAGCTGCTGTCATATTTCAGGACAACTGCACCTGTATTTCTCCCCTAAGGTCCAGCAAGGGCCCCCACTCTAGGCTTCCAGCTCCCCAGCTATTGGCTCTCTTGAAGACACCCATCTCTCTTCCTTCTGACTGGGCATTTCCAAGCTGCACAGTCCCCTGACTATACTGTGAAACCTGCAGCAAAAGATGGGCTGCCTAAGGAACCCTCATTTGCCTTCTCTTCAGAGATGGTACACAGTGTAATTGCCGCAGGGTAAGTTACCACACAACTCTGTCTAAGAAAGCACATTATAGTCTTAAGGTGAAAGCATTGAAGAGAAAACACCTTAGAAACAATAAAAGAACCTACATGTATGATAGGTTTCAGAATAGCAGCCGTGTTAGTCTGTATTCGCAAAAAGAAAAGGAGTACCCGTGGCACCTTAGAGACTAACAAATTTATTAGAGCATAAGCTTTCGTGAGCTACAGCTCACTTCATCGGATGCATTTGGTGGAAAAAACAGAGGAGAGATTTATATACACACACACACACAGAGAGAACATGAAACAATGGGTTTATCATACACACTGTATGGAGAGTGATCACTTAAGATAAGCCATCACCAGTAGCAGGGGAGGGAAAAGGAGGAAAACCTTTCATGGTGACAAGCAAGGTAGGCTAATTCCAGCAGTTAACAAGAATATCAGAGGAACAGTGGGGGGTGGGGTGGGAGGGAGAAATACCATGGGGAAATAGTTTTACTTTGTGTAATGACTCATCCATTCCCAGTCTCTATTCAAGCCTAAGTTAATTGTATCCAGTTTGCAAATTAATTCCAATTCAGCAGTCTCTCCTTGGAGTCTGTTTTTGAAGCTTTTTTGTTGAAGTATAGCCACTCTTAGGTCTGTGATCGAGTGACCAGAGAGATTGAAGTGTTCTCCAACTGGTTTTTGAATGTTATAATTCTTGACGTCTGATTTGTGCCCATTCATTCTTTTACGTAGAGACTGTCCAGTTTGGCCAATGTACATGGCAGAGGGGCATTGCTGGCACATGATGGCATATATCACATTGGTAGATGCGCAGGTGAACGAGCCTCTGATAGTGTGGCTGATGTGATTAGGCCCTATGATGGTATCCCCTGAATAGATATGTGGACAGAGTTGGCAACGGGCTTTGTTGCAAGGATAGGTTCCTGGATTAGTGGTTCTGTTGTGTGGTGTGTGGTTGCTGGTGAGTATTTGCTTCAGATTGGGGGGGCTGTCTGTAAGCAAGGACTGGTCTGTCTCCCAAGATCTGTGAGAGTGATGGGTCGTCCTTCAGGATAGGTTGTAGATCCTTGATGATGCGTTGGAGAGGTTTTAGTTGGGGGCTGAAGGTGATGGCTAGTGACGTTCTGTTGTTTTCTTTCTTGGGCCTGTCCTGTAGTAGATGACTTCTGGGTACTCTTCTGGCTCTGTCAATCTGTTTCTTCACTTCAGCAGGTGGGTATTGTAGTTGTAGGAATGCATGATAGAGATCTTGTAGATGTTTGTCTCTGTCTGAGGGGTTGGAGCAAATGCGATTATATCGTAGCGCTTGGCTGTAGACAATGGATCGAGTGGTATGATCTGGATGAAAGCTAGAGGCATGTAGGTAGGAATAGCTATCAGAGGCTCGTTCACCTGCGCATCTACCAATGTGATATATGCCATCATGTGCCAGCAATGCCCCTCTGCCATGTACATTGGCCAAACTGGACAGTCTCTACGTAAAAGAATGAATGGGCACAAATCAGACGTCAAGAATTATAACATTCAAAAACCAGTTGGAGAACACTTCAATCTCTCTGGTCACTCGATCACAGACCTAAGAGTGGCTATACTTCAACAAAAAAGCTTCAAAAACAGACTCCAAGGAGAGACTGCTGAATTGGAATTAATTTGCAAACTGGATACAATTAACTTAGGCTTGAATAGAGACTGGGAATGGATGAGTCATTACACAAAGTAAAACTATTTCCCCATGGTATTTCTCCCTCCCACCCCACCCCCCACTGTTCCTCTGATATTCTTGTTAACTGCTGGAATTAGCCTACCTTGCTTGTCACCATGAAAGGTTTTCCTCCTTTTCCCCCCCCCTGCTGCTGGTGATGGCTTATCTTAAGTGATCACTCTCCTTACAGTGTGTATGATAAACCCATTGTTTCATGTTCTCTCTCTGTGTGTGTGTGTGTGTGTGTGTGTGTATAAATCTCTCCTCTGTTTTTTCCACCAAATGCATCCGATGAAGTGAGCTGTAGCTCACGAAAGCTTATGCTCTAATAAATTTGTTAGTCTCTAAGGTGCCACGGGTACTCCTTTTCTTTTTATATGTATGATAATAAGCTTACCAGAGATCACCCCAACTCCAACATCAGTTCTGGCATGTGAGCAGTCCTTCAAAAACCCCCACCCAAGTGTTTTCACAGATTCAGGTTCATAACACCCTTTGCTCATAACAAGAACCCTCATGATTCTGTAAGTCACTCATTTATTCAGTTTGGGGCTTTGAAGAGACCGTGAATAGGTGATCAGCCAGAGAGTGGTTTTCTGCTCAAGGTTCAGCTTCAAAAAGATTGATTCGGAGGTGAGTCATTTGCATTCCCTTCACCCAAGTTTCTCCTAGGAAATTCATTTCACACATAGTCCTGTGGCGTTCCTAATACTTCCCAGAGATGTTTTTTTCTCCTAAAGAAATTCCATACAATCCTATTATAGTACATAAACTTTTGTATTTTTAATACAGTGGACTCCTAAAATACTTGATTCAGTAAGATTTAACTTAATCCCATAAGGTTTGTCCAGGATATTGCAGGATATTATATCTGTCACAGCCATATACTAGTGGCTTGATGAGGTCAGAGCTGTTGACTCCAGGGCCGTCAAGACAGACTACTTTCTTGGCACAGATGTTGGAGCCCTCACCTCTGTTCCAAGCAAGGCACAGGCTCTGTTCAATAGTGATTGCCTCAGAGGCATACACAGCTGTGAAGGATCTCCTAAGCCTCTCAGTACCAGCCTTGCTGATTATTCAGGCTGACAGTGCCCTGCCAGACCTGTCGCATGTGGTGAATACATTGACTCCCACGTCAGGATCTTTTATGGCACCAGCAATTTCTGGTACTACTTCCAGCAATTTCAATGCCAACTCTAAGACTAACAGTAACTACTCTGCTGCAGCACATGGTACCAATAGCTTGGAAGCCCCTGATATCATCTGAATGGAATTTTTGGTCTAGAAACAATTGTCCTTTGGTACCACACTAGTCCTATCATTGGCCCTACTGGTTACTGTGGGGAATGCCTCCAGCATCTAGAGCCTCTGTACTACAGAAATCAGTTCCTAAGGAGGGAATTCTCCCTGATACCAAAAGACCATCCAAAGTCCGTACCTGGCAACCAGTACACTACAGAAACAAATCCTTGAGGGAGGAAGTTTCTCAATGCGGTACCAATAGACCACTTGATGTCAATACTGAGGTTCTGGCAGACATCAAGGGTCAGCACTGTTTGCTGCCAGCTTCAGACAGGCCTCCAGCGTCAATAGTGAAAGTCCAGCTTCAGGTGGGTTCTAACCTGCCTCCTCTGATCGCATTGTCCTCTTCACCAGGTGAGGCCCTGGTACGAAAATCATCTTCTCTGGTACCAGATGATTTTAAGTCCTACCAGATGCTGCTGAAAAGGATGGCTACATCTCTAGGGATACAGAGATTTTGGAGAAAAATCCCCACAAACTCACGCACATTTTACACCTAGCTGTGTCAGGGAAAGTTGCTCTCCCTATAAATGGTGCAGTTATGCAGCCTATAAAACCCATATGGCAAACCCCATCATTTACTGCACCAATGGCAAAGCACAGAGAATGCCAATACCAAGTTCCTCTGCAAGGGCACGAATAGTTTTAGGCTCACTGGCAGTGGGAGCAGCAAATGAAATACATTGCCAAGAAAGAGCAAAAGTGTCTCCCAAAAACAAAGATGCAAAAAATGGATCTTTTTGGCAGGAAGATTCAGCTGCAGGATTACAGCTATGCATTGTGAATCATCAAGCCCTTTTGGCTATTATAATTATTCCAGTTGGGATGAGTTGGCCAGATTCCTCAGCAAGCTGCCAGATGACTCCAACATTCAATTCCAGTCTCTTCTTGTGGAAGGTCACCTGGTTCCAATGTCTATGCTGTAGGCTTCTCTGGCTGTGGCAGATGCAGCTGCCTGTCATGGCAATGACAGTATCCAGGCGCCGCTCATCATGGCTTCAGTGACTGGGGATTCCTTAGGTAAAACGCACCACTGAAGAGCTCCCCTTTGAGGGCTGGGCATTATTTTTCTCAAAGACAGACAAAGCTACGCATACACTAAAGATTCAAGGGTAGTGCTAAAATCCCTAGGTCTCTTTACACCAGTCATGAAAAGAACAAAATTTTGCTCTCAATTTCTTCTGAGGCAGCAGTATTACATACCTAGAGAGGCGGATTGGTATAGGTGTGAGCACAACTAGCAAAAGAGGAGACCCTAGCCATCCACCTCCAGTGTTTCCACCTTATGCCACATAGCAGGCTGTTTAACTCCCCCATTAAGGACAGCATAATGACCATACTGGATCTCATTGAAAATCATCCTTCCTTTGGGGGCAGATTGTCACATTTGCTAAATTCATGGCAGTCCATCACTTCAGACCAGTGGGTACTAAGCATGGTAGAATCGGGGATTGCCCTGCAGTTCCTGTCTTCTCCACCCTTCACACCCACCTTCCCTGTCAACCCATCTCATGAGTCTGTACTAAGACAAGAAGAGCAGACTCGACGTTCTTTGGGAGCCAGAGAAGAAGTGCCCCCTCAGTACCAGGGCAGAGGATTCTACTTCTGCTACTTCCTAATATCCAAAGCAAGAAGAGGTGTTGGGCTCATTTTGGCCCTTTGGAAATTGAACAAGAACATCACGAAGGTATGTTTCCATATGGTTTCCTTCACAAGTACTATCCCTTTGTTAGATCTGGGAGATTGGTATGCTGCCCATGACTTGAGGAATGCTTGTTTCCGTGTGTCAATCCATCCTGGTTACAGCACCTTCTTTAGGCTTGTAAAAGGAGAAAATCACAGCCTCTCATCTGTGATGAGGGTTTTCATCCTATGAAAGGCAGTGTTTCACTCTCATCAGCCAGAAGAGAGAGATATCCCTTGCATGTTTCACATATTTTCATGCTTAAGTCTGGCAGTGAACAAAGAGAAATTGATCCCCACAATCCTCCAGAGAATACATTTTATCAGGGCAGTCCTGGACTCAACCCTAGGCACAGCTTTTCTGCTGCTCTGAGGTTTCTAGCTTTATGAAACCTCTGTGCATCCTTCAAGGACCATCCCTGAACCCCAGTGAAGAATTCCCTCAGGCTCCTGGGGCATATGGCAGTGTGTATTTATGTGACACCCTACCCTCCATGCCAGCCTGCATCTCAAGTTACTGTACCTCCCTCAGATGCATCTGGACACACTAGTATGCATTTAAGACAAGGTTCTATCATCCCTGAATTGGTGGATGAACCAAAAAGAGGAAATGCTCCCTTCTCTATTCAAGGGCAGGCCACAGTCTTAAGTCCATCTCAGATACTTTTCTCCTTCCTGGGGACAGAAGGCTTGCTCTGTGCCTTCTGTAATAGCAACAGTAGGGTTTCCAAGACTTGAGTCAAATGCTCTATTAATATTAAATTCAAGTCCCTATAGCTAATGTTGTTTTTATCTTATTGCCATTTGGTCAGTGAAAACCAATTTGGTGGATTTTTATAACTTTTATTTAAGAGCATAAACAATTAAAAGGTTAACTAATTTCTTACATTTACCTAAAGTACTAAACAACATGAAAACTGGATTGATTATAGTGTACATCATTAGTCAAATCAAGGAGTTAACAGTAATACATATTAGAATTAGTTAAAAAAACAATTTAAGACACAGCAATTGGTCACATCTTGTGCATGAGCACAATCAATAATCAAATCACAAAGTTAACATAACACCAATAATTGAACAGCTTTTTTAGGCTTTTTATCTCTGTGCAGTTTACTTAGCAGCTTATACTTTCTCTTGTGAAAAAAATGGGTTAAGATTTGGATCTTTATATACCCCAGGTGACCTTTAGAGATCTGTGATAAGATTTGCTATGAACCTAGGTTAATCAGTGCCCAGTAGTAATTTGTACTGTGGGCTTATATGCACATGCTATTAATGCCCACTCACCCTCCCTTCCCGTGTGTTCTTATTTATAGCATAACCCCATGTATACAATTCATAATTGAAGGCGGTGGCGGGTAATTGACTGTGCAAACCTTCCTTCATATTGAGGGAGGAGACAGATTTCATAATATATCTTTGGGTCTGCACTCCAAGGGAGATGGACACCTGAGTGCTGGGGCAAGTCCCTTAAGCTGAGCCTTCCCAGAACTGATCTCAGTGTGTGTTTTGTTCTGCAGTTTGGTGTGGCCCTGCCTACGTGTGTGCTGGAGAAAGCATAGTAGCTTGGTTTAGCAAGACAGGTAAAAAAGGTGCCCAAGCTGGCATGACAAGCAAGCTCAATAGTGTATCAGCACATCAGGTGGCAGAGGCAGATTACAGTTTTGGGGGACCCTGGGTCAAAGCAAGTGGGGGCCCCTCCCCACTCCTTCTGCCTGCAGTCCCCCCCCCGACACCTCCTCCTCCTGCTGCTTCTGCCGAGAAGTGGGTCAGGGCGTGGGGGCGCCCCAATTGGCCAGGGCCCCAGGCACGGGTCCCATTGGCCCAGTGGCTAATCTGCCACTGAGAATCAGGGATCACAGGTTATTCACCTCAGCTGAATTGTTTAGTCCTGATGAAGCAAGGTATATCTGACTTTGGTCCACTTTTGGGGCCTTCCTCCTTTGGGTACTGTTTTGTTGGCATGTCCACAAGTTTGTGTGTTTCTACTAAGCAAGCAATTTTAAAAGAATAACAGGAGACAGTGACTCCACCAAAAATGATCTCAACCTCCTCCCTCTTTCTGAGTGAATAGTAAGGATTCCTAAATGGCCTTTTGATTACTAGAACCTGGTACCTTCCTGGTCATAACCCATTGTCCTTTAACTTAGGCCATGTCTACACTTACAAGCTTAAAGTGGCACAGCTGTACCAATACAGTTGTGCTGCTGTAAGAGTGCTCGTGTAGCTGTATTATGATGATGGGCGAGAGCTCTCCCATCAGCATAATAAAACCACCTCAACAAGCAGGGGTAGCTATGTCGGGGGGGACAACGTCTCCTGCTGACATAACACTATATACACGAGTGCTTATGCAGGTAACATTTATATTGCTCACAGAGGTGTTCTTTTCACACCCCTGAGCGACAAAAGTTTTGCCGACATACGTGCTAGTGTAGATGTGGCCTTAGAAAAGTTGTTCCTACCTATTCACATATTTCATGCTTATGTTTTCTCAAGGCAGACAGGGCTTCATGCCCAAAGTAAGAAATCACAGAACTCTCCCCCTGTCTGGGACACTGTGGAACTGTGTGAAAGGTTATTTCACACAACCAAAGCTCAAAGTCAAGGTGCTTCAAAATCTAGTTGTTAAATTCATTAGCATAAAGTTATTAAAAATATTGTAAAATTAAAGTTTATACTTAATGTTCTTACTATTGTAGGCTTGTATGACCTATAGTACCATCCGGTGTTGCTAATTTCCAAAGGTCATTTTCAAGATGAAGCAAGAGCAAGGCAAAACGATACTCATTGCACTAGCCTGGGCAACACAGCTGTGGTTCTTGGCCTGCACAGGTAGTCCATCAGTGAACCCTTAGCCCTGCCTTTAAAGAAGGACCTGGTATCCCAGAATCATGGGCAGATGTTGCACCCGAACCTTCAGTCACTACACCTCACAGCCTGGTTTCTCAGTGACTAATCCTAGAGGAGGCACACTTTTTGGAAGCAGTGCAGAATGTCCTACTTAACGGTAGGGAACTATCCACCGGGGCTACTTATCTTTAGTAAGTAGAAGCAGTTCTCTATCTAGATGGCTACCCACAATGTGTCTCCTATGCAATCTATAATTCAAAGGATATTGGATTATTTTGTTACATTCAACAGAATCAGGTTTGGCATTCAGCTCTATCAACATGCACCTAGCTGCAATTTTGGTGTTTTCATTCTTGTGTTATGGATTGGACTGTATTTTCTAACCCTATGACCATCACATTCCTTAAAGGCCTAGAAAGATTGCCCCTGCTCCACAGTGGGATTTGAACTCATCCCTTATGGGTCCCCCTTTTGAACCACTAGCCAACAGTTGGTTGTTACACATCTCAGCAAAGTTTTCCTTTCTAATAGCCATCACCTCAGAGAGAAGCTGCATGCTCTGGTGACTGATCCTTCATATATGGTTTTTACTACGGGAAGGTACAGCATAAGCTACACCCTATGTTTCTTTCCAAAGTAGTATCTGATTTCCACCTCAATCATTCAATATATTTTGTGGTCTTCTTTCCAAAAGCACATTCTCATAAAGATGAACAAAAGCTTCGCAATTTGGATGTTTGCCGAGTACTAGTTTTTTATCTGGAAAGAACAAAGCCTGCCTGGTTTTTTTGTGGAACAAATGAAGGGGCATCCCGTAACAGTGCAAAGACTGTCGAGGTGGACCAGTTCTTTTGTCATGTGTTGCAAGATCAAGGGCATTCAGAAAAGCTCTGTGTATCCAACCAGAACACTGTCACAATTCAGGGCAACTGCTCCTGAATTTCCCCTTAGTCGTACAGCAAGGGCATTCACTCTCAGGTTTCTGGCTTCCTAGGTATTGCCTTTCTTGGATGGAGACCTATCTTTCTCTCCCTCCTGACTCTTGTATTTCCAGGCTTTACCAGTTCCCTGCCTTCACTGTGTTATTCCCACCAAAGACAGGCTCCCTAAGTAGGCTTCTCTTGCCTTCTTTTCTGAAACTTATAGCCAACAGTTGTAAGTTACCACACAGCACTTCCTGTGCAAGCATATTTAAAAGCATTACAGAGAAAACATACTATAAACAATAAAATAATCTACATGCATGCTATTAAGCTTTCCAGAGATCCACCCAACTAGCTCCAACATGGTCTCGGGCAAGCAAGTCCTTCAGACCTGTCCCCCCGTGGGGCCTTTTGTGGTCACAAGTTCATAACAGCCTCAGCTTAGAACTAGAATGCTATTTTATGGGGCCTCAGTAGCCCAGCTCTTTCCAATGCTTCCCTAATATTGGAGCCCTCTGTGGACCAGAAGTCCTGTCCATTTGCTGGATCAGCAAGAAGAGTCTGAGTCATCTTAAACTATTTATTCAATAGTCCTTTTTAACTCTGTTGGTCCCTGGAAAATCCAGATTGGATCTTTGAACTGTCCTCGTGTAACAAGTGATCATCAGACAAAAGACTCCCTCCTCAGGGCAAAGCTTCAAAGGATGAGTTTGTAGATGGGGGTTTGCAATCTCCTCTTCCCGCGTACTACCTACAAATTCCACTTCACATATATTGTCGTAAAAGATCAATTGTGTCTGCTGTATTGTTCAGCATAGTTTTTTGAAGTTCTCATTATCTCACGGAGATTGCATTAATCCTTCCTCCTAAAGAAGCTATATAAAATCCAACAATAGTGTACAAACATTTGCATTTACAAAATAATGAACTTCAAAGATATTAAACTTAATTTAGTAGTTTAACTTAACTCCATAAGATTTGCTCAGGATATTGTCATACCTGTCATAAGCACATTCAGCCTCTATGGTTTTGTGGGAAATGTCTCTGTTGTGGGACATGTACAGAACAGCAACATAGCCCACACCTTTGCTAGATATTATGTGATTACTACTGCATCAAAGGAAGATGAGAATGTAAAAAAGTAGTTCTGTAGTCCTTACAATGAGACTCTTAACCCACCTCAAATGAAAACTTCTTGGGAGTCACCTAATAATGGACATATGCAAAATCACTCGAAGAAAAAAGTCATCTTCTTGTAACTGTTGTTCTTCAAGATGTATTGTATATGTCCATTACATGACCCACCCTCCATCCCCAGTGCATTGGAGTCTATCATCTCAGAGCTTGGTACAAAGGAACAGAAGGATGGGCAGGGCAGCTCCTTCCTTTATACTCTTGTTTCAGATCTTAGATTTTGATATAGAATTTAAAAATAGATAAATGAAAAATAGGCCATGCGAACTATAGTACTATCTTGGTGATCTATTTCTTACGCTAATATCAAAGAATTGTGATCAAATGTTTATTAGAATGATGTATTCATCGACTTTGAAAGATTTAATAACATTCAAAAGTCCATTGCAGGATTACTGAGCCCAAGATTAAAACAGAGCTGCTACTACATGAAAGAAGTTAAACATGAATATGGTCCAGTCAAAGAAGAAATGTTGATTAATGCGTAATTAAGTGAAGCACAATATTGAAACAGTTAGATAATGTCAAGATGACATGTTGTGATTAGCTCATCCTGCTAGGTGCTACAGTAACAAATAATAAATCTTGATAATAGAAAGTATGAAGAAAACATTCAGAGCATCTATTCTGATGTACCTAGAATTACTAGTAACATATGTTGTGATCTAACTCTGCAGTAGAGAAATTTCTTTTATATAACCGTTTGTAGATGGATGCACAGGAATATTACTAAGACTGTACACAGTTTGATATAGATATATATGGTAGACATCGCAGTTACCAGGTGAACTGCACTTTTGATTCTTCTTGTTCTCTTGGAGCTCATCTTCTCAGGGTCTGTGACCATCACGTTCTACTTGGGATGGAAATCACATGATTCTCCCACTCTGACAGTTACTGGGTTGCAGTCTCCTGTGTAATCAACTGTGATTATCTCAGCAGATCTGAGTTAGGCTCAGAGACTGCACATCTAGACCCACGTTGGTAATCAGTAAGGCTAAGATTTTGTCATGGTTATTTTTAGTAAAAGTCACGGACGGGTCACGGGCAATAAACAAAAATTCACGGAAGCCATGACCTCTTTGTGACTTCTGTTGCTGCAGCTCCATGGTTTCCATGGTGGCAGGGACCTGAGGGTTTCCCCCTCCTCCCACAGAAACTTCCAGCTGCTGGGGGTGGGGGGCACCCTCAGCCCACAGCAGCTGGGAGCTGTAGGGTGACCATACTTCCCAAAGAGAAAACTGGACACCCCCAGCCGCTCGCCCGAGGCGTCCCCCTCCTTCCTCGCGAGGCTGTCGCCCGTCACTGGAACCCTGAGGAGGGCCCCCTTAGGAGTCTGTCACCTGTCACTGGAACCTTGCAGGGGGCTGCCTGTCACTGCTGTCCCGAGAACCCTGCCAGGGCCCTGCTGGCTGCCAGCTCCAGAGCCCTGGGGCTGAAACAGAGAATGTCACAGAGGTCTCTGGAAGTCACAGATTCCGTGACTTCCATGATCTCTGTGACATAAACATAGCCTAAATAATCAGCAACCAAACAGCCTTCTTAAAAGCACAGAATCATTTATTTCATGCAAAAACATTTAAGAAAAAATGTATCTTGAAAAACAAGCCTAAACACAATACTTGCTTCTCCTTAATGCCTACCTGGATCTGTGAAGGCCCAATTCCTTTAGACATACTCATAGAGCCTTTCACTCTGTCAGCATGTTCCTTTAGACAGACAGTTTCTTGGCAAGTGCCCCTACCATTCCAGGAATCAATACCCTTTTTAACAGTTTGTAGTCCTTTAATCTAGTAGATCTCAGCATTGCAAAACAATATTTACAGCATGTTGGGAAAAATGGATAAAGGATCATTGAAGCTAACAGCTGGGCCCCATTGTCCTTCCAGTGTGTACTTAGATCAGGGGTGGGCAAACCTTTTGGCCTGAGGGCCACATCTTGGAATAGAAATTGTATGGTTGGCCATGAATGCTCACAAAATTAGGGTTGGTGTGTGGGACGGGGTGAGGGCTCTGTTTGGGGACGCGGGCTCCAGGGTTGGGCTAGAAATGAGCAGTTCAGGGTGCAGGAGGGGGGAGGGAGAGAGGGCTCTGGCTGAAGGAGCAGGCTCTGGGATGGGGCTGGGTATGAGGAGTTTGGGGCATAGGAGGGTGCTCTGGGCTGGGATCTAGGGGTTCGGAGGGCGGGAGAGGCTGGGGCAAGGGGTTGGGGCACGGGGAGAGGCTCAGGGGTGCAGGCTCCAGGCAGTGCTTACCTCAAGCGGTTCCCGGAAGCAGCAGCATGTCCTTTCTCCAACTCCTACACAGAGGGGCGCCGCCCTGCCTGCAGGCACTGCCCCTGCAGCTCCCATTGTCTGCGGTTCCTGGCCAATGGGAGCTTCGGGGGTAGTGCTTGGGGCGGGGGCATAGTGCAGAGCGGATCCCCCTGGTTGCCCCGATGCATAGGAGCCGAAGGAGGGCAATACTACTGTCATAAATATAAAGGGAAGGGTAACAACCTTCCTGTATACAGTACTATAAAATCCCTCCTGGCCAGAGGCACAATATCCTTTTACCTGTAAAGGAATAAGAAGCTCAGGTAACCTGTCTGGCACCTGACCAAAAGGGGACAAGATACTTTCAAATCTGGGGACGGGGGGGGAAGGCTTTTGTTTCTCTGTTCTGTGTTGCTTCCCTGTTTGTATTTCTCAAAGCCCCAATAGAAATTGGACCAATGCATTCACACAGGAAAATCTTATAAGCCAGCTTTGAATAACTTCCCCTCCCTGACCAGGTCACAATAGGTAGACAAATCATAAATGATATGTTTTTTCGATATGGCATTTGGTATGTGGGCAATTAGTGCAACATTGCTATAATTCAATAGAACAACATTTTTTTTCATTTGATATTACATGACATAAGCTATAGGAATAAGACTTCAGTAGAAATGTCTTTTTTCCTCCTGCTGCTGCTTAATGTATTTTCTTGCCCTCTTCATTCAACGATGTCACTATCACTATTTGATAGCTGTGTGTTAGAAAAAAAGCATTTCAGTATATCAACTGGTTGATGATCACACTAAGTACCCCAATTTTAGTTCTTTTGACCTGAGCAAGCAATCGGCTTAGACCCTTGAATGTTAGATTTCCCTACAAATATCCCTGCTTGTATAATTGCAACTAATAGTCACAACATTTTCCACACTTCAGGTGATTTTAAAGGAACAATAACAAGAGGTAGTTCAAATCCAAAATTAAGGTTTAGTGCTTGGCGATGAATTTTGTAAAATCTAATATTAATAGAAATGTCATTATGAATCTTTTTTTAATTTACGTGAAAACAGTTTAAATTTTCAGCACTCTCAGGCATTGGAAGATTATGCAATCCCCTAAGAATTTTGAACCTAATCTGAATATAAATTAACTAGAAACAAGTAGAACTGAATAGTTTCTCTTCATTGTCAAATCCAAAGTACAAAAAAAAAAAAAAGAAAGAAAAGAACAGCATAATGAAAATAAATTGAATTTTTCTTTTTAAAAGTCAAAGGTAAAATTAGTAACAGGACATTGTTTTAAAAAATTTTGAAATTCCCAAACTATCTCTTTAATATTAAACATATTTAATTTAATATTAAACATATTAAAATATTTAATATTGCAGTATTATGTGAAAAATAATACTTGTTTATTTTGAATTATATGCATTATGTGAGCCTGCAAGGTGATGGGCTAATCACCACCTTACAAGAGGCTATTCAGAATCAGGGTGTACTTTCTCAAAGGCTTAAGTGATTATTAAAAAAAGATCCAAGTACTTGTTGAACACATCAGTTTGCAGGCATTTCTAGTTATATCTGTGATTGAAAGAAATGTCAAATATAACCCATTTCAGGGGTGGGGGAAAAGCAAAACAAAGTCTGTATGAAATCTCAAATCTCTAATTTAAATACAGTAACTAGATACAGTAAAAGCTGTGTTATCTGACACTTTATCAACCAGAAACCTCTATTAACCGATATTTCTGATATCTCCCAATACAAATCTTCAATCTAGTAACCAGGACTAGTATACTGCCCAGGAGGTTATGCAATTGTACATTCTGCACTCTCCTTTTATGCACAAGAGGCAGAAGACAAGTAAGCAAGCTGATATAAGGGACTTGTTCAAAAAAGAAGCTTCCAGGGTGTGTCATAGGGTCATTACAGATTCAGCCCAATCTCCTACACCTTTTACATCTACGATGATAATTGATGTTGATAATGATGACCCTGAGGCACTGCAAGATCCTGAAGTGCCTTCTGAATCATCAAAGAAAGATTAATTATGTTCAGTATAGTTTTAGTAATAAGTGTATTTTTAGTGATCTGGGTGTATGCCATGCGCTGCCCATAGTGATATGTAGTGTCATAAGATAACCTGCTGTATAGAAGATTTTACCTGTATACACCTAAGTGCTTCAAGAAACTAACTACTCTGCAGTGCAGTACTACTAGTGAACTGGTGAGTACCTGTGTCATAAATATAAAGGGAAGGGTGACCACCTTTCAGTATACAGTGCTTTAAAATCCCTCCTGGCCAGAGTCAAAACCCTTTCACCTGTAAAGGGTTAAGAAGCTAAGGTAACCTTGCTGCCACCTGATCCAAAATGACCAATGAGGGGACAAGATGCTAACAAATCTGGAGGAGGCGGGGGGGACGGGGACATAAAGGGTTCTGTCTGGCTGTGTGATGCTTTTGCCGGGAACAGATCAGAAATGCAAGCCTTCCAACTCCTGTTAAGTTAGTAAGTAATCTAGCTAGAAAATGTGTTAGATTTTCTTTTGTTTAATGGCTGGTAAAATAAGCTGTGCTGGAGGGAATGTATATTCCTGTTTTTGTGTCTTTTTGTAACTTAAGGTTTTGCCTAGAGGGATTCTCTATGTTTTGAATCTGATTACCCTGTAAGGTATTTACCATCTTGATTTTACAGAGGTGATTCTTTTACCTTTTCTTTAATTAAAATTCTTCTTTTAAGAACTGATGGATTTTTCATTGTTCTTAAGATCCAAGGGTTTGGGTCTGTGTTCACCTGTACCAATTGATGAGGATTATTATCAAGCCTTCCCCAGGAAAGGGGGTGTAGGGCTTGGGGGGATATTTTGGGGGAAGACGTCTCCAAGTGGTCTCTTTCCCTGTTCTTTGTTTAAAATGCTTGGTGGTGGCAGCATACTGTTCAAGGCCAAGGCAAAGTTTGCACCTTGGGGAAGTTTTTAACCTAAGCTGGTAAGAATAAGCTTAGGGGGTCTTTCATGCAGGTCCCCACATCTGTACCCTAGAGTTCAGAGTGGGGAAGGAACCTTGACAACCTGTATACTATTTTATACTTTATTCATTTTATTGTATTATAATTCTTTGGAATTTTTGACTAATCGGTACTCCCTCATTCCCCCAACATGCCAGATAACAAAGCTTTTACTGTAATATCATATTCTCTTGTATTATTATTTCTATTACTATACCACTGGGGGGGGGGGGGGGACTAGTTTTGCTACAGGGGAAGAGAGGGCGGGCATTGTAGGATAATCTCAAATCATACAGTATCTTGTAGTCTATTCAACAAAAACGTCAATCTTCCGTTTCTACCTTGAAAGAATTTCTAGTGTCTAATAAATTCGGTGTGAAGGTTTAAAGTTAGTTAGTCAAAAGTAATTTTTCTGGGTTGGCCTTGTCCAGTGTTTTAATAAATTTTTCCAATCCTTTTAGCTAAATTACTTCTCTAATCCCTCTACAGGTTTCCTTGAGTTTAAATATTTTATCAGAACCTTCAGCAAGTAAAACATAGCCATACAGAGATGCAAGGTTAGACAAATTTTCTAATCTGCTTTTGAAAGATGAAGTATCAGATTGTCTCTGGTGTAATATCAAAACAATGCCTGAGTTGTGAATATTGCCAAAATTCAGACAGCGTGGGGCAATCTGAGCTTGTAAATAAAGAAAGGATTTAAAATCTCAGTTATGATTAGGGCTGCAGATTTGTCACAGCACTTCTAGAGCAAAAATCATGAAGCAGTCAGGGTAAATTTAAAAAAGGTCACAGTTTAAGGGGGAAATGATGTGTAAAGTCACAGGTATGAAAATTCAACTATTGCTGTAAATACAATATACATAAATCTCACCACTGCCACCTTCTCACCCCATCAAGGAGCACTGACCATCACCAGCAGCAGCACCCTCCACCTTCACACTGCAACCCTAATTGCTGCCCGGAGAGGAGGGGAATGAAGGAGCGAGCCCACCCCATACTTACTCTGTAATGGCAGCTCCTGTCCCACAGGACTGGGCCTGGCTTTCTGCTGCGGTTGTTGCAGCCTGGTGCATAGCGTAGCAGCACCGCTCAGGTTTGGCCCAACTGCCCCTCCTTCATGACAGTGCATCCTTTTGCCTCAGCCTTGACATCCTTATAATTAGAGATGGACCCACGGCACAAAGTTTAATCAAGATTCAACTTCCCCGAAGTTAAGGCTGTTGGGAGTCCTTCTCTGCTAGCAGTATTGCTTTTAATGTTTATCATAGTTCTGTCCTATCACAGGTAACAGTAGTGTTGTCAGCTTTACCTTTTCTTTGCATCCATAAATTGATACTGTACTCCTGACTAAAACATGGCATAGAAGGGGTCAAGTCTGTAACAGATATTTCTAAGAAAACTTAGGCAAACAAATTTTGCTTGGCTATTTGAGAGTTATAGAAAGCTACAAAATACACTGCGAAGATAGACCACAGCCTCTGAGACTGCTTACCTCTTGAAGCTCCTTGAATTTTGTGGGCTACATAGTCAGAGAGGCTGCTCACTTGCTAGATGCTTTGGAATGTTAATTTGGGCAGTATGGCCCTGATCTTGTAAAGAATTACCTGCTTGGTTAACTTTATTCATTGTGAGTAATCCTACTCAGTGAGCAAAATGTAAATACATGTAACACGAATAAGTTTAAACACATATTAGTCTTTGTAAGATCTGGACCAGTGTGGTATCTACAACCTCTCCCTATAAGTTTCTGTCACTCTACCCCACTAAATTGTGTTGTATAGCTGGTAAGTTAAGGGAATGATGTTGGATCCAAGTATTCAAATTGGATATGCCATGTAAGTATACTGAAATTTTTATTAAAAAACATGAAACACGGGAGAGCAATAAACAGCAGTGCATCAAGTTGTGAGGTGTTCTATCATTGGATATTGCATGGATTGGTGTTGGAAATAGTCTTCTATAACATCTTCATTAATTCATTTTTTATTCATCTTCTTTATCAGGAAGAAAGAGTAAAGTAACACACTACCAATTCACAGATAATACTAAATGAGGTGGAGTTGAGAACTGTGGGACAGAAATAATATGGAGGAATTTAGAGATAATAGAAACTTTGGCAAAAAAGAAAATAAGATTCAACTTGAGGAAATGCAAACTAATACTCTTTTTAAAAATTGACACATATCCAGCAGTAGGGGAAATCTGAGAAGCAATGATAATGTAAGATGTTGAGATAGTAGTGGACAGCAAATTAAACATGAATTTGCAGTGTGATATGGCTGTTTGGAGAGAAAAAAAAGGCCCATGTGATTCTGTGCTTCAGAGGCAGCACTCATGAAGCAAAGGAATATTAGTCCCTTCATGTACATGTCTCATGTGAGTGCACCTGAATACTCCTGGGAGAATTCTGCACCACTGCACATGCAGAATTTGTGCAGAAATGAATGTTTTTTGCGCAGAATTTCCTTTTCCTCCAAAGCAATGGGCTGCAGAGTTGCGGGCCGCCACTAGGGGTTGTTGGAACCAGCAGAGCGCACACGCAAGTAGAAGACACTGCTGTGGGGAGGGAACTGGAGGATTCCCAGCAGCTGCATTTCTCAGCACACCCTGAAGAAAGGAGGTGATGTGCAGAAATCTCCACACAAGCCCAGCACCCAGCATAAGACTGTTTCTCCCTCTGGATCACTTGGCTCTGCTGGAGGCGGGAGAGTGCGAGTGTCTGGGCAGGGGGAGGGCTTGCAGCTGGGCTCTGCAGGGAAGGGAGTGTGTATGTTTGGACTAGGGAGTGCCCCACAGCTGGGCTGTGAGGGGTGTGTGTGGACTGGTGGGGGCCCCTCAGCTAGGCTCTGGCAGAGAGAGAGAGAGAGAGTGTGTGTGTGTGTCTGTCTGTCTGGCTGGCTGGTGGGGAGGGCCTGTGGCAGGGCTCTGTGGGAGGGTAGGGGGTGCATGCGAGTGTCTGGGCTGGGGGTTGTCCCACAGCTGGGGTTTGAGCGGGAGGGGATGCGAGTGTCTGGGCTGCGGAGCGGGGTGCAAGTGTCTAGGCTGGGGGGGGCCCCGCAGTCGGGCTCTGGTGGAGAGCGGGTGTGTGCAAATGTCTGGCTGGGGGGGGATAGGGAGTATGTGCAAACATCTGGGGTCTGAGGAGAAGGGGATTCATGCGAGTGTCTGGCTAGGGGGTGGTGTCTGGTACCCCTATTGGGCTCTGAGGGGTGGGGGCAGAAAAACAGGGACTGGGTTGTTGTAGGGGTTTCCTTAACACTCTACTCCTGGAGGAATTTTTTTGTTTTGGTACTGTTTCAGACATAGTTGCTGATAGATATTTTGAAATAAATTACCAAAATAATTGAAATTGTCATGATTATATTGTGTTATTTTGACATATAACATTTGCAGAATTTTAAAATATTGTGCGCATAATTTTTAAATTTTTGGTGCATAATTCCCCCAGGAAGAAGGACCTGAATTATTGCATTCAGTTCATGGCAGCTTGTGAGAAAGATATTGAAAAATTAGAGAGTTTGGAGAAGAATGACAAAAATGATCAGAGGATTGGAAGGACTCATTTAAGATCAAAAGGTTTTGTTTTGTTTTGTTTTAACTTCTATATAAATATCGATACATAGATTAGTTTAGCTGTTAGTGTGCCACTTAATGTGAACACCAAGAAGGGAGAAGAATTTTTTAAGTGTCAAATGAACATGTATAAGAAGGACTAACTGGGAGGATCTCAGGGCTGTTTTCTCTTGAAACGCTACAGCGACACAGCTATAGCACTACATCTGCGCCACTGTAGCACGTCAGCGTAGACACTCACTACAGCGACAGGAGAGGTTCTCTTGTCAGCATAATTAATCCTCCTTCCCAAAAGGCAGTAAGTAGCAAGGTTGATGGAAAAATTCTTTGGTTGACCTATTGTCTACACTAGGGAGGTAGGCTGACTTAACTACATTGCTGGAGTGGGAGGATTTTTCACACCCTTGAGTGACATAGCTGAGTCGACTTAACTTTTATTTGTAGACCTGACCTAAGACATTTAAGTTAAATATCAGGAAAAACTTCTTAACATTGAACTATACTAGGCTGCCAAACAGTCTCCCAAGGAGATAGTGGATGCCTAGTCACCTGAAATGTTTAATCAACTGGACAAAATATTATAAAATGTATTGTGACAACTTTGAATTGGCAGAGAAATAAATATTGATGACCTAATAGGTATTTTCACTTTCTAACTACTGTATTCATTGTAAAAAGAAAAGGAGTACTTGTGGCACCTTAGAGACTAACAAATTTATTAGAGCATAAGCTTTCGTGAGCTACAGCTCACTTGCTTATGCTCTAATAAATTTGTTAGTCTCTAAGGTGCCACAAGTACTCCTTTTCTTTTTGTGAATACAGACTAACACGGCTGCTACTATGAAACCTGTATTAATTGTGTGCCTGTAATATTCCAACATGAGGTTCTGATTCATCCCTGCTTGATCTTCATTTTTTCAACAAAAATTTTTAAAGAGATGACCTTTCCTAATGATGATATTTTTCTCTCTGACTGATGATCCGTGAAAGTGATCCATCAGACGTAAGATGACTCCTGCATGCCCCCTCCTTCAAAAATGTATTGGGATGGGGAGTACCTCATCATTCTTGCTGGCAGTAGGGGACAAAAGGCCTCCCATGTTCCTTCTCCAGTTTGAGATCTTGGGTGAGAGATTCTGCGTCTCTGTGTAGACTTGTATACATGATATTCTGCAGTTTGTACAACTCAATCTCAAATATTTGGGACTTGGAAAGGAGGCATTTCGGTATAGTACTTGGTATTTTTGGTACTCCAAAAACATCTCTTTTTAATAAGATTACATTTTGCAAATTATTAGACATATAAACGTCCTTAAATTGCTTTGTTTTAAACAAATAAAAACCTACCAATTTATTTCATTTTAAAAATTTAACTATTGCACATGATCAAATACTTCTGTTTGCCCAAATGTTCAAAGTTTTTTATAGCCAGCAAACAATATGCTCATATAAGCCATAATTTAATTCTTACGTTTGGTCATGTTTGATTACCTATCTGAATTTTAATTTACATAATAAATTTGTTTGCATTTAAATTTGCAAAATAAATGTTGGTGCATCTAGACTCTTCTGAATCCACAGACTAAAAAAAATATCTGCGTGGCTTAAAAACAGCTTCTTATCACAGAAAATAATTGCTTGTTTGTAGTAAGAGATCATTCCATTACCACCTGATTTCTCTTAATCTTTTTGGGAAGAGTATGTGGGATGGACATTGGGATCTCTTCTCAGTACACGTGAGCTGTGACATACTTTAGCAGATTCATAGATTTTTAAGAACAGAAGGTGCCATTAGATCACCTTGTCTGACCTCCTGCATATCATAGGCCATTAAATTTCACCAGTTATTCCTGTATTTATCCCCATAACTGTTGGACTAAAGTATATCATTCAGAAAAGCATCTGAAGGCATGAAGAGATGGAGATTCTACCCTTCCATTGTTAGTTTGTTCCTGAGGTTAATCACCGTCACTTGTAAAACTTGTGCTTAATTGAGTTTGTCTGACTTCAGCTTCCAGTGATTGGTTCTTATTATGCCTTTTTCCATAATATTTAAAAGCTCTATTGTACCTGGTATTTTGTCCTCATGAAGGTTCGTACATGTTATATGTACTGTTCGTGGAGGCCACCGATCTTTCTCATTCATTAAAGAACTAAAAGTCAGATACGATAACCGTATTGGGAGGAAGAGGGATGATCTTCATTGAAGTCATTAGGGATCGGTCTGAGCACAAGGGTGTAGTCATACTGAGCTCCTTGCAGGATCAGGGCCCAATTCTGTTATGAGGCTACTGCCTGATGTCTGTGCTTCCACCACACATCTACTTTGACAGCTGCTGACAGCTCTTTATTAATATTAGTAGCACATTTGGTATTAATACTTTAAACTATACATACTACATATTTGTCTGCTTGTGTTTGTTCCAGATTCAAAACATTTAGAGTAATTACAGAGTGGTGTGTAGTGGGGGGCAGAGGAGAGCACATTTAAGTGTTTACATGGTTTAAAGAGGAGGGGAAAAACCTAATTCCCTCCTTACAAGTTTGATTATAACCAGCCTTCCAATTTGAGAATAAGGTTGTTAGCTATGCCAGACTGCTGTCAAGACCTTACATTAAATAAGATGTTTTTCTTTTATCTGACATTTACTGTAGTGATGCCAAGAATTACATCAAACATATAATTCATTCGAATGCTGAATTTCTTCAGCATTTTGCCAGTACTTAATCAAATATTTGAAAAATCTATCATTCGTTTCATAGCTTTGTAGTGTAAAACTGTGAATATGTTACCGTGAAAGTTACTTTAGACAAATTTAATCTATACAGTTTTTTTATTTATTCAGTATGCTGAGAGTTTTAAAAGAATTTAAAAAAAAATCGATTTTCTTTAACTATCATATTTTCAGTTGCAGCTTTTGAACATTAGTACCGTTCCTTAAAATAACTCATTAATCTCTAAATGGTGATAAAAACCAAATAGCCACATAGGACATATTTGAAATGCCACAAGTACAAAAGAAACAGTGAAACCTTCAGAAACTTACAACAAAGACTAAGGATCCTGTTTTAGGTATAAAACCTTTTTTGTTATAATAATAATGTTTAAACTATGGTAATAGCATCAGAGAATAGTATATAATAACTAAGGCCTTGATTCAGGGCAGCATTTAAGTTTGAGCTTAAGTTTCATGTTTCATTTTGTTGTTAAGTCTGATTGATTTCAGTGAGACTTAAGGTTGTGTTTAAGTGCTATCCTGAAGAAATTGAGGCTTTCTTGAATTGAGACCAAAGGTTTTAGGATAAGAAAATTATCATGACCTAGAGAATGTTGTGAATATTAGAAATTCAGACTTCTAGCTGTACCTGGGTTATACATCCTAAACATGTAAATTTTAAGGTGATTGCAGTCCTTATTATGAAACCTTTTCAATATATGAGGCATGGTTATGTAAGATAAAACTTACATTTTGGAGTAAAGGCCCAATCTTTATCCTATCCCTTTAAATCTTTGTCATTATTCATTTTCAAAAATTTCTTTCAGTGTAGGTATATCTAAGGCACCCATTAGCATAGCATCTAGGTATCAAAACATGATGATTGAAGAAACCAATTTCTGGCCAGCAGTAGTATAATTTCTCCACTCCGATTAGGTAAAATTTGTATGGGCTCTTTGGAAGTGTGACAGGGTTTACCAGACCTCAGAGGCTCTGCTGCTCTGATGCACCTTGCCCCAGGAAACAGTGCTCTTTGAGAAAAAGTGCACCAGTTTGGGAACCTATGAGATCTGATCCTCCAGCATCCAGAAGGGCTGGGGACCAGCAACAGCCAATCAAGGCCTAGCTGTCCAAAATAAAAGAAGCTGCCTGCTGTCAGCAAGAAAATTCTTGGGTGGAGCCAGAGAAAGGATGCTTCCTGTGCTGCCTCCAGGCTGGGCCAGGGTCCGTTAGTGGCCACAATCAAGGGCAGGAGGTCGAGAAAGAATCCTGGTCATTCAATTCCAGAGAGAGAAATTCAGCCCAGAAGGGTGAGAAAACTATTTTGTTTATAATGGGCCCTGAAGAGCAAGGAACTGGTTCTATTTTGAGTATGTTATACCCCCAGAAGGGGTTTTGGACTGAGTGATCTGTCCAGAGGGAAAAGCTATGGAAGATCTGATGAGGCTGACTGATGGCCTGCAGGCGGTGTTGGGAGTTGAACAGAATGGCAAAACCTTGCTTGAACGCAAGGGGGCACTCAAATTGGTGAATGCAATCTACCACAGGAAGAACAATAGGGTGAATGAAATATAACACGTGCACTGATTTAGTCATTTTAAGAATCCAGTTTACCATTCTAGGTTTCTCACAAATTAACTGAATTTTCAGTTGTTTAGCTTAAGAAGAAACTTGAGAATGTGAAAATGTTTTGGATCTGCTTAGTGTTTCCCTGTTTCTTCCACTTTCCCATTGTTGTTGTTTAATTGCTATTAAGGTAGCGTCCTGAGGCTCCAATCAACCTCTCGCTCTCTCCACCACTGGCTGGGAAGAATGAAATGCATTTTTCTTTCTCACTGCAGAAGAGGAGGAGAGGTCTAGTTGTGAACCAGCGGAATGTCCACTGTTCCTCATACTGGCAATGATTCAGCAAAGAACTTAAGCATGTGCTTAAATCCCATTGACTTCAGGGAATTAAACATGTGTTTAAGGGCTTTTCTGAATACAGATTGATTTACCCACATTCTTACATGCTTTGCAGAATTGGAGGCTCTGTTAGCTGTTCCTGAAAACTGACAAAGTTCAGATAAAGGTGATGCAGATTCCCATTGTTCCACAATAAATTCCAGCTGTCCCACAAATTGTTGTGCACTATTTGCTCATCCCTGTGTGTTAGGGTGCAAAAGCAATTTCAAAGATAGTATTACGTGTCCTGACTGTGGTTTTTTTTTTTTTCAAAACAAACTTTTATAACAACAACATTGCTGTGTTCATCATAATAAACTATTAAGTCCAGAAATCCTTCTGACTAACACAGTAATTACATTGCTTTCTTTTACAGTGGTGAATGATTTCATTTTTCATTGACAAATAATTAATATTACTGGAAGAGGATTTCTTCATTATTTTTAAGTTCTGGCAAAATTTTATTATTCTTACCCCTTCACTATAAGGCCCAATCTGTAATTTGAAATGCCATTATTAAAGGGCATTCCAGTGAAATCAACAAAACATCAAGTATCAGGAATTTTTTGTTTGTGACCTACAGAAAAAATGCTAAGATTTGTTTTCTAAAAAATTCATTTTTTTTCTTTGGGAATATTTGGTGGTGGAATCTAATTTAAATTGTATTGTACTGTTACAGAGGGATGCATTTCTTGACTTTAAAGAATGGGTATCCATATCAGTGAATATGGGAAAGTGTAACATAATGCATGCATACACTATTTTAGGCCTTTCACTGAGATGCAGTAGCTAGTTCAACAGAAGAATTTTTCTGTTGACCTAGTGCTGTCTACACAGAGACTTAGGTTGGCTTAACTATGCCAATCAGAGGTGTGGATTTTTCATACCCCTAAATGACTTAGTCATGCTCACCTAATTTTCTGGTGTAGCTCAAGCCTAACAGGATGTGGAAATATATTAAACATGACCTTGCAATGTTCAAAAGAAAAGAGTGAGTATATGTGCTGTGCCTCTTAGAAGCAAAGAACTTCCTGGGCATGAAGGTGGCTGAGGTGGTTTTAAGGCATTTTGACCCCTCCTGTTTTGTGATGTGCTGGCAACTGGACAGGCTCGCAGAGTACCATAGACAGCCCCTTGGGGGCTTGCCTAAATTACAGCAGCCTCCGAGGGCTGCCCAGAGTTTCCTGAGTGCAGGAAGGGGCTCCAGGTTTGAGGGGGGCTCCCGGCTGGGGCAGGGGATTGGGGCACAGGTTCACCTCGGATGGCTCCCATTCAGCAGTGCAGCAGAGGTGGTAAGGTAGGCTTCCTGCCTGTTCTGGCACCGTGGACTGCTCTGTGCCCCAGAATCGGCCAGCAGCAGTCCGGCTCCTAGGCAGAGGAGTGCAAGTGGCTCCGCGTGGCTCTCTCCCGCAGGCACCCTCCCCCATCCCAGCTCTCTTTTGGCTGGTTCCTGACCTATGGGAGTGTGGAGTCGGTGCTCAGGGTGGGGCAGTGCACGGAGCCCTCCCGTCTAGGAGCCGGACCTGCTGCTGGCCATTTCTGGGGTGCAACGCGGTGTCAAAAGTGGTAGGGACTAGCCTGCCTTAGCTGGACAGCACCGCTGATGGGACTTTTAATGGCCCGGTCAGCAGTGCTGACCAGAGCTGCCATGACCCAGTACCTTACATTACAAGACTCAGTACTGGGTCGCAACCCACAGTTTGAAAACCATTGTTCTATAGTACCTATGCCAGGGAATTCTCTTTGAGGCAAAACCAAGGCTGCTTATTCGAGTGACGATCTCTGTTGTATTCCACTGAGGGTTGTGCACCATGTCTCTGGAGCTAGAGCCAGAGCTTTTCAAAGTATTATTGCTTGGCAGTCTGCTCATGCGTCCTCATATTACCTCTTGGTTTCACCCAAGGCGATAAAGGGCAAGGTGGAACGGCCGAATCTCCAGTTTCTTCTCACCACCGCATGGTCCGAGTCAGAGCTTCTGCTAACCTCTCTCGTTCTTAGTGACTCATTTTTGAAATTATTTTTACAAAAACGGTCCTTATTTTCATTCACAGTTAGAATTTTATTGCTTTTTGTTGTATTTTGGCAATTCCTAGCAGTTTTTAGAATTAAGGACTTTTTGTGACGTTACTTTGGTAATTTTTCACACCGAACAATTCTCTTCCTCCCCTCTCCACAAGTTCTGAGGTCTGAGTACTGGATTATGCTGAAGATACCAGGATTTGCAGTCTGTGCTTCCTGCCCTTGCTCGTTTTCCATCAGCGACTAACACCAATGCTGTTTGTACTGTTTGTGGGAAGCCTACATTGCCTCCAGGTGCAGTGTCTGCCTCTCCTTCCCTGCCCGTGCACAGGAAGGCCAAGCTCTCCACTTCAAGAAGCACCTCATGGAGCTAGCCACGGGGCCGAAGTCGGATCCAGGCTGGGGAAACCCCCTTTGCACACACCCATAAGTCGGCCTGACCAATCCAAGAGCACTCCCCCTACCACAGAGCCTCTATCTGGATCCACCAGTACCAGTGCTACGGACCCTGCATCAGGGCCTAACCATGAGCAACGGAAGCATGCACTTAAGCATGGCAGTAAGTCTTCCTCTAAATCCAAGAAGGATGCTGCACCATCCACGAGTTTCAGCCACAGAAGAGCTACACACTCCAAGACTCACAAGAGTGACATAAAACTTGCCAGATCCCTGTACTCCTCCTGCTTCGGCTCTGCCAGTATCCCGTGAATTATCAGTCCTTTACTGGTTCTGGCCCTGTCAATAGACCAGATACCATTGATTCCAGGGATACTCAGAAGCACTCCTGGGCCTCACAAAATGTTTCCCTTGGAAGGAGGTGCACTCACCTTTGCAGAGGGCTCCATCTCCTGCATCATGTCTACCTCTTGCTGGTGTACCTCTCTAGCACATCCCATTCTGATGGCTCCATTTGCACTGCCATTCATGCAAGACTATGAATCTGAAGACCCTGGATGTTCGGCACAGTCTGCCACTTCCGTTCCAGAAATGTGACTACCAGAGAGTGCCGATGGCTCTGTGGCGGTTTCCTCCTTTGCCTTACCCAAGAAGCTGGGTACCAACAGATCCGGAGAGATTCTCTTCATCATCTGCAGATGCAGCTGTGTCATCTACACTTTCCTCCCTGCCAGAGGACCATCGTCATTTTCAGAAACCCCTACGGAAAATTTCCAATGCTCTTCAGATCCCAGTGAAAGAGGTGCAGGACTGTCAGCATCAGTTACTAGACATTATGCATGCATCAGCACCCCTGTCCATCCAAAAACCACTCACTGGGTGATGCTCTGGTTGATGATTGGTCAGACCAGATGAAATACACCTTCTCCCCCGACACACACACTCCGACTCTGCATCCTCCACAAACTCCAGCGGGAGAGAGAGACAGCCAATCTCATTGCTCCAGTTTGACCTCACCAATTCTGGTTCCCTTTTCTTCTCCACATGTCAAAACAACTTCCATTCCAGATGTTTCCAGAACTGCTGACACAACACAACGGCAGAATGAGGCATCCAGATCCATGGACGCTACACCTGGCAGCATGGTTTTTGGATGGACACCTCCATTAGCATGAGAATGCTCATTGGCAGTGCAAGGCATCCTCTCCAGTAGCTGAAAGGACTCCATGAGGCGATCCTATCAGGCCATATGGACACGCTTCACTTCCTGGGCCCAACAGCAAGGTCTTGTCCCTGAAGCTGTAGGCATCCCCCTGCTATTAGACTGTTTCCTTCACCTGAAAACCTCAGGACTCATTCTCAACTCTGTCAGAGTGCATGCAGCCGCCATTAGTGCTTTCCATCCTCCAGTGGAAGGACATTTGATTTTTACCCACCTGTTGACCACCCGATTCTGGAAGTGCATTTATGTAAGTATCCACCCATTCAACCTCTCACTGTCCAATGGGACCTCAACCTAGTCCTGACCTCTTTAATGAATTCTCCCTTCAAACCACTGACTTTCTTCCCTCTCTCTCTCTCCGCTCCATGAAGGTCACTTTACTTGTTGCCATTTCCTCAGCGAGGAGGATTGGTGAGCTCGGAGCCATGATGGCAAACCCCACCTTCACCACATTCCATAAGGAAAAGGTCTCACTGCAACTGCATCCCGAGTTTCTGCCAGAGGTGGTTTCCCAATTCTACCTCAACCAATCCATACATCTGCCTACCTTCTATCCAAAACCAGAAGCCTCAAACGAGGAATGGCGGCTTCATTCCCTCGATGTGTGTCGAGCACTGGCCTTTTACCTACAAAGGACAAATCTGTTCCAGAAGTCTCTCAGGCTGTTTGTCACCAAAGCAAAGAGAATTAAAGGATGGGCTATTTCCACCCAGAGAATCTCTAAGTGGGTCTTACGGTACATTATGAGCTGGTGTCAGTTGTCAAGGCATCCCCCCACCAGATGGAATAAAAGCCCATTCTACAAGAGTGTAAACATTAACCACAGCCGCACGCTCCACAATGTGCCCCTTGTGGACATAGGAAAGGCGGGCATGTAGAGCAGTGGTCTCCAAAGTGGAGTACGTGCATCCCAGTGGGTGTGCAAGATCATCCCTGGGGGTGCACGCCAGGAGGAGCGCCACCGAAGAAGTGCTGCTGGCACAGCGGCAGCAGCGCTCCCAGACCTTTGATTCTCCAGTAGCAGCTCGGCTCTCCCCGCTCCGTCTTCGGCAGTATGCCGGTGGCAGCTCTTCTTCTTCTTTCTTTTTTTTTTTTTTTTTTGCACTTCCCTAGAGCTGTCCCTGAGGGTGCACGATCCAAAAAGTTGGGAGACCACTGATGTAGAGTACCATACACACCTTTTTCTCTCATTAGGCTATGGTATGTGATCCTGTGATGGACACCTCATTCGGTACAATGGTCCTCTCCTCCTTTCTCTGGTTCCACTATCTTCCTCACACCTTCCTCCTATCTAGGTACTGCTTGTCACTCACCATCAGTGGAATACAATAAGGACCATCACTCAAAGAAGAAGTGATTACTTACCTGAAACTAGAGGTTCTTAGAGATTTGTGGTCACTATCGATATTACAATCCAACCATCCTTCCCCTTTGCTGTGGCTCCGTAGGTCTGCAATGGAAAAGGAACTGGAGATGCAGCCAGTCCACCTCACCCATAATTGCTTTGAGCGAAATATGCGGGTGCACGTGCAGACTGCAGAGCAGTACTACTTTGAAAAGCTACAGCATCAGGCACATGGCACATACGCATAACCCTCAGTGGAATACAGATAGGGACCACACATCTTGAAGAACCTCCAGTTACAGGTAAGTAACCTCCTCTTTTAGGATCCTTTATGCCTGTCTGGTCCTTTTACCCTGCATAAAATAACTAGAGCAGGGGTGAGTATTTTCCCCTAAGTGAATAATTGTGCTCTGAGCATACGAAGATCAGAGGTTTGTGGAAAAAACATTTTTCCCTTTTCCATGACATAACTCCTTTCCAGCTCTAAGAAAAAGTTGCCTACGTATCTCACTTCCCTAGTTCGCATTTTCCCTTAGTGGTTAGTTGAGTTGTACTTTAAACTTCTTGATATTTCTTTCTAATATGTCTGTTATAATGTTTTTAAAAAAATGCTTAATCTGTGTCACTGATACTGTGACACATCAAAAGTATGCAGTCTAGGCACTAGCAAAAATTAATTGGTGATCTTAGCTAAAGTTTTGTGCAAACCATATTAGTAGCCGCAGGGACAGCAACTATTTTCATCTAATCCTTAAATGTATTCTTTCACATTTACGAAGAATGGCACACTGATTAGCCTCACTTTGCAATTCATTTTGTTTCTAGTAAGCAGAACCTCTGGGATTTACTTTGAGAAAACTAGGTTATTCTAACAACTGTTTCATGCAATATCTGATTGCCTCATCCAAAAAAGGAAACAAAATCTGTGGAACCAGCACAAGTTTAATCTCCTGCCTTATCAAAGGGTCTGGCATTGTTTCAAGTTTTGTCAACACTGATAAATTAGATAACAAAGAAATGTACAAGATGATGTGTATGATGTCAGAAATGCAAATACCTGTGGAAAGTTCAAATTCACTGTCACCTCATCAATGCTAGTATTCATGTTCATACCACTGCTTTATGCTAAATTATATTTGCCCCACCTTAATTCTGGAAATTATATTCTTACCAGCACTGATGCCAAAGTTACTCACGTCAGTATCACACCGGCTTCAACATGAACAGTGATCTTATTTGCTGTTCTAGTGCAATCAGCAGGACTAGAACTCACATTTTTTTGGATTTCATCTAGCAAAGAATGCTTCTGATGATGCTTTGTATTTTATAAATAGTGACATCAGCAAATATTATTATAATCTACTCTTATCACAGAAAAGCAGAGATTTGCCTCCTGGGGATGGGAGAGGACAGACTCTCTGGACACACTTCCCAGATCCCCACTGACCTTCTTTTACCCCCTCTTCTTCCCCAGTTTGCAGTCTCTGGGGGAGATCTCTCTGCAGGCTATCACTCCCAGGCTGGGCATAATCCCAACTATACATACAAAATGATGGGGTCTAAATTAGCTGTTACCACTCTAGAATCATTAAGAAAGGGATAGATAATAAGACAGAAAATATCATATTGCCTCTATATAAATCCATGGTACCCCCACATCTTGAATACTGCATGCAGATGTGGTCACCCCATCTCAAAAAAGATGTATTGGAATTGGAAAAGGTTTAGAAAAGGGCAACAAAAATTATTAGGGGTATGGAACAGCTGCCATATGAGGAGAGATTAATAAAACTGGGACTTTTCAGCTTGGAAAAGAGACAATTTAGGTGGGATATGATAGAGGTCTCTAAAATCATGACTGGTGTGGAGAAAGTAAATAAGGAAGTATTATTTCCTCCTCATAACACAAGAACTAGGGGCCACCATATGAAGTTAATAGGCAGCAGGTTTAAAACAAACAAAAGGAAGTATTTTTTCACACAACTCACAGTCAAACTGTGGATCTCCTTGCCAGAGGATGTTGTGAAGGCCAGGACTATAACAGGGTTCAAAGAAGAGCTAGATAAATTCGTGGAGGATATGTCCATCAATGGCTATTAGCTAGGATGGGCAGGGATGGTGTCCCTAGCCTCTGTTTGCCAGAAGCTGAGAGTGGGTGACAGGGAATGGATCACTGGATGATTACCTGTTCTGTTCATTCGCTCTGAAGCACCTGGCATTGGCCACTGTCAAAAGACAGTATACTGAGCTAGATGGACCTTTGATCTGACCCTGTATGGCCGTTCTTATGTTCTAAAAAGAAGGAATCAAAAGATTCAGACCTCAATGCACCTTTATGAGTTCTCAATAGTTTTTAATGAAATCAGTGTAGTAGTAGTAGTAGTAGTAGTAGTAGTAGTAGTAGTAGTAGTAGTAGTTTATTTTAAAATAAATAAATTGACAAATCCATTCTAGGAGCTAGACCTGGAAATATCGCTGCTATTCACAAAGCCTAAGATAGGTGCCCGGACTTCAGTATCTCCTGTTGAAACTGTGGATAAATAATGAAAGAATCATTGCAGCAGGGTTATTGAATCCTGGCACTCCCACATCATGGTTAAGTGTTCTAGCCACCAGGCTACAAAGTTACTCTCGTGTGTGCTTTCTCTCTCACATACACATGACTTCTCTGATCTAGGCCAGAGAGAAGGGATCTCCAGTCTCCCACCTCCCAGGTGAGTAGCTCCACCACTGGGCGAAAAGTTATGAGGGATGTCCCTCTGCCCCCTCCCCAACTGTTTTGTTCTCCCCTCTCCCCACTCCCCGTGCCCCGATCTGATAGGCAGCCTCCATGCCTACCAGATCGGGCCCTTATGGTAAGTTAGGCAGCCAAACACCTATCTATAGTGGTATGTGAATCACTCTGGGACTGAGGTGAGCTTTCGGACATCTAGAGGGAGGCAGCAGTGCGAATGATCAGGGGCAGAAACTTCAGTACCCAGGGTACTTTTTCTATAAAAACTTTGGCACCAAGTGAGGGCACTTACATGGTTTCAACAGATGTTTTGTGCATCATAGTGGTCCCTAAACGGGGACATAGGTGCCTAACTCCTTTTGAGCATTCAGCCCTAATCATTGGCAAAGTTGCTTTAAAAATCTGTTCGTGTTACAGCACCAAAGAATTATTAAGCATTTTAACCTTTAAAATAAATAGTTTATTCACTTTTGCCTCTTGTAAAATTAAGACTCTAATGAAAATTGTAACAAGACCTTAATTGTAGCATTGTGAATGCAAAGCAGTAATGTGAATTTTGGTGTCCAAGTTTATTTCCCTATTAAATTAATCAGATGAGTTGGAAATTAAGTTGGAAATTAAGTCCATTGAAGTCAATAGAAAGACTCCTGCTGACTTCAGTATGCTTTGGATAAGGTCCTCACACTGATTTTATATATATGTGCAACAGCGTTGACTTCAACTGAACTACTACTCATTTTTGTTGCTGTAATTGTGAGAGAAATAAACCCCATTTGTATTTCTTAAACTGATCATTTCTTATTTATTTAGGGAATTCTAAAATGTCATCTCATTTTCAGACTATAAATGGAAACTTTGTCCCAGACATTGGGTTTTAGGACAGATTACACCCTGAGGCTCACATCTGTTATGCCTTGAAGAAATATCTTAGGAGAGCAGAATATATTTAAAAGAAAACAAACTAATTCAAACTCTGAAGTCACCATCACAGAGAGATAAAGGAGCCCATGGCATACACCTCCGTTTAGGGTCAGGTTGGTGGGTAAGAGATAACATACTTTTAAAAGTGTAAAGCTAAAAATGAGAAGTGGAATTTCTTCAGTAAGTTAGGTTGGGAATTCTTTTTTTTTTCATCATTCCTTAATTAGATATTTGAAATTGGGCAGAAAAAAAGAGGAGTCAAAGCATCACATTATGGACTTGATCTTTTCATTAGGCTCTGCTAACTTGTGACGCATTAAGAAAAGGAGTACTTCAGGCACCTTAGAGACTAACAAATTTATTTGAGCATAAGCTTTTGTGAGCTACAGCTCACTTCATCGGATGCATGCAGTGGAAAATACAGTGGGGAGATTTATATACACACACAGAGAACATGAAACAATGAGTCTTACCATACACGCTGTAACAAGAGTGATCAGGTAAGGTGAGCTATTACCAGCAGGAGAGCGGGAGGGAAAAAAACCTTTTGTAGTGATAATCAGGGTGGGCCATTTCCAGCAGTTGGCAAGAATGTGTGAGGAACAGTAGGGGGGGAAATAAACATGGGGAAATAGTTTTACTTCGTGTAATGACACATCCACTCCCGTCTTTATTCAAGCCTAAGTTAATTGTAACCAGTTTGCAAATTAATTCCAATTCAGCAGTCTCTCCTTGGAGTCTGTTTTTGAAGGTTTTTTGTTGAAGAATTGCCACTTTTAGGTCTGTAATCAAGTGACCAAAGAAATTGAAGTGTTCTCCGACTGGTTTTTGAATGTTATAATTCTTGACGTCTGATTTGTGTCCATAGATTCTTTTACGTAGAGACTGTCCAGTTTGGCTAATGTACATGGCAGAGGGGCATTGCTGGCACATGATGGCATATATCACATTGGTAGATGTGCAGGTGAACGAGCCTCTGATAGTGTGGCTGATGTGATTAGGCCCTATGATAGTGTCCCCTGAATAGATATGTGGACATAGTTGGCAATGGGCTTTGTTGCAAGGATAGGTTCCTGAGTTAGTCATTTTATTGTGTGGTGTGTGGTTGCTGGTGAGTATTTGCTTCAGATTGGGGGGCTGTCTGTAAGCAAGGATTGGCCTGTCTCCCAAGATCTGTGAGAGTGATGGGTCGTCCTTCAGGATAGGTTGTAGATCCTTGATGATGCGTTGGAGAGGTTTTAGTTGGGGGCTGAAGGTGAAGGCTAGTGGCATTCTGTTGTTTTCTTTGTTGTGCCTGTCCTGTAGTAGGTAACTTCTGGGTACTCTTCTGGCTTTGTCAATCTGTTTCTTCACTTCAGCAGGTGGGTATTGTAGTTGTAAGAATGCTTGATAGAGATCTTGTAAGTGTTTGTCTCTGTCTGAGGGGTTGGAGCAAATGCAGTTGTATCGTAGAGCTTGGCTGTAGACAATGGATCGTGTAGTGTGGTCTGGATGACAGCTGGAGGCATGTAGGTAGGCGTAGCGGTCAGTAGGTTTCCGGTATAGAGTGGTGTTTATGTGACCATCGCTTATTAGCACAGTAGTGTCCAGGAAGTGGATCTCTTGTGTGGAGTGGTCCAGGCTGAGGTTGATGGTGGGATGGAAATGTTGAAATCCTGGTGGAATTCCTCAAGGGCTTCTTTTCCATGGGTCCAGATGATGACGATGTCATCAGTATAGCGCAAGTAGAGTAGGGGCATTAGGGGACGAGAGCTGAGGAAGCGTTGTTCTAAGTCCGCCATAAAAATGTTGGCATGCCGTGGGGCCATGCGGGTACACATAGCAGTGCCGATGATTTGAAGATATACATTGTCCCCAAATGTGAAATAGTTATGGGTGAGGACAAAGTCACAAAGTTCAGCCACCAGGTTTGCCGTGACATTATCGGGGATACTGTTCCTAACGGCTTCTAGTCCATCTTTGTGTGGAATGTTGGTGTAGAGGGCTTCTACATCCATAGTGGCTAGGATGGTGTTTTCAGGAAGATCACTGATGGATTGTAGTTTCCTCAGGAAGTCAGTGGTGTGTCGAAGATAGCTGGGAGTGCTGGTGACATAGGGCCTGAGGAGGGAGTCTACATAGCTGAACAATCTTGCTGTCAGGGTGCCAATGCCTGAAATGATGGGGCGTCCAGGATTTCCAGGTTTATGGATCTTGGGTAGCAGATAGAATACCCCTGTTCGGGGTTTTAGGGGTGTGTTTGTGCGGATTTGTTCTTGTTCTTTTTCAGGGAGTTTCTTGAGCACATGGTGTAGTTTCTTTTGGCAGCCCTCAGTGGGATCAGAGGATAATGGCTTGTAGAAAGTGGTGTTGGAGAGCTGCCTACTAGCCTCTTGTTCATATTCCGACCTATTCATGATGACGACAGCACCTTATTTGTCAGCCTTTTTGATTATAATGTCAGAGTTGTTTCTGAGGCTGAGGGATCTGATCATCCCTACATTGAAACGCTGTAGTTTGGCTTCTGACTCCTCATCCTCTGACGTAAAGATTCCTTCAGATAAACCAGTTCTGGAAAATGGTGTTGCACATTTCTTTGACCAGCGTCTCTCTCATGTAAACACACAGCAACAGTATATTTATAAAAAACACAAGACAAAACAACCCTCCCTCCCACTACAACAAGACACTCTACACATGCTTCTGCCTCTGGCAAGAGATTAAGAGAACAAACAAGATGTAACAGATGTGTAATCACATTGCTTAATGCACTACTGGAAGGTGCCCAGATACTATCATGATGAGCTCAGTATAAGAGCTTACATAGAATAGAATTTTTAAAATACTGTAGAATGCCAACAAGGCTAATTTAGATAAATGAAATATAAGGATTTCACCTAGTTATTTCATTTATCTAAATTAGCCTTGTTGACATCCTACAGTATTTTCAAAATTCTATTCTGAGTAAGCTCTTATACTGAGCTCATCACAATAGTACCTGAGCACCTTCCAGTAGTGCATTAAACAATGTGATTACACATCTGTTACGTCTTGTTTGTTCTCTCATCCTTTCCCCAGAGAAGCACGTGTAAAGGAGCATCTTGTTGTGGTAGGAGGGGGGATTGTTATGTCTTTTATAAATATACTGTTGCTATGTGTTTATATGAGAGAGGCCTAGTCAAAGAAATGCATGTTGCACTTGGAGTGGAATGTGGTGAGGTTTGTGATAGTTCTTGGGAAAGTTCAACCCTTTCCACGAAGTTCTGACTCCCATACAGACAAGTTTTACCTTTATTGTTGAAAGTTCCATTGTGCCAGTGGAGTGGAGCTGTCAGCCACAATCTTCATCGTGGACCTTTAGGAAGCCTTTTAGATATCCTGGCCTCATGGTGTGGAGTGCTTTGAAGATAAGAATGGAAAAATATTATTGCTATTCCAATGCCATGCACATCTGCAATGCCATTTTCCAGCACTGTTTTATGTGAAGGAATCCTTTGCTTAAAGTATGAGGAGTCAGAAGCCAAACTACAGTGTTTCAATGCAGGGATGATCCGATCCCTCTGCTGGATCAACAATGAGTCACAAGTTAGCAGAGCCTAGTAAAAAGATCAAGTCCATAATATGATGTTTTGGCACCTCTTTTTTTCTACCCAATTTTGAAAGGTTTTTGGAGAATTATACATATAATAGTTGCCCCCAAGCCTGTGTTTGCATATATGCATTCTCCCTTCCAAGGGCTATCTGTTCTGAAATAATTTCTTTGGTCTGTTGATTGTCCCAGTGGGTTTTGTTTCTTTAGTGTAGACAAAAAAATCTTGCTTACAAAAATATGTTACTTCACAAAAAATAATATTTTGGTTATGTTCAAGAAATAAATTATACTTGTAGTTTTGAAATAATCAAACTGGTTGGGATTTTCAGACATTTCTAAGGTTATGTCTATGCTGCAGTTAGACACTCATGGCTGGCACATGCCAGCTGACTCCAGCTTGCGGGACTCAGGCTGTGAGGTGGTTTAATTGAAGTGTAGATTTCCAGGTTTGGGCTGGAGCCCAGGCTCTAAGATCCTGAAAGGTGGGTGGGTCCCAGCAGCCTGAGCCCAGAAGTCGACACTTCAATTAAACAGCCCTGCAGCCTGAGCCCCACAAACCTAAGTCAACTGGCATGGGCCAGCCATGGGTTTTTAATTGCAGTGTAGACATGCCCTAAGTGTCTTAGAAGTACAAATCCCATTGACTTATGCACTTTTGACACTTATTCATTATTTTGACTATGAAAGTTGCAGATAGGAGGACTCCGCAAAGGAATGCAGGGCTTTTTTGTTAAGTCATACTGATGAAAGGTGCTGGAATTCTGCATAGAGGTGCAGAATTATTTTGGCTGACTCTTAGGTCAGTTCAGGTGGGCCTTTTATCTCCAACTCAAATTATAAAAGGTCTTCTCATTGAGGCAGAAGAAGTTGGGTTGCAGAAGTTTCTGCAAGGAAAACTATAGGAATAGTTAAGCTCTGGAGAAAAGCCTAAGATGAAATAGAAGTTATTTACATTAACAATAAATGACAGCACCCTTGAGTGGGAAACTTGAGCTATAGCCAGTGTGCATATATTCACAACAGAGTGGGAGCTCAGTCTATATACATGAGAATTGTAGTGTGACTTGCACAGCACTAAATTAAAAGTTTAGCCTAAAAAAGTATGATTGAGGATCAAATCTGCATAAATTTCAGCTTGTTTAATTATAGCTAGGCTTAAATCACAGTGTTTAAACTTTTAGGGCCAAATTGGAGCTGACCTTTGTATGCATGGAGTCTTCTCCACTGCACACCTTCTGCGCCACACACAAGGGCCTGCCACAGTCGCAATCCTTGTGTTCTAGAGAATGGAGGCTGCTCCTTGAAAGCATCCCTTTGGGCACACATCTCCTGATAGGAAAAAAAGAGGTTTTCTTAACTTGAATTAGCTAATTCAAGGTAAAAATTCTAGTGAAATAAGGGAGTTTTGTAGTTTTGACACATTATCACATTGAGATAGAGACTAAGGCCGGGTCTACACTACGGGGTTAGGTCGATTTAAAAATGACTGCGTCCACACAGCCAACCCCGTTCTGTCGACCTAAAGGGCTCTTAAAATTAACTTCTGTACTCTTCCCAGACGAGGGGAGTAGCGCTAAAATCGACCTTGCTGGGTTGAATTTGGGGTAGTGCAGATGCAAATCGACGGTATTGGCTTCCGGGAGCTATCCCAGAGTGCTCCATTATGACTGCTCTGGACAGCACTTTGAACTCCGATGAACTAGCCAGGTACACTGGAAAAGCCCTGGGAACTTTTCAATTTCATTTCCAGTTTGGTCAGCGTGGCGAACTCAGCAGCACAGGTGACAATGCAGTCCCTCCAGAATCGCAAATGAGCTCCAGCACGGACCAAAAGGGAGACACTGGATCTGATTGCTGTATGGGGAGAAGCATCTGTGCAGGCCGAACCCCAATCAAAAGGAAGAAATGCAAATATATTTGCCAAAATCTCACAGGGCATGTTGGACAGAGGCTACAACGGACACACAGCCCTGCTGTGTGAAAATTAAGGAGCTCAGGCAAGCCTACCAAAAGACAAAGGAGGCAAGCGGTCGCTCTGGGTCAGAGCCCCATACATGCCGCTTCTAGGATCAGCTGCATGGCATTCTAGTGGGGGACCCTACCACTATCCCACCACTGTCCGTGGACATCTGCAAAGGGCGAGTCTCACGCAACAGGGAGTAGAATTTGGGGGAGGAGGAGAGTGCATAGCAGGCAAGTGGTGAATCCGTTCTCCCCGGCAGCCAGGATCTTTTCATCGCCATGGAGCCAATACCCACTCAATGCGGGATCCCCGACCCTGAAGCTGGTGAAGGCACCTCTGGTGAGTGCACATTTATAACTACAGTACAGGGTTTAAAAGCAATTATGTTTAATGTTTGATATGCCTTGAAGAATTGGGATGCTCTCCTGGAGGTACTCTGAAAGCCTTTGCAGAAGGTTTCTGGAGAGGGATGCCTTCACTGTAGGACACTTTACCACGCCAAACCAGTAGCAAGTATTCTTGAATCATTGCAGCACAAAGCATGGCAATGAATGGTCCTGGGTTTTGGTCGCATTCAAGCAACATTCGGTCTATATCTTTTTGTGTTATCCTCAGTAGAGTGATATCATTCATGGTCAGCAGGTTGAAATAGGGGAATTTTTGTAAGGGAACAGTAAAAGGACCCCGTTCATGCTGGTCTGTTTGTGCTGGGCTAAAAGGATCATCCCAGAGAATAGCCACGCGGCGGGGGGAAGGTGTGAAGGGATCATCCCGGAGAATAGCCACACGGTGGGCTGGGGGTAGGTGTGTGCTGTACATCCACCCGAAAACCGCAGCCCCCCCTTTTAAAAGTGAAACCCAACCCATTGCTTGCTCTGAGAAAGGAGGGTGCTGCAGTTTGAAAACATTCCCACATGTTATGAAGGCGTAAAAAGCCAACCCGACTTACCAAAAGGCTTACCATGGCTGACTGGAAACCGAATTCTGTTGCCCAGCCGTGGGTGATGTATCACCATACCGGCAGGTGCTCAATGTAAAGGGCAAAATGTGACCTTGTACCTAAAGCACAGGTGCTGTCTGCTGTGAATTGCTTGATTCACTGTGAATGAGTCTCCCTTTTGTTCTCAGAAATGTATCTTCATAAATTTTACTCTCCCTTTTTATCTCACCCCAGGTGCAAATGTTTCTACGTTTCTATCATCTCCGTCACAGAGGTTATCACAGATTAGAAGGTGAAAAAAATGCACTTGCGATGGCATGTTTTCCAAGCTCATGCAGTCCTCCCGCACTGATAGGGCTCAGCTTCAATGCATGGAGGTATTCAGTGGCAGAGGCCAGGAAAGAATAAAGTGAGCGCAAAGAGCGGAGGCAGGATGCAATGCTGAGGCTAATGGGGGAGCAAATGGACATGATGAAGCGTCTGTTGGGGGAGCAAATGGACATGATGAAGCGTCTGTTGGAGCTGCAGGAAAGCCAACAAGAGCACAGCCCCCCGCTGCATCCATTGTATAACCGCATGTCCTCCTCCCCAAGTTCCATATCCGCCTCACCCAGACGCCCAAGAACGCGGGGGTGGGGAGCTCCAGGCACCCAGCCACTCTACTCCAGAGGATGGCCCAAGCAACAGAAGGCTGTCATTCAGACAGTTTGATTTTTAGTGTGGCTACAATAAATAATGTGGCCTTGTCCTTCCCTCCTCCTCACCCCACCCAGGATACCTAGTCTGTTATCTCTTTTTTTTTAATTAATAAAGAAATAATGCATCGTTTCAAAACAATAGTTACTTTATTTCAAAGGGGGTAGGGTCGTTAGCTTACAGTAAGTCCCTTCTTGCAGTTGCTCGAACAGCCCGGAGTTCCTAAAGATGGGAGCGTCATGTACCTTTCCTGGCCATCCCACGTTGATGTCGATGAAACGTCCCTTGTGATCCACCAGTGCTTGCAGCACCATTGAGAAGTACCCCTTGCAGTTCACGTACTGGTTGGCAAGGTGGTCCAGTGTCAAGATGGGGATATGCGTTACGTCTATCACCCCACCACAATTAGGAAACCCCATTGCAGGAAAGCCATCCAGTATGACCTGCACATTTTGCAGAGTCACTACCCTTGATAATAGAAAGTCAGTGATTACGTTGGCTACTTGGATCACAGCAGCCCTCACAGTAGACTTGCCCACTCCAAATTGATTCCCAGCTGACTGGTAGCAGTCAGGCATTGCAGGCTTACACAGCGTTATTGCCACTCACTTCTCAACTATCAGGGCAGTTCCCATCTTGCTTTCCCCCACCCTGAACCGCAGGAGTACCAACTTCCAGAGTTCCAGGAAAGTGGCCTTACGCATGCAGAAGTTTTGCAGCCACGCTGAATCATCCCATACCTGCAACACTATGTGGTCCCACCAGTCTGTGCTTGTTTGCCTGGTCCAGAATCAGCGTTCCACTGTATCAACCAGCCCCACTGCCACCATGATGTCCCAATTGCCACAGCCCATGCTTTCAGAAACATCTGTGTCCACGTCCTCATCAAAATCCTCCTCGTGCTGGCGTCTCTTAGCCTGGTTCTGCATATACTCCAGGATAATGCTCAAGGTGTTTACAATGCTCACAACAGCAGCCGTGACAGTGAGCTGAGCAGGCTCCATGCTTGCCGTGGTATGGCATCTGCATGGGTAACCCAGGAAAAAAGGCATGAAACGATTGTCTGCCATTGCTTTCACAGAGGGAGGGGTGACTGACGACATGTACCCGAAACCACCCGCGACAATGTTTTTGCCCCATCAGGCATTGGGAGCTTACCCCAGAATTCCAATGGGCAGTGGAGACTGCGGGAACTGTGGTATAGCTACCCACAGTGCACCGCTCTGTAAATCGATGCTAGCCACGGTAGTGAGGACGCACTCTGCCGACTTAATGTGCTTAGTGGGGACATACGCAATCGACTGTATAAAATAGATTTCTAAAAATTGACTTCTGTACAATTGATGTAATTTCATAGTGTAGATATACCCTTAGACTCTCCTATAGTCTTTAAGTTGACCTGCTAACTCGTGTGAAAACTGTATCTGTCTTGTCTTCACTAGAATTCTACTTCGGGTTAGCTATTTTAAGAACACATCATTTTTTTCCATAGAAGACAAGACCTAAGGAAAGAGGTAGGGTCATAGCATTATAATGTAGTGGTGTTATACTGTACTTTATTACTCTCTTCAGCTCATTCCGTCTCATAGTGCATGAAGTTTCTGGTAGATTTTGTTTTATACCATTCAGCTGCAATTTCCCTTCCCCCCCGCACGCCCTTTAATTTCTGTGTTTTATTATACCTTAGTTTTTTCTGATCTTTCTATATGCTAGATTTCCAGTTCCAGATCTTTCTTTGTAACTCTGATGGGGCATGGACTGTTCAGATATTAGCTATTAGTCTTCAACATATTAGCTGGAGCAATGAGGAAATAAAAAGAGGGGTGTGTGTGTGTGTGTGTGTGTGTGTGTGTGTATTATAGGAGGAGTAAATCGAACAGTTTCTGACTCCAAAGTACAATTTTTCTCAAGACAGCTGTCAGACTTTTAAGTCTTCTACCATTCATTCAAAAGGCTTGACAATCAGGGTTTGGTTTAGATTTACAGTTCAGTGGTCTCTGTCCTATCTGAAACCTAGTGCACTAACTTTTCCCTATAATTATATTCTGTTTGATCTTCTGCTACAGATGTCTGGAGAGTTGAGGGGGTTATTTTTGTGTTCATTATTGGAACTGACAGTCTTGAAAAAAAGTCTTATTCACGGCTGTGAAATATTCTGTAAGTGTTTAAGACATTTCACATGTCATTGAGTGTCTTCCAAGGAAAAAAAATAGTTTAGCTGTACAAATCAAAAAAGAAAGATACTGATCAATATTCTTAATTTTGTTTTGTACACTATTAAATTATCAGTTGTTATTAATCAATATCATAGAAATGATGTACCCAAACAATTGGAATAATTAAGGTGCATATTTGTCACACTGATATTCTACAACAAACTGTTCAATTGGATATATAAAGAGTAGCCTTAGGCTATTCTAGATAATATTACTTTACTTCGGTGTTTTTCCTTATTGGCAAGAAGAAATCTGTTTATGGTAAAGAATTTTGAGGGTTGTTTTGCTTGTTACCACAACACTGAGAATGTGATTTGTAGCTTCCTCAGCCTGGGAGACAGGACAAAACAGGAAAGTTGTCAATATGACCATCAAACTACAGAACAGTAGTTACAACAGATGCAGCAGTGGTGCCTTCAGGCAACATCATTCAGCATCCTGTATGTTAGTCTTAAGTACTAAATGAAAAAGTAAAAAGGGTTGAGACAAAGATGTGAAATATCTCTGACAGCTGGAATCCTTCAAAATAAAAATGAGATATTTGTCATTTAACTTCCCGTAACAATGTTCTATATGATTCCCTTAATCCTGAATCAGTCCTAATTCATTCATTCACATGACATATGTCCAGTTGAATATGTAATACAATTGCCTTTTCATCCAAATCCTTCTCTTTTTCTACTTCCCTGTTACTATTGGCCTTTCTACTTTCCTACCAATTTCTCAGGCTTGAAATTTTGTCATTATCTTTGCCTCCCACCTGCCTATTAACCTACACATTTATTTCAAGAATAACTTGACTCCTCCCTGAAAAGAAAAAAAAAGGATAAATTAAATTAGTTCTATATTTAAAATAAATAGAGAAATGTTAATATGATGCATGCTAAACTTTGTTAGTAAATCACATTCATTACACTCTCTACCTTCCTTCATTGGAACTGTTTAAATTGTAAGCTCTTCATGGTAGGGGCCTGTTTTCATATATCTCTGGAAAACCACTTGCCTATATAAATAAAAATAATGAAAAACATTTTCCCTGGTACCAAGAAGCAAATTTTAAAAACTAACAAATCAGCCATATGTGACATTTCACTATAACTAAAAAAACAGCTATAATAGTAAGAGATTAGCTCTTTAAATGGTCAAATAAAACAATATAATAATAATATAAGCAGTTATATAATGTTTTTCACCTCTAGTTTCTCAATACTTTTTATAAAGGTTTATAAATATAATTTGTCTCAGCTTTACAGATGGGGAAATTGAACTGTCGACAGGTTATTTGACATAATTAGGACTGCCTTTACTTATCTTAAATTCATATATATAAGCCTGAATTTGTGGGATAAGGAACAAAATAGCCCTAATTGTGTCTTGTTTAACCTGGCCTATTAAATAGCTATCCCCAGTCTAATAGGTCTTTTTTTGCTTATTTTGTGCTGTATTGGAAGTGTCTTTGATCAAATAACTTTTTGTTTATTAATTATTATGACATTTTAAACTAAATTATCACATTGATGCAAAAAGATGACATATTTTAATAAAAACAAACTCCCATTACGAATTTGGGAAATTTTAAGACTAAAATTAGTCATCACTATGCAAGGTAAACATAGAATCATAGAAATATTGGGCTGGAAGGTGCATGAAGAAGTCATCAAGTCCAGCCTTTTGCTCTGAGACAGGACCAAGTAAACCTAGACCATCCCTGACAGCTGTTTGTCTAACCTGTTCTTAAAAACCTCCCATGATGGGAATTCCACAACCTCACTTGGAAGCCTATTCCAGATCTTAACTATCCTTACAGTTATGAAGTGTTTCCTAACATCTAACTTAAATCTCCCTTGTTACAGATTAAGCGCATTGCTTGTCCTTCCTTCTGTGGACGTGGGGAGCAATTGATTACAATTCTCTTTATAACACCCTTTTACATATTTGAAGACTGTAAGCAGATCCCTCCCTCAGTCTTTTTTTCTCAAGGTTAAACATGACTGTTTTTAACCTTTCCTCACAAGTCAGGTTTTCTAAACCTTTTATCATTTTTGTTACTCTCCTCTGCTCTCCCCAATTTGTCCACTTCTTTCCTAAAATGTGCTGCCCAGAATTAATTGGACACATTACTATTGCTGAGGCTTCAGCAGTGCTGAAAAGAGCAGGAGAGTCACCTCCCATGTCTTACATAAGATGCTTCTGTTAATACACTCCAGAAAGATATTTGCCTTTTTCACAATTCTATCACATTATTGACTCATATTCAATTTGTGATGTGTTGTAACACCCAGATCTTTTTCAGCAGAACTACCACGTAGCCAGTTTTCCCCCATTTTGTAGTTGTGCATTTGATTTTTCCTTTCTAAGTCAAATACTTTGCACTTATCTTTACTGATTTTTATCTTGCCAATTTCAGATCAACTTCACAGTTTATCAAGGTTGCTTTGAATTCTAATTCTGTCCTCCAAGGTGCTTGCAACCCATCTCAGCTTAGTTCCTTGTGCAGGTTTTATAAGCGTATTCTCCACCTCATTATCCAAGTCATTATGACAATATTGAATAGTACTTGACTCAGGACTGACCCCCTGTGGGACCCCACTAGATAGGTCCTCACAGTTTGACAGTGAACCACTGAGAGCTACTCTGAATAAGAGTACAAAAATGGGCATGCTGACCAATGGTCCATCGAGCCCAGTATCCTGTTTTCTGACAGTGGCCAGTGCCAGATGCTTCAGAGGGAATGAACAGAACAAGTCAATTGATCCATCCCCTGTCATGCAGTTCCAGCTTCTAGCAGTCAAAGGTTTAGGGATATCCAGAGCATGGGGTTGTGCCCCTGACTATCTTGACTAATAGCCATGGTTGGACCTATCCTCTGTGAATTTATGTAATTCTTTTTTGAACCCAGTTATACTTCTGACCTTCACAATATCCTATGGCAATGAATTCTACAGGTTGACTGTGTGTTGTGTAATGTACTTCGTTTTGTTTGTTTTAAACCTGCTGCCTATTAATTTTATTCGGTGACCACTGGTACTTGTATTATGGTGGGAAGGAGTAAATAATACTTCCTTATAAACTTTCTCCACACCATTCATGATTTTATAGACCTCTATCATATCCGCACTTTAGTTGTCTCTTTTCTGAGATGAACAGTCCCAGTGTTTTTAATCTCTCCTCAAATGGAAACTGTTCCATATCCCTAATAATTTTTGTTGCCCTTCTTTGAACCTTTCTGAATTCTAAAATATCTTTTTTGATATGAGACAACTAGAACTGCACCCAGGCATACCATGGATTCATATAGTGGCATTATTTTCTGTCTTCTTATCTATCCGTTTGGTAATGGCTCCTAACATTCTGTTAGCTTTTTTGACTGCTGTTGCCCATTGAGCAACTGTTTTCCAGAGCTATTCACAATAATGCCAAGATCTCTTTCTTGAGTGGTAACAGCTAATTTAGATCCCATCAGTTTGTATGTGTAGCTGGGATTATGTTTTTCCAGTGTGCATTACTTTGCATTTATCAACTTCGAATTTCATCTGCCATATTGTTGTCCGGTCACCTAGTTTTGTGAAATCCCTTTGTAACTCTTCAAAGTCAGCTTTCAACTTAACTATTTTGAGTAATGTATCATCTGCAAACTTTATCACCTCCCTGTTTCATCCCCTTTTTCAGTTCATTTATGAATGTGTTGAACAGCACTGCTCCTAGCACAGATCTTTGAGGGATCCCACTATTTACTTCTGTCCATTGTAAAAACTGACCAGTTATTCCTACTCTTTTGTTTTCTTGTCTTCCTTGAGTGCTCAATCATCCAGTGGCCCCTCTGGGTGTTTGGCAGGCTTCCTGCTTCTGATGTACTTCAGAACAATTTTGCTGTTAGTTTTTTGTCTTTTGGTAGTTGCTTTTCAAATTCTTCTTTGGCCTGCTTATTTATATTTGACTTGCCAGAGTTTGTTCCTTTCTATTTTTCTCGGTAGGATTTGACTTCCAATTTTTAAAAGATATATTTTTGTCTCTATCTGCCTCTTTTACTCTTACTGTTTTAATTTGGGGTATACATGTAGTTTGAGCTTCTATTATGATGTTTTTTAAAAAGTTTCCTTGAAGCTTGCAGGCATTTCACTTTTGTGACTGTTCCCTGTAATTTCCATTTAACTATCCTCCTCATTTTAGCGCAGCTCTCCTTTTTGAAATTCAGTGCTACTGTGATAGGTTTCTTTGGTAATTCCCCCCAAGGATGTTGGTTGCTATTATCAAGCAGTTCAGCTATATTCAGTTCTTGGACCAGATCCTGTGCGCTGCTTAGGACTAAATCAGGAATTACCTCTCCCTTTGTGGGTTTCAGGACTAGATGCTCCAAGAAGCAGTCATTAATGGTATCTAGAAATTTTATCTCTGCATCTCATCCTGAGGTGATATGTACCATGTCAATATGGGGATAGTTGAAATCCCCCATTATTACTGGGTTTTTTGTTTTTTGTCTAATCTCCTTGAGCATTTCACTGTCACCATCACCTTCCTGGTCAGATGGTTGGTAGAATATTCCTACTGCTATATGCTTGATATTCAAGCACAGAATTTCTGTTTAAAGATGTTCTATAGTAATGTCTATGGCTTTCAACCAATTGTGCACCCACCTTCTAGTAATTTTATCTGGACCATATTTCCCTAGTTTACTTAAAAGAATGTCATGTAGGACTGTGTCGAAAACTTTACTAAAATCAAGATATATCATGTTTACTCCTTCTCCCTATGACCAGGCCAGCAAACCCGTCAAAGAAGGAAATTAGGTTGGTTTGGCATGATTTGTTCATGACAAATCCATGCTGGCTATTCCTTATAACCCTATTATCCTCTAAGTGTTACAAATTGATTGTTTAAATAATTTGTTTCAGTCTTTTAACAGGTATTGCAGTTAGGCTGACTGGTCTATAATTCCATGGGTCCTCTTTGTTCCCCTTTTAAAGACAGGTATTATGTTTGCCCTTCTTCAGTCCTCTTGGACACATCATCAAATCATTGCTAATGGTTCCAAGATTGCTTTAACTAGTTCCTAGGATGAATTTCATCATGCCCTGCAACAATTTATCAAAATATTCTTTAAGCTGTTCTTTCTTTATTTTGGCTTGTGTTCCTTCCCCCTTGTTAATATTAATTGTGTTGATTATCTGTTCTCCATGAAGACTTAAGCAAAACAGGCATTAAACAACACAGACTTCTTGATTTCATCAGTTATTATCTCTCCTGTTCCCACTAAGTAGAGGACTTGCACTTTTCTTCATGTCTTTTGCTTCTAATGTTTTGAAAAAAGTTGTTCTTATAGCCTTTTATGTCCCTTACTAGGTAACTCCTTTTGTGGCTTAGCCTTTCTTATTTTGTCCCTATAAGCTTGCAGTGCAGGTAACCAAATATCCATGAATGTCACGAGTTATATAGTCATTCCAAATGAGTGTCAATAAAACATGTATTCCATAACGTAACATCATGTATTCTGATATTATTACATATATTGTGCAGAAAATCTCCTTTAGAACTGTTTTAGAGGCTTAAACAAAAAGTAAGGACTCTTTCATATACCTTCACCTAAAACCAGAGCGTCTTTGTATCATGAGTAAAGCTGTACAGGCCTGGAAGGGAAAGAAACTTACCTGTTTGTCACTAAAAAATGTTAGAAACCTCTAACTGTGACCTAGAATAAGAATTTCTATTTATATTACAACATGATTTTAAATTAGCATATTTATACATCAGCATAAATAAGCTGAATTATAGAGTATCAATAATGAGAGCAAAAATATCACAGTTGATCTGCTTCTTAGTAAAGAGTTATGCACAGATACTATACCAGTTTAATTTTTTACCCTCTTTGCTCCTGCCTTGATCATTTTAGTTATAAGGCATATCATCTGGATACCTGTATTTCTCTTTTTTTTTCTTGTTTTGTTTTGTTTGTTTTTTTAGTTGAATTGTATTAACAGTTTTTGTGTGAATTTGTTCACTCTTTCTGGTGGGTTCTAAATACTGTAACAGAACTTTTCTGATTACCCTGAAAGCTAAAATCTCTGCCCAGCAGCCAGCTGACTAGCCAGGTTAGATGCTAGGCAGATGCAGAAGGCTACTGTGGTGAAGGAATCCTTTCCCTCAAGCCTCAGAGTGACTACAAAATCTGGTCTAGTTTATTGGCTGAAGTAGGCTCTGCAGCCCCATCCCCCATGAAACAGAAGACAAGAGGACCAAGTAGCAATGGAACCCCAAACCCTGCCTCTCCCCCAGAACACCCATAGCCTAGCCTTTCCTTCCCCATACATGATGCACTGCAGAAGGTCCAAATGGGTTTTTACACTATGCAGGGGATAGATATTTCTTTTCACCTGCAGGACATTCCACATACAGCCCATCCCATTTCATCGCCAGAGAAGCAGAACCTGAATTGTAATCTGTTTATAGTATTTCTTATCTAGATAGTTAGGAATCCTTTGAAAGTTATTCTAACAAGTTAGCAATTTCCTTTGCAGTCAAGAACTAAGGATTGTTTTAAATAGTTGTTGATGGTGTGCGTATAAACTTTTGGTAACAAAGCATTCACAAATTCTCAAATATGACTGTAAATCATACCATACAATCTAGCAAAAAGACAGTTGAATTTGAACAGATTCTAAATGACAAGACCTTATTACTGCCATAGAAGTTCCAATTATCATATCACAAAAGACTTTCGCAGACATCTTTGATAGAGGAAATAACTTCCCCCTCTTCACCATGGCAGTCCTAACAAAAAGATTGTCCTTTACAAAATTGTCTTAAAAAGTCCACTGTATAGGGCAAAAATGTATGTTATGCATTTTGTTTGCCAAACTGTGATGTCTTTACTTGTTAATTTTTCTTTTCACCATGTAGAAGTATTTCAACAGCACTACATTTCTATGCATTCCAGATGGACCCTAAGGCAGGATTTAATCCTGATATCACAGATGCACAATAATGAAAGGCAGTCAGGCCTCCCAGCTGTTCTTAAGCTGCTTGCTTGTTCATTTTGGCTGGAAATGAAAATGTATTGAGGGGCAGAGGGAGATGTGTGAAAAACCTATTAAACCAGGTGACTAAATCTCTCAAAAGACCAAGAACCAGTGAGCAGCAAAACCAGACCAAACCAAATGGCTACTTGAATACCTTCTCAAAGGATTTAAATTTGACACCCAGCAAAAGATTGTTGTACTATGAATTTGGTTGTGCTTCTGCATGAATTTGGTTGTGCTTAACCAGTATGTTTTCCATTTTGTTGTAGGACTGTACTTTGTGAAAAACAGTAGTAACCAGTGTTGTTGACCTCAGAGATTTGCGGGATCAAATGAAGCATGCTGGGCTGGATGCTTTGATCTTAACTAAAAGAAAAGGAGTACTTGTGGCACTTTAGAGACTAACAAATTTATTTGAGCATTAGCTTTCATGAGCTACAGCTTTTCATCGGATGCATGCAGTGGAAAATACAGTGGGGAGATTTTATATACACAGAGAACATGAAACAATGGGTATTACCATACACACTGTAAAAAGAGTGATCACATAAGGTGAGCTTATGCTCAAATAAATTTGTTAGCCTCTAAGGTGCCACAGGTACTCCTTTTCTTTTTGCGAAAACATACTAACACGGCCGCTACTCTGAAACTTGATCTTATCTGTGAATGCAAACTTCACTTTGCATTGTCATTGGCAGGGAGATAGATTATCTAGTCTAACAGGTTTTTCGCTTCTAAACTTCATCTGCTGCATATGGGATATTATTTTGCAAACCTGTACTGAATTATCTATGTAAAAAAACAAACCTTACCACAATACCTGAAACAATCAGGAACTTTTGGCTTAGGCGGTCAGTTATCTGTGTAACAATGTGATCTTATTTCTTTTACTCTTGTCTTCTTTCCCACCCCTTCTCTCAGGATGGCCTGAGGGACAGTAGAACAGTTAGTTTGACATCAGCCCTAGGCAAAATAATGGACAAGCTGATATGGAATTCAGTTAATAAAGAATTAAGGGATAGGAATATAATTAATGCCAGTTATATGGTTTAATGGAAAACAGGTCTTGCTAAACAAACTTCATTTCATTCTTTGATGAGATTACAAGTTTGGTTGACAAAGGTATCTGTGTGGATGTAATATACTTAGAATTTTGTAAGAATTTGACTTCTGCGTGACATTCTGAAGAAAAAATTGGAACTATGCAATCTCAATATAACGCACATTAAATAGATTAAGAACTGGCTAACTGACCAGCCTTAAAAAGTAGTTGTCAGTGAGGAATCCATCATTGAATGGATTTCTAGTGGGTCCTACAGGGATCAGGACAAGACCTGATGCTATTCAGCATTTTCATCGATGATCTCAAAGTAAATATAAAATCATTGCTGATGAAATTTGGGATAATGCACACATTGATGGAATAGTAAATAATGAGGGGGACAGGGCAGTCATATAGATTGAGCGGGATCATTTGGTAAGCTGGAACCACAAAAATGATTTGGGGGTGGAGAGAGTGCCTTACAGCAAGACTTAAATCAGGGGTCTCAAACTCAAATGACCACCAGGGCCACATGAGGACTGGTACATTGGCCTGAGGGCTGCACCACTGACCACTCCGCTTCTGCTGCCCCGGCCCCGCCCCCTCTCCACCCCTTCTGTGAGGCCCTGCCCCGTGCCCTGCCTCTTCCCATCCCTTCCCTGCCCCCATTCCAATCCCTTCCCTGAAACCCCCACCCCAACTCCACCCCCCTCCTGCCCCCAGGGGGAGCAGAAAGGGTGCAACGGGGGGCTCAGGGCAGGGGGTTGGGGTGCAGGAGGGGTGCGAGGTGCACCAGGGGACTCGGGGCAAGGGGTTAGTGATCAGGAGGGGTGCGGGGTATGGCAGGGGGCTCAGGGAAGGGGTCAGGGTGTGGGGTGCAGCAGGGGGCTCAGGGCAGGAGGTCGGGGTGCAGGAGGTGTGGGATGTGGCAGGGGGCTCAAGGCAGGGGGTTTGGCTGCAGGAGGGGTTCGGGGGATGGGTCTGGCCCAGCGCGTACCGGGGGCAGGGCAGGCTGGCTCTCTCCCTGGCCTGGCCTGCCCTGCCCTGCCCTGCCCGCCCCCGCGCCACTCCGGGAAGTGGCCGGGACCTGGGGGGCACGGGGATCTGTGAGGAGCGGCCAGGGCAACGCATAGACCCCTGTACCCCCCCCCCCCAGGTCCCGGTCGCTTCCCGGAGTGGGGCAGGGCAGGGCCGCGTGTTTTAGACCCCTGACTTAAATGGTGAGGAAGTTATATATCCAAAAGCTTTTCATAAGGTGTTTTGTCTGGTAATTCAGAAGACACGGCAAGCCTGTAGACTGATATTAAATTACGAAGTATACATTCACTGCACTTGTTTAGCAAAAAATTTGTTTTCTATTTCAGAGGAAGAAGCTGATCCAAACAGCATTGTTACAGAATATCTACAGGAGAAGAAAAAGTATGAAGATCTGCGGAAGCAGCAGCCAAAGAAAGGGATTTCTCGTGAAGATCAGGTAGTTGCTTAAAATAATAAAACTGACACTAAGGAAAATCTGTTTCACAGAAAACTCTGGAAAAGTTTCTTATCTCTTCAATTGTATGACACAAAATCTCACTCCGAGAAAAAGCTTGGCTTAATTCTTTAAAAAAGAGGACTCAGTGGTCTCTTATGTGGGTTATTCAGCCATAGGTGCTGGGAAAGTCTGTGAAGTTTCCAGTCAGTTCTTCAGTCAGAACATCAATATTGCTATGCTTGAAAGTGCCATGAGTTTGCCCCCAAAAAAATTCGGGAGAGAAGGGCTATCCACATAGACAACGAGGAGTCTCCAGTGGCACCTTAAAGACTAACAGATTTATTTTGGCATAAACTTTCATGGGTAAAAAACCCCACTTCTTCAGATGCATGGAGTGAAAATTACAGATATGCCGTCCCTCCGCTGCTGCTATCCATACTATCATGTCTACACTGTTGTTTCTACTCACACTAGCTCAATGAGAGCTAGCACAAATATATGTATGTGAGCAGGAGAATCACACCCCTAGCTCATTGTGTAAATGTCACTTAGTGCATGTGGTCACAGCCAGTGTCACTATTGTTGCAAAAAGTTTCCCTTATGTTCCCCTGCTCTCCATAACATTTACCTTTTGGCCTGATTTGTTACATGCTTGGTCTCTGTTCAAAATTGACTTTTTAATTAAGTTTTCAAGAGATTACAACCATAGTTGTAGTAGTTTTGAAATGGACAAAAATATATTAGGTGAAAGTGATCATGAAATGGTAAAGTTCGTGATTCTAAGGAATGGGAGGAGGGAAAAACAGCACAATAAACATAATGGATTTCAAGAAGGCAGACTTTAGCAAACTCAGGGAGTTGGTAGGTAAGATATCATGGGAAGCAAGTCTAAGGGGAAAAACAGTTCAAGAGTTGGCATTTTTTCTAAGAGACATTATTATGGGCACAAGAGAAAACTACCCCACTGTGTAGGAAAGATAGGAAGTATGGCAAGAGACCACCCTGGCTTAACCAGGAGATCTTCAATTATCTGAAACTCAAAAAAGAATCCTACAAAAAGTGGAAACTAGGTCAAATTACAAAAAATGAATATAAACAAATAACACAAGTATGTAGGAACAAAATTAGAAAGGCCAAGGCACAAAATGAGATTAAACCTAGCTAGAGACATAAAGGGTAATAAGAAAATATACATTAGAAGCAAGAGGAAAACCAAAGACAGGGTAGACCCATTACTCAGTGATGGGGGAAAAACAATCACAGAAAATGTGAAAAAGGCAGAAGTGCTAAATGACTTTTTTGTTTTAGTTTTCACCAAAAAGGTTAGTAGCGATTGAATGTCTAACATAGTGAATGCCAGTGAAAATGAAGTAGGATCAGAGGCTAAAATAGGGAAAGAACAAGTTAAAATTATTTAGGTTAGATGTCTTCAAGTCATCAGGGTCTGATGAAATACATCCTAGAATACTCAAGGAGATGATTGAGGAGATATCTGAGGTATTAATGATTATCTTCGAAAAGTCATGGAAGACGGAAGAGATTCCAGAACACTGGGAGAGGGCAAATATGCCAATCTGTAAAAAGGGAAATAAGGACAACCTGGGGAATTACAGACCAGTCAGCTTAACTTCAACACCCAGAATGATAATGGAGCAAATAATTAAGCAATGAATTGGCAAACACCTACAATATGATAAGTTAACAAGTAACAGCATGGATTTGTCAAGAACAAATCATGTCAAACCAACCTGATAGCTTTCTTTGTCAGGATAGCAAGCCTTGTGGATGGGAGGGAAGCAGTAGATGTGGTATATCTTGACTTTGGTACTGTCTAGCCTGACCTTCTCATAAATAAACAGGATGGTGCTACTATAAGGTGGGTGCATAACTGGTTGGAAAACCGTTCCCAGAGTGGAAGGGCATATCACACACAAACCTTTCACTTCTGCTGCGTCCCAGTACTGCTGTTGGGATGCCATTGCCCTCATCAGAGGATTAACAGGGGAAGGAAAGGGGATTGTTTCTTCGCTGTACCAAACACGAGGCAACCCGGTCTCCTTTCCCATCTTCTTTGAGGTGTCTCATAGAATCATAGAAGATTAGGGTTGGAAGAGACCTCAGGAGGTCATCTAGTCCAGTGGTCTCCAAAGTGGGGTGCGCGCACCCCAGGAGGTGCACAAGACCATCCCTAGGGGTGCGCTGCAGGAGGAGCGCCACCAAAAGAGTGCTGCCGGCACGGCGGCAGCAGCAGCACTCCTGGACCTTTGATTCTTCGGCGGCATGCCAGCAGCAGCTCGGTTCTCCCTGCTCCATCTTAGGCAGCTCTTCTTTTTTTTTTTTTGCTTCCCCAGAGCTGGCCCTGGGGGTGCGCAATTCAAAAAGTTTGGAGACCACTGATCTAATCCAACTCCCTTGTCAAAGCAGGACCAACACCAACTAATCTTCTCCTAATCCACTTCTAACTCCAGTTTATGAGGGAGCCAAGACCCCCTGTTGAACCTGTACTGGATATCTGCTAATGCAACAAAATGAATTTTACAACCCTTAAAGCAGCCAAGGGTTTACTTTCCCCTGCTCGCACAGTGGGAGGAGGAAAGCAACTTGTTTTCATCCCTGGAGAAAACTGTGGAGTAGTTATGCTCTGCACAATCATTAGTTCTGAAATTTTTCTTCTCTCTCTTTCCCCTCCCCCTTTTCTTTAACAGAAAATATGGACATTAAATGCAACCGCCCTTCCTAAACAAAAAACATATTATTAATGCTACACTAAAGTAGTGAAAGAACTCGTGAGCCAGGAAGTTCCCAAAGATAAGGTTGCTTGCACAAGGAAACTTGACTACATTGCACATTTGTGATATTTTCTATTTCTGATTCCCATTTTTTAGCTTTTGGGGAGAGACTTCAAAAAGTTTTCTTTTTTACTTTTAGAACTAGATTTAAAAAATAAAAGCAGTCATACAGAGGTGTTTTACAGAATAAAATAACAGCTGTAAGTGACTATGATTGTGATATAGTGTATCAGTACATTTACAGCTATGATACTCAGGCTGAGGCTCGTGAGCTGCAGGTGACTCTTTAATGTGTCTCCTGTGGCTCTTTTGGAGCGCATGCTGTTAAAACACTGTGTGATTTAGTTATTAATCTAGCTAAGTTATTAACCAACTGTGGTAGATAAAATAATAATGCTTCGTTAGTTATTTTGCTATGAGAATTTTTTGTGAGATATATGTGTATATATATACATACACACACACAAAATATTTCTGCTCACATACTGTTACAGTTTTTTGAAAATGTTAGTACAGAATTGGAAAAGTTGTATCTGTACTGTACAATACAGTATGTAAATGTCAACCAAATTAGGACATCAAAGCCTGAATTATTTTTAATTTATTTCATTGATTTCTTCACTAGAGAAAAATGACAGATCTCCACAGTAAAAGCAGTAGTCTGCTTATCTGATTATCTTACTCTTAGTAAGTAACTGCTCCTTTAAGTAAATATGCTTAAGACATTGTAGATGACTGACCAAATTTCATAACCTATAACAAATTCCTTACATTACTTCTAGGTATTAATATTTATAACTCTACTAATATACTAATAGCAATATATAGTTTGTTTATATCCACTTTCATAAATTATCTGGAGGTTCTTTGCAGGAGGATTATTAATTTATCATCTATTGTTTGTTAAAGTTATAGGAAATGACCTTGAATGACCACATTAAAAGCTAATGGTTTCATTTAGTTTGTTACACCACACCTTGCATCCCAACACTTACATCATATGGTCATGTCAAAAAGGCAACATGGTAATCACTAATGGGGATGGCGAATTTGTGAACTGTGTGGGAGTATCTTCCTCAAATATGTTTTTTGAACAATTTCTTATCCACCTCAATTGACTACTCCTCAAGTAATCCAAACATAAGTGTATTGCATATTTTATTGTTACAAAACTTCAGTAAAACAAAAGATATTTCATTTCAGACGCTGGCGCTGCTGGACCGATTCAAATCAAAGCTAACTCAGGCAATAGCAGACACTCCTGAAAATGAAATGTCTGAACCTGAAGTAGAGGATGATGAAGGATGGTAAGGATTTTTAATGCATTATATTAGGGAAGGGAAAATCTGACCAGGGAAAAATAAGGCTCCAAATTTTCACCCTTCTCTGAACCAGAAACTTTTTTCAATTTAGTAAGTCTTTTTTTTTCCCCCATCTCACTTACCTGTAGTGGTAGGTTCTCTTCTGGAGAAGGTCAGACAGTCTGCTTCCCTATTCCTCCTTCAGGGCCTCTTCAGGAGGAAGCAAGGCAGTTCGTTTTCTTTGCCAGTTACCCTCTCCCAAAAGTAAGTAGCAGGAACCAGTAGCATCTCAACTGAGATTCTGTTTCCTTCAAATTAAGTGCGTGTCTACACAGTTATTTAATACACAGCAAACCGGTGTGTAAGTCTACAGCACACTAGCCTGCCATGTTCTAAATGGCTACGTGGACCGTGCTGCTGTACACTGAAAGTTCCCTAGTATGTTTAGATCTACTGCTGTTTTGAAAAAACTAGGGAACTTTTAGTGCAAGGAACACATGGCCACTTAGTGTGGAACAGGCTAGAGCTTTGTAGATTCACCCCCTGGCTTGCCGTGCACTAAATCACTGCATTGACAAGCCCTTAGTGATATTCTGTACTTTAATCCCATACAAGTTTACATTACCTGCATCTGAAATTCCATAGCTAATGTAATCATACTCTCTCTGAAGCCTACTTTTCAGAAGCCACAGAGCCATCAACTTTGCAATGAGCTAGTATAGCAGGATTCAGCTAAGTGATATCAATATCTTACTCCCTTGTTGCTGCTTTGGAAAGAAGGGAAGAGTAGACAATGCCCCTTTGAAGAGGCTGGTGTGTAGCATCAGAATTTAGGAGAACCATGACCTATTGGTAGGAATGAGGTGTGACACAAGGAAGAAGAGAGCCAGGACCAGTCAGATAGTAAGTCTTCTAACTTTTAGATATTCATGTGAAACTTTTGCTCATCACTTCTTTATATACTATGTCTATATGAGTAAAGTGTTTATGCTTATGCCAATCTGTATAATAGCATATTTATTATTTATCTTCACATGTATTAGCAAGATATATAAATATATTAACAGAAAGAGCCACACTGGCATGCCCCATTCCTACTGCATTTTCCATTCCTGTCACTGGGAGTTGATTTTTGCTTTACTGTTGACTTTGGGAAGTCCTGACTTCCAGAACCATATGCTCACTTCACAAGGGGCATTTCTTCTACAGAAATATATGGGCCAGTATCATTTTACTATTAGGACTATTTCCATGCTTTTTGACATAATGGTACTTTTGAAATACCTAAGTTTGTTAGTTTAATAAGCCAGGAAGCACATCCTCAGCGAGCGTATAGCTCAGGGGTGGCCAAATTGTGGCCCATGAGCCACATCCGGCTATTTTACCATTAAAGTGCGGCTCACAAATCCTCCCACACTCCCACCCATTCTCCATCTACGAGACCGGGGGGTAGGAGGAAGCTTGGAACCTCTGCCTTGCAGCGGGGCGGTGGGGTAGGGGCTTCTGCCCAGCAGGGAGGGGGGTCTCAGGGTTTCAGCCCTGAGGGGGCTTCATCCCATCAGGCACCTCCCTCTGAGCTGAAGCCCCAGCCCCCAGCATGTGTGCCTTGCCTCTAGAACTTCGAAGATTATCGTATGCAGCTCGGAGGGCCAGTAAGTTTGGCCACCCCTGGTATAGCTCCACAGACTTAAAAGGACAATGACAATTTATACCAGTTTTGTGTAAATATATGTCACAGTTCAGTATTTCCTCTCAAGGGCTCCCAGTCTAAGCTCCTGACTCCTCAGCTGTCACCTCTCTTGGGCAGAGACCTGCATCTCTATCCCTCCTGACTGGGGTTTTTCCAGGCTGCACAATTCCTTGCCTACACTGTGATATCCCCAGAAAGCCAGACTACCAAAAGGCCAGTGTTTGTGCTTTGCTTTCTTTCTAGAGATAATGAACAGTGCAATTGCCTGTAGTTATAATTTACCACACAACAGCTCTTTATAAGCAAGCATGTTTATTCTTGAGGTGAAAGCATTACAGAGAAAACATATTAAACCACAAAATAACCTCCACACATGCTAAAAAGCTTACCAGAAGTCAACCCAACTCCAACCTGGGACTGTGGTAGGTGTCAGTCCTTCAAAATCCACGGCTTTTCCCCATGGTTATAAGTTTATAACTGTCTCAGATTCAGAACCAGAACCCAAGCTGGACAGAGCAGCTATTTTTTTATATAACTCAGGCCTCTGAACATGGTCTTTGGTAACAGATAATCAGCAGACAACGCCCTCTCCACAGAGCATAGTTTCAAAAGGTTGGAGCATTTGAATTCACTTTCCCCTACATATTTCCCAGGAAAACCACGTAACACATTCTGTTTCAAAAGTAAAGGAGTACTTGTGGCACCTTAGAGACTAACAAATTTATTTGAGCATAAGCTTTCGTGAGTTACAGCTCACTTCATGCATCCGATGAAGTGAGCTGTAGCTCACGAAAGCTTATGCTCAAATAAATTTGTTAGTCTCTAAGGTGCCACAAGTACTCCTTTTCTTTTTGCGAATACAGACCAACACAGCTGCTACTCTGAAACCTGTTTCAAAAGTGTGTTTCTTGTCTGGCACGTGTTCAGTATAGTCCTTTGAAACCCCTGGACTCTCATCTGTCACATCTCCCGCCTCGAGAAGTTACATACAATCCTGGCCCACAATAATACATAAACCTTTAAGTTTTCACTGGCAAGGTCTGCACTCCTGTAGTACACAAAGTGGAGCAATGTAGATAAGCCCTAAGCAGTATATAAACTATATATATATATATACACAAACACTAGAGTGTTTTGGAAACTAAAATTAAACTTTGGTGTTTTGGGAGGAAGATTTGCTCTTTTCCTTTTCTTTCAGTGTCTTCAGCTGGACTGGGTCATTTGATCCAATTGTGGCAAGTTCACATTAAAAATTCCTTGTCTCTTATTTGCAACCCACCCCTCAAAAGGCAGTGTTTGTACTTAAGATGATTTGTAGTAAATATTATGAGTGCATGGCATGTGCTTGTGTGATAGGCATTCCTAGGCCATTTTGTCGGTCATGGTTGCTGCTTTTAAGGGAAGTGAAAGCTAGCCAGTATGCTGTGCTCTACTGTCAGGGTGTGTTATCTGAGGTAAAATTATTGTCTCTAAGATATTTTTATGTGTCCACATCAGTGGCCACACATTGAGGCATAATTTTCATTTTCTGTCAAGATAGAAACCATTACCAATTTGTTATGTTTCCTTTTATTTGGCAAACTTTTCTCTTTGCATTTTTGGCTGAGCTGCTGTATTGGCATGGAGCACAGCAGACATTTGGGTACTTTTCAGCAGCATTCTACTTTTTTATGCAAAAAAAGAAATAAAAGAAATATGACTCTATTGTAAATAGTGTGCATGGTGTTTGATAATTATTACCAGATTTTACTGTCTAACAAGGCAGTTGAAGAAGTGTTGTTAAGAAAGCTAAAGAGAAATATGTGATATAGTTTTAATTTTAAATTTAGGAATCTTTACCGGGATGTATACTGAGGTCCCTATAATTTTATGACCGTTCTGTGGCAGTGATTACATGTACTGTCTGGAGCAGCAGAATCCATTCTTCTCTACAAAATTCAAGGAGTCTCAAATTTTTACAACCAGCAATGGACCCTATCTGTAGCCATATAATTCAAAAAACCTTCTACTATATGTAAATACCATTCATAATGATAGAAAGGGTACTCTTATGACCATATCTATGAAGTCAATAGGCCATATTGTGCTTTAGGTTTTGGCAAGAAAACTCTCAGAGCACCTAAATGCCTAAGTCGGATTGCTTTGGCTGAAGCTTATAGGTGGTTCTAGGTACAGACTTTGGTGGTTTGCACAGAGACTGCAGTTTTTGCATTGGTTGATGGTGGTATATGAGGATCAGATGTCCATGCCAATATTAAACCTATCAACTGCCCTCAATAACATTGATCATGAGGTCCTATTGACTTACCTGCTGACCCTTGAGAAGGCCTAGCAGCCAAACTGCAGCTTATTTACCATTAAAGTGCGGCTCGCAGAGCCCCCCCAGACCCCTCCATTCTCCACCTACCAGACTGTGGGTGGGGGAGAAGATCAGGACCTCTGCCTTGCAGCAATGTAGAAGGGTCTTCTGCCCAGCAGGGAAGGGGGTCTTGGGGCTTCTGCCCAGCAGGCAGCAGCTGCTGGGGCTCAGAGCATCAGCGGGAGTGGGGCTGAAGCCCCAAGTCCCGGCCCCTGGAAGATGTGCCCTGGCTCTCGAAGTTCTGTTGTATGTGGCTCGGAGGGCCAGTAAGTTTGACCACCCCTGCCCTAGAAGGGAGCAGGTGGAGCTATGGCTTCATTCTTTTCTCTCAAAGATCATCAAGGGTACAGCAGTAGATAGAACAAAGCCAATTACATTGGCTTCAGTTGTTCCTCTCCACAGAGTGATGATGTCTGACTGTTCCTCCTCTTCCTCTAAAGGCCTTCATATGTGGGGTCCCACAGTGATCCATACTATCCCCTCTTCTCCTCCATATCTACATACACCACTCGGAGAGATAGTGAAATGTGTTGGGTTTGGCTGTGAATAGTATGCTGATGATACTGAGCTATATATCTCATGGTCAACTGATGCAACCACCACCATTACTAAATATCAGATCACAAGAAACAAGTTTATGGATGAAGAGCAGCTGGTACAAGCTGAACCCAGGCAAAAGTTAAGTGACAGCAGTCAGAAAGTGGAAATGCTTTCAAGAACTAGACAAGAAGCTGTTTCCACCTTCCATTGAAGGCATCCAGCCCCCATTCATCAAAGTAGTGTGAAGCATTGGGATCTGTTTGACTTGGACAGCCAGATAGCAGAAGAGGACCTGGTCACAGTGATCTATACATTTGTCATCTCCACTACCATGGATTACTGTAATTAAAAGTGTCTGAAGCTGAATGTAAAGACGATGCACCAACTCCAGCTAGTACAGAATGTGTTTGCTCACCCTCTCCATTGATTAGGCCACTGTAAGCACATCAGAGCCATGCTCAAGTCCCTCTAGTTGCTCCCAGTCAGCTTCCAATGACAGTTCAAGGCTTTGGTCCTAATTTTCAAGGCAATTAATGGATCAAGTCCCAACTACATTAAAGACCTTATTTCAATGTATGAACTGCCATGGAATGCCTGTGCTCCTTGGTACAACACAGATCACAAAGCCTGCACCAAAGTTCATGAGAGCTGAGGATAAAGCATTATCAGTCAAGGGGATCCAGTTATGCAAAAGATGAAATGAAGGATGGATTTGGACTCCGAACTGATTCCACCTCCTTCTCCACACTCCTGGAAGTGTTTAAAAAAAAAAAGAGAGAGAGAGAGAGAGAGAGAGAGAGAGAATCTGGTGCTAAAAGACACTTTCTCCAGGCCTGTTTGACACTACCTTGTAGGGCCCTATACTACTCCCAGATCCTGGTCCAAGATGTTCTTCGTTGGTGCCAAGAATCTATGAGAAGAGGAAGAAGATATAGCAGCAGCAGCATTCTCAAGACTGTGTACACTCCTCTTTTGGTTCCAAGAAGACTGGAACCATGAGTCCGTTGGTGCTGAGAGATCTATTGCAGCTGAAGGGAAAGCCTCTGTCACAGGAACCACATTCTGTGGTGCAGAAGCACATCTTGGTGTTGGTTATTGAATTCTATGGTGTTGCCCTATTAATTCAGTCCTCATACTCCATCACAGGTTCTGAGTCCAATTCCAGGTCTAGAGCCACCATTCCTTGGAGGGAGTAATCCTGATAATTCCTCTGTTTTGCAGGAGGAAATTTCGGTTAGCCCAATTTTCATTTTTATCTACTGCTCTGGAAGAACTTAACAAATGTGTTAAAGTGGCAGCAACTCACCTAAGAAGGTAAGGTGTCCACATCTTTCCATATTGCTCATAAAAGCAAAGTTGCTAGAAGAGCTCCAGTCTGCTCTGTGCAACACATGGACAGCTCATTCAATCTCGAAGATTGAGGATAAACCTAGAAAAGTCACAATTCATGATCTCAGCAGATCATGTCCAGTTACAGGCTCTTTTATCACAAAGATCTACCTAGCTTAGCACAGTTTCCAGGATATCTTCAGCACTGTCCTCTTGATTCAGAAACAGCTTTGAAACCAAACCTTCAAATTGCTAGGTCTCCTGGCATTCTATGTCCTAATTAGAGCTGGACAGAATCCAGCAGCTCAGCACCTAAGTCATGCCAAAACCCTAGTGGGATTCGCAAACTAGATATTCCCTTGCCTATGTTGCTTTTGGGGCTCAATTTGATGTGTGCTCTGAGCAGTCAGTTCCTGAAAACGAAGAGCCAGTCTTCTTTGACATGCCTACTCTAGCCTGGAGAATCAAAGATAAAATGGTGCTCCAGTTCATGAACACAAAGATGGATTAGAGTCACATTTGTTCCCCTCCTTTTCAGACTGAAGCCAACGTACCTTGGCTAGACTGGAAAATCAGGCCCCACATTGGATCTCTCTTGTTAAGGCCATTGATTTACCAAGCTACCTTTAAAAAAGGAATTATCAAAATATTTCTTTTGATTGCTACAGGCCCCTTTAAAGAATAAATTAATGCCAGAGATCTGTATTAAAAACACATTGGAAAGAGGGGGATTTCTACTCTGTTTGGCAAAAAATAAATGTTTATTTCGGTCTTTGTATTGCCACTAAGCTGGTAAAAAATAAGCAGTAAATCCCTTTTTTTCTCATCCTTGCCCCACCTCACCCGAACCCCATACTGCCAGCATATGATCAAAACCTCGATCATTTAATTGTTCTCCCACTGTTGAATGTTTGGAAGATTGTATTTGATCAAAATGGTACTTCTGCCAAAGTTATACTACTTATTGCTAATGCTTCTAGCAGTTGTCCATGCCAGAGAAATACAGTTTTTATTTCTCCATGTCTAAGTTTATTTGGGCCAGGCATCTGGGCTTGGATTTGGCTCCTTGTTCACTTAACACATTCAGAGATGATCCATACTTTACTCTAGGGATGTCTAGCATTGCATTTACTGCCTCAGAATCTTATGGTTTATTTATTGCTAAGCTAGTGAAAGATGAAGAAATAATATATTTTTTGTGTCTAACAGCCCAATTTAAGCGTCCAAGGTATTGTATACCATTTTTGCCTACATACACTCCCAACATTATCTGGCTTTGTAACATATGTAGGCAACATGCATTTAGCTATATACAGAATTTTTGAGGGGTGGGGGTGTGCTAAATAAAATTTTGAATGTCAAGTTATGAAAACTAGAACAGAGTGCAGTTTAACTGGAATGTGATTTTGTTCCAAGGAAACCCTACCCTCTTTCCCATTCTGTGGCCCACATGATATAGTGTTGCACAGTTGGCTGAGTTCATTTGGGGAGGGGATTTGCTGCCTTCTGAAGTATCAGGTACTGTACAGGCTGCTGCTGGAGATAGGATATTAGACTGGTCTGTTCCGGTAGGGCAGTTCACATGTTCTTACAGTAAACGCTGTAAATTTTCTCTACATTGGTATACTGTCTGGGACAAAATCTGGAATTTACTTCAGAGTATTCCATACCAATCTGTTCCACAAGCATGTGTTCTCTGTTTAAAGCACCCCTCTTCTTTCATCAAACTACTTAACATACTTCGTGAGAAGGATAGGGAAATGCAGTAGCTTGTATGTGTGGATTACTGATAAGTAGGGCCCTTCCAAATTCACGATCCATTTTGGTCAATTTCACAGTAATAGGATTTTTAAAATTGTAAATTTCATGATTTCAGCTATTTAAATCTAAAATTTCATGGTGTTGTAATTGTAGGGGTCCTGACCCAAAAAGGAGTTGGGGGGGCGGGGTTGCGACACTACTACCCTTACTTCTGTGCTGCTGCTGGCAGCAGCACTGCCTTCAGAGCTGGGCAGCTGGAGAGCCGCCGCCAGCAGCAGCAGCACAGAAGTAAGGATTGTATGGTATGATATTGCCCATACTTCTGTGCTGCTGCGTGCAGAGCTGGGCTCTTGGCAAGAAGCCACCACTCTCCAGCCACCCAGTTCTGAAGGCAGCAGCTCAGAAGTAAGAATGTCAATACCATGACTCCCCTAAAATAATCTAGTGACCCCCCCATGCAACTCCCTTTTGGGTCAGAACCTGCAATTTGAGAAACACTTGTCTCCTCTGTGAAATCTGTATAGTATAGGATAAAAGCACACAAAAGACCAGATTTCACAGGGGAATACCAGATTTCACTGTCCATGATGCTTTTTTCATGGCCGTGAATTTGGTAGGGCCCTACTGATAAGATAGAATATAAGAATCAGATAATTTAATTTGCATAATGAGAATACCTTGATTGAGAATATAAGGCTTGGTCTACACTCAAAGGTTAGGTTGACATAGCTACATTTGTCGGGGCTGTAAAAAACCACTTCCCTGACGGACACAGCTATGCCGACCTCACCCCATTCTGGACACAGGTAGGTTGATAAAAAAACACTTTAACTTAGCTAACTTGCATCCGATGAAGTGAGCTGTAGCTCACGAAAGCTTATGCTCTAATAAATTTGTTAGTCTCTAAGGTGCCACCAGTACTCCTTTTCTTTTTGCGAATACAGACTAACACGGCTGCTACTCTGAAACCTTTCTTCAGGGAGATGGTGTTACTAAAACTTCCATTTACACTGCCAGGTTATGCCAACATACCTCTGCAGCTGTAGTCTCCATGCTGTAGAGAGAGCCTAAATTGTTGTTGTTTTACATGTTGGTGATTCTGAGGTCATTACAAAACCAAAATAGTCACATTTTCTCACTAGCGTCATGTCTTTTGGACCTAATGGAATTTCTGTGGATAAATGCAGTATCCCAGTAGACTGGTTACTCACAACTTGAATCTTATTTTAAGAGAAAAATAGTACTTAATGACCATGTTGAGTAACATTAAAAAAAAAAATCAAAAATGAGGCAACAAGCCCCATGTGCATTAGTCCTTACAAATAAAAGCTTTTTTCTCCCTCATCAACCTTGTTCTTTGCAAACAATGGACTATTTGAAGTTTTAACCTGGAGATTACATAACGTTGTTCTAAATTCTCAATTTTAATTTTGCAAGAAATACTTTTGTGGTGAAAACTGAGAAATCATGTAATTTGATGAAAATATCTGAGTTGAATATTATGTTAAGAATCCCTGAAAAAGTACTTGTCCAAAAAGGTATGTACATCTTATGCTGCAGGCATAGAAGAAAACACAAAAAAAACATTTTTTTTTCAGAGTCTTTCCTTGATATTTTAGAGGACCCATAAATTGCTGGAGTGATAATGTTGTTGTTTCCTCCAGCATCCATTCTGGCAGTGGAGTCACCTGGAAAGACTTGTAGTAAAATGAACTACTTCAACAAGCAAGCCTAGGTGATATCATCTGTTCAACACTTCAAAGAAATATGTTCATTCAGCCTAGACCAAAGTCTTTTCTGCCTCTAAAGGAAGTAGTAACAAGAGTTGTTGATTAACTGATCCAAATGAATATATTTAGTCATTCTTCTGAGGTTATATGCTAAATATTCTGAAGAAAGTAATCAGAGTAGCAGCTGTGTTAGTTTGTATTCGCAAAAAGAAAAGGAGTACTTGTGGCACCTTAGAGACTAACAAATTTATTTGAGCATAAGCTTTCGTGAGCTATAGCTCACTTCATCGGATGCAACAGACTCCAATAAGAGACTGCTCACGAAAGCTTATGCTCAAATAAATTTGTTAGTCTCTAAGGTGCCACAAGTACTCCTTTTCTTTTTTTGAAGAAAGTAAGTTGATCTGATCTTTCTCCAGTGGTTGTTATAAACACTATTCCCTTCCAATGTGCTAGTCAATGCTATGAGACCTACATGATCTGACTTTAATACATATATAAGTTTATTAATTAAATTTTCATTTTCCTTATTTAAAAATTAGGGTGATTTTTGCTCTAAGCATGAACCTTAATAATAACCCAAGATTTTTATTTTTGAATTATCTTCTATTCAGTAATTGTTCTTGTTTGGATTTTAGATACTGTACATCCTTTATTTTAGTTCTACTAATTAGGTTTCACAGTATTGCCTTTTGATTAAGTAAATACACCCAGTTTGCCTTTTTTAATATACTCAGAGCTTTTCAGGTCTTGCAGAAGAAGTGTAGCCCACCAACAGTGTTTCACCTTTGTCTAGACTGAAATTGTAATGACAATTTAAGGTGATTTCTGTGAATCAGTATTATAGGTCAGTCCGAAAAAATATATGCTAGTTCCACCTACTAAATTAAGGCCAATTTGTTAATGAGCTATGTTTGTTTAAAAGATGTAAAAACTATTCAATATTGTCTTGGGATATGGAATAATAAAGCCAGTTCCACAAGTTAATCATTTTATATAGAGGACTAAAAACACAATTATTTTGGTTTTAAATTCCTTATCAATGTATTATGTGGTGATTTTCTCAGTATTATCTTCAGTTTTCCTCAGCATTAATTCAATAGTCTGGATGATTAGAAAAGCATACTATTCAACAGATGTTGGAAATGTTTTTCTAACCATTCCAGGACGTGGTACTCACCATGATTAATATTTTTAACATCTTTATGTAGTGACTGGCAATTAGTATTCTGCTGTCTGTGAGCAAAAGAGCCTTAATTCATTCTTTTTAATTAAGTTGTCAATGTAGTGAAACTGAGGTAAGGGAGCTGAAGGGTTCTGACACAGCACAAGAACTTGGAGGCGAGCAGAGGTAATCTGATAGCGGCGGGGAAACAGAGTAAAATGGGGAAGAGGAACACAGGAATGGGCAGAGGTGAAACTAAGGACAATGTAATGAGAAAGATAAAGTAAAATCAGTTGGCAGTGGACAGTTAAGTCACCAATTGAATTACGTGACAATAGATAATTAGTGACAGTGAATTGCAAAACTTACGGAAATGACAAGATGGTGATTGGTGATGGTGTCCATGATGTACGGAAATGCGATATAGGAAGAGACCATATTGCTTCTGTGGCAATGGAATGGATGCTACTACGATAGGTGCTTTCATAGCTTGATATTGTGGATGGATGGACAGAAGTCCTGGAGGAACTGCACATAAAGGGCGCTAAAGAAAGTTCTCCCAGGGCCTACCCTAAGGCCGACACTGGGACAGTGGACACTTATTGTCAGTCCCAGTAAACTAGGGCTGTGCCTACACTCAGATTTTTGTACAGTTCTCTCACTTGCTGTAGCACCAGATCAGCTCCTCTGGTACTAGCAATGGTGGGAGCACTAGTGTATACTGGGAGCCAGAGCAGTTCTAAGAACCGTGTTCTTAGCTGTGGTATGTCATCTTAGAGGGGAGGGGCTGCAGGCTTAGTTTTGTTTTACAATTTATATAACATTTCCTCTTTTAAAGCCTGGTTTTTCACATTTCTTTTGCCATTCTGGTTTTTATTTTGTTTGTTTGTTTGTTTTTGTGTCTCAGTCCTGTGTTTTCTTTCATTTTCTTTCCTTGATTTGAATTCTTTGCTTGTTTTCAATTTTCATTCTTTTACCCTTTTCTCTGGCTTTTTTCTTCCTTTTTATTTTCCATTATTTGTATTTTGGTCAGCCTCCCTTTATTCTCTTTGTTTTTGTTACTCATTCTTTTCCTTTTCCATTCTTTACCTTTCTTCCTCAATTTATTTTTCTTTTTGGTCTCTTCTGTTTCTCCTCTTCTTATGCCACCCATTACTCTGCTGGAAGTGAAAAGAGTGCCAGTGAGTTCATTCTTCCAGAACAGCTAACTTCTTTTTCCTAGGAAGAGAAACCTCTTTTGCTTTGATCTGTGGACTCACTCATCTGTTTTGTCTGTCTTTTCATATGGGCTACAATTCTATCTACTGGCTATATATCATGAGGGTGACAGGAGGAAAATGTTGCAACATTTTCTCTGTTATTTATGCTTGTACTTTCTGAATACTCTGATTTCATAGTATTTTCAGGAAAGTTTTATGTTGTAAGCAGGGCATAATTTAAAGAAAGAGGAATCACTCAAATATCACTCTGAAAAAAGTGGCATTTTGCTTGTGGTCAGTTTCGGACTGAAGGAACATAAACAATAGAAGAAAATGAAGTTCCATGTTAGGCTCTACCTAACAAATTATTTAGAAATCCTTGTAGTTATATCCAAAAGTATACTCAAACAGTGATCAAAATATTATAAATCCCAGCTGTTTTCTCTTTTACCTCTCTGACGGAGTGAACTGACAATCCATATAAAATATAGTGATGGTAATTTACAATATTCATGTCTTTGGTATTTATTGTAATATTCATTGTGATGAACTTATTTGATCTAAATGTGGAAGGGATTTGTAGTTTTTGTACATGTTCTAGGCATGTATACGTCTGCTAGTTAACTCTCAGGTCTATAGGGGGACTATTGCTAATTAGCATGTGAAAAGCTGTGCCTTGCTTATCTCAGTGCCTCTTGATAGCAGAAGCAACAGCCACATTCTTAGCCAGTCTCTGTTTTGTATATGTACCTACATTTAGGTAAAATTCTTATTTGTGCTTTTAGTTTAATAAATGTACAATGGCCTGATTTTGACATGCAGCCATTGGTGCACACAAATTTTGAAGGCACTCAAAATGAAAGATAGCAGAACTTGTTCCCTTCGTTCTTTGCAGCTGAGTTCTTCACTGGAGCAGAGGGTTCCGTGTGCTGCCCTTGACTGCGGGCACCTCCCCCGAAACTCCCTTGGCCATGGTTCCCAGTTCCCGGCCAATGGGAGCTACGGGGGGTAGTGCCTGCAGGCGAGGGCAGCACGTGCCTAGCCATCTGCCTCCCACCCCCCTCCCCAGGGGCCTGCCTTAGCCCCGTGGTGCGACGGGGGTGGCAATCCCGCAGGCCAGATCCGGCCCGCAGGCCATAGTTTGCCCACCCCTGATCTATCTCCTTGGTCTAAACATTTTGGCACGTTTCCAGCAATCTCTCTATTAGAAGTCAGCTGTGAGCTGAAAACTTAAATTGCTTCATCAGTTTCTGCAAAGCGTATGCGTCATAATAGCATAGAATGAACTGTCAGCTACTGGGGATAAGCATAAGTTGCAGAGTGGGGTTTTCAAAGTACTAACTCTGGGAGATGAAATAGTGGAGCCATCAGCACAGTGACTGTAGACAAATTATCTGGGCAACCAGCTGTTTCACAAGAAACTATAGGGTTTTGAGCTATTTAAAATTTTCTTCAGACCACCTGCATATTTGTTGAACAGAATGTTTAGCCAAGTGCTTGGCAATGCAAATGTGGAGCTAGATTCAAAGACACTCAGCATCACCATGCCTAATTTTTTGGTGCCTAGCAAATCACTGGGATTCACAAAGCATGAGCTAGGCACCTGGGCTCCCTATACAATGAATGCGGAAAGACAGGCACCTCTGAATGACGTTCACAAAAGCCAGTATGCTAGGCGGCTCCTTGCCTAAATTAACAATGGGAGATACCAAGGTGAGGGTTGTGCTCCTAACTCTACCCCTTTCAGGGAATTCTGTGCCTCCCTCCGTTTGAGATTCTCAGTTGCAAACTCTTGGGGTTAGGCTCCTCCATTACTTTTTGCAAGCAAAAGAGCAGCAGCAGGAGGAAGATCTCCTTCATAACTTTTAGCCGAATAGTTAGCATACTCACCTGGGAGAGGATGATCCTCAGGTCAAGTCCCTGCTCCACCTGAGCGGGAGAGGGGATTTTAATAAGGATCTGCCAGCTCTCAAGTGAGTGCTCTAACCATTGGACTATGGGATATTCTGATGTGGGGGCTCTCTCAGTCTCACCTGTTCCTCTGTGGATAAACAGTTTTAAAAGTCGTTGGAGCAGGGAGACTGGATCCTGGATTTCCCACCTCCCAGGGGAGTGCAGTTGTGATCATTGGACCTCCAGTTTTACCCTAGTTGTGAGCTCAACTGTACAACGTTCATAGGATGACACAATCACATACCTATGACAACAAACGTTGATGGGAAAAGGTGCAAAAGCAAGACAGACTGGATTGGTCCAAACAAAAAGGCCTACAGATATAACTCAAGATCATGTTAACTGCAGATATAACTCAAGATCAAGGTGTTAAGGTCATGCTTGGGAAACGAAATGTGGAACCAGAAATCAGTGAACCAAAATTGGTGTGTCAGAAATTAGACCTATTGTGAACAAAATGATGGGAGGACAGGCTATACCACCCATTATTCCTTTTTGTGGTCCTTAAGAAAAGAGACTTTGGGAGAAAAATTGGCCATTGGAGTGAGCTTCACCATCATGGCTGCCACCACCACCATCTCCTGCGATGATGGACCTTCATCCTGATCCTGAGAGATCCAAACCAGGCCAAAGAGTGGGATCCGGATGATTCTGCCTGCTCTGACTGAATCCTGAACACCAGTGGAGCAGTGAGACTTTGTGTTCCCTCCTCCTTCCTTTTGTCCTTTCCCCATCTTACTTCTCTGTCTTATCCCTCTTCTGTTTTCTTCTGTTTAATAAGAGTCTGGCTTAGCTGGCCAAGACAGTATATTTTGCCACACTGCTGTAAGCCTATGACCAGAAAGAGGCAGCTAAATGCAACCTAAACAACCCGATGCTGGAACAAGTTTACCAGGTCTCAGAATGGCTGACAAGACTGTGTGTCATGCCTGTTTTTCCACCAGTGATGTTGTAAGTGAAAATAAACACCAGACACTATGACGGGGTTCCCAGGATGCAGTCTGAACTGTGGGACCACTGAGCCCTCTGTCCCACCAACCTGGGGAATCCCCTCACACTGATGATGTTGGCAAGCTACAAACCTCTGGCAGGTACTGTACTTACAGATATCCACAGGCAGGGACACACCCAACTGAATTATATGAAAGCTTCTCCCAACCACTCATGAACCAACAGCAGAGAGGCTTGAGCCAGTTCCCCAGCCTTGCACCTCAGAACTATACTGTCTTGCCCTGGTCAGAAGCCTGACCAGTGTAAGTTCATTACCCAGTCCGCCCCTCCCTCGATGTGGAGAAGAGAGACACTAGCCTTTGTCAACTTAGCTGAGATTTCCCAAGCACTTTAACAAAACACTGTTTTAGATAAAATATAAAACAGATTTATTAACTATAGAAAGATAGATTTAAGTGATTATTAGTAAGCGTAGAGATCAAAGTTGGTTATCTAAGAAATAAAAGGAAATTCACAATCTGAGTTCTATAGACTAAACAAGCAGTGTCTCACTCTGATAGATGGTACTAGCAGGTCACAGATCTTCAATACACAAGCCGGAACTCTCCTCCAGCCCGGGACCACCCTCCCCAGTTCAAAGTCTTTGTCCTCCAGATGTATTTTCAAGTGTTGAGTTGTGGGGGGTGAGGCCAAGCCATGATGTCACTTCCCCACTTCATAGTTTCTCCCAGCTTGCTTGAAAGATCTTTTGCTATGACATGGATCAAGCAGTTTCCATTGTATACGTGCTGTCTCTGAGAAGTCTCCATTGTATACAGTTCTTGAGAAAGTGGCTTCCCTTTAACGGGCCATCAGCACATCTGGCTACTCCATTGTTGTACCTGAAAGACTGGTTGTGGCTGTTCCCAACCTCACAACATATTTCAGTAACACACACACACACAGAGCAAAACTTCATAATTTCCACATAATGATAGTACATACAATCCAATAGGACATTAGTGTTCAACAGATCAACTTTTTAAATGATACCTCACAAGGCATACTTTGTATAAAACATCATAATTATATGATGGTGAAAATGGGGGTTCCAGGGTGCTGCTTTGAGGTACAGAGTGTCACAGATATAGAAGGTGCATTTCCTATCTTTGTTGTTCTTTTCTTTCCCCTTTTGTATGTCTTTGTCTTGTTTTATTTTCTAGAAAGCGGAATCAGACTTTAACAGCCACAACCCATCTCAACTAACTTATCTTTTCCCAAAAAAAGACAACAATTACAATCTTTAATACCATCTAGGAGACTGTCAAGGGGGTTTTAATAACAGGTCATTTTAATAAAAATGATGTTTAATTATGTATTTGCTACTAAGCAAACTGAGGTCTCTGTATACTAAACCCGAACCATGTTTAAAATAGCTTTAATGTTGGTCAGTGACTGAGTTATGTTAACATCTTTGACTCTTTGGGTCCATATAGTCTATCTAAATTAATACAGCTATGCTTTAATCACCAGGCTACAGAGCCATTCTCATACTTCTCTCCCTGGCCCTCTCTTTCCTCTGTCCCAGGATAGAGACGGACTCAAAATCTCCTTCCTGGTTTCCCCCAGCCTTGGGAAAGGAGTAGATTATACCTAGTCTACACCCAGCTCAGCATCTGTAGCCCAGCTAGCTGGGGAACAGGCCCTGTGTGAGAATCCCACATTTTGACCTTAATTTCTATCAATCCTGTACTGCAAATGTGTGGTGTTATCTATTAAAACTGAAAGCACCACTTTATGAAATGTACACAAAATGTACGTAACACTTCCAAAGAATGTTGTCATTCTTTTTGTATCTTAATTTTAGAGAACAGTACTCTCTAATTTTCATATTTAATAAGCTGAGAAGAAAAAGACAAATGCAGTAAGTGTGTCAACTAAAATAAATAATTGTTCAGTCTCTTTTAGAATTAAACTACAAATTTGCAATCATGAGTCATCACAAGGGCAAATTAAGTTGTACAGAATTTTAGATATGATAAAATAAATTGTAGCATTATTAGTGTGTACAGAATTATAACCTACTGACACGTTATATATTGGAACAAGTCTAACAAATATGCATATATGTTTTCATAGGACATTATAAAATGTAGGCATGCTTTCAATTCACTGCAATCAGTAATTTATAGAGCACATGGGTCAGTTTATTGTGCTGAAAATCAGTCGCTTTCTTGGATTTTGTTTTTGGGGGGGTTTTAAGACAAACATGTTGAAAGAAAAACAAGTTAAAACATTTTGATTTCTATTAAAAGAGAAAATTAGATGTAATTATAGAGAAGTTATCCATAAAAAGTGTTACATGTTCAGGTTTGTACTTCAAGTTTTTGTGAAAAATGGCTTCTTTCATTCAGGTTTTAGTATGTTATATAAGCATAGTAAAACAATATTTCATCCTGTGATGAAACTTTCATCCTGATGCTGATTTTTTTAAGATTTCACGTCTTTCCCAAGCACCTGCTAATGAATATAAATTACTAAATACATGAACAGCCTTATTACACAATCCTGTAAACACTTAGCATTTGTCTATATGGCAACTGAGTTGAGATTCCTGTTGGCAAGCATGGATGAAAGAATGCTCTGCAGATATGCTATGCTGGCAGCTGCAAATAGGCAAAGGCTGTTTGTGCTTTATATAAGCTGTTGGCATTGGGTGTCTTTGGTTTTCGACTTCAGCTGCCATGCCATCAAGCAGATAGCGTGGCTACAACATTGGCTCCTCCAGAAGCAGCAGGGGATGGAGAAGGTGCAGGGACACCAACGAGGAACTGGTACTACACAAGCTTTCTCCTGGAGCAGCTTCACACAGCGGAGTGCCATTTCTGGGCCCAGGAAACCAGCATTGATTGGTGGCAGAGAATTGTTCCTCAAACTTGGGATGACCAGCAGTGGCGACAGAATTTCAGGGTGGTGACAGCAGCTTTTTGGAGATCTGTGCTGAATTGACCCTGGGGCTACAGTAGTAGCATGCCAACATGTGGTGTCCCATACCAGTTGAGAAGATGTTGCCATCTGGAAGATGTCACCATTGCCATATGGAAAACAGCCACTCCTGACTGTTAACTGATCCATTGCTAACCATTTCAGCATGGGGAGATTGACTGTTGGGGCCATTGTTGTGAAGGTGTGTGCTGCTGTGCAGAGGTATTGTTGAACCAAGTTATACAGCTTGGTGCTCAGGAGATTATTGATGGCTTTGCACATGTGGAGTTCCCAAACTGTATGGGGGCAATTGATGGGAGCTATGTGCCTATCTTTTCCTTGCCGCATCAGACCTTGGAGGTTATAAACAGAAAAGACTATTTGGTTTTTATACAGCACTGAGAGGCAGCCTGGTAGTGACCCTTTTCAACTATCTGTTTAAGATTTCCTCTAACAGTTTCTTATTGTGGTGGCTGGCCACAAAAGCTGCCTGCACCCTCATTTCTCCCCAGATGGCTAGATAGTCAAGGGTCTCACCACAGCTCCAAGCAGCTGCTTGAGGACTATTGTAAAGCTGCTGGAGGACTGTCAAAGTTGTCTGCAGCAGCATTCTGTCTAATGAACAATAATCTACACTAACTTAATTCACATCAAACTTAATATACTTAGGTAATAGGGCTCCAGAACTTGCACCAACTAGGAGAGGGTATGCTTTAAAGGTTTGCATCATATGTACAGAGGCTTTTTCAATCCTCACTAATACAAGTTAGTATGAGCTAAAATGCCCATGCAGACAAGCCATTATTTTTAAGTGTAGTTCTTGCTACTGCCAGTAGTGCCCTAAAACTTCAATGAGACTACTCACAGAAATGTGAACTAATAGTGTACTCCACTATTATATTCATTCTTATACATTGAATGCAAATGAAAATTGCCACCTTTTGTATGGAACTTTCAAATTTTAAAGTTGTCTTTTGTACCGATTCAAAAATAGCAGTTTTGCATAGCAATTCTCTCTTCCGAGTGGAAGTAGAAATTAATGGAATGGGGGTGGGGGTTTCATCTAAAATGTTACAATCAACAGGCACGCTTAAGTATATAAAGTCATATTGCATCCAGTTCAGCATGTTGTGAGGTAGAAAAGTATCTGACTTGTCAGTAAAGATCATTATTTTATAACTGGTAAACCTGTACGTATGCACGGTTTGTTTTGTCTTTTTTCAGTAGAGTAGAACAATTGAACTATATTCCCTTAAGATTCTATTTTGGGTAGCCTAAAATTTCATGTTTTCTGACATCTTCCATACTAGTTCCCACTTCAGTGACACCTACTAATAAGACCAGAGTTGATCAACTCCAGGCTTTCCTGCCCCTGAGTATGACAACAAGATACCAATGACTCCAGAACATGTTGATATTTTCAGACCACTGGGAATTTTATTAAATGGAGAACTACCAGTATGGTCAAGATTTCAAATCAACAGTAGAAAGAAAAAGTTGGCTTGAAGAGCAACGTTAGAGTTTAATCTAAGAAAAGGCTTGGCAGAATTCAGTTTTTATGTTCTATAATTTTAACAGGTAATATCCATTTTATGTAAGCATTTTTTCAATTTTATCCATTTAAGTTTTCATGGTTGTGAGAAATTAAGGGAGTCAGATAATATTTATTTAATGACCGTAGATGTTGAGATGCAAAAAGTTGAAGCTTTATAAGCATTAAAATACAAACTGTCAAAATCACATCATAATACACAGAGTGAAATTCTTAAATCAAACCCTAAGTTCTCAAGCAGCATTTTTCTGACTTTGTCTGTCAGTAAATTTTGATTATCAACGGAAACATTTGGTCATGGGTTTGTCTGTATGGTGAAATCTGGGTTTACCAACATTTACCAATAAAAATCTAAGCCTTCCAAGCCTATTTATGAATGAGAAAGCATGTTCAGTTTAAAGTGGAACAGGAGGACTGATGCATTCCCTGTTTAATCTTAAGGGTTGCGATCCTATAGAATGCATTCCCTGAACTTACTGTAAGAGTTTTCAATGCAAAAATAGAAATAGGCCTACAATCATGCTGACCATAGGCATTAAAAGGAAAGTCCATCGTGACTAATAGGAAAACTTGAAAAACACTCCCAGTTTCTGGAAGGATTATATTTAACTCATCTCGGAAGGTGCATCAAATAGAAACAAGACAAAAGGACTCAATACTAGAAATAAAAGGCCATCAGACAACACTGATATGAGAACATTTAAATTTGAAAATAAAAGTGGTTACCCTGGAATATAAAGTAGTAGTAAACTCATTTTTGTATTTTCTGACCATCTCACAACAGTATATTTTGCCAGGGATATTGAAATTACAATTTCTAATGTCACTTCTTTCACTCAGCAAGTTTGAACTATGATTTGTTTGGGTTTTTTTAGGTTGTCACATGTACTTCAGTTTGAGGACAGAAGCAGAAAAGTGAAAGATGCAAGCATGCAGGATGAAGACACTTTTGAAATCTATGATCCTCGGAATCCTGTAAATAAGAGGAGAAGAGAACAAAGCAAAAAGATAATGCGGGAGAAAAAAGAAAGGAGATGAAATGAATGTAAAGCTATCTAGAGCTGTCTTGGAAAGTGTAATAAAGCATTGGCCCTTTAATAGCTGTGGTTCCTAAAAATATCACTTAACAAGTGTGAAAAGGAATCTCTCAAGAACCTGTTGTCTGATTTTGAAATACAGCTATCGTCTTTGTTTTATGAATTGTGCAGTAAAATAAGCAAGTGCTCTCAGTGCATAATCCAAGCTCTCTTTAAACATTTTTGAAATTTGAATAAATATATAATAGTTTGGTCATCCTTTAAATTAATGTATATCAATTAAATATTGAGAATAGAATCAGAAGGTATGTTTTCAAAACAGTGAAGGAAAGATATTTGCCAAAATGAAAAGGTTAAGGAATAAAAAAAAAAATATTCCCACCAGCTGTACAGGCTTTTTAAGATTTAATTTTTTTAAATGGTAGGATTAAATCCATTTACAGATGATTGATTTTTTTGTTTAGTTAAGAAATTGGGTTCTTCATTGTATCACAAAGTTCAGAAGATAGATTTAAAAATTCCAGACTTCCAGCACAAAGTGTACAATGTTCCCAGCTCTCTTGAAACTCAATCAAAATTTAATTTGAGGGTGTGGTTAAATATTCTTCATCTTGAGAAACATATCCAAAAAATTACTTGGAAAGACATGATAATCTACAAGTTTGGAAATGTTATTTCACAAGCTTGAGAACATTTTAGAATCCAAATTTAAATAGCAATTAATATGGAAAAAAGAGCAATAATTTAAATCACATGTTTATAAGAAGCTTAGACTCCCAGAATGAGAGTAGTTATTACAAAGTATCCTTCCTCTAATTTCATCTTCTTTACTGATTTGTCAGTATTGCAGGTTCATTTATTTATCTCAATATTGAGACACAGAAATTGCGAAACTAATCTCAGACTCTTGTTATTAAAGACTTTATATCTAGCATGCAGTGACCTTAAAGCCACCAGAGGAAGCTGCAAATTTAAATAACCGTACATCACGCAGATTACTCTACCACATAATGGAAGTGTGTACAAAAGAAAAATATCTCTGAAATCCCAGGGAATATGGCATTTTTGGTTGTATAAATTTCTAAGCTACATACACATACAGTAAAGCAGTTGTAACACAACTAAATAAGGGGACAACAAGGTCACTAAAAAGTGAGAGTAGATGAGTGTTTTGCTGCTGTCGTTTTTAGAACAAGTTCAGGAGGGTATGGTGTCCTTATCAAAACGCCACTACCAAGTTTCTTGATAGGGTCTGACGTGTGAGGTACATAAACCTGTCTTGGTGTGTTAATGTGGTCCAAATGGCAGAGGTTAGATTAATGCAAAATATTGCTTAAATGTGCTATGTAATCTCTGAGATAAGAAGAAAAAAACTTGTAGGTGTGAAACAAGTTCCTGGAGAAGGCTGTCAATGTCCTCCTCTTGTTCTGAGTGAATTATATTCTAGAAGGGTGTAGCAGAGTTAAGAGGGGTTACATTCTTAATGTTGTCATTCACCAAAAAAAAAAAAGTGAGTCAAAGTTCTTTGTGATCTGCTTCAGAATCTGTAAATAATTTTCTGGTGGGCTGTCGTTACTACTTACCAGAAAGCAGAGAACAATTTTCCATCCACAGTCACATACTGAGTCACGTCTATTTATTTATTGCTTTCCTAGGAGAGCCAATAGAAAGTTTTAGACCAATCATTTGTAAAAATGATTATCAAGTCCTCTCATTCCACAGAGGGAAAAGAAGTAAGCTGACATCCTCTTGCCAATGCAGTGGGTAATGAAAATAATTATAAATAAAAAAAAATACATTAATGAAATAAATAACTGTTTGATTAATATTTATCCAAATTGTTTATACATATTTGATTCAACTGGAAGAATTGATATTACCGTGCTTTAAATGAAATCAGTTTCAGTGGCCTTCTTTATAGTGTCATAACTTTTGAACAGTCAAATCTCTGGAATTAAGAAGCAAGTTATATCTTAAGATGGAAAAAGAATGGACATGCACACAGGCATCTGTTTACAATGAACAGAGTTCCTGCAGACTATAGCTTTAAATAAAAGTATTAAATAGCAAAAGAGAGATCACTGTCAGCCAACTATATGTACTTACAAAGGGTGAAATTCACTCCTCAACATAATTGAGTTTTGTTTGGAAAACTACAGGGGAGGAAGAGTACATGCTAACATTATCCCACAGTGAGAAAGCTGTAGTACTACAATGACTATTCCCTCCTAGGCCAGTAAATCCTGAGCTTCTGTTCTTTTGTCCATTCCACCCCTAATAACCTCATCTGGGGCATCTTTTTTCTCAGAGATGGCACCAGGATCTCTTAGGCCTTGTCTAGACTAAGATAAAAGGTATGATGGTAGAATGTGTTAACTAATATATATTAGTCACTAGTTTTAAAAATCTAATGCAGTTAAGGCATTCTGCTTTTAATATGTGCTAAACTGATCAAGTTAAAGCCTACTGGGGACCCTAGATTTTAAGTTTGAGCAGTTATATCATGTTGAAGTATACAGTGCCTTGTCTACACTAGACTTTTAAAACGTTAGAACATTTAATTACATTATCAATTCATCTTGTTCTAAGGTGATTTTTTGCTTTATTCACTTTGAATTAAATTCCATGGGTAATATTGGATTTTCTTTCAGGCAGTTTACATATATTAAGTTAATCTTTTTTAACTTTGTCACCAATTCTAGAAAGAATTAATAAGACTGTAAATTATCCCATAATCATTATTGAGTCAAACAAGGAAGGGATGTATACACTAACTTTTTTATTGCCATAAGGCAACAGTCTTCTAGTGATCATGAAAGTAAGCTACAGGCCTTTATTGAAAGCCAAAAGGAGACTCTTACGCAGATATCATTTCTTCTCTGTTGAGCTGAGATAGAAGTCTGGTCTCCTTCTCACATCTCTTGGACAGTATTCCTTTACTATTTTTTTAAATATTGGCTAAGATCATGCTATTAATATATATTATAGTCAATAACAACCTCACCAAAAATTACGTTCATGGTATAGGCCAAATAAATATTTTCTTTGTGGTAGATTTTTCCATAGTGCAGGAGCCACAACAAAAATCATTTAGAGTTTTTTTTATCTTCAGACACTTTGCAGATAGTTACAATAATCTGGGGGAAAGTAATTTAACTGCCTAAGGATTTACCCATTATTGGTACTGTGAACAGAATGGATATAGGCCCTAATTTTGCAATTGAATCTGCTCCTGTGAGGAACCACATTGAATTCTACCCATGTGGATCTAGTAGGAGCATCAGGGATATAGTTTGAAGCTTGTAAGGTAACTACGACGATTGTAAAAGAACTATACAATATAGTGAACACTATTTTTATGAAAAGTAACATTTAATATAGCTTTGTAAATCAATAACAATTTTCTATTTACAGTGAAAACTGTCACACTACTGTAACTTTTTTTCAAAATATTGTAGTCCAGGGATCTGCAACCTTCGACACGCAGCCCATCAGGGTAACCCACTGGCAGGCTGTGAGACAGTTTGTTTACATTGACCGTCCGCAGGCACACACACACACCCCCCCGCAGCTCCCAATGGCTGCGGTTTGCCATTCCTGGCCAATGGGGGCTGCGGGAAGCGGCGCGGGCCACAGGGACGTAGAAACATAGAAGTCAGAAACAGTCTGAACAGTTTGGTCCTGTCAATATAATGAAGCAAAGTCCCAGGCACATCAAGAGTGTGCAGTTTCTTTTCTGTATGTGCCAAATGGTTTCAGAAGGATGACAGGTAGGCTGATAGATTTGATGAAACTCATCTGGGGGATGAATTTCAGGTAAGGTCTTAGGACCACCTTATCTCTATGAAATGACGTATAAGGAGTTCATCCGTAAGTTCCTGAAGCTCACTCACTCTTCTGGCCAAAGCGATAGCCACAAGGAAGACAGTGTTAAAAGTGAGGTGTTGCAAGGAGCATTTTGAGGGAGGTTTAAGGGGAGGCTCGATGAACCTTAAGAGGACTAGGCTGAGGTCCCAGCGTCTCTGACCAGTGAGTAAGTATGTAATAGTCCTTTGAGGAACTCTATACAGTGGAGTGAGAAACAACTGAGCATAACTGCAACTGGATGACATGCTGGGATTTCTGCAAGGTGGACCTAACGTAAATGAGTGAAAGGCCAGATTGTTTCAAGAGCAATGGACAGACAAAGATCTTCAATACAGAGAGCTGGACAGGGTCCGAGCCTTGTTGGGCTGTCTATATCAAAGACCTCTTCCATTTAGATGAATGTATCTTTTTGGCCAATGTTTCCTGCTCTCTATCAGGATTTTGTAAACCTGAAAGGTGCAGTTCTCATCCCTGGTCCTTAATCAACCAAGAGGCATGCTGTCAGCGGCAGTGACTTTGGGTCTAGAGAGAGTATCTGGCCATGGTTTTAGGAGAGCAGGTCCAGGCAGCCTGGGAGCTGGATCAGCAGCTGAATGAATACCTGTAGCAGGTCAGTCAGCCAAAACTACTTCAGCCAGTATGGTGTAATGAGAATCATCGTGGCTTTGGCTCTTCTGATTTTGGAAATTACCCTTGGGATAAGGGAAAAAAATCAGTGAAAAGTCATATAGGAGGTTTGTGACCACTGCAGAAGGAAGCATCCATTAGCACATTTCAGCTCACACTCCTTCTGACACTTGAGAGCGAACAAGTATATCACAGGGTATCCCAATCAGGAATATCAGCTGTATAATGGACCTCAGGATGTTGAGGTGGAACTTCATGTCTTCTAGTGACTCAGTCCCTTGCCTCTGTAAGTGGTCCAAGTAGGCTCCCCAACCTGTCTGACACACCTGTGATTGAAGTCCTTGTCAGGAAGGGGGCAGAAAATAGTATTCCATGCACCTTTGTCGGTTCATTCACCATCTCAGCATCATTTCAGTTCTGCAATGATGTGAGTTGGAATCATGACCTTCTTGCTCATTTGATGTTTTGCCAGCGAATAGAGAGATCTGAGCCAGAACTGGAATGGTTTCAGGTGAAGTCAGGTAAATGGTACCACATACATGCACACCAACATATGGCCTAGCAGTCCAAGACACATCCATAACATTGTTGTCAGGTTTGATTCTATCCTGAGCGCTAGCAATTGCATCAGCAGGGACTTGTCCTCAGGAGGATACATTCTCGTTGTCCTGGAGTTGATCAGGTCTCCTATGAACTCTATTGATCTACAGTGGGATAAGATCATTTTTACATAAGAGCATAAGAACAGCCATGCTGGATCAGACCAAAGGTCCATCTAGCTCAGTATCCTGTCTTCCAACAATGGCCAATGTGAGGTGTCCCAGAGGGAATGAACAGAACAGTTAATCATCAAGTACATCACCAGGAGTCCCAGCTCAGAGAACGGAGAGGGCATAGTCAAGGCCTGCTGCCAGCTCCTGCTGGGATCTGCTTTTGATCAGCCAATTGCCCAGGTAATGAACATCCTTTCTTATAAGGTCTAGTCTGCAATGAAGTTAGGTCAATCTGACTACATCAGTCTGTGGTGTGGAAAATCCAAACCCCTGAATGATGTAGTTAAACTGACCTAACCACCCATGTAGGCAGCAATATGTCAATGGAAGAATTCTTCCAGTGGCCTAGTTACTGCTTCTTGGGGATGTGGATTACCTACACTGATGGGCAAGCCCCTCCCATCACTATAGTGAGTGTCTGCACTGAAGCGCTACAGCAGAGCACCTGCAGGTGTAGCATTTCAAGCGTAGGCAAGCCTTCAGATGTGCTGCTATTACTGCTAGGTACTTTGTGAGGACTCTTGTAAGAAAGATAGGGCATAAAACAAACCTTAGTTAAGTAAACTGCTTAACTGATTACCCAGACCACCTTTCTTAAGGTTTGGATTTTGACTGCTTAATTAAAAGAACTTGGAGGTTGACTTTAATTTTAGAGTGTTGTATTAACTATCTTTAACAACAGCAACTAATAGTGTATAAGATATAACAAGGCCAAAATAGTACTGGACTATGATTTTGAGAACAAACTAGAAAGTTGGTTGATGCGATAACCATCTAGATTTTAAGACTCAAACACCACAATCACAATAGAAAATAACACCTATACTCAACCAGTATCCTGAGAAGTTTCAGAGTAGCAGCCGTGTTAGTCTGTATTAGCAAAAAGAAAAGGAGTACTTGTGGCACCTTAGAGACTAACAAATTTATTAGAGCATAAGCTTTCGTGAGCTACAGCTCACTTCATCAGATGCATCCGATGAAGTGAGCTGTAGCTCACGAAAGCTTATGCTCTAATAAATTTGTTAGTCTCTAAGGTGCCACAAGTACTCCTTTTCTTTTTATCCTGAGAAGGTGACTTTATTAGGAATTTTGACTAAGAGTCCCTCAGAATAGGGCCTAACATGCACCAACTGCTCATCAACTCTGCTGTTGCTTACAATAGAGGAAAAATAATCAAAGCATAAGACAGTTTGCTCTATTACTTACACATCAATTCACCAAGGTCTCCTTCCTAATGGATCTGTAGTAGTCTACTATTTAACCTACTTCCCAAAAATTATATTAGCCCCAGGATCTGATTAACACTCCTAACTGAGAAACACCTAAATTTATAACAAAATGCATAGGCTGTGTGCAAGTCAAGAGGGTTGCACAGTTGGTCTAGTTTATGTCTGTAAACACCTAAAATCTGAAAGGCAATATGACACCATTAACTATGCTACAGTGTTTAACCATTTTAGTTAACACTGTAATGTGTTTAGATTTGAGGTTACTTTACAACAATTTTGATTTGGCACACTGTAACTTTGACAATCTTTAAAGCACATACACAACATGCATACTTCCTTACTAATTAACTACTCAGTTTCAAAAAGTAGTCATTGACTGATTTGAGTCATCATGCAAGAAAAAGTCTGTTACTTATCTCTAGATCTTTGCTCAGCCATCGGCTTTCTGCTCAGTTGCGGTTCATAGCAGGAGTTGACACTGCAAACACGGAGCAAAGGACAGACACGACTGTTATCTTTTTATGATGTGCTAGTAGGCAACCTAAATTGCTGGAAAAGACAAAGAGGTAGTGAAAGGTGCCTGTCAGAGATAGATACTTGATATCACCAGGTGGCTGGCCCAGGACCTCAGTCTTCTCCCTCCAGGTGTGTTGGCCTTGGGGAAGTGATGTGATGAAGGAGACAGGTTTTTTTAATCCCATTTCTTACTTCTGGGAGAATTCTGCACCAAACAACTAAAAATTCCGTGCACAAAATTTTAAAATTCTGCAAAATTCTGCATATTTTATTTGTCAACATAACACAATTTAATCATACCAGTTTCAATTATTTTGGTAATTTATTTCAAAATATCTGTCAGCAACTATGTAACAATACAGACAACAAAAAAGATTCAGGAAATGTTTTTTTGACAAATAGATTCCTTGCTAGGCATATTAATACAGAACTCTGAGTAACTGATTTAAACTACAATATAGAGATATATTTCCCGCACCACTCAGAAGCAGTGCAAAGATTTGGGGGAGGTCAGGGGTAACGGGAGCTAAAAGAGCAGTAAGTAATTGCTGTGAAGGAGCCTGGATGTGAACTTGGAGGGTTGTTGGGTGTGGGTGGGAAAAGTATGGAATAAGGTTTTGGGGGCGGGGGGGAGGGAACGATTGTTAGGCAGCCTCCAGCATGCACCTGGCTGACCTCTATCCCCATGCCTGCACCCCTCCACTCAGCCACCCCTCCTCCCCCACTCCCATTCAGCCCCGCCTCCTCTGTCCCCCCATCCCACCACTAGCCCTTCTGAACCCCAGTCTGTGACCCCCCCCAGAAGTCCCATGTGCTCCATGCTGTCTGTCCCTCCATATCCCGTGCATCCTGACCTGGCCCAGAGGCAGGGTGCTGTGAGAAAGGCAACCTCTTCTCTTCCCTATCCAAAGCTGGGATTGACCCCATTGACACCACAGCAACCCCTGGTGGGAAAATGGCGTAACTGCAGCACCTTTCCGGCAGAATGTATTTTCTGCGGAGAAAAAAAATTCTGCATGGCACATGAATTCTGCACATGTGCAGTGGCACAGAATTCCCCAAGGGTAATTTCTGCTGGTTGATGCAATCTGGTTCCTCTTCTTGGAGATGCTGGTGTGGATTGTCAGAAATATGAATCACCATCTGATTACAGATTTGAAATGACCAACCAAACTGAGAGCTGTCCCCTCTCACCGTCCCATCAGAGACCATGCCATCACCTCTGAGTTCAAATATTACAGTCTCTTTGTGCAACATATCTTGTCAGAACAGTTTGTGTAAGACAACTTGGGTCATAGCTGTGGTAGTACCATGTTCAGACATATACTAAGATCAAGTTTGTTGGCTCTGGTCAGCAACTTACTTCCACAAATCACTTTTCATGGGGACTCCTTGCAGTGCATCCCGTTGCCAGCTTTGAACCTTCAGCAAGCATGCTGTGCAATTTCTACATCAACACTTAGCTAGCTGCTGAGATTCCAGTTTAAAGTTCACATAGTTTATACGAAGTCCCTCCATATTCTGTTATGATCTTTGAACTTGTTTTAACAGTCCATTAAACAACACAAAATCACTTCAAGAATTGTTGTTCTCCAGCAGGCCAAAATAGCTGTATAAACCCTTCATTGTGTTCTTATTTTAATAACAATGGTGGGACCTTAGTTACACATGATTGAGCTGTGTCTGTGCACTATTCGACATTATTATTCAACTCTGTTGTTAAATGTCCTTATAACACACCATTGGTTTCAGTCCCTTTTATTTTTTACTGCTTCTTTCAGTACAGGTGTATTTCACTAACTTAACATAATCATACTTGATTATTAGCCTTAATTTTTTGTTTTATTGCTAAACTAAACTAAATCAATAGGAATGAAACCCCCTTTTTTCCCCAACCGGATTGTCCATGAAGTAAACCTTGTCATTAAAGTTTACGCTATTTTGCACAAAATTGCATCACTTACAGTTGACTTCTTCCCCTACACACATAAAACTTCATTTAATCACAATAATTTATTCAATCTGGTTCCCTATTTTTTTTCTTACTACTGTATGTGGAACATAATATAGTATCTTAATCTTTGATAGCTATATTTCAATTCATTCATTCACAGATGGGAAAAAGGGAAGAATCTCTTCAGCTGCACCAAGGGTAGACTCTTCTGAAAGGCTGCAGAAAAAAAATGGTTACCTAACTTTTCATAACTCTTGTTCTTCAAGATGTGTTGCTCATGTCCATTCCATTCTAGGCATGTGCGCACCAACGTGCACAGTCATTGGAGATTTTTGCCTTAGTGGTATGCATAGGGTCAGCTCTGGCACTCCCTTGAGTACCGAGTTCATGTGCTGGCATATCAGGCGCTGCCGACCCTACGCCCTCTCAGTTCCTTCTTCCCGGCAAATCCGACATAGGGGTAGGAGGGCAGGTAATGGAATGGACAGGAGAAACACATCTCAAAGAACAACAGTTATGAGAAGGTAAGTAACCATTTTTTCTCTTTGAATGCTTGCTCGTCGATTCCATTCTAGGTGACTCACAAACTATCCTTGGAGGTGGGGCTCAGAGTTCACAATCTTGTAGCTTGCAGCACTGCTCTACCGAAACCAGCATCGTCACGGGCCTGCTAGGTGTTTAATGGGATGGGAATGTGTGGACTGACAACCAGGTGGTCGCTCTACAGATGTCCTGGATAGGCATTTGAGCTAGGAAAGCTGCCAAAGAGGCTTGCGCCATGGTTGAATGGGTGGTTATAATCGCCGGAAGGGGCACCTTTGCCTGATCGTAGCAGCAGCAAATTCAGGCAGTGATCCAAGAAGAAATTTTTTGAGCGGACACTGGACAACAATTCACCCAATTGGCCACCATGACGAACAACTGCATCGACTTGCAGAATGGTTTGGTCCTTTCAATGTAGAATGCTAGTGCACTCCTGATGCCTAGGGAATGTAACCTATGTTCATCTTCTGACTTATGCAGCTTTGGAAAAAGACAGGTAAGTAAATGTCCTGGCCCATATAAAACTGTGAGAGCACCAGGGGCAGGAAAGCTGGGTGTGGCCACAGCTGGGCTTTGTCTTTGTAAAAGACCATATAGGGCAGTTCCAAGGTAGCACCCTAATCTCAGAGACCCGGCAGGCAGATGTTATTGCAACCAAGAACATGACCTTCCAGGAAAGGAGGAGAAAGCAGGAAGCCAGAGGCTTGAAGGTGGGTCCTGTGAGCCATGACAGAAGAGGATTCAGGTCCCACGGAGGGACAGGGTCTCTGATGTGTGGGTAGAGGTGCTCGAAACCCTTGAGGAACCTGGCAGTTATGTCCTGGGCAAAAACTGACCTACTCTCAGCACTGGATGGAGAGCCGAGATAGCGGCCAAGTGGACCATGATAGATGAAAGAGATAGGCCTTGGAGCTTGAGATGCAAAAGGTAGTCCAGGATTAACTGCAGCGAGACCCACTCAAGCCGAATGCCTTTATCCGAGGTCCAACAAGCGAACCGCTTTCATTTTGCCAGGTAGGTTGCTCTGGTGGAGGGTTTTTTGCTGCCCAACAGAACCTGTTGGACACCGGACAAGCACTCCTGCTCCTCTGCATTTAACCAGGCAACAATCAAACCATCAGGTGCAGCTCCACCAGGTTCAGATGCAGAAGACTGCTGTAGTTTTGGGACAGCAGGTCTGGCCTGAGCAGTAGCTATAACAGAGCAGCAACTGAGAATTCCAGCAGCGTGCCGTACCAGTGCTGGTGCAGCCAAGCCGGCGCTATAGGATCACCTTCACCCTGTCCAGCTTGATCTTCATGAGGATTCTGTGAATGAATGGCACTGTGGGGAAAGCATACAACAGCACCCCCGACTGGAGTAAAAAGCATCCAAGAGGGAGTCTCTGTCGATCCCCCAAATCAAGGAGAAAACATAGCATTTCCCGTTCTGCCTGGATGCAAACAGGTCCACGGGGGGAGCCCCCCACTCTGGAAGATGATGCTGACCACTTTTGGCTGGAGAGACTTCTTGTGGTGAGACGAGAAGATCCTGCTGAGGTGATCTGCCAAAGTGTTCCTGGCCCGAGGGAGATGTGTGGCTACAAGATGGATGTCATATTGTACACAGAAGTCCCAGAGCCTGAGGGCTTTTTGGAAAAGGGCAGACAATCTGGCTTTGCCTTACTTGTTGATATAGAACATAGCCACTGTATTGTCCGTCAGGACCTGGACCATCCTGCTTTTTATGTGAGTTAGGAAGGCTTGGCAGGCCAGGTGAACTGCACTGAGCTCCCTGACATTGATGTGTAGGGATCAAACATGACTCGACTAACGACCTGGCATGCTGAAATCGCCCAGGTGGGCTCTCCACCCCAGGTCCAAGGTATTGGAGATGAAGGGAACTCCCTCCAACACTGATGCAGGATTCTACCACCATGTGAATGATGATAGTAGGTAGTTCGATATCTGTTGGGGATGTAGACCGACGCCAGCCATGCCTGCAAGGGCCTGAGGTAGAGCTGTGCATGTTGGACCATGTAAGTGCAGGCCGCCATGTGGTCTAACAATCGGAGGCACATGTGAGGCGGTGGTGAGAGGGTGGAATACAGATAAGGATCATACATCTCAAAGAACCTCCAGTTACAGGTAAGTAACCTCCTCTTATTACTATTTAAGAATTGCCCAGGCATCAAGGCCTTTTAGAAAAGATACAACAGAGAGCTGTGGCCCCCCTGCAAAAAAAATCAACACCCAAAATTGCAGTCTGGCCGTTGAATAAAATTTTCTGCCTAACAAGTCCAGTCTCTTGGCATCTTTGTTTTTCAGCATGTCACTGACTTGGCCCTGCCTGTCCTTTTCATTAACAGCAGATACAACCAGTGATGCCACCGGAGGGTGTGTGTACAAATATTCAAACCCTTTTGCAGGGACGTAGTATTTCTTTTCCGCCTTCTTAGAAGTAGGCGGAATGGAAGAGGGGTATGCCACAGCGATTTGGCAATCTTAAGGACTCCTAGGTGGATGGGCAGCGCGACCCGGGCCAGGGTGGAGGAGGATATAACATTAAAGAAGTTGTTGTACTCCTCAATTTTTAAGTTTAAATTGGTAGCCACCCTTGTAAGGAGGGGCTGGTGCTCCTTGAAGTCGTTGGGGCGACTGCCCGTTGGGGAGGGATCCACCACCACTTCATCCAGAGACGACGAGGATGATTCCACTGCCGGGGAGGTTCCCCTTCCCTCTCTGGGGACAGCTCCTTAGGTGTTGGAGTCTGCTGTTCTGCCCACATATCAGTTTCGGTTCCAACTCCGGTGCTGGCCGGTGCTGTCTGAGGCAGCCAGGGATGACTGGTGGGAATACGGGACCAGCATTACTGGCACGCCCCACGGGTTCCAGAATGGCCACTGAGTGGGCAACTGTCCCTGCTGCCATACCGCCGCTGCAGGTGCCGTACCAGTCTTGCGGGTCAGCTGTGAATCACCCCTCCTTGGCGAGGGGTTGAACTCCTGGTCCGATTCGGATCATTGCACTTCCGGCGACCAGGGAGGAGCCATAGAGGCCTGAGTCTGCTGACTGACCCTGGTCGGCAACTGATGAGACAAGGGCAAGGGTCGGTACTGGGGAGGTAGAGACTGGTACCGTTATAGAAAGCAATCCCGCCCCGTGGGGACCAACGTTTGGGAGGCCATGTAGGCAAAGGTGACGTGCGCTGCAGTGATATTTGGCAGGAAGCTCGCTGGTACCAGGGGGATGGGGACCAGTGCCTTGATTCCGATGTCCCTTGCCTTGTAGGGGGAGAGTGCGGTGTCAAGGATGTGAGCCTTTTGACCAGAGACCGAGGGTGCGATGGCGGGTTCCTAGGCCATAGAGATAGGGATCTATGCCTGCAGTCCAGGGACCAAGAATGCTCCACTGCACTATGAGGAGGACCCATGACCAGCTTGCCCTTAGGTGCTGGGGTCTTTGCTGAGTCTGGCGCCTGGCACGGCGTCTGCAGTGCCAGCCAGCCTGCTTTTTCTTTAGCCGCTGGGGCCACTTCGGGCAATGAGGGCTCTAGGAAAAGCGGGGGTCCCCTGCCACTCTCACAAGGTGGATCTCTGGCCGGGCTAAGAGGTCTGACTGCAACGGTACCCCTGTGAAGCCCCGGGGTGGGCACATAGCCTGACATCATCCTTTGCCTGAAGCCCCTTTTCCCTCTGGTGCTAGGGGGCTCTTTTTCTTTTGCCACTTCTTAGGCAACGGTGAGGGGGAATGGTGCCGAGCGGAACCCGGTGCCAGCTATGCACTCTGCATCGATGCTGAGGTGCTTGGTGTGGGATCTGAGTGGGAGGGCTCTGATGCAGGACAAAGCGCAACCTCCATGAGGAGGGCCCTCAAGCAGATATCCCGCTCCTTTTGGGTTTTAGGGCAAAATTTTTCACAAATTCTGCACTTGTCCTTTCTATAGGATTCCCCCAAGCACTTCAAACAGCTCTGGTAAGGGTCACGAATAGGCATCGGTCTGCTGCATGGTGAGCATGGTTTGAAACCGGGAGAGCGGGGCATGCCTCGCTCCAGGATGAAGTCCCAGCCCGGTCTCTAACTACCAACTAATAAACACTTAACTTAATGGCTAACTAAGTACCTACAAACAGTATACAAAGAAGATAGACAATGGGCTGTAAAGAACCGGTAGTGCTCTTGCAATGGAAGAGGAGGTGCTCTGACCAACTGTCACGGGTGGTAAGAAGGAACTGAGAGGGAATAGGGTCAGCAGTGCCTAAAATACCAGTGCACGAGTGTAGCACTCAAGGGGTCACCACAACTGATCCTATGGATACTGCTAAGCCAAAAATCTCCGACGACTGTGTACGTGGGCTCGCGCACACCTAGAGCGGATTCGAGAAGAGCAAGCACACGAAGAAGAACTGAATTTTGTCACACCCTGGAAAGTCTGAAGAAATGTTGCCTCTATTTTTTTTGCAGGGAGACCACAGCTCTCTGTCGTATCTTTTCTAAAAGGCCTTGATGCAGCCACCACATGAGTCACTGGATCCAGCAAACCAATAGAACCAGATCAATTGCTAGTATAATTTGGAAACCAATGACCACCACAATGGGGTGAAGCATGATATTCAAAAGACCTGTTGCACTGGTGTTCCACGCAAGCAAAGTCTCCTACCAGGAGTGATGGCCTGTGTTTTTAACTGTAGCTGCTAGCTTAGAGATCTCCTGATTGTGGTGTTGAATCTCGAGTTTGCCATTCTCCCCCAAAGTTCGGAGCCTTTGTAACTCAGCTTGTAAGGAGGCCTGAGTCCCTTAATGGCAGTGAGACCCATTCCCAGTGAAATGGGGGAAACCTCCTTGTAGAGCTCATGATAGGCATTCAAATGCTGTACAGTCCATATAGGCACAGTAAACTTTCACATATCACAACTAACAATGGTGATTACATTACAGAAACAGTCATTAATGTAAGGCACCATGGGTTGATTCCTATGTCCATTAATCAATACAATATTACATCTCTCTCTTACACACACACACACACACACACACACACACACACACTTTACCAACATAGACCCTTCTTCCTGGATAACATCAAAGGAAAAGTTTCAGAGTAGCAGCCGTGTTAGTCTGTATTTGCAAAAAGAAAAGGAGTACTTGTGGCACCTTAGAGACTAACAAATTTATTAGAGCATAAGCTTTCGTGAGCTACAGCTCACTTCATCGGATGCAAGTGAGCTGTAGCTCACGAAAGCTTATGCTCTAATAAATTTGTTAGTCTCTAAGGTATCAAAGGAAAAGTGAGACTTATTCCCTGGTTTTCGGAAGAAGCATTCATCCTGTTCCTCCAGTGCTTGGTCTTCACAGATATAGCCCAAACCTTATTTTCTCCTACACCCTTTTACATTTACTGTTCCACACATTATCTTTCTGCCAGGCCCAATGTTAGGATCTCTGGAGTACATTACTGAATTTTCATTAATCTGTAATCCCAGTGGGACTATTGGGTGGATTACTCTAATTTATTTGCCTGTAACAGTTATCAGGAATAACTGCAAGTTTTGCTGGTGGTGATTGTACGAAGCGTTAACTAGTCTCCACCAGGGAGGATTAATTCTTCCTCTGTTACATGGGGCCAAATCAAATTGATTGCCTCCATGGGAATTTGTCCTGCTATGGCTTGCTGAATCATTCCCATGATTAGGTTCTGGGTGAGACCCTGAGTTTGCTCACATGCTGAGGTCAATGAGACATTATTATGGAGGGACTGTACACCAGACACTATTAACTCTTCATCTTTTTCTATGAGTCTTTCTCACCCAGGAAATACCTTACTTATTAACTGCTGTTCCTCACTTAACTGTTTCAAAGATACTGTTAATGGGGTTCCCATCTTTCCTATATTTTCGGTGTCATATGATAGTTCATTAGCCAGAACTTCTATGTTTGCGGCATCAACTAAAGAGATTCCTGTTCCTACGGGTGCAAGCCAATCACTTAATTCCCTTTTTACTCTATTTACATGGTCGGCCCCTTGCCACATTCTTACCCATTCATCCCAACCCTTATGGCTAGTTCCAATCAAGGGAGTGCATACAGGTGCAATGTGAGAGATATTCATGCCTTCTAAGTGAATATGTACCTTCCTCAGAGAAGTCTGAGGTTGAAGAACCTAATGTTCTTGTTGATCCAATTTCAACACATGGGGTCCTGAAATTGGGGCTCTTACACATTGGAGGGGAGCGAGATTTGTGATCAGAGGGTTGAAATTTAGAACAGTTTTTTGTTGTTAGCCTAATTCCACTCTGTACAATCCAGGCTCATGGAATCCCTCTGAAATGGCAATGTGCCCATAGAATTTAAACCAAATTGTTGGCATGAGCTTGCCAGAATATGTGCCCTTTAGTGGAACTACCCAGTCTGGGGGCCCTTGCTGAATCAGGTCATGTCCAGCTAAAGTACAGTTCAGCAGTTCCCAGTTTACAAGGAACCGGGTGATACTCTTGCCTGCTGGCATGATCAGAGACAGCTGCAGTTCATCTCCGGGTAATGAAGGTGTCTGGATTCCGACAACAATGATGACACATAAGAGCATGGTTGCTCCCTAAACAGCGAAGGAAACCAGGACTATCCTGCACCTTCCGCCACCCTGAAGGCTGTCACTGGTTGCATTTGATGGTGTACGTCCTTTTTGAGACCACAATGGCTTACAAAAGAACGGGACAGAGTCTGGTGTGGTCTTAGTTTCATAACAAAACTTGAGTGATTCCCTGGTAGCACTCTGCATGCAATTGGCAACGTTTTCCCGGGGCAACCTGAAGAGTTGCCGACAGCATAGAACTGGTAGCGATGCTGCATGGCCAGGGGTTTGTTCCCATTCCCATAGAATCCATGCATTTAGTACAGCAATTTTACTTCGTGCGCTCCAGCTGGCAAGCACTCCAGAGGTTCAGAGGGATCACAGGTTCAGCAGAGGGCCTGGACAGCATCAGACGCCAGACACTTATGAACAGCAGGATGCTGATGCAATGGTGGGATGTCATGGCTCGTGTTTGGGATCTCTGAGGGGGCAGAGAAGAGAGAACAAATTCCCACACTTCCCCTGTATATACTGGGAGAATCTGAGACCAATATTGCACGGTGAACATGAAGCAGTGATCTATGTGAGGATGGCCATAATAAGTCAAGGACTTCTCTGGCCTTTTCCTGCCTCAACAGCAGGGCAGTCACGGAGAAGCCCACCTGACACATATTTTTCCAATGGCCCCAAGCCATTCCTTCTTGCTAGCTAAAAAGGGTGGCTGGCAGGATGGAGAAGACAGTTATAATATTCTTTGTGGGTCAGGTTGTTTACCCTTCCACTCTTTGAGCTCTGAGGAATGAAACCATTTCCACCAGGGTTTCCCATTTTTTCCATTCAGGATTTCTACCTGATAAACACTGGGGCTAGCCCAATTCACAATAAAGCAGGGGCCATTCCAGATGTGTGTCAGAGTGCTCCTTCACTGAAAACCTTCTGTATGTTACTGGTTGGCCTAATTCCCATATCAAAGGAGGTTTTCCCCAGCCTAGTTTTTTTGTCCATGTTTTGCTGTACTATGCCTAGCTGTGCTGTCACTCACGTGTGTAAACCAGCTATCACCTCTACTAAGGTTTGTACCCATTCATCTGTTACCATCTTCCCTTCCCAGGCACTATGCAGTTCCACTCCCAACCACCAACTTTCTGGCATGTGCATTTGTCTTCCAGTCATAACTTCAAAAGGAGTGTACCCATGTATTGCCTTAGAGCCTCTTAGAACCATTAAGATGATTGGTAGCTTTTCATCCCAATCCCTCCCTAAACTCTTTACTTGTTTTCTCAAAGCTTCCTTTAGCATGTGATTGGTTCGTGCAACTTGTCCAGAGGACTCAGGGTGTCCAGCTATATGGAAATGTTGCTTAATGCCTAAAGCCTTACATAGCTCTTGCACTGATGATGATATTGAACAGAACAGGACCCAGAACAGATCCCGGTGGGACCCAACTCGATATGCCCTCCAGCTGGACTGTGAACCATTGATAACTACTCTCTGGAAATGGTTTTCCAACCAGTTATACACCCACCTTATAGTAGCTCCATCTAGGTTGTATTTACCTAGTTTGTTTATGCATAGGGCTTCGTGTCTGACATGGAGGTTGAGGAAGTCACGAATTCTGTGACTTTCCATGGCCTCCGTGACTTCTGCAGTGGCCGCCGTAGCTGATCCCAGGTCTGCCCAAGCAGCTGGCTCCAGGGACAGCCAAATGAGGACTGCTGAAGCGGCCCCAAGGATGGCCCCCGGCAGCGATCCCCAGGGCAGCCGGCTGGAGAAGCTAGCAGTGGTCTCTGGGCCGCCACAGTCGGTGGCCCCCAGCAATGGCCCCCTCTGGAGACCCCGCCAGCAGCACCCCTTCCTGGTGCCCCCCCTTTGCTCCCTCCAGAAGCCCTTCCCCGCCCCCCCCGCAGATTTAGTCATGGGTATTTATAGTACAAGTCATGTACACGTCACGGACTGTGAATTTTTGTTTATTACCCGTGACCTCACCATGACTTTTACTAAAAATACCGTTGACTAAATCATAGCCTTATTTATGAATGCTGAATAGGATTTCTTCTATCTAATCATGCTTTTTATGGCTACACCTAAGAACTAATGAAGAATGGGACCACATTGTGCTGTGCTAGGTACAAACACAGAGTAGCAGACAGTCCCTGCCCAGAAGCACTTCCAATTTAAATAGACAAGATCAGACAGGTGATCAGGGGGAAGGGTATAATGCACAAGCACAGTGAACAATGTGATGGTGACACTAAGTGGCTCACCACTTTTCTTTTTTTCAGGTAGAAGGGCTTAGTTAGAAGGGGATGCGTTCAATGGAAAGAGAAGTGACGGAAGAGGGGACACTGATGGGAAGAGGGGTGAGTGAGATAAAAAGAGGTATGTGTGCAGTAAGGCTGAGGTGAAGAAACTGTGAGGGAGGGAGAGGGGTAAGCAAACAGCCAAGCAGCAAATACTCCTGAGGGCTTTCTGTACCAAAAAATTAAAAATTCTGCACCAAAAAATTAAAACTGTGCATAGTATTTTAAAATTCTGCAAGCTTTATTTGTCATAAATAAATGCAGAGGTTCCAGCATGGCAGTGGGGAGTACAGGCCACTGGTTGTACGAAGGTGGGAGATCACCTTGCAGCCTCCCCAGCCCCAGGACACGGACTCAGTGGTGAGGCTGCACCCGACCCTGACATAGCACAAGGCCTGGGCCTATCCCAGAAACACCCTGGGGCCCTGTCCCTCTGCAGGATGAAAGTATTCTGTGTGGGACAATCTCGATGCAGGCAGTCCAGTGTGGGGTCTAGGTGTGGGGGTATCTGGATGCACAGAGACTCATTGGGGGGCAATGGGACTCTGCAGGGGCTTCCAGGTGAAAGTGACAGGGGCTTAGCAGAGGGGTCTGGGTGTGATGGTCTTATCAGGGGAGTATGGGGGATTGGTGCTTGGCAGGGTGGGGGTCTGGGTGCAGCTAGCTGGGTGTCAGTGGCATGGGGCTCTGGATGTGGGGGCTCAGGATGGTGCAGGAGGGTGGGGTTCATTAGGGTCAGGGTCTGAGTGCAGGGAGCTCAGAGGGGGTGATCTGGGCATAGAGGTGGGGGTCCAGAGGAAGGGGGTCTGGGTGCAAGGGGGCTCCAGCTGCACGGGTTGAGGTTCAGTGGTGTGAGGTTTGGGAATGAAGGACTACAGGGGTTCTGGGTGTGTGGGGTGAGGCTTGGTGGGGGTGTCTGGGTATAGGAGGGTCCAGATGCATGGGGATTTGGCGGCTGAGGGAGCAACTCCCCGTAGAGTGACACCTCCCCCCCACAGCTGAGGAGCAATGGGGGCAGGAAGCAGGGGAGGATGCTGAGCTTCCTGCAGCTGGGGGAGGTTTCTGGGGGTTAGTCTGACACAGTGATTTACCTCTCTGCCGGCTGATCTGGGTGCCTGAAACAATGTACCTGCCCAGCTAGGGAGTGGTGCATAACTGTTCTTGCAACTTCCCTTTGCTTCCCTGTCAGAAAATCAATTTTCTGTGGGGAAGCAAAGACATCTGCAAGGGACATGAATTCTGCGCACATGCAGTGGCACAGAATTCCCCCAGGAGTAAGCAAAGGGCAGAGAAAATCCACTCAAAAACCACAGACAGTTCTCTGAATGGACCCTTCTTTGGCTGCTTCTGCAACTGCTCCTACCAGCTGGAATCCCTGACTAGTTCCTCACTGTGATTTCTCACACACACACCCAAGGCCAAATGGCAGGAAGGGATGAGAGGCATCACCTGGCTCCTACTACTCCCACTGTGTGTTTATGTGTGTGGTGGGGGGCGGGAGGGGTCTGGGGCTTGCTAGGGGAAGTGGGACCCTGGCTGGGCCTTATTTTACCCCCTCCCCTCAGTGCAGCAATCCTGCTTTGGCTGCTGCTTCTGCAGCTGCTTCTACTGGCTTGGGAACCATCATGGGAAGTTGTGTGAGTAATCTACTACCAAAAAATGAAGACTGGTCAAAACAAACTGGGAAAATGTGCAGGTCACAACCTATTATTACATTATCTTAATTTATCTTAATCCCCTGTTATCTTACATTTTGCTTATTTTGACTGAAGACATACACAAACTGCAACCTCACCAGTGGTTCCACAAAAGTTTCAGAGTTGAAAGATTCCTTTCTGTTTACATATAGTGTAAGACAGCAATCCTTAATACTGCATATTTTTTATAGTTAATTTTTGATTTGTTCCTGAATTCCTACTTAAAGAGTTCTGTAACTGTTCTCACTCATGAAGAGCAAGTAGGCTACTAAGAAGTTAGAATTTATCTCTTTTTTATCACTAACACTGAGCAAAATCAACAGCTTATTTCACTAAAAGTTCTCATTCTTTTGAAATGATCTAAATAAAATTCCTGTCACATAGCAGCTATTCTGTATATCTGAAGTGAATCTCCACAGAACACTTTCTGCTTGGCATTTTTTATAGTTTTTCTAAATAATATTAATCTCCACATCTCCTTCCCAAAGAAGCAGTATTACTTGTTTATTAAAACAAATTCTTACTACACTTTTAAAAATTGTTTTAGACTAGAGAACATACTTTCAGCTAAAGACGCGATGTGCTCCTAAACTCAATTCAGCCTAGCAATTCCTTTCTGTTCCTATTTTTATCCTTAATTTTGCTTTGTGTTTTGAGAAATTGGTCATATTAATGCATTATCTTAGTGACATCATATATTGTGCACTAGGTTAATGGAACAAAATCCATGTGGGATGGCATTAGAAAATGAACTGTTCACTCCACTGAGATGACAGAGTGCAAAAGCCATTCTCTGTGGAAAAAGTTCTCCCAAAAGCAACAATCTTCAGAAGCTCAAAATATTCTTCCACTACATCTAACAAATAAATATTGTTTATGGGGGCTTAGCATATAATGTATATTTAATGCATATATTCCAGGATCACACTTGAAGTCTACCATGTGGTTTGGACTAATACCAGAAAATTTGCGTGCAAGAAAGAAAAAGAAAAGAAAACCCCAGAAGAATGAGAAATCGCGCAAGCTAAATTGTCTTCTCTCTTTCTGAAAGGAAGATTCTTTCAGAGCTAAGATTAAGCTCCCTGGAAGACATATTTGCTTTTTGTGCTGTACCAAACTTATGGGAGGGAAATATACATGTTTGGCTGTAAAGCCATGTCCATGTGTGACTATGAGCAGCACTCCCCAGTCTAAAATATAGGAGAGGGAGAGGGAAAGCATGATTTTTAGTCTGGCAGAAAACTAAAAAATTTGAAGGTTAGCATAAAGAGCAGGACAGAAAATTTGTACTTTATTTTTCACATTTATTTAATGGTCTAAAATTTTGCTCACAAGTTGGAAGATTTGTGACCGCTGAAACTAATTTGACAACCTATAGGATAAGTTCTCCTAGCTCATCCCCCTAATATACTGCAGACTTTTTAGAGAAAAACTTTACAAGCTCCAGACTATTTGGCACCAAATGAATAGAAAAACACAAATCCTTGGTTTGCTTTTCTGAGGGACCTCCATGATAAGTATGTTACACAGGAAACAATTCTCCCGTCCAGAGTTGCTTTGCATCTAGGGTGATTTTCCAAACAGCAATTTCTAGCAGGCCAGCATGTAATGCAGTAACTCAGGAACACTGCGCTGGCTGCCAAGTACGGCTAATTCTGGGATACATTACAAATATTGAGTAATAACTGGGATTTATAAGAGCTCTCCATCATCACCCTCAGCTGTTTTTTCTTTTCATATATGGATAGCCATTGTCATCTTGCCCAGATCAATTTATAGTGTCCTTTGCAATTTCACTGCTTCCCTCTTTTCTCTATACTGAAGGGATAAGCTTAATTCTAGAGGATAGCCAATCACTACCCTGAGAGTATCCAAATGTGTTCAAATCTGCTGTGCAACTGCAGGTCTTCTAGTATTAAAAGTTATAAACATTCACTTCATCAGGGCCAGAGCTGCACCTACAACATAATTAGGAAGTATCTCGGTTTCAGAGCCATGTAAAACCGATACCTGGAGCTCTGGTCATACTTTTTGGCAGCATTACTTTCTTGATTTGGCTTCTAGATTCAATATCCAATTCAGAAGAACAGTCCTGCATTCTTGGCTGAAATACGTCTCCACAAACCCAACACCAAAGTGTGGCAAGATCTGCGTTGGTAATACTTTAAGAAGAAAAAGGTTGCTTACTGGTAACCATGGTGTTTTGATGCCATTGCTTGCTCAGCTATCTTCCCCCTCCTTTTGGAGGTTTTCCTCAGATCTGAAGTAGAGGACTAGGAGCATTTAGGGGCTGCAGTTCCCCATATGTAGTTACCTCTGAAATTTGAGTCCATAAAGGTGCATACACAGCCACTAATGCCACAGCTTTCCACAAAAAGAAAAGGAGTACTTGTGGTACCTTGGAGACTAACAAATTTATTTGAGCATAAGCTTTCGTGAGCTACAGCTCACTTCATCGGATGCATTCAATGGAAAATACAGTGGGGAGATTTATATACACACACACAGAGAACATGAAACAATGGGTTTTATCATACACACTGTAAGGAGAGTGATCACTTAAGTTGAGCTATTACCAGCGGGGGGAAGGGAGGAAGAAAACCTTTAGTGGTGATAATCAAGGTGGGCCATTTCCAGCAGTTGACAAGAACGTCTGAGGAACAGTGGAGGGTGAGGGTGGGGGGAGGGAATAACACGGGGAAATAATTTTACTTTGTGTAATGACCCATCCACTCCCAGTCTCTATTCAAGCCTAAGTTAATTGTATCCAGTTTGCAAATTAATTCCAATTCAGCAGTCTCTCGTTGGAGTCTGTTTTTGAAGTTTTTTTGTTGAAGAATTGCCACTCTTAGGTCTGTAATCAAGTGACCAGAGGGATTGAAGTGTTCTCCGACTGGTTTTTGAATGTTATAATGTTTGACGTCTGATTTGTGTCCATTCATTCTTTTACATAGAGACTGTCGAGTTTGACCAATATACATGGCGGAGGGGCATTGCTGGCACATGATGGCATATATCACATTGGTAGATGCGCAGGTGAATGAGCCTCTGATAGTGTGGCTGATGTGATTAGGCCCTATGATGGTGTCCCCTGAATAGATATGTGGACAGAGTTGGCAACGGGCTTTGTTGCAAGGATAGGTTCCTGGGTTAGTGGTTCTGTTGTGTGGTGTGTGGTTGCATCCCACCATCAACCTCAGCCTGGACCAGTCCACACAAGAGATTCACTGCCTGGACACTACGGTGCTAATAAGCAATGGTCACATAAACACCACCCTATACCAGAAACCTACTGACCGCTATTCCTACCTACATGCCTCCAGCTTTCACTCAGATCACACCACACGATCCATTGTCTACAGCCAAGCTCTACGATACAACCACATTTGCTCCAACCCCTCAGTCAGAGACAAACACCTACAAGATCTCTATCAAAAAGAAAAGGCTGTAGCTCACGAAAGCTTATGCTCAAATAAATTTGTTAGTCTCTAAGGTGCCACAAGTACTCCTTTTCTTTTTGCTAATACAGACTAACACGGCTGCTACTCTGAAAAAAGATCTCTATCAAGCATTCTTACAATTACAATACCCACCTGCTGAAGTGAAGAAACAGATTGACAGAGCCAGAAGAGTACCCAGAAGTCACCTACTACAGGACAGGCCCAACAAAGAAAATAACAGAATGCCACTAGCCATCACCTTCAGCCCCCAACTAAGACCTCTCCAATGCATCATCAAGGATCTACAACCTATCCTGAAGGACGACCCATCACTCTCACAGATCTTGGGAGACAGGGCAGTCCTTGCTTACAGACAGCCCCCCAACCTGAAGCAAATACTCACCAGCAACCATACACCACACAACAGAACCACTAACCCAGGATGGATCATTACACAAAGTAAAACTATTGCCCCATGTTATTTCCCCCCACTCCCCACTGTTCCTCAGACGTTTTTGTCAACTACTGGAAATGGGCCACCTTGATTATCACCACTAAAGGTTTTCTTCCTCCCTTCCCCCGCCCCTCCTGCTGGTAATAGCTCATCTTAAGTGATCACTCTCCTTACAGTGTGTATGATAAAACCCGTTGTTTCATGTTCTCTGTGTGTGTATATAAATCTCCGCACTGTATTTTCCACTGAATGCATCCGATGAAGTGAGCTGTAGCTCACGAAAGCTTATGCTCAAATAAATTTGTTAGTCTCTAAGGTGCCACAAGTACTCCTTTTCTTTTTGCGAATACAGACCAACACGGCTGCTACTCTGAAAGCTTTCCACAGGGTTCTGAGCTTATGCATAGAGAGGCACGTGTTTCCGCAAGAGTGTGGCTCTGCACAGACAATCAAGAGAACAACAAGTAAGGATCTTTTCTAGTGCTGCCAGTGATGTGTAGTGGGCTCTTATTGCTGGAAATTTCCATTACACGGTAGTATTGATTGTGTGGAATCATTTGGAGTTTTACACCAGTTTGAGAGGAACTTCCTCAGCCTTTGCTCCTTTTCTGACCATGTGCACTTTCTATCTTTTTCCAGTTTTAATTCTGCTCCTTGCCCACTTTCCTCCAAGTGACTCTCAGGGAGCTATGTAGATGTAGCATTACTGAAACAGCTGTGCCACTGTAAGATCGCATGTGTAGCCATGTTATGACAACAGGAGGGAGCTCTCCTGTCAGCATAATAAAACCAGCGCAGCGCGTGATGGTAGCTTTGTTGGCTCCCACTTACATAGTGCTGTGCACATAAGAGTTGCTGGCATAAGCACTCATGTCGCTCGAAGGGGGTGGGAGGAGGGGTGTTTTTTCACACCTTTGAGCCACAGAAGTTTTGCCAGTGTTAGTACCAGTGTAGACATGGCCTTTGTGTGAAGTGGATCCGATATCACAGAATTAGATTCTGCACTAGCCATTTAATTTAAATGCTTTACTTACTGATATTCGTTGACTTGTGTGAGGTGCTGCTGGAACATGGGCCTGCTCTTGTCCCAGTGCTAGGGATTACTACTTGGGTGCTGCATTAAATAGTATTTTTGATGGCTTATAAAACCATCATCATCATCATCAACAGATAACTAGGCTACTTACTGAATCACCGGGGTGAAAATAAAATTGAACTCTTACTGGTGCGGGGCCAGCTCCAGCTTCCCCCCCCCCAAAGGGGCAGGGCCTCGGGCAGAAGGGACAGGGCTGGGGGCAGCATCAGCCTATCCGCACTGCCTAGCCCACGCCACCTGGGGTTCTTTTAAATCGCCGGCCCTGGGGCAGCTGCTCCTTTTGCCCCCCTCCCCATTGGCGGCGGCCCGGGAAAAAAACTTTAAAGCACTGCCATGGCAGTGCTTCAAGCAGGGTCCTGCGCTTTAAAGTCAGCTGCACAGGCCGGTACCGGCGGCCACTTTTTACCGGTACACCGTACTGGCCCGTACTGCCTTACTTTCACCCCTGTGAGTCGTAGAAATGACTCTGCTGCTCACAAGCTAAGGTCAACTGATGACACTTCCTGCATTTTGTATCAGCTCCTAAAGGTGTCACATAAGACAATTATCTTTTTGATGGGATTTTTCAAAGGGGCCTAAGGCAATTAGGGCCTCACTTCTGGAATCTAATGCCAGCCCTTAGCCATTATATGCCTACTGTGTGGGAACTCAAAAATAGACAGCAAGAATTCCTCTAAAGTACCACCTTCTTGATTCTCTCAATTTCACATTTGTTTTCATTGACTTTTAACATGGTCAAGCTGTATTTAACTCATCACCTTAATTTTAATGTCAGCATAATGTTCCTTAAGAAGTCTTGTTATGATAAGGTGCAAAACATTTAAAGAGTGTGTGTATATATGCTCCAGTGATTTCAATATGGCTGCTCACGTGAGAATCAGGCATTTTCCTTATCATTGTTCAAGAAGCTGAACAGAGCACCACTATGACAGGTTTCAGAGTAGCAGCCGTGTTAGTCTGTATTCACAAAAAGAAAAGGAGTACTTGTGGCACCTTAGAGACTAACAAATTTATTTGAGCATAAGCTTTTGTGAGCTACAGCTCACTTCATCGGATGCATTGGATTCATCGGATCCGATGAAGTGAGCTGTAGCTCACGAAAGCTTATGCTCAAATAAATTTGTTAGTCTCTAAGGTGCCACAAGAGCACCACTATATTTCAGAGGGCATTTTCAATCTAACTCTTATTAGTTATGCTGCTACATGCGGCGGGGGGGGGGGGGCAGGGGGAGGAAGAAGTTTTTTGTTGCAGGTGTTTTTTAATTAAAAAAGAAATGCGGTTGTGGCAAAATTGCTTGACACTTGTTAAGTGTGAACTATGTGAAGCAGTCTGAATGCTGTCATAGTAGTGGAAAATATACAGGTGAAGTCATCAAAGAAGCAAAATAAATGCAGTTTATTCCATAGTTTGCAGTCTACTTCATGGTTTCAAAAATAAATGTGTTAATTCTGTACCAATATGAAATTTAAATGCAATCCTACTAATGTATATGTTCCATTATGTTAAATAGTTGCCATATTCCATCCTAGAGAGCTGTACCTTACAGAGGAAGTGATTGCTGCACTTAAGAGTGCTATAGAGTACCACACACTGAAATATCATCCTCACCTTGTCCATACACTCAGCCATTAAAAAGAAAATAAATCCCTGTTTTTGGCATTTGCTAGAAAACAAAAATCACACATTTAGCCCTCCATGTGCTACTATTTGTGCCTGCAATTCATCCAGGTACAAAAAAATGCACCCACAAGATTAGTGGATGCAAACAGTACCAATAATAAAAAGGAGAGCAGAGTTATTTTAAATTGTAGGGCACAATATTTTATTTCACTGATTTCCTTTTGATTTGTAACGTTGATTTTATTAAAATAAAAATAGTCATACAATGAACATTTCAACCTGGATCAGGGTGAGATGAAGAGAGAAAAAATGAGAAAATAGTAAGTAATAAAATTACTTAGCAATTACACTGTTGATCTGCAGAGTGCAAGTAGTAAGTAAAAGTGCAAAATATATGAATGAATTTAGTGTCAGAACATACCTGAAGAAGCTATTGCTTATCCCTATTTTTAAGATGGCCAAAGTAAAGCCACCATTAAGGAATTTTCACAAGGATTCACAGTGAGTCAGTATCACAGGCAAGAAAGTAACTCAAGAGGCTGGCTCTCTGCCCTAGACCAAGGTGCCTCCCAGTCATGCATACTGTCAGTACTATGTCACATACTATTAGATCCATTAGACAAAGTTTTCATTTTCTAAGAGAACTACACTGAAAATTAAGGTAATTCCCAGATCTACACATTGAATGTCCCATTAATTAAACTAGGTTCACCGTGGGAAGGAGACCAAAGCCCTGAGGTAAGTGGGATACCAGGAGGAAGCATGAGCAGGAGAGCGCAAGAGGGGAGGACTCCTGCCTCATACTGAGAAAGCAAGACGATGGTGTGTTATCTTAAGTGCCTATACACAAATGCAAGAAGCCTGGGAAACAAGCAGGGAGACCTGGAAGTCCTGGCACAGTCAAGGAATTGTGATGTGATAGGAATAACAGAGACTTGGTGGGATAACTCACATGACTGGAGTACTGTTGTGGATGGATATAAACTGTTCAGGAAGGACAGGCAAGGCAGAAAAGGTGGGGGAGTTGCATTGTATGTAAGAGAGCAGTATGACTGCTCAGAGCTCCAGTATGAAACTGAAGAAAAACCTGAGAATCTCTGGATTAAGTTTAGAAGTGTGAACAACAAGGGTGATGTTGTGGTGGGAGTCTGCTATAGACCACCAGAGCACGGGGATGAGGTTTCTTCAGACAACTTCAGAAGTTACTAGATCACAGTCCCTGGTTCTCATGGGGGACATCAATCACCCCAATATCTGCTGTGAGAGCAATACAGCAGTTCACAGACAATCCAGGAAGTTTTTGGAAAATGTAGGGGACAATTTCCTGGTGCAATGCTGGAGGAACCAACTAGGAGCAGAGCTCTTCTTGATCTGCTGCTCACAAACAGGGAAGAATTAGTAGGGGAAGCAAAAGTGGATGGGAACATGGGAGGCAGTGACCATGAGATCGTCAAGTTCAGGATCCTGACACAAGGAAGAAAGGAAAGCAGCAGAATACGGACCCTGGACTTCAGAAAAGCAGACTTTGACTCCCTCAGGGAACTGATGGGCAGGATACCCTGGGAGAATAACAAGAGGGGGAAAGGAGTCCAGGAGAGCTGGCTGTTTCAAAGAATCCTTATTGAGGTTGCAGGAACAAACCATCCTGATGTGTAGAAAGAATAGTAAATATGGCAGGTGATCCACTTGGCTTAACATTGGAATCCTTGCTGATCCTAAACACAGAAAAGAAGCTTACAAAAAGTGGAAGATTGGACAAATGACCAGGAAGGAATATAAAAATATTGCTCTGGCATCCAGGAGTGAAATCAGGAAGGCCATATCACACTTGGAGTTGCAGCTAGCAAGGGATGTTAAGAGTAACAAGAAGGGTTTCTTCAGGTATGTTAGCAACAAGAACAAGGGCAAGGAAAGTGTGGGCCCCTTACTGAATGGGACAGGCAACCTAGTGACAGAGTTCTGGAATAGCCTTCCAAGGGAAGCAGTGGGGGTAAAAGACCTATCTGGCTTCAAGATTAAACTCGGTAAGTTTATGGAGGAGATGGTATGATGGGATAACATGATTTTGGCAATTAATTGATCTTTAAATATTCATGGTAAATAGGCCCAATGGCCTGTGATGGGATGTTAGATGGGGTGGGATCTGAGTTACTACAGAGAATTCTTTCCTGAGTATCTGGCTGGTGAATCTTGCCCACATGCTCAGGGTTCATCTGACTGCCATATTTGGGGTCAGGAAGGAATTTTCCTCCACAGCAGATTGGAAGAGGCCCGGGGGGGTTTTCACCTTCCTCTATAGCATGGGACACGGGTCACTTGCTGGAGGATTCTCTGGACCTTGAAGTCTTTAAACCATGATTTGAGGACTTCAATAGCTCAGACATAGGTGAGAGGTTTATTGCAGGAGTGGGTGGATGAGATTCTGTGGCCTGCATTGTGCAGGAGGTCAGACTAGGTGATCATAATGGTCCCTTCTGACCTTAATATCTATGCGTCTATGAGGATGTGGAAAAAGCTCATGTATTTAATGCTTTTTTTGCCTCTGTCTTCACAACCAAGGTCAGCTCCCAGACTGCTGCACCGGACAGCACAGCATGGGGAGGAGGTGACCAGCCCTCTGTGGCAAAAGAAAGTGGTTCGGGATTATTTAGAAAAGCTGAATGAGCACAAGTCCATGGGGACAGATGCTCTGCATCCGAGAGTGCTAAAGGAGTTGGCGGATATAATTGCAGAGCCATTGGCCATTATCTTTGAAAACTCATGGCGATCGGGGGAGGTCCCGGATGACTGGAAAAAGGCTAATGTAGTGCCCATCTTTAAAACAGGGAAGAAGGAGAATCTGGGGAACTACAGGCCAGTCAGCCTCACCTCAGTCCCTGGAAAAATCATGGAGCAGGTCCTCAAGGAATCAATTCTGAAGCACTTTGAGGAGAGGAAAGTGATCAGGAACAGTCAGTATGGATTCACCAAGGGCAAGTCATGCCTGACTAACCTAATTGCCTTTTATGACGAGATAACTGGCTCTGTGGATGAGGGAAAAGCAGTGGATGTGTTATTCCTTGACTTTAGCAAAGCTTTCAAAATGGTCTCCCACAATATTCTTGCCAGCAAGTTAAAGAAGTATGGGCTGGATGAATGGACTAAAAGGTGGATAGAAAGCTGGCAAGATCATCAGGCTCAACAGGTAGTGATCAATGGCTCCACGTCTACTTGGCAGCCGGTATCAAGCGGAGTGTCCCAAGGATCGGTACTGAGGCTGGTTTTGTTTAATATCTTATTTAATGATCTGGAGGATGGCATGGACTGCACCCTTAGTAAGTTTGCAGATGACACTAAACTGGGAGGAGTGGTAGATACACTGGAGGGTAAGGATAGGATACAGAGAGACCTAGACAAATTAGATGATTGGGCCAAAAGAAATCTGATGAGGTTCAACAAGGACAAGTGCGAAGTCCTGCACTTAGGATGGAAGAAACCCATGCCCTGCTACAGTCTAAGGACTGAGCGACTAGGCAGCAGTTCTGCAGAAAAGGACCTAGGGGTTGCAGTGGACGAGAAGCTGGATATGAGTCAATAGTGTGCCCTTGGAGCACAAGTAGGAGCATTGCCAGCAGATCAAGGGAAGTGACCATACCCCTCTCTTCGGCATTGGTGAGGCCTCATCTGGAGTACTGTGTCTAGTTTTGGGCCCCACACTACAAGAAGGATGTGGAAAAATTGGAAAGAATCCAGCTGAGGGCATCAAAAATTATTAGGGGGCTGGAGCACATGACCTATGAGGAGAGGCTGAGGGGACTGGGATTATTTAGTCTGCAGAAGAGAAGAATGATGGGGGATTTGATAGCTGCTTTCAACTACCTGAAAAGGGGGTTCCAAAGAGGATAGATCTAGACTGTTCTCAGTGGTAGCAGATGACAGAACAAAGAGTAATGGTCTCAAGTTGCAGTGGGGGAGGTTTAGTTTGGATAATAGGAAAAACTTTTTCACTAGGAGGGTGGTGAAGCACTGGAATGGGTTACCTAGGGAGATGGTGGAATCTCCTTCCTTCGAGGTTTTTAAGGTCAGGCTTGACAAAGCCCTGGCTGGGATGATTTAGTTGGTGATTGATCCTGCTTTAAGCAGGGGGTTGGACTAGATGACCTCCTGAGGTCCCTTCCAACCCTGATATTCTATGAACTAAGCCATCAGGGTAAATATTTACTTTTAGGGCATTTTAAAACCTCATGAGACTTCAAGTGGGTAGTGTCCCTTTAAGCCAGTCTTGGTCCTGGCTAGTATAGTGAGGAGGAACTGTGTAATCTATCCTCTGCTTCATGAATCCAGCTGACTGGGGAAGAAGACTAGAGGAATGCACACTTTTCTGCTTCTATGAACAGAAGGAAATTGCAACCATACTTCCGGCTGGTTTGCACTTACTGTCGATTGCAGCTGTTAGCCAGCTTGATGGACCAGTCCTAGGGGATATGTACTGTGGGCTGTCATACTTGCAAAAAGAAAAGGAGTACTTGTGGCACCTTAGAGACTAACAAATTTATTAGAGCATAAGCTTTCGTGAGCTACAGCTCACTTCATCGGATGCATCTGGTGGAAAAAACAGAGGAGAGATTTATATACACACACACAGAGAGAACATGAAACAATGGGTTTATCATACACACTGTAAGGAGAGTGATCACTTAAGATAAGCCATCACCAGCAGCAGGGTGGGGGGAAGGAGGAAAACCTTTCATGGTGACAAGCAAGGTAGGAAGAAAAGGAGTACTTGTGGCACCTTAGAGACTAACAAATTTATTAGAGCATAAGCTTTCGTGAGCTACAGCTCACTTCATCGGATGCATCCGATGAAGTGAGCTGTAGCTCACGAAAGCTTATGCTCTAATAAATTTGTTAGTCTCTAAGGTGCCACAAGTACTCCTTTTCTTTTTGCGAATACAGACTAACAAGGCTGCTACTCTGAAGCAAGGTAGGCTAATTCCAGCAGTTAACAAGAATATCAGAGGAACAGTGGGGGGTGGGGTGGGAGGGAGAAATACCATGGGGAAATAGTTTTACTTTGTGTAATGACTCATCCATTCCCAGTCTCTATTCAAGCCTATTCTTGTTAACTGCTGGAATTAGCCTACCTTGCTTGTCACCATGAAAGGTTTTCCTCCTTCCCCCCCCCCTGCTGCTGGTGATGGCTTATCTTAAGTGATCACTCTCCTTACAGTGTGTATGATAAACCCATTGTTTCATGTTCTCTCTGTGTGTGTGTGTGTGTGTATATAAATCTCTCCTCTGTTTTTTCCACCAGATGCATCCGATGAAGTGAGCTGTAGCTCACGAAGGCTTATGCTCTAATAAATTTGTGAGTCTCTAAGGTGCCACAAGTACTCCTTTTCTTTTTGCGAATACAGACTAACACGGCTGCTACTCTGAAACCTGTCATACTTGATAGGTCTCCCTCTGTTCTGACATCATTTTGAGAGCAGTGGAATGATATTGTCCTGTAGCATGAATAGGGATGATGAAAGAGGTTCCCCACACCCTTTTTCTCCACTATTCTCAGATCATCACTGATGCAGCGGAGGAAATGATTGAGCTCTTGTGCATGAACAAGGATACTCTCACTCATGTTTGTTATGTTTAGAGAACCGCAAGTTTGCAGGACGTACAGATGTACAAATCCTTATTTTCTCCATTTGCCATGATGATAGTGCTAATCTTGTGATTTCAAATCTCAGTCTGATTCCCTGCAGTTAATTCTGAAATGTGAATCTATGATTAAACTTAACAGAACATCTAGGTATCAGTGACTGCTACATCTATCTGTTGAACCCTCCTGACAATTACAAACTAATAGCTACATGTGGTCGCTATAGCAAAAATTAGCTCACTATCCAGTAGCTATAATTATATTTAGACAGGTTCCTGCTGAAAGATCTACAATACAGAAAATGCAAATCCAACGCTTGGACCATGTCTCCAGATCTGATCCTGTGGTGTCCTGAGGTTGCTTTTTTTTTTAATCACGATGTAGAAAGTTAAACCAACAAGGATCATCTACTCACTGCATCAATTAAAATATAAAAGACAGGTCAGATAGTTTATATAACTGGCATGTTCAGCTCAAAGAGGTGCCACTAAACTCTGTCTGAAATATGACTTAATTTAGTGACATTGTTTCTAAGCTACCAACCATCTTGCCCCTTGGAAGGCTGAGGTGGGAGTATATTAAGTCAAGTTAAGTATACTTGGCTGAGCTCCTGATCCCTCCTCCTCCTCCCTGCTCCACTTTATCAAACAGCTATATACCCTCTTACTACCCCAGAAAAGTGCCACAATCTGATCATTCCCTGCCAGTTGCTTAGTCTGCCCTGCTACCATTCAGCTTGTGCTACCCACTGCCTTGCCTCCCAGCTGCCAGATCTTGACCACTTCCCACTGATGAAAAACCCACCACCCAAGTCATTGGTCCCTCCTTCAACCATCCCAAACAAGGTTCCCCAGCCCCATGTACCTAACAGAAGCCTAACTGACCGTGCCAATCAGTGTCCAGAATGCAATAATGTATCTTGACATTGCCTCACTCCTAAGAGTTACAAGTGACAAGCTGAGTATTACTACTTTCTTTACACTTGTATTTTACTCAGTTATTTGTGTTATTTTGAAACTGACATTTGTTTCCTCACTGTTCCCCCGCTCCCAGGCTATTTGAAAAAAAAAATTTTATAAGAGAACAGAAGGATTTTCTTTTCAATGTTTTTTTAAACTTCTTTCTTAAGGCCCTAACAATATAAGCATGGTCATACTGGCTCAGAGCAATGCTCCATCTAGCCCACTGCCTTGCCTCTGACAGCGGCCAGTGCCAGATGTTTCATAGATAAGGCTACGCTTTAGTCACGGGTATTTTTAGTAAAAATCATGGACAGATCACAGACAATAAACAACAATTCATGGCCCATGACCTGTCCATGACTTCTACCCCTGACTAAATCTTGGGGAGTGGAGGGCCACTCCTGGGGGGGCTTCCCAGGGGGCTGATGCTGACAGAGGGGTGTCTGGGGGCGGGTGTGGCTGGCCCAAGGACCTCTCTACCTGCCGATGCCACCCGCCTGCTACTGCTCTGGCCATCCCCAGGACCACTTCTCAGGCAGTCCAGGGGCCAGCTGCACCTGCAGCTGCTCAGGTGGGGTCCTGGGGCCAGCTGCACCGTCTGCTGCTTGGGCAATCCCTGGGGCCAGCCGCCTGGGGCTGCCCGAGCAGTGGCTGGTGCAGGTGGCTGCATGGCTGCCTGAGTAACTGGCCACAGAACCAACTGCTTAAGCAGCCCTGGGCTAAGCCAATCTGGCCACCACAGAAGTAACATAAAATAATGGAATCCATGACTTCTGTGACCTCCATGACAAACATGGAACCCTATTCATAGGGCATGAACAAAACAGGGCAATGCTGACTGATCCTTCCTCTGTCATCCCGGCCCAGCTTCTGGCAATCAGAAGTTTAGCGTTACTCAGAGCATGATGTTGCATCTCTGATCATCTTAGCTACTAACCATTGATGGACCTATCCTCCATGAACATATCTAATTCTTTTTATAACCCAGTTATATTTTTGGCCTTCCCAACATTTCCATAGCAATGAGTTCCACAGGGTAACAGTGTTTTATGTGCAGAAGTACTTCCTTATGTTTGCTGTAAACCTGCTGCCTATTAATTTCATTGGGTGACTCCGAGTTCTTCCGTTATGTGCGGGGTAAATAACATTTCCCTAGTCACTTTCTCCACACCATTCATGATTGGGTAGACCTCTATCATATCCCCCCTTAGTTGTTTCCTTCGTAAAATGAACAGTCCCAGACTTTTTAATCTCTCCTTATAGGGAAGCTATTCCATACCCCTAATCATTTTTGTTGCCATTCTCTGCACTTTTTCCAATTTTAATATATCTTTGGTCACCCCATCTCAGAAAAGGTGCACACAGTATTCAAGGTACAGATGTAACAAATGTATATAGTGGTATTTTGAAATTATGTATCACTTTCCTGATGGTTCCCAACAGTCTTAGTGTTTTTGGCTGCTCCTGCACACCAAGCAGATGTTTTCAGAGAATTATCGACGACTCTAAGAGCTGTTTCTTAAGTGGTATCAACTAATTTATACCCTAATATTTTGTATGTCTAGCAGGGATTATGTTTTCTAAGGTGCATTACTTTGCATTGACCAGCCTTGAATATCATCTGCCATTTTGTTGTTCAGTCATCCAGTTTAGTGAGATCCCATTGTAACTCTTTGCAGTCACCTTTGGACTTAACTATTATGAGTAATGTTGTATCATCAGCAAAATTTGCCACTTCATTGCTTTACCCCCACTTTTCAGATCATTTATGAGTCCGTTGGGAGACCCTGCTATTTACTCTCTCCACTGTGAAAATCAGGAGGGATAAAAATCAATGATTTTATTTAAAAAAAACCCAAAATCAGATTTTTTAATTTAAATAAATTAATAATTTAAATTTTTTGATAAAATGCTTTTTGAGGAAAAAACCTATTTAAAGATAGTTGTAATTAACATACATTATAGCTCAAAGAGATCTCACCATGGAATAGGGATTATACATTCTAATTCTATAGTATGAGACAATGTATTCATGTAAAGTTTAAGAAAAGTTTTGTAAATGAGTTCCAATAGTTCATGGATTAGGAACCCAATCTTATGGGGCTCCAGGGGCTTCTGTATAGATTATTTAGGTTAATCTTTCAATCTACCCAATGGGAATAAGTGCTCAATCTAGAAGATACCATCAGAGATGCTTAGTTTTGCAGTTCTCAAACTGTGGATTTGTCTCTCCAGCAGTAACAGCAAAAATGTTTTAAAATAAATAAATAATATATAGAGGTGAGAAATAACAGTCACCTCTATTGTCCCTCTGCAAATTTTTGTACACAGAGTCAATCCCTTACCTCTCTCTAAAAGTGCAAAGTTTCAGAATGTTCAATGAATGGAAGATTGTTGGGGGCAGAATAGATCTGGACAAGGTGAAGAAGTCTCGAGATAAATGTGAGAAGGGAGGGTAATATGCTTTTTTGTTAAAATATTATATGTTTGCTGTTGAAGAAAAAATCCAGAATACTTAATATTGTTGCTTTAATTAAATAAAACAATTTAAATGTCTGTCTGGTGATATTCTCCTCCTAATACATCATGGCAAGGAAATCCTCCGAATATTAATGATTAACCTTTTGAATTGGAGATAGTTCACCTCCCAATGACTTCATAAATATCTGCTTCAATTACCCTTGGTAAATGAAATAACCAAACAATCATTCATTTTCTGATACAGCAGTAAAACTAATCTGAAAAGATTTCAAAATAAATCACTGTTTAAAAATATATAGTGTGTACCTCTAAAAATGAAACCTACATCTATATCTGAGTTGTAAAGAATATGTATTAAGATTATAACAACCACCAAGAATGCACTTTTATGTAGAAAACCACGATTAAATAAAGTCTTCTTGACTAGTGATTTAAATCATGATTTAAATCAATTTGATTTAAATCAAATTCATCCTGGTGAAAACTGACCATTTATTCCTCCCCTTTGTTTCCTGTTTTTTAACCAGTTACTGATCCATGGGAGGATTTTCCATCTTATCCCATGACAGCTTAGGTTGCTTAAGAGTCTTTGGTGCAGGACCCTGACAAAGGCTTTCTGGAAGTCCAAGTACACTATATCCAGTGGGTCACCCTTGTCCACATGCTTATAATGTCAATAGCGATGGGAAGGTTCCAAGTCAAAAGCTGCTGCAAAGCCAACAGAGCACACACTTGTGCAAATCATTTTTTGGGTAGATCCTAAACAGATGGCACTGTTTTCTACATGTCTTAGTAACAGAGGTAAGGATTTTGAATATGTTTTATAAAAAGGTAGTGAACACTAAATAGGGTTGAAATGCTCTTAACTTTCTGAAACAAATTCTTTTAGGGCTGAAATTATCCTTGCTTAATCTCATCCGAGCAATTAACTTTTCTGGGAAAACGAGCAAAATTGTCTCAGTATTTATGTAAGAACAGAAAAAGCACTGTTCATATATTCCAAAAAGAAATTTTGTTCATACAAACTCAAGATTTGCTAAAAGGATATTTCCCCACACATGCTTTGCTTATTTTGTAGATCTCATTAACATTTAAGGAATAGGCTACTTTTGAATTAAATTTCATAGGTTGTTTTAAATTTACAAATATTTAAAGTGTTTTTCATGAATGTAACAGAACTTGTTCTAAAGAGTTTTTTTATTTTATGTTTTGTACGGTCATAGGGTACATCTACATTGGACCTAGGGCTGTAATTTCCAGTTTGGTAAGACATACCCACACCTGCTCTGATTGAGCTAGTATGTTAAAAATAGCAGTGTAGCCACAGTAGTGCAAGCAGTGGGATAGGCTAGCCACACTGCATATGATCCCATCTGAAATTTTCCATATGTATTCAGGTTGCTAACCCATCCTGCCATTTGTGCCAGTGGCTATACTGCTATTTTTAGCTTGCTTGCTCAATCAGAGCTAGTGCAGGTAAGTCTACCCAAGCTGGAAATTACACCATAAACTCTAGTGTAGGTATATTCACAAGACTTCACTCCTGCAGACTTAGCAGCACTAAAGGGCATGATTTCCTTTCCTGTATCCTTCTATCTTCCTAAAGGCTCTCCTTTTGGTCATGAGCTGCTGTTGTCATCAAAAAATTGTAGAGTCACAGAAAGGATGTAAGAAACAATGAAAACATCCTTATAGCAACTCTCTCCCTCTCTGCTTCACTGAAGAGCTTCTGCCTAGAACCTTCTGGAGACCTCTTCCTGACTGGCGTCTTATTACAGCTAAAAAGAAACAGCACACTACTCTCACAACTGGGTGCTAAGGGCCCCTAGTTGAAGGTATGAACAACATTATATAGTGTATTAACTAATACAATAGCCTGTTAAGAAAGACAATTGTTGAGTCATATATACACATGAGGGCATAGGGCCTAGTGGTTCAGATTGAGACCTCAAATTTAACTGCATTTAATAACTTTTAGGTGTTTGATCACTCAAAGTTAATGTTGCATTAATGCTTTTTTTTGCATTATAAACATATCTAAAGGTGATAGATATTTAGAATGAGTAAAATCTGCCAAACAGATTTGCAAGTCAAGCTGTGATCTTAAATTGTTGGTATTTCTTTAATGCTATAAATACATCAATGTTTCTACTGAGCCTATAAAAGCATGTTCTAAAAATATTTTCCAGCACATTGAATTCATATTAAATACAACCTGAGCCCCTCACACACTACGTAGGGAGGAAAATAATGCATTTGATTATGACATACTTGAGAAAATATATTCTTTTATGCTGGTAACTTACATTTCTGGAATATATGAAAAAGTAAAGTATTTTAGCCCAAAAATGAACATCCAAAACAGAGCTCAACAAAGAGTAAAAACATCAAAAATAAAAACATCACCCACTTTGTATCAAATTATGCTCTCTATGGTTGTAATTCAACCTGCAAGAGGCAAAAATGTTTCCATTCAAGATTTGTTTAAATTTATTTATTTTTTATTGGGGAAAAAAATCATCTGGGACTAATTTAAATTCTTCAAGCAATATTGGTCTTGATAAGTCAACTTATCAAGCACTTTGTATAGCAAACTCAACCATGCTGTATTTGACAAACTGTAATTAACACATGGATTATGAAACGAAGAAAGAGAACTAAGGTCTGGCATGTGAGACCGTCAAATTCTCTGTTTCAGTTGTTAAGCTCTTCTCTGGCATTCCACAAACAATACTGAAACTTTTAGGGCCAAATTCTGAGATGCTTGATCCTCACTCAGGAAAATTCTCTCTGACTTCAAGGGTATGTCACCTGAATGAGAACTAAGGGTATGTCTACACTTCGAGCTAGAGGTGTGATTCCCAACTCAGGGAGACATGCCCGCACTAGCCCTCATCAAGCTAGCATGATAACAATAAAATGCTTGCCCCCGCCCAAACGTGTGCCCATCAGAGATGCTAGGTATGGTGGCTAACGCCTACCATTGCTGGTGCTGCTGCAGCTGCATTCTATGTTTAGCCTGGTAGTTTAATCACATCTCTTAAGGCTGGGTATCACATCTCCAGCTCAAAGAGCAGACTTGCCTTCTCTCTGAATTACTTGGATGAAGAGGGAAAGAAGCTAGAAGGGCAAGCAGCTGTATTTTGAACTGGGATGATGGGATGAACCTTTTATGTCTGCTAAATGGTTCTCTTAGGCATCATAGATTAATCCTTATTTTGAAATTGGCAACTAGCAAACATCAGCAATACAGTATATGTAATCTGATTACAGGACTGGAATCCAGGAGCTACTCTTGAATACCAATCCCAGCACTGACTGGGACTCCCTGTGACCTCAGGTAAATCAGTTTACCAGTTCCCCATCTATAAAACGCGGATAATTCTTATTTACCTATCTCACCAGAGTATTGTAAGGACTATTTGCACAACACTTTGGTGATGCAATTAGCTGTATAAATGCTAAATATTATTTTATTGGAAGTGTCAGTTTTCTAGGAGCTAATGGGAAAGTCTAAAAAAATGTCCCAGTGAGCCAACAGATTATAGAATGGTATGTTATTTCTACAGCTGTACTACATTCAGCCCCTTCACTCAAAGATTCTAGGTATGTAGGTTGCTGTTTTTATTGATCCTTTTTGCAGTGGGAAAAATAAAATTAATACTTATTTACTTTGCTCTATTGCTAGACTCTCCCATTTTATAGGAAGCAGTATGTGTGTGATATCTCTTGTCACAGAATGAGAGAAGCACAATAAGAAAGGTCTAAGGCTATTGTTCATACTTATTTTCCCATTTCTGGAATAAGTAAACAAAAATATCCATACTATGCCCGAAATACATAAGGCAGAAAAGCAGCAGCATATTTGAAAACTTTTCTCTACTTATTTTTCAGTAAAATGAAAACCAGAACAAAAAGGAACCTGCTAGAAATAATTGAGATGCCAGAACATTACACTGAAAAATGGAATTATCTAAAGTTAACAAAGGGAAAACATTGCGGCTAGGGAGGAGAAGCAACTTAAAATTGCTTACTAGGATTCTTCAAGAGTAATATGAAAACTCAAGGGTAAAATTTTCAAAAGTGCCCAGGAACGCTTCTCTACAAAGGAAGTTACTGCACTAGATACCAGGGTGTGAATCTATAGCACACAAGCTTTCCCAGTACTACTTAAGTCACATTTTGGGACTTTCACTATGCTGCAGTTGTGTCTGCATGGAATGTTACTGCACAGCAAGCTTGTGCACTGCACATTGACACCCTGGCTTGCCGTGCAGTATCTTGCCATGTACCCAAGCCCTCAGGTTAAAAACAAAACATGGTCACTCAGCTTTTAATTCTCGTTATCAACCTAAGTTAAAGCCGACAGGGAAGTCTGGGATAGAATTCAAGCTGCTAAAGTATGGTTAGTTACACGACAGTAACTATAGGTCCTTGAGATGTTGTAGTCAATCTGGATCCTACTATAGGTGGGCATGTGCTCTGTGAGCATGATAGCAGTTTTTTTTTTTTTTAAAGCTTGCAATGTCTGGCAGGGCCATGCTTGCGTCCTGTGCCTCCTCATGCTCCAGTACAAAGGTATAAAGCAGGGGCTCAAGCTTCATTGTACCGCAAAACCCTTCCAACAACAAAAATTACTACACGACCCCAGGAGGAGGGAATGAAGCCTGAGCCTGCTTGAGCCCCGCTGCCCTGGGTGTGGGGCAAAGCCAAAGCCTCACTGCCCCGGGTGGGGGCCAAAGCCAAAGGGCTTCAGTCCCAGGCAGGGGGCCTGTAACCTGAGCCCATCTGCCCAGCGCTGAAGCCCTCAGGCTTAGGCTTCAGCTTTGGCCCCTGACAGTGGGGCTTGGGCTTCGGCCTCAGGCCCCAGCAAGTCTAAGCCATCCCTGGTGACCCCATTAAAATGGAGTCACGACCCACTTTGGGGTTCTGACCCACAGTTTGCGAATTGCTGGTATAAAGGGTGGGGCAGCCCACCCCTCAATTCCCTCACATTTTGAAGCCTGGGCTAGCTGGAGACTCAAAAAGCCTGGATGGAGGAAGGTTATGGGAACCACATTTACTGCAAAATTTCAAAGAACTACAGTTTCTGTAGGGTAAGTAAAAGTGTTTTCTTCTTTGAGCGTAGGTCAGTGTGGATCCCACTGTAAAGGATTATAAGAGGTATCCTCCTCAGACACAGGAGATGAGTCACAGCCATATCCATCAGATAATGGCAGGAGGACAGCTCTCTCAAATTTAGCACCTGCCCTGGCCGCTACATCAAGTGCGTAGTGCTTTACACAGGTCATTAGGTTACTCCAACTAGTTGCTTTACAGATCTCAGCAATTGGTATGTTCTTGAAGTAGGCCATGGATGATACCTGAGCTCAGATAGCATGTGCCCTAACATTTGTATGAAGGGTCTCACCAGCAAATTGGTAACAGGTGATGACACACTGAGCGATCCTCTTCGACAACTGTTGAGAGGAAATCACCTGGGCCTTGGATCTACGCAACAGAGCAATAAAGAGTTGGGGAGAGAGTCTGAAAGGTTTTGTCCTGTTCAGGTGATGAAGCAGAATCCTGGAGACATCTAGAAGATGTAAATTCTTCTCTCCCAAAGAGGAATGTGGTTTCAGGAAGAAGACTGACAAGGTAAATGATTAGTCAGATGGAACTCTGATGTTATCTTTGGAATACACTTAGGATGTGGTCTCATCATATTCTTATCCTAATGAAAAGTGTTACACAGTGGTCCAGCCACAAGGGCTTGGATCTCAGCCCTGGTCTACACTGCGGGGAAAGCGGGGGAATCGATCTAAGTTACGCAACTTCAGCTACATGAACAACGTAGCTGAAGTCGACGTACTTAGATCGACTTACCGTGGTGTCTTCACCATGGTGAGTCAACTGCTGCCGCTCCCCCGTCGACTCTGCCTGCACCTCTCATGGCACTGGAGTACAGGAGTTAACAGGAGAGAGCTCGGCGGGTAGTGAAGACATACCCTCATTGATTCTCTGGGCCAAGTGATGGTTACAAAGAATGCCACCTGGATAGTGAGAAGGTACAAAAAGCCTTCCAAAAGAGGCTCAAATGGTGGTTGCCTTAATGTAAAAGGACAATGTTGACATTTCACAGAAGAGCTGGGTCTCTTACCAAGGGGAACAAATGTAACAGTGCTTAGAGGTAGCTTATCATCGTGGGATGTGAGAAGACTGATTGTGACTAAACTGGAGTGTGATCTGCAGAGATTGCAGACAGATGGACTTTCAGGGAGCTCAATGCAAGGGCTCTTTGCTTCAAGGGTAATATGTGGTCTAGTACCCCTTGGTACTGAAGTTTTAAGTGGGCCGTCCACATGGAAAACCTTCCGTTTTGCTGCATATATTTTCTTGGTGGAGGCCATTCTACTTTGGAGCATTGTCTATCACTACTGCTCATTCAACCACCATCCAAGCTGTCAGTGTAATGACTGGGTGTCCGGATTTAGTATCTGGCCTTGATTCTGAGACACTATGTCCAGGCAGACAAGGAGATTGAAGGGAGGCTTACTGGACAGTCACAGGATGTCCAAGAGCCAAAACTGTCCCAGATGGTATAAGGCTATTAAAATCATTGTGGCTTTGTCCTGTTTGATCTTTGCTAGTGTTCTGGGAATCAGCAGAACATGGGGATAAGCACAGAGAAGATCCCTTGATCACAGGAAGGAAAAAAGTGTTTAGTAGGGATCCACTGCTCATGCCTCCCATGGGGCAGAACTCCTTGCATTTGGCATTCTCTTCTCATGCAAATAAGTCTATAGTCAAGTGTCCCCATGTCTGGAAGATGGGGTATAATATGGTGTCTCTCAATGACCACTCATGATTGGAAACTGTTCTTGCTTAGGAAGTCTGCAAGATTGTTGTTGATCCCTGGGAAGAAAGGGGCCACCAAGGTCACCACACACAGTTGGCACCATTATCAGAGTTCTGTGGCCTCTTCATAAAACTGGGACAAGTGTGCGCTGCCCTGTTTGTTAACACAGTGCATTGCCAACATGTTGTCTCCCTCCCGACCGTGATTCTAAGAGATGAGGTTGGGAGGGAGAAGTAGATGCACCAGGGACCGGACCAACAGGTCCAAGAAGGTGGGATACCAGCACTGGCCAGGCCAAGCTGTGGCCACCAGAATGACATCTGCCTTGTCCCTGCAGACCTTAAGAAGCACTTTTTGGATGAGTGGAAATGGCGGGAAGGTGTATAACAGTTCACTGGACCATGGAATCAGGAAGGCATCTGCAATCGAGCCTGGGCTGTGACCCCAGAAGGAGCAGAAGGTTGGGCACTTCCTGTTGGCCTGCGTGGCTAACAGATCAAGTCGGGGAAAGCCCCAACTGCGTAAGATGGAGTGGATAATGTCCGGACGAATCAATCATTTGTGTGTGAGGAACCATCTGCTCAGGCTGTCCGCCAGTACATTTTGAACACTCTGCAGGTATGAAGCTTGGAGAAGGATGGAATGGGCTAGACAGAATTCCCACAGTAGAAGGGCTTCTTGACAGAGAGGAGATGATCAGGCTCCGCCTTGCTCATTTACATAAAATATGGCCATGATATTGTCCATCAGCACCGTTACACAATGGCCCTGCAAGGGGGACAGGAACGCTTGGCACACGAGGCGGATTGCCCTAAGCTTTTTGATGTTGATATGCAGAGCCAGGTCCTCTATTTACCATAGGCCCTGAGTCATCAGGTTTCAGAGATGCGCTCCTCAACCCAGCGCAGATGCATCCGTTACCAGGGTCAGAGTGGGCTGGGGAGGGTGGAACGGGACCCCGGTGCTCACCATGTGGGTGTCCAACCACCAATGCAGGGTATCAAGAGTATGCCCCAGAATGGTCAGCACCATGTCCAGACTGTCGTGGCTTGGGTGGTACATGGACTTGGGCCACGCCTGCAGGGCCCTGAGCCACAACCTGGCAAGCTGCATCATGTAAGTACAGGAAGCCATGTGGCCCAGCAGCTTGAGCCACTGCCTCGCCCTGGTGGGAAAGCTGCAAAGCTTATTATATGTGCGAGGGCTAGATGTCAGGCCTCTGAGAGGAATGCTCTCTCTTGGTTCGCAGCCAGGACCGCCCCAATAAACTCTATTGTTCACGTTGGAGTGAGAACAGCAAAGGTCCTCCCTTTGAACTGGCAGGTACTTCTGCACCAAAACCACTTCCAGGGCCTGTCCCATTGGCTGTAATGCCTGCATTGATTCAAATGCCGGTGCCGAGGCAGAGATCATTGTTGATGCCAATACTGATGGTGCTGGTATCAATGCTTCTGGTGCCAGCACTGTAGCCTGTATATGACTATATACCAGTGATGAGTAATCTGCAGCCTGCGGGCCGCACACAGCCCATCAGGGTAATCTGCTGGCGAGCTGCAAGACAGTTTGTTTACACTGACCGTCTGCAGGCACGGCCACCCGCAGCTCCCATTGGCCGGGAACGGCGAACCGTGGCCACTGGGAGCTGTGGGCAGCCATGCCTACAGACGGTCAATGTAAACAAACCGTCTCGCGGCCCACCAGCAGATTAGCCTGATGGGCCGTGTGCGGCCTACAGGCCAAAGGTTGCCCACCCTTGCTATATGCTATAGGTATCGGTATTTGCTAGGTAAGGCATAGGTATTAGTTAAGGCAGTAACACAATAAGCTTATAAATCTCGAGACCTGTATGACAATAACTTAGCTAAACTAATCAAGGCATAAGGACCCACAGCCTTAGCATAAGCAGCTAACCAGAAATAACCCTACATTGTAAGAGATCAGAAGACAGAATGCTACAGTGACTAAACTGCTGACAGTTAATCACAAGATGCCAGTTGATATCATCTTGAGATATTTTAAGTTAGGAACATTGGCAGATCTCTGACCACAAGAATGTCATGGTAACTAACTGATACACATGCTAAAGAGCTTGAGGTAAAAGGCCTAGTAACCTATGGGAGACGGGTACTCAAACATTAGTGGGGTGTGGAAGTTCAAATAAGAAAAAGGGGCTGAAATCCCTACTGAATATGCATGAGGTATAGTGAGTATCAGAGTACCACATTATAAAAGCTGTACACTGGCCTGTCTGATAATCACTGGTAAGGAGGAGGAGGAAGATAATGACTAACACTTTGGGATTTTTTTGTAAGGGATGGTGAGAGTATATGGATGCTTAGACGCTAGTTCTGCATTCTCTACCTACCTTGCTGTAGTTCTCTACCTACCTTGCTGGGTTGAAGTGTTTGTGATTTTACTGTGTTAATAAAACTATGAAAATTCAAAAGGTGTTTCCTAAGTGAGAATGTTGCTCCTGTGCATGTCAACTTACTAGTAATTCTAATAGCACTGGGCCAAACCTTAGAGCATTAATTAGGGATTCTTAAACAACCAACAGATCAGAAAATGGCATTGATGAAGTATGTTGCATTACAGACTGCTCCTTCTCACCTGGAGATGCCTGCCAAATCTTGGAGGACTTGGCCTTCAAGGTCTACCTGTATCGCATGGCATGGGAGGACACTGAGCTCTTTCTAGAGTCCTAACCTCAGTGCTGTGATGATCCCCGCTCAGCCTGCTGTGACACTTAAGCAGTCGTTCTTGATGTCGATGGCTGAAGTAACTCCAATGCTGCTGTCAGTACCAGAGTCAGTATGGAGGCAAAGGATGTTTTGTACAGCATCAACTTTCCCAACATTGTCTTGGAGGTAGCCCTGCTGCTTGACAGTGCACTGACTAATGTCAGGGGATAGGGGATAGTGCTAGATAGGGGAGTGCTCGGTCCTAGGATTTCTGGATCACATGCCACTCTCATTGACTGTTCCAAGAGATGGAGCTTGAGTTCTGTGCGTGAAATTTCCTAGTCTGCTAGGGATGTGGGATTCACCCAGGGAGAAAAGGCATCTGCTATGCCTGTCCTTCAGTGGGATGAGTCCATCGCAGAACAGGCAAAGTTTGAAGCCTGCCTTTGATTCTGCCATGTTGTACCACGGGGTCTGTAAAGGGTGTGGATATCAGTATAGGAGGGTCTGTTTGACAATTTAGTCAAATTTAAAGTTTTTATGGATTGCAGGTAAGTAAGTTAAGTTGTTAAAAGGAGTTCTGATGATTTTTCAGGATTTTCTAAAGCTTTCTAGAATTCTATCACACGACTCGCTGCCACACAAGTAGTAAATAGAAACTGAGGGAGTGGTGGGACCACCTATTTTTATACCCTCGTACAGGAGCATGAAGAGTTGCAAGGCTCAAGCATGGCCCCACCAGACGCTGCTAGCTAAAAAATCCAGTCTTGGGTGCACTGACATCTAGAGGGGATCAACACTGACACATACTTGAAGGAGAACCTGGCTTAAAAGCTGAGTTGCCAAATCTTCACTGTTATTTTAACCTGGTTTAGCTTGTCCAAGTTATGAACACACACTTCTGGCAGTGAAGACATGCACCAAGTGATTTAGGAACCTTAGACCTATGATAAAAGAAATTTGGCTCCTAAGTCACTTAGGCACATTTGAAAATTCCCCCCCCATCTGCAACCTTTATTCATGGTGAGCAGCACTGACTCACGCAATCAGTCCCACTGAGTTCTAGAACTTATGAAAGTAGTCCTTCCCACTGCAGAGGTTGTCAAATCGGGCCCTTTACTAGGTGATGATCTTGAGCAACTATTCACAAAGATAAATTTAATTCGTCTGCTTTTTTATGTTCTAACCTAGCACCATAAATGTGCATAGCACTGCACAATGAAAGTTCAGCAACAAACAAATCATGGGCCTCTACCCTAAAGGGCTTACAGTCTGAAGGCATGGATGGAGACAGATACAAGACAAGAATTTGCGTATAATGACATTCTGCTATTAGAGCTTGGATGCTTCATAGAGAAGATGAGTTTATATAAATAAGCTTAAATCTGGATAGATTTTGAAGCAGGGAGTTGTGCAGTGGTTAAAGCTCTTTTTATGGACTCAGAGTATCGTATTGGTGAGAAATGTAGAGATCTCCTACACTGTGCCTCATTTTTGCTTATAAAGAGCATCTTTATTGACCATTTCTGCTTGTTCACAGCCCCATCCAATAATGTTAGTTAAAGGGCCATAATTACAGAGAGTGACCTGGCTTCTAATTTTTCCACCATAAATTAGGTAGCCAAATACTTAGGCATCCAAAACTGCAAGCCTATAATGTTGCGCACGGAACTCAGAGTATGTAGTTTTGAGGTTGTGGTTGAAAATTTGGCCCAAAAATGTAGTAACAGCTCTTCTTGAGAAGTGGCCCTTCCAGATTCAGCTTTTTTCCTCAACGCATTTCTTCTACCAGCTTGTATTGGGTATCCCTGTACTTTCCAGGCAAGGAGTAAGAGACTCTAATTCAGTAGCAACCTTGTATTTTACCATGTCTCTGTCTTAGCTTCATTGTATTGTTCTAATTACACCAAAGCAGCTTTATAATCTAACCTAAAATCATTGTGCTTTTTCTACCCCTGCTGAATTCCCCAAGGTGTTGACTCCCCCAAGCCAGTGAAGAAATGTTAGTAATTTCAGATTTCTAGTTTTAGAAATTGGCTTTTAGTTTTCTAGTATTTCAAGGAGATGGTTTTTTAAAAAGGTACAAGTTAATATACAGTCATATGAGCAAAGATTTCCATTGCAGCTGTGGGAGTAACACTATTTTCTCCCATATTTTTAGGGAATACACAAACCAAAAGGTGACACATTAGGTTTGAGATGTAGTGCAAATGATGTGATAGAAAAATATTGACAGATCTTCCTATGTTTGGAAGTTTGCAAATGGCCCAATCTCTGTTCATGAGCTAGAATAAATTTGGCTGAATAAATCAATCAGTAAGACTGGATAATAGATTCCAAAGTAAGTAAATGGAATATTTAGCTACTATATCCATCACTGCCTTATATGCTAGGAGGAAAATTGTTTGATGTTCGCTCATCTCTGGGCGGAGACTGCGCCCTGGTCTACACTATGAGTTTAGGTCGAATTTAGCAGCATTAGATCGATTTAACCCTGCACCCGTCCACACGATGAAGCCATTTTTGTTGACTTAAAGGGCTCTTAAAATCAATTTCTGTACTCCTCCCCAGGGCCGGCTCCAGGCACCAGCGAACCAAGCAGGTGCCTGGGGCGGAAAATGCAAAGGGGTAGCAGGACGGCAGGCTCTGGGGTGGCAATCAGAGCACGTTTCGCATTCAGCGTCAATTCGGCAGTGGGGATGCGACTCTTCTTCGGTCACCAGCAGCACTTCGGCGGCTGCACCATCACTCCACCTCCGTGTTCTGCAGGCAGGATTCCATCTCCCCGTTCGGCGGCAAATTGGTTTTTTCTGCCGCTTGGGGCAGCAAAAACACTGGAGCTGGCCCTGCTCCTCCCCGACGAGGGGATTAGCACTGAAATCAACATCACCGGGTCGAATTTGGGGTAGTGTGGACACAATTTGACTGTATTGGCCTCTGGGAGCTATCCCAGAGTGCTCCATTATGACTGCTCTGGACAGCACTTTCAACTCAAATGCACTAGCCAGGTACACAGGAAAACCACCGGGAACTTTTGAATTTCATTTCCTGTTCGGCCAGCGTGGCGAGCTCATCAGCAGAGGTGACCATGCAGAGTTCATCAGCACAGGTGACCATGTAGCCCCAGAATCGCAAAAGAGCTCCAGTATGGACTGAATAGGAGGTACTGGATCTGATCGCTGTATGGGGAGACGAATCTGTGCTATCAAAACTCCATTCCAAAAACCGTAATGCCAATATATTTGAAAAAATCTCCAACGGCATGATGGACAGAGGCTATAACAGGGACCCGCAGCAGTGCCATGTGAAAATTAAGGAGCTCAGGCAAGCCTATCAAAAAACCAAAGAGGCAAATGCCCGCTCCGGGTCAGAGCCCCAGACAGGCTGCTTCTATGATGAGCTGCATGCAATTCTAGGGGGTGCCACTACCACAACCCTCCCCCATCCTGTCCATGGACACCTGCAAGGGGAGAGTCTCACGCAACAGGGATGAGGATTTTGGGGATGAGGAAGAGGAGGAGGAGGAGGATAGTGCACAACAGGCAAGCAAAGAAACTGTTCTCCCAGACAGCAGGGAACTGTTTATCACCCTGGAACCAATACCCTCCCAACCCTCCCAAGATCATGAAGCTGGAGAAGGCACCTCTGGTGAGTGTACCTTTGTAAATATAATACATAATCATTAAACATGCTTGCTTTTAAACTAATTGCCCTGAAGACTTGGGATGCATTCACAGCCAGTACAGATACTGGAAAAGTCTGTTAACGTGTCTGGGGATAGAGCGGAAATCTTCCAGGGTCATTATTAAGGGGACATTCAGAGATGGCCATTCCTGCTGGGCTGTTTGCCTGTGGCTGAAAAGATATCATCCCCGCATTTAGCCACACAGTGTGGGGGGGCCCGTTCACGCTGAGCTGTTTCCATTTGGCTGGCAGGGATCTTCCCTGATACTAGTCACACGGTGGGAGGATGGGGTGATGCGATCAATCCAGAGAATTGGGTGTGTGGGGGGGTTTAATTGGGTTTGTGCTGCACATTAACCCAAAAACCACAGCCCCTCCTTTTAAATGGCCAACCCAACGGGTGCTTGGTATGGGAAAGGAGGGCGTTGCTGTTTGAAACCATTCCCACATGTTATGAAGGTTGAAGAAGCTGAAAGACTGTGGCTTTCCATGGCTGCCTGCAAGCCGAATTCTGTTGCCCAGCCCTGCGTGTGTGATCTCTCACACCAAATCAGCAGGCCCTCAATATAAGAGGCAAAATGCGACCTTGTACCAAAAGCACATGTGCTATGTAATGTTAACAGCTTGGTTCACCGTGAAAGAGTCTGCCCATTGTTCTCTAAAATGTGTCTTTTTAAATACTCCTCTCTCTTTTTTCCCTCCCGCAGCTGCAAATGTTTCAATGCTCCCCATATCATTTCTGTCCCACAGGCTAGCGCAGATAAGAAGGCAAAAAAAAAAAACCCCACACTTGCGATGAAATGTTCTCTGAGCTCATGCAGTCCTCCCGCACTGAAAGAGCTCAGCAGAATGCGTGGAGGCAAACAATGGCAGAGTCCAGGAAAGCAGAAAATGAACGCAAGGACAGGAGGGACAAGCAAGATGAGAGGTTGCGAGAACAAGAGTAGAGGTGGCGGTGGCGTGATGAGAGGAGGCAGGATGCAATGCTGAAGCTACTGGGAATCAAACGGATATGCTTCGGTGTCTGGTAGAGCTGCAGGAAAGGCAGCAGGAGCACAGACCGCCACTGCAGCCCCTTGTAACAGCCCACCCTCCTTCCCAAGTTCCATAGCCTCCTCACGCAGATGCCCAAGAACACGGATGCGGGGGGGGGGCTCCAGGCTCCCAACCACTCCACCCCAGAGGACTGCCCAAGCAACAGAAGGCTGGCATTCAATAAGTTTTGAAGTGCAGTGTGGCCTTGTCCTTCCCTCCTCCCCTCATCCATCACCCCACCTGGTGCTTCCCTCCTCCCGCACCCCTCTTGGGCTACCTTGGCAGTTATCCCTCTATTTGTGTGATGAATTAATAAAGAATGCATGATTTTGAAATAACAATGACTTTATTGCCTGTGATCAAAGCAATGATCGAAGGTGGGAGGGTGGTTGGCTTACAGGGAAGTAGAGTGAACCAAGGTGGGTTTTCATCAAAGGAGAAACAAACAGAACTGTCACACCATAGCCTGGCCAGTCATGAAACTGGTTTTCTAAGCTTCTCTGATATGCAGTCCTCTTCTAATCGCCTTAGTGTCTGGCAGCGCGTAATCAGTGGCCAGGCGATTTGCCTCAACCTCCCACCCCGCCATAAATGTTTCCCCCTTACTCTCACAGATATTGTGGAGTGCACAGCAAACTGCAATAACAATGGGAATACTGGTTTTGCTGAGGTCTAACCGAGTCAGTAAACTGTGCCAGCGTGCTTTTAAATGTCCAAATGCACATTCTATCACCATTCTGCACTTGCTCAGCCTATAGTTGAACAGCTCCTTACTACTGTCCAGGCTGCCTTTGTATAGCTTCATGAGCCATGGCATTAAGAGGTAGGCTTGGTCCTGAAGGGTAACTATAGGCATTTCAAAATCCCCAACAGTTATTTTCTGGTCTGGGAAGTCAGTCCCTTCCTGCAGCTGTTCAAACAGAGAGAGTTCCTGAAGATGCTAACGTCATGTACCTTTCCCGACCATCCCATGTTGATGTCGGTGAAACGTCCCTTGTGATCCACAAGTGCTTGCAGCACCATTGAAAAGTACCCCTTGTGGTTTAAGTACTGGCTGCCAAGGTGATCTGGTCCCAAGATAAGGATATGCGTTCTGTCTACCGCCCCACCACAGTTACAGAATCCCATTGCAGCAAAGCCATCCACTATGACCTGCACATTTCCCACAGTCACTACCCTTGATAGCAGTAGCTCAGTGATTGTGTTGGCTACTTGGATCACAGCAGCCCCCACAGCAGATTTGCCCATCCAAATTGATTCCCAACTGACTGATAGCTGTCTGGCATTGCAAGCTTCCAGAGGGCTATCGCCACTCGCTTGTAAACTGTGAGGGCTGCTTTCATCTTGGTATTCTTGCACTTCAGGGCAGGGGAAAGCAAGTCACAAAGTTCCATGAAAGTGCCCTTATGCATGCGAAAGTTCCGCAGCCAGTGGAAATCATCCCAGACCTGTAATACTATGCAGTCCCACCAGTCTGTGCTTGTTTCCCAGGCCCAGAATCAGCATTTCACGGCATGAATCTGCCCCATTGCCACCAGGATGTCCAAATTGCCGGGGCCTGTACTTTGAGAAAAGTCTGTGTTCATGTCCTCATCACTCTCGTCACCGTGCTGCTGTCGCCTTCTCGTCTGGTTTTGCGGGGTCTGGTTCTGCACATACTACAGGATAATGCGCAAGGTGTTCACAATGCTCGTAACTGCCATGGTGATCTAAGCAGGCTCCATGCTTGCCATGGTATAGCATCTGCAGGAGAGCAGAGTTGCAGCAGAAGCAGTGGTTGATGATGGATGTCATGAGAATAGATATTTACAGAAAATGACAAGAGGACCTGTGAGGTGGATTCATGAGAGCAGGAGAGCAGAGTTGCAGCGGAAGCAGTGGAGGACGACAGTTAGCACCGTGCACATTTCCCAAGGAAGAACACACGTACCCAGGAGCCCATGACAGACAACATGGAGAAATTCACTATTGAGACAATAGCAACAGAGCAGAGTTGCAGTGGAAGCGGTGGATGACAACGGTTAGCAGTCCTACTGCACCGTCATTGAAAGCAGTATGGCGTCCACACAGAAAAATGGCGCAAAATGATTGTCCACTGTTGCTTTCACGGAGGGAGGGGCGACTGATGACATGTACCCAAAATCACCTGTGACAATGTTTTTGCCTCATTAGGCATTGCGACCTTAACCCAGAATTCCAATGGGCGGCAGAGACTGCGGGAACTATGGTATAGCTACCCACAGTGCACCGCTCCATAAGTCTATGCTAGCCACAGTAGTGAGGATGCACTCCGTCAACTTAATGTACTGAGTATGGACATACGCAATCGACTGTATAAAATCGATTTCTAAAAATTGACTTCTATAATATCGACCTAATTTCATAATAGACATATCCTGAGATATATTTGTTAAAGCAACAAAAAATATGCAACTGTCTCATATGTCTAAATGGAGTTGCAAACTGCTTTAACATAAAGCACCTTAGCCTTAATGCTGTTGACCTGCTAAGCCTCTGCCTATGGATGAACAGCATGGAAAGACATTTGGAATGACTGTACAGGGAGTCAGAATGATTTCTTTAGCTCAGCTGTGCCAGATTGAAGTTTCTTCAAAAACAAGAACAGCCTCCTTCCAAAATTTTCTATCCTTTCACCTCAAAAAGACAAAAGCATCAGAAAGTAAAAACACAGCAAAACATCCGATGAAGTGAGCTGTAGCTCATGAAAGCTTATGCTCAAATAAATTTGTTAGTCTCTAAGGTGCCACAAGTACTTCTTTTCTTCTTACAGCAAACACCGTTTGTCATTTCTATAGAGGACTCACATATAGGTCTGTGCGTAGGATAGATGGTTTATTACAACCTCTTGTGCGTTCTACTATGTTGCATTTTTTGGAAAAAAATATTCAGATAATTCCATTGCTATAAGAAGAGACTTCATTCACTGGAGGGACCAGAATATACTAGCTCACTGTCATATAATTTAGGCTCAGTCATACCTCAGACAATATTTTTACAAGGTCACTTCACAAAACTATGTCTAGCCTACCCAAATGACAATATTATTTATGCCAAAGGTTCTTTTTAGGGATGGAAGTATTCCAACTACTGTTTAATAGGCTATATGGGTAGGCTAAAAAAACATAATTTGTAGCAGACACAGTTTATGTATATAGTACATAACTAAGGAGTACAGACTGATCATTGGAAACATGGCCTAAAACTGGCCCCAGCAAAAATAGCCACAAAAGCAATGAGCTTTTGAGTTTTCCTCTCCTATATTATTTTTGGAAGTCTTAAGCTTAACCAAAAATATGAATGCACAACTGAGAAACACTTTTGAACATAGTGGCTATCTGAATATTCAAATAGATATTTCTGAAAAATAAATTTGTAACACATGCGTTTGAACATATAGGTTAACAAGATAGCATACGCAAAGTCTTAGAATGGTAAAATACATGAAAAGGAAGGAGTGGGTGCTGAAATTTAAAACAATTATTTGCCGGAAGGTTTGATAAGTAGCATCTAATGGGTTGAAGACAATATACCAAGTTTAAATTTGCTGAGACAAGGAATATAAAGTACCTGGTAACACACCCAAATATCTAAGCCAGACATTAGAAAGTAATACAAAGCAGTCACATTTCCTTCCTCTCAAAAATGGTTCCTACAAACCAAAGCTTGGCCATAACCTATTTAATTTCTAGTCACTGAAACGAGTTTCCAGGAAAATTAAACTTCCTCAGAGTCATAGATAATTTGGATAATATCTAAAACTTGACAGTACTGTCAATTCACCATAATTATCAATTAAAAGCACAGTGAGAATGTAATAGATTTTTGTGGAAAACATTGTGTTTAGGGGAGGTCAGTATTGAGTTTTATACTGTTTGTTATGAAAGACTATCTTAAAAGAGGAGTTTGCATTGAACACATTTTCATAGAGGTGTCTGTGATATAAATCTTATTTTCTAGAAGAAGAAATGGAGTTTTAGTGCTACTTTCTGCTGTTCTTACTGAGGATGCTGGGCTGGCTTTACTGCTCAAAAGGAACTCACTGGTCCTCATTCAGAATCTCTTCACTACATGCCAAAAACAAGAGGTCTAATTTCAGTCTTGAAATGACTGAGATTCCAGTGTCCACACAGTAGCAAAGCATTGCCATATGCTTGAGAATGTTACAGTTCTCATGGGTATCCTCGGACGTCCAAATGATCCTAAAGTGTGCAGATTTATTAGGATACTGTAAATAGGACTCAAAGAAAAAGATGTACGAGATGAAACCCCACAGGCTGAAAAAGCTGGAAAAAAAGTTCAATTGCATAAGCATTTTAGGTGAACAATTGCTGATCATGAGCTTACTAAAAGCCAGGCTGAGGCTTTTCTAGAACCAGTGTTTGGTATAAGAAAGCTAAATAAGGTTTAAAGATAAATAATTTATCGACGATACAGCTTTGTATAATAGCTCTTCAATCAATACACAAAAGTGGGTTATTTTCTGGTCACATGGAGTAGTCACTGGACATTATTAATATATTCTGCATCAAGCCAACAACCTCTGTTTGAGCTATTGCATAGCTTTTAGAAATCCTTCTCATCATGTCACCTCAGGTCTTACTCTTTGTACTCAGAACTCAAAACACAGAAAAATTGCTCTTCAGAAACAGCACAGATTCCTCAAATAGTATTTTGCATTATATATTTACCAGTATAAGAAGAAGAATTATTCAAATTCATAAACCATAAAAGGGCAAATACTCTGAGTGAGATCCTGATCCCTGCTCTAGCCCTTTATACCAGGTAAAAGGGCTGGGAGTGGCATACAAGTTTCCTGAAAGCCCTTCTTCTGGCCAAGCAAGGATCCCACAGCACAACCACTTAAAAAGACAGTATAAGTCTGTGTGCCAAGGGCCCTGGCATAAGGGACACGCTGAAGGGAAGACTGGGGGGGGGGGGAAGCTGTAGTGGGGATGCGTCTGCAGCATGCAGTGCTTTGAAGAGTCCAAACAGCCCTGTAGCTCATAAGCTCATAAGGCAGCCTTAAGAGGCCATAAGGTAGCTAGGACACCAAGTTACACTACAGGTCTCTGCAATTCCTGCAACAGTCTAGGATCAGCAGGGCAACAAGTGGCTTAAAGCCAGATTAGCTCTTCCTGCCCTTGGGCTGCAAGTTCTCTGTTGTGCTTCTTAAAGGCACAGCACAGAATCTCACCCCATTATGTTTTATTAATCTTAGCCATCAAATGCTAATGTGTGGCTCCAACAATAATGCTAGTGTATCTCCTCTTTGTCTACTTCCATTTCATGCAGACATTTACTGTGCACACTAAATAGGTTAATTTGTCTTGTTAGAGCATAGGATTGGGTGTAAGCAGATGGAAGCCCTAAAGCAATGCAAAATAGTACTTCTTCATAAATTGGGATACATTAAAAGTAGACATGGTTTCAGTGACTTGGTCCCCTTACCTCACAAATAGTTGATATCTATTGAGTTTAGCTATCTCTGCTGTATGATTATGTGTTTTTATTATGGAACTAAACTATATATCATCTTTTCCCCTACAGTTAGACATAGGCTAAAAATTAAACTAAACTTTTTTTGAAATTATGTGTTTATTGGGTTCACTTTTAATAGCATACTGGGGGACTTGCATGAAACAAATCCTGTAGATACATAAAACTGACAAGTGAAATTTCATTAAAAGATTTACCAAAATCTGCTGCATCTTTGAAATACCCAAAAGGGTACGCTATCAAACAGCTCATCTTGTTATCTCTCCAATGCTGGAGACAAAGAAACCCCTTCACAACCAATGTGGCATGATGTAATCACAGAGCTAACACTTAATATAACAAGAAAAATAGTGTTCAACCTATACAGTACGCAAAACATATTTTCTCTGCAGTAAAACAAAAATATCTACATAATTAGACTAAAAATGTTATTCTGGATTAACACAGACTACCTTCAAGGACACCATTTTAGGAGCAACAGGCCAGTTTCTGGACCCCTATTCAGTGGCACAAAACAGCTGGAAGGCTGGCTTGCATAAGGATAATCCTCAGCTGAAATTGAGCTTCCCATCCCTAGGCCCTGTAGTTCTGGAAAAAGGCAATAGCTAATGGATCTAAGCAGTTGTATCTTTCTTGGCATAGTTTAACAAGATTAGTTTTAAGAAGAGGAATAACTGCTTGTCTAATTCTAAAATTTCAAAAGTGGTCCGTGTCTGAGATCTGTGTGTGCGCGTGCAAGTATGCATGCATGGGTGTTTACATGTGTGAAGGCTGGAGTTTGTGGGGCTCTGGTTTTTTTCAGCCACAAAGGTTGCACTTAAAGTCTTTCATTTTGATTATTTTGCCAGTTTGAAATTTATTCCCCGTTTCAAATATTGGGAATACTGTTGGAACTGGTAATATTACACTAAAACTTTTCTAGTGCAACCACTGAAAAGGATATTAAAAATGTGAGGAAAACAGGAAAAAAAATTCAGTGATAATTTTTAAAGAATTTCTCTACAAAAATTACTAAATATTGTTCTTCAAAAGTTACATGGAAAATCTGATTGTCCTCTAAAAGTGTTATTGTTCCAAATGTGGCATTTGAATTCATTAAAATCTGAAACAAAGGAATTTCAGCCCTGATTAATGAGTAAGTCTCAACTTAAACCTAATTCCAAAGTCACTACTAATACCTCCATAATGTAAAAAAGGTTCCACTTAGCGTTTCACATAACACACATATGTGAGACAGAAAACCAGATGCAGGTGGATAGCTATAATCAGAGAATCTAACCGCAACAGAGCTTAAGAGATGGCTGCACAGGCAGACTGGGTGATAGATTTTCTTCTTTTACACACAAATACATTTCTTTTATTCTCGTTTATATAAGTGCTCCAAATATCAGCACATCGGCTGACTTTCATCTATCTCTAGACAGAACACAGTCAAATATAATTACTTTATGAATCCCCTTTACAGGAGAGAGCTGTCTTCCCCATGTAAATTCACTGACTGTTCCCATCTTGACCCTTTCTATCTTTGTAGATTGCTTGGCTTATAACTGTTTTGGTTCTGGAGCTGGATATATCTGTGTCAAGGTTCCTTCCCCACTCTGAACTCTAGGGTACAGATGTGGGGACCTGCATGAAAAAACCCCTACGCTTATCTTTACCAGCTTAGGTTAAAACTTCTCCAAAGTACAAACTATTTTACCTTTTGTCCTAGGACTTTATTGCTGCCACCACCAAACGTCTAATAAATATAACAGGGAAAGAGCCCACTTGGAAATGTCTTTCGCCCCAAATCCCCCCAAGGCTACACCCCCTTTCCTGGGGAAGGCTTGATAAAAATCTTTGCATAGGTGAACACAGACCCAAACCCTTGGATCTTAAGAACAATGAAAAAGCAATAGGTTCTTAAAAGAAGAATGTTAATTAAAGAAAAAGTAAAAGAATCACCTCAGTAAAATCAGGATGGTAAATACCTTACAGGGTAATCAGATTCAAAACACAGAGAATCTCTCTAGGCTAAACCTTAAGTTACAAAAAGACACAAAAACAGGAATATACATTCCATTCAGTACAACTTATTTTATCAGCCATTTAAACCAAAGAGAATCTAACGCATATCTAACTAGATTGCTTACTGACTTTTTACAGGAGTTCTGACCTGCATTCCTGCTCTGGTCCCAGCAAAAACAACACACAGACAGAGAGAACCCTTTGTTCCCCCTCTCCAGCTTTGAAAGTATCTTCTCTCCTCATTGGTCATTTTGGTCAGGTGCCAGCGAGGTTGTCTTAGCTTCTTAACCCTTTTCAGGTGAAAGGGTTTTTCCTCTGGCCAGGAGGGATTTAAAGGTGTTTACCCTTCCCTTTATATTTATGACAACCTGACATACTGGTGTTATGTGCTTTTCTGATATAATTTACATATGGCTCCATCAGAGTATATCATCAGAGAACAAACATGAAAAAAGAGGCCATAAGGCCATAGTTGATCAAGTGGGTATAGTGCTTATGTACAGCAAGCAGGAAGCATTTAGCATTGCTCAAACTTTTTTTCTAGTTTTATAATCTATTGTCAGGTTATAAATGGAATTATTTGGGAGTCACTTAATCAAGGGGATAGGAAATATAAGTGTTGCAAGCAATCTCATCTAGCTGCAGTTTGGAAATTCTTTCACATAAATGCTGCAAAAAAGCTTTGTGGCTACATTTATCCAAGACCTAGTGAAATTCCATGTGGATTTCGGTGAAGAAAAAAAAGATAAAGGGATTATATCTGTTACAGAAAGAAAAGCATACTAGACTGAGACCATCTCTTTGCAAGTACAAGAAAAAATCCCTCAGTAGAGGATGTTTAAGCTATTAAACTGCTTGTACACTTGATTTTCATGTTGATCAGATACTAAAGTAGTGGAAACACTAGCAGCTTTGAGATCTATGTATGAAACAATAAATAAGAGCTAATTATATTTACTGCTATTTATTATTAGAAATCATTTAGAATGAGAAAGACCTTGAGCCAAAAGTTATTAGGGAACATCTTTAGGACAAATAGAGACAATAACTAATTATATGTTGTGTGAACTAAAATTTAAAGAGGAGGAAGTGTAAGTCTGCAGCAACACAAAAGTGGCAGGAATTCATTTCCTTAAAATGGTTCCTGGAGAGTCCAGACTATTCCTGCCCTAATCAAACCTAGTTCTCTATTGGGGAAGATATGGATTTTTGGATGCTTGTCCACAGAAACTTCAAAACAGGATTACAGAAATCTGTGATAGGGACTTGAAAGAACATCAAGCTCAGAAAGGAAGCTGGATATACACAGATTGTGCTAAAGCCTTAAGAAAAGGCATGTGTTATTGAAATTGTGTAGAAATCAAATAATTTTGTTTTGGAATCTAATCTTAAAGAGGCAGATTACTATTTGGCATTTCATAAGGCCTTGAAGGCAACAACCAACAACATAACTTAGCCTTTTATAATACGACTGTTTTTATGGATCACTCATCTTCATATGCTTCATATGTTGCTTTATTTTTACTTTGCTTTTTTCTGCATTAAATATTTTGCAGTACTTTAAAAAAATTGAATTTGAGCCTCATGCAAACAAAACCTGTATGATATTTAAGTTCCAAAACAGACAGACACTCACTATGAACCAGTTAATGCCCAGGGTAGAGCCATGATTGCAGTGGTAGAGGTGGGATCATACAGCTTTGTCACTGCTTGTATTCCCCAGTCTTTCATGATCACTATAGTGAAGCTTCACTAGCGATAAAAAACCCCAAACCCTGTAAAAGGACGCCAGAGCTCTCCAAAAAGATTTTAAATTACATACAAGCCAACAGCAGCAGCTGGCTGATACTGAGGGTATGTCTTCACTACCGGCCGGATCGGTGGGCAGCGATTGAGCCAGCAGGGATCAATTTATCACGTCTAGTCTAGACACGATAAATCTATCCCCAAGCACTCTCCCATCGACTCCTGTACTCCAGCACCGCGAGAGGCGCAGGCAGAGTCAACGGGGAAGCAGCAGCAGTTCACTCACCGCAGTGAAGCTATTCACGTAGCTGAAGTTGCGTAACTTAGATCAATCCCCCCCCCCGTGTAGACTAGGGCTAAGACTAAGTCTGACAGGTATCAGCTTGTAAACTCTTTAGGGGCAGGGACAGTATTTTTGTTCTGTGTTTGTACAGCACCTAAGACAGTGGAGTCTTGGTCCAAGACCCGGGTTCACAAGCACTACAGTAATTCAAATACAAATACTATTTTAAGAAAGAGAAGCAGAATGTAACTGTCCTCTGGGACTGCTATAGGAAATTCACACTTAGAATGACTGAAATACCCATTGATGAGGTTCTAGGATTGCTCCAATGGAATAGTTACCATCACATTTATTAGGTGTTTAGGAAAAAGTTGTCTGGGTGCCATTTAGCAATAAATATACAGTAGTGAAATAATATAATCCTAGCTAAGTATGAAGGCTCCTAGTTTGAAAAAGGGAATAAAATTAAAGGGAGAAAGAAGCAATTTGTTAAAAATCTAAAATGTCCAAGACAGACAATTACGAGGCAGGAAAAAACAATTTGACAAGATGTATAATGTAAATAAAGGTGGTGCTAAAGTGGAAAGGAAAAGAACAAAGTAAACATAATGCAAAAAATATTTCAACACATAATAGCCGAAACAGACAAGGAAAGACACAGGAGAGACACTGAAGGGTCAAAGTGGAAAGCTAGTGATAGGATTGATAATATGCTGAGGGTCTGAATGATTTTTTCACAAAAGTACACACAAAAGGAAAGGTGATACTATCCTCGGAACTGAGGCGTCTTTTCCTAGGCTTGGGGCAGTAAATTGTTGAAAGGCTTTACCCTCATCCTAGAGCAGATAAGAAGGCAATTAGAACTACTGAAAGCCAACAAAGCACCAGAGCCATCTGACTTGAATCTCCAAATTATGAGAGAGGAAGAATGGGAAATAGGAAATCTTATACGCAAAAATTTATGACAGCTTACTGAGAACAGGATAGTATTACTAAAAGAATGGAGAGAGAACTGATGGTGCTACCACACTTAATAAAGGAAAGAAGGAGCCAGGGAACAATTTATTTAGCTGTAGGCAAAAATATAGAAAACATTGATTAGGGAGATTATAAATTTGTGCAAAATGTGTAACTAATAATATGAGAGTCAGTGAAGATTTGAAAAGAAAGAAAAAAGAAACAAATCACTTCTGAGCTATCCCACAGTGCACGTAGCCAAGTGGAATTTTGGGTCGGGCTTGCAATGCCTTATGGGACCAAAACATTGGTGTGAGTGGTTATGGGAACATGGTGTTAGCCTCCCATGATGTACTTACCTCCCTCCCTTTCTGAAATCAATGGCAAACAAACCAAGCCTTTACCCGCATGGACACAGTAGCACGAAAAGCATGGACCCCATTCAGCTGTACATGGTTGTTGTGAGCATTATAAACACCTCACGCCTTATCCTGCAGTGTTCACACAGCTGATACAGGAGCCGCCACGTGGAACAATGGGATCCCACACAAGCACCCTGCTGGAACACAGAGCAGAGCAATTCACAGTTGCTAGCGACAGTCATGCATCACCTTGACATGGTTGAGCACCGTTTCTGGGCCCAGGAAACAAGCACTGACTGCTGGGACCACACTGCTATGTGGTTAAGGGATGACAAGCAGTGGCTGCAGAACTTTTGAATGTGTAAGGCCACTTTCCAGGAACTGTGTGAAGAGCTTTCCCCAGTCCTGAAGTGCAGCAATACTAAAATGAGAGCTGCTCTGACAGTGGAGAAGTGAGTGACGATAGCTCTGTGGAAGCTTGCAACGCCAGACTTCTACTGGTCAGTGGGGCATCAATTTGGAGTGGGTAAATCTACCATGGGATCTGTTGTGATCCAAGTTTGCAGGGCCATCAACAGACTTCTGCTAAGAAGAGTAGTGACTCTGGGCAACATGCAGGACACAGTGGATGGTTTTGCCGCGATGGGGTTCCCTAACTGGTGTTGAGTGCAAGGGATACTGAACTCTTCCCCGCCCCCGCCTCATAGAATGTTTTGGGGAGAAGGATGTAGAACTGGGCAATGATGGCAGCAGGTTCAGCATAGGCTGTAGAGGGACTCTAGCATCCAGCTGCCTTTCTTGAACCTCAACCAGACATCTAACCATGTCTGATTGCTCCTTCATAATCCGCAGTATCTCTTCCTGTGTGGCATGCTCTTGTTCCCTGCATGCTCTCCTGCCCTCCCTCTCCATGTCCAGGTTCTCAGTCAGTGTAATCCTCCATGCTCTGAGCTCCGTCTTTTCACTCTCAGAGGCACGTATTAACTCATTGAACATGTCCTCCTGAGTCTTCTTTTTCTGCCTTCTAATCTGGGAAAGTCTCTGCTCCGGTGTGGAGGATGCACCAATGGACAAGGTTTCAGCTGCAAGGAATGCAAAGCACAAGGGTAGCACTGACAGTGTATACATTGTTTCTGGTGCTCGGTTAATATTTTTTATTAAAAAATCCACCCCTCTATACACTGCAAGCCATAACGTAATCACAACCACTGGCTATTGCAAGAATTGGTTTGCTGCTCCAGCCATGGTAAGTAAAGCCACGACGCATGGTTGAGAGGTCTTCTGCTACTGCTTTTGTGAAGACATCTTTGGGATCATGGGTTGGAACTTGAGAAAAGCCCCCTTTCCCCAGATGATGCTTCAGGACAGACACCAGTGTAAAGCCCCCCAAATAGTTTGTTTTTTTACAAAAGCGGGACTCGGTTGGGGTGGGGGGAAAGAGACAAACAGGAAGCCGCCACCATACACCCCCTTTTTTCTCCCAATACTGCTTGCAATACACAGTGATCCCTTCCAACCACAACCCTGGCATATTTGGAAAAGCATGGTTGTGTGATCCAGGTTTTAACAAACAGGGGGCGGATTACTTTTGAATTGTTTGCTGTTTAAGGACTAGCATTGAAAACTTCCCCTTTTTCCCCTAGGTCCCATGCGATATCACTCTTCTGAGGGTCATCTAGATACAGACCTGGTCCTTATGCTGCAATGCTGTGTGCTGCCATGATGCCAACAGAGTTAATAATGGAGTGGCGTGGGAAAGTGTCCTACAATGAGAAAAGGAGTACTTGTGGCACCTTAGAGACTAACAAATTTATTAGAGCATAAGCTTTCGTGAGCTACAGCTCACTTCATCGGATGCATTTGGTGGAAAAAACAGAGGAGAGATTTATATACACACACACAGAGAACATGAAACAATGGGTTTATCATACACACTGTAAGGAGAGTGATCACTTAAGATAAGCCATCACCAGCAGCGGGGGGGGGAAAGGAGGAAAACCTTTCATGGTGACAAGCAAGGTAGGCTAATTCCAGCAGTTAACAAGAATATCAGAGGAACAGTGGGGGGCAGGGTGGGGGGGGAGAAATACCATGGGGAAATAGTTTTACTTTATGTAATGACTCATCCATTCCCAGTCTCTATTCAAGCCTAAATTAATTGTATCCAGTTTGCAAATTAATTCCAATTCAGCAGTCTCTCGTTGGAGTCTGTTTTTGAAGCTTTTTTGTTGAAGGATAGCCACTCTTAGGTCTGTGATCGAGTGACCAGAGAGATTGAAGTGTTCTCCAACTGGTTTTTGAATGTTATAATTCTTGACGTCTGATTTGTGCCCATTCATTCTTTTATGTAGAGACTGTCCAGTTTGGCCAATGTACATGGCAGAGGGGCATTGCTGGCACATGATGGCATATATCACATTGGTAGATGCGCAGGTGAACGAGCCTCTGATAGTGTGGCTGATGTGATTAGGCCCTATGATGGTATCCCCTGAATAGATATGTGGACAGAGTTGGCAACGGGCTTTGTTGCAAGGATAGGTTCCTGGGTTAGTGGTTCTGTTGTGTGATGTGTGGTTGCTGGTGAGTATTTGCTTCAGATTGGGGGGTGTCTGTAAGCAAGGACTGGCCTGTCTCCCAAGATCTGTGAGAGTGATGGGTCATCCTTCAGGATAGGTTGTAGATCCCTGATGATGCGTTGGAGAGGTTTTAGTTGGGGGCTGAAGGTGATGGCTAGTGGCGTTCTGTTGTTTTCTTTGTTGGGCCTGTCCTGTAGTAGGTGACTTCTGGGCACTCTTCTGGCTCTGGCAATCTGTTTCTTCACTTCATTATCTTTGAAAACTCGTGGCGAACGGGGGAAGTCCCGGATGACTGGAAAAAGGCTAATGTAGTGCCCATCTTTAAAAAAGGGAAGAAGGAGGATCCTGGGAACTACAGGCCAGTCAGCCTCACCTCAGTCCCTGGAAAAATCATGGAGCAGGTCCTCAAAGAATCAATCCTGAAGCACTTAGAGGAGAGGAAAGTGATCAGGAACAGTCAGCATGGATTCACCAAGGGAAGGTCATGCCTGACTAATCTAATCGCCTTTTATGATGAGATTACTGGTTCTGTGGATGAAGGGAAAGCAGTGGATGTATTGTTTCTTGACTTTAGCAAAGCTTTTGACACGGTCTCCCACAGCATTCTTGTCAGCAAGTTAAGGAAGTATGGGCTGGATGAATGCACTATAAGGTGGGTAGAAAGCTGGCTAGATTGTCGGGCTCAACGGGTAGTGATCAATGGCTCCATGTCTAGTTGGCAGCCGGTGTCAAGTGGAGTGCCCCAGGGGTCGGTCCTGGGGCCCGTTTTGTTCAACATCTTCATAAATGATCTGGAGGATGGTGTGGATTACACTCTCAGCAAATTTGCGGATGATACTAAACTGGGAGGAGTGGTAGATACGCTGGAGGGGAGGGATAGGATACAGAAGGACCTAGACAAATTGGAGGATTGGGCCAAAAGAAATCTAATGAGGTTCAATAAGGATAAGTGCAGGGTCCTGCACTTAGGATGGAAGAATCCAATGCACCGCTACAGACTAGGGACCGAATGGCTCGGCAGCAGTTCTGCGGAAAAGGACCTAGGGGTGACAGTGGACGAGAAGCTGGATATGAGTCAGCAGTGTGCCCTTGTTGCCAAGAAGGCCAATGGCATTTTGGGATGTATAAGTAGGGGCATAGCGAGCAGATCGAGGGACGTGATCGTTCCCCTCTATTCGACACTGGTGAGGCCTCATCTGGAGTACTGTGTCCAGTTTTGGGCCCCACACTACAAGAAGGATGTGGATAAATTGGAAAGAGTACAGCGAAGGGCAACAAAAATGATTGGGGGTCTAGAGCACATGACTTATGAGGAGAGGCTGAGGGAGCTGGGATTGTTTAGTCTGCAGAAGAGAAGAATGAGGGGGGATTTGATAGCTGCTTTCAACTACCTGAAAGGGGGTTTCAAAGAGGATGGCTCTAGACTGTTCTCAATGGTAGCAGATGACAGAACGAGGAGTAATGGTCTCAAGTTGCAATGGGGGAGGTTTAGATTGGATATTAGGAAAAACTTTTTCACTAAGAGGGTGGTGAAACACTGGAATGCGTTACCTAGGGAGGTGGTAGAATCTCCTTCCTTAGAGGTTTTTAAGGTCAGGCTTGACAAAGCCCTGGCTAGGATGATTTAACTGGGACTTGGTCCTGCTTTGAGCAGGGGGTTGGACTAGATGACCTTCTGGGGTCCCTTCCAACCCTGATATTCTATGATTCTATGATTCTATGATTCAGCAGGTGGGTATTGTAGTTGTAGGAATGCATGATAGAGATCTTGTAGGTGTTTGTCTCTGTCTGAGGGGTTGGAGCAAATGCGGTTATATCATAGCGCTTGGCTGTAGACAATGGATCGAGTGGTATAATCTGGATGAAAGCTAGAGGCATGTAGGTAGGAATAGCGGTCAGTAGGTTTCCGATATAGGGTGGTGTTTATGTGACCATCCCTTATTAGCACCGTAGTGTCCAGGAAGTGGATCTCTTGTGTGGACTGGTCCAGGCTGAGGTTGATGGTGGGATGGAAATTGTTGAAATCATGGTGGAATTCCTCAAGAGCTTCTTTTCCATGGGTCCAGATGATGAAGATGTCATCAATGTAGCGCAAATAGAGTAGGGGCATTAGGGGACGAGAGCTGAGGAAGCGTTGTTCTAAGTCAGCCATAAAAATGTTGGCATACTGTGGGGCCATGCGGGTACCCATTGCAGTGCCGCTGATTTGAAGGTATACATTGTCCCCAAATGTGAAATAGTTATGGGTGAGGACAAAGTCACAAAGTTCAGCCACCAGGTTAGCCGTGACAGTATCGGGGATACTGTTCCTGACGGCTCGTAGTCCATCTTTGTGTGGAATGTTGGTGTAGAGGGCTTCTACATCCATAGTGGCTAGGATGGTGTTTTTAGGAAGATCACCAATGGACTGTAGTTTCCTCAGGAAGTCAGTGGTGTCTCGAAGATAGCTGGGAGTGCTGGTAACGAAGGGCCTGAGGAGGGAGTCTACATAGCCAGACACTCCTGCTGTCAGGGTGACAATGCCTGAGATGATGGGGCATCCAGGATTTCCAGGTTTATGGATCTTGGGTAGCAGATAGAATACCCCAGGTCGGGGTTCTAGGGGTGTGTCTGTGCGGATTTGTTCTTGTGCTTTTTCAGGGAGTAAAATGCTGTCGTTTCTTTTGGTAACTCTCAGTGGGATCAGAGGGTAATGGCTTGTAGAAAGTGGTGTTGGAGAGCTGCCTAGTAGCCTCCTCTGATCCCACTGAGATGTATATCTGTATGATATACTGTATAGATGTATATCTGTATGAGATGTATGTCAATGTATACCTTCAAATCAGCGGCACTGCGATGGGTACCCGCATGGCCCCACAGAATGCCAACATTTTTATGGCTGACTTAGAACAACGCTTCCTCAGCTCTCGTCCCCTAATGCCCCTACTCTACTTGCACTACATTGATGACATCTTCATCATCTGGACCCATGGAAAAGAAGCTCTTGAGGAATTCCACCATGATTTCAACAATTTCCATCCCACCATCAACCTCAGCCTGGACCAGGCCACACAAGAGATCCAATTCCTGGACACTACGGTGCTAATAAGGGATGGTCACATAAACACCACCCTATATCGGAAACCTACTGACCGCTATTCCTACCTATGCCTATGCCTCTAGCTTTCATCCAGATCATACCACTCGATCCATTGTCTACAGCCAAGCGCTATGATATAACCGCATTTGCTCCAACCCCTCAGACAGAGACAAACACCTACAAGATCTCTATCATGCATTCCTACAACTACAATACCCACCTGCTGAAGTGAAGAAACAGATTGCCAGAGCCAGAAGAGTACCCAGAAGTCACCTACTACAGGACAAGCCCAACAAAGAAAATAACAGAACGCCACTAGCCATCACCTTCAGCCCCCAACTAAAACCTCTCCAACGCATCATCAAGGATCTACAACCTATCCTGAAGGACGACCCATCACTCTCACAGATCTTGGGAGACAGGCCAGTCCTTGCTTATAGACAGCCCCCCAATCTGAAGCAAATACTCACCAGCAACCACACATCACACAACAGAACCACTAACCCAGGAACCTATCCTTGCAACAAAGCCCGTTGCCAACTCTGTCCACATATCTATTCAGGGGATACCATCGTAGGGCCTAATCACATCAGCCACACTATCAGAGGCTCGTTCACCTGCGCATCTACGAATGTGATATATGCCATCATGTGCCAGCAATGCCCCTCTGCCATGTACATTGGCCAAACTGGACAGTCTCTACGTAAAAGAATGAATGGGCACAAATCAGACGTCAAGAATTATAACATTCAAAAACCAGTTGGAGAACACTTCAATCTCTCTGGTCACTCGATCACAGACCTAAAAGTGGCTATCCTTCAACAAAAACAGACTCCAACGAGAGACTGCTGAATTGGAATTAATTTGCAAACTGGATACAATTAACTTAGGCTTGAATAGAGACTGGGAATGGATGAGTCATTACATAAAGTAAAACTATTTCCCCATGGTATTTCTCCCCCCCCACCCCACCCCCCACTGTTCCTCTGATATTCTTGTTAACTGCCGGAATTAGCCTACCTTGCTTGTCACCATGAAAGGTTTTCCTCCTTTCCCCACCCTGCTGCTGGTGATGGCTTATCTTAAGTGATCACTCTCCTTACAGTGTGTATGATAAACCCATTGTTTCATGTTCTCTGTGTGTGTGTATATAAATCTCTCCTCTGTTTTTTCCACCAAATGCATCTGATGAAGTGAGCTGTAGCTCACGAAAGCTTATGCTCTAATAAATTTGTTAGTCTCTAAGGTGCCACAAGTACTCCTTTTCTTTTTGCGAATACAGACTAACACGGCTGCTACTCTGAAACCTGTCCTACAATGGTGGATGAAATAAGGCAGCCTTTCCCAGAACCCTTCTGCAAAGGATTGCAGAGTAACTCCATGAAAGCTTCCTAGAGATCTCCATGGAGGATTCTTGGGTCATCCCCAGGCATGTAAACAGTCTTTTTCGGAAAGCACTCTCTGCGTAGCTGGAGTGGTCACTGATACCCACTACACCTACTTTTTTGTTTAGATTAAACATAAAAAGTAATAGCATGTAACCCCTACAGTTTGATGGAAATGTGTACTCACCAGAGGTGCCTCCCCCAGCATCATGCTCTGTCGTCAACTGGTTCTGTGGAATGATGGGCTCCAGGGTTAAAAACAGTTCTTGGCTGTTGGGGAGAATGGATCCTCTGCTTGCCTGCCTCACATTCTTCTCCTCCTTGTTGTTGCCCGAGGTCACCCAGGGCTCCTGGGAGGTACCCCCGGAGCGTTTTGGAGTAGTGGTGGAGTAGCTGCCAAGAATCGAATATAGCTCCTCTGTGGCGCAGAGCCAGAAAAACTGTTCGCCTCCCTTGTCTTCTGGTACACTTGCCAGAGTGCCTTTATTTTCACCTGGCACTGCTGTGTGTCCCTGGTGTAGCCCTTCTCCCCCATGCCTCTGGCAATCTTGGCACAGATGTCAGCATTTCTTGTGCTGGATCGGTCTGTGCAGGCAGTTCTCCCTACATAGCAATAAGATCCACCATCTCCTGGAGCATGTTTGCGGCCTCAAGTGTCCACGATCAGCTGTGCTGGCAAACTCTCCATACTGATCGAAACAGGAAATGAAAATTCAAAAGTTCCCAGGGCTTTAACAGGGGTGCAGCTGTTTCCTGTGCACCTGGCTGACGTGCAGTGAAGTTGAAAGTGTTCTCCAGAGCAGTCACAGCAGAGCATTGTGGGACACCTCCTGGAGGCCGATTCATTTGGATAACACAATGCAGTGTCTACACTATCCCTGTGTCAACTCGTGGATGTCAAATCAAGCACTACACCTCTTGCAGAGGTGGAGTACAGAAGTCGACTTTACAGGCCATTTAGGTCGGTGGAAGGGTCTCAGTAGTGTAGACACATACATTATTAGATCGACTTATCGCTGCTTATATCAACCTAAGTTTGTAGTATAGACCAGGCCTTAGATATTTATGGATCACCACTCACCAGATTTCTCAGAGAATACTAAAATGGATTGGCAGTAGGGATCATTTATTTGGATTTAAAGAAAGAATGTAATACCCACTAAGAGAGCTGCTTCCCTCCGAAAAGTGGGAAAATAAAATCTGAGTAAAACGAATTGACCTTCATTCCAGTTCTGTGTTCATTCAGAGTTGTTAGCGTAAGAGAACAGCTCTTTCTGATGAAGGAGTTAAGCAGAGGCAGCTGCTCTGATGCCTGAGACTGTTTAGTGCATGTGCTTATTCCAGTAGTGGGATCCAACTCTGCAGCAGCAGGAGTTAATTGAATAGCCTTGGCAGACACATCTGACCACTTAAGAGCAATTTCAGAAGTGCCCCTGAGGAATGAGCACATGTACATAATCCTTTAGGGATTACAGAGCAGCAGCAGAATTTGAATGAGCAGTCTATGAGCCGCAAATCAACACTGAAGGGCACTTTCTAAAGTGGCTTTAATAATGAGCACTTGCACATCTAAGGCAAGCGGTAATGCTCCACTGCAGCCACCACAGTCTGGATTTATTTGTATCGTCAAAAAGATATGGGATAGAAATATTAAAATAGAGTTCAGTTTTTGGGCAGGAAACAGGTGTCAGTTAATGGAAACTATTAATAAGTAGAAAGATTACACAATGATTAGTAATCTGACCCTGCCCCCTCCCCACTTTCCCACACACTTGGTCAAATTCATCCCTGCAGTAATACTACTATTGACTGCAGTTAAGTTACACTGGGGATTCATTTGTCCCCCATTTACAAATTGATAAATGGGATCCATTTCCAAAGCGGCAAAATCTGCTTAGGTCTTTATGAGCCAAAAGCGTCTCAACCCACCCTCTTATTTGTGCACCTAAATTCTTCATGGTCACAGTTATAGGCATACAGTTTTTAAATACCCCAAAACTTGGATTTTCTTGACATAACTTGAATTGGCACACAAAGCACAGAAAGTCAGCAAGCCAACTGCTTTAAAGATCTTCTCACACATCACTTCACATTACACATGTTGAACTAAGTGCTATACAATCAATACACAGAGGATATTTTTCCAGAACAAAAAGTATAAACATTTCCAGGACAGTGCAGCTTATAAATCTGCTTGCCATGTGGTATTGTCTGTTTCCATAATTATGGTTATAAGAAAGCATTTATATTTTAAAAGGAAAATAAACTGATAGGTTACCATGTCCTTCACCCCCTCCTCTCTGCAAGCTCATGCACCCCTTGGTACATAGGAAAGATAAACTATGTGATAAAATCTAACAGAGGGAGGGAGTTTTTGTGGAAAGCCCTTGTTAAAATACTGGCAGCAGTTCATTGGTTTGAAGCAATTTAAAAAAGCAACATTACTACACCTAGTCCTAATGAGTACTGATTCATTAATAAACTAAACTCCCACTATACCATTCATCATGCCCAGCCCTTCTAGTTGCTAACAACTCTAACATCAGAAGACTAAAAGGTTTATAGTAGTATTCATAATCCTGAAAATAAAATAAGAAATTGTTGCAAGAGAAGAGCTGGATTCAATTAAGAAAATATCAGTTTTCTACACTGCAGAAGCTCACCAAGGCTGTATACACACCAAAGAATTGAAAGCCAGCAACAACAATACTGGAACCAGACAGTAAAACAAACAAAAACAAAAAATATTTAAAATAGTTACATATTAAAAAAAACAAGGAGATCACACACTGAGAAGGTGAGTAACATGAACTCAGATAGAAGATGAGAGGAAAGACAAAGTCAGCAACAGAAAACCCTAGCACAGATCAAATCAAGACAGAAGTGGGACATTTTGAAAAAGGAGGGTTGGTTGGGAAGACATAAGTAGTTAATTCTGGAAAATGAAGATAGGGAGATGACCGGCTATGGAATCTAGGTGGATTGGCATTTTCTCAGGTTACGGGGGATTGGTCTTTCTGACTCCAGCCTGGAAAAATCATCCCATGATATTTAATATTCATACACTCACAGATATCATTATTTTAAGTGCTATGTTTAACTTCAATAATATAGACTGAAGTTAAATGTTGCACTTAAAATAATTATACTAAAAAACCCATTTTTTTAAAAAATCGGTTCTTGCGTCTGTGCCAGAAAAATATAATGTCCATTAACTATATGTTGTCTTACATGTTAACACAAAAGCTCAAAAGGCCTAGCTCTCAGCTTTTTATTCAGGCACATCTCCCATTGCCTTCAAAGACATGATTTGGACAAATAAATTAATATAGCTGGCACTAGGACATGTCATACAGCAGCACTCACAGATGCATGCATGCTAATTATGCATAGTAAGATCAACACCACAAAGGCTACAAAGTTTTTGATACAAGAGCATGGAAAAGCTAGGGAGCTACTGAATCTCAAGAGTTTATTCAGCTTTTGAATTTTAAAATTCAGTACACTAGTATCCTCTTCTTAATAGATAAATCATTTGCCACTCATTTCCTTTCCCCTTTTACTGCTCACATTTTACCAGGTCATACCATATCATCTGAGATGGCCTCAGGGGCCTTTGGACAATCAAATGCATGGATCACAAAGGTTGAAAAAGCAAGCACAGGTGCAAACTCTGCTATCTCTGATCCCATGTAGGTCACTGTAATCATTCTCTTGCTCCAGGGTTCAAAAACTACAACACCCTGACCCAGTGCATTCTAAATCATGCAAAGTTTCCAGAAGTATTCCGCCTTCCACTCTGAAATGAACTGAACTGTTTTGTGTAAAGGTACAGGTTGAAAATTTCAAACCTCAAAGTTCAGGTCCTTCTAGATTTCAGAGATACGCATACTGAACAAGGTGGGAGAAAGTCTGTATGAGGGATTTCAAAAGGATCACTGTGAAAACAGCTGGTTGGCTATTCAGAAAGTACATAAAGAAGTGCACCACTGGCTAACCACTCCTTCTGTTTCCTGACCTGCTCCAGGTTCTTGCCCCAGTCTTTGACTCCAGATCTAACCCTTGGCTTGAAGCTCTGACTCCGACCACTAGGGATGACCATGCATTTTCATTCCCAGGAGTGTTTCTCAGGTTCATGGCCATCCCAATTAATCAAGTACCAAAGTATGCCCCACTTAACCTTAGAATCAATGACCTCATGGATGACATATTCTAGTATTTGATTTATTCTCTTCATCTGGCTATTCATTTAGGGATGGTAAGCAGAAGAGGGAAAGGAGTGAACCCCTAGCATTTGGAGGGCTTCACGCGAGAAACAGGAAATGAACTGTGGACTGCAATCGGCAACGATGCAATATGGGATCCTGTGTGGCAGGAAATAAAGTCAAAACAGGAAAAAAATAGGACACACCAAAGCAGTCACTGATTGAAGGCCTTGGCCCTGTGTATATATTCCAAGTTCTTGTGGTTGGTGTAAACCTCAGCTCCTTTAAGGTAATAGTGCCACACCCAAAAGGCAGCTTTAAATCACCAGAAGATCCTTGTTGAAGATTTTATAATTTTGCTCCACAGGACTGAGCTTCTTAGAATAGAAGACGCATGGATGCAGCGCCTGCTGGGGTCCATACCTCTAGGAAAGCTTTACTCCAATTGCTATGTTGGAGGTGTCTGCTTTAACGATAAAAACTTTCGTGATATCAGGGTGGTCCAGTATGAGATTGGTGGTGAATTTAACTATTTAACTCAATTTAACTCAAAGGCATGCTGGGTCTTGGGGGACCAAACAAACTTGGCATTCTTGCAGACCAGAGAGGTAAGTGGTGTGATTTGTTCAGAGAACCTTGTAATAAAGCCCAAGAAATGGTGTAGGTCTCAGATGTTTCATGGTGTTGCCTAACTGTGGGCAGCTTCTACCTTACAAAGATCAATTTGGACATTCTTTAGAGACAAGATAAACCCCAGAAACTATGGAAGAACGGTCAAAGGCACATCTCTGTAACTTAGCATACAGGCCCTCTTGCCAAAATCTCTCAAGAATGGTTCAGATATGTCTGGTGTCATGCTCAGGGTTGTCCAAGAAAACTGATATATGATAATACATTACCACATACTAGGTGACCAGAAGTCCCAATTTTATAGGGACAGTACCAATTTTCAGGGCTTTTTCTTAAATAGACACCTATTCCCCCCCCCCGGTCCCGATTTTTTACACTTGCTATCTGGTCACCCCACCACATACTGGTCCAAGTGTCTCAAAAAATGTCACTGATGAGATGTTTAAATGTGGCAGGAACATTAACTAGAATGAATGGCATTGTATTACAAGGTATTCTAAATCAGGAGTTCTCAACCTTTTTCTTTCTGAGCCCCCCCACCCCAACATGCTATAAAAAATCCAAAGCCCAGGGCGGGGGGAAGGCTCGTGGCACTGGGCTTGAGCTGCAGAGAGGGGAGGCGCTCAGAACTTCTGCCCTGAGGAGTGCCGGGCACAGGCATACTTTGACACATTTGCGGGGGCAGGGCCCAGGGGGGTTCGGGCCAGCTCCGCATGGCAAGGCCTGGGAAGAGAGTGTCACCTCCACCCTCTGACTCACCTCAGCAGGCTACTCAGCTTATCTGGGTTGGAGGTGGGGGGTGCAACTAAAAATTATAACTCAAAGAGGAGGGGGGCTCAGTTCAAAAAGTTTGAAAACCACTCAAGGTGCAGGGAGGGGGTAGCTCAGAGTGCAGGGAGAGAGTAGCTGGGGTTGTGTGTGGACAGTGAGGTATCTCAGGGTGCAGGGAGGGCTCCCTCTGTGATCGCTGCTCCCTGAGGGTGGCTCTGACTGGCTGTGCAAGCAGTCAAAGGGGGCTGGAAGCTGAGGAGCAGCCGCAGCTCTGGGCACCAGCAAGAGGAAGAGGAGGAGACAGGGGAATGCTGCAGCTGTGCTCCATGGCACCAGTCAGAGCACTAATCGCCCCAAACTGCCCAGGTCTGGCTTCCCACCTCCAATCTGGCCAGGGGTGAGGCCTCAAGGAGAGGGAGAGGCAGAGGTGGGGAGAGGTGGAGCTGCCCTCAGGACTGCCCCACTCTGGTTAAGGTACTGCACCCCCTGTGGCCACACTCCAACTCCACCCTTGGGCTCAGGGCTTCTGCCCCAGGAGATGCCAGGGCTTATGGACCTCCTGAAGCCGGCTCATGGACCCCCAGGGGGCCACAGACCCCCAGTTGAGAACTGCTTCTCTAAATGACTGTATTGGGTCCAAAAGACTGTCTTCCATTTGTCTCCTTCCCTGACGAGTACAAGGTTTATACTCCTAAGACATCCGGTTTTGTGAACATTCAAGTGGCTCCATATGATCCAAAAGTTCAGGCATAGTGGGTATCAATTCCTGACCATTATCTGGTTCAGAGCTTGGTAGTCAACACAAGCAAAGGCTACCATCTCTCCCTGCCATTGCCCCCCCCCCAAACACACAATGTCCCGGCAGAGAAGGTGGATAAGCAAATTAATCTCTTGGCTAGGTTTTCCTGGAAGTACATATGCAGAACATCCAACTCGGGTTCTGACATGACATAAATGTGGCCGAACAGAAACTTTGCCCCTGGTTGCAAGTCTAGAGGGCAATCATTCTCACTGGGTGGAGACAGGGAATCTGATTTTCTCTTTTCAAATACATAAGCAAAGTCACCCTATTTAGAAGGTAGTCAGACAGCAGAGTCAGCAGAAAAACCTGGCAGGCCAGTAACCACCCTGGACAGTTATGTGCCCCCCACCTGCTTGAACCAGGCAATGCTGTTGGCAGAATCCCAAGTGAAAAGTGACCTTTTGTTCCTTCCAGTGGGTTGTGGAGAGTCAGCCAGGAGACACCCAGGATCAGGGGAAAGTACAGGGAATAAATCACACTAAATTACAGCATTTCTTGGCGTCCCTGAGTGGTAACCTCCAGAGGTACAGTTTCTGTGGTCACCCAGTTCCAAGGATAGGAGGGACCCATTAAGTGCCTCCACACAGTCTGGGACAGACTTGGACTGCAGGGGAATTTACAGGGTTTGGGCTGTTGCCAAGCCATCAGCTACACCTGAGTCTATGAGATCCCAGTGCATAGGGAGTTATCAGGATTGTCCAGGAACAAATAGGAACAGGTCAGAACTTGAAGATGCAGAGCCAACCAGTGGGATACAGTGTGTGTTCTGGTCAAAACTGGAGCTGAGGACTCAGGAGTCTACCTTGTCATATCTCTTACCGAGTCTGGCCCAGCTTGTTTTCCAGATCCCTTTGAGCTGGGTTCCTCATACAGCAGACAGAGATGGGGTGGCCCAACTCACCTCAATCAAAACATAGATTAAGGTATCACTGTCATTCCTTTTCCTCAGCGGTATGTTGCCAACAGGCCAGGTTTACCTGTATTGGTTCAGTATGCTGAGCAGAGTTTGATGACAGGGGATGTGGGCTAGGCAGTTGAGACAACCCTATTCACTCCTCCCACTGTTTATGCAACTGATTGGCAAGCCAAATGGTGAGATCAGTGAAGGCGTCCAGACCCGCTGGGGTTTCTATTCAGGCCATATCTTCAGTAACCTCCTCCTGCAAGCCCCATCAGAATTAGAACAACTGGGCTGCCTCATTCCACTCCATATCTGACGGGAGTCAATGCAAATGCATTGTGTCAGAGGCAGTTGTGCCTTCCTGCTGCTGCAGTTCCTGCAGGGTGGCCTCAGCCGAGTGGGCACAATAAGGGTCAAAGATTTTTGAAATCAACTCTAAGAAGTTATTCCAGTTGGTTAGCACTGTACTATCATCTTCTAGTAAGGAGGCGGCCCAGTTCAATGCTTCCCTGGTCAACAGGCTAATTACCAGGCCTACCTGGTCAAAAGAGTAAACTTGCAGATGAAGTAGGAACAGTGGCAAAGGATCATAAAACCCTAGAACCTCTGATGGTTTCCCATCAAACCGTTCCAGCAGGGGAATCACAGGTCTTTATTTGCAGGGTGATGCCACAGGCCGGGGCCAAAAAACACTGTTCTCTGCATGAAGTTGAAGTACTTGGTCCCGCAGCATGTGGTTCTTGGTTGTCAGCTGCATAATTTGGGTCTGAATCACTTGGTTGTCTGCCTGAAGGTGGGCTACCTGCCCTGGTGATTCCGGCACCCTTCAGGGTCAGGGGAGCATTGCTGGTTCTATCTTTCCCCATGGAGCCCACCCCAGAAGGCTTAGAGTGGTCCACACAAACTGTCACGACTGGAGTTTGGGCAGTCCTCCCTTGTGGTTGGAGCAGAAGTTGGAGCCAGGAGTCTTGCCATGAGTCAGATCCAGAGTCAGAGACGGGGCAGGAACCAGGAGCATGGCAGAAAAGTAAGAGCCAGGAGTCTAGTGAGAAGGCAGGATCTGATGAAGCAGCCAACCAGGAAGTCACCAAATTTCACAGACAACTTCCTGTACCTCCTTCTGACTTAAATAGCACAGCTGGACCAATTGGTGGGGCCAGGCCCTCCTCCACTCAGGACACACATGGGCGGTACCCGTGATGGAGCCAAGGTTCTATTAATCAACCAGTCCACTAGTCACTAACAAGCTGCTAGATTGTGGCTGGACAGCAAAGGCTGCCTGCAGACCTGAGTTCAAGACATGTGCATCCTCCTACACAGCTCCTACCTGAGGTAGGACTGTGAATCTGCTATCCCCACAGAATGACTAAGGATGCTCCATCCCCATCACAACTCCTAGTACTGACTAGGTGTGTGCCTATATTGCTCATATTGACTGTATGTGCATAAGGCGGCTGAATTAAGGTTGCACATGCTGCCTTAATTCCAACATTTCCTAACTATTAAGGTTGTAATCGAACACCCAAAAATGTTCTTTTAATGTAGTTTGTGTGTAATTAATGATAATGCCCAAAATGTGCTACACAAACAAATGTTAACTAATATATCTCCTTGCCCTGCAGAGTTTAGAATCTATGGTTATGGCTACACTAGGGAGCTTACAGCGGCGCAGCTGCATCGACATAGCGCTCCCAGCAACAGACCTTTTCACACTGGCACTTAGGTAGGTGTAACTTATGTGCTCAGTGGGGTGGCTTATCCACATCCCGAGCAACATAAGTTATACCGACTTCAGTGGTAATGTAGACATAGCCCAAGTGTCATTTAAAAACTAGTGTATTTCAAAACACACACACACATATAAGTAGAGTGCACGTATACATCTGCAAGCCCACTATCCTAGTGTACATAAGCTATGGAAGACTATAGCTGTTGATGCTCAGTTAGCAGTATTCTACACCCCCCTCCCCAAAATGAAGTCTTCCTTAATTAATTACTCCGGCAATTCTCGGTCTTGACATTCTGCCACTCAAACACTCTTGGGGTGGTTTGCCTTAAAGCATTGTTCCATCAGCAAATCCTCTTAATTCTGTGCAAGGACAGTGAAGGCTTTGAAATAGAGACATGGCTCAAAAAGTACATATGCATAAGCACACCTCTGAATATTAACCCATTCTCAGCCTCCACTCTCTGTATCCATAAGGTCATTACATCTGAATACCAGAAAGGTTTAAACGTCAGCTTCTTGAGTGTGTAGGTGTCAACACTCAGTCTTATTAGTCAAGATAAAACCAACAAACTTGGGTAATATCTCTGCACTTCTCATTTTAAGAGTGCTTTCCAGACAGAGGGCTCCAATTCCACAGTGTTCTTGAAAAGTGGAATTTAAAATTAGTTTTTCATGTTTTGTCTAAATCTCATTTTGCAAGTTTAGCGGATATTGCTTCATATTTCTAGCTCTCATTTGTTTTTCTTTTTTAATTGCAGCCACATCAGCCAAAAGAGTGCCAGACTCAAGAGGACTGTCTATTAAAGGTGAACTGCAAAGGATTTTTGAAAAGTTAGGTTTATTCCCTTTTTTGCGTACTTATAGTATATAATTAGAAATATCAAGAATGTCAACTCTGCCAAAAAGTCTTCAGAAAAAACAGAGAGAGTAATCTCAGTGATGTCCATCTCACTTAAAAGTATTGGGATGTTAAATCTGACATCTTATGCAGGACCTCTGAGATAATATATTTACAGTTTAGGAATATTTTCTTCATTGCTCAGAGAAATTATTCAGTAGGTGGGCAACTTTGGCATATCGCATTGAACTGGCCACTATGTATCAGATGTTTGAAAGCATCACACTTGTTCATATCCATCCTAGGAAAATCATAGGAGTTTTGTTACTTTTAGAAAGTGAAACCGAACAATGTAACCAAATAAACCTCTTTGCATAAAAAAACAAAACAAAACTGATTCTTTCATTTGAAAAAGCAAAAGCATTTTTTCTGCTGTTCTGTGTAAAGAAAAAACTATGCAAAATTACTTAGCCCTATTTCATACAGGCAAGATTGAGCACATCTGAATAATGGTGGAAACATATTATATTGGCAGTAAGTTGGTTTGGTTTTGCAATGTAACAGTTCAAGTGTTGGCCCATACATAAATTTGTTGAAAAGTCAAGAGACTGAGGCCCAGATCCTCAAACCTATATAGGCACCTCAAATCTATTGTGGTTAGTAGTTGCCTAAATACTTTGAGGATCTGGACTTGAATAGATAGCAATTAAAATCTGCAGGTACATTTAAAACACTGTTTAAAATGATCTGTTTAGTTCTTATCCAAAGCATGCTATTAGCAGAATACTTTTACTATGTGATTGAAAGGCATTCTTGGCTCTTTCATGGCTCTTTCAGTTTACTGTGCACTGAGTGTAATGAGGAATTCAAGAATGTAGCTCGTGTGGCCTACTTTGATGGACAGACCCCCGAGGTCTACAATTCCATAAGTGATTAATGCACAGGAAACAAATGCCAGTTTCTCTTCCATTGGCTGCAGTAAATGTCATCACTGCTATTAAAGAAACAGCATCAGTTACTGAACAGAAGAATAAAAAAGCACCCCTGTGGCCTGCATGACTCAAGCTTCCAGTAGCGATATATTTCACCATGATATACAGTATTTCACATTCACACAAATCCTCACAATACCATTGACAATGATAGAAAAAGCTCTGCACACTAAAAAGAGATATGATAATAGTTTGCAAAAACATCATCCCATCCCTTAAACAAGACTAAAGAACATAAGATTATACATAAATTAAGTGAGGAAGGCCATGTAAAAGTAGCAATTAAATACCTGGAAAAGCATATTAGTATATCACATTTTGAAATCAGCCACTCCAGTTGGATATTTAGGGAACTAGCAAATGAATTTACAGTCAGATCCTCCGCTCATGCAAGTCAGCATACTCCTTCCAAAATGAATAGCATGACACCAATATATCCAATATCCAGAGCTTTGCTAGAATCCCAATCTGTTTCATCCTCTGCTTTCCCCGCAGATGCATATTTTGTAATTCTATTTAAAAAAAGAAACAAAAATAAAGCAGTACAATTTGCATGAAAAGATCTATTCTTTATAAATCCATGTTATGTTTGTTCATGGGTCAGGCAGGGCTATGTAATGTAATCATCCATGGTACTGGAAGTCAAAAGACCAGAATTCTATTCTTAACTCTGCTGCTGACTTGGACACCTCACTTCACTTCTCTGTTTGTTTCCTTACCCACTCTTACCCTACCCTTCCCTTAGACTCTTAGTCTGTTTTGTCTATTTAAACAGCAAGCTCTTCAGGGAAGGGACTGTCTGTTAGAATGCATTCGTACAGTGCCTAGCACAACAAGGCCCTGCTCTGAGTTTAAGCCTATAGGTGATATCATAATAACAATAATAAACCTCTAACTGATAATTTGTGAAAAGTCACGGAAATCTGGGGAATCCCAGAAGAGTAAAGAAATGTAAGTGTAGTACTAATAAACAACAGTCCTGCCATATTTCTTACTTTACATCTTACTTCAATATAAAATAAAAATCTCCAGTATTATCCTTGCCTACTAGTCAAATGTCATGGTGATGGGCATTAAAGATGGGTGCATTATCTTCTGCCCTCCTCTGAATATGAGCAATATGGTTTTACAAAGAACAGGTCTTTTCATGTAAATTGGACTGTTTTCTTTGTGTTTTTTGGATTTTAAAAAAATATAATTACAAAAATTTGTTGCTGAAGGGAAAGGAGTAGATGAAATAGATTGGAATTCTAGTAAAGCATTGGATACAGTGTCTTGTGAAAGCTTTATCTCAAAATTATTTCCAACTGGCTTGGATAGGAACACTGTCACACGAACTGAAAAACAGCTGAAGGACTACAAACAAAGGATTGGGATCAATGCCAGACTATTAAGTTTGGTGCCTCATGGTTTACACAGAGATCTGTGGTAGGTCCATCATATTTCGTATCTTCATTAAAGACCTATAAAAGCATAAGCAGAACACTGGTGAAATCTGAAAGTAATGCCAATACTAGTGAAGACAGAAAAATAAAGGTTCACAGAGAAAAAATATGGGCAGAAAATAACAAAATGAGATTCAGCTTGGACAAATAGAAGCTAATACATCTGGTGAAAAATAACCCAAAGCATTAAATCGTCAGTGGAAGGAAGAAAGAAGGCAAACTAGTAATGTTGAAATAGAGTTAGAGGGGTAAGAGTACAGCAAATTAGAAATGAGTTTGCAATATGACACTGTTATAGAAAGTCAATATCATTTTGGGCTGTAATAACTAGAGATAGCACAATAAGGACTTGGAAGTAGGCCTCTGGTTTGACTGCACCTGGAATACTGTGTCAATGTTGGGCAACCTGATACCAGAAAAATACTGACACACTACAGGGAGTAAAGTGCAACAAAATGGGTGAGCAGTAAGACGGCTCAGCTTCTGATAGAAGTCAAGAAGATCTAAATATGTACAAAAAAAGAAAAGGAGTACTTGTGGCACCTTAGAGACTAACAAATTTATTTGAGCATAAGCTTTTGTGAGCTACAGCTCACTTCATCGGATGCATTCGATGAAGTGAGCTGTAGCTCACGAAAGCTTATGCTCAAATAAATTTGTTAGTTTCTAAGGTGCCACAAGTACTCCTTTTCTTTTTGCGAATACAGACTAACACGGCTGCTACTCTGAAACCTGTAAATATGTACAGTACAGCTTGGCTAAGAAAGGATATAACAATCTGTAAATACTGCAGAACTATTTATATTCATGTATGAGGGGGTAGCATTGTTGGCTTGGGTATCAGGGGGTAGCCTCTATAGCCACAAAAACAAGGAGTCCAGTGGCACCTTAAAGACTAACAGATTTATTTTAGCATAAGGTTTCGTAGGTAAAAACCCCACTTCTTCACATGCATGGAGTGAAAATTACAGATGCAGACATAAATATATTGGCACAAGAAGAAAAGGGAGTTACCTCACAAGTGGAGAACCAGTGTTGACAGGGCCAATTCGATCAGGGTGGATGTAGTCTACTCCCAATAATAGATGAGGAGGTGTCAATTCCAGGAGAGGCAAAGCTGCTTTTTCAATGAGCCAGTTCCTATTCAAGCCCAAATTAATGGTATTAAATTTGCAAATGAATTTTAGTTCTGCTATTTCTCTTTGAAGTCTGATTTGGGATAACTTATACCTTCAAGTCAGTGGCACTGCTATGGGTACCCGCATGGCCCCACAGTATGACAACATTTTTATGGCTGACTTAGAACAACGCTTTCTCAGTACTCGTCCCCTAGCACCCTTCCTCTACTTGAGCTACATTGATGACATCTTCATCATATGGACCCACGGGAAGGAGGCCCTTGAAGAATTCCACCTGGATTTCAACAATTTACACCGCACCATCAACCTCAGCCTGGAGCAGTCCACACAAGAGATCAACTTTCTGGACACTACAGTGCAAATCAGTGATGGTCACAAACACCATAGAATCAAAGACTATCAGGGTTGGAAGGGACCTCAGGTCATCTAGTCCAACCCCCTGCTCAAAGCAGGGCCAATCCCAAACTAAATCATCCCAGCCAGGGCTTTGTCAAGCCTGACCTTAAAAACCTCAAAGGAAGGAGATTCCACCACCTCCCTAGGTAACACATTCCAGTGCTTCACCACCCTCCTAGTGAAAAAGCTTGTCCTAATATCCAACCTGAACCTCCCCACTGCAACTTGAGACCATTACTCCTTGTTCTGTCATCTGCTACAACTGAGAACAGTAGATCCATCCTCTTTGGAACCCCCTTTCAGGTAGCTGAAAGCAGCTATCAAATCCCCCCTCATTCTTCTCTTCCACAGACTAAAGAATCCCAGTTTCCTCAACTTCTCCTCATAAGTCATGTGCCCCAGTCCCCTAATCATTTTTGTTGCCCTTTGCTGGACGCTTTCCAATTTTTCCACATCCTTCTTGTAGTGTGGGGCACCAAACTGGACACAGTACTCCAGAGGAGGCCTCACCAATGTCAAAAAGAGGGTAACGATCACGTCCCTCGATCTGCTGGCAATGCCCCTACTTATACATCCCAAATGCCATTGGCCTTCTTGGCAACAAGAGCATACCCTGTTGACTCATACCCAGCTTCTCGTCCACGGTAACCCTTAGGTTCTTTTCTGCAGAACTGCTGCCTAGCCATTCGGTCCCTAGTCTGTAGCGGTGCATGGATTCTTCCGTCCTAAGTGCAGAACTCTGCACTCGTCCTTGAACCACATCAGATTTCTTTTGGCCAATCCTCTGATTTGTCTAGGTTCCTCTTTATCCTATCCCTACCCTCCAGCATATCTACCACTCCTCCCAGTTTAGTGTCATCTGCAAACTTGCTGAGGGTGCAATCCACGCCATCCTCCAGATCATTAATGAAGATATTGAACAAAACCGGCCCGAGGACCGAACCTTGGGGCACTCCACTTGATAGCGGCTGCCAAGTAGACATGGAGCCATTGATCGCTACCCGTTGAGCCCGACGATCTAGCCAGCTTTCTATCCACCTTATAGTCCATTCATCCAGCCCATACTCTAACTTTCTGGCAAGAATACTGTGGGAGACCGTGTCAAAAGCTTTGCTAAAGTCAAGGAATAACACGTCCACTGCTTTCCCCTCAGCCACAGAGCCAGTTCTCGTCATAGAAGGCAATTAGATGAGTCAGGCATGACTTGCTCTTCGTGAATCCATGCTGACTGTTCCGGATCACTTTCCTCTCCTTGAAGTGCTTCAGAATTGATTCCTTAAGAACCTGCTCCATGATTTTTCCAGGGACGGAGGTGAGGCTGACTGGCCTGTATTCCCCGGATCCTCCTCCTTTTTTAAAGATGGGCACTACATTAGCCTTTTTCCAATCATCTGGGACCTCCCCTGATCGCCATGAGTTTTCAAAGATAATGGCCAATGGTTCTGCAATCGCATCCGCCAACCCTTTAGCACTCTCGGATACAGCACATCCGGCCCCATGGACCTGTGCTCATCCAGCTTTTCTAAATAGTCCCGAACCACTTTCTTCACAGAGGGCTGGTCACGTCTCCCCCTCCCCAAGCTGTGCTGCCCAGTGCAATAGTCTGGGAGCTGACCTTGTTCGTGAAGACAGAGGCAAAAAAAAGCATTGAGTACATTAGCTTTTCCACATCCTCTGTCACTAGGTTGCCTCCCTCATTCAGTAAGGGGCCCACACTTTCCTTGACTTTCTTCTTGTTGCTAACATACCTGAAGAAACCCTTCTTGGTTCTCTTAACATCCCTTGCTAGCTGCAATTCCAAGTATGATTTGGCCTTCCTGATTTCACTCCTGCATGCCTGAGCAATATTTTTATACTCCTTCCTGGTCATTTGTCCAATCTTCCACTTCTTGTAAGCTTTTTTGTTTAAGATCAGCAAGTATTTCACTGTTAAGCCAAGCTGGTCACCTGCCATATTTACCATTCATTCTACACATCGGGATGGTTTGTCCCTGTAATCTCAATAAAATTCTTTAAAATACAGCCAGCGCTCCTGGACTCCTTTCCCCCTCATGTTATTCTCCAAGGGGTTCCTGCCCATCAGTTCCCTGAGGGAGTCAAAGTCTGCTTTTCTGAAGTCCAGGGTCTGTATTCTGCTGCTCTCCTTTCTTCCGTGTCAGGATCCTGAACTCTATCATCTCATGGTCACTGCCTCCCAGGTTCCCATCCACTTTTGCTTCCCCTACTATATTCTTCCCTGTTTGTGAGCAGCAGGTCAAGAAGAGCTCTGCCCCTAGTTGGTTCCTCCAGCACTTGCACCAGAAAATTGTCCCCTACACTTTCCAAAAACTTCCTGGTTTGTCTGTGCACCGCTGTATTGCTCTCCTAGCAGATATCAGGGTGCTTGAGGTGAGAACCAGGGCCTGTAATCTAGTAACTTCCGTTAGTTGCCGGAAGAAAGCCTATACCGGAAACCTACTGACCGCTACACTTACCTGCAGTAGTGCCTCCAGCTTCCATCCAGGACATATCACACGATCCATTGTCTACAGCCAAGCCTTAAAATACAACCGAATTTGCTCCAATCCCTCAGACAGAGACAAACACTTACAAGGTCTTTATCAAGCATTCTTAAAACTACAATACCCACCTGGGGAAGTGAGGAAACAGACTGACAGAGTGAGACGGGTACCCAGAAATCACCTACTACAGGATAGGCCTAACAAAAAAAAACAACAGACCACCACTGACTATCACTTACAGCCCCCCACTAAAATCTCTCCAGCACACCATCAACGATCTACAACCTGTCCTGGAAAACGATCCCTCACTCTCCCCGACCTTGGGAGGCAGGCCAGTCCTCGCTTACAGACCTGAAGCAAATACTCATCAGCAACTACACACCACACCACAGAAATACTAACCTAGGAACCAATCCCTGTAGCAAACCTCGTTGCCTACTCTGTCCCCATATCTACTCTAGCGACACCATCAGAGGACCCAACCACATCAGCCACACCATCAGAGGCTCATTCACCTGCACGTCTACTAATGTGATATATGCCATTATGTGCCAGCAATGGCCCTCTGCCCTGTACCCTGGCCAAACCGGACAGTCCCTACGTAAAACAATAAATGGACACAAATCAGACATCAGGAATGGTAACATACAAAAGCCGGTAGGAGAACACTTCAATCTTCCTGGACATTCTATAACAGATTTGAAAGTAGCTATACTTGAACAAAAACCTTCAGAAACAGACTTCAAAGAGAAACAGCATAACTAATAAAATAAATAAAATTCATTTGCAAATTTAACACCATTAATTTGGGCTTGAATAGGGACTGGGAGTGGCTGGCTCATTACAAAAGCAGTTTTGCCTCTCCTGGAATTGACAGCTCCTCATCTATTGTGGGGAGTGGACTACATCCACCTGATCAAATTGGCCTGTCAACAAAGGAGGAGTTTGTTTGTTGTTGTTGGGGGGGGGGAATGAAACTACAATTAAAACACGTTAATTACAATTTAAAACATTTTTGTTAGCATTGTTGTTAGCCCAAAGGCAGCATCATTTTGCCAATGCAAGAACTAGAAGGTGAAATTGACTATCAATTGACAATTGCAAAATCACAAAATTTGTAATGGAATCTGGATCCAGATTTTGAGTAAACTTTATGGGTGTAACTCCAGGTCTGGATCTGGGTTCTGTCCCCAATCCAATTTGGAGGATGTTTGCGACTGGTGTTTTTGTTCAGGTCCATTTCAATTATATATTAAACTAAAAGTAAATAGTCTAGTTTCATTGTCTTTAAAGAGTAAAATGCAAAAAATTAAACAATCCACAAACAATGCAATTAAACTTGCATTTCAAATCTTTCATTTTTATTTATCTTAAAATATTACTGATGTTCCAGATAACTAAGTTATTTTTAAAAACTGTTAAAGATTTTATCTTAAATGGTCCCTTTGAATCTGCCACATCTCTTCTAAAGACCCTTGTATTCATATACATGATATGGTGTGCTGCAGAACAGAAGACAGTATTGTCACAGAAAAACATGTGGAATTCTGACACAATATCATTTTCTTTAGAACAGTGTAATTCACTGCCAAACTAAGAGTATTAACACTGTATGATACCTAATGTCAGCATCACTGCATTCTTACCTATTTTTGTACTGGATTGTCAGCAGAATCAGCAAAAAATGAAAATGTGTGATACATCGGGTGTTCATATTAACATTACATTTGCATTTCTTTGAAAAGAAGTTCTTAAAAATCTGCTATTTAATTTGCTAAATAAAACAGGATGGATCAGATTTAACCACCACCAGTCAAGTAACAATCTGGCATCACAACTGTTCTAGAGGAACTAAATTTGAAGGCACTCACTTTTGTATTGCTTAAAAGGTGTAGGATGTGATTATGTGACTAGCTCCCATGGTATGCAAAAGTAGAATTCCATGTATAATGTAGAATGGAAATTGATGGACAATTTTTGGTAAGCTGTGTTACTTGAAAAAGAACCCAAACCAATCTCAGTGTTTTAAGGTGCTCTCATTGCACCATATGACCGGACTATCAATGCTTCAGGGTGCATCTAAGACAGGAAGTTTTAATTACTTAGGTTAATATTAGTACACAATTTTGAAGATGAAAAGCAATATCCAAGTGATTAATAGCAGCATATATACATTATTGCCATGTTACATTTGTAGGTAGGGTCATTATCAACATGCAAAGCAAACATAGTGTAGTTCCCCCTATCCACCTAGTTACCTCCTTTGGCACCAATCTCCTTATGAGTTTTGATGGACAGGTCTGGGTTCTTCTGGATCCCACCAATGACTCAGCAGGGTGTAATGTCTTTTTCTTTTCCTATGAATTTGTTTGGAAGTGCCTCCACCCCCCTTGCACCTTCCTGGCAGCGTCACTAGGGCTGCAGGGGAGAAAAATTCTAATCGTAGGGTAATCCCCACTTACTAGCCAGATAGTTGGACATGTCCAAGAAATAACACAAAACACATACAATATATTTAGAACAGTAATTATGTTAAACAGGAGATACATAAAACATAACAGGGTAAAACATTATTCTCAGGGTCACCAGTGCCCATACTGATAATTAAGGCTGCGAATTTGTCAGAGATCGCAGAAGTCACGGATTCCATGACTTTCTTCAGCCTCCATGAAATTCCCAGCCACACCAGCAGCTGCTGGAGCTGCCAGCACCCACCCAACCAGCCGCTCAGGTGGCCCCGCAACCGGTTGCACTGGCCAAAGCTGGAGCTGCCCCAAGGGCAGCCGCACCAGTCACTGCCTGGCGGCTCCAGGCAGCTAGCCCTGGGAGACCGTCCCAGCAGCAGCCAATGTGTGGCTGGTCCTGTGGACCGCCCAAGTAGCGGTCCCAGGGCAGCCGGACCAGGCACTGCTTGGCAACTCAGAGCAGCTGACCCTAGGGCCCCACTCCCCACTGCAGCAGCGCCCTGGGGCCGCTAAGACTTAGTCATAGTGTTTATAGTAAAAATCATGGACTGGTCATGAGCCGTGAATTTTTATTTATTGCCCATGACCTGTGCATGACTTTTACTAAAAATAACCATGACTAAATCTTAGCCTTACTGGTAATACCTATGAATTTCCCCAGTCACGTGATTGGATACACATATGTCAAATTAGTGTCGTGTTGGTACACGTACTTTGTAGGAGCCCTTGAAAACCTGTGACCACGATATTGTCTGTACAGCGGTTAGCAATGTGGCTTACGGGGTTCAGTACACTCAAGAGACTCACAAGTCAGATAAGGTGGTAAATCCCTCCATCCACAGATTTAATAGGCAGCAGGTAACAAAATCCCCAAACCCTCACCCCCTGGCTTGAGAGCACAGTTCAGGGAGTAAGGGTCTCCCAAACAATTTCCCTGACTAGATAACTAAACATAGTGAATCACAACTCCACAACGGATCCTCAGGTTCAGAGATGATTCTGGACTCCTCAGGTACTGCAAAGGGCTGACAGCCATTGCTGGCAGGCGTCCTCCTTTTGCAGGAGTCCTCCTTTTACAGGAGTCAGGCTGCTTCTGGTGCCAGGATTTCCCCTCGCCGCAAAGGGATGAAGGACTCATGTGTAGCTTACAAAACTATATTGAAATCCAAACTTTAGTCTCCCACCCCAGCACTCAGACACACTTAGAGCAGGCAGCAGCCCGGGACTAGCAGCCAGAGCAGATATGGCCATGTGGTGACTGATCTCATAGCTGGAGGGCTAACTCAGCCTGGCTGGGAGAAGTTTTTCCAACAAAGCTCTGCAAAATGGCAGTCACCTTGGAGCAGGAAAGGCTCAAGCTGAGAGATCTTGTCTTCATGTCCCCAAAGGCCAGTTCTCAGGGGAAACCCTACATGCAGGCCTCGGACTCACCCAGCTCCCCAGTCAGCCACTCCTTTTCTCTGGCTGACTCCAGACTGCTCCAAAATGTCTTCTTCTCTCTTTTGAGCTCCCTGGGTGGGGCATCTCATTCCCTATTGGTTGCTGAGCAGACTCTGAGTCTGCCTTGTCTCCCCCTCCCTACCAGGGACGGTGTGCTTCTCCCTGAGCTACCAGCACACAGAGCCCTAGCCCAAGAATCTAGGCAATCTCCTTGTGGGTTACAGTAGGAAGCTACAAACCTAGAATTCTGCTTCTGGATAGCTAATATCTGAGGTACTTAAGCAGCACTAGTGTCATCATCTGTTTCACATATAAAGGTATTCACTGTTTTGTAAGCCAGAGAAGCCCCACAGAATACTCACATTTGTGTTTGTCCCTTTCCTTGCCCCATGCAGCCAGTAGTTTTGAATTGCCCCTAAATCTAGCCCTGATAGCCAGTAACAAACCATTCAGTACAGATATCCTCATTCTCTACTAGGATGAATGTTTGACTTTTTGATTATGTCAAGTCAGATTCTCTTCTCCTGAGACCCTTTCTAAATAATAGTTCATCTTTCACACAATTCAAATTTGCTATGCCAATTAGGGTGACCAGACAGCAAGTGTGAAAAATCGGCACAGAGGGTTGGGGATAACGGGCACCAATATAAGAAAAGGCCTCAAATATTGAAACTGTCCCTATATAATAGGGACATCTGGTCACCCTAATGCCAGTGTACAATCATGGAGTAAGCCTGTACAACATATGGTACATTTTCAAGTTTGGGTGATTTTTTTAGAAATGGTATTTTTATATCAAATTGTAAGAACTGCATTTTATGGAATTTCTTACAGCCTTTATTTACAAAGTTTTCTGGACTTATTGTAAACTCATCCAGAGGTATGGAATGCTACTTTATGAATAGCAATCAGACTTGTTTCTATGCTGCACACTGCTGAAGAGTCTACAGGTACAGGTGTATTTTAAATTTGAGCTCTGTGTTAACATTAGATATGCTTAATAAATAGTAACCTGGAGACTGACTGGAAACAAAGTTAATATGAGTGTCTGAATTCTTCTGTTACCAGTACAGGTGAGATCATTAGTTCTTCCAGGTTATTAAACTCAAATGTAAATGTCTATTACTTAAGAGACATGGTTATTGTCATGTCTTATTTAACTATAGTCAGGGCCGGCTCTAGGATTTTTGCCGCCCCAAGCAAAAAAATTTTTGGCCGCCCCCTCTTTTTTCGTGCCCCACTATCTCTCACGCAGCTCCAAGCCAGAGCTAGAAGGCAGTGTGTTCCTTATTCAGACAGATCTTACTTTGCAAGGTAAAGGCTTTCTTCATGATAGATGCTGGAAACATTTCACCTTGTCTAACGTTCAAAACCTTCACAGCCCTGGGCAGCAAATGAGCCCACACAGCTGCTATTAAAAATATTCCTAAATAGCAACCTTTTCTGTCAATTAGATAACTCAGGTTTCTACCAAAGCATTGTCATCAGGAATTATCCAGCAGAACCATACTTTTTTTCTACCATGCCTTGAGGTGGAAAATTTAAATCAAGCCAAACTTCATCTTTTATATTGTTTGCATTTTTTATTTTTCTCCCTCCCGACTCTTTTCTATGTGTAGCCTGCTGATCCAACCAGTTAAATAAATACTGTAAGCCAAGCCACTGACTTCCTAGGCCAACCATTACCTGCTGCTTCAAGGTCCTGCTGTTTGCAAGCCTTCCTTTCTCCAACAACAATTTTTCATTTGAGGTTTTATTTCCCCCCAAGATACTAAACAAAGAGTCAGGTGGGTTTCCATGTCAACGTTCACTGAATTTTAAACATTTGGTTTTTGCAAAGGAAGTTTAACCTCTGCCACCACAACCACAAAGTTGTATAGATTTTTGTTAAAAAAACTGTATAGCCAAATAGTTAAAAGAGAACATTGCTTTCAAAAGTCTCTGACTGCTGTTGGTCTCTATTCAGAGGATTATAACACAACTTGAAACAAGATATTTGTAATTAGTTAAGTTTCACATTTATCCTCCCAATCCTAAACAGTAACGGCTGACAGCTATGAAAACACTGGGGTAACTAGGAGGAGTAAAGTAGAGATAAAGCAATAATTGGAAACAGAAAGCAGCCTCCATTTTGCACCTTTTTTATTTCTGTCATGGTTCTAATTTTCCAAGCAGCTCATTATAGACCATAGTATCCTACTTATGCAAGCTTAGATTCATCTTATCACAGATCCTCTTCCTGATTCAGCACCATCACCATAAATGATGGAAATACGGAGAGAATTATTACCACCGGATGGAGTTTGGATTAATAGGTACACTGAGTGATGGTTTCAGATATGGCCATTTCAAAATCACACTGATCAGATCAGAGTATTGAGTTTGCTTCTCTAGCATGAGGTTTCTCTGACCCAAGAAGAAGCTGATACCTCATCTTTCACTACTGCTTTTAGAAAGAACAATATGAAAAGTAGCAAAATACTATAAAGCAAATTCAGCATAGTAGAAGTCAAACAGTTCCTTGATAATGGGGAGGCTATTAATGAGCTAAAGAATAGGGTACAAAGATAAGGTCTCATATACTATATATTTTATGACACTCTCCCGGTGACATAGCTTCTGCCATTTGTTGGGGGTGGTTTAATTATGCTTATGGGAGAGCTTTCTCCTGTCAGCATAGAGCAGCTACACGAGAGACCTTACAGTGGCACAGCTGCAGTGGTACAACTATGATGCTGTAAGATCTGTAGTGTAGACATAGCCTAATAGGCAATGCTACCAGCTCTGCCTATAATATACATTGAATGCAGGCTTGAAATGTGAGTATTATCAGCCTGGGAAGAAACAATAAATGACATGACATGCAAATGCTGATATATGCTTCCAGGGAGGTTAAAATAGTAACCCATGAGCACTTTATCCCATGAGTTTTATGGCTTACATGACTTCTAGTGGCTAATTTTCAAAAAGGATGTAACAAATAAGTTGTGATATAAAATCATTCCTATATTGCCCTTCCAAAAACCCTACCGCATGAAGGAACTGTTGTTTAGCAGGCGGAGCAAGGTAACACACTCAGGATTCCTGTGTCTTATCACTGGATCTGTCACTAACTTTTTGGTGCCTTAGTTTGCCCATTTGTAAAATGGATATAACATTCAGATAACGTTTGAGGGTGTAACTTCATGTTTGCAAAGTGTTCCAAGAAGAACAGAGCTAGAGAAGAGCAAAATAAGAGAGCACATTAGCTATTTTCATGCTGTCACTAAGGTGTAGTAACATATTCATTATGCCATGGTGATATCATGCCAAAAGCTTTCTCTGGCAATATTATTGCTTTTCATTCAACATTTTATGAACATTTCCATTAGTCTAAAAATATGTCTGCGGCTTTTAAAAGCTTGTTCTTGATTATCTGTAACACTACATTTCAGAGACAGACATGCTGCCCCTTGTGCTCAGGTTTTTGTTGGGCTGCAATTCCAACAGATTCTTTTAATCTTTTTTCCCCAGAAAATTATATGCAGAATATAACAATGCAGTATATACAGAAAGATCTTAAGCGAAAGGGGAAGAGCACAAGAAAAAAATACTTAGTTTGGGAAGGATCTCAGCCTAAGGGTCTGGGAACAATTTGAGAGCCATTGAACCAACCTATAAGCCCTGTATATAATGGAAACCACTTCAAGCTAGCGTGCAGCAGCATCCCTAGTCCCAGTACCTGCCAGTAATTCAGAGTACCCATGAAATCTCGGCCCTCTCTATATGTTCACTAACTAGTAAATTGTATACATGATCCAGACTTCAAAATCCTCCTTTTTGTTGTAAACTTTAATAAGTTTTCAGACTACAACTAAAGTAAATAAGCCTTTCTGCTACCTTAAAAAAAAAGTCTTGTCTCATTATGGATGCATCACAGGAGCAACCAGTTATCACCCAGATATCTGCAGTCCTTTCTCAAGTACTTATGAAAATGGGTCAGAGTATCCATCCAGAGAAATCATACTCTTCCTTGTATGTTTATTTCAACATTGTTATGTACTTATAAGGAATTGTTAAACTAATGGTCTTTTTGCCAAATTGACTATAACATAAGCCACCTACCACTGACCAACTACAGAAGAAAAATTAAACAAACATTTTGCTGTTGTTAAACTTTTTTCTATGGGTTTGAGCTTCTGAAGCCAGAAGGTCACTTGGATTATGTATACAATGTTGGTAATTGCATTCCTTTACTTTACAAAATGCCATGACGCTCACTATTTTCCAAAATAGCTTTGCAAACAATGACAATTACTGCCCAGACATTTTCAAACACAGCAGGTTATTGGCTTAGGCAGTGATGGAAACCCTAAAAAAAGATAAATATTTTGAAATGCACTGTAAATCAAATTTGTGCATTGAACTAAGAATGGATTATCTGCCTCTAAACAGCCAAATATGTTTTAGTTTGAGGGGCTTTTTATGATTATTATAGTGTAACCTCAGATTCGATTTTTTCTTATCTTAAATAGTTCATGAAGATTCAATTTTAAATTATCCGCTAGTAAATAAATATTTAATGGTGATTAATTATACATTTTATCCACTATATTCACTAGTATCAAAGTATTCACCATTTTTTTCAATTTTTCAGTTTAAAAATTTGTTGGGAACAAAGTTGTGTTAGCTTGACTGTCCTGCAAATATTTGAAGTAGATGGATCAAAGACCCTGAACATCTATGAACATGCTTACCTGTACACATCCAAATAGTAGAGGAGACTGCTCATGACCTGCCCTGTCTTTATGGGATTGTTACCTAGATGTGCAAACCTGAAAAATGCCATTTGGGGGTTCAAACTTGCTAAAACTCCTATGCTTAGTGCTTATTCCAGTGAGTGAGTAAGAACTGCATGACAGCACCCATCATCAGATGCACCCTGAAATGAGACTAAATTGGATTAAGTACTCAAGCAGTTTCAGCTCAAAACAGTATATGAGGAATGTCAGTGAGCCCAGAGCATTCTGAGTGTGTTTCAAAATAATTTTTAAATTAGCAGTTTTCAGACATTGGTCCAGATTCATATTCAATGGCACTGGAAGACAGTTGTGTGCCCCAGGATGAGGCAGTATTTCTACCACCATATTCCCTCAGGGTGTTTGATAGGGGAGAGCAACTTCAGGTTCCACTAGGGTCTTTGGAAGAGCTGAATCAATAGGGCACAATGGGTCCAGAAACCTGTTGAGTATTATCATCTGAGAATTCCCCAGCTGGCATGGCCAGCTAGCATAGATAGTTCCCAGTCATCCACCCCTGAACTGTCTCTGCATAAGACATGTTGAGGGTAAAAAGGAGTGTGGCTAGAGTATTACTGTGCTCTGGCAATCCTCAACTTGAAATGGCCTGAAAGGAAGGAGGATTTCACCAGGTCAGCTCATTAATTTTATATAGTGGGGAATGAAGCTTAAATATTTATAGAACAGTTACCTTCACCAAGGAAGATAAGAATAACCAACATCATTTTTAAAAAGGTGATGAGCATTTCATTCCAGAAACAAATGTAATACTAGTGTCGCCAACCGTTGTGATTTTATCCACAAGCCTGGTAATATCTGTTTTGTTTTGCTTTTTTACATAAACCAAAGTCATGATCATTACATGAGAATTTCAGCTTTCAGTGGAAAAACTCACACATGAACACAAAAAGTTTATAGCTCTCCTCATTGTGGAAAACAACCTGAAAACATGATCTGAGCGTAACAAAAGCTCAAAGGCAAACAAAAGAACCGCAATTTTATCATTTAAAAATCTTATGATTTTTAAGTAAATCTCCTGATTTTTGGGGGTGGGGATGGAAGATCCTGACTCATAATTTATAAACCCTTGAGGTTGGGAATACAGTAATACACAATTGTACTGCTCTTAATGACTAGGTCCAGAGAAAGCATGGACTCTGAGAGCAAGCAGAGCAGTGTGACCTTGGCATGAGTAGGGGAAAACACATAAGAGTATGTCTAAAGTAAGTGAGTATGAGAGAGAGATGACACACAATAATACAAGCTGTGTTCAGTTAGCCCCATTTACAGCACTTATTGTACTACTTTGTCTAAGCAACTGGTTTTTAACTGAGCTGTGAAAGTATCTAGGACATGGCTAGACTCTATTCTCACAAGCCTCAGAAAAGCTCAAATAAAGTTAATGGATAAATCAATCAAGATTTCAGTCCAGGGCTCACCAAATTGCAGCCTCAGATGGTAACAACTAAGTTATCTATTGGCATCTTTCAGGCTTGTACAATATTTCATCTCAAACCTCTTCTGGAGAATAGTGGTGAGTTCAAACACATTCCCAAGTGAGCCGAAAGGGGTTTGTTCACCAGATTAGTTGTTCTACATTGGATTCATTGAGTGTCTGATGTTACATGGTTGCCAATGTCATTGTGTCAAACGTATTTATTGACACTATTTTGTAACTATGCCAGTTTTAATTACTGCTTGCTATGCACAATATAACAAACCCACAACTGCCTACCATCAGCAGTTAGCAGCATATGTCCGACGAGGTAAAGAATTTAGGAGCTTGTGATTCATAATGCAGATACTTGCCACTCAGGCTATAGAATAAATAGTTGTAGCTGTTCTATTTAGGATTTAAAGCATGTAATTTGAGGAGTGGGGGGCTCCCCAACTTCTATAGTTACTGCTTGGGCTAGAGCTCTCCCAGCCCCCCAAGCCACTTCTTCTAGTCATTCCTCCTCCTGGACTCCCTTCAGTTGTTCTTCTGTATCTTGCTCCCCCTGGCCACCATTTCTGGGGCTGAGGGCTGGGATCCCTTTAGATGTGTCTCCCCAAATGACTACTCCTCCCACTAGGGCTAGAGCTCTCCAGTAGTTCATCCACTGATCCCCATAGCTGTTGGGGGATGGGCCCTCCCAGAAGTTCTCCCACCTGACCTTTCTCTTCTATAGGGTGCTTGAGATTCTCTCAGTGGCTTGCCCACTCCCCACCCCAGCACACAACTTTCTAATTTGTGAAAACTGGACACTGAGAGGGCTCTAGGGGTGGAGGGGTGACTGGGACAGGACATTCAAGGGAGAGCTGCGCTCCAGGGGTGAGTGACTGGGGCAGGATGGGGAGTGGCACAGGGAAGGGCACAAAGGAGTCTGAGAAGGGGGCCCAGGCAGTAAGCCAGGCTACTGGCCCTGCTCCTCAACTGCCACATGCTTCAGGATCCCTCCTCACCCCCGGGTGCCAGTACCTCTCTCCACCGAGCCAAGTAGTTACTGAGTGCTCCTCCAGTTCCAGCAGCAACTGCTCTTCCCACCCTCCTAATGGTGGAATGGAAGCCAATTGTGGATGGTTACTCAGGTACCTGGACTTTTGGTGTCCAATCAGTACTCCTGACCAGACACTGTCAGATCCCCTTTCCGACTGGACTTTCAAAAATCGGACCCATGGCAACCCTACACAGTTCTCCTTCCTGAGCTGGGAAAAGCTGTGGAAAAAGACAAGGGCCATAGGGCTGGGGTACGGAGGCAACTGCTGCTCCTCTGGGAGTGAGCTCAGCAGTTCTGTCTGCATATCCTCTCCTTCAGAGGAAGAAGGACTGGCTGGCTCACTGCTCCCTCTGCTTGCCAGGCTTTAGATATGTCTCCTGAAGGCTCAGGGAAGAGCAAGGTTGGTGGTCCCAGGGGCACTATGCAGCAGCAGCAGCCACCAGGCTGAGGTGCTGTACAGCATTCCCTGAGCACAGCTGCTGCTTGAGAGAAAGGAGCAGAAGATGCTATAGCCATGCCCTCCTAATTCAGCACAGTGCAGGTGCTCTGGGGCTGCAAGTGGAGAGGAGCAGCTAAGGAGTCCAAGGAAGGAAGTGGCCTTTGGAAGCACAGAGAGCCTGCTCTCCCACATTGGGGAAGGGGTGAATTAATTGCTCTTAGCAGAGGGAGGAAGGGCAATGATCCTCCTACTTCAACCCTTAGTTAGCTCCTATTAGTAAGTCAGCTACTTCTGGGGAGCATCACAATTCATCATTATGTTTATTATGGTTGTGCCTAGGGCCCAACCAAGAATGGTGCCCTATTGTGCTGTGCTAGGAACAGCCACAGAGTAGCAGACAGTCCCTGCCCAGAAGATCTTACAATCTAAATAGACAAAAGACATAGAGTCAGGGGAAAGGTAGAACACACAAACAGAGCGAACAATGTGATGGTGGCAAAGATCCTAGTATTTTCATGGGGTTTACTGAGGGGGAGTAATTAGGTGATAAGCTAAATGGAAGGGAAAGGGGAGATTGAAGGGAAGGGGACGAAACCGGAAGAAGAGGGTAAAGGGGCCAGGTGTGGAGTGAAGCTGAGTTGAAGAGACTGAGGGGGATGGATAGGATTGGAGGAGCATGAGCCAGAGAAAAATTCCAGCCACACACTTGAGCAGGCCTGAGGGCACCCAGCAAAAAGGGCAGTGATTCATTTTATGCTGCCTTTTATATAAAGACAGTATTGCAAATTGACCAAATTTATGGGTAAAGCCCCAATAAGTGAATTTAGAGCTCTTGCCTCTTGTATCCTTTTTTATTTTATGTTAAGAAAACTGTAAAGCAAGAAAGAACAAAAGTAAGATATCCATGAAAGTGTACACAGTCTCCTCCTCCTGATAAGACTGCTCTATAACTGTGAGTATGTAAACAGCTATGGTGACAATAGACAGTGTTCAAGAATGTGCAACTGTTCATGGGTTTTGTAGGACCAACAAAACTTGTTGTGGACTGCGAAGGTCTAACTCATGTAGCTAACAGTCTGCCATGCCCTGTCTCTGTAGATAGAGTCTTTAATAGAGATTTAGGGTGGAATATTCAAAACACTCAACATTGGCCTAAATTTGCTCCCGTTGAAGTTGATGGAGTCACACAGCCAACAGAGTACTTTTGAAAATCCCACCCTTTAAGGTACAGTACAGAGAAATGCTACAATTATAACCTCCATGATCATTTATAATGGTAACTGTATTATTTTGTATTTATTATTTTATATTGGATGCCAAGACCAAGGTTCTAATCCTGTGTTCAGTTCAGTTCAGGTAAAACGTAGTTACCAGTCCTTCAAATCTACTTACAGAAAGGTGAAGGGGGAGGAGGGCAACAAACTGTAAATTTGATTAGAAAACACATTGAGAGATTATGCCTTGGGCTGACTGTGTGAATTATTAATTATTAATCATGTAAACATTATGCAGATCTTAGAGATCCTGACAATAAGAATTTCCAAATGTGTGATTCGCTAATTTGTCAGCCTTCAGACTGCCCAGCAACAAAAGGTTTGCCAGGTATTTTTTTTAGGATTTCCTAAACATACCATTTTCTCTCCAACACTGCAAGAAACTGTGCTTCACTGACTTCCTATGGGACGTGAAAAAGCAATACATTTGCATTTTAGATTACTTTTCTTGGGCCAAATCCTGACATTCTTAATCAGTTTTTACTCAGGCAAAACTCACATTGAAATCACTGAATAATGCCTGACTTAAAGATATCAGGATTTTCCCCCTTAGATTTAAAATCTAAGATTTTAAACCTTAGATTTAAAATCTAAAATTTGAAATCCACATTTCAGGTTATTTTCCCATATGTTTAGGGAAAGTACAATAAAAGTTATCCTGATTTTTCTCCATCTCCTCATCATTTAAAACAAAAAGGTGAGGCTATATTTTGGCACATAAATTGAGTTTTTAATACTTGGGATGCTTTTTCAAAGCTATACAAGAACAAAAGACAGCAACAGTAATTGGTGCTTATCCTTCTCACACATCCTAATAAAATGTAATGCCTGCTCCTGCTTCCATTGAAAATCAGTGGGAATTTTATAATTTACATAAGTGGAAACAGTAGCAGAAGCAAACCCTGAATGTGACTCAGTAGTGACAGATACATATAGACACCCAGTGACTCCAATGGGCTTTTGATAAGGCCTTTAGGTTTTGGATACATCCAAACCTGAAACTTCAAGTGAAAGAAGGGAGTCATGAAATTGAGATTCCCAAATCGATATGTTCTGTACAGCTTAGTTTTTATTAAAGTTACAGGGGTCACCATATTAAAGTCAGCATATTCCTGAGGTGGTATTTAGAATACAGCAACATTTGCCTTGACAGTGTCTCAAATAAAATGATGTGATAAGTGTAGGTTAATATTGACTTGAATATGGTGACCACTGTCTGAGAACTTGGAAAAACCCCCATGGCACATTGGAAGCAGATTTCTAAGTGGTATTTCAGAGACTAGTGTTAGGTCTGGTCTTTAATTTAAGATCATCTTAATTATTTAATTATTTTGTTTAATTAACTTCCTTAGGCACCGTTGAAAATCCCTGCATATAATGTCATTCTTTGCTAGACCTTTCATTTGTAATTGAAACACAAATACAACTTAATTCACTGTTCCTTTTCTTTATATAAACTATAAAATGCCCTATTTCATAATATATTTGATTTAGATTTGACTGGTTACAGTTAATTGTTCCTTGTAATTTACATCTGTGAAATAAATCTTAAAAGAAAATTCAATGAGGAGCAGTATTGTTGAGAAAATGCTTGTGAAGAATAAGATGTTTGGAGTCAAATGTTATCTGCTAATTGACAAGAAGGGTTCAACAATGTAACTCTATCTTAGGTAAATAAACCTTTATGGAAACCCTCAGCCAGAAAAGGCAAATGAGATGCTTCAGCTTCCTTTTGCTGTGGAAGGTCTTGTTTTTATAATGCACTTTAGTGGCAAGACTAGATGTGAAAGAGAATCTAAAAACACTCATTGCACTGATTGAGATTCCCCTAATTATATTTTGGTTACTGACTATCCTAGCATTTTTCATGGTAGAAAATATTATTCCAATGATGAAAAATGGCAGAAACTTAGAAAAGAAATGATATTTTTCCTCATCTGGTATAATACTTTTAAACAGGTAAAGGTTTAAACGTATTTCTTGTATTTTTATTATTTTTTATTAAGGTTTTGATTTATTTTGACTTTTTCATACAACTATCACAAACCAAAAAATGAAAAATGTAAATGTAAAATTATCATCTGTAACATATAGTTTAGCTGTAACTTACATATGCAATAGCTATGTTAATAATCTTAAACTATAAAATCAAAATTCAACTATAAAATCAAATAAATCAATATTTTACATCTATTGGGGGGAACACAGACAAGGCAAGGAGGAGAAGTGTGAAAGCAGAAGGGAAAAGAAGGAGGGGAGGGAGGAAGAGTCAAGGGGGAGGAGGAAGGGGAAGAGACAAGGAGACCTGGAACTGGTCTGTGGGATCTCGGGTATTCTTTAGACCACTGTTTCCAGAACTGAAACCTGGATTTCTTCAAACTCCTGTTGTTGATCCCTGTGACAGAAGCTGACCCTTCTTTGGCTGCAAGGTCACAATTCTATCATTCTACTCTGTGCATTGATTTACTTTTCCATCTCCATAAAATAATTTATTGTGTGATCACGGCAGCTTTCAGAAACCATGAATGCTATGCTGATGAGTCCTAGATTCTCAGGTAACGACACTAACATGTAGTTCTCGACTGATGTTTAAGCTAAAGCCCCAAATCATTTTAATTCTAGTGTCAGCTCCTTTCCACAGATGTTTAGTTAGAGGACATTGCCACATGTGCACAAGTGTATCCTTATCTTTACCAAAGCACCGTGTATCGAAAGGAAGAGCTTTAATGTTATGACATTCTAAATACAATTTTTGTTGAATTAAATGTGAACATAAATCTATAAAAGCATGTTTTGCATTGTGTAATAAAACTGACCATTGTGGAACCTTTAAAGGATACTCCAGCTCTTTATCCCAGGTTTCAATAATATCTTCAAGACTCAAGGAGTCACTTTTCATCAAAGGCATATGTGGATGACATAGATCAGGGGAGTTTGTGGACCATTTCTACTACACCTTGTATTTCAGGGGCATCAGGTAGTCACAGGGTGTCCAGTCCAAAGTGACAGGTCAATAAACGTTTCAGCTATATATGCTGCAATATCATTATGGTGCAGAACTTAAATTGATGTTGTAGGACCTGGAATGGAACTATCCTCCCCTCAACTGTCAATCAATTGAGATAGGTATATGTCCCTCAATCCATTCTTTCCATACGATTCGTTAATTGCCAAAATTACCACACATAGTGGCTTTTGAATGGTGTCAGGCATGAAAATTTAATCTTCTGTCCAAAATGATTATACCCTTCTGGTGGCCTCTGCAGAGGGTATCCCTATTTTTCTTGGGGATAGTGATTGCAACTGATTGGTGTCTTCTGCTAGCTGTAGAAGGGAAAATTCTAAATTCATTTTTACAAGTTCAAGATTTTTTTGGTAGTTATAGCCCAAGTATGTATACATTTATACTTCAGTTCCCGCCGCCTCAGACATTCTAGGCTTCAGAGTGACACAGAGTGACATTGCTGGAATCTAATTATATAGATTAAGGAGTACAGATGTTGGTCTCTGTGCTTGGTTTGCAACCATCAGCATAATATCTTTATGCATTGTTCCTGGATTAGACTGAGGCAAAACAATAACAAATACAAAACCAATTACCATGTCTAATGGCCAATGCCCTTCTCAGTGTCAAGAGCCTGATCCTGTGCCCTTTAGAAGTCAATTGTAGTATTGCCATTTATTTCAATGGCAACAAATGGAAGTAAATAGAGACAAGGAGGGCATTTGCAACAGGTCATGGACTCTCAAATTTAGAACATATCTTTTAAAAAAGAGATTGTCTCATGAACACTTCCTCTCCCATCCAGAACTGTACAAGCAACAATGCATCCCATTCATGATTGCATTGGCCACCTTCCCTTCCTTTTGTGATCACAAAACATCCTTATGGAAACTATAGTAATTGATTACATAGAAAAGCAATTTTGTGAAAGTATTTAATGTATTTTTGGCTGTCTGTTAATGCAGTTAAGCAAGTGGAAACAAGGATAAAGAAAAGCCAGCACCAGGAACCAACCAGCTGTCTGTGGACAAAGTGCACCATAGATCAAAACACAGTTTTAGATCAGCTGCAGTAGGTGCTAGGGGAAAATGAGCTAACAGTAGTGGAAAAGGCTGATCAAAGAGGAAAAATGTACAATACTTTCTTGAATACTGATGAGCTGCTTAGGTGAATTCCTGGTAGTACTTAATTTCAAAGGATAGTGAAGGTCCGACACTGACCACAACCTGGCCTCAGCTTCTATCAACTTCACTCTGCCTTGGGGATAAAATGCTACTGATAAACACAGATTATGTGGCAGTTTCAAAGATGGTGAGATCTGGACTTTATAACATTTTAGATAGTAACTATCACTTTGAAATTCACCTGGAAGATTACTGCAGACCACATGTGCAAAAATACTCAGAAGTTGAACAGTTACATGCACATACACTAACTGGATTTTTCTGGCAGCCTTCATTAGATTCAAGCAGAATGTGCTGCAAAATTCTCTCTTAGAAGTAACAAAGGCAGAGATAATTGAGGTAAAGTGTTTATCAAAGAGAAAAAGATACAGGGTCCATTCACTGGTCAGAATCAGAATGGTGCAGTGTGATGGTGAATGAAATCCATCTGTTGGCCAGCTGAAAGCAGGGGAAAGCATTTCTGACCACTTGCTAATTGGCATTCTCTGCACAGATATTACTTTAATACATCAATTCATAGTAGTTTAATAAATCCAAAATATTGTAATGATTGCTGCTAAGCAATGATACAGCTAAGCAGTGGACATTTTCCTGCAATTGATTGTTTAACCAAGATGGCTTGTGAATAATAAATCTGGTAGCACAGAAAACTGTTCTTATTTGTTTTCACAATGCCCTTTATTCATTAAAGGTGTTATATGTAATTAAAAGTAGAAACATACCCCCTATAATTCTATAGAATATTACATAACTGTAAGGACTACCATCTGAAGTGCCTCTGTTTTATTAATGTTTTAAGGTTTGGTCATGCTAACGGGCTGCAGATTTAAAATATTTAAAAATTTTCCTGATATCTGCTGGGAGAGCAATACAGCGGTGCATAGACAATCCAGGAAGTTTTTGGAAAGCGTAGGGGACAATTTCCTGGTGCAAGTGCTAGGGGAGCCAACTAGGGGGAGCGCTTTTCTTGACCTGCTGCTCACAAACCGGGTAGAATTAGTGGGGGAAGCAAAAGTGGATGGGAATCTGGGAGGCAGTGACCATGAGTTGGTTGAGTTCAGGATCCTGACGCAGGGAAGAAAGGTAAGCAGCAGGATACGGACCCTGGACTTCAGGAAAGCAGACTTTGACTCCCTCAGGGAACAGATGGCCAGGATCCCCTGGGGGACTAACATGAAAGGGAAGGGAGTCCAGGAGTGCTGGCTGTATTTCAAGGAATCCCTGTTGAGGTTACAGGGACAAACCATCCCGATGAGTCGAAAGAATAGTAAATATGGCAGGCGACCAGCTTGGCTTAATGGTGAAATCCTAGCGGATCTTAAACATAAAAAAGAAGCTTACAAGAAGTGGAAGGTTGGACATATGACCAGGGAAGAGTATAAAAATATTGCTCGGGCATGTAGGAAAGATATCAGGAGGGCCAAATCGCACCTGGAGCTGCAGCTAGCAAGAGATGTCAAGAGTAACAAGAAGGGTTTCTTCAGGTATGTTGGCAACAAGAAGAAAGCCAAGGAAAGTGTGGGCCCCTTACTGAATGAGGGAGGCAAGCTAGTGACAGAGGATGTGGAAAAAGCTAATGTACTCAATGCTTTTTTTGCCTCTGTTTTCACTAACAAGGTCAGCTCCCAGACTGCTGTGCTGGGCAACACAAAATGGGGAAGAGATGGCCAGCCCTCTGTAGAGATAGAGGTGGTTAGGGACTATTTAGAAAAGCTGGACGTGCACAAGTCCATGGGGCCGGACGAATTGCATCCGAGAGTGCTGAAGGAATTGGCGGCTGTGATTGCAGAGCCCTTGGCCATTATCTTTGAAAACTCGTGGCGAACGGGGGAAGTCCCGGATGACTGGAAAAAGGCTAATGTAGTGCCCATCTTTAAAAAAGGGAAGAAGGAGGATCCTGGGAACTACAGGCCGGTCAGCCTCACCTCAGTCCCTGGAAAAATCATGGAGCAGGTCCTCAAAGAATCAATCCTGAAGCACTTAGAGGAGAGGAAAGTGATCAGGAACAGTCAGCATGGATTCACCAAGGGAAGGTCATGCCTGACTAATCTAATCGCCTTTTATGATGAGATTACTGGTTCTGTGGATGAAGGGAAAGCAGTGGATGTATTGTTTCTTGACTTTAGCAAAGCTTTTGACACGGTCTCCCACAGCATTCTTGTCAGCAAGTTAAGGAAGTATGGGCTGGATGAATGCACTATAAGGTGGGTAGAAAGCTGGCTAGATTGTCGGGCTCAACGGGTAGTGATCAATGGCTCCATGTCTAGTTGGCAGCCGGTGTCAAGTGGAGTGCCCCAGGGGTCGGTCCTGGGGCCCGTTTTGTTCAATATCTTCATAAATGATCTGGAGGATGGTGTGGATTGCACTCTCAGCAAATTTGCGGATGATACTAAACTGGGAGGAGTGGTAGATACGCTGGAGGGGAGGGATAGGATACAGAAGGACCTAGACAAATTGGAGGATTGGGCCAAAAGAAATCTAATGAGGTTCAATAAGGATAAGTGCAGGGTCCTGCACTTAGGATGGAAGAATCCAATGCACCGCTACAGACTAGGGACCGAATGGCTCGGCAGCAGTTCTGCGGAAAAGGACCTAGGGGTGACAGTGGACGAGAAGCTGGATATGAGTCAGCAGGGTGCCCTTGTTGCCAAGAAGGCCAATGGCATTTTGGGATGTATAAGTAGGGGCATAGCGAGCAGATCGAGGGACGTGATCGTTCCCCTCTATTCGACACTGGTGAGGCCTCATCTGGAGTACTGTGTCCAGTTTTGGGCCCCACACTACAGGAAGGATGTGGATAAATTGGAAAGAGTACAACGAAGGGCAACGAAAATGATTAGGGGTCTAGAGCACATGACTTATGAGGAGAGGCTGAGGGAGCTGGGATTGTTTAGTCTGCAGAAGAGAAGAATGAGGGGGGATTTGATAGCTGCTTTCAACTACCTGAAAGGGGGTTTCAAAGAGGATGGCTCTAGACTGTTCTCAATGGTAGCAGATGACAGAACGAGGAGTAATGGTCTCAAGTTGCAATGGGGGAGGTTTAGATTGGATATTAGGAAAAACTTTTTCACTAAGAGGGTGGTGAAACACTGGAATGCGTTACCTAGGGAGGTGGTAGAATCTCCTTCCTTAGAGGTTTTTAAGGTCAGGCTTGACAAAGCCCTGGCTGGGATGATTTAACTGGGACTTGGTCCTGCTTTGAGCAGGGGGTTGGACTAGATGACCTTCTGGGGTCCCTTCCAACCCTGATATTCTATGATTCTATGATATGTGAAGCTCAATTTAATTAAAAGAGCAAGCTTAGGTCCCAATTCTGATCTCAGTAACACCAGTATAATTCCAATAAACCTCTAGTGGCTTAAATGGACTTGCTCTGGATTTGTACAACTGAAACTGCAATCAGAATCTACCTTTTTCTTCCCCCTTTTTTAAATTTAGCATTAAAAATGTGAACCTAAGGTAAATTACTTTCTGGAGTTCTGCTTTGGAGGTGGATCTTTATTCTATGTGGCTGAGCATTTATAGGCAACTTCTATATAGTTTACTCTAATAAATCTAATGTGGAGCTCAGAATCCATTATGTTCCAGGCATCTTGGACATTTGGGAATAGGTGGTGATTCTGAGGTATTTTTAGAAGGGTGCTCAGGTAAATAATTAAGGAAAATTAAAATTTATTTAAAAGTTGTGTTAGTGGGATTTTGTCAGTAGGAAATAATAGTTCTGCAACATTCATATATCGACAGCCCTTAATAGTGTTTTCATTAAGTGCTCTTATTTTCTTTTTGCACAGTTTATCATATGTTTAAATACATGTAAATAATAAATATTATTCTAATTTTCAAATTTGTTATCTGGAGGGAAATAGTATGTGTCTACTACCACAGATTCCCAAATCCCAAATATTGTCACAATTACTAGTTTAAAAGACGGTCTGAAAAATCTAGAAGCAAGCAAGAGGAGTTGGTTCTGTCCAGAGAGATTTGGAATAGACCGACCTTCATTACAGAAGTCAAGTTATGCTCTGAAATGGATTCTTAATACTAAGCATAAAATGTTGTTGTACTGGGGACATGGCAAAAAAACCTCAAAAATCTGCAAGTGATTTTAAAGATGCTGATATCAAGAGGTGGTGGGGAAGCTGACAGTTCTGTTGGGCTGAGCACTGAAGAACTCCATTCTCTGGGAGATCTTGCCAAGCCTCTAGGAGCCAGGCTGAATTTGATTCCTCTGGCAAAACACTGAAATGTTGGTTGCAGCCAGGAAATGGAGCTCTCCTATTGTCCAACTATTCGAAAAGAAGGATAGGAGACACTGGATATGGTTTTCATCAGGCTGCAACTATATTATTAGATATACTCTGCAGATAAACTGTAGAGTTCAGGTAACCCCAAGTTCATTCAATAACTACCCAGGGGGACTTACGCCAGCCTTCCCTCTTTTTCCATCAGGTCTCCCAGCCAACCCATTGCTGGGACCTTACCATCCCTCCCCCCTTGAATGAGGGTTAAGATGGGCTACTAGAAATGGGTGTTGGCTTCCTGCAGCACCATTCATAGGAGCCCTGAATGCTCTCCCCGTTCCATTCCTTTAACCAACACCTCCTTTGTAAGTCCTTTACCAAGCCATTTATCTGCTCACTGTATCCCTTCCTTAAGGAGTACCTGTACTGGACATCCACCCCACACTTACATAATCAGTTGCGACATCATAGCTTAACACCCTTCCGTACTCACCATAACAAAGCCCTTCCTGAACCTGCTGTGGGGAAGGCAGGAAACCCCCCCCCGCCTAAGCCAATCTGATGGTGAGGGAAAAATTCCTTCCCAGCACACCCCAGAAGGGTTGGCTAGCACCATGCCCACAGCAGGTCCTGACCAAACCTGGTATTTTGCCTCCTAAAGGGGAGGAAGAATGGGTGCAGCCTTGCCTGCTTTGTGGAAAAGAGCTTTTCCCACATAAACTTGCCCCTTTTTAGCCTTTCCTCCCTTCTGGTCCCAGAGGATGAGTTAATGTCATCACACTGACCAATTCCCCCTTTTGCAGCAGCTTCTGACCTCCCTGCTCCACCCATAGAGCTCCATTCCCTTTCCCTGAGTCAAACTGACAACATCCCCTCATTAAAGATTACTGAAGGAGGTGGGAGTATTCACCAAGTTATCTCGCTTTTCATTCCCTAAGTCTGGCTTCCAGGTGCAGAAGATGGCATTCTCTCACTTTTAATGCAGAAGTAAGTGGAAAAATTAGACGTAGACGCAACCTAAAGGGGGTTTTCAAAGTTTAACAAAACGCCAAGAGAATCAAAGACCCAACTGAATCTCTCTTATTTTGAAATTTCAGCCAGTGAGTATAACTAGCACTAAGCACACTCTAAATGACTGTATTGGGTTAAAACATAGGCTATGTTTCAGATCATGTGATTTGCTTATAGGCAATAGCTGTAATTACATTAATATTGATCTGTGAAAGGGTTGGCTTACCACTGGCACCTTCTTATGGCCAGACGTGGTGTGGCAGCTCTCTCTCCACTGGGGTCTGCTGCCACTGACTGCTCCACCTCCGCAGTGCCCTGCCTATTCCTGTGAATTGCCCTTCGGCCAGGTCACTTCAAAGTCTCTCCCCTTCCGGGGTAGTCTGTAAACAAAAAGCAAGGAAGTTAACACAAATAAATGGAGTTAGTAAGTCAGAGAGAAGAAGGACTCCCTGTCAGGGTGTATCAAGATAAGGCCCTATTCTCCCTCAGGATGGGACCTTCAGGCAGTGTCTGTCAGGGAAGATCCTGCCTTCCTTCTGCACTTTCCTCAGGAGCTGAGGGTTGAAGATCTGTCCTCTTCCCTGGTCTGCCCAGAAGGGAGCTGTTCTGCTTCCCTTTAACTCCTCCTCCAGCCAATGCATGTCTTGCAGGTGTGGCGGGGTCGAACTGGCTGATCCCAGAGCAGTTCCTTAACCCCTTGTTGTCCAGTGTGGGGTTTGTAAACCCCATCACAGTCACCTCTTATTCTGTAACTAGAACACCCTCTCTCATGTTGTCTGGCTTTGTTACGCAACAGCAGCCTAGATACTCCATAGCCTGTGAAGGTCTGATTTCAGAGACCTTTTCTGACTGATATATAACTATATAATCATAAATTACTTGTGTCTTAGATTGGCCTATTCAAGGGAAGTGTCAGCCCTGGGAATGAATGTGAGAAAATAAATAAATAGTGAGATTTAGGTAGTGTAGCAGCTTATGGAGTGTTGTATGTATGTAAATGAGCACCAGACTCCAGTCCTGAGCAGCACTTTTATCTACTCTGGGAACATCCTGCTCCCCACTGCTGTGGACACATAGACTTGGAAAATTACCATAAGTATAGGGCTGTAGTGAACCCTGCTTTGTGACTGACTGAGTCCTTACACGTTTGTTTGGGATTCCATCCTAATTACTGCATATGACAGAGACCAAGTTCTCCAACATGGTGGTTGCAGGGTCCGCATGGCAGTGATGCTCTTTCTTTTTCATCTAATTGTCATTTATAGTGGAAGATAGAAACCTTCAGCCTGATGGAATCTTAGTTCTCACTGGATGACAGTTCCAGCTCAGTACTGGGGCTTTCATCAGGCAGAAGTGTTTGACTGTATAGTTCCCTTAAGACCCTTTCTATGATGAATGATTTCAATTCACCCCTTCCCCTAAAGTGAAGAAGAAACGCCATGCAAGCTAATCAGATAGCCACAATGCCCTGATGTGTAGGCTGAGATCTGAGGGAAGCCAGAGACCCTGCTTCTGCAGGTGTCCCATGTGAGCCCCCAACCCCAGCTCTGAGGCATCCATGACAGAGGTAAGAGATCACTGAGGTGGGGTGAAAGGCACTCCCTTGTAGGCATTGGTCAGGTCTATACACCAATCTAGGGAGAATAAGACCTGACTCAGTACACACACTAACATGTCTATGTGGTGCTTTCATGGAGAATACATCTCTGTCAACCAGCCTTGAAGGAATCTGAAATGCAGTCTAGAGTATATGATCACATAAGCGCATGCTGCCATGTGCCCCAGCCACCTTAAATAGTTTCTTACCATGGAGAGAAGATAAGACTTTAAGTCCAGAATGAGGTTTTGCCATGCACAAAACCTTGCCTGTGGTAGTAAGGCCCTGGCAATTGTTGAGTCCAGGACCATTCCAACAAATTCTATTTTCTGTACTGGAGACAGGACTGACTCGTTTGACTTGATCAGGAGGCCCAACATGTAGAAGGTGTTTTGAATTATGCTTATGCAGGACACCACCTGCAACATGGATTGACTTCTTATCAGCCAGTCATCCAGGTACGGGAAGACATGAACCCCCTGATTGCCAGAGAAATATTGCTACCTCCCACCATCCATTTCATAAAAAAGACCAAAGGGGACAACTGTGAACTGATAATGGCAACCACTGATGGTAAACCTCAAAAATTTTCTGCAACTGTGATGAACTACCACATGAAAGTAGGTGTCCTTTAAATTGAGAGCAGCATACCAGTCCTCCAGCTCCAGGGAAGGAATACTGGAAGCTAGAGTGACCATCTGGAATTCTGATTTTTTTTAGGGACTTGTTTAACTGCCTTAGGTCAAAAATAAGTCTGAGACCCCCTTTTACCTTTGGGATCAGGAAGTACCATAAGAGAACCCCCTTTTCCCTGAACAAAGGAGGGGACCTCTTCTATAGCTCCTACAAGGAGAAGTGATTATATATCTTGCAGTAATACTGAGCCATGAGAGGAGTCCCTGAAGAGTGACGGGGAAGGGGACTGGGGTGTAGAAATAAAATGAAGTGTATATCCCACTTCCACTGTGCTTAGAGCCCACCAATCTGTTGTGATGTAGACTCAAGCACAATGGAAGTGGGACAGGCAGTTCGCAAAAATATGAACAGAAAAACACGGCACTCTTGGAACTGCTCTCAAAATGGAAGTTGGAAGCTCTTGGAAGTTGCCACCATCTTGATGAGCCAACAACTGTGGAAATAGAGGGTGGTCATGGTCACCATTTGTAACCTCTGTTCCTTCTTGTTGGCAGGTCTTGGGCTCAAGGTGCAACCCCTGGAAAGGCTGGGACCGATGCTGATGGAATGCCTTCTGTTTCACTGCTGGGGTGAAAATGCCCACGGATTTCTGGGTTGCTCCACAGTCTTTGAGACTATGCAGAGTCTTGTCCGCTTTTCTGAAAAGTGCAATGGCCCTTCAAAAGGTAAGTCCTGGACTGTATGTTGCACCTATGGAGGGAGGCCAGAAGAGTATCTACAGGATAAATGCCTGCCTCATGATAGCATAGGCCATGCTCCAGGCTGCAGAATCTGCTGCATTGAGCTGTTCTGTCAACAAAGTTACTTTCCTCTGTCAAAGTCTGGAACTCCTGTTCATCTATTAGCTTTTCTTTTAAACTACATTCCATGGGGTGAACTCATAGCTCCCCAGCAAAACTTGCTGATTTGAAATACAAAACTGCAATACACCCATGGAATAAAGCTTCCTTCCAAATAAGAAAAGGAGTACTTGTGGCACCTTAGAGACTAACAAATTTATTAGAGCATAAGCTTTCGTGAGCTACAGCTCACTTCATCGGATGCATTTGGATGAAGTGAGCTGTAGCTCACGAAAGCTTATGCTCTAATAAATTTGTTAGTCTCTAAGGTGCCACAAGTACTCCTTTTCTTTTTGCCAATACAGACTAACACGGCTGCTACTCTGAAACCTTCCAAATAAATCCAGCTTCTTGTCCCCTTTATTTCTTGGTGTTGATACCTTGTGCCCTGTATTTCTTTTTCCTTGGCTGCTACAATATATTGGCTGCCCAAGGAAGCCTGAAGGAGAATAGTTATATAGATTCTTGAACCCCTGAGATGGGAAATAGTACCTCCTCTTTACCTTCTCTGCAGTCAGAGGAAGGATATCTGGTATCTGCCAGAGGACTTTGGTAGGACCTAAGATAGCATCATTTACCTGGGACCACAGACATCAAAATGTTCACCAGCTTGTGGGATTTTTCCCAGGACCCCTCTGGGTGGATGTCTTGGCCCACAGTCATCCTCCTCAACAACTTCTGATGAGTCTTAAAACTGTCAGAAGGTGAAGAAATCGTCAGGAGGTGCCACAATTGCCTCAATGGGGGATGAGGAAGAAGATGCCAAGGGTATCGGGGCAGATCTAGTTCCTGCTCCTCTTGTGGCTGCTTGTAATGGGGATCCTGAATCTGTTTGGTACCAGGCTTGGTACCGAAGCTAGAGTGTTTGCAGCATTGATGCTCCTGATGATCAGTAGATGGAGCTGCCTGAGGTAGCTTCAGGGAAACTCTCAATTGAGGGGGGAACCACCACAGGTTCCAAAAGGGCCACTGTACAATCCCTTGCTATACGTCCTTGCTATACGTCCTTTGCAGTGCTGAGCCTGAAACCAGGTTGGGCAGGTGACATACTCCTAAGGATGGGACCATCTAGGTCCCACTCCAGTGTTTGATGAAGAAGAAGCCTCTTTTTGTGACCACGGCAGTGCTATACTCATCAGTATTTTTATTCTCCCTTACAGAAGATTGTAAGGGAGAATAAAAGACAAGAGGGTGCACAGCCAGAAAGAACAGGAGGAAGGCCAGAGAACCACACCATCGCTAGGAAAAGGCAGGTCTGCATGACTGGGGGCTCTCTACTAAGAAGAACAGACAGGCCTGTCACTAGATTTGATCTGGAGAACAGAAGGGTATGCTGCCTGCCAGGAACAAAGATACTTTGGACTTGAAACTGAAGAAGATCCTAATGGAAGCAGGAAAGAATCCACTGATTATCTTTCATGTGGGAACAAATGACATAGTTAGTTTCTCGCTGGAATGCCTCAACGGAGGCTACACTAGGCTGGGGAAGACACTTAAGGAAATGGAGGCTCATGTGATCTTCAGTAGGATTCTGCCTGTCACTAGCAGAAGAGAATGAAGGTAAGACAAGATTATGATGATCAACAGATGGCTCAGGCGGTGGTGCTATAAAGAGGGCTTTGGGATGTTTGACCACTGGGAGGCATTCATGGACAAAGGACAATCTCATGGGATGGACTCCACCTAAGAATGGAGGGAAATAGACTTCTGGGAAAAAACATTGGCACAACTCATTAAAAGAGCTTTAAACTAGGAACTCAGGGGAGATCGCTGAGAGATGCTCATGTAATCTCCATGCCTAATTTTAACATAGCGAAGGAGGAAAATCAAGTAAGAATGGATACAGTATTGGAGAAAGGAACAGCAGTGGGTAGGAGAACAGACATTAAGAGGAAGGACAGTGCTAATACCAGTCAGACCGGTGATACTGGCAGTGGAATACCTGTACCCAATCGGGCAAGGAATATGGGTGAAGCCAAGCAGGAACAGTTAAGATGTTTGTACACCAGTGCAAGGAGCCTGGGTAACAAAATGGAAGAACTAGAACTACTGGTGTGGGAAGTGAAAACAGATATCATAGGGATAACAGAAACATGGTGGAATAGTAGTTATGACTGGAGTACAGGTATTGAAGGGTATGTGCTGTTCAAGAAAGACAGAAATAAAGGCAAAGGTTGTAGAGTAGCATTGTATACTAATGATGAGGTAGACTGTAAAGAAATTAGAAGTGATGGAATGGTTAAGTCAGAGTCTGTTTGGGCCAAAATCACTTTGGGGAAGAAAGCTATTAGATGTTCTCCTATTACAGTGCTTGGGGTGTGTTACAGACTACCAGGATCCGATTTGGATATGGATAGAGCCCTCTTTAATGTTTTTAATGCAATAAATACGACTGGAAATTGTGTGATTATGGGAGATGTTAACTTCCCAGATATAACAAGGAGTCGGGTGGCACCTTTAAGACTAACAGATTTATTTGAGCATAAGCTTTCGTGAATAAAAACCCCACTTCTTCAGATACATGGAGTGAAAATTACAGATGCAGACATAAATATACTGGCACATGAAGAGAAGGGAGTTACCTCACAAATGGAGAACCAGTGTTGACAGTGCCAATTCGATCAGGGTGGATGTAGTCCACTCCCAATAATTGATGAGAAGGTGTCAATTCCAGGAGAGGCAAAGCTGCTTTTGTAATAAGCCAGCCACTCCCAGTCCCTATTCCCAGTCCCTATCCCAAATTAATGGTGTTAAATTTGCAAATGAATTTTAGTTCTGCTGTTTCTCATTGAAGTCTGTTTCTGAAGTTTTTTTGTTTAAGTATAGCTAGTTTCAAATCTGTTATAGAATGTCCAGGAAGATTGAAGTGTTCTCCTACTGGCTTTTGTATGTTACCATTACCGATGTCCGACTTGTATCCATTTATTCCTTTACGTAGGGACTGTCTGGTTTGGCCAATGTAAATGGCAGAGGGGCATTGCTGGCACATGATGGCATATATCACATTAGTAGACGTGCAGGTGAATGAGCTTCTGATGGTGTGGCTGATGTGGTTGGGTCCTCTGATGGTGTCTCTAGAGTAGATATGGGGACAGAGTAGGCAAAGGAGACAGATATAGACTGGCAGACAAGTGCTACTAGTAATAGTAGGGCCCAGATTTTCCGGATGTGATAGCTGACAGATTTCTTCAACAAATAGTTGCTGAACCAACAAGAGGTGATGTCATTTTAGATTTGGTATTGGTGAGTAGTAAGGACCTCACAAAAGAACTGGTTGTAGAGGACAACCTGGGTTCAAGTGATCATGAGCTAATTCAGTTCAAACTAAATGGAAGGATAAACAAAAATAGATCTGCAACAAAGATCCTTGATTTCAAAAGAGATAACTTTAAAATATTAAGGTAATTAGTTAGGGAAGTGGACTGGACTGAAAAACTCAAGGATTTGAATGTGGAGATGCTTGGAATTACTTTAAGTCAAAGTTGCAGAAGCTATCAGAAGCCTGCATTCCAAGCAAGGGGGGAAAATTGCAGACCAAGCTGGATGAGCAAGCATCTAAAACAGGTGATTAAGAGAAAGCAGAAAGCCTACAAGGAATGGAAGATGGGAGGGATCAGCAAAGAACGCTACCTCTTGGAAGTCAGAAAGTGTAGGGATAAAGCTGAGCAGAGTTGGACCGTGCAAAGATAATTAAAATCAATAGTAAAAGGTTCTATAGCCCCATAAATAAGAAGAAAACAAGGATGGGGTAGAGATTAAGGATTATCTTGGCATGGCCCAACACCTAAACAAATACTTTGCTTCAGTATTTAATGACCCTAATGAAGAGCTTAGGGTTAGTGACAAGGGGGACGAGGATATGGAGGGGAAGTCAAACTCAAACAGCTTAATAGGACTAAATCAGGGGGCCTGGATAATGTCCATCCTAGAATATGAAAGGAATTGGCACATGAAATAGCAAGCCCAATGTCAAGGATTTTTAATTAATCTGTAAATTCACAGGTCGTACCCTATGACTGGAGAATTGCTAATATAGTTCCTATTTTTAAGACAGGAAAAAAAGGGATCCAGGAAACTACTGTTTGACTTGAATTATATGCAAGGTCTTTGAACAAATTTTGAAAGAGAAAGTAGTTGAGGACATAGAGGGAATGGTAATTGGGATAAAATACAACATGGTTTTACAAAAGGTAGATCGTGTCAGACCAACCTGATCTCCTTCTTTGAGAAGATAACTGATTTTTTAGACAAAGGAAATGCAGTAAATCTAATCTACCTGGAATTCAGTAAGGCATTTGATACAGTTCCACCTGGGAAATTATTAGTTAAATTGAAGAAGATGGGAATTCATTTGAGAATTGAAAGGTGGATAAAGAATTGGTTAAAGGGACAACTACAACGGGTGAACTGTCAGGCTGGAAGGAGGTTACTAGGGGAGTTCCTCAAGGATTGGTCTTGGGACCAGTCTTAGCTAACGTTTTTATTACTGACATTAGCACAAAAAGTGCTAATAAAATTTGCAGATGACACAAAGTTGGGAAGTATAGCCAACACGGAGGAGGACCGGAATATCATACAAGAAGATCTGGATAACCTTTTAAACTGGAGTAATAGAAATGGGATGAAATTTAACAGTGCAAAGTGCAAGGTCATGCATTTAGGGACTAACAACAAGAATTTTTGCTTTGAGCTGGAGGGATACCAGTTGGGAGTGACAAAGAAGGAGAATGACCTGGGTGTACTGGTTGATCACAGGATAACCATGAGCCATCAATCTGATGTAGCCCTGAAAAAGGCAAATGCAGTCTTAGATGCATCAAGCAAGGTATTTCCAATAGAGACAGGGAAACATTAGTACCCTTACATTAGTACACTGGTGATACCTCGTCTGGAATATTGTGGGCAATTCTGGTCTCCCATGTTCAAGAAAAATTAATTCAGACTGGAACAAGTGCAGAGAAGGGCTACTAGGATGATCTGAGGAATGGGAAACCTGCCTTATGAAAGGAAACTTAAAAGAGCTTGGCTTATTTAGCCTAACCAAAAGAAGGGTGAGGGGAGATATGATTGCTGTCTATAAATACATCAGAGGGATAAATACAAGGGAGGGAGAGGAGTTATTTAAGTTAAGCACCAATGTGGACACAAGAACAAATGGCTATAGACTGGCCAGCAACACATTTCAGCTCAAAATTAGGCAAAAGTTTCTAGCCATTAGAGGAGTGAAGTTCTGGAACAGTCTTCCAAAGGGAGAAGTGGGGGCAAAAAACCTAACCGGCTTCAAGACTGATCTGGATAAGTTTATGGAGAGGATGGTATGATGAGATTGCTTACAATGGCTTGTGGCTGATTGGTGACTGCCAATAGCAAAAATCCCCAACTCTGGAGATGGGGCACTAGATGAGGAGGGCTCTGAGTTACTCCAGAGAATTATTTGCCAGGTATCTGCCTGGCAGGTCTTGCCCACGTGCTCAGGGTCTAACTGATCACCATATTTGGGGTCAGGAAGGAATTTTCCCTTGTCTCAGATTGGCAAATACCCTGGGGTTTTTTTCACCTTCCTCTGCAGCATGGAGTACAAATCACTTGCAGGTTTAAACTAGTGTAAATGGTGGATTATCTGCAACTTGAAGTCTTTAAACCATGATTTGAGGACTTCAGTAACTCAGCCAGAGATTAGGGGTCTATTTCAGGAGTAGGTGAAGTTCTGATTCTTGTGATATGTAGGAGGTTGGACTAGATGATCACAATGGTCCCTTCGGACCTTAAAGTCTATGAATCTATGAGTACTAGTGAAGAAAGTTCAGACTCTGAAGAAAGGGGAGCTCATTTGTGGCTTTCCCCTAAACAGTATCACCTTAATCAGTATCCTGATGGCTGAATAAGATGGAACTCCCAGTTCAGAGGTGAAGGCATTGATGACAGTACCTTGGTCAAATCTCTTGAACTGTTGATGATGGTGACACTGATAGGTTTAACAATTCTCTCGCAGCCTGATACGCCTCAGGATTAGACTGTACCGGGAAGACACTGTATGGTACTGGGGTGGCAGGTGATGCCAACAAAGGTACTTCTGCAGTCAGTCCTGACAGCCCCATATTGGATTCTGGAGTCAACTAACTCCCCTGTTTAGAGGTGTGCTTCCTCTTTGAACACCTTCCCAAGCCTTTAGTTTAGAAGAGCTCACCCTCTTAGGTTTTTCTTTTTTTTGACAATCTGGTACTGAGTCTGATTTCCGATGCCTGTTCTTTAGTACAGGCTACGCTTATTTGCCTCTCAGTACCAGTAGCACTTAGAGTTGTGCTACTGACTGATGCCAAGGTTCTTCATACCCAGACTGACATAGATGGCTCAGGTGGAGGACACAGCACTGATTCCAGCAGCAGATATTTCAATCTAGCTGTCCTGGCTTTTTTAGAGCAGGGCTTATAGATCCTACAAATGCCACATTTGTTGTTCATGTGAGCCTCCCCCAAGCATTTAAAGCAGCTGGGGTGAGGGTGACTATTAGGTATTCCCTTACCACAGGATTGCAGGACTTGAGACCTGGAGAGCAAGGCATATCTCTGGTACCAAGGCTGGCACCCAGACTGGGTACTCAGATCCACACAAAACAACATTTTTTAGCTAAACAAGTAACTACTAAACTACACAAACTATACAGTGGGTACTATTTATAGGTTTTGACCACAGACTTGCAGAAGCAAGGACAGGGAACTCCAACAACCATTATGGGCAGTTGGAACTAATTGCAGGGAATCGGGGATGGCTTCAGAGGGCACTGGGTACTACTAAAGGAAAAACTCTCCAACAACTGCGAGCTGGAGCACACAAACACTTATAGTGGCATGGACATATAAAATCTCTCAAAGAAGGATTAATGGATTCATAGATCTCAAGGCCAGAAAGGTCCACTGTGATCAACTAGTCTGATCTCCTGTATAACATAAGCCTGGGAATTTCCCCCAAAATAATTCCTAGACCATATATTTTAGAAAACCATCTAATCTTGATTTTAAAATGGCCAGTAATGGAGAATCCACCACAACCCTTGGTAAATTGTTCCAATGGTTAATTACCCTCACAGTTAAAAATGTACATCTTATTTACAATCTGAATCTGTGTACCTTCAACTTCCATTTGACCATGTTATACTTTTCTCTGCTAGACTGAAGAGCCCTTTATTAAATACATGCACCAATATTTGAATTGGAGAAGGATTGTGGAGACTCTTAAAACCAGGGTTGGCCTCAGAGGAACATTCAGGAGTAGGAACTGGAACTCACTAAAGAAGATTCAAAGGGGTTCAGTGGACTACATGTAACATGGTGGAATAGTAGTCATGACTGGACTATAGGTATTGAAGGGTATGTGCTGTTTAGGAAAGACAGAAATAAAGGTAAAGGTGGTGGAGTAGCATTGTATATCAATGATGAGGTAGAATGTAAAGAAATAAGAAGTGATGGAATGGATAAGACAGAGGCCGTCTGGGCAAAAATTACATTGGGGAAGAAAACCATTAGAGCCTCCCCTGGGATAGTGTTTGGGGTGTGCTATAGACCACTGGGATTTAATTTGGATATGGATAGAGCCCTCTTTAATATTTTTAATGAAGTAAATACTAATGGAAACTGCGTGATCATGGGAGACTTTAACTTCCCAGATATAGGCTGGAGGACGAGTGCTAGTAATAATAATAGGGCTCAGATTTTCCTAGATGCGATAGCTGATGGATTCCTTCATCGAGTAGTTGCTGAACCGACTAGAGGGGATGCCATTTTAGATTTGGTTTTGGTGAGTAGTGAATACCTCATAGAAGAAATGGTTGTAGGGGACAACCTTGGTTCAAGTCATCATGAGCTAATTCAGTTCAAACTGAATGAAAGGATTAACAAAAATAAATCTGCAACTAGGGTTTTTGATTTCAAAAGGGCTGACTTTCAAAATTAAGGAAATTAGTTAGGGAAGTGGATTGGACTAAAGAACTTATGGATCTAAAGGCAGAGGAGGCCTGGGATTACTTTAAATCAAAGCTGCAGAAGCTATCGGAAGCCTGCATCCCAAGAAAGGGGAAAAAATTCATAGGAAGGAGTTCTAGACCAAGCTGAATGAGCAAGCATCTTAGAGAGGTGATTAAGAAAAAGCAGAAAGCATACAGGGAGTGGAAGATGGGAGGGATCAGCAAGGAAAGCTACCTTATTGAGGTCAGAACATGTAGGGATAAAGTGAAACAGGCTGAAAGTCAAGTAGAGTTGGACCTTGCAAAGGGAATTAAAACCAATAGTAAAAGGTTCTATAGCCATATAAATAAGAAGAAAACAAAGAAAGAAGTGGGACCGCTAAACACTGAGGATGGAGTGGAGGTCAAGGATAATCTAGGAATGGCCCAATATCTAAACAAATACTTTGCCTCAGTCTTTAACAAGACTAAAGAGGATCTTAAGGATAATGGTAGCATGACAAATGGGAATGAGGATATGGAGGTAGGTATTACCATATCTGAGGTAGAAGTGAAACTCAAACAGCTTAATGGGACTAAATCGGGGGGCCCAGATAATCTTCATCCAAGAATATTAAAGGAATTGGCACTGAAATTGCAAGCCCATTAGCAAGAATTTTTAATGAATCTGTAAACTCAGGGGTTGTACCGTATGATTGGAGAATTGCTAACATAATTCCTATTTTTAAGAAAGGAAAAAAATTGTGATCTGGGTAACAACAGGCCTGTTAGTTTGACATCTGTAGTATGCAAGGTCTTGGAAAAAATTTTGAAGGAGAAAGTAGTTAAGGACATTGAGGTCAATGGTAAATGGAACAAAATACAACATGGTTTTACAAAAGGTAGACCGTGCCAAACCAATCTGATCTCCTTCTTTGAGAAAGTAACAGATTTTTTAGACAAAGGAAACGCAGTGGATCTAATTTACCTAGATTTCAGTAAGGCGTTTGATACCGTGCCACATGTGGAATTATTAGTTAAATTGGAAAAGATGGGGATCAATATGAAAACTAAAAGGTGGATAAGGAATTGGTTAAAAGGGAGACTACAGCGGATCCTACTGAAAGGTGAACTATCAGGCTGGAGGGTGGTTACCAGTGGAGTTCCTCAGGGATCAGTTTTGGGACCAATCTTATTTAATCATTTTATTACTGACCTCGGCACAAAAAGTGAGAGTGTGCTAATAAAGTTTGCAGATGATACAAAGCTGGGAGGTATTGCCAATTTAGAGAGAGACTGGGATATCATACAGGAAGATTTGGATGACCTTGTAAACTGGAGTAATAGTAATAGGATGAAATTTAATAGTGAGAAGTGTAAGGTCATGCATTTAGGGATTAATAACAAGAATTTTAGTTATAAGCTGGGGACACATCAATTAGAAGTAACAGAGGAGGACCTTGGAGTATTGGTTGATCTCAGGATGACTATGAGCCGCCAATGTGATATGGCCATGAAAAAAGCTAATGAAGTCTTGGGATGCATCAGGCGAGGTATTTCCAGTAGAGATAAGGAGGTTTTAATACCGTCATACAAGACACTGGTGAGACCTCACCTGGAATACTACGTGCAGTTCTGGTCTCCCATGTTTAAGAAGGATGAATTCAAACTGGAACAGGTACAGAGAAGGGCTACTAGGATGATCTGAAAAAAGAAAAGGAGTACTTGTGGCACCTCGTTCACCTGTGCATCTACCAATGTGATATGTGCCAGCAATGCCACTCAGCCATGTATATTGGCCAAACTGGACAGTCTCTACGTAAAAGAATCAATGGACACAAATCAGACATCAAGAATTATAACATTCAAAAACCAGTCGGAAAACACTTCAATCTCTCTGGTCACTTGATTACAGACCTAAGAGTGGCAATACTTCAACAAAAAAACTTCAAAAACAGACTCCAATGAGAGACTGCTGAATTGGAATTAATTTGCAAATTGGATACAATTAATTTAGGCTTGAATAGAGACTGGGAGTGGATGAGTCATTACACAAAGTAAAACTATTTCCCCATGTTATTTCTCCCCCCCGCACCCCGCACTGTTCCTCAGATGTTCTTGTCAACTGCTGGAAATGGCCCACCATGATTATCACTACAAAAGGTTTTCTCCCCCCGCCCCCCCCCCCGCTGGTAATAGCTCATCTTAAGTGATCACTCTCCTTATAGTGTGTATGATAAAACTTATTGTTTCATGTCCTCTGTGTGTAATTATAAATCTCCCCACTGTATTTTCCACTGAATGCATCCGATGAAGTGAGCTGTAGCTCACGAAAGCTTATGCTTAAATAAATTTGTTAGTCTCTAAGGTGCCACAAGTACTCCTTTTCTTTTTGCGAATACAGACTAACATGGCTGCTACTCTAAAACCTAGGATGAGCTGAGGAACAGAAAACCTGTCTTATGAAAGGAGACTCAAGGAGCTTGGCTTGTTTAGCCTAACTAAAAGAAGGTTGAGGGGAGATATGATTGCTCTTTATAAATATATCAGCGGAATAAATACAGGAGAGGGAGAGGAATTATTTAAGCTCAGTACCAATGTGGACACAAGAACAAAAGGATATAAACTGGTCATTGGGAACTTTAGACTTGAAATTAGATGAAGGTTTCTAATCATCAGAGGAGTGAAGTTTTGGAATAGCCTTCCAATGGAAGCAGTGGGGGCAAAAGACCTATCTGGCTTTAAGATTAAACTTGATAAGTTTATGGAAGAGATGGTATGATGGGATAACATGATTTTGGCAATTAATTGATCTTTAACTATTCATGGTAAATAGGCTTAATGGCCTGTGATGGGATGTTAGATGAGATGGGATCTGAGTTATTACAGAGAATTCTTTCCTGGGTATCTGGCTGGTGAATCTTGCCCATATGCTTAGGGTTTAGCTGATCGCCATATTTGGGGTCGGGAAGGAATTTTCCTCCAGGGCAGATTGGAAGAGGCCCTGGAGGTTTTTCACCTTCCTCTGTAACATGGGGCACAGGTCACTTGCTGGAGGATTCTCTGCTCCTTGAAATCTTTAAACCACGATTTGAGGACTTCAATAGCTCAGACATAGGTGAGAGGTTTTTCGCAGGAGTGGTTGTGTGAGATTCTGTGGCCTGCATTGTGCAGGAGATCAGACAAGATGATCATAATGGTCCCTTCTGACCTTAATATCTATGATTCTATGACTACGGAATCAGCAGTGTGAGAAAAGAAGAAGCATCAGAACATATGATACAGTTTGTATAGGCTGTTGTCATTTTTGTGAAATAGTAATCCAAAACACAAGTAATCCGTAGGAAAGAATTAATATTCAAAAATGAGCAATAGTGGGCAGCATATCAGGTAAGAATTTGCAGTGTGAAAGAGTGTGGCGGGGAAGTCAACATGATTTTGGATTGCACAAAAAGAGGCATTATTAGACTGTATGTTGACAAGGTTTATTCCATCTTTCATGTCTGACCTGGTAGGCAACAGGACTTCTTCTTAGTCCATGGGTGAGATTATCAGTATTTCTAGATTAGAGCATACAGTTCTGGGATTCTCATTACTGGAGAGAAGTCAAGAAATAAGAAAAAAATCACATCAGAGTAAGCAAAATGATTAAGTGACTGGTTTAAAATCTTTAAAGTTTTCTATATTTTCATTGACATCTTGGTAATAGCAGTAGATTAATTATTTTCACTAAACCAGAAGTTAGATTTAGTGATAATTGTAGTATACATACATATCAAATCTTCTGAAATGGCCTCATTTCTGAAATCCAAAAAGGTCATGGCAAATGTTGCTGGAACTCTAAAAGCACAATGTCAGAGACATTTTGTTACTGACTGGGTGCAGGTTGTTCTGCTGCCCATTAATTCTTTTCCTGATTTGATCTCTTTTAACATTTATTGCTTAACTAAAATATTTTCCTAATAATGTAGATGATTTAGTCTTTCACAGTTCCTGTCTTCATTGTTATTCTCACATATGATAAATATTGCTGCAGTCAGGGACAGACTTCTGAGACAACATATAGATGTCTTATCTATGAATAGGAAAGAAAACATCCTATACGGTTTTAAATGTATTTGATGAAGGAAGGAAATATGTGTGCTTGTAGAATTCTAGAATCTGTATGTCAGGGAACAGACGACTTTACCATGGACGCCATTTTTAAAAGCTGCAGTTTTATTTTACTAAATTAACTATGTTAAAAACAAATCTGTGCCTGGTGTGGAATTTCACTGCATCAAGTGTTACAATATTTTTGTTTTCATTACAAGCAGGAGAATGCATGTAGAACATGTGTTAGGAAATATGACAATAAATTAGAATATAATTTACAAAAGCAAAAAATAATAATAAAGTAACAGTGTACCACATTAATACTGAGTATAAAATAATAAGCAACTAATCACCATAATACAAAGGCATCTTCAGTCTGTATTATTAAGGATATCTATGTGACATTCACTCCATTAACAAAGTTCCTAATGAAATGGATTATTTCTGGGTGTATACACTTTGAGGGGTTTTATTTATAGAGTTTTTTTTCCTTTTAGTTTGATCTGCTTCAGTTGGTAATGTTGTTGAATGGAAGTACTGGCACCAGATTGCTCTGGGTATTTAGTACTCTACTATTTGATTCTAGGCCTGTGATATTTATACAGCCTATACAAATAGTCCTGTTGTCACTACTTAAGAATATAACGTTATTTAGCTTAGCTTACATAGGTGGCTACAGTGTAGCAGCAGCAATGAACTGTGCTGGGGAAACCAATGATTTTTTTTTTCCTTTTTCAATTAGGTTTTATTTTCAGGACTTAGTCTGAAGTGTTGTTTAATTTGTAAATTCAAATACATTCTGGATTTTGTTCCCTTTAACAATGCAAATCAATGTTGCTCCAGGGAGTTCCTTAAATTTCCAACCTCAGTGCTGTTTTAAGTTGCAGAGTAAACATTGGACTCCCTAGTCCTCTAGCACCAGTGAGAGAGCAAAATGTGTCTGTGGAAACACTCCTTGCAACTTTAATGTCCTAAGTGAGGTAAAAAAAAAAAAGGTTCACTTTGAATACATTAAAAAAAACAAAAAAAAAACCCTTTCTTGTTAGTTGAACAGACACATTAGCTAATAAACACAATTATGCCCTGGAGAAAACCAGATCCTGATACAAAGAAGTTGCTTGCTTAGAGAATGCCACAGCAACACCTTTCCCTTTTGTCATATTTTTGACTTAGTCAACACATGCTAGCACCAAGTTATTCTCTCAATAGGATTTATAAAGGTAATTCACTCATTATCTAAGGGCTATACCCTGTCCTTGATCCATATATGCAACTGCCAGTTTTTATTTTTGTATTTATTGAGAACCAGTGACAACGGGAGTTGCGTACACAGGGACTGAGAGCAGCAGATGGCCATATGCGAGTAAAGTCATGCTTACTGGAAATGAATTCCACTGGTCACATGTGTAAGGAAGTGAAAAACACTGTCAAGAGGTAGCAGATGACAGGAGTTTGATGGTTCTGAATAAGTGGGCTACATAAAATGCCACATATAGATTGTCAACATGTTTTATAGTACAAGAATCCTGCTAAGAATATCTATTTTTTCCTTGTTAATTCACATTAGTAAATAGTGTGCAACACATTTGGCTTATTATTTGTTCAATACACTGACATTTAGGTTTCATGTGATTTATTGAACTTACTTGTTTCCTTGAAAGAGTACTTTTTTTAAAAAAGTGCCATTTGATTTTTAGTGTTAACACAAGGTGTTGTTCACATAATTTTAATTGCACTACAACAAAGGAGACATAGTTGGTCACAAAAGCACATTCATCACGTACCTGCTGCAAACTGCAAATGTTCAAGTACAATATATTAATATAAACATTAATATAATAATAATCCACTTTTCTTATCTCCTTGTTGAACCTTCTATCAAGAGGGGAAGGGGAAGAGGAGTATGAAATGAAGATTTATTTATGGTAAATTCTGGATCTGACTTGCCCAAGTAGTTTGGTTTCACATTTAAATGCAATTCAGAGTATTAACTAAAAAAAGTATTCAGTGAGTATTAAAATTATGATAATATGACCAAAAGGTCCCCATAACTCTTTTATTCTTTGGTTGTAATCCTTGCTCACTCTCTTACAGTCTCCAAACCTGTGCATTCAAACACTTCCTCTCATAAATAAATGCCCTTCTACTGTATCAGAGAAGGGAACACTATAGTTGCCAGCAAAGTTTGCAGAGAGACTGGCTTATTATTACATAGTACATTTATCTTTTGCACTAGAACTTCTTGGTGATGGTGAGTAGGGAGTATCATGACTAGATGCCTCTCTGTGGCTAGTGATGTAAACAAAAGTGAATTGGAGTAATAAAATGTAAGCCTATACATTAGTAGTGAAGTACGCAGCATTCTGGTCTTCACCACAATTGAAATTTGGCTTCTCCATTGTATTGAAATGTTTTTCCCTTTTAGTGGACATCTCAGCTTCACTTGTACAATGGCAAAATGGCTATATATCTGTAGCACAGATTTATTAGCACACTTGTATTTCATGCACACCTGCAATAACTGTTGCACCTCTTAAAACTAAGTTCTTCATGGTTGTTTTGTTTAGTTTAGCTTTATATATGGCTCACAGCAGTGTTCAGCAAATATGGATTACTCCTAAGGGAATTAGGTGGAATGAAGGAAAAATATAATTTTCTTTACTTCAGATTTATAATTGCTCCTTAAATAACATTTCCAAGCCCATTTTATAATTTAAATTGTGATGCTGTGTAATGAGATAAAATAGTTAACATTTTTAAGCTATGACTTAAGATGTTTGATTCTTCTTTACTTCAATAGTAGACCAAGTCATAACAGCTACATTTTAAACAGTTTTAAATATAAATGGATTCAGTGTCATTGCTAAGTCCATAATAAAAATTACTTTAATGGTCCAAGGAGGTAAACAGACTATTGGATTTAGTCAAAAGAACACAAATGTTCCACAGTAAACTATTCTATATGTGTTGTGTGGATCTTTCCAATTTGGCATGCCCTCCTTATACTGTGTCCAGCACTTTGGATGAATAAATCCCACTTCACAGAAGTTAAAATAATATTGAAATCCTGTCAGCTGGGGCTGACCAGTGGTTACGTTTTCCACAGGGTAATGCATTTGCAAGGACCTCAATCCCATTCCGCTGTGTGGCTCTCTTCGATGGACACATTTCCACAATGATATAACAAGGCACTCTCTCTTGCTTTCTGTGGGTCAGTGTCCTTGGCAGGTCTTACAGCACATCTGTCTGAAGTATGCTCGGCTGCAGAACTTGAACTTCAGCACCAGTGGGCAATAAGCCACTTTGTTCACATCTTTGCACTCTGATGATTGAGGGCATAAAAGGGAACATATAAGATAGACAAATTAAAAAGGTACAAAAGGAAAGCTATTGAGACTTAGCATGCTTCTGCTTTGTCTATCCACCTTGCTCTCTGTGTAAATGTTCTTTCTACTAGGAGTTTAACAGATACAGTATATTTTAAAAAGTAATTCAAATATTTGCAGGTCTTCTCTCTCAGACATTTATAAGCATGCCCACTTTATGCTGAAAAAATTACTATTTGTTGGGATAAGTGATCACTTTAGACAGCTAAGAAATATGAGTAATTGTTCTTGTAATTTTTTTAGCTTCTTTCTCAGGAGTAATTTATTCATCAGTGAAAGGTTATCCAAAATCTAGCCTGGGTTGCATTGTTTGGTACCACATCTGTGCACTTATAAGATTCCCTGAAGTAGAACATGCATTACCGCTAGCAGTGACTGGGAAAATGAAAAGTATTAGTAAAGGTATTAGCAGTGTGAGTTTACTGACTGTATAGCACAGCATGTCATTGAGAGTTTTACTGTAGGTTTTGTTCTTTTGCATCAACACTTTATATTCTGCAGGGAGACAAGCCATTTCTATACTTGTAACTCACAGCCATATAAGGCTTTTTCTTACTTAGGTCTACATTCACAAAAGGAGTTAGATGCCTAACTGCCACTTTAGATGCTTAAATCCGAGAATCAGGCCGCACTGGTATTCATAAAATCCTGGTCAGCTGTGACTGAAACCTATAGCTACCTAGACTTGCTTGGCACCTATATTTCTGCAGTGAAAGGTCCCTATGTTTCCCCGCTTATATTTCTGTCTCTGCACATCCACACTGCTGCATCACTCTAGGCGTCCGGATGCCTAAGCCCCAGAGTGATGTACAAACTGGGGAAAGATAAATGTTTCTCCAGTCTTTGGCAAAAAGCCTCACCTCCTTTATTGGAGTTTGTGGAATCACCCTCATTAGAAGTTTTTAAGAAAAGGTTAAACAAACAACTGTCAGGAATGGTCTAGGTTTATGTAGTCCTGCCTCAGAGCATGGGGCTGGACTTGATCACTTCTTGAGTAGCCTTCCAAACCTACATTTCTCTGATTCAATGATTCGGTGTGGGGTTGCATGCATTTTAACCAAGTAGGATTTGCCCCAAAGGCTTCATAATATTTCCAGAATCTCCATTCCACCTTTCTTTGCTTTACCCCCTCTATGGACACACACTGGCCTATTTCAGCAAGTGGCTATTTGGATGATGGTGGGCACAGTACTTTGGAAGCTTCTCACAGCTATTGTTTTAAAAAACAGTTTTGAAATAGATATGTGATTGATGAAATAGCCTCTTCCACATGGGATTGTGGTTATAGGGACGAGGTTTAGCAGAGCCATTCTTATTCCTTGTGGGAATGATATCTACAGAACCCACTGTTACTTAATCACCAGTAAACCACAAATATTAACCACTCCTTTCCTGAACTCTGTGACCAGATCAGAGTATACCATAAATTTAAGTGTTACACAACAGCAATATATACTACATGACATGATGTCTTCAGCTAGTGAGACTGCAAAGATGCACTACATAAACTAAAAGAAGATAAAATGGCATTCAGGTAGAGTTTTAGGTGACCTTGAAAGTCTGGATTCAGCTGCCATATGTACTTAGAAAATAAAATCATTCTGAATAATATTTCAAATGCCATGGTATATGCTATCAGTAATTAATTTCTAACAGCAAATATAATGTTACCCTTATCAGTGACAATTTGTCAAAACCTGTCGTACTATGCGCTAACTCTCCAATGAAGGGTTTGCAGAAACAAAGAGCTCAAGCAGATGTTAAATGTGACAAGAAATATCATTGCTTTCTTTTTCTCATTCTCATATCCCTATCTTGACTCTGATCTTTCATGTACTACCAGTTACACTTTCCCAGACAAAAATGCCTCTGAACTTTATCAAGTTGAGTGTGACATAGGCTGCCAGATTCAAACACACCAAATAGACCATAAGAATGGTCAGACCAGTGGTCCATCTAGCTCAGTGTCCTATCTTCTGACACTGGCCAGTGCCAGAGGCTTCAGAGAGAATGAACAGAACAAGGCAATTTTGAGAGATTCATCCTCTTGTCCAGTCCCAGCTTCTGGCAATCAGAGATTTAGGAACACCTGAAGTGTGGCATTGCATCCCTGACCATCTTTGCTAATAGCCATTGGGAGACCTATCCTCCATGAACTTAGCTAATTAGTTTTTTAACCCAATTACACTTTTTGCTCTTCCCAACATTCCCTGGCAACAAATTCCACAGTTGCCTGTGCATTGTGTGAAGAAGTACTTCCTTATCTTTGTTTTAAACCTGCTGCCTATTAATTTCATTGTGTGACCCCTGATTCTTGAACTATATGAAGGGGGAAATAACACTTCCTATTTCATTTTCTCTACACCATTCATGATTTTATAGACCTCTATTATATCCCCCCTTAGTTGTCTCTAGTCTGAGTGTTTTTAAATCTCTCCTCATATGGAAGACATTCCATGCCCCTAATAATTTTTGTTGCCCTTCTCCGAACTTTTTCCAATTCTAATTGTAGTAGAGAGAGCGCCTGAGACATAAGCCCTTGTATCAGAGGCCCGGTGTTTGGTCTGAACTAACGTAGTGATCAAGCCTTGCTAATATAAAGCAAAGTTAGCAAGAGGCAGGCCGTGAGCAGGCTCACAGAATTTGGCAAGAATAAGGCTGGTATTGCAAAAACACACACATTCCTGAGAAGTGCTAGGCACAGGACACTTGTGTAAACACATTCCAGAAGGGTGGTACCAGAACACCCCAATACCAAGTTGGTACAAACACATTTCCCAAAGACAACAGGAACCTGTTGACCCCTTTTAAAGATAAAGTCAGGATGACAGTGTGATGGATAGAGATGTTTTGATTGAACCAATATGTACAAAGTAATGGGTGGCAACTAACCCCATCAGAGGGGCAATACATATCTTGTTTGTATAAAATGGAGTCTGAAAGAGAGTGTCTTTGGCCAGCTTAGGAGCAGTGGAAAGTCCCGCCGCTGATGAGCTGCATCCATTTTTACAGGTATACATGTGTTAGTGGTCCTGTAGAGTTCATAGGATACTAAGACTGTTCTTTGTCAACAATAAACCTGGCCAGGTGTCTTAACTACTAACGGGTCTGTGGTTATTGGGCAGCTCAATTGGAGACTGCTGTATGGGCTATCTGGCCAGAGCCAGTGTAGCACGCAAAAATTACACACACACAGCCAACAGCTGATGACATATCTTTTTTGAGATGATCAGAACTGCATGCAGTATTCAAGATGTAGGTATTGCACGGAATTATATAGTGGCATATTGATATTTTCTGTCTAATCCTTTACTATGGTTCTTAACATTCCGTTAGCTTTTTTGACTGCCCCTGCATACTGAGTGGATGTTTTCAATGCCTCCAAGATCTCTTTCTTGAGTGGTAAAAGCTAACGTACATCCCATAGTTTTGTATGTAGATTGATTATGTTTTCCAATGTGCATTACTTTACACTTTTCAACATGACAATTCATATGCTGTTTTGTTGCCCAGTCACCCAGTTTTGTGAGATCCCTTTGTAACTCTTCACACTCAGCTTTGGACTTCGCTACCTTGAGTCATTTTGCATCATCTGCAAACTTTGCCACCTCGCTGTTTACTCTTTTTTCATATCATTTATGAATATGTTGAATAACACTGATCCCAGTACACATCCTTGGGAGACCTCGCTATTTACCTCTCTCCATTGTGAAAACCGACCAGTTATTCTTACCCTTTGTTTACTATCTTTTAACCAGCTAGTGATCCATGAGAGCAACTTCCCTCTTATCCCATGATGGCTTAGCTTGCTTAAGAGCCTTGGGTGTTGAATCATGTCAAAGACTTTCTGAAAGTTTAACTACACTATAACAACTGGATCCCTCTTGTCCACATGCTTGCTGACACCGTCAAAAGTTCTAATAAATTGGTGAGGCATGATTTCCCTTTACAAAAGCCATGTTGACTCTTCCCCAACATAACATGTTTATCTATGTATCTGATAATTCTGTTCTTTACTATAATTTCAACCAATTTGCCTGGTACTGAAATTAGGCTTGCCAGCCTGTAATTGCCAGTATTTCCTCTGAAGCCCTTTATTAAAAATTGCATTACATTAGCTATCCTCCAGTCATCTGGTACAGAGACTGATTTAAGCAATAGGCTTCTCTAGCGGGGTGGTCACCCACTCCAGCCTGAAGGGGTTAAAACAACCCTGGGAAAGGGCTGCCCCGGAGAGCCAATATGCTAGGCTGACTGGGGAGATAGCCACAGCTGGGGACATGCCTCAATCAGGCTGCAGCTGGCCCTATAAAAGGGCTGCTAGCTAGGTGCTCAGGCAGAATCTCTCTTCAGCCTTGGAAGGAGAAGGGCTGTGGGGTGGGGGCTGTGGGGCGGGGGCTGTGGGGCGGGGGCGGGAGCTCCAGCCTGGCAACTCCCCAAGCTGCAGGCCTTGTGCAAGGCCAAAGTTGGTACAGGGGTTGCAGAGGTGCAGCCCGGGATTAGGCAAAGGCAGCAGGTCCAAACCCCCCCTTGCCTGGGATGAGTGGCCATTACAGACTGCAGTCTGCCCCAGTGAACGGGGGCTAGGTGCTGACTGGCAGGAGCCACTGTGGTGAGGTGGGGATAGAGGGTTGGGGGGTTCCCCTGAGAAGGCAGACTCAGAGTGTGGGTGTACTGACAGGGGGCAGCACCCCAAGGTAAAGGGGCACTGAGGCCAGCAGCAGGCGAGATACCCAGTAAAGGGTGCTCTGGGCTGGAAGAGCTAATTCTCTAGACAACCAGCAGGAGGTGCCACAGTGCCAGCAGGAGGTCCCGCCTCATTACAGCTACATATCATAATTAGTAGCTCTACAATTTCATATTTAAGTTCCTTCAGAACTCTTGGTGAAAACCATCTGGTCTTGGTGACTTATTACAGTTTTTCAATTTTTTCTAAAACCACCTCTACTGAAGCCTCAATCTGGGAGAGTTCCTCAAATTTGTCATCTAAAAAGACTGGCCCAGATGTGGGAATCTCCCTTGCATCATCTGCAGTGAAGACCAATAAAAAGAATTCATTTAGAATCTCCACGACAGCTTTGTCTTCCTGGAGAGTTTCTTTAGTATCTCCAACATTCAGTATCCCCACTGATTGTTAGGTAAGCTTCCTGCTCCTGATGTAATTAAAAAAATTTTGCTGTTAGTTTTTGTGTATTTTTGCTAGTTGCTCTTAATTCTTTCAGCTTTCCGAATTATACTTTTACAGTGAACTTGCCAGAGTTTATGTGCCTTTCTATTTTCCTCAATAGGATTTGACTTCCAATTTTTGAAGGATGTCTTTTTGCCTATAATTGCCTCTAACTCTCTTTAGCCCTGGTGGCAAATTTTACTCCTGATTTTTTTTTCCTTTAGGGTATACATTTTTTCTGCAGTTCTCTTACGGTGTTTTTAGAGTTTCTATGCAACTTGCAGGCATTTCACTCTTGTAACAGTTCCTTTTAATTTCTGTTTAACTACCTTCCTCACTTTTGTGTGTCCTCCTTTTTGAACTTAAATGCTACTATGGTGAATTTATTTGTAATTTTCTTCGTACAAGTATGTTAAATTTGACATTATGGTTTGTATTACCAAGCAGTTCAGCCATAGTCGCTGCTTGGACGAGATCCTGTGCTCCACCTAGGACTAAATCAAGAATTGTCACTCCCTTTGTAGGTTCCAGGATTAGGTGCTTCAAGAAGCAGTCATTAATGGTGTCTAGAAATTTTAACTCTGCAAGCAGTCCTGAGGTGACATTTACCCATTCGCTATGGGGATAGTTGAAATCCCCCAATACTGGGTTTTCTGTTTTTTGTAGCCCCCCCGCCCAATCTCCCTGAGCATTTCACAATCACCATCCTGTAAGCAGTGTAGTTGTAGCCATGTCAGTCCCAGGATATTAGAAAGACATGATGGTCAGGTGATAGGTAATATACTCCTACTGCTATGCTCTTATTATTCAAGCATGGAATTTCTTTCAAATTCAAGCATAGAGATTCCATGACACTGTTTGATTTATTCACATTTTTACTATATTTGACTCTGCTTTCTTTCACATACAGTGTCATTCCCCCACCAGCACAACATACTCAGATATATTTTGTACCTTGCTATTACTGTGTCCCATTGACTATCATTGTTCCATCAAGTTTCTGCTATGCCTATTATTTCAATATCCTTATTTAATACCAGGCACAGAAGTTCACCCATCTTATTACTTAGACCTTCTAGCATTTGTATACAAGCACTTATACAAATTGTCAGTATTTAGTTGTCTGCCTTCATGTGATGTAATTGAATGGGATTCTTTAGTTTGATGATTTCTCTTCAGTTCCTATCTCTAATTTATCAATTTCTGTCTTCTCCTCTTTACTAGGATATAGACTATCCCCTTTAATAAATCCTCCCCTACAGGATATGTCTGTCTGAACCTGATGGTACTCTGCACTTGTCAGTTTTCCTCCAGCCCTTTAGTTTAAAAACTCCTCTACAAGCTTTTGAATTTTACATGCTAGCAATCTGGTTCCATTCTGGTTATGTGGACTAACATTCATTTTGACTTCAGCTTTGTACCAAATGTATAACTCCTCAATTTTTTTTGCTTGTTTAGAAATGAAATAATTTTAAGTAGTCTCACTAAGAGCAGCTGGAATTGTCCGCTTAGTTTAGTCTCATGTTAGATGAATGGAAAGTGGTTGATCTTCATAAGAAGAAAAGATTTTATGAAATAAAAGCCTCACATTAGTTATGATCTTTAGGATTAGTAAATTCTTGAAATCCTAAAAGTTTTGTCACCACCACCATGTTAAAAGACTTTGCCTGATCATTTACTTCAAGGGTGACATTATAACAAAAGCAATTTGGTCATGTAGATTAAATGGACAAGGGCCAGTTCATCTATTAATTCAAGAAACTTCACCTCCTATTATATTTAAGAGAATTTTGTTTAAGGCTATACACAGAAAATGTATGGTATGTACACATTATTCTGAGACAATACAGTTTACATGCATATATTTAGTATTTAACTACAGATATCAGATGCTTATACATACAGCTATTTGTAATCTCCTGAAATTGAGAGGAAAAACCAGTAGTTTTGCAGTCAAAATCTAGTTGCCTATTTTTGAAATTTTGGCTTTTTAATGATTCATAATTGAGGGGCAAATTGTGATCACAGGTGTGTGTATTCCTAATCACTTTGAGACACAGTAGGCACTGCTTATCTTTGTTGGAATCAATATACATTATGATCTATACTAGGTAATATAAATCGGCTCTAACGGCATCTTTAGCAATCCTCCCTAACTACTTTCATATGTCACCAACCTCCAATGAATATCTTCACTGGGAGCCAAGGGCAGAAATGTGGCAATGTAACTTTTAAAACTGTTAAGATAAAAATTAGAACAACTGTCTTCATTAGAAGAATGTATACCATCCCTTCCTCTATTGTTCCTAGAACATTTTCTTGGCTTTCACTGTGGTACTAAATTGCATGACCTTTTTGTCTGGAAATTAAGAGGTGATAAGTAGGGAATAAATCATACCCATTAATAAAGACTTTTTTTTACATTGCTTCCTCTGGACAAAAGACAATTTCTTTGCAGCAAATTAATAGTTAGCTCTTGACCTGTAAAAGTGCAGGATTTATTTTATACTGCTGTCTTAATTGATAGACAGCTAACAACAGGTGTAATATCTGAATTGGAATTATACATGCAATCTTAGCTCTGACCCATAGTGATGCCATGTGGTGCCAGGTTACATTAAACTTATTTTTTTAAGGCCCACTAGATATTTTTTCCCTCATGGTGTCACCACTTGGTTAATGTTATTGGGTGAGTGGTATTCGATGGATAGGGAGTACACTTTCCACTCTTTCTGCCTTGCTATGTATTCTAGGACTGACTGCTTAAAATCTCAAATATCTTATTGAAAGATAAGAGGTAGGTAGTTACAAAATTCTACCACTAGGCTCTCAGGCTACAACAACAATAAACAGTTTTGCTAATGCTTTCATTGGTATCCTACATACACAAGAAACTCTGATGGTTCCTTGAATATATGGAGTCTCTGTATGTATTAGAAGATCCCACTAGTACATATATCAAGAGAGACTGAAACATTTATGGAGCAAAATGTGTATACTGTTAGTTCATCCATGATATTATGTATGAATTGCGGGAATGAGGTGGTGTAGCAGTCCAGGACATTGTTTTTATAAAGTGTGTGTGGTCTAAATAATAATAATAAATAAAATAAGTTTGATTGAAAATCGGTAAAGACATTATGTTTTTAAAACCATTAATGTCTTGGTGATGCATTTCAAAGTCAATGGCAAAACTCTCATGGACTTTACTAGGGCTGGGACTTTCACCTATGATCTCTGCCCCAAAGAGCTTGCCCCTGAAAGCAAATATTACCAAACGTAATAGGAAAAATGCATTAAAAAGTAAAATGGGCCAAGGCCAGTGCACTTAGTGGTCATGTGGGATCATGAAAAGTAGAAATGTCTTGCTGAAACTACAAAGTAAATGCCATGGTTTTCATTAAACAAACAGTTGCCACATGGTGGTAGCTGCAGTACCTCAGTTCTTACACGCACAGAGAGGGGGAAAAGAGCGTGATATCTCAATGGTAACTGCTGGTAAATGTTGCCTCTTTAATGATGACTGCTCTATGATATTTGTATTTGCACAGTAGTCTCCAGATTAGAGCTGGCTGAGTAATGAAAAAATATTTGTAGATAAATCATTCCGTGATTGGACAAAAAAAGATCAATACATTATTCATGAATATTAGTCATCCAGCTCTAATCTTTTTAGGGATGAAATATATTAAGAAGCCAAACTCACCTTCTGTGTTGGAAATGGGAGTACTGTCACATTTGCTTTCACACTGTTGCATTGATGGAGGTCTAACAGTATCTGGACACTCACTGGATGCTTGTCCAGTATATGAGAGACACTGCACTGTTCGCATTTGTTGTCCCAGACCGCATTGTGCAGAACACTAAGGACAAGAGAGAAATCAGGATAACAAGTTTGGTCTAATTTTAAAATATAAACAAGATAGAAGAGTGAACAGGAATGGCATAGACATAAAATGGAAAAAACAAAGCCCTTGAGGACATGTGTTCCAGAACAGATTATTCCATGGACATGTAGTGGTTAGAAAAAACATTGGGCAAGGATAGCATATACAGCATTTCTCAACACCTCCTTTGGCTAATACAGCAAAGGGCACTCATAAACAGTTTAGGATTTTGCATTTCTAACTGTAGACCCAAGCATCTGGCTTACAAAGGAGATGAACAATGCAATACTAGTTCCCTGAATCAACCCAAAGCTGAGTCTGAGAGATTCTATTTTACCTTAGGTTTGGTCTATATAAACACTAATAGCTTGTCCATACAAACACTTACTGCACAGCAAGCTGAGGTGTACATCTACCTTTCACTACTATTTCAAAGTGGGGTGGATTAAAGCACACTAGGGAATATTTAGTGTGCAGCAGGCTAATAAGAAGCTTGCTGCAAATTAAGTGTTCATATAAACAAGCCCTAAGACATCATCTCTGAATTTAATTACTTTTTTACCTCAGATCACAGAGAAAAAAAATACAAAGGGAACAAGAATTTGAATATCCCTGCTAGTTTCCTTGAGAGACCTCCGTCACTGGGGATAGAAATATTGAGGTATTCATCAAGATTTCAAAACAATGTGCTAAACCATCTCAGAGAAAATAAGAAAACAGCATTTTCCAATCCCTGCATAAAACCAATAGCCTTTATGTTGCCCGCTTCTGTGAAGCATAATGAATAAATAAAAATAAAATGAGCAAAAAAAAAAATAAAAATACAGTGATCTAGCTCACCCTCTTTTTAAAGGGCACAGGACACAAATGTGGTGAGACCATACACTGGAAGCATGACTGAAGTCAAAGCTGGGTGGGCCCGCCAAGGGGGGCGCCGTGTGCAGGGTTTGCCTGATTCCTACCTGACCTGCCAAGAGACAGCTGGGCTGGCAGAGGTGGAGCAGCAGCATTTGGAGCTGCAGGGGAGGGACCAGAGCTGCAAGGGGGCATTTGGATGAAAAGCCGAGCCAGGTGACTCCTCTGGAGTATGGGTGTCCCTCTTCCCCCCTGCTCCACTGCTGTGTGAAGCTGCCACTGCTCCTGTGATCTCCTGTCTGCACTGTGGGGGGAGCTGATGTCAGGGTGTCCCTCTCCTGCCCCTGTACCCACTCTCCACTGAGCAGGGGGAATGTGTGTGTGCTGCTGTTTCTTTAGGTCCAGAGCTACTGGCAGCTGCTTGTGTCTGAACAGCCCTTCAGGCGCCTGACCCTGAGTATTTTCTTAAAGAGACAGGTTTCAGAGTAGCAGCCGTGTTAGTCTGTATTCGCAAAAAGAAAAGGAGTACTGGTGGCACCTTAGAGACTAACAAATTTATTAGAGCATAAGCTTTCGTGAGCTACAGCTCACTTCATCGGATGCATTTTGAAGTGAGCTGTAGCTCACGAAAGCTTATGCTCTAATAAATTTGTTAGTCTCTAAGGTGCCACCAGTACTCCTTTTCTTTTTTCTTAAAGAGACAGCACACTCATACACTCAGGCTATGGCTACATTACGAGGCTTTTAGTGACACGGCTGTGCTACTACAGTCGTGCTGCTAAATCCGCACAGTGTAGCTGCTGTTTGTCTGGCAGCAGAGAACTCAGACAAACCCTCTGGTGCGCGCACACACTCACCCCCCCAATCTCAGTATAACCCCCCCACCCCAAGGCTCCCTGCATCCAGGTCACTTTCCTCACCAGTGCTGTGAGGGGAGCATTAGGAGCTGCTGCCGCTTTTCCCACCTGGGCTGCATAAGGAGAGGTCAGGACAGTGACCTGGATTCAGGGAGCCCTGACCTCGCTCTCCACCATTTCACAGCCCCCTAAAGGTGAGCACAGCAGAGGAGCAGTCCAGTGGCAGGAGCGAGCAGCAATGCCAGCTGCTCAGTCACTGCATCCAGGTCAGTTTTTACCATGTGGGTGTAGGTGGGGGATGCAGAGGTTTGGGGCAGAGGAGGGGGGCAGGGGTGGGGGTGAAGAGGGCACAGTGCAGGGGTTAGGGGCACATGAGGGAGGTGCAAGGGGGTAAGAATAAAGGGGGTGCAGGGATTGGGGCACAGGAGGGTAGTGCAGGGGTTGGGGGTGAAGAGGGCACAGCGCAGGAGGGAAGTTCAGCAGTAGGAGTGAAGGAGGTGCAGCGACTAGGGGCACAGGAGGGGAGTGCAGGGATTAGGGGTTAAGCGGCCATCGTGAAGGGGTTAGGGGTGAAAGGAGGGCGGGGAATGCAAGTTCACTCAGGGTGCCATTTTCCTTAAGGCTGGCTCTAATTGAAGTAGCCATGCTGCCAGAGGGAAAGAGGACTCATATTCTATTCATGCATATAGCTGGAATTTCCTTTTCTCATTGATTCCCCAGATGTACAGAAGCTTTAGCTTTGCTCACTTCACAACCTACCAATACCCTTCCCATGTAAGGAAGAATAGCTGGAGACTGAAAAGTGAACACAGTAAAGGGTTCCCAGAGTCATCTGTTCCCATTCTAAAATGCATATTTTATTTTCAAGCTTCCACTAGGGCATAATTAATGGAAAATGCAGAGTAATTAATAAAAACAAAAATAGTAGCTGACAGTGTCCCTTCAAGGATTTAATGATGGACAGAAACCTTCTAGTTTGTCTCCTATGTGATGTTACTCTATTTGTTGTTTTAGATTATTTTAAACAGTAATATGGGACACCATGGGAACTACTGATCAGGGCCGAAGTATTCATCTCAGCAATAAGGACCCCCCACCTGCATATATTCCAACAAGGGGTTTCTTCCCAATAGGCACAGAGTTGATACTCTGCACTATTGCCCACAGAAGCCCTGGAACAAGAGGTGTATTATTTGCACGAATAACTGTGTTGTTATAACTGAGTTGATTCCATGCATTTTAGGGTGGGGGAGGTATAACCAATAGTTCTTTTCAAATGGAAATGCTTTAGCCATTCCAAAACATGTTTTGCTGCTCTATAACTAAACAATGGCTTAACTGATTTACATCAATTTAAGAAAAATATGCACCTGCGCTGCTAACATGCATGTCAGCATAAGATAGATCCTTAATCTATTACTTAGGACCCAATATGGCAAACAGTTGTTCCCTGATTTCAGAGTAGCAGCCGTGTTAGTCTGTATTCGCAAAAAGAAAAGGAGTACCCGTGGCACCTTAGAGACTAACAAATTTATTAGAGCATAAGCTTTCGTGAGCTACAGCTCACTTCATCGGATGCATCCTTCATGCATCCGATGAAGTGAGCTGTAGCTCACGAAAGCTTATGCTCTAATAAATTTGTTAGTCTCTAAGGTGCCACGGGTACTCCTTTTCTTTTAGTTGTTCCCTGAGTACTCCAACTGAAATCGGTGGATCAACTCACATGAAGAGTAAACTACTGATGGAACTACAGTTTCAAGCTCTTACTTAACAAGCCATAAATCATACTTTAGACTGCTAAATCTTGATCAAAGAGAGAGCATATAGCTCTATATATAGCATGACCAAGGTACATTCATTGCCTGAACTGTCAATAACATTCTGTCTGTGCTATAACAACTCAAACCAATCCTAAACTATAGGTAAGCATGCCTCTGTATATAACATTTATAATGTTTTCAAAATCCATAGTCAATTAATGCTGCACTTGTACACCTTATTGTCAATGTAAGTCAACATAGTAATTTTGGTGTAATACTACTTCCATTGTGCCTTTCAACTAAGAAATTCAATGTACTTTAAAAATATTTATTAAATTATGCCTTGCAACATTGCTGTACACCCCGAACACTCTCTAGCCTTTTCACATGTGAGTAAACTGAAGCACAGAGGAAAAGGGATAATGCATACCTTCCCATAGTCAACTAGTGGCAAATTCAGATTTAAACTCAGAAGTTCTAATTCCCAATTTCATGCTCTAGTTACTAGACAACATTCATTGTATGCTCACTGAATTTCAAATTTCTAACTACTTTAACGTTCACCAGCTCTGGTTAGTTGGGATCAAAAATTATTCGTAAAATTTCACTGTTAAATTAGTTCACTGTGGCCAGCATCATTTTTATTTCTAGTCTGTTTCACATTCTGGCTCACAAGCATTAACATATGCAGGTATTTTGAAAGTCACAAAATGACAGGAGAATATTTTTAAACGTTTTAAATAGAACAAGAAAAAATTCTGAAAAACATTTCTATTCATATTAGTTTTAAGAGCTCACTTCATATATGGGTTCCTACATGTACATGTATATTTCTCCAGGAATTATGTCAATAAACATTTTTCATGTATCGCACTGGTGGGAATTGGCATGCAGAATCCTAAACTGTGAGCTTGTGGATATTTATAAGCCTGAAACAAGCAGATGGCACTATTTTGACAGATTCCTAAAAAGACCATGAATTTTCTCTGGCATGAACCTTACTGCTTCTGTTTTGAAATTATACATGATATCCTTGACCCAGAGAAGAGATATAGCACAGGCAGGAGCAGCAAAGTTTCACCGCACAAGTTTCATCACACTGCCACCTCCACCAAACATGGCTGAAACCTTGTCTGGAAGAACCATCTCTAGGAAAGAAAGAGTAACAATAATAAATAATACTTTGCATGTTGATAGGACTTTTTAATCACAATTCTCCAATAACTTCATAACAGTAGGTACATATTTTTAACATGGTGTGACAAAGTTCCTCCTCTACCTTGGTGGGACTTGCGGTGGAACTTATTGGCAGATTTGCTCACCTTGGAGCTTCATAGCAGCCCTCAGTTTGGCCATTTTCATGAACCCACAGTCCAGGTCAACTCCTCCTGTGTCTGACCAGGAGTTGGAGATTGGGGGGAACCCGGGCCCACCCTCTACTCTGGGTTCCAGCCCAGAGCCCTGTGGTATGCAGCTGTTTAGAGTGCCTCCTGGAACAGCTGTACGACAGCTACAACTCCCTGGGCTACTTCCCCATGGCCTCCTCCCAACATCTTCTTTATCCTCACCATAGGACCTTCCTCCTGGTGTCTGATGATGCTTGTACTCCTCAGTCCTCCAACAGTATGCATTCTCACTTGGCTCCTAGTGCCTCTTGCTCCCAGCTCCTCACACACGCACCACAAACTGAAGAGAGCTCCTTTTTAAACCCAGGTGCCCTGATTAGCCTGCCTTAATTGATTCTAGCAGCTTCTTATTGGCTGCAGGTGTTCTAATGAGCCTGGGAGTCTTAATTGTCTATAGAAGGTTCCTGATTGTTCTGGAACCTTCCCTGTTACCTTACCTAGGGAAAAGGGACCCACTTAACCTGGGGCTAATATATCTGCCTTCTATCACTCTGCTGTAGCCATCTGGTTCGACCCTGTCACAATGGGGAAACTGAAGTAATGATAATTTAAGTGACTTGTCCAAGGTCTCACAAAAAAGCAGTGACAGAAGTGGGACTGGAACAAAGGTTTCCTAGCTAGTAGACCATGTTGCCTCTCCTATAAGCACTAATTCAATCTCTACTCCCATTCAGTTTTTTTACTTCTTCTGTAGGAATGTGAACAGGTGTGAAAATCAGTGCTAATTACAGAGTTGGGATTATTTCACCCCACCAACACCTTTCCACTAGCAATTGGATGGAGACTAGTTACTCATTTTATATAAACCAACAGACAGATATTAGAAGGTACCTAGATGTGGGCACAATCACCCTGTGTAACATTCCAGTCTGAGACAAAAGGGGATGTCACCTGAGGCATCCCTTGCTCATTTCCAAGAACAAAATATATTCCTTTTTTAGAAAGTGCTGATGGATATTAATAGCAAGAAAAGGTAGACGATAGTTATATGGTCTGTTATTTTACCTGTCCCCAGTCTCCAGTAACCCAGCGTGGAGGAGGGCATCGGCCTAAGCTACAGCGGATGCGGACTGGAGGCTTGCTTTCCTCTTGGCATTGTACAGCGGGAAATGTTTTTGAAAGGTCACTGCTTTTGCACAGAACAATCCGATGTTTGAATCCTGGACCACATTTTGGAGTGCACTGGAAAAATATGTAAACAAATTTATAGTTACAATTTGAAAAGACAACAACATTTCAGAAATATTCTTAATGTGTATACTCAGGTACACTTATACCAAATTATCACAATTTCCACAAGATCCAAGATGTCCCCTGTCTATCCATAGTATGGATGAGACCCTCAAAGTATAAATGAGATTTGCACTCAGATTCTACAGTTATGGATACTGAAAATCCTCACAGATACAGAAGTCTTTATAAATGAGATGGTTGGTGATTGATTTTCTTCATCACCATTTTCCAACAGATTTTCCTTCCTATCATTTACCTTATTGTACTGCAACACATTCCTGATTTTCAATATGTGAGCGAAGTACATCAGTATTCATAAAATAAATCTGAGACTGCATTTCAGAGATTAATGTGGAATCCACTAGCACACAACTCTCAGCAGAACCAGTGAAAGCCTCTCTCTACATTCCATATAGACTAATAAAATACAAAGAATGGAGGGTGACATACTAGAACACCTCACAAGAAAATTTTCAATGTATGTAAAGGTGAGTGCATTAGTGGGATGTGTAGAAATGAGATTTTTGGACCAGGTAGGAACTTTCCTCCCTTTCTTCAAGTTGTTACTCTCTTCCCCTAGATACTGTCCCTCCTTTTTCCTTTGGTGTTTAGCTGCTTCTCTGGCTCTGATAGCAGTAAGGTAATGAAGCAGGAACTTGAATGCAGGCAGGTCTGAAGTCCTCCATGCTCTTTTCTCTTCCTTCTCATTATTCTCTCTCCCTTCCTCCTCCCTTGTTTTGCTACTCTCCATTATCCGTTACTAACCCTAGCAGAGCAGCAAACTGGGAAGATAGGGAAACAGGTACCAAGGGGAAAGAGACAAAACAACACAGAATAACTTTAAAATTCCACCCAGTGAAGTTCCTAGTACCCGTTTCCCTTCATCATTCAAGTAGGAGAAGCAGTTTCAGAATTGCATAATTGCATGTGCATCTCTTTCCTACAAATTCACCAGTGAGATATTTAAAGGGGGATCAGTTTCTGATGTTACACAGGGTCTGTACAAAGAATAACCTAAATCTGTCACAAGATTGGAATTCCCTTTCTGGTATAAGCAGCTGCAATACCTAATACCATACCATGTGGGAACTCTGAGCAAAATTCACGGGTGAAACACCAAAGGAATTCTACATCCAAACAACGCAGCATATGGCAAACACCAGAGGGAAAAGATGTAAGCCCCTGTCTGAGAAATATGCTGTTGTAGCTACTGGGACCAAGAGACAAAAACATCCTTCAGAAAGAAAACTTCATATGGAGAGACAGCCAAAATTCCACTAAATAAGATGAACTACACCCTGTCCCCAGCAATGAAAGTGAAATAAGAAAATATCTAAGTTGCCTACAATAATACTGAATCACCAAAAACCAAAGGCATCACTAGAATTCAACAAAAAGAATATGGGCTAGTCTACACTGGCAGCGTTTTAACGTGGCTTGTGTAGTCTCAGCAGAGCGCTGGGAGAGAGCTCTCCCAGCACTCTTAAAAAACCACCTCCACGAGGGGCATAACTCTCAGTGGTGGGAGGGTGGCTCTCAGCGCTGATGCACTGTCTACACTGGTGCTTTACAGCTCAGGGCGGTGTTTTTTCACACCCTTGAGCAAGAAGTTGCAGCACTGTAAATTGCCGGTGTAGACAAGCTCTATGTCATCAAAGCAAATGAAAGATAAAATGCCCACACAAACAAACAGGGAATAAAGTTTCCCATTACTGCATGCTTTCAGAATTTTTGACTCACTTACCAAATGGAGGCAAGCATGACTAATGGTAATATGAATGCAAAGGAAGAAATGCTTGTCTAAAAAGTCTGATAAGGATCCGCCGAAGAAATCCTTAGAGTAATTTTTGTTGTTTTGATTTTATTACCTTGAAATACTTTGAATAAATATAAAATACAATCATTATTGACTGCAGGAAAGGTAATGCAGCCAAAACTCAACCATTTCAAGGCATATGGAAATTGGCATGGCAAACTGCCACCCTGACACTAAAGAATGACTAATTAACCTGTGCTGCCACAAGCTACTTAGTTTTAGCACACCATTCCCTATACTTTTACATTATCCCATCACCATATATATATATATATATATATATATATATATATATATATATATAATTCTTTCATTATCTCTTTCTACCTTTACACATTGTATTTTGTAGAATATTTCTGGCTTTCCATTCCACTGCTTATATGGATGATTCTTAGAAGGAAAAAAAAAGCTTTAGGACAACAATTAATTTCTCAACCTAGTCAAATTGCACAGATACTTTAACTCAACTGACCCAAAAGACGCCTGAATCTATTGATCCTTTTCTCTAAACAAGCTATTTCCGAATATCAGTTTTCATCAGAGATGAAGTATAACTCTGTGCTTATCTGATGCTCAACAAGCATGTTAGCATATGAATGAATGCTGGAATTGCTTAGTTTGTGTTCAGAGAAGGTCAGCATTGGAGCAAGTGTGTTAGTTGTTTTTAGTATAACAACAAAAGCTGAAGAAGAGACTTCACATTCCAAAAGATGACAAGCTTTGATTTAAATGGAAGCAGGAGTGGACATTGCTGCTGCTTTCTATTACAAGATACATCATTTTCATGCTACCCTTAGAAAAACAAGTATTATATGCTACATGAAATAAGTACTTATTTTTAATATACAATAATTTTTTTTCTAGGAAACACTGGATAGAAAAATAAGCACTGTTTCATTATATTAAAAAAGTTCTTAATAGTTGAGACATACCGCCAAGGTACTCTAAACAGAAATGTATAAATAGAAATATGTTCTTATTTGCTCAGAATCTTGTCAGAACATCCACCTAGATTCCTGATTTAACAGTCTCTAAACCTATTATGGATGAGGAAATTTCTGTTCCAAGATATCCTACACAGACTGTACAGAAATTTATATATGGGAGCCTGTCGCAGGGTGCTCCCTCGCAGCTGCACCCTGCGCTTAGGCTGGTCAAATAAAGAGTCTCAACACCCTCCTGTGCTGATTAACCTTCCTGTCTTTACTTACAGTGCTCTCATTAGCCCCCAATTCCCCCAACCACTATCCCCCTACAAACCCTTCCCAAGGTCTTCTTGCCCTTGAGCCTTCCTTCAGTTGGTACAGAGGCAGAAATGCAGCCTTCCTGTCCCCTGCCAAGTTAGCCCTACCTGAGCTTTTCTCAGGGCTTATATAATCGTCCCAGTACTCAGCATAGCTGTCTCTACTTGGCTCAGCCTATTCTTCTGGGCCAGCCCTCTTTAGGGCCTACAGCTGGGCCCCCTACTGAGTGCCTGGGCCCCCGTATCTGGCTATCCTGCCATGAAGCAGGGTGCGGCCAGCCCCTTTTAGCAGGGCATTCACGAGGTTTACCTCTGTCCTGCCACAGAGCCATAAAACTCCTGTAGCTGCTCAGAGAGTTGGAACATCAGCAGTCCCAGGGGACTAACAAATTTATTTGAGCATAAGCTTTCGTGAGCTGATCGGATGAAGTGAGCTGTACCTCACGAAAGCTTATGCTCAAATAAATTTGTTAGTCTCTAAGGTGCCACAAGTCCTCCTTTTCTTTTTGCGAGTCCCAGGGGAGATTGTTTAGTAAGCAGAATGCACATGAAGGAGTCAAAGATGCATAATAAATGCAATGTGCTACAAGGCTCTACAGTTTATCATGGGGATAGTATTATTATTATTTATTTGTATTGTGATATATACAAAATGGAAAGATGATTCCTGGTCCCAAAGGGTTTACAATCTAATTAACACCACATAAATGGACTATAAAAGGTTTTTGTGTCTCTATCTCCTCACTTACTCCCTCCTCCAATCATCCTTCCTCTTTTTCTCCTCCACTCATCTCTTTCTTTCTACTCATCCACTTTCTTCTCCAAACTATTCCTCCAAGCCTTGCATTAACTTTTCATGGGGTGGGATGCTCTGTGCCTTCTTCTCTCTCAGGAAGTGGGTGACCAAGTAGTGATTGCTTCCAAACCCCCACTTGCCCTGGCTTTGCCACTCCACTTCTAAAACCAGCTTGAATTGCAGGAAATAGGCAAGTAGAGAAGAGAGGGGACATAGTACATAAGAGATGACACTGATAGCCTGCCTCCTGGCAGGTTTTAAATACTCAATCCACAATTCGGGGGGTGGGGGGGCGTTCCTAAGGCCCTGCTCTGTACATAGAGATGTTACTGTAGGGAACTGCTTTCTGACACATAATAAGGATATAAACCAGACACCTTCTTAGGAAAATACTCTGGGAAAAAGGGTCATTCTTTACAGACTATAAAACCAGAGACGGGTCAAGATCTGAACTCTGTGGCTGGCTCATCTTTGTATTGCCCAAATGAATGACAGAAACTTGTAACAAAAAATGGAACCTCGGGAGTCCAAGCAATAGCATCAACATAAAGGGCTAATGATGATCAGAAGCTTTTAAAAAAATCCTGTAAATTTTAAAAATATTTTTCTGCTCCTAATTAAAAAACCAATCACACATTTAATGGAAGATCCCCTATGGAACTGAACGAATGCTTGCCCACTACAGCAGAGATAATATAATTCTATGGTGGCAAAAGATGAAAAAAATAATTTTTAAGCTAGGCAGATTTGGTTGAGTTTTCTCCCCCGTAAGTTAGTGGTGGTTTTCACCAGTGGAGAAAATTGCTTTCAATGTTCATATCAATAATTATCTGACATTATACATCACTTAACATCCCAAAACACACCACAATTCTTTACAAGCTGAAATACAAACTATAGAGAGGGATAGCATCCCTCTGAAATTAGGCCATCAATGAAAGCAGCACCACAGCATCTCATAGCATCCTGAATCAACAGTTTATGACAGGAAGTAATGTACATCATTTGTATATGGTGTGGAGCTGATGGCACTGTTCTACGCAACTTCAACATGGCCCCCAGCATATGGCGGGGGGCGGGGGTGTGTGTGTGACTGCTGTGCTTCTGTGCTTTGCCTGTTTACAGATGCTGGAACAGTCCGTTGGAGCTGAAGGCAGGTGTGCCATAACTTAAAACAGCCCTGAGGCTGCTCTAATGCAAGATGGGGATCCCACCCTGGAAACTAGGAGTTGCAAAGGAGCTACACAACCATCTTTGCCACCTTGCCCTAGTAGTACTCTGCAAAGTCTGAATTCAGCTCAGAACTGGGGTGATGGAATTAATTTCTGTTCTCGGTTGTACGGGTGCACATCCTTTGAATTCAATAGGATTGAATCAGCATAAATTGAACTTAGATCTTGGTTCATACACTAACGGACACTGCCATATTAATAAAGGTATACTAGCCTCTCCTAGGACTACTGGAGTTGCAAGTCTTAGTTCCACCTTTCACATCACCTTACTGTGGTACTTATGTATGTTTGCTGGGTTACTTGAGGAAAAATATGGCATTTCTTGTAGTTTTTGATACCTAAGTGCTCTAAAAATCATCATATCCTTTTTTAAGCCATACGCCTGTAAGGAAGCCTCTGGAAACTAAAATCCCCTTTCTCAATTTATGATTTTGCTGAACCAGGAAGCTGCCCCATGCCAACAAATTATTGTGCAGCAGCACTGGTTTTAGCCTTTATTGGCTAAACAACACGCTCTATTGGTTACATGATGACAGTAGGGGAAAATTAAAGACTTTAATGTAATTTTAAACATCTTTAATGTTATAAATCAGACAGCTACTGATTTCTTATTAATCCTCTGCCTTTAGATCATGATTTAGAGATGACAAGCAGCAATAAAAATGTATTTACATTCAGTGGGAGGAACTCATAACTTGCCCATTGCCCATAATTAAAAATGCTAATCTGTGTGAAATATCCTTACTTCTGACCAGTCCAAGGCAACCCACTGTGGTGGACAAGACTGATTGTTACAGGATTCTTTTTCAATAGGCCGGTGTGTTAAACAGTTAACATTGTCCAGTGTCTCCTCCTCAGACGGTCCAATCTTTCTGATACAGAGAACTGTTCGCGTACGTATTCCTCCATCACAGGTCTTACTGCATTCTGACCAATCTCCTATAAACCACCTGTAGAGAGAAAATCAGGAAATTTAAATAATCCATTTCATATATAGAATCATAGAAGTGTAGAGGACTGGAGAGGACCTCAATAGGTCATCTAGTCCAGTCCCCTGCAGTCAAGATAGGACTAAGTAATAACTACACCATTCCTGACAGGTCTTTGTTGCAAAGGGAGAAGATGATTACACAATCATAAAATCCAAATCTTAGTTTAAATTAATAATCCTAAATTATGTTCAATAACACACGTGCTCTTCTTAGTAAAATAAAAAGTATAAGTACAAGACAATGCAAGAGCAGTCACAGGGATGGGCATGAGCAATGAGAAACCAGTGAGATGCTGCTGGCTTAACAGCAGCCTGCTGGCTGCTGCAACCAATTGGGCAGCCTGCTGAAGGCTGACTGTACTGATGAGACTGCCTGGGAGATTAGTTCTGCTGCAGGCCCAGATTCCTGACAACAGACCCCACTCAGGGGTGCTGTCTAGGAACCTCAGGGCCTGGTTTCTCAGGGTAAGATGAATGGAAGGCACACAGGCAGTTTGGGGCATGGTGATGTTCTGCAGGTTCCCATGAACGTTCATCTGGGCCGTGACTGTCCCAGTTAATTAGTTACTGTAGTTTTCCTTAGACCCAATGGGAGTCTAGAATCTGCCGAACCACATATTCTTCTTGGCCCTGAATAGTTATAGGTAGAAGAGGGGGAGTAGTATGAAGTGGGAAGGGATTCATTATTAATGGTTTTAGAAGTGAGACATGGAAGGTGGAGTGAATCTCGAGGAAATCTGGTAGCTGTAACTTTTATGTAACCAGGTTAATCTGTTTTGTGCTTTGGAAAGGTCACAGGTACTAATGGTCCAGATTTGTGGAGGGACAAGTTGATCACAGATTCCAGGTGGACAACCACACTTCGTCCACTACTCCAATGCCAGGCATTGGCTGGCAGGACTGGTTGGCATACTATTTGTAGCTTGCCATAGTGACTTCTAACTGCCTTTGAAGTTCTTGGTGACCTGCCAGATGTGGTCCATAAGTTCAGTAACAATGGGCATCATTCTGCAGGTTCTGGGTGGCGTCCACCAGTTCTGCTGCTAGTAGGGTCTGTGCTAGCGTTGAGGACCCCCCGGCCATAGTTTTAAAGGCTCTCAGTCTGTCAATCTACCAGGACAAGGGTGATCTAGCCTAGTGGTCAGAGCAAGCATCAGGACCCAAGGACTAGGGTAAGAGCTGGAGTCAGTAGTCTAAAGCCAAGGGTCAAACCAGAGAGCAGGTACTGGAGCAAGGAGGGGTTCAAGGCAGGGGCAGGACAGAGGGAAGCCTGGGTGCAAGGCCGGAGCAGGAGGAACAAGCAGGAGTAGGCACAATGGTGGCATGAGCATTAAGAAGCCAGTGAGCTGCTGCTGCTGATTTAAGAGCCAGCCTGCTGGCCCCTGCAGCAAATCAGGTGTCATGGCCAATTGGGCAGTCTGCTGCAGGCCAGCTGTACTGATGAGGCTGCCTGGAGACTAACTCTGCTGCAGACTCTGATTCCTGACAGGCTAATTTAGAACTTCACTCCTCTGATGGTTCCTTAATATGGTGCATTTATTTCTTTGGTTTTTTTTACTGCAACCTTCTCCTACCACAAATTTTACATATGACCCCATAGAAGGGGCATTTTCCGTTATAATGTTTTACTGAATAGAATCCACAGGTTTTCCTTTGCATTTTCTTTGTCTCCTCTGTTTTGTATTTGTTTTCCACAAATGTTGGTGTATTTTTCCTTGTATTTTCATACTTTGCCTATGCTACTTAGTGAATTACCTGTGTCTGCTCTATTTATGCTCTACATTTGTATGTGAGCTTGTTCACTAGCTTTGCACGTGTCTACAACTCTTCATAGAGTTAGTGTGGGCTCTCTGAGAATTCTCATTCAAGATCCCGTATCTTTCATCCCTATTTATCACACATTTGCTCACCTTTTGGTATTTGATAATCACGAGTCAGCCATTTTGTGTAATTTGGCAATATACGGATCTATTGTTGCTCCAGATTCTCAATCACACTCACTGAAAGAAGAAATTACTCACCTTGCGCAGTAACAATGGTTCTTCGAGATGTGTGTCCCTATGGGTGCTCCATTGTAGGTGTGTCTGAGTCCCTGTGCTGCTGATTGGAGAACTTCAATAGTACTGTCTGTTGGGTCCAGACATGTACTGTTTCCCCTCATGCTGCATCACAAGGCTAGCCAATGCATGTGAGCTAACCATCCTCAATTCCTTCTCTACCACAGAGTCATAGCAACATCTCTGAAGTAGAGGGGAGGAAGGAGGGTCATGGAGCACATCTCAAAAAACCATTGTTACTGCACAAGGTGAGTAACTTCTTCTTCAAGTACTGTCCCTTTCGGTGACTCCTAATCAGTATTCCTACTGGAGGGCTGGGCCTTCGGAATCAGGTTAGTCACAGATGATAGTACTGTGGAGCCAAAGATGGCATCAAAGGCAGAGTCCCTGGTGATCGCATAATGTTCTGCAAAGGTGTGGATTGATGCCCATGTCACCACTCTGCAGATCTCTGAGATGGGGACATCCTTGAAGAAGACGACAAATGAGGAGATTGATCTCATGGAATAGGTAGTACGGATCAAGTCTGGAGGAGTCATTACAGTTTGGTAGCACTGTTTGATGAAATTCGACATCCACTTGAAGAGTCTTTGGGCTGATGTCACCGAGCTCTTAGATCTTTCCACCATAGAGAGAAATAGTCTAAGGGGTTTCCTGAAAGGCCTTTGTCCTGCCGAGGAAGAATGCATGGGCTCTCCTAACATCTAGGGTATGCAGTATGACCTCTCTCTTGTCTCAGTGAGGCTTGGAGTAGAAGGCAGGAAGGTGAATAGACTGATTCATGTGAAACGAGGAGGTCACTTTAGGGATGAACCTTGGATGCAACTGAAGTGTAACCTTGACAGGGAAGAATACTGTGTGTGGGGGATGTGCCAGCAGAGCTGTTATTTCCCCTATTCTTATAGCCGAGGTAATTGCAATCAGAAAGACTGTTTTCATTAATAGGTATGCTAGTAAACAAGTGGCATAGTTTTGAAGGGAGGCCTAGTCACCCCTTTCAACACTAGGTTTAGGTCCCATGAGGGGGTAGAAAGTTGAAGTTGAGGGAAGAGGTTTGTTATTCCCTTAAGGAACCTTGTAGTGGTTGGGTCTGATAGTACTGAGTACCCTTCTACGGGTTGGTGAAATGCTGTAATAGCTGTTAGGTGGACCTTGAGAGAGCTCAGGAATAACCCCAATTTTTTAAGGATCAGGACATATTCCAGAATATGTGGAAGAGTTGCTGACATGGGAGAGATTTGGTGAGATGTGCTCCAAATCTGAAACATGGACCATTTCTGAGGTAAGTGAGTCATGTGGAGGACTTTCTTCTGTGCTGTACAACCTCTTGTATTTCGTTTGAGCATGAGCAGTCTAGGTGCTTGGACCACCCAGAAGCCGTACTTTGAGGCAGAGAATCCCTGAGATGGGATGTGTGGTACGCCCTTTGTCCTGAGAGAGAAGGAAGATCAGTGGGACATTTGTGAACTGCATCAAGTAAGGGTACCAGGTCTGTCTCGGCCACGTGGGAGCATGTGACACTGTACCCTAAAGCAACATCCTGGCACCCCCATATTTACCATGATGATATGATTATGATGTGTTTTGTACAAAGTATGCCTTGTAAGGTATCATTTTAAAAGTCTTGATCTTTTGAATATTAATATACTGTTGAATTGTATGTGTTATCATTTTATGTGAAGTTATGAAGTTTTGCTATGTGTATATTACTAAAATATGATGCGAAGCTGGAAACACTCACAACCAACCTTTCAGGTACAACAATGGGGCAGCCAGACACTGATGATGGCCCACTGAGGGGAATACATACTCACAAGGAGTACCCAGGAACTGTATATAATAGAAACCTCTCAAACATAGCACATACACAGTGGAGACTGTTTGGTGCACATCATAGCAAAGGATCTTTCCAGAAAGCTGGAAGAAGCTATAAAAGGAGGAAGTGACATCATTGCTTGTCCTCACTCCTCCTACAACTCAACACCTGGAAACACGTATAGAGAATGAAGACTGAACTGGGGAGGTGCTCCCAGGCTGGAAAGGAGAATCCTAGCTTGTATATTAAGGAACTATACCATCAAAGTGAGACACTGCTTGATTTAAATCTGGTCTAGTTTATAGAACTCAGATTGCATTTTTACTTTTATTTCTTAGGTAAACAACTTTGATCTGTATGCTTACTACTTATAATCACTTAAAATCTATCTTTCTGTTCTTAATAAATCTGTTAAATATTTTTTTACAGTGTGTTGCTTGAAGTGCAAGGGAAATCTGCTCAGGACCAAGACCTGGTGTATGTCCTCTCCACATTGAGGGAGGGGCGGACTGGGTAATAAACTCACAGTGGTTAGGCTTCTGACCAGGTGGTACAACCATAGGGGAGCCTCTCTATTGTTGGTTCATGAGTGGCTGGCGAAAGCATTTATTTAACTTAGCTGGGTGTGTCCCTGCTTGTGGATGGCTATGTGAGTGCAGGACCTGGAGGGGTTTACAGCTTGTCATAGCATTACAGTGTGAGAAGGAGCTCAGGTTGGTAAGACAGAGGTCTCGGCATTACCCCAGTTCCAGGTTGCACCCCAGGGAATCTGCCACAAAGCAATCAGAATTATATGAGCTTCGTCCTTCTTTATCTTCAGTAGGATCTTCATCAGAAAAGGAAATGGAGGGAAGGTGTAAGAAGGTCTTTGTCCCATGGGAGGAGGACAGCATTGCCAAGAGATTGCTGTCCGATCCCCACCCTGGAACAGTATCATGGGTACTTCTTGTTCTGGTAAGTGGTGAACAGGTCTGTGGCCTGTGTTCCCCACTGTGAGAATAAGTTGTGAAGTACTGACAGGTGAATCTCCAATTCATGGTTGTGTGGGATTGTCCACTATTGCGTTTTGCATGCCCAGCAGGTAAGCTGCGGACAGGGTGATGTTGTGAGAGATACATCAGTTCTACAGTTTCATTGCCTTCATGCAAAGAGAGGGCGATCTGGCTCCTCCCTGATAGTTGACATAATACATGCACGCTATGTTGTCAGTTAGGATCTTTATATGCGATTCTGTTATCAGCGGGAGGAAATGAGTGCATAGAGTAAATGGGTTTCTGACCACTCCCAACTCAAGGAGATTGATATCTCCGCAGGTGACCATTTGCCTTGCATTGTGAGGCAGTTTAAATGCATGCCCCATCCTATGAGGGATATCAGTCTGATGGACGGTTTTCTGTTTTGATGTAAGATGTTTTGAACCTCAGCTCAGCAGCTTCTTTCTGTAGAAGTCATCCTGCCAGCTTCCAAGCAGTCAGGTGCAACAATGCTGGGTCTGAGTGCAGGATTTGGCTGTTTGTCTGAGACACCAGGACTAGCAAAACTGGTAAGGTGATCAGTGGATGAGTTGATAGATTCACCACTTTCAAACACCAGTACAGCCTGGCCTATGCAAGGGCTATCATGATGATGTGACCTGCATTTTGTCTTAGCTTCATCAAAACCCTGGGTATCATGAGTATTGGTGGGAAGGCACATATTAGTCCATAGAATGAGCATCTGTCAGGGAGCAAGGATTTAAGCTCCTTCTGACACAAAATGTACTCGTTGTAGCATGTCACAAACAGATCCACTTTGGAATCTTCTACCTGTGAAGATGCTGTGGAGGACAGAGCCCCTGATATACCACTTGTGGTTTTCTGAGAAGTACCTGCTAAGTTGGCTGCTGGGATATTCTGTTGACTGGGGTGGGGGAGGTATACTGCATCACCATGGTGTTGTCCATCAACATCTGGATTGTTAAGCCTCAAAGAGGGGGCAGGAAAGCCTTGAACTCCAGTCATATAGTTCTTAGTTACAGGATATTTATGTGAGGGATGGCTTCCTGAGGGGACCATATCATTTGGACTTTCAGTTGGTTGAGATATGCTCCCATCCCAGAGAAGAGTTAGTAAAGTCTTGGCAGGCAGAAGCATGCAAAAAGAAACTCTGCTGCACACTTGAAATGGTTCTGTCCACCAATTTAATGATAGGAGTTCTAGAGGGATCCATGCTGTGTCTGTTGGGTAGAAATACTGATCTCAGTCATCCTTGCAGAGGACAAAGATATAGTATACTGTGTGACATAAGTGCATGCTGCCATATGCCCATGAATCTAGGTATGTCATCACTGTTGTTCTGGGGTTTGCTTGGAGCTGCTTGTCATTGTCTGAAATCTCCAATGAGGAACATATGCTCTCACTGTTTTGGAATCTAATACTACCCTGATGAACTCTATATTTTGAGTTGAGATCAGTATAGAATTGTGTAAATAGAGTCTCTCACTTGTTGTGGAAATTTTTCCCTTTATTGACCAGTTGTCCAGAAAGGGGCTTCCTTGTCTCCTAAGAAGAGTTGCAACCACATCCAGGACCTTCATGAAGACTCATAGAGCTATGGAGATGCAGAGGCCGAAGGGTAGAACTATGTATTATAGCGAGATGTGCCCAACAGAAATCTCATGTACTTTCTGTGCTCTGGATATATCAAAATGTGAAAATATGCATCTTGCAGATCAGAACCCACAAACCAGTTCATAGAATCCAATGGAAGAGTTATAGTGGCGAGGGTAACCATGCAGAAATTGAAATGACAGCTAAATGTGTTGAGATGTCAAAGGTGGATGATAGGCCTCCCCATGGCCCCGCCTTTTTCTTTGGGATTAAGGAGTAGTGGCAATAAAAGCCCTGGCCCCTGAACTGTAAGGGCACTTTCTCCTCTGCTCCCACTTGTAGAAGGGAAACTACCTTCTCTTTCAACAGTCTCCTGTAAGAAGGGTCCCTGAAGAGGGAAATGGAGGGTGGAGAGGTTTGAGCAGCTTGAAACGGAAAGGAATACCCCTTGCCTACTATCTCAAAGACCTACCAGTCTAAGGTTATCCCAGACGAGGCTTTTTGGAAGAAAGAAAGCCAGTTGCCAAATGGAGGGATGAAAGATAAAGGATGTGATCGTGGTCCAGTCAGCATCTTGACATTGGCATCAAATCTATTGCCTGTCTGATGCTCTGGATTGTGGGGCAATCAAGGAGGAGGCAGAGAGTCATCTGTAATTAAATCTCTGCTTCTTCCTCAGAGGCTCTGAAGACCTTTGCTGAAGATAGTATTACATCAGAGATCTGTCTATAAAAAGGCTGCTCCCTCTGCTCTCTCCTCTATGGGGTTGAAAAATATAGCCTCAAACAGTATAGTGTCGCTCTTGAATATTTAAGGATATGCAGCACCTCACTTGGGCCACTACTGAATAATTTGCTGCCCTCAAAAAGGAGGTTCTCTCTGGTGACATGGATCTCTCTAGGGATCCTGATACCTGGTGCGTGAAGTTCTCCTCATTGCAAGAGTAGTGGCTGTAATCCTTGCTGCTGTATCAGACATTTCCAGCACTACCTGATGTGAAGATATGGCAGTAAATTGGCCCTCAGACATAGGGGACTTAATCTCCTCTTGATGTTATTTTGGTAGCTTGTCTACCAAATTGGAGAGCTGATCCCAACTAAGGATGTCATACTTTGAGAGAAGCGCATGATAGTTAGCTACTATCAGCTGAAATCTCACTGAAAACTAGCCCTTCCAATCAATAAGGTCTAACTTGAGGTCCTTCTCACAAGGGGTGGTCTTTGGACAACCCTGTTCCTTTGATATCTCCTAGACTGCTTGCATGACCAGGAAGCCAGGTGTTGATAACAATATTCAGATCCTTTGGCTGGTACTTGGTACTTCTTGCTGGCCATTTTGGAGGTAGTCAGAGGCAGGTATATATGCCAAATTGACTTGGCAGGTTTGAGCAGGGCCTTGTTAATAGGCATGGTATAGCAGAATTATATGAAGAGACAAAATGTTGTATCTCTCTCACTGGTTTCAGTAAAAGTTTTAATTATCTCAATAATTATAAAAAGGAATTATTGCACATGTACTATAACTATTTTTCAAAGTGAAATATTTCACCTGTTTCTTACAGCTTTAAAGTAAATTGATCCCTTTTGAAGTCTAGTTCCTTGCCATACAAAATGTGGCTTTAATTTTATTTGTAATGTAACATAGAGCTATCTTCAAAAACTAAAAGCAAATAGACATAACCAATTAAGAACCTAATCCTACAAGGTACTCATCACCTCCTGTTAGATGCCAAGCAGTCCAAATCTTATCAATGTCATTCCATACATTGGTCAGTAAAGGTCACTTGATAATAAAGTGACCAATAGATTGGGTGATCACATGTCCCGATTTTATAGGGATTGTCCCGATATTTGGGTCTTTGTCTTATATAGGCACCTATTATCGCCTACCCACTGCCCCAATTTTTCTCACTTGCTATCTGGTCACCCTATCAGTAGATAGCAGGGCCAACCTAAAAGTTTATGTATAGATTGCATCATATTTGAAAATCTTATCACAAATTTTAACTTGATACAATTTGAAAATACAGCAAGCTCTTTGCTCATAATGTAAATATCTACTGAACCTTTTAACTGAAAAGAATTATTATAAAGGCATTGACTGTTAATTCTCCCTCTCACCTTAAAATTCCTCTGTGCCAATGTTGAAGCCTTAAGGATGTCTCTCATTTCTATTCTCAGCATCCCTCCCCATACTCTACATTCAACCTTCAAGAAACTATTTCAGTACCATCCTTCTGTCCAACAGAAACTGGACTTCACAGATTTTTTCTATATGCTTATTAATGCTGCTCATTAATCAAACAAGGGCCCCATCTAGGTCAGAGTGTAGTGCCTCCACCATTCACCTAGCTTCTTTTGGCCTGAAAAGCAAGAAGCCAGCACCAGAAATTGAACCCAGGTCTCCTGAATGATAATATGGGATCCTAAGACAAGACCAAGAAATTGTATTTTATACCACATTTTGCCAAAAGTAAACATTCCACAGATTTTTCTATATAAAAAAAATAAATGATTGCCTTGACAGTTAATTGATAAATTACCATTTGTCTATAGTACTTACTCGGGCGGGCAAGGCTCAGTGTTGCAGGCTCTTTGGTTTTCTGGTGGTTTACTGTCTGGATCACAGTAGTTGTTCTGTATAATGGAGTTATCATCCAGCCTTTTACACACCACCTCTTGTTTCTGTATTCCTTGAAAATAAGTTGGACCCCATTACTTAACAGTAAATGTATCTTTCTGCTGAATAAATGTATCTTTCACCTATTTGTAATCAATGTTCCTAAAGCTAAAGAAGTGAAAGGACCAATTGACTGAATGCTCCTGTAGAAAGCTTTCCATTTACTGTAATTTTAGGCAACCACACTGTAAAGAGAATTTTAAATTACTGTTGTTTTCTAAGAAAAAAGCATATATATTTATAGATTTAGTAACAAATATTTTATTTACATATGGCACAAAATCTATTTCCCATCTATTGCCTCTCCAGCAAAAAAAAACCCCAGTTTCCAAACAAAATAACATCAGACAGAATATGGTCACATTTCAGTGCAAAATTATTGTTTTTATGCTTTTGTTTTAAATAAAAGAGCAATAGTGTGAGATTCAGTGTCTCATTTTTGCACATTACATCACATAAGCATTATGTTCATTAAAATTATAAACCATTATTAATTCTCATTGACACAGCTTGTCTTTTTGAGTGCTCACTGTGTCTGGCGCTTCCAGCTCCTCTTTAATTATGCTAACCAGCAACATGTCCTACAGAACCGATTGTCACTCACTAAAACCTAATGATAGGTTGTTGCTCAATGGCAACATTTTAAGAGAATAGGAATCTGTCACTTAAACACCGGAATTCCATATGATTTAAATTAAGACATTGGGACTGAAGAATCACTTACACATAATAATCCTGTAGTTTAGGGTATTGTTATAAATCTAGTATACCTATCATTGGAATTTGCATGCAATATGCACCCATCTTCCTTTTTTCAGATCAATCTTGGTCTGTTTACTTGAGCAAAAAGAAGGCCTGATTGCAACACATACTCATAAGTAATTCTTTTTCACAAGTTAATTTCTCATTGAAATATAGGGGATATGTTTGTGTGTGTGAGTAAGGGTTGCAGGACTGGGAGTAGTTTCATGCAAAAATCTTATGGAAAAAAAACAGAGGTAATGGTTTTGGGGTTTACTTGTTCTGCATTGTGACATGTCTAAAAACAAATAAGAATTAACACAACCTGGCTTTAAAATATCAGCCAAATTTTATTTCAATGAGAAAATCTCAGTCACTACACTTTTACATGCTCTTTTCCTTTTGAAGAGTCGGGTTTTGTATGAGATAGACTTTAACAGCAGTAAAATGAAGGACCTAGATGTGCCATATATCACTGGTTCTCAACTAGATGTCTTAGACTCCTTGGGGAGCCAGGAGCAGGTTTCAGGGGAGCCACCAACATAAAACAGAGACTAGGGCCAGCATTAGACTCACTGGGACCCAAGGCAGAAAGCCGAATCATGAACCACGCTGCCCAGGGCTGAAGCCATAGCCTGAGTAACTTAGTTTTGTGGGGCTCCCTATGGTATGGGGTACTAGGCAACTGCTCAGCTTGCTACCTCCTAACGCTGGCCCTGGCTTTTAATCCACTGAAAAACAGTTGTGGTGCAGGTGGGCCATGGAATTTTTATAGCATATTGGGGGGGCTCAGAAAAAAAAGATTGAGAACCCCTAGCTTATATAAAACTTTAGGAATTAGCCAGTCTGCACAGAGGTATATGGTGGTGTTTCAACAAGAACTTTCATTTAGTTATATTTTTTAAAACTAAGAATATCCAGGGATGCTAAATTCTCTTGCAGGAGAAAAAAAATCATAGTAACAATATCCTCTTAAACAACAGCTTCAGTTCATCACTCTCCAATTGCACGGTAAAGTCCACCAACTGTTTCTGTGTGATGGCATTCAGAAGAAAGTAATGTGGGATCCCATGTTAAGTGAATTAATCTGAAACATGATAATATGAGAAACTGTCACCTCTATGCTAGGCATCTAATAATGTTTTAATGACTGTTGTGCAGTTCAGAAAAAAGTATCAGATTTATTTTCGCACCTTTTTCTTGTGGTTATTTTACTTAAGCTGGGTGAGCTCTGGCCAACCCCCTTTCACATACATTAGATTCAGGAAGCTGAAAGGAAAACCCATCAGACCCACCAACCTTTGAGGCCTACTAGCCCTCAGGGTAGTCAGAAGGATACATTTCAGAAAGCATTATTTATGGTCTACAAGGACCCAAAGGCCATATAACTAAGTTTTAAAAGATTTTCTTCATGTTTTCTTAACCTTTTGCCTGCTTTAAACCAGTTAAACAACTTACCTTTCAAATGTTGCCATTGTTACTCAGTAAATCCAGTCAAATATGGCAGATGCTCAGGTTGACTATAAACATCAAGATTCTTTTAAAAATTCAGCTTTATTTATAAAAAAGACATGTTTTAGCACCAGGCATACTTGGTGCCCACTCTCACCATTAAGCCAAGATCCTCAGCGGGCCAGGTCAGATACCTCCATATGCTATATCTTTAGACATATATCTGTGCACTACAACATTAGACCAATATATCTGTGTGATTAAACTGAGTAGATAAACCAGTCCTGTCAGATCTTACATATGACTACATAAACCTGTCCAAACGAAAAGCAGGGACTGGTTCTGAATAATCTTCAGCCACCAAATCTCTTGCAGGCATGTTGAAAGCATTTTGTTTTACTGTGCTCAGAACAATCTCTCCCAGTTGGGACTAGAACTAAAGTCTCAGGTCACAAAGCAGCAGCTTCACCTCTTGAGCTAAAGGAGATTCCTCCCCCAGCCATAAGTAGTATTTGCAGATGGATAATCCTCTTTTCAGACTTTCCTCCATTAGACAACAAGGCCATCACACTGTCACTTTGCAAGATCTCCATTCTCAGCACTAAAAAAATGAAGGTTACTTACCTGTAACTGGAATTCTTCAAGATGGTCTCAGCATATCTACATTCATGGGATGCTCTGACTGGTGCAGCCTGAATGGTAGAACTCAAACTAGCAGCACCACTTGGCGCATTCACACATCTCCCTCTCTCCTTCTCTTAGCAAATGTTCCACAGCAAGAGTATAAAAGGGGTGTGGCACTCCAGCCACCTCAGTTCCTTATCCAGAGACCCCAGGCCCTTTGATAAGTAGGTCTCTGAAGAAGTGTGGAAAGTGGCGGTGAGTGTGAATATGCAGAGTCCATCTCAAAGAACTCCAGTTACAAGTAAGTAACCCTGATTTCTATTTTGAGTGTCCTCTGCATATTCCCACCCATAGGGTGGCCTAATAAGCAGTAATTCTGACCCATGAGGGTGGGAAAAAACAGAGTTCTAACTAAATAATGATTGCAGGACTGCCTTGCAAACTTTTGCATCTAACCTAGGTTCTAAGTCTAATGAGTAGTGCCTAGTGAAAGTATGCATTGTACTCCTTGTTGCCATTCTACAAATGTCTATTAAAGGAATGTGTCTGAAGAATGCAATAGAAGCTGCTTTAGCCCTGGTAGGATGTGCTCTAACTCCCTAGGAAAAGGGATAGCCTTTAAACCACAAGCCTCTTTAATACATAGTCTAACCCATCTGGAAAGTGTTTGCACTCGTACAGACCTACCTTTGTTCCTTTCTTTATAAAAGATAAACAAGTTAGGAGATTGTCTGAAATGCTTAGTTCTGTCTATATAGGCTAATGCACTCCTAACATATATTGTACATAATCAACAACACCAACCTAAATGTGAGATTTGGGATAAAAGTATAGATTGATTTTTATGAATATTGGATATCGCTGAGGGTAAGAACCTTGAATGAGTGCATAATACTACTTTATCTTTATGAAATACAGTAAATAGTAGGTCTGCTATTAAGGCTTGTAATTCATTCATATGCCTTTCCGAGGTGACAGTTATTAAGAATACTGTCTTAATCAATAAATGGAAAAATGCATAGCTCTGCATAGGTCAAAATGGTTGTTATAATAATTGAACAAGCACTAAAGTCAAATCCTAAGTGGTACAGGATATCTGACTGGAGGGTATAGATTGTTAAGACCTTTTAAAAACCTTTTAACTATATCATAAGTAAAAATTGATTTACTATCCAGAGAGACATGGTATGCTGATATTGCAGAAAGATGGATCTTTATAGATGACAGGGAGAAACCGACCTTTTTAGATATAATAGATATTCCAATTTACAGCTAATAGGTGCAGTAAATGGATCTATCTCATAAATGGAAGTCCACAATAAAAATCTTTTCTGTTTGTAACCATAGTATTTGTATGTTGACTCTTTCCTTAAATTCATCAGTACATTTTTCAACTCTAAAGAACAATACTGTTCTAACAACACCAGAATCCTATCCTCCAAGTTGTGAGGAAAAGAGACCAAAGGTCTGGGTGATTCACCACTCCTTGTTATTGTGACAACAAGTCCAACACTAATGGTAGGAGTTTGTATAACACCTTGGACAAATGAACTATCTTTGGATACCACTGCTGCCTGGCCCAGGCCAGTGCTAACAAAATCATTCTGGCCTTATTTTATTTTATCACTCTTTAAATCAGGGGAAATGGAGGGAATGCATACATGAGACTCTGGCCCCAATTCATCAGAAATGCATCTGATATCAAGTCCTTGTCTCTGCCTGCCCTCAGACAAAAGCTCCAACTCTTCCAGCTGCTGCAAAATGCAAAAAAGTCATTACAGGATTTCCCCACAAACTAAAAAGCTCTGCTACCATTTCCTTCTTCAGAAACTACTTCTGTATTTGAGAGGTTGATGGGCTCAACTGATCTGCCAGTACATTGTGTTCCCCTGATTCATGTATTGCTACTTGGTGCACTTATACACCACTCCTAAAGACCTATTGCTTCTCTGTACTATTGCAAAGAATGCACTCCCCCTTGTTTGTTCAGATAATATAATGCTGTCATATTGTCTGTTTCCACCTGACACTGTGTCTGAGCTGAGGCAGAAATTATCTTAAGGCCTGATTGATTGCTCTCAATTCTAACATGCTGATATGCAATTCAATGGCAAAAACCTGAGTTAACACAGAGTTAAGGTTGCTTGGTGGGTTGTGTGGGCAACCTCCCCGCCCCCAATCTGCTATCTTTTAATAGTGTTAGGTAGAGTTGTGTGGGTAAGAGTGAGTGGATTGTAAAAGGAGTCAAAGAGATTGTACTTTTCAGCAACTGTAGGGTTGGCAGAGAAAACTGTGTGTTAATGGAGCATATTGGGGCACTGCTGAAAGACGGCAGAGTTAAGCTTGCATGGACAATCTTAATTGTGCATTTCCTGATTTTCAGAAGTTTGAGTTTTGCTCAGTTCAGTTTTCTGCAAATGACATCCCACCAAGCAACTTTAACCATGCATTAATGTAGTTTTATGTCATTGAATTTCCTTGTTTTTGTAAAGTATGTTGTTGGTAAGAGCTAGTCACTTAGAGAGTTGTACATATAGTGTCCCACAATTTCAATACTGAGCCAGCCAGCTTCCCTCTCCCCACATTAGCTGGGCCCCGCCAACCCTGCCTTGGCTAGCTCACCTCTCCAGCCATGCCCCTGACCCATTCGCTGCGTTCCTCCCTCCAACTTGGCCCCCTTCTCACTACTGTACTCAGCCCCCTCCCCCCACAAGCAGGGAATGCAACTCTCTGAAATCTTCACTCCCTGATATACAAACATTTCTACTGCTGTTATTTTCTCCCCTCCTATTACTTGACTAACATGAAGTGCCTGGAACAAAGGACAACTATATCTACACTTCCAGTTTTCTACATGTCGAGCCACAGGTTTTTGCCCCCGCCCCAACATCCTTAGTCAACATCTTTAGATGTGCATCCAGGAGTGTGTTGAAATTGAGCCAGTGTACTCGCCTAGGAATGTGGATAAGAACAAGCGTGGACTGTGCCCTGCTATTCTACCCACTCACTTTGTGAAATGGTGAATGTAACGATGCGGTGTCTTGCCCTCGAGTCTACATTGGCCTCCACCATCATTCCCACAATTCCTTGTCCCTGTATCATTCAGCCTTTCAGCTTTCTCATTCCCCACCCACTCCTATTTCTTCTCTATGGACTGGAAGTAACCTGCTGTTTATATATCCTTGTTCAAAGGTTAACCTTTCTTTTTCCATGTGGCCTGCTCTGCTTCTGCAACTCAATCCAGCTCAGCCCTGTCCTACCATCTGAAAATCATACCCCCCAGCATGTGGACTTTCAAGCCCCAAATAAGCCCACTCAGCAGCATGGGTTAGGATGTTCTGGGCCCTTTTTCTGAGGACCTCTTTGGGGATGGATACAAGGACAAGCATGGAGAGATAGCAAAGCAGGGCCAGGGCACTGATCCACAGCCTGGTAATAGTCAACCCTCATGTTTATTATTGTGATTGACATACAGTTAATCTTTGGTTTATTAGGGCAGGATTTCTGGGTTATGAGCAATAACATTATTGTTATGGAGGAAGATATCACAGGCTAAGAGGTGTGTTTAGCCTGGGTTGAGAGTGGTACACAAGAGATTCCCATAGAGCTCACTCCCTATCTCTCCCCAAGCCCACTCTCCATCCCCATATCCACCACAAGGTTTCAAAGATGGATGCCAAGCGGAAGAAAAAAACCCTTATACACACCATTACTGTATATCCTGGTTAGAGTTAGGTACAAAAGAGATTCCCATAGAACTCATTCGCTTGCTCCCTTCCTTCCTCCCCAAGACCAATCCCCTCCCCCACCCCAGCCAATTCAGAGAAAACTATCACAGCTCCTGGACACTACTCTCAGATGTGCTCTCATACTCACTTCTGCTCTCATACATTGTATGAGATACAGAAAACGCAGCAATGGCTGAAGTATTAAATACCCTTTTTGTTTCAGTTTTCACCAAAAAGGTATCCTAGTGAACATTTATGTAAATGAGGTAGGATTGGAGGCTAAAATAGGGAAAGAACATGTTAAGAATTAATTAGAAGAGTTAGATGTCTTCCAGTCAGTAGGGCCTGATGAAAGATATTTTAGAATATTTAAGGAACAGTATGAAGAGATCTCTGAGCCATTAGCGATTTTCTTTCAGAGCTTATGGAGGATGGGAGAGATCCCAGAGGACTGAAAAGAGCAACTATATTAACTATCTATTCAAAGGGGAATAAGGACAACCAAGGGAATTATAGAGCAGTCAGCTTAACTTTGGTACCCAGAAAGATAATGGAACAAATAATCAAACAATCAATTTGAGCATTTAGATGATAATAAGGTAACAGTCAACATGGATTTGTCAAGAGCAAGTCATGTCATACCAACCTAATCTCCTTCTTTGACAGGGTAACATATTTTGGGGAAAGGGAGGGAAGCAGTAGATGTGATATACATCGACTTTAGTGAGGGCTTTTGATACTGTCTGACATGACATTCTAATAAGCTAACTAGGGAAATATAGCTTAAACGAATCTACTATAAAGAGGGTTCACAACTGGTTGTGAAAGTGTACTCAGAGGGTAGTTATCAATGGTTCACAGTCAGTCAAGTAGGGTACAGCATGGATCTCTCCTGGGTCTGGTTCTATTCAATATCTTCATAAATGATTTGGATAATGGCATAGAGGATATACTTTTAAAATTTGAAGACAATACCAAATTGGGAAGGGTTGCAAGTGCTTTGGAAGACAGTATTAGAATTCAAAGTGATCTGACAAACTGGAGAAATGGTCTGAAATTAATAGGATGAAATGCAATAAAGAGAAATGCAATGTACTGTATTACACTTAGGAAGGAATAATCAATTGCACATATTAAAAATGGGAAATGACTGTTTAGGAAGGAAAACTGCAGAAAAGGATCTGGGGTTATAGTGGATCATAAACTAAATGTGAGTCAACAATGTAATAGTGTTGAAAAAAAGCAAACATAATTCTGGGAAATATTAGCTCAAGTGCAAGCGAGACATGAGAAATAATTCTTCCACTCTCCTCTGCATTGATAAGGTCTCAGCTGGAATACGGTGTGAAGTTCTGGGCATCACACTTCAGGAAAGATGTGGACAAATTGGAGAAAGTCCAGAAGAGAGCAACAAAAATTATTAAAGGTCTAGAAAACATGATCTATGAGGGAATATTGAAAAAAAATAGGTTTGTTTAGTCTGGAGAAGAGAAGATTGAGGGGAGACATGATAACAGTCTTCAAGTATGTAAAAGGTTGTTATAAAGAGAAGGGTGATAAATTCTTCTCCTTATCCACTGAGGATAGGACAAGAAGCAATGGGCTTAAATTGCAGCAAGGGAGATTTGAGTTAGACATTAGAGAAAAGCTTCCTAACTGTAAAGATAGTTAAGCACCAGAAAAAGTTACCTACAGAGGTTGTGAAATCTCTTGTCCCTGTCTAACCTGTTTTTAAAAACTTCCAAACACCTATTAGTGATGGCCTATATAATATTTAGTCCTGCCTCAGAGCAGGGGACTAGACTAGATGACTGTCAGGGGGTTTGTTACCCACTTCTGTGTTGTCTCCTTCTGGCTCATTTAGAGATTAGCGCACAATCATCCTTCTTCATCATCCAGGGTGCACCTTCTTTGTGACTTAACCTCTGGCCAGGTCACTATAGTTTTCCCCTTTCAGGGAAGTATCAAAGTCCAACTGGACAAACTGTCTCAGGCAGTCCCTTTGCTCCACAGCCTAGTCTATGCCACTTCCCCAGTGGATGGTAGAGGAACCTGGGCCCACCCACTTCTCCAGGTTCCAGCCCCGGCACGCTACACCAGCGGCCAAGGTCTTCACTGTCCCAAATCTTGCTGCTGTTTCCCTGGACTGCTGCCTGCTTCACTGCTAACAGATTCCTTCTTCAGCCTCCTCTGGGTATGCCCTCGCCGCAAGGCATGGGTCCCTGGGCTTCTCTTCTCCCCTGGTTTCCTCTTTTTCCTCTCTAACACAGACAGTAACTGCAGGACTTCTGTATTGCAGTTGTCTTCTTACTCTCTATTTCCTGGTTTTACAGCAGCTTAGCCTGCCCCTTGCCTCACTGGGCTTCATCATGGATCAGAGCTTATCAGCCTTGACTCTCCTCCAGGTGCCACCTGTCACAGAGTTAATTGACCCTTTTAATTTATTCAGGCTTTGTGTGGGGTAAACACACAATGACCTCTCTGGGTCTCCTCCAGTTCTAAATCTCTATCATTCTATGTGCACACTAGAAAAAAGGCTCAGATTATTTCCACCAGCATGAATCACCACAATGTCCGGCTGCTCATTCAAGTCATCGGTTAGATGCTGCACAGTGTGCAACATCTCTCCGCCCAAATCAGACTATAGTCAACAATCCCTTTGTCACAGTGTACTGCTTGCTCTCCCACAAGGTTCTGCAACCTTATGATCCAGGAATCACCCAGAATTCACACGATGGCAAACTTAGCAGCACACATATTTCTTAGTGGTTGAAGTGCCTACTCTGTCAGTTCCAAACCTCTGCACTCTGTCTTTGAAAACATCACAGTAGTCTGCTGCAAGATCAGGAAGCAGCCACTTGCATCCACCTCCGTCCCAGGCCAGTAAAATACAGATTTTCTCAAAAAGGCTTAGCTACCACCCACTATTGTTTCTCACCCCCTCTTCAGCTGCAACCCCTTTCCCTGTCCCCCCATTCCCACCCCCACATACAAAGTTCTCTGGCTCTGGCTCCTTCTTACCTATTATAATAAAAATATTCTTTAGACTGGCTGCAGAGTATTCTGCTGTGTTCATAGTAAACCGCCCCATAAAATAAAAACAAGTTATATTAAGCAACATGAGATATTAAATCTTTATCGCACAGGTGTACAAAGGTTCGGATTAGAAAAATCAGTGGTGGCTTTTTCATCAGGGGCAATGGCGTCAGCACATTCACTCAAACTACCCATGCATGCATGAAGTGATTGCACAGAAACCCTCTTAATGTTTTTTTTTTTATTGGTTCATGCACACTTTAATCCTTTCAGACTGCACACCTACACAAACAAAAAAGTGAATATGTTCTTAGGTACCATTCACAATTTGGCTCCTCCAAAGATTTAGTGGGTGCCATGCACTACCTTGGGTAAAAATTAACTGACTGAGACCATTTCAACCTGCATCACAGCAATAGTTTGATCTCTAATTCAGTTAAAAAAAAAACCCACCTAATTTTTTTTTTTTTTTTGGAGCCTGTCTTCAGAACCCCTGGCTCAAATGACACCAAATTGATCTCACCAGCCCTTCTCTGTACCCCAACAATGCATAGCAAATTTCAAGAAAAGCCATGCAAGCATGTGAATATCAGCGCATTTAGAATATCATCCTTTAAATAGGGAGGACAGAGAGACGAAGGAGGAAAAGGACTTCCCTGCACATCCATCTTCTGCAAAAGAGGCTCTGAAAGAAGTGAAGTGGCCTGTTCATCTCAATGGGGTGTTATCATCTGAATGAGAATACCCCATGGAGATGAATAAAACCAGAAACAATAGCTCTGAGACATGTGAACTGCTCCATTTACTCAGTGGGTGTTCCTGTGATATGTATGAAGTATGTCTGTTCTTAGCTCCACACACACAGGGTCAGGAATTTCTCAGATTCTGGATCATATTGGGGACAGGGAATGGCCTCAGGCCTTTCCAAAAGGGCAAGCCCTTCTCCAGAACCCAGCTCACACAAGGGCAAAGGGTGGGGTAAATGAGCACTGATCCTGGTACACACATGGGGGGCATTAGACACCCCCAGAGGGGAAAGGCCCCCATATGCCAGCTCATATGTGGAGGCATGGTGGGGGACTCAGACCCTCTGTGGGGGCAAGGGGCTCCCCAGATCTGGGCCCAAACAGGAAGGGAGAATGTTGGGCTAAGAGGTGCCCCTACCCCTTTTCTCCCACAGTCTCCCTACTCCTCACCCCCATGTCCCCCTTCCCAGTGTCCTATCCATACACTCCCTCTAACCCTCAGACTTTCTCACCTGAGCTACCAACCTATCTTCCCTCCCCTACCACCCATTCCCATTTATCCTCCATAGTCGCCCTTTCCTTGCTGCAGTCACTAACCCCACTCTACCTATTCCTCCCATCCTCTGCCCCCTAATGCTACTCCCCTCCAGGAAGCATCCACATGTCTAATTTGTTTTCCCAAAGCCTTTGAGTATATTCCTCCCAAAATAAAATTGCCCCCCAAGCCTCACAAATTGTAGAAATCTCCAACCTCTCAGTCCAAAACTCCTTTTGTCTTAAGTGGAGGATTGTAGTTAACTTATGCTTAGTTATGTTAATTGAAGGATGAGTGCATAGCCATCAATCTCATTGAGGTCTGTGATTCTCTCAGTTTAACAATAAAAGATAGCAAAAGGAAACTGTTCTGGGAAGACACGTAACTCAGAAACACCTTGGTCAAATTACCCCAAATTTGGATCACTAATGCTATCCTCCTGTCCCCATGAGATGTATCAAATTTCAAAGCAATCCATATAACCATTCAGATTTTAGGGCATCTATCCCAGAGTGGATGCATCTGAGGTAACTATTCCAGATAGCACATGTTTATTCTACCCCCCCTCCCTCACACACACACACACACACACACACACACTGTTCCTCAGACTTTCTTGTCAACAGCTGGAAATGACCCATCTTGATTATTACTACAAAAGGTTCTCCCCCCCGCCCCCGCCCTGCTCTCCTGCTGGTAATAGCTCACCTTACCTGATCACTCTCATTACAGTGTGTATGGTAACACCCATTGTTTCATGGTATCTGTGTATATATATAAATCTTCCCACTGTATTTTCCACTGAATGCATCCAATGAAGTGAGCTGTAACTCACGAAAGCTTATGCTCAAATAAATTTGTTAGTCTCTAAGGTTCCACAAGTCCTCCTTTTCTTTTTGCAGATACAGACGAACACAGCTGCTACTCTGAAAGCAGAAATTTAATGGTATTCCCTTCAACACATTTTGATCTGGTGTCCACCCCACAGTGCAGATAATACCTGCTGTGGATTTATTAGTTTTCAATATATATTGTCCACCCCAGTTTGTAATTTCTCAATAATAGTGCTGCAGCTCTCATCTAAAGACAAAAGTAGGGAGTAACTGACATGGTTGATATTAGAAGATTCATTAACCTTAGAAAAAAGAATACCCTCTGTTTTGGAGACCTCAAATGCAGGAGCATGGAGGACCTTATGGAGGAAAGGCCTGGCCTACAATTTTCTGCACTGGACTCAGGAGTGATATTTCCCAATTTATATATAACCTCAGACTGGCAAAAAGTAAACATCTGATTTATACCTATCAGGCTCTTTTCCACTGATAATGCCTTTGTTAACCAATTGTCTATGTAAGGCTACACAAATATTCCTTGTTTTCTGAGATATGTTGCTGCTACTAAAAGACATTTTGTAAACACTCTCAGTGCAGTTGACAGGCCAAAAGGGAGGACCCTGTACTGGAAATGGTCCTCTCCTACCATAAAACACAGATATTTCTGATGACATGGCTTGTTTGAAATATGGAAATAAGCATCTTTCAAATCCAGAGCTGCAAACCAATCCTGAGGCAAAAGAGAAGAGATTACAGAAACTAGAGATTACATGCAGAAATGGAACTTTTTTATAAACATAATTTTCTGAGATCCAAGATGGGGTGAAGGCCCCCATTTTTTTTTCAAAATCAGAAAATAACACAAATGAACTCCCCCCTCCCCGTACTCATGAGGTACCTCCTCTCTTGTTCCCGACTCTAAAAGAGAAAGCAATCAGCAAGTTCTTTTGAGCTATATCCCTGATAAGGTCAATGGGAGAGGGGGTTGGGAGGAAAAGGGGGCTTGAACTGTATTAAATAACTGCTAATATCTAGAATCCACCTGTCCAAAGTTATTGATTGCCGTGGGTGATAAAAGAGGGATATGTGGTCCCCAAACGGAGAAGGAGAAGTGTCTAATGGGAATGGTTTACAGCTCTCTGACCTTATGGTAAATCTGCGACCCTGAATTAGGCACAGAATGTGTTGAAGTCGCAGACTTCTTTTTATTACAAGGTTTAAATGACCTTCTTCTTCTGTTGTTGCTGTTGTTCACAGTGACGTTGAGACAGTTAATAATTCCTTCTTTGGCAGAACAAAAGGAAGTATTTCTTCACACAACCTGTGAAACTCTTTACCAGAGGATGTTGTGAAAGCCAAGACTATAAAATGGGTCAAAAAAGAACTAGATAAATTCATGGAGGCTAGGTCCATCAATGCTATTAGCAAGGATGGGCAGGGATGGTGTCCCTAGTCTCTGTTTGCCAGAAGCTGGGAATGGGTGACAGGGGATGGATCACTTGATGATTACCTGTTCTGTTCATTCCTTCTGAAGCACCTGGCATTAGCCACTATCAGAAGACAGGACAGTGGGCTAGACGGACCTTTGATCTGACCCGGTATGGCAGTTCTTATGTTCTTAGAAGTAAGAAGCCAATAAAGAAGGCAGGTACTGTCTCAGCTATCTAAATAGTGGAAGAAATGATCTCTAAGTTGTCTGAAAAATACCTAAAGATCCAGCAGTGGAGCTTACATTTTTCATTTTCTCTCGGACCTCATCAGTCTTTATACTGAATAGACCATCTCCCTCAAATAGAAGATCTTACATTCTCATTCTTGTCTCAGGAGAAAGACCCACTGATCTCAACCAGGCCTGATGTCTTAAAGATATGGCTTAGGCTATAGCTCTAGCTGAGGCATCTGAAGAATCCAATGCTTTTACACATTATTTGCAGATCCAAACTCTTCAGCTCTGAAGCATGAATGCCCTCTCGGTGCAGAATCAAAGAAGGTCTATTACCATACTGAGGAATAATGCACAGGAGAATGAGCCCACCTAAACCAAGGTGGAAATTGCCAATCTAGCCAAAACTCCACATTCAGTTCTGGCCGAAAATGTCTTTGAGCATATGGATCCTGTGACTGAGTCTGCTTGTAAAATCTCTTTTCCAGGTCCAGCTATTGATAAGAGCCCATTCTCAATTCTGAGCTCAATTGTCTAGGCTGCATTAAAGAGATTGGAGAAAAACTTTTATCCGGGGATCCTGATGGAGTCTTAGGTGTTGAAGGTATTGGAGAAATCCTAACTTCTTCAATTTGCCTTCTCATCCCTGAAGGACTGTCTATTTGAATCTATTTGAATTTGCTAATAAACTCTCTGATTCCTGTTCCAGTGATACACAAGGATTCATTACCCACTGTGATAGAGATGGATCTGATTGGTGAATTTGTGCCGTAACCACTACTGGTTGGGAAGCTGGCTTGGTACCAGACTGTAGACATATGTGCAAAGTGTCTAATCTGCTGAGGGGTGCTCCTGCCACAGCTCCGCCCAGGCCCTGCCCCAATCCACCCCTTCCCACCCTGCCCCACTCCGCCCCTCCCCCAAGTGCGCTGCGCCCTTGCTCTTCCCCCTTCCCCCCAGCGCCTCCTGATGCCGCGAAACAGCTGATCCGCAGCAAGCGGTAGGCTTTGAGAGGGAGAGAGAGCGCAGATTGGCAGGGCCTGCTGGCAGGCTGGGCAGGAGGGAGAGGCATTGATGGGGGTTGCTGGTGGGTGCTCAGCATCCACCATTTTTTCCCCATGGGTGATCCAGCTTAACATTGTAGTTATGTTCCTGAACAATGCGATTTTAAGCAAAATGATGTTAAGTGAATCCAATTTCCCCATAAGAATTAATGTAAATAGCCGGGGTTTAGGTTCCAGGGAAATTTTTTTCACCAGAGAAAAGACTATATTATATATACACACACATACATACACACACACAGAGTATAAGTTTTAAACAAACAGTTTAATACTGGTACACAGCGATGATGATTGTGAAGCTTGGGTGAGGTGGTAAAGTAAGAAGGTGGGATATTTCCCAGAGAAAGCCTTACTGATAAATGATGAACTAGCAAACAGCTGAGCCCTCAAGGGTTAACACATTGTTGTTAATGTAGCCTCACAATCTACAAGGCAGCACGAATAAAGGGAGGGGAGACAGCATGGCAGACAAAGACAGAGATACACACCATGTGGAAAAAGAAAAGGAGTACTTGTGGCACCTTAGAGACTAACAAATTTATTAGAGCATAAGCTTTCGTGAGCTACAGCTCACTTCATCGGATGCATTTGGTGGAAAAAGCAGAGGAGAGATTTATATACACACACACACACAGAGAACATGAAACAATGGGTTTATCATACACACTGTAAGGAGAGTGATCACTTAAGATAAGCCATCACCAGCAGCAGGCCCCCCCTGCTGCTGGTGATGGCTTATCTTAAGTGATCACTCTCCTTACAGTGTGTATGATAAACCCATTGTTTCATGTTCTCTGTGTGTGTGTGTGTGTGTATATAAATCTCTCCTCTGCTTTTTCCACCAAATGCATCCGATGAAGTGAGCTGTAGCTCACGAAAGCTTATGCTCTAATAAATTTGTTAGTCTCTAAGGTGCCACAAGTACTCCTTTTCTTTTTGCGAATACAGACTAACACGGCTGCTACTCTGACACCATGTGGAGAGAGAGAGAGATGCACATTGCCTCTTTAAGTACGCTGAGTCCACTCTAACTACACTGCCTTTTTAAGTAGATCAGCAAGTTGAGACAGAAGCTGCTGCCAGAAAGCTCCCCCATCCTGAGCCCTGTCTTATTCCCCCTTTCTATGGAAATGGGGTAAGCGGGGTGCAGGAGTAGGGGGTAGGGGGACACCCTGACATTAGCCCCCTTCTCCCCCCACCCAGAGCAAGCAGGAGGCTCCTGGGAGAAGCTCCAAGGCAGAGGGCAGGAGCAGCACATGGCAGTGGCGGGAGGGACAGCTGAACTGCCTAGCAATTGATAGCCTGCTGGGCGGCTGCTGCACAGGGAACTTAGGGGAACAGTGAGCTGATGGGGGGCTGCCAGTCCACCCTGCTTCCAAGGCCCCATCAGCTAGCTCCACTGGGCTGCTCTTCCTGCAAGCAGTGGACAAAGCAGGTGGCTGCCAAACAATGTTAGAAGGGAGTATTGCGGAACTTTAAATGAGCATGTTATCTAATTGATCAGCAACAGAACAATGAAACAACGTTAACCAGGATGACTTTAAGTGAGGAGTTACTGTATATTAGTCTGATATTTGAGTCTGTGAAGCAGGCTCTTTACTCTTCCTTTGGAACTGACTCATCCAGATACCCAACAATTGAATTAGAGGAATGTTTTCTGGTTCTACCACAAGAGTTTTTGCTCAATCCTGTTCCTTGAAGACCAGTGGATTGGATGGATCTTTTTCTCATGGTTTGGTTCTTGAAGAAGAGGCCAACACAAATTACACTTCTACTCATGGTAACAGTCCAATCCTTTTCTGGTGGATTGGTTCTAGCAATAGAGGTCAACACCATAGTAGCTTGAGAAGTCTTGCTCTTTGGATCCTTCCCTTGATGCTCAGCATCAAAGAGGAGGACTTAACTCTCTTCATTCCAGACATATTCAAAGCCAATGCTGGTGTAGGAGGCTTATCCAAAACCTGCCTTTGCTTGGTTCCAGAAGACTTCACTAACAAAGCTTCTTGGAGTAAAATTATCTGAGGCCTGTTCTTCCTCTCCTTCTTTGCTTGCACTGTGAGAGTTAAGAAAATTGAATATTTTGATGGTGAATGAGCATTCTGCAAGCATGTCAGAGATCTAGCTTGTGTGTCTGATGCCAAGAATACAGCTAGGCATCACAAGCATCTCTTAAACCCCAGCTTTCTGGTCTTCAACTCCATCATTCTAGTACTGAAGAACTTATATCTAATTCTCCTGAAAACTATAATAACAACAACAAGAGTGCTCCTACAGATACTGCTCATACATAGACTTTAAGGCCAGAAGGGGCCATTGTGATCATCTAGTCTGATCTCCTGCACATCGCAGGCTACAGAACCTCACCCATCCACTCCTGTAATACACTCATAATCTCTGGCTGAATTAATGAAGTCTTCAGATCATGATTTAAACTAGCAAGTGACCCATGCTGCAGAGAAGGGTGAAAACCTCCCAGGGTCTCTGTCAATCTGACCTGGTGGAAAATTCCTTCCCAGCCTCAAATAAGGCAATTGATTAGACCCTGAGCACTGGGTGAGAAACACCAGTCAGACACCTGGGAAAGAATTCTCGGTAGTTACTCAGAGCCCTGCCCATCTAGTGTCCCATCTCCAGCCATTGGAAATATTTACTTATAGCAGAGAAGGATGGGTCATATTCCCTTGCAGGTAATCTCATCCGCTTCATAAATTTATCAAGCTTGGTCTTAAAACAAGTTAGGTTTTTTTGCCCCAATATTCTCCTTGTAAGGCTATTCCAGATCTTCATTCCCTTGACAGTTAGAAAATTTTGTCTAATTTCAAGCTTAAACTTCTTGATAGCCAGTTTATATCCATTTGTTCTTGTGCCAACACTAGCCCTTTGCTTAAAAAACTCCTCTCCCTCCCTGGTGTTTATCTCTTTGATGTAATTATAGAGACCAATCATATCTCCCCTCAGCCTTCATTTGGTTAGGCTAAACAAGCCAAGCTCCTTAAGTTTCCTCTCGTAAAGTAGATTCTGCATTCCTATGATCATCCTAGTAGCCCTACTCTGCCCTGCTTCCACTTTGAATTCATCTTTCTTAAACATAGAACTGCACACAGTATTCCAGATGAGGTCTCACCAGTCCTTGTATAATGATAATAATATTTTCCTATTTCTACTGGAAATACCTTGCCTGATGCATCCTAGGATTGAGTTAGCCTTTTTCACATCCACATATATGATTCTTATTATTTTATAGGGATCAAGAAATCTCAACTATCATAAGGGAGATGGAAGAAAATGATTATTAGCTTAATCTCCTCAACTCTCACTCTCTCAATTCTTGGTTTCAGAGTAGCAGCCGTGTTAGTCTGTATTCACAAAAAGAAAAGGAGTACTTATGGCACCTTAGAGACTAACAAATTTATTTGAGCATAAGCTTTCGTGAGCTACAGCTCACTTCATCGGATGCATTCAGTGGAAAATAGACTGAATGCATCCGATGAAGTGAGCTGTAGCTCACGAAAGCTTATGCTCAAATAAATTTGTTAGTCTCTAAGGTGCCACAAGTACTCCTTTCATTCTCTCAATTCTTGACAGTTAAGTAAAAGATATTGAGGTTTGAAGGGCTCAGCTGCAAGCAAAGTGATTCACTTGAAATCTCTGTATTTTCTAACTAAAATATTAAATCATTAAAATACAACATATGAACAACAGAGATGCACAATTGAAATCAAATCTCCCAAGACTCTCACCTGAGCAGAAGGAGCACTTCTCCTGCACTCCTCCACTTATCTCCCTCCACAGGGAGCCTCATGTTTCATAACACCAACCCAAGCACTAATGCTAATAGTCCTCTTTCTTGCCAAGTAATTTGTTAACACAGAATTTGTGCACCATGGTGCTCATCAGCTGTGGATGACACCCAATCAGTGACTAAAGTTTCGTGGTGGGGGGCAGAAGAGGTCACAGACTCAGGAAATTTTTTTTTAAAGAATGAGCCAGGTTGAGGGGTGAAGATCTTTTACAAAAGCTGCTGCATCTACAACTCCTTGGGCTTCTGTTTCTCTTAGTTCAGGGCTTTGCTCCTCCATTGACACAGGCATCATCCAATCATTGGCCCATCTGCCTGTCTATCATACTTGCAGGGGAAGGACTCTGTCACCACCCCACATGGCTCTGTTTACTTCTTTACTCTCAGGTCACAAACAGACAGCCAGTCAGGCCCAGTAGCATCCTCCCACCCTCTGGCAGAGGACAGGGTGAGGGTGCATCTCCACCACTGGCAAGGCAGTAAACACAGCTGGGTGATCCCTGAGAGATCTCTAGCACCACTGAATCACACTGCACCCTCCTACCTCTATCCCTAGAGAAACCTCCAATCCTGGCTCCACTGCCTAAGGGCTGTGGAAAGTACAGGATGATCCCAGGAGGCAATGACTCTTCCTTGCTGACTTCAGAGTACCTTTTTAGGGACAGGATCCTGAGTTGGGCCAACCAGGATGGACTGAGGTGGAGAGAAGCCAGGATGGGATTATCCCTGGCTCCAGCCCCAAGGTCACGCTGTGCCTCCCAGACAGACCCTAAACCCCACTCAGTCACTGTACCCCCAGGTCCCAGAGAAATCCCCAACTCCACTGAATGTCACTGCACTCTCTGATCCCTAGACCCAGAGAGACCCCAGATCCTAGAGATACCTACTCAAATCCCAGACATCTTAAACCCTGGACACCCTAAACCCCACCAAATATCACTGCTCCCCTAAATCCCAGAGAGATCCTCCCAATCCCACTGAATCTCACTGCACCCCAGCATCAAACTCCCAAACCCACAGAATGTCACTGAACCTCCCAGGATCCCTTACACTCACAGGATATATTTTATTTTATTGATTTTTATGAGGCCTTTTGCTTCATTTAATAACAAAACAAAAGATCAGTTTGCGGTTTTTGATTATTTAAGGTAACATGTTTTGATCTGTTTGCTATCACTTATAATCACTTACAATCTATCTTTTGTAGTTAATACATTTGTTTTGTTTTGTCTCTAAAACCAGTGTGAAACTCATTTTTGGGACAGAAAGCTGTTGCATGTTTTGCTCCACATTGAGGGAGAGGGTGAATTTAATAAGCTTACACTATATAGTTCTGTGTGCAGTGCAAGACGATACGATTTTGGGTTTACACTAAAGAGGGGGTATGCATTTGAGTGCTGGGCAATTCCTTAGCTGAGCTCTCTCATACAGAGCTGATCTCAGCATCTGTGTGACTATAGCTGCAGCTGGGTGTGTTTCTACCTCTGTGTGTGCTGGAAAGGGGCTTGAGAGCCTGTCACAGCAGCACAGAGTAAGGGAAACCCAAACTGGTGGGACAGGCGGGCTCAGCAGTATCCCATTTCCATGTGGCACCCCAAAAGGTATCACAGAGGTATAATAGTTTCAGAAACTAAAACTGAATATGATTCTTATGTAATATATGCATACAAAAATTGCTAATTTTCTGTATCAAATGCATGAAAAATTATTTTGGTTGAGATTATGACAGACTCCTCCCCCTTTTTTCATACCACTTTCATGCCTAATCATTCAGTCCTTTCAATTTCAAACGTACCTAGTTCTCAAGGTTAGAGGGTGATGCTGTGCAGATGACATTATTCACAAACGTCATAATTTTAAAAGAGAATTTTAAAGTATTTTTGAAAACTAGCATGAAAACTTTTTAATGGTAAACTCATATTGCTATCAGTTTACTAAATAAAGATATGTTTTTTAAATATTACTATTAATTCTCACTGAAGACCAATCATCTGCTCCAAATTTCCTTCCTGCATCACATACATCTCTGTATAACCCAAACTTGGCAACTATGTGAAATTCATTTCTGAAGAATTGTTTAGTAGAAAAGCACTTTAAAACCTATAAACACAAAGCCTTACTGTGCTCAGCTTTCAATTCACTTTTATACCACCAGTGTTCTTTAGTCCTATATAGGTAATGTTTCATAAACCAAACAAGACATCACTCATCACTATCCACATAATGAAGACTCTTTAGTCCATTCCAAGCAGATGAGCCAGATGAAGACTTGCTAGCGAAAACATAAGCTGATCCAGTTTGAAATATGCTATTCTGTAACACCTTGCACTACAGAATTTACTTTATGAATGAAGAATAAAGGTATGGATTAGGGACACTTTTTAAGCATTGCCACCTAACTACCATACTATTTAAAATTTGATCTCTGTTAAACAAAATTCAGCTTTTAACTTTTAACTACAAAAACAATGGGAGAAAGCTAGAAATATTGTAAACTTAAGCAACAGACAAGTCTAGTTTAGCTCTGTGGGCCCTGAGAAATCTCTTTAAATTATCAACTCTTCCCTGAGTATATTACTTCTCTTAAAATAATCTGAAAAACATTGCTAAACAAATTCATTTAAACCCTTAGGGGAATAATTACAAACAGTTAGACAGAAACATTGTGCTTTCAAATATACAGATTTATAGTTTATAAAAAAAAGACATAAAATGTCCTCTTAACTAGTTGGTGCAAGTCTAATAGAAAACAAAACTCTAGTAGTTTAATGGCCATATTCCCTGGAGATCTGCAGATGTTTTGCGGATTTCAATTCCAAATAGTCTGCATGACTTTCAGTGGCCAATTTTTAAATTACACAGGGCACCTTTTATTCTTAAATTAAAATTACAGGAATGTAGATGCTATATCTGTTTTTAAGAGCCAAAAAATTGTGGTTTGCAATTGCAATGGTTAATTATAAAAATGCCAATACCAATACATGGTGAATTTTGCATCACTAAAACTATTGCATGCTGGTTAACCTAGATGTACTTTTTGAGCTCTCTCATCAGATTACAAGATATTCTTCACAGAGCCAAACATACTTGCCCTCAGCAAGGAAACTGTATGTTTTATTTGTTCAGAGACAATTTTACTGTTCTGTTGAGGGCATGGAATAAAAACATGATCACCAGTCATTTAGCAAAGGAAGCAGCCAACAATCAATTTATTTATCACAGTACGTTGACTAAAAATTCATATGCCATATGAAAAAAGAGCTTGTGGTGAGCTGCAAAGAAATGCTTGAAATAAAAACCAATGCTCAGCACACGTAGCAAATCCTGGATGATGAATACTCTCAGTTCCCTCTGTTCTATCCTCTTCTATTCTTCTCTCTTTGTATAAACTTGCCCTGTCTAGTTGTGTACCCCACATTCTGTTGTTCAGTTCTCCAGTGTTCTCCTATATTTTTGTCTTTATCTATTATGGTACTTAAATGGCTCTCATTACCATAGAATCTGAGTGCCTCCCTAATATGTTTGGATGTTATTTGGACTTCCCCAGGTGGTAAATCTGCCTACAAGTTTACAGGGTCTCATTGTGCTGGATGCACAACCACAAATGGAAATATTTGCAAGTACATCTAACCAATACTTTGAGTGGTAACAGAGTATAGCAGTGAAAGTTCAAGGGAATGATCTATGAAGTGGTATCTCTTGCACAGTCTTAGACCAGCTATGTATTTTCATCTATAAGGTTTTTAATTACAAATGTTATTATGTAATGGATTTTAATGCGTGCCAAATAATGTCCATAATCAGAAGACATATGAATTTCTCCCTTTCTTTTCTGAGTTCAGAATATTTACTAGGGATTGAGAGCAAGCTTTAACATATAACATGTAACAAAGCAAGGTGATAAAGTTTACCTCTCCTTTCTAAAAATTTTTACACAGCAACTAGAATAGTTATTGAGGGACAACCAACAAAGAAGTTAACTAGGAAAGAATACATGTAACTGAGTTTTAAATAAGGTTCCCCATAACAAAAGCAATATTGCAGAATCTCCTATATGCTGTGTGGGAATAGCCCATGTAAGGGAAAAAATAACCTAAAGATTATGAGTTCAAATTTGAAGGGAAACCCTCTTTTTTTTTTTTTCAGAAAATGTTGAATCTAAAGTACAAAAAGAAAATGGAAGAAAACACGTTGAAGAGCTCTGACAATATTTAGAGTAATAATGTAGCCACTCTCTTGGATTTCAAAGACTAAGAGCACATTCTCAGACTATGTCTAAACTACCACAGTAAATTGATCTAAATTACGCTACTTCAGTTACGTGAATAACATAATCTAAGGTGCCACAAGTACTCCTTTTCTTTTAACCGAAGTTGACGTAGTTAGATCCACTTACCACAGTGTCTACACTGTGCTGTGTCAATGAGAGACATTCTCCCACTGACTTACCTTACACTCTTCTAGGGGAGCTGGAGTACAGGGGTCTATGGGAGAGCGGTCTGCCATAAACTTAGTGGGTCTTCACCAGACCCACTAAATCGACACTGCTGCATTGAGTAAGTATAGACAATCGCTGAGAGAAGGAAAAGTCAAGGGGGACATTAAATACCAAGGGAACTAACTATTGCTCTTCCTGTATATGAATCACTTGACTCAAACAAAAAGGAAAGAATTGGCTGGAATTAGGCAAGCTTTTATGAAAAGATAATAAGCCCAATGGTCCTGTGTGATTGGAGAGATGGGGTGCAGGGACAACTCTGGGCCCAGGAAGCCCCAACCCAGCAGGCCATTTAATGGTTTAAAAGGGATTAAAAGGTTAAAAGGGAATCTCTTCAGCAGAGGAGGGTGATGAGCAAAGAGAGACGGAGCTACATTCCTTGCTTCAAAGGGACTATGCCAGGAGGGTATCATCATGAGGGTGACTGCTACATGAAGCTGGAACTTCCTAGCCTTGAGAAGCCCATGAGCTGGGTCATAAGGGCCAACCACAAGCCATGATACACCCAGAGGGACAGAGCGGTAGGAAGAGACCCAGGGGAGGTTGTTAGGTGGACTTCAGGTAGCGGACGGTTTCCTTATAGTGCCCGAGAAGATCCCTGGATCATAAACCACTGGTGTGGGAGGGCATGGGATCTCCTGCCCCCTACATCTACATTTGACCAGAAGTTCAGTCCTAGAACTCCCATATCACAGGTTAGTGATTTAACCACTGGGCTATAGAGTCAGACTTTCTCTCTGTCTCAGTAAATATCTCCTGTTGGAGTTGTTCCATTTTGTATAACTAAATATTCAGTAGGCCAGAGTAAGACTGACACTATAGCCCAATTCTTAAGGCACTTACCTGGGATATAGAAGACCCAGTTCAGGTCACAGTGCCCATAAGCATTAGATATTGATTATTCAGGGCTCTCAGATTTTTCAGAGGAAAAACTTCAAACGGATTTGATTTCATCCTCATGAGAAAGGGGAAAATTTTTGAAATCTCAAAAAGTTTTGTGGGATAGGAAAATTATTTCCCACCCAACTCGAGATGAAGTTCTATGGCCTGTTTTATGGAGATAAAATTAGATGATCATAATAGTCCCTTCCGGCCTTAAAATCTGGGAAATATTTATATATGGATATTCTGAGAGACTTTGATAAATATGATAATTGCATGATTTGTCCATTCTCATGCACACACACACACACAATGCACACTGATTGACTTTGGCCTCTGCTCAAATTGCCCTGAAATTTCCTGATGTTTATTCATGTTCAGCTGTATATATATCTTGAAGGTTGTATTTGTGGATATGTAGGTTATGGATAGTTTGCATAGGATACCAATTGTTGGTATCACTCTGTATATTTGGAAAATAGTATGTAATTGGATTAAATTAAAATAGAATTTATAGCTGAAGTAATTTCATTCACAGAACAACCTCATTATGTTCCTGATTCAGGAGAGCAGTTCATAGACTCATAGAGTTTAAGATCAGAAGGGACCATCATGATCAGCTAGTCTAACCTCCTCCATGTTGCAGGCTACAGAACCTCCCCCACCCACTCCTGAAATAGACCCATAACCTCTAGCTGAATTACTGAAGTCTTCAAATCATGGTTTAAAGAATTCAAGTTACAGAGAATCTACCATTCACGCTAGTTTAAAACCTGCAAATGACCTGTGCCCCATGCTGCAGAGGAAGGTGAAAACCCCCACGGTCTCTGTCAATCTGACCTGGGAGAAAATTCCTTCCCGACTCTAAATATGGTGATCCGTTAGACCCTGAGCACGTGGGCAAGACCCACCAACCAGACACCCGGGAAAGAATTCTCTGTAGTAACTCAGAGCCCTCCCCATCTAGTGTCCCATGACTGGTCATTGGAAGTATTTGCTAATGGCAGTCACAGATGAGCTACATACTATTACAGGCAGTCTCATCATACCATCTCCTCCATAAACTTATTCAGATCAGTTTTGAAGCCAGTTAGGTTTTTTGCCCCCAGTGCTCCTGGGCTGTTCCAGAACTTCACTCCCCTGATGGTTATCAACCTTTGCCTAATTTAAAGCCTTAACTTGTTGATGGCCAATTTATATCCATTTGTTCTTGTCTCCATATTGGTGCTTAACTTAAATAACTCCTCTCCCTCCCTGGTATTTATCCCTCTGATGTATATATAGACAGCAATCTCCTCAACCTCCTTTAAGTTAGGCTAAACAAGCTAAGCTCTTTGAATCTCCTCTCATAAGATAGGTTTTCCATTCCTTGGATCAATGTAGTAAGCCTTCTCTGCACCTCTTCCAGTTTGAATTCATCTTTCTTAAACACAGGAGACCAGAATTGCACACAATATTCCTGATGAGGTCTCACCAGAGCCTTGTATAATGGTACTAATTCTTCCCTGTCTCTACTGGAAATACCTCACCTGATGCATCCTAGGACTGCATTAGCCTTTTTCATAGTCATCCTGTGATCACCCAATATACCCAGTTCTTTCTCCTCTGTCACTTCCAAATGATATGTCCCCAGTTTATAGTAAAAAGAAAAGGAGTACTTGTGGCACCTTAGAGACTAACAAATTTATTAGAGCATAAGCTTTCGTGAGCTACAGCTCACTTCATCGGATGCATTTGGTGGAAAAAACAGAGGAGAGATTTATATACACACACAGAGAACATGAAACAATGGGTTTATCATACACACTGTAAGGAGAGTGATCACTTAAGATAAGCCATCACCAGCAGTGGGCGCGGGGGGAGAAGGAGGAAAACCTTTCATGGTGACAAGCAAAGTAGGCTAATTCCAGCAGTTAACAAGAATATCAGAGGAACAGTGGGGGGTAGGGTGGGGGGGAGAAATACCATGGGGAAATAGTTTTACTTTGTGTAATGACTCATCCATTCCCAGTCTCTATTCAAGCCTAAGTTAATTGTATCCAGTTTGCAAATTAATTCCAATTCAGCAGTCTCTCGTTGGAGTCTGTTTTTGAAGCTTTTTTGTTGAAGGATAGCCACTCTTAGGTTTGTGATCGAGTGACCAGAGAGATTGAAGTGTTCTCCAACTGGTTTTTGAATGTTATAATTCTTGACGTCTGATTTGTGTCCATTCATTCTTTTACGTAGAGACTGTCCAGTTTGGCCAATGTACAAGGCAGAGGAGCATTGCTGGCACATGATGGCATATATCACATTGGTAGATGCACAGGTGAACGAGCCTCTGATAGTGTGGCTGATGTGATTAGGCCCTGTGATGGTATCCCCTGAATAGATATGTGGACAGAGTTGGCAACGGGCTTTGTTGCAAGGATAGGTTCCTGGGTTAGTGGTTCTGTTGTGTGGTGTGTGGTTGCTGGTGAGTATTTGCTTCAGATTGGGGGGCTGTCTGTAAGCAAGGACTGGCCTGTCTCTCAAGATCTGTGAGAGTGATGGGTCGTCCTTCAGGATAGGTTGTAGATTCTTGATGATGCGTTGGAGAGGTTTTAGTTGGGGGCTGAAGGTGATGGCTAGTGGCGTTCTGTTCTTTTCTTTGTTGGGCCTGTCCTGTAGTAGGTGACTTCTGGGTACTCTTCTGGCTCTGTCAATCTGTTTCTTCACTTCAGCAGGTGGGTATTGTAGTTGTAGGAATGCATGATAGAGATCTTGTAGGTGTTTGTCTCTGTCTGAGGGGTTGGAGCAAATGCGGTTATATCGTAGAGGTTGGCTGTAGACAATGGATCGAGTGGTATGATCTGGATGAAAGCTAGAGGCATGTAGGTAGGAATAGCGGTCAGTAGGTTTCCGATATAGGGTGGTGTTTATGTGACCATCGCTTATTAGCACCGTAGTGTCCAGGAAGTGGATCTCTTGTGTGGACTGGTCCAGGCTGAGGTTGATGGTGGGATGCAAATTGTTGAAATCATGGTGGAATTCCTCAAGAGCTTCTTTTCCATGGATCCAGATGATGAAGATGTCATCAATGTAGCGCAAGTAGAGTAGGGGCATTAGGGGACGAGAGCTGAGGAAGCGTTGTTCTAAGTCAGCCATAAAAATGTTGGCATACTGTGGGGCCATGCGGGTACTCATCGCAGGGCCGCTGATTTGAAGGTATACATTGTCCCCAAATGTGAAATAGTTATGGGTGAGGACAAAGTCACAAAGTTCAGCCACCAGGTTAGCCGTGACAGTATCGGAGATACTGTTCCTGACAGCTCGTAGTCCATCTTTGTGTGGAATATTGGTGTAGATGGCTTCTACATCCATAGTGGCTAGGATGGTGTTTTTAGGAAGATCACCAATGGACTGTAGTTTCCTCAGGAAGTCAGTGGTGTCTCGAAGATAGCTGGGAGTGCTGGTAGCGAAGGGCCTGAGGAGGGAGTCTACATAGCCAGACAATCCTGCTGTCAGGGTGCCAATACCTGAGATGATGGGGCGTCCAGGATTTCCAGGTTTATGGATCTTGGGTAGCAGATAGAATACTCCAGGTCGGGGTTCTAGGGGTGAGTAACTGTGCGGATTTGTTCTTGTGCTTTTTCAGGGAGTTTCTTGAGCAAATGCTGTAGTTTCTTTTGGTAACTCTCAGTGGGATCAGAGGGTAATGGCTTGTAGAAAGTGGTGTTGGAGAGCTGCCTAGTAGCCTCTTGTTCATACTCCGACCTATTCATGATGACGACAGCACCTCCTTTGTCAGCCTTTTTGATTATGATGTCAGAGTTGTTTCTGAGGCTGTGGATGGCACTGTGTTCTGCATGGCTGAGGTTATGGGGTAAGCGATGCTGCTTTTCCACAATTTCAGCTTGTGCACGTCGGCGGAAGCACTCTATATAGAAATCCAGGCTGCTGTTTCAACCTTCAGGAGGAGTCCACCCAGAATCCTTCTTTTTGTAGTGTTGGCAGGAAGGTCTCTGTGGGTTAATATGTTGGTCAGAGGTGTGTTGGAAATATTCCTTGAGTCTGAGACGTCGAAAATAGGATTCTAGGTCACCACAGAACTGTATCATGTTCGTGGGGGTGGAGGATCACTCTCCTTACAGTGTGTATGATAATCCCATTGTTTCATGTTCTCTGTGTGTGTATATAAATCTCTCCTCTGTTTTTTCCACCAAATGCATCCGATGAAGTGAGCTGTAGCTCACGAAAGCTTATGCTCTAATAAATTTGTTAGTCTCTAAGGTGCCACAAGTACTCCTTTTCTTTTTGCGAATACAAACTAACACGGCTGCTACTCTGAAACCAGTTTATAGTAAAAATTCTTGTTGTTAGTCCCTATATGCATGACCTTGCACTTTACACTGTTTAATTTCATCCCATTTCTATTACTCCAGTTTACAAGGTCATTCAGATCTTCTTGTATGATATTATGGTGCTCCTCTATATTGGCAATACCTCCCAACTTTGCGTCATCCGTAAATTTTATTAGCACACTCCCACTTTTTGTGCCAAGGTCAGTAATAAAAAGGTTAAATAAGACTGATCCCAAGACCGATCCCTGAGGAACTCCACTAGCAATCTGACAGTTCACCTTTCAGTATGACCTGTTGTAGTCTCCCCTTTAACCAATTCCTTAACCACTTTGCAATTCTCATATTAATCCCCATCTTCTCCAATTTAACTAATAATTTCCCATGTGGATCTGTATCAAATGCCTTACTGAAATCCAGGTAAATTAGATCGACTGCATTTGCTTTGTCTAAAAAATCAGTTATCTTCTCAAAGAAAGAGATCTGGTTTGTCTGGCACAATCTACCTTTTGTAAAATCATGTTGTATTTTATTCCAATTACCGTTAACCTCTATGTCCTTAACTACTTTCTCTTTCAAAATTTGTTCCAAGACCTTGCATACAATTGAGATCAAAGTAACAGGCCTGTACTTTCCTGGATCACTTTTTTTCTGTTTCTTAAAAATAGGAACTATATTAGCAATTCTCCAGTCATACAGTATGACTCCTGAATTTACAGATTCATTAAAAATCCTTGCTATTGGACTTGCAATTTCATGTGCCAATTCCTTTAATATTCCTGGATGGAGATTATCTAGGTCCCCTGATTTAGTCCCATTAAGCTGTTTGTCCTCATTCCTATTAGCCACCTTGTCACTACCCCTAAACTCTTCATTAGCCTTATTAAGCATGTGCTTAACTCTAATCATGTGCTTAAATCTCAGTGACTCAGATACAGTGAAACACTGACTTTAATGGGACTTAAGTACATGATTAATGTTAAGTATCTGCTTAAGTTCTCTCATGACTAGTGATACTTTCATGAATTGGGACCTATATGATGAGTTTCACTATAAGTAGACTTGCAATTTGCATATTGCATTGTAATGAAATAATCTGGGATTTTCATTCCACTACTCTATAAACTATTTAACTGTATCTCATCTCTTTAATGGGTTTCAAATATTTGCAGATATAATATGAGAAGTTCATAATGGTTGTGTAATTATTTATCATTTTATTCATATCTAACCCTACATACATATTGGAATTGTAGCTGACTTTCAAAAATCATAGAAGAAAAGTTAAAAATTAGAAAGATGCTTAAAATTTTTCTTTAGGAAAGAAGAGAGAATCTTTCCAGATAATACACATTATATGTTTCTACTCTTAAAACAAGGGCACATTTAAAAACAATTGACTTGATGAATAACAATTTTCAGGAAAACTGTGGAATGCTGTAGCTTTCCACCCTATAAAAATCCAAAGGACAAGGATAAATTTTGCCCCTCCTTCTTATTCCAAGAACAGTTTGAGTTTCTGTTGTTTCCCAGGGTTAAAATCTGCATGGCTGAGAGGTGTCCTGGCAGGTGTGTTGCTGACAGAGAAGTTGCTGACTAGTCAATGTCAGTTCCTTTGCACAACACAACATTGTGACTATCTCTGGGTGAGGAAAAGGTAGGGAACACAGTCCAGGGTGAAAGGATATATGGGAGGCATAACTGAATTGTTAATACAGTTGCAGCCATTGCTACATAAATGGAGTGTGAGTATTTAAAATTGTAACGGATGTTTCTTTATGGAAAAACCAGAATGTAAGGGCTTGTCTACACATACAGCATTCAGCACTTAGTGATGACACTACCTACATCGATGGGAGAACTTCTCCTATTGGCATAGGTACTCCACCTCCATGAGAGGTGGTAGCTATGTCGATGGGAGAAGCCCTCCTGTCAACATAGTGCTGTCTACACTAGGAGTTTGGTCAGTATAACAGTATCATTAACATTCAGGGGTGTGGATTTTCCACATCACTGAATGACACAGTTATACTGACATAAGTCTGTAGTGTAGACCAAGCCTAAGTATCTTGGATACTTATACGACACTATCTCTTTTTACTATCATAAAGTAAAGAAAGAACATGGTGGAGCAGATCCTCAGTTGGGGCAAACTGTCACAGGTCTATGGAACTATAACAGCTTACACCAGATGAGAATGCATCCCAGTGAGTCTTGGTGAGGCTGCAACTCTATTTTCAACTTGTCATTTTGTGCTTACCTACTGTTTTACACAAAGCTTCCAACACATCTTTTGTAATGTACAGGTCCCACAAGCGTGGTAGCTGAGTCTTAACTCTGAAATAATTCACTGTTATGACTTTGGTTTAGCCCGTTAGGACTATATTGTCAAAGGTATAGTGAGTAAATTAGGAAATCAGAACATGCATGCAGCTGAATTATAGAGGTAATTTTTAAAACCGCTGCAAAAATTCATGTGTGTATCCAATCACTCCTGCACCAAGCAACATGGGTAAAGAGGATGCAGTTCCTGCCCAACAAAGAAAGTGTTTGAAGGACTAGTCCCAAAGAAGATAAACAGAATCCTACACAGAAAAATTCTAAATATGAAACCAACAAAACCCTTGAAAAAAATGTTTAAAGATGTTATTTAACTGTGTAATGAATGGGCTAAAATGGACATCATAGAGGAGCTCGTTCCACACCTGAGGCCATCATAACAAAGACACAATCACCTTTATCTAAGGTTTGACTGGAATTTCTAAAAGGTGAATGACATCAAAGCACATATAGAACATGGGCCATTTGTATGATATATATTAGAATAAATATAAGCAGAAACGCCTCTATTCACTAATTTTTGCTGTTTGTGTCCTGCTTTTTGGATTCTAAGATCCTTGAAAAAAATCATAATCCTTAACATCTTTCATTCTAGAATTTCACAGCACATAAGTATTAATTAGCCATCCCACCCTAATTAATAGGAAGGTTGCATTATTTGCCAAGGTTAAACACACTGAGTTGACACTCTTGACTCCAAGTAATCTATTCTAACCAACAGCATTGTCTATGTCACCGAGCAAACAAGTGTTTTGGACCACAGCAGCAATTCAAAGAGGAAAATTAGAGATAAAAAAGTTGTAAGAGGTATTCCAAGATTGTTTCCTACAGTATATCCTTCAGTGTTTTATCCAGTTCAACTTTAAATGATTCATGCAACCTTCGCCTAAGAGTATTTATGAATGATAGGTAAGTATACACATTTCATAGGCCATAACCTCAGGACCCACTCTGGGTCCTTTGTACCACTCTGGAAAGCCACCCTAATAAGGCATCTGGAGATTCCCTTGGCATGGGATAATTCCTGGCTGGCATACAGTCAGCTCAGGGGTGGCCAACCTGTGGCTCCAGAGCCGCATACGGCTCTTCAGAGGTAATATGCGGCTCCTTGCATAGGCGCTGACTCTGAGGCTGGAGCTACAGATGCTAACTTTCCAATGTGCTGTGGGGTGCTCACTGCTCACCCCCTGCTCTGCCCCAGGTCCTGCCACCACTCCACCTTTCCCCTGCCCCTGAGTCCGCCATGCTCTCGCTCCTTCCCCCGTCTCACCAGAGCCTCCTGCACAGTGCGAAACAGCAGATTGCAGCGGGCGGGAGGTATGGGGAGAGAAGGGAGGCACTGATTGGTGGGGCTGCCAGTGGGTGGGAGGTGCTGGGAGCTGGAGGAGGGTAGTGGATGGGGGACATATTACTGCGGTTCCTTGGCAATGTTCATTGGTAAATTCTGGCTCCTTCTCAAGTTCAGGTTGGCCACCCCTGAGTTAGCTCTATACCAGCCCCTTTAGCACAGTGGTTTTCAATCTACTTTAATTTGTGGACCCCTAAAAAATTTCAAATGGAGGTACAGACTCCTTTGGAAATCTTAGACATAGTCTGTAGAATCCCTGGGGTCCATGAATCACAGGTTGAAAACCACAGCTTTAGCATACAGGGCATACTGGAGGTGTGGCCGGAGTGCCTTGTGCTCCAGCAATCCTTGACTACATAATGCCCACAGGGGACTGTTACCAGCTTGTGTAAATTAAAGAACTACTGCTCTAATTTATATTCCCAGACTTGGAGGCGTGTAAAGATGGCTTTAAGCCTTTGCCACCTTTGCTCCCGTCCCCGAGGCTCCCCCACCCTCGCGCCTCTCCACCCCCACCCCTGATGCCTCCCTCCCCACCACTCACTCCTTCCTTCCCAAGGCCCCCCCACCTGCCATTCGCTCCTCCCCTCCCCTAACCCCCACCACCACCTGCACCTCTCCACTCCATCCCACTGCTGCTCTGGGCCAAGGTAGGACCAGGCAATGAAACTGAGACCAGGGAGCTTGTCTCTCTTGTGCTGTCAATGACATCCCCTGCTGGCACCCACATAATGGAGGAAGCTGTCTGATTCAAATGTGGAGGGAATAAAAGCTTTTGTAACCATAACTCAGCTCTCTTGTGTGTATCCATGATGATACTGTCTATAATTATAGCATCACATGCCATTTTTTCCACAGGACCCCTGCCTTATTCAGTACACAGGATGGATCTGCTCTGGGGATGAACTGGGGTTGTGTTGTAAAGCAGGCTGTTGTCTGTAAGACCCCTGCCTCCTTTATTCAGAGATTGGAAGGTATGTAGTAAATTAGGTAGAGGGTTCCTTTCTGGCACAGAAAGAAGGGTCTTGTGATTAAGAGAGTTGAATGGGGCCTGGAGAATTGGATTCCATCCCTGCCTCTGCCACAGAGTTGCTATATGATGCTGGGCAAGTCAGAGGTGGTCACCAATTGTGTATCCTTCATTTTCTGAGTGCCCAACATGAGATCCTGGGGCCCAATTTGCAGAAGTTCTGAGCACACACAACTGCAACTGAAGTCCATGTGCCTCAATATATAAAGTGCTATATAATGCTAAGTACTCTGAAAAATCAGGTCCTAGGCATCTCAAATTGGGAACCAGAAATAGAGGATATTTTTGACCTTAATCTCTCTGTGCCTCAGCTCATCTTTAAAATGGATATATAATACCTCCTGCTTTCCTCATGGGGTTTTTGTGAATATTAATTCATAGTTTTGAATCACTCACATACAATAGTGATGAGTGCCATAGAAAAGCCTATGAGGAAATTTATAATTTGGTCATCATAACAGGGTTTGAATAGTGTGCAGTAAAAAAGACTAGGGCCACACACTGAACAATGAGGATAAAACAAAATATTGAATAGCTGTTTGTTAACTGAGCACTGTGCACCCTATACACTGAACGAGGAAAGAATCCTGTGGAAAAAATGGCACAAGATCATGTTAATTAAAGACTATATTATAACGAATACACACAATAGGCCAAATTAAGGTTGCACGAGACAATGAATTCTATAAAATAACCAAAGCCACATAGTGTTTCTAGGATTTTTCCATACTTCCTTCTTTTTCCAGCCTATTTTTTCCAGTTACAATATCTCCCTCACTTATCTTTTTCCCTGATTCAGCCTCTTTTTTTTTAATTGAGTATCCCTGTCTTCTATTGGTGTATAGCAAAAGGTGTTTCATATACTGCAGTAAAAAACAATTCACATGGGAAAAGCAGATAGTTTCTATATGAATTATAGCTACAGTGAAACAATTATTCCCTGAACAGAGTCCTCATTTCCTTAAAGAAGATCAATCACTACAGCACTTTCTCACATTAAACTGAAAGAATGGAGAGAGAAGAGTCTGGTTGTAGTCACCATTAACTACTTAAAAAAAGACTTTTGTGTTAAGGTAAACTTTCACATTCATAATCAATTCATTTACTTTTCAATTTTTCATACATTGTTTACAGATTAAATACTAATATTTTAGCATCTTTAATTAGACAAAGATTTGCTCCTTCACAGCCAATCTCTTTCTCCCATATAGTAATGAATTCGTGACATTACAATCATTTTCATGACAAAAGGCTCTGGAGTGAAATCTTGGCCCTCCTGAAGTCAATGGGAGTTTTGCCAGTGACTTCAGTAGGGCCAGGATTTCACTCACTATATCATAAACATGGGATTTGCCACCACTTGCTGCCTCTTAATGCTTGGAACTGCCTTTCTATCCTAATGAGATAGATATTCTACCTCTTTCTTTGAACTTTCTCCTTAAAACTTAATTCTTCTACAAGACTCACAAATGCTAATGCAGATCACTAAAAATTCTGTCACTCACCTATTATGCAACATAAAACCCCATGACAAAGGAACAACAAAAAAGACACTACGTTAGCACCATCCTCTAGATCTCCCAGTGTATTTTTGTCTCAAATATTTTTCTAGTTAGCGCCACAGGAGAGGATCTGTATCTTTCTTTGTGTCCTATGCAATGCTGAGCATACTGTTGGAATGTAAACAATAAACAAGTAATAATAACTACCTCAGGATCTAGCAGAATGATACTGTGAGGGAGAAAGCTCTAAATACAAAAACCTTGATTAGCAAGAAAAGGAATTTAAGTACTTGGATTTGAGTTCAATTTTAAAAAAATTCCCCCCTCCTCCCAGTATTAGTTACCCTTAAATTAAAATGAAGCATTTCCCTTGATAAGGGGACATACACTACCAAGGTCCAGGGATGGATTTAAAAATCTTATTCTCTTGTCTTTTGAAACTGATGTGTGTGGTGGAGGCGATGAATTTAGTCTCCAGAGAGAAGAAAGATGCTGCTTACACAGCACTTCTACTCACCAGTCCATGCAGCAGCAATGGTGTTGGCTTTGAAGGAAGCCAACTGTCCTGCTTTCCCAGCCAGAGGTAAAGAATTGCATTGGTGGCCACTAGAGGGAGGAGGATTAGGAATACAGTAAATTGTGGGCAAAAGGCACCCATGATGAACTCACATGGGACAACCCACAAATCCCCCACCACTGCCAATAGCCAATGAATCTCAGATACTGCTATGGGCTGGGAAGTATCATCCAATAGTGAAATATCTACTACTGAAAAGCTGCCAGTATGCATCCTTTGGTGGTTGGAGGATAGGAGGGCCTGCCTAAGATCATATGAACTACATTCCTCTTCCCTTTGTTACAGATACCTTATATATGCCTTCTGAGTCTTGTTTATTTCCTTACTTAAAACTTCAGATGTCTTTTATCAAGAAAGCTCCTGTGAAAAGCTAGCATGCCAGCTTCAAGAGAGTCTCAGGAGAAGCACCAGCCGACAGACACTCACTGTACCAAGAAGTACTGTATTTAATCAACAAATCTGTACAAATTACATGAAGTTGAAAATAAACAAAATACAATGTGATAATCAAAATAAACTTTCTTTCACTAAATTAAGGCTTGAAGCAGACCTGAAATAAATGTTTTCAATTAGTTACCTAAACAAATATGAGGCAATGTATATTTTGTAATTCAACTGACCCTTCAGCTTGATTGCCTGATATGTGTCTTACCTCCAGCACAAGTGGCAGAACATTCTGACCAAGGCAAGTGATTCCATGCAAAGCCAACTTCATTGTCTCCACTGCCAGTACGAGAGATGGGAACATTGAATTTATACCTTATCCCCAAATTCTGTTCCTGTAGCAGAATCTGCAGTTGAAAACAACTAGTTATACCATTAAAATATGCAAGCAGAGAGCAACTACAATGACATTTAACCTAGGAATGTGTTATGTCTTGTACAGGGGGAAAATGTCATAAAGCAAGCAACAATAGTTCTTGCAGGTATTCCCAGAAGAAATCTGGACTAATTTTTAAAACACACACACACTGATTTTTTCCATTGTGTAAGGTGAGTTTTTTTCTTTCAATTTTTTTTCTTAAAATTTGTTTCTGACATATTAACAATTCTAATCTTCCGGGCATCATTAAGTTAAATTACTTCATGGAGGTATCAAGACCAGATAATATTAAAGGACTTTATTGTGGCTGACCCTTCTAGGTGTGCAACAATCTTCAAACCCCCATCTTGAGCTCTTTTGCTGGGACTATCCACAACATGGCTGGGTAACTAATAAGACCCTTACCTGGTTAGGGCTTCTACATACTACCACAATATCAATATTACGAATAATACTCCAATCTGGCATCAGTAATGGCACTAACTGCCAATAGGGAGACACAGGAGGGTGGAGCTATTTCCCCAACACCCACAGTACAAGGCAGTAGTGTGGCTGGGCACATGGGAAGAGTGTGCACTGGTTCCTTTTACAGACTGGCAGAGCTCCTACTGCAGGTGCAACACCACCTATCACCGGGTGAAACCATCAATAATTCTTCTTGTGGTTCCTGCTATAGCACAGTACTTCCACATGCCACTTGCTCAATACAGTGCTGTGCCTTCAAGGCAATCTAGCTCTGAATCTCCAACCTGACATTTTTTTATTGCTGCTGCTAACATCTACAGTATATGTTAACAAAAGCAGCCTGGATGAGTCTCAGAGATATTTCTTACCTCACCATGCCTCCAGTTATAAATTACTTTGAGGCATATGCTCCCCTCTGTGAGAGAGCAAAATGGTGAATAATCTTCAGTAGGGAAGTTACTGGTGCTGAGCTAATGAGAAAAGTAGTTAATGCAGTAGGCACCTCCTCTCCACATAATCACTTCTAGCCTCTCCACAGCTACCACAGGCAAAACGGGCGTTACATTGTTGGGAGCGTGGCCAGGTATGTCCACAGTCAGGGAATTTATTATGGGCCAGACCATAATATCTCACATCATAATTAGACCCAGTGAAATCAACAGGGCTACTTCTGGAGTAAGGTATTACCTGTTGTGAATAAGGGCATCAGAATACAGTCCAATGAAATTGTCATATAACTTGCCACTTTCATACACCACCAATAGGTGTGACCACATCATATATCCAGTTTTCAATTTATGTTGCCATTATTGTGAGGACCAGGAAGCAAATGAAACTAGGAGGGATCCCCCCTATGGCCTGAGGAGTGAGGGATTTTCACTGATATTTTCTGTAGATCTCCTGGCAGTACAACAGTTTGTTGTTAGCTCTCTTCCTTATCACCATAGCTATCCCATCAGTTTTGAGACGAGAAAGAAGTGAGTGGGAGGTAATCTCAAAGTGCAAGAACTAGGCAAGCCCTACTCCTTTTCAATGCAATTTTACTCAGTTTATTTCCCCCTGTTACTTGGAACATAAAATCATGTTTGAGTTCAAAAATATATTCATTATAACATTACCATGACTATGAGATTTTCTGAAGTAGGGCCTAAAGCTTCCAAAGATTCAGGTTCCTCTGTTGGCCTCTTGTAATGAAAAGCTGTCCCAGCAACATCAAACTTTCTAGGCCAGTCAATAGTCCAGGCACCATTAATATAGTAGTCATCCTCTTCAGATTTTAAAGCTTAAAAAAAAATACAAGCCACCTAAAAATTGGAAGCAGCATTTATAATAGAGAAGCCATTGCAAATGAAACTACTAATGTGACAGAAGTATGGGTACTTTAGTTCTATATCCCTGGTTTCAAAGTAGTTTAAAACCTACTTTTCCTTTTGGCAGAATGACCGAAGTGTGGCACATGGAGATCTACAATACTGACTTTGGCTATTATCTCCTGTAGGCAGGTGTGATCTGCAGAGACTACAGGTATCAGCAAGAACAGGCCATGCAAATCAAGATATGGTGGTGCATGCTAGAACTTGTATCAATAGGCTGTGCACTCTGTTCTACACCTGCAATCTGCTCCATTGTATGCAAATTAGATTTACCTCTTAAATGTATGAGTTGCAATGTACCCTTCAGTTGAACAACATTTTGATACCCCTGCCTTTTGGAGTGTGGGACATGCAAACCTTGTGGGCACAATAAAAGTGTGTGTGTGTTGGAGCAAGGAAGAGGCAGTATGAGTTTCAAAGCTGGTTCCCAAGCAATTCTTACTTCCTTATCTTTGACCCTTTGTATTCTGCTTTAGAAGCATGTACCCAGAAAGACAATAATTTTCAAAATCAGAAAACCCTGCACATTTCCCAGATGATTTCTCAGTGATTCTGTTCAGAGGTCAGGTAGCATGGAAGATAGATATGTATTAAATCAAACACAAAAGTGTGACCAGCTCTCAGATTGAGTCCTAGAACTAGTCAGTTGGCTATGCTGCTCCAAGTGAACATACAAATTCAATCACAGTTCATTATTACGGTTACACAGAATATTTACATTTTAATAATGTACAACTATCAACAACTGAAAATCATTTATATCCGCAAGAAATTAGTAATAAATACCAATAGTTTAATCAAACTATAAAATTTAGAAAACCAAACACTGGTTGCAGGAACGGATGGTGGTGTTTCACCAGGAAAGGGACCAGAGTCTCCTCACAAACTTCCATTAATTCCCAAACTGTGCTGAACTTTTCCAATATAATTTGTTAAGCTGCCATTGTCAACAAGGCACTTGATGAAAACAGCACTGCAGGTTGTATATCTATTTCTGATTCAACAGGTTATGGAAATTTCAGAAGACCGCAATCATATTTAAAGCAGCTTGAAATAAAAAATTAGTTTGATGGACAAATAAAATATTATTAGCTTTTGTATAATCTTCATCAGTTTGTTAAGGGTAGTCTTGCAGATTCTATTCAAGGGCAGATATTTGACTTTTTCTTTATAAAAAAGATTCCTTTTTTGATTTCTAAAATATGAAATGGACTTTGGAAAGCTGGCAGATTCTGAATGCTCTTTTATGTATACTATTGGCTCTGAGGTGGCACTAAGCATTCTCTCTCTCAGGTACTTGGCTGACTGGTCCTTGCTCACATGCTCAAGATCTAACTGATCACTGTATGTGGGGCCAGGAAGGAATTTTCCCCCACGTCAGATTGGCAGTGACCTTGGCGATTAAACCTTCCTCTGCAGCACGTGACTGCAAGTCACTTGCCAGCATTCTCTGCATATGTCTCACTTAATCAGTTCCCTGCCATTGCAGGAGCCTCAGGCACTGATGCACTTTGGTGCCTCCTATTCTTTGCCTGGGGCACATAGTAGTCTAGTCTCCTGTAGACTGTAATACTTATTACAGTCTAATTTAGGTTGTTGGGTTTAGCGAGTGGGTTCTTGGTGGTGTTAGTGGCCTGTGATACACTGGAGGTCAAACTAGATGATCTGGTGATTCCTTCTGGCCTTAAACTCTATGACTCTATGATCTCTTTGATTAAGGTAATAAAGAAGATTACTCGATTTTTTGGAATTCATATCTGTTTCTGTAACTAAAGTTTGTGGATATTGGCAAAATTCAAGACCAAGCCATGGATCCGTAGTCAGTCCTTATTGAGACAAAACATCTATTGACCTTAATAGGGAGAGAATTTAGGATTTGTCTTATAGATTGCAGGAGTGAGGAATTATACAAGTAAGCATCACAGGTCAAATTTTGTTCTAATATACCTCAATATAAATCTCACTCTAGTGACTTCATTGAAGTTACTCTGAAATTACACATGTAACAGAGAAGAATTTGGTCCTCAAACTTTTACTCTTCTAGGGTTCCTGGGTTTACTCCTGACTGTATGTGATGGGGCACTGATACCAGGGAAACATGTATGTGAAAAGAGAGTGATAAATAGCAGGAAGGGATGGTGGTGTGTCACCAGGAAAAGGACCAGAGTCTCCTCACAAATTTCCATTAATTCCCAAACTGTGCTGAACCACCATCAAACTCATCAGGTAGAGTGCAGAACAAGCTATGCTATTGTACAATACTAAAGGAAGAGAGCAGTGCTTATTGCTAGTTATCTATTTTGAGTAAGTGTATGAAAAATTATTAGACTAAATCTTGGTATTAGAATATTCGTCAGAATTTGGCCTCAGCAGAAACTAAATTTCCGGAATCCTAATTTTTATCCACTCTAACTTCAAAAAATCCAATCAGGTTAAATTAACAAGACAGGACATTTAAACATGAAAACATTTAAAACTACTGTACAAACATCAAAGAACTAAAATAAACCTCTCTGCAAACTATTTTATATAGATTTTTTTATTTGTTTAAAAAAATAAAACCAGAAAGTTTTCTCCTAACAGATTTTAAAACAGATTTGTCAAAAAAAAATATTTTTCCATATCATTTTCCCATTGTTGCATATGAGACAAATTTTTTTCAAAAGGGATGAGGTTCTGTGCTATTTTGCATTTGCAAAATAATTGCAGTAGCTAAGAAAACTAGTTTCCCTTCTGTCTGATATGTACCCTCAATCATGGAGTTAGAGATGCAAAAACCTGGTTTGTACTCAATTGTAATTGCAGTAACATGAGTGCAGATTTTACAGGTACAAAGCTGACCCTTTGAAAATGTGGTTCTTAATATGAAATGGCTGTGACAGGATATCCTGTGACCCTCATTCCTCTGCTTGAAATATGCAGTGTTGTTGTAGCCATGTTGGTCCAACAATATTAGAGAGACAAACTGGGTGAGGCAATATCTTTTATTGGACCAACTTCTGTTGGTGAGAGAGACAAACTTTCAAGCTTACACAGAGCTCTGCTTCAGGCAGAAGAAGCTTGACACCTTGTCTCTCTCAGCAGCCAAAGCTGGTCCAATAAAAGATATTAACTCATCCACCCTGTTTCTCTGCTTGAAATGTCAGTTATAAGCTATAGATGCTATTTCACCAGCAACACAACTTTTTGATGGAGGAGAGAGGAGAGGGAGTAGTATAATAAGTGTAATAAGCATTTCTCATTGCTAGCACTAAGTATGTAACGCTTCCTCCTAAAAGGGAGGAGGCTGACAATCCTGTTGAATTACAGTGATAGAGGGAAGCAGACATCCAATACTAGCATTACAACAAATAACTATGGGTGGAGTTAATTTATCTAGGAAGTTAGCTACCCTACACACTCCCATCTAGCACACATCACAGACAGTTCTTCACAAGCCTTTACACTGCTAGATATTTGCATTCCTGTGGCTAAGAGACAACAAATCAGCCTAATCAGCAGACCTGCAGCTTCTAGGACATAACAGCTTCTAGGACTGTCAGTTCATTAGAACAACTAACTCATCAGTTTCTTTTGACTGAGAAATGTGTTGCCTTGTATGTTTGTGAACTGACTGTTACGTAAACCAGGTTAGGGAAACATCTAGCTATGCTTGCTCTTTTGTCCTTAGTGAAGCCTGTTCTTACTCCATGGATCAGGTTGGCACTTGTTTGACCCCAAGATCAGAAGAGTACAAGGCAGGTTTAAAGCCACCTTTAAAGGGAGGAAGGATGCAGCCTGGAATTTGGGACTTGAATTCAATTTCCTGCTCTACCACAGGCTTCCTTGGGCAAGTCATTTTAGCTTCTCTGTGCCTCAGTTTCCTCATCTGTAAAATGGAGATAATAGTCTTTCCCCTCCTCACAGGAATGTTGTAAAGTTAAGTACATTACAGATTGTGGGGTAATCAGATACTATGGTTATGGGGGCATGTAAGTACCTAAAATTGATGGATAATATTACGTCCCCTGGTCCTGCACCCAGCAAAGCTTAGCCAGACCATTGAATCTGCTCCAGTATCTTCAAAACACTTTATAAATATTACTAGTTAATTAAGCTCTTGTGTTTAAACCAGCTCTTACCAATGTAGTTCTTTGACATAGCCACTTCTTTTACTTCAATGTGAACAGAACCTCTTGGAATTTGAATCACTTCCATGTAGCCTAAAAGGTAAAGTAAACCTTATTTATTATTATTACCTGGATGAAACTAGAAATTCATAAATTATGCTTTGGATTCAAATGTACCTGAACATTGCCTGTCACGCCAGAGAACAGAGAACTCTTTAAATCTCAGAGACAAATGTGAAAAACAATAGCAAGAATTTAACATGCAGCCATGAATTTCTCCTTTCTACATATTAATAAAGTTCTTCATAAAATGTTTCAGAATTCACTGATTAATTTATACATTGGCTGTGAAATACTAATATATTTTCTTCCATGTTTTGAACTTTCAGTTAGGTTCCATGTGGGTACAACAGTCCACCTTCATACAGTGAATCACAGGATAGGGAGTGATCTATATCTGCATACTTACCTCCTCTGGGCAATGAATCATTGAAGAAACCTTCAATGGCTTCACATGTGCTACCATCTCCTCCACACACACGGCATCTGTCTTCCTTTGCATCAGATCCCAAAATATTATCACAACCCACATGCTGAGAACAGATAAGGATAGAACAAATATTACTGCAGGCAGGAGGCTTCTTGGATCATTACCTGAAAATACTGAATATTTTCTCAAGAGATTTCTTCCTAAGTATCTGAGATTTAGTTCTCCCATTTGCCTACCTCACTTTGAGTGGCCCATATCATAAGAGGATTTTCACTTATCAGAAAAGGAGACTCAGAAATCAGAGATGATGCAAATTTAGTTTATAGATAATAAATAATTTGTGCTCCTATAGTGCTTTTCATAGGAGAATGTCACAGTATTTTACAAACATTAATGTACTACACCTTAACACAATTATTATTTAATATCTAGACAGTGTCCCCAAATGTTCTAATTTTCCTCTACCTTTGGTTTCTCTAACAAAACACTGTTTTCTATGTGTCCCTTGAATGGTTGCTTTAAAATAAGTTTTGTGGTGTTTTTGTTTCTATAAACCTTTACACCTTCACAGACCATCTTCTCACATCCCACAGAAAAGTAATACTGCTAAATTTGTGACATCACAAATATTTTGATAACAACAAACTCATATAAAAGCTTAAATATGTGAGTTCACTGCACACTCAACCGGAATGAAAGACTGAGCTGGATGCAGAGAGAGCTTCTGTATAATCTGGACTTGATTCTCTCCTGCAACCAAGCTCCAGCATTAGTTATACAAAAATACATTTATCCCACATTACCACCTGGAAATAAAATGCCAAGAAAACAGCAGCTGATAGGATTGGAAGAACTGCTGTGAAGAGTGAGGAAGAGAAGGGAGCTATTAAAATGTACAGGTGGTATATTATGTAGAGGGGATATCCATGCTTGATTTAAGGATTCACCTCAGCCAGAGAATGGGAGAAAATATATGCTGGAAAGGATAGAACAACTTAATAACAGAGGACAAACTGAACAGAGGACAACTGCAGCTTTACACTTCTTCAGATGATTATATAATACAAAGAAGAATCAAATGATCTCCAAAACAGAACATAAGGCAGCCACATGAACATACTGACAAAAATGTGATTTTTCTACCATCTTGTTTATAAATAATACAGATATGATCACAGAAGTTAAAGTTTCAAAATGTTTTCACTCCTAGGTAAATGAATACAATCATATAAATTTTGACTTTCTTACTGCTTACAAAAAGTAAAACAGAGATCTGACTAACCTCTGGTTCCTTATGTAGTCCTCTACTGGGAATAAATCTAATCTCCATTTCTGCTCATTTACTAAATAATACCTCAACTGTAAGAAAATGCAAACCTCCTAGTTTTAATTTATATTTTTCTTGCAATTGTGTGAAAGATTTTACTTCAGTTTTATCAAATACGTTCCCTTGTATTTTAATCCTGATGGGGCCCATTTTTGTGGAATTACGTGTAATATCTGGCATAGTCAGTTTTAAAATAATCATCAAAAGTATTAGCTGTTTTCTAGCATCTTCACATATTTTAGCATTCTGGAATAGTATTTATTGTGATTTTTTTTTGTCTGATCTGTGATTTGGTTTGCTAACACATGGCAAATCTTTGGTGCTAATTGTGTTACCTTTCTTAGAAACTATTTGATCTCATCATCTTTGATTCAATCATAAAAAAAATCTGTAGGCCTTGGTTCCACAAAGCACTTAAGATTGCACTTAACTTTAAGCATGTGAATAGTCACAAAGAAGTCAGGGGTTTTTTAAGTCAATAGCACTACTCCTATGCTTAAAATTAAGCATGTGCTTAAGTGTTTTGCTGAACTGAGGTTTTATTGGAATGAATAGCAGGGGCATCATTTGCAATCTGGGCCTCCGCAGATTTTTCATAGGTCTATATGCTCCATTAGGTCTTTCATTTTTTGCCTGCACTTCAGATTTTGCAGGATATAATATCATGGTATAACGTTCTATAGTCTGACATAACTTTGCCCCTCCCCCATTTTTTTTTGAAATGGCATCCCCGATGAATAGTAGTATAACCATAAATGTGGAAGTTACATGATATTTAAGAAAGAAAGCACTAATTGCCAAATTTATGGTTATACTACTGTTCATTCCAAAAAGGCCTCAGTTCAGCAAAGAAGTTAAGCACATGCTTTTCATCGACTGGTCGCTACAGTTACTGATCCTCCAACAGACACCAGAGATTAGGAGAAGCCAAAAGAGACTAAATAAAGGATTCTAATTTAGTCTTGCAATAGGGTGGCTTGCCCCTTAGGGGTTGGAGGCCTAGGGCCAGCAAACACTAATTAATGAAGGAACTGCATCAGCCCATCTGTGCTGTGTTGACAGTCTTGATGGGGCCTGATGGAGGACAGCTGATTCCCCTCTAAAGGGCAGCAGAAAGGTGTAGAGAGGATAGAAATGTTAGGAAGCTACGGTAGACACTGCAGAGAAAGAGGAAAGACTCCTAAAAGGATAATCCTCAGACCAGGGGAGTTGTATCCCAGGAGGACTGCTAGAGCAAAAGGAAGTCAAAGCCTGAGCTGCAGTCAGGAAAAGTCTGGGAATAGTGGCTGAAGTGTAACCCAGCTCTGGGAATAAGGGCTGGGGGGCTCCCCACCTAAAGGGAAAGAGATATGGAACATTTTAAATAACGTGGACTGCAGTTCTTAAGGGGCTTTGAAGAGGGGGAAACAGAGGCAGGATGTGTCAGAATGACCTCTGGCCATAAGGGGGTGCTCTGGAGGTGACTGCCCTGATTACAAGACTGCTGCAATTTCTAATGAAAGCTTATTGCAACTCATAATAATTTGCCTCATATCTGCAGTCTTCCTTTCCCTTGTCTCAGGCTCCCTGCTTATGTAAGAAATTAACTTTTATTGTCAACAATCCTTTATCTAGTTTAAAAAAAATACTGCAACTAAAATGCTATACAAAATTACTGCTGATAAATACTAGACAATATGAAGCAATCCCTAAATGTAGTATTTATTAAAAGATGCAACCTTGCATTCTCCATTGATACAGATATCCAGCGAATCAGCATTGCACTGAGTTCCATCAATTACTGCGGGGGCACGTTCAGTGTAAAAATTGTAACCTTCAGCCAAGCAGTTTAATGCACATGGTTTAACCCCTCCTAAACAAGCAAAACAAAGAAAAAATTAATGGACAGTTCCTAAAAAGGTCAGAACCAATTTTAAAAGCATATACAAAATCAGACTGGAAATGTATAGTCTCTTCTCCCATCTGAATACAGACAGATTTATAAGTTTTCTTTAATCCTTCCAAGTAACTTCTCTATTTGATTCCTTCTCTCTAAAAAGATTACTTCAGCTTATAGCAAAACAGGTGAATTAAGGTGAAAGGTGAGTTAAGGTCAAAGAGTCTTTAATAATAATAATATCACCCTAATGCCTGCTGAACATTTGAAAATACATAAAGATGTTCTTTAAAAAGCACTAACAGTAGCATAGCAATTGTTACTGTACTTTCAAGTTTTGAAATATAGTAAAGTTCACAATATGCCTAATAAAATTAACAATGTTTTGAGATGTAGGACCTGAATTTAAAGTGAATTTAACCTGCCCTCCCTTTTCTTGAATGCTTATAATTCCGCTGGCTCAATTTTTTCAAGAGGATATTTAGATGTCTAATTACTTGACTTGTAGCACAATCCAGTAATTGGATGTTTAGGTGCCCTCATTTAATCAGCAAATAACTGCCAGGAGGGCCTGATTTTTACAAGCACTTCTGAGAGGTGCAAGATGCCCTCAGCAACAACTGACGATACTGGGAGGTAAGGATCATAATTATTTGTAAGCACAAACTGTGAGCACAAAAATACCTAATTTTTTAAAAATTAGGCCATAGAAACTACCTCACACACAGCACCAAAAAGGATCCCTAACAATTATATAATAACAAGGCACTAAACACAGCTCTTGAGTTCAGTTTTTCAGATGTGTGGAGAGTGGGCAATGAAGAAAATATACAGCAAAGATTTCCATTCTTATTTCACTATTACTAGCTAGCATGGAATAGCAATAATATCATTAATTAGGTCACTTTTCCTTTGTTTTTTATGATAGGATAATGAACAGAAATATCCTGCTTAGCAGTTTGAAGGCTTACATTCAAAATGTCCTGAACAGGACAAAGCTTTCAGTATATTTTTAGGTTAATGGATAGCACTCCTAATTAGGGCTGTCAATTAATCAGATAACCTCATGCAATTAACTCAAAATTTATCGCGATTTAAAAAAATAATCACGATTAATTGCAATTTTAATTGCACTGTTAAACAATAATGGAATAGCAATTGATATTTATTATAAATATTTTGGATGGTTTTCTACATTTTCAAATACATTGATTTCAATTATAACACACAAAGTGTACAGTGCTTACTTTATATTTTTATTACAAATATTTGCACTGTAAAATGATAAACAAAAGAAATAGAATTTTTCGATTCTCCTCATACAAGTACTGTAGTGCAATCTCTTTATCGTGAAAGTGCAACTTACAAATGTAGAGGGTTTTTTTTGTTACATAACTGCACTCAAACAAAACAAGGTAAAACTTTAGAGTCTACAAGTCTACTCAGTCCTACTTCTTGTTTAGCCAATCGCTAAGACAAACAAGTTTTATTTACATTTGCTGGAGGTAATGGTGCCTGTTTCTTATTTACAATGTCACTTGAAACTGAGAATAGGCATGGCTCTTTTGTAGCTGGCGTTGCAAGGTATTTACATGCCAGGTATGCTAAAACATTTCTATGCCCCTTCCATGCTTCGGACACCATTCCAGAGGACATGCTTCCATGCTGATGACGCTCGTTTTAAAAAAATAGTGCATTAATTAAACTTGTGACTGAATTTGGGGGAGAATTCTATGTCTCCAGCTCTGTGTTTTACTTTTCTTCTGCCATATATTTCTTGTTTTATAGCAGTCATGGATGATGACCCAGATATGTTCTTGGTTTTAAGAACATTTTCACTGTAGATTTTAAAAAAACAAAAAGTAACCGTGTGAGATTTTTAAAGATAGTTACAGCACTCAACCCAAGGTTTAAAAATCTGAAGTGCCTTCCAAAATCCAAGAGGGATGAAGTGTGGAGCATGCTTTCAGAAATCTTAGAAGAGCAACACTCTGATGCAGAAACTACAAAACCCAAACCACCAAAAAAGAAAATCAACCTTCTGCTGGTGGCATCTGACTTAGATGATGAAAATACACATTCGTTGATCCGCTCTGCTTGGGATCATTATCAAGCAGAACCCGTCATCAGTATGGACACGTCCTCTGGAATGGTAGTTGAAGCATGAAGGGACGTATGAATCTTTAACGCATCTGGCACATAAATATCTTGTGACACTGGCTACAACAGTGCCATGTGAATGCCTATTCTCACATTCAGGTGACATGAATTAGAAGCAGGCAGCATTATCTTCTGCAAATGTAAACAAACTTGTTTTGTCTGAGTGACTGGCTGATCAAAAAGTAGGCCTAAGTAGACTTTGTTTTGTTTTTGAGTGCAGTTTTTTTTTGTACATAATTCTACATTTGTAAGTTCAGCTTTCATGATCAAGAGATTGCACTACAGTACTTGTATGAGGTGAATTGAAATATTTTTTTTTCTTTTTTACAGTGCAAATATTTGTAGTAAAAAAAAATAAAGTAAGCACTGTACACTTTGTATTCTGTGTTGTAATTGAAATAAATATATTTGAAAATGTAGAAAACATCCAAAAATATTTAAACGGTATTCTCTTATTAACAGCATGATAAATCGTGATTAATTTTTTTTTATCACTTGACAGCCCTACTCCAACTGATTCTTAGTTGAAGAGGTATTGAAACAGTTGGCAGATGGGACAGACTAGAAAAGTGGTAAATAAAGAAAAGAACAGGTCACTAAGACAGAGAGAACCGGATTACTTAGTACTCTGGGCACAAGCAGACAATATGCCTTTCAGAATGGCTAAATGTAAAGTCATAGTTAAGAACCAAGATTGTAGGCTCTATTATGCTGGGGGTGGGGGGAGGAAACTCTATTTTGGAAAGCAGTGACCTGAAAAAGACTTGGGGGGCGGGGGCGTCATGGTGGAAAATCAGCTGAACATAAACTCCCAATGCAAAAGTGTGGCCAAAAGAGTTACTACGATCTTGAATGTATAAATGGGAACACTGAGAAGTATAGAGGTTATATTACCTCTGTATTTGGTACTGGTGTGACTGCTACTAGAATTCTGTGTCCAGTTGTTGTGTCCACAATACAAAGATATTAAGAAATAGGGGAGGCTTCAGAGAATGACTAACCGATTGGAATACATGCCTTAATAGAGCTAAATAAATTGAGCTCCTTAACTCTGTCTGTACAAAGAGAAGGTTAAAGGGTGATTTGACCAGTATATAAGTACTTACCTAGGAAACAAAAATTTGATAAAAGGGCTCTTTAATCTAGTGGACAAGATCCAGTGGCTGGAAGCTCAAGCTGGACACATTTAGACTAGAAATAAGGTGACATTTTTCTAAGAGTGAGGGTAATTAAACAGCGGAGCAATTTACTGTGGGTTATGGTGTGTTCTTAATCTCTAGAAATTTTTAAATCAAGATTGTATATTTTTCTACAAAGACATGCCCTAGTTCAAATGAGAATTAATTCAGGGAAGTTTTATGGCCAACATTATCCAGGAGATAAGACTAGATGATCACAGTGGTCCCATCTGCCTTTATAATCTGAGTAGGATCATAGGAAAAATCAGACAATTAACTTCCTAGACAGGGAAGTTCTGCTGAAGACTTGCTATTTAAACTTGAGATCAAATAGAAAAATATTGTTTAACCAGACATTCTGGTTTTTGTTTTTTTGTTGTTTTTTTTTAAAAAAACCCACCTCCTATATAAAGGAAGACTGAATCAGCTACAAGATAAAACCAAAATCTGCACCCTGCCCTAATCCTGTCATTCAATGTTTGTTTCAAGTATGGGCAAAGCTACAAAATCATGCCTATAAGATGATGAAAATGTAGAAGCAGAAAAAACATATTATACATGCTTAAGCTTGAAAAAAATTAAATCCAATTCTTTACGTGACAATTGTATCACATTCTTTAAAGCCAGCAAGGATTTTCACTAGATAGCTAAGGCATTATTAAGGGTATATAATAGTCAAAGCTGAAATCAAATAATGTTTATACATTATCATAACTCCAGAATACAACATCACGAATATACTGCCTGTATCCTAATTGAGTGAAATTCTCCTCTCGGTCATGCCAGTGTAATCTGGAGTAACTGAGAACAGAATTTGGCCTACTATTTTTATAAAGCAAATCCTTAGACAAGATCTCTGTCCCCTAGAGTCAACAATGGAGGGCCAGATCCTGTGTCACTTTAGTAGCCAAAATGACTGCAAAGCTAGCTAAACTTTTGAAAGTATAAAGTTGACGGAGTGGCACTGACTGGATGAAGGAGGTAGGTCAGGAAGTTACTGGCAATCAAACAGAAACTGAAGCAGACCAGAAGTTGCTCTAATCTGTGCCGGAGCTTCACCGGCCCAAGGATAGACCCAAGATTAGGGACAGCAAGTGTGGGAAAGTCAGCATAAAGTAAGGACTGTTTACTGACAATTAGCCCTATATCTAAATCAAAAGACCATCCTTCTCCATCTCTGCTTTTTCTTCTAAGGAGCAAAAAAGAGGAAAAGAAAGAAACGGTGGGACAGATCCTTGACTATGGATGAAGAACAAACAGCACAAGTCAGGAGAGAAGAAGATGCAAAGCTCATCTTTGCATTCTGCCAGTCATGGGACCACTCTGTGCAGAGCTGATCCCATGAAGTAAATTAGAGCAGCTGAAGACTTCTTTAACTTATGTCAGTTGCTAACTGCCACAAGAAGCTGAAAGTGCAGAGTAGAGGCACCCATGATTGTGTTTCTACTGCGACAGTTAACATGTAAAGCAGTGTAGATACCACAGCTCACTGCTCTGAATTTGGTTTTAGTAATATCATCAGCTCTTAAGGCTCAGAGATACACACTTAGAGGCTCGAAATTAGATCTTGGGATGTAAAAAATATATTATTTATATATATCTTCAGTTTAGCTTTGAGTAATCCTGGCATTCTCCCAATGCAATTAGTGTAATTTATTTGCAAATTATTCTATTAATTTATCTACATTACATTCTGTAGCATCCACAACTCCCAATCAGGATTGAGGCCCAGTGTACTAGATTTTGTACAAACACATAGGAAAAGACATTCCTTGTCCTAAAGAGCTTACCTTTTGTCTGCTTTGATCTTTTAGTTTGTAAGGGAAAGGCATACAATATACAAGCTAACTGATCAGCGTGATGATAGGCACACAGCTGGCATAAACTAAATCTAACAAATCTTTCCCAAAATGGAAAAAAAAAATCTCGCACAAATAGCTATGTTGAGCACAGTACAGATGCTCAGGGGAACAAAACTGTCCTTTCCCACACAATGGAAGCTGTTGTAGCTCAATGGCTTTTATGTACACACACACCATCCAGGATGGTGGAGTTCCAGGTAGGGGAACTCTATTGGGACTTTTATACTGTACACCTCACTGCAGTGTCCAAGTGTAGTAGTGGATCACCCACCCATGTCCAGTCTCTGCATACTGCTGCTAAGGGAGTTGATGGGGAAAGGCTTTAAATTATGAAGTGGTGCATTTTTCTTGCATAGCACCCCCTGTCACACATTCAATATGTCAACACCCCAATATGGCCCTTCCATTGATATGCCCGTTAGTGAATTTTGTATTTTAAATTAATGGGTCAACAGATGGCTACTGAAAATTCAAAGTTCAAGATTAGTCAACTGAGTGTTTTCAGAGATGTCACATTTATATCTCTGCCAAGCTACCCATTACCTCCAGTGTAGGGCTTCCAGTTATAATACTTTCCCCGGAAGGGCATATTGTCAAAGTCTGCACACTGTTTTTCTCGAAAATCACGGGACCCTGAAGGACACGGCTAAAGTAAAATTAAAATAAAAATGTATTAGACATTATCATTAATATAAAAAGGACATGATTATATTACTTACAAATAAAATGGTCCTAAACTACATTATGTTATCTCACTGCTTTATTTTGTGGCTCTGATTCTGACGCTTGCTTTATTGTTTTACAACTGGTATTCAGAATGAAGTGTCTATTTTGTAATCTTAGGCTGGCATGAACTAACTTAAACATAGTTAAGTGTTACAACAGTTTCCATATAACTTTACACTCAGAATCATGTCACGGTTCACTTTGCAATCAATCCATCAGGTATCTCCTTATAAACACACACAAAAACCAACTGAAGAAACTAAAACACAAAATCTTTTTGGTGACAGATTCAGGCTCAGTTGCCATAGCTGTTCTTAGGTATGCATTTAAGGGATCAAGAAACAGATTTGTAACATCACATTAAACACTCAATTGCAGTTTGAAGATCTACTATTGTTCACTGACTAGCTTTGACAAAAAACATTTTAGGTCTAAGAATGAGACAGGACAAGGTTTAGTCCCAATTCTAAGCACCTTCCAAATTTAAAGAATTTGGAATCTCTATTTACATTTAACCTACTAACTTCTCACAATCAATTACTGAGACCAGACATGTATTAAATAGCTTTCTCATCTAGGGCACTGTTGGCGATGTAGAAGACTGTGTTTTCTCCAAGGAAGAATTACAGGAACAATATAATTCATTGCTATTACTTACACTTTTTTGTCTATGCAACGTTTAGGTCCAAAATAACAAAGTCAACTTATTGCTAACCTCTGAATTTAACATTGCAAGATGATCTTTTCTGAAATCTGTGTAAAATAGCATAGTCTAGGATTATTTATCTTTTGCAATTCTGCAACTACAAGATTTACAAGGTAAGTTAAAACATTTGAAACAGATTAAGAATATTGTCTTTAAGATAGAACAGAAGAACTTTTTTGACAGAAATTTTTAACTGTTAATAAACATTACTGATTTTTATGAGCAGCCTCAGAGTTCATTTTTGATATTTTTACTGGTCTACCTATATTTCTAAACCAGTTTGTGGTGTTCAGAAATCTGAGATGAATTCATTGTGAAAGGGGTTACATAAACAAGTATGCGCAAAAAGAAAAGCAGTACTTGTGGCACCTTAGAGACTAACAAATTTATTAGAGCATAAGCTTTCGTGAGCTACAGAATGCATCCGATGAAGTGAGCTATAGCTCACGAAAGCTTATGCTCAAATAAATTTGTTAGTCTCTAAGGTGCCACAAGTACTGCTTTTCTTTTTGCGAATACAGACTAACACGGCTGCTACTCTGAAACCTGTCATAAACAAGTATGGTAAAACTTACTGTACTATGCAAATATTTACATAATCACCATAACTCTCAGTATATTATAGTTCAAGTTCCTATCATAGAAAGGCCATAAAATCATGACTTGGAAACTAAGCGAGAAGTTTCCTACAAGTTTAAAAATATTTTTAAATACAATAAAATACTGAACATGGCACTGCCCTGTAATTTCTGCACTGTTTCATTTGTAAATTACCCCTCAACCTCTTCCAATCTTCCCTTTAAGAAGATCCCACATCTTTGTTTGCAGTAAGCCTCTGCTATTCACAGAGGCACAACCATCAGGCTACAGCAGTGCCTTCTCTTTGCCCTATGAAACTCCATTCAGCCATTGCTGAGAGTTTAACTGTTAAAATTTGGCACTTGTCTTCTCTAGCTTTCCTCGGGAAAATTCTGGCAGCCTGACAGAATAATAAACAAATATTCTAAGGCTGGGCTCATGCTGCTGCCAAAACAGCAGCAGACACTGTACCAGAGCTGCCAGAGCATTTGTAGCAGTGGGGAGGAGAAAGAGTTGGGCTGAACTCCACGCATATCAGGACCCAGCATACGCCCCTCTCTGAGGGCAATACATGTAGCAGGAACAGGGCCAGGATCACATCCTGTAAACACCACATCCCCTCAGCCTCAGCAGCTGGACCCAGAAGCTGATTTCCTCAATCTCTGGAGATGCCACATGAAGTCAGATCCCCCAGAACTCCTCCAGGGGTGGGAGAAAGAAAGGTAGGGAGGCCTGACTCCACGCAGCAACTTCCTGGTATCAACACATGGCCCAAGCAGCCTATCCTTTTTTTTTTTCTGGGGGCATCACATGGAGGAAGGGGACCTTTAATTCCTAGGACAGGGGAAAGAAGGGGGGTGTCAGGCTAGGCTCTCCACACCCACTGATCACCTGTAGGACCCAGCATCTGGACCTATCTCCACCCCACACCCCAGGCTAACAGCCTTTGCCTGGCGACAGCTAACAAGAGGGCTGGTCTACACTACAGCTGTAAGTCAACCTAAGTTATGCTACTTCAGTTCCATAACTTACGGAACTGAAGTCGACGTAACTTAGAATGACTTACAGCGGCATCTACACTGTGTTGTGTTGATGGGAAACACTCTCCTGCTGACTTATCTTACTCTTCTTGGGGAGCTGGAGTGCAGAAGTTGACAGGGGAGTACTCTGCCATCAACTTAGCGGATCTTCACCAGACCTGCTAAATTGACACAGTTGCATCGATCGTGGTAGTGTCGATCTAGCTGTAAGTATAGACATGCCCATAGTTAGACCTGCTTTTCAAGCGATAGAAGTTGGTGCTATGTTGCTGAACATTCAGGATTCAAAACCTGTTCAAGATTGAGAGGTTGTCACAGTTGTGCATAATAGAATTTCTCTTTACCTTTTTCCTTAAAAGACTATTTAGGAAATTACATACAAAAAAACTGTTAAAACAATGGCATTTAGGTTGCAAAATCAAGCACTTAAGTTAGGAAATGACAATTTTACAGTTGCCTGTGCAGCCTTAATTCTGCCTCTGCATATACATTGTGATACTATCTTACATATTACTTTTTTCCACAGACCCCGCCTTATTCAGTGCACAGGATGGAAACATGAGAGGACATATTATGAATACATGGGCAACAGTAAATCTGACATTTCCAAACTTTAGTGTGCTTGACTTTGCAACCTAAATTATGTCATTTTAACAGGTTTTTTGTATGTAATATGTATACATACATATATCTGGTTTATCTCTAAAGATAGAAAAACACATCACCTGAAAAGTACAATCCCAAACTTTGAGGGGAAGTGAGAGAGAATTATATGAATGATAAATTGAAAAAACTTGTAAGTAAAATTGCCACTCTTTAAAAATAGCATTCTGACAGGATTTCCCAACCAAAACACAGAGACTGGCTTCAACTCTACAGTTATCACCTGTGCTGGATTGACTTGGATACAAACTGAGTGGGTATTGACCTGGATGCAAACAGAGCTCCTTCAGCTCTGACCTGCATGAACATTAGTACAGCTGCACCATGAATAAATGATTGACAGATTCATAGATTCTAAGGCCAGAAGAGACCATTGTGATCATCTAGTTAACAAAGGCCATAGAACTTCCCCTTATGATACTATCACCTCTGAGGTCACCTCAGTTATAAACCTGAATGACTGGAGTAATTTACTCACATATACTGCCACACTTAAAACCTCTGAGTTGTTCTCCAAATATTGCACTTGGAGAAGGGTATCTGGAGACTTCAGTACAATACAGAGAAGCCCAGAATCAGTCTTTGATAGTGGTGTAATGAAGTTCTGCTCTTTTTGTGTTTTCTAGTTTTTGGTACTGCTGCAGTTTTAATGACTAATTTCTAGAGGAGTAAAAGCTCAATAACATTGACTTTATGCAATGACATAACAAAGGTGTCAAAGCCACGATATAAAAGTGAAAAGAAAAGGAGTACTTGTGGCACCTTAGAGACTAACAAATTTATTAGAGCATAAGCTTTCGTGAGCTACAGCTCACTTCATCGGATGCATTTGGTGGAAAAAACAGAGGAGAGATTGATATACACACACAGAGAACATGAAACAATGGGTTTATCATACATACTGTAAGGAGAAAGAAAAGGAGTACTTGTGGCACCTTAGAGACTAACAAATTTATTAGAGCATAAGCTTTCGTGAGCTACAGCTCACTTCATCGGATGCATTTGGTGGAAAAAACAGAGGAGAGATTTATATACACACACACACAGAGAACATGAAACAATGGGTTTATCATACACACTGTAAGGAGAGTGATCACTTAAGATAAGCCATCACCAACAGCAGGGGGGGGAAGGAGGAAAACCTTTCATGGTGACAAGCAGGTAGGCTAATTCCAGCAGTTAACAAGAATATCAGAGGAACAGTGGGGGGTGGGGTGGGAGGGAGAAATACCATGGGGAAATAGTTTTACTTTGTGTAATGACTCATCCATTCCCAGTCTCTATTCAAGCCTAAGTTAATTGTATCCAGTTTGCAAATTAATTCCAATTCAGCAGTCTCTCCTTGGAGTCTGTTTTTGAAGCTTTTTTGTTGAAGTATAGCCACTCTTAGGTCTGTGATCGAGTGACCAGAGAGATTGAAGTGTTCTCCAACTGGTTTTTGAATGTTATAATTCTTGACATCTGATTTGTGTCCATTCATTCTTTTACGTAGAGACTGTCCAGTTTGGCCAATGTACATGGCAGAGGGGCATTGCTGGCACATGATGGCATATATCACATTGGTAGATGTGATGTAGATATAAAAGTGAAGACTTTTGCTTTGATGATGCAGACCACTTCAGAGTAAGTGGTAAGAGAAATCTGCTAGGCTTGAAGAGATGAATGGATCTATTTCGACATGGGAACCTGCTGTCAGTGAATTTAACCAGGTCAAGGAACTCATCTCAGGATCCTACTTTAAGGCTGAATCCTTTTAAATACCCTTGATAGATGTCAGCTGAATTTAGAGTCTTCAGGTGCTCGCCTTCAAGCTCAGTGATATTGATTTACAATATGACACCTGCATCTTGCTGTACTCTAAAGCACAAGATACAGGGACACCAGAACGGGAGGGGCCAAGGGACCAAAGGGCCATGGTCCTCTCACTTTTTGAAACGGGCCCTGCCCCTGTCCCTGCCCCTACTCTTCCCCACAAGGCCCTGCTCCCCGCCCCCAGCCAGGACAACAGCTGTAGAGCCACAGACTCTCCACCTGCCCGTGGTGGGGGGGCCGAGAGCAGCCCCCATCCTGTGTCCCAATCTCCGAGCCCCCCTCCCAGGGCAGGTGGAGGGTCTGCAGCTCCCCACAGCTGCCCAGGTTGCTCTTGCCATGGCCGGGCTGCGGCTCTAAGACCCTGTCCCACAGCTCTTTCATTCTGTACATGATTGCCACAAACAGCTGTGAAAATATGCAGAACTCTTTGGACCAGTTGAAGGAGAAAGCCAATGCTGTTCTTATGTCCAGAGTGTGCAGCTGCTCCTCATCTTTATTCAAGTGAGGCTTTGGGAAGAACTGTTACATGGATTCCATTTCTCATAGCACTTTATAAATGAATTTTTGATTAAAAGTCCTGAGACTTAGGGAAATATGTATATATTTATAACAGTTACTGAGATGGTTGGTGATAGGAAATATATTTCTGATTACTGTATTCTTTCTATCACCTTTTTGTTTCCAGTATTCATTAGCTCTTTTCTGCTGATCTCAATGTTTCTATTAGCAGATGTCTTCTCAATTGAAAAGTCAAATATTGTTCTGAAAGTCTTTAAGGAATCTGTCTAGTAGGAGTTGAGTATGCTGATTTCAAAGAATGAAAATGGTCAAAGGAAAGGGCAGAAGCATTACTTCATTTCTGAATGAAAAATGAAGTCTTAAGAAACTTTTTTTTGTTTATGAATACTAGGAACTTTAAGGAGTAATACTTTTTTAAATTACTTGAGGAGTAATGAATGCTGACACTACACAAAATCCAAACAGAAAGGAAAGGGTACAAACAAATTTTTCATACAAATGATGACAGTTTTGCAGACTCTTAATGTTTACATTAATCAAACATTCTTCTCCTTTTAAAAATTGACTAGCAATAAGGTCCATCATAAATCTTGAAACAATTCTCAAGTCTCAGCAATTTTTGATTTATTTAAACCTTAAAGAAATTACTATATAACAAATGGGTAACACTGATTACCAGAATTATAGTTCTAGTGCAATTTAAATTGCTGCAAGCCTGAATGAACTTATATCCTCCTCATAGTAATATCATTAGAATAATTCTACTTTCATTTACATTGAAAAACAGAACTGAACTATGAATCTTTCAGGACATAAACTTAAACTGTTTAACATTTTCCCCATCTGAAGATTCCCCTGAAAAATCTTGCCAGGTGTAGAGATAAAAGGGGATTCTATTAAAAATTTTAAAATGAGATTGTCAACTTCCAGTTAACATTACAGATCATCACAGTAATAATAATAAAGGGACTGTGCCTTCCCAGGCAGATACCAGATTTATATTCTAGATGTACTGAAGACTGTAGTCTGAATAGCAAAGAGTTACTTTATTACACCACATACTTCTGAAGGTGCCAGTGAGAAAAGGTGAGAATTTAATGAAGACTGACTACTTCATCCCATTGATCCCTTAAACTGAGACTTTAATATGGTGAAAAGATGCCATGAAATACAAAATTTGGATATAAAAAGTTTGGTAAAAAAGTATTTATCTGCAAAGAGCAATAAAGATATGTAGACATAAAAGCTTAAAGAATGCCAAACTTTTTACCAGTGGCATTCTAGCCAATAAATATCAGTGGACTGAATTTTAAGATAAAAAATAAACTGAAGTTGGGCCTGAATTTGCATTGTGAACGAAGCAAAAGACATTAATTCCAAATTTAATATGTAAGTGCAACTGAAGATGTCAGTACAAATGAAATGGCCAGGATATTGAATAAATGAAGAGGCAGAGAAATTAGGACAGAAAAAAAGCAACACAAGTGTAAAAGAATTAAGATAAAGGAAAAGACTCTGAAGAAAGTTAACAGAAAGAGAGAGAAGTATAAAAGGAGAAATCAGGAAAGAAAAATCTGATCGGAAATATGAGTAAAAAATGGAAAGCAGGAAGGATTTAGAAAAAACCTACATGCAATCCATCTCTGAGTTAGAAAAGGCAGAAAGAATGAAATCAAGAATTAAGCAAAGCAAAAATAGTTATGAGAAAATTATGATGATGAGTCACCAGGGTCATTACAGCATCCAGAAGTAAAAAGAGAGAAAGGGGAACAAAAGTCAGTCAGCAAATTCCTCAAAGATACAACAGGCAGATAATAAAGAATGAGTGTAAGAAAGCTGAAAAGCGCTGAATGGTACTGATTTCAAATTAAATGGGGGTGCGGGGAGAATGGGACCAGAGTAGAAAAGAGAAAGCCAGAGAGAAGAATCAAGGGAAAAATCCATGCCACACAATACAATTAAGGCATGTTAAACCATAGTACACAGGGGTTAGTATAGTGAAATCTGCACAGTAGGACATTCTTGTTAGACAATTAGTCTTAAGAAATCACCCTAAAATATGCCCAAATGTATTGAGTACATTCCACTCCACCTTTATTAATGACAACCTCCATTAAGCACTGGATTTTTGTTGGTCTCTCCCAACATTTACTTAAGGCAGGTATTACTATATTTATCTCTCAGAGTAATAAAACGTAATATATATTTCAAAAAGTAATTATATAAATTGCTGTAATCATTCAAACTTGGATTAAAATTTTAGCTACCCTCATAAAATGCCAATAGTTTTTTCCTTTAAAACTAAAATTCAAAGAAGGACAAGAAATTAGTATTAGATATGTGCTTTGTACATTGTTAAGTCCAGCACTAAAAGATTATCTGGGCATTTATGTGTCAGCTCCTACAGGTCTTGAATGCAGGCCCAAGGGAGTCGTGAATTATCACACTCCAATCCTACACCCAGCAGCTCACAGATGGCATGTGGGAGTAGGTCCATGAAGCCCAACTGCCCTAAAACCACTACTCTTTGATTGGGAGAACCCCAAGATTCCTGGCTGGGTTGCAGCCCCTATTTAAGCCAGAGGAAGAAAAAGAATTTGTCTGTAAAACTTGAGCTTCACCCTGCCGTAGACTGCTGGTCTGGTGTTTACCTGTTCCTGCTATATAATCCTGATCTCCTGGTATCCTGACTCTGGGTAACTGCATCCTGGTTCCATCACCCAATCCTGACCTCCAGGTATTCTCATTCTTGGTAACTGGCTCTTGATCCCTGCCCTCTAGTTTGTCTCTTGAGTCTGATCTCCTGGCATGCTAACCCAGCCTGATAGTTAGTAATTGGCTCCTGGCCCCTCAGCCTGTGCCTGATGCTAACCCCTAGGCCAGGCTGTCCATGACCCTGCCCTGACACTATTGCACATGGATTCATTAGAACACCAAGTGCAGGGGAAACAGAGATCTATAAATATAAATGAGAAGTTATGAAGTATAGAAAATTGATAAGGGAATCTAAAGGTATCAGGGGAAAATCCATGGGTGGTAGCACTTACGACATTAAAGAGTTTTTAAATAATATACTAGGAACAAAAGAAATTGTAGAAATTGAATAGGCTCATTGTTAGATGGAGGTAGTAAAATTATTAATAATGATGATGTAGAAAGGGAAGAAGTGTTCAAATATTCAATAAATATTTTTGTCTGTATTTGGAAAGAGGCAGGATACTTACTTTATTACATGAGGATGATGAAATACATTCAAGTCCACTAGTAACTAAGGAGCATGTTAAACATCTTCTGGGGATAAAAAATGTTTAAATCAGCAGGTCTGGATAATTTGCATGCAAGAGTTCTAAAAGAGTTAGCTAGATCTCCCATATCTAACGTGAGTAGCCTAATCACTGGACTACATAGTCAGTCTTGTTCTTTTTCATAAAACATTTCATATGATCTCATTTTTGTCCTGCTGTGGAACAGAAATTTTTTTGAAATAATAAACATTTTCACAGGATGGGAGAACTGCTTCCTACCCAGCTGCAAAACTATAATATAAGGATTAAGAAGATAACCCAGAATCACATAAGGTTCCAAGCAATGACATTGAGGAGGCTTCAGAACCATACAAAAGAATTACAGAAGTCTTCAAGTTTCAGAGTAGCAGCCGTGTTAGTCTGTATCCGCAAAAAGAAAAGGAGTACTTGTGGCACCTTAGAGACTAAGAGCTCTAAGATGCCACAAGTACTCCTTTTCTTTTTGCGGATACAGACTAACACGGCTGCTACTCTGAAACCTGTCGTTATGCAAGGCACTGAATTTAGCCGTATGGAGTGGAAATCTATTAACTTCAAATTTGTTAGTCTCTAAGGTGCCACAAGAAGTCTTCAAGAGGCCACAAGATTAACTATTAAAGTGTTTGATACAGTATTTCAGTGGAAAGATACCATGAGAAAATGAATATTCCCCACACATTTTATTAGAAGTATTAAAGAGGAACCCTATCAGTAAAGGGATCTACTTTCAGATATTTTATATAATTACCTACAATTAAAAGATTTATTAAGCTTTTTCTGAGTTTATTCCTGTATGCCCTCAGATCCAGAACAATTCCAGTTAGATTGTAAATCTAACTAGATTGGGGCAGGGAATGTATACTGCTCTATCAGCACATTGGAGCTCCATTCTTGGTTGGACCTGCTAGGCACTACTGTAAGAAACAGTTACCTACCTTTCCGTGACAATTGTTCTATGAGATGCATTGCACAGGTCCATTACACTGTAGGGGACTCACAAGCAGATTGACCTGGAAGTGGGCACCGAGTCTCTTTGAACTGAATGTAGAATGTAGAACAACAAGCCTAAATATGGCATTTTTCCTGGATTGAAGAGCTATAGTGTAACGTGAAACAAGTGTATTAGAGCATAAGATTTCGTGAGCTACAGCTCACTTCATCTGTAGCTCACGAAAGCTTATGCTCTAATAAATTTGTTAGTCTCTAAGGTGCCACAAGTACTCCTTTTCTTTTTGCGAATACAGACTAACACGGCTGCTACTCTGAAACCTGTGAAACAAGTGTGTGTACTGATGACTCAGTTGACACATTGCAAATGTCCAAATTAGGAACTTGTGCTAGGAAAGCCACAGATGCTGCCTCTGCTCTTTCCAAATGGGCTAGCACTTTAGTTGGTGGAATGACATCAGCCAACTGGCAACACAAATGAATACACTATAAAATCCAAGAGAAAATCCTCTGAGGGTACTAGGTGGCATCTCATTCTGTCTGCCCCACAATGAACAACTGTGATGATGATCTAAATGATTTAGTCTGGTCTAGGTAAAAAGCTAAAGCTCTTCTGATATGTAAAGAGTGGAGCTTTTCTTCATCTCTATGAATATGAGACTTTGGGAAGAAAGTTGGCAATTAGATTGCCTGATTAATGTGAAAGTTGGAAACCATTTTTGTCAGGAACTTCATTTGAGGGCAAAGGTAAACCTTGTCCTTGGTAAAAGACCATACAGGGAGGCTGTGAAACCAGAGCTCTACATGCCAAGGTAATTGCACTAAAAACGCTACCGTAGTAGAGAGGTGGAGTAGAGAACAAGTCATGAATGGTTCAAAAGGTGGTTCCATTAACTTTGCTAATACCAGGTTCAGATACCATGGGGGAATAGGTTCTGGCACCTCTGGGTATATTCTGTCCAGCACCTTCAAAAACCTGAGAGCAACGGGATTGAGGAAAAAAAGTTCTGTTATTCACAGAAGGAAGGAAAGCTGAGATAGCTGCTATATGAAATTTGATAGAGTTAACTGCTAGACCTTGATGTTTCACGTACAGAAAACAGATGGAGGCTTGCTCCAGAGGAACATCTTTCTAGCAGGACCAGATGGAAAGACACTTCTATTTAAGTATTCCTAGTTGAAGGCTTTCTACTATTTAGAATTACTTCTTGCACAGTCTTGAGCAAGTCTTTTCTAATGATGTTAGCCATGAAGCATCCAGGCTGTCAAGTGGAGAACTTGCAGGTTGGCATGAAAAAGGCCGCCATAGTCTTGGGCAATCTGGATCCAGTGGGAGGGACAAAGGAGCCTGATGGACAAGCCTAGCAGGGTCAAGAACTAGTGCTATTGAGGCCACACTGATGCTGTAAGTATAACACGAGCATAGTCTTGTTTGAACTTGGACAAGACTCTGGGCAGTAACGGGACTGGAGAAAAAGCATGCCACAGGGCATTCTTCCATGGCAGCAGGAATGCATCCATCAATGAACCTTAGCTGTGACCTCCTGAGGAAGAGAACTGATGGCACTTTCTGGTCGTCTTTGTTGCAAACAGGTCCATTTGGGGAGTCCCCCACAATTGGAAGATTGATCTGGCCATATCCAGATGATAGGAAAAGGACCTGCTTAGGTCGACACTGCCTTCTGACCCCTGGAAGGTAAGCAACTCTCTTGTGAATGGAATTGGCTATGCAGACTCACAGGAGACTCATCTCCTGGAACAACTGTGTGGAATGCTCTCCTCCTTGTCTGTTATCAGACAATACAGCAACTATGTTTTATGTAAACACAAGCAGATTTTTTTCCCTGAGATCTATAAGGAAGGCTGAACAAAAAGATGGACAGCTCACAATTCTGACATTTATATGAGCCTTCAGATCATGGGAAGACCAAAGACCCTGAGTCTGCAGGAACCCCATATTCTCCCCAACCCAGGGATGATGCATCTGTGACTAAAGTGAGTGCTGGTTGTGGGGGAGAAAAGGGAACCCCTCAGATGGTCTATCCACCAATCCAATGGTAATCATGTCATCCTTAGTACACAAACCTCCATGTCTAGGGAATGACAGCTCAGGAAATACACCAAAGCAAGTCATCCTTGTAGCTTTCTGAGATTCAGTCAGGAGTGCTGCACTACTTCTGTACATGCTACCATGTACCCTAGGAGCCTGAGGCAGCTGCACACTGTAGTGACAGGATGTGCTTTCAGTTGCAGCACTAAGCTCCAATGCATTTCAAACTTTGAATGTGATAGAAAAGTTTTGGCCTTGGACCAGACAATCATCCAGGTAAGGGAACACATGGCTTTCAAAGGAACACTGCTATCACCGCTGACAGGCTGAATGGCACTGTAACTTGGTAATGGAGTCCATTTACCATGAACCAGAGAAACTGCCATTGGTTCTGCAGGATCACCATATGGAAGCATGTGTCTTTCAAGCTGAGGACAGCAAACCAGTCCCTTTGCTCTAGGGAAGGAATGATAGAGGGTAGGATAACCGTGCAGAATTTTATTTTCTTCAGGAATTTGTGTAACTTTCGTAGATCTAAGATAGGCCCGAGACTGCCTTTCACTTTTAGAATAAGGAAATAGCAGGGGTAAAAACCCCTTCCTGAGGAACAGAGGAACTTCCTCTACAGCCCCTATTTGAATAAGGATTGGACCTCCTACTGAAAGATGGTCTTGTGAGAGTGGTCCCTGAAGAGGGATGTGGCAGGAGAGTGGGAAAGGGGAAAAGAAACAAACTAAAGGGTACATCCAAGTTCACTGTGCTTAACACCCACTGATCTGAAGTGATGTCGGACCAAGCACTTAGGAAATGGGGTAAATGATTGGCAAACAGAGAGGTAGAAACAGATGGCACTCTGGGGACTGGCAGCATAGGCACTGACTCTGTGGGTGCTTCAGAGCTCAAGTACCCACGAAAAAAATATAGGGGCTGCTCAGCCCTCACCAACCACACTGGTTCCAGCCTGGGGCTGGCCAGCTGTCCATCGGGCAGGAGGTGCTTGGGAGATGGGGGACAGAGAGGGGGAGTGGCAGGCAGGCCGGGAGGCCTTGGAGGAAGGGGTGGAGCAGGACAAGAAGAGGTGGAGCAAGGGTGGGACTTTAGGGAAGGGACAAAACACCCACCAGGAGAAATACAAGACAGCACCTATGAATGGCAGTCTGTCCTTGAACAACGCATGAAAAACACTTGTGTGGATGAAGCCACTGGACAGGAGGAATTTGCAGCTGAAGAAGAAGGTGGTGGTGGTCACCTCCTGTAATTTCTGACCCTCTTTCTTGGCAGGTCCTGTGACTGAGGCATAAAGCCTAGACACTGAGACGGCATTTGCTTGATCTTCTGTGGTGGAGGAACTGCTGGAATGGGTTCCACTTGCTCAGGCCCAGTCCCAGACCCAGCAACAAGGAGATGTTGTCTCTGGTGCCAGTGGGGGAGTAACACCACAGTAACACCACAGTAACACCAGAAAGTTCACTGGCATGGTCCTCCGGCCCATAGTTGACTGAGCCATTGCCCCTGGGTAGGTGAGACCCAAGGTTTTACGTAAGTCTCTGACAGTGAATGGATGCCCTGTCTCAATTGAGACACATAGAACCAACATCCAAGTCTGAAAAAGATGAAAACTCTTAGATCTCTTATAATATGAGAGCAGACTCCATTGGTGCCAGAGAAAGATAGCCCAGAGATGGTAGTGCAAATGAAATCATCGACAGCTTCCACCTCAATGGTATCAGCTTCCTTGGTAAGGAAAGCTGATTGCAACAGCACCCTGAGTTGCCAAGGGTCCCGAGTAGGGTCCCTAGTCTCCAGTACCAGATGGAAGCCTTCCTGTACTACCAGGGAAACCAATACTGAGTGCTTATGTAGCTCTCTAGCAGCTGCATATGCCTCCAGGGTTGACTGTACCAGCATTGTCTCTTGGGTTTGTAGTTTCTCCAGAGCATCGTCTCAATGAACCTAGCACTTTTTGCTGTGCTGTAAAAGGACCTCATTTGTAGTTCTGAGATCTAAAAGAGACTGTACATCATGAAACAATATGGCCTCATGAATAGGGATGGAGAAGCAGGGGGAGAGGCCAGTCTGTAACTGGATGGTGTAACCCAGTTCCACAGTGTCTAGAACCCAATGACCATTAGTTATGGAGTTCCGGACCCTGTGGTAAAGGTACAACCATTTCCCAAAGGGAAGGGATGCGTTGGGAAAATCCTGATTGACAGATACTCTGCTCTCGACAAAGGAGTCAAAACAGCTGCTTTAAAGTAGAACAGACCTGAAGCAGACAGCCCATTGAGGCACATGCTGAAAGTGTTCTCCTTGGAAACTTGTGTTTTTTGAGAGAGTCAGTCTGTTGGGACTGGGAAGAAGGCTGCCTCTAAATTATGTTGAACCCTGCATTGCCTCCTTTTTGGGACTGGTGTATACACCTCTAGAAATGAAGCATTGTCCTGGGAGCCCTTGAGAAAATGCAACACTTTGTCAGTTTTTGTCTGCAGAAAGCTTGCACCCCTCAAATAGCAAATCCTCAGTGGTGTTTTGAACCTCCTTAGGGATGATGGATGCCAGGAAGATCTCTGCATAGATATGGCTATCATCATCAAGCTGGATGCTGTATCCACAGCATTAAGTGCCACCTGTAAGGATCTTCTCCTACCATGGAAAAGCTTCAGCTACCAAAGTCTTTAATTCCTCTCTCAATTCCTGGAGGAGTTTGTTGGAAAATTTGGTCATGGAGTACCAATTAATAAAAACGTATTTTGACAGCATTGTATACTATATGCATTTGTAGGCTAGATCTTGTGTAAGCCTTCCTACCAAAGAGGTCTAGCTTTGGGCTCTTTGTCTTTGGGAATGGATTTGAACTATGCCCCTGCCTTGATCTATGATTCCCCATGGCCACAATCAGGGAAAAAATATTTTAATATGGCATTTGATATCAGCAATCCACCCTTTTCAAGGAAAGTGTCAGGGAGGAAGATGTTTGTACAAACAGTCTGGCAGGGTTGAGCAGCACCTTGTTTACAGGTAATGCTATCCTATCCAGTCTGTAGAACGTCTAGTAGTTTGGGGAAGTTCCCTAGAACCACCTCTGCTTGTCTGCCCAGTGGCAATGAGACCCTCCACATAAGATCCTGAAAGGCCTTATAATCATCTGGAAAGGATGATTCAGGCACTAGTGTCTCATCAGATGAGGAAAATTAAATATGTGGACACGTGCTCACCTTCCTCTTCTATAATCTCATTGGAAGGATCCAACTGGTGACAATCTCAGGCATTGGAGGTGGTATAGTGTCTTTCTGGAGGTGGAGTCAATGACCTGGGCTGGGAGTGGAGGCTGACTCTACCCTGGTAGCTTGAGGGATGCCACGTGGTGTCCAACAGTACCAAGATGGGTAACAGTAAGGTATTGGGGACAAGCTGAGGACCCAGGAGAAAAGTCCCTTGTCATTGACTGGAGCTCCCAGTGAGGAGTGCTCTCCTGGAGTAAGAGGAGGCAAGAATTTGAATCTCTGACACCTGGCCGGAGAAGCCTTTCTGCTCTGGAATTCAGGGGAAGAAAACAAATATTCCTTGGCAGAGGCAGTGCAGTACCAGTCAGAATGCTTGGCTGCTTGGAAAGTCTATGTGGTACTGTAGAAATTGATGGTCACAGGGCTGGCAACAAAAAGCACAGCTTGTTGCAGAAAGGGAAAATCTGTTTCCAGGAGGCAGAGCAGTCCCTGACATCTATGCCTACTGGGGGTTGGCGGGTGATGGGACCCGTAGTAGGAGTACCTCCACCATCAGCACCTCGTGTATGAATATTTAAAGCATCAGTACCACAGCCATTGGCACAGGAGCTTTAGTGGTCAATGCTACTGGTGTTGAAAACAACTTAGATGATAGTGTGGAGCAATGTTCTTGGGGCCTTGCCTCAGTACTGGAGGGCTTATGGGGGCCGGTATCCACTGAAATACACCAGCTGGCGTTCTTGTGAGAGGTCGAGGAGTTCTTCCTGACTCTCAGCTCAGTCTTCTCTTGAAGACAACTGGAAAACTAGCTGTCTTAAAAGAGAGCTCCAGGAAAGGAGCGCTTCTCCATGTTGCTTCTCCGTGTGTGTCTTCAAGAGCTTTTTCCTCTTGTGGGAATCCAAAGAAGCAGTTGGAGAAGGTGGAGCACTTTTGAAGGAGCATTTTTCTTGTTCAGCTCCAGATTGGCCTGGAGCTGAGCCTATATGCATGGATTTCTCTATTTACTCCAGTAAGTGTGCCTGACAAGATTTCCATGTCCTTATTCTAAATGGTACACCTGTCCCTTACATGCCTTTCACCTAGAGAAAGGAGGCAATGGGCAAAGCAGCCTGATATGAAGGGCAATGTTGAAATCCTTGGATTTCTGCATAGTAATGCCGTACCAGAGTAATTCCCTAGGAACAGAAAAGTTTTCTCACCTGGGAATAAACAAAGGAAACTCTAAAAATTTAACACTAACCCTAAAAATTATCTACATATTAGAAAAGTACTGCTAAGCTAGAAAAGACTGTGAGCTCAAGGCATAAGAGAGAGCCCCAACTTGTAGCCTTGTGGGTAGAGGGGGGTAAAGGAACTGATGGTGGCTCAGGGCTGTCAGGCGCTGCCTCCAGTAATCATACCTAATGGCTGGAGAGTAGGTTGCAGCTAGTGTAGGGTTGGGCCTGGGCCAAGGGTGGCGCTGGAATCAAAACCAAGATCAGAGTCCATAGACAAACCTGGATCAGATATGTCGCCAGAGTCCAGTGCAGGCCAAAGGTTGAAGTCGGGCAGTCAGAGTCCGAGAGCTTGGGGAGGATCAGGAGCGGGACGCAAGGCTAGAGCAGATCAGTGACAGGGCTGGAGTAAGGCTGGAGTAGGGCAAGGATGATACTGGGACAGGACTCAGGCAAGGCTGGGGCAGGAGCAGCCTGAGAGTCTCAAGGATCTGGTGAAGGGCAAGGCAGCAGGAGAATTCCTGGCCAGGTGGCGCTGTTTCTCAGTCTGATCTGCAGCTCTGGTGGGGTTGTGAAAAATACCTGAGCCTGCGGGTTATCTGACCCAGGCTCTGCTCAGCGATAGGTTGCTGCTGCATGCCTGAGTGCAGACTCACCATAGCAGTTGAGTGAGCAGCCCTGGTTTGGCTCAGAGTTTGCCCCACAAGAGCAGCTACACCCTTTATGCCCTCAGTTGGAGGGACAAGGACACACAGGATGCATGAGCTAACCAAGTGGATACTGTAGCTAAAATCTCTGACTTGAGTGTACTGGGCATGCATACATCTGAAGTGGAATATAAATGTGCACAAGCACTTGAAGGGGAACAGCTGTTATAGAGGCATAATACCATAGTTAAAGTTGAATTCCTGTTGTATCCTTTATTTTTTATACAACACCCATGATAAGAAGGAATTATACAAGCATGGTGGGGTCCCACTAACCAAGTTTACTAAGTATATACAACATGTAAGACCTAGCTACATATACACACTGTTGTTCTGGCTGGATTCCAGTGGCTTCTAACACACACAACACAGTGGGTGTAAGTAAAGGGTTCACAAGCAATTTAAAAGAATACTACACTATTCCTGTAAACTATATCCTATTGTCCCTGTAATGTAAAATGATTTTAAAAAGAAAAAGTTACTAATGCATTACTATAATTACAAATTCAACATGCTACATATTAAATTTGAGAGGTCCTTTATTGCTTCTCTCTGGATACTGTCTCACAGGCATCACAACAATGTCTAGAACAGTCTGTACTTTCTGATGTAGCTGTGTCAGCAACATCTTCCTGCTCCATAGTGTTAAGATGAATTATAGTAAAAACAGATATATGAGGCTGCCTGGTACTATTACAACACTCTCTGTTGCTGTTTTGTAAGCTTGATATTTTTGTAGGCATCTACAAGGGAGTAGAGAAAACCTTTGGGTTCAGCTAGCCCCACCCTGCTATACCTGCAGCCAATGCCAGGCCTTGGGGGGGCTGGGGGAGGAAGAAGGGAGCCTGGCTCAACTGGAGGCTGACTGGTGAGGAGACAGGACCTCTCTGTCTGCCTACTCAAAGGGATGGATCAGTGATCTGCCAGCCAGTGCAGCCACTTGAGGCAAGTAAGGGCTCTCCTGCTAAAGGGAACCTGCAAATAAGTCCCGGCCACAGGGAAACTTAACTAGCTGGGCCATGCCCCAAACTAAAGAGACTTGTAGGAAGTAGTTTATGGAAGTGGGTCTAGACCCCTCTGCCTGAAGGGAGACCTACCTTCCCTGTTTAGGGGTTGACCTACACAGAATCCTGGGCTAGGACCCGGTGGAGAGGGAGGGACTGGGTTCCCCTACTACCCATCTGGCCTTACAGAATGAAAGACCAGCAATTTAGCCACTAGGCCGCCTGGCCACAGAAGACCCTATCACAGAATCACTGATATAGAACATCCTGCTGAACTTGTGCTTAAAAGCCAGTTTATCTGTCTTCTCTATGACAAGTTTGGTGCCAATTCTATCCTATAAGAGAGATGACTAGAGCAGGTTGAAAAAAAAAATTTTTGAATGATTTTCCAATTAAAAACCAAAAACTTTCATGAGAAAATTTCAGTTTTGCCATGTGGCAGACAGAAAGCTCCAAGAAAGCTTTTCTTGGAAACTCTTCCCATGGAAAATGTGGATGTTACTCACCCTGTGCAGTAACTGACACTCTTTGAGATGAGGGTCCCTGTGGGTGCTCCACTCCAGGTGTTGGTGGGTCCCTGCGCCTTTGCTCAGAGATTTTTACAGCAGTACTCGTACTGGTCACGCACGCGCAGAGCCTACCTTAATAGTACGCATGAGCGACTGGTCTCTCAGTTCCTTCTCTACAACGGAGGCTACCCCAATTCTGAAGAAGAAGGGAGAAGGGTGGGTAGTGGAGCACCCACAGGGACACTCATCTCAAAGAACATCAGTTACTGCACAGGGTGAGTAACCTCCTCTTCTGCAACAGAGATGTCCCTGTGGGTGCTCCACTCCAGGTGACTTAAAAGCAGTGTATCTCAAGGAGGTAGGAACTTCGGATTTGGTCGGAATGCAGTAGATAATACAGCTCTGCCTAATCGTGCATCAGAGAGAGGGCCTTGAGTAAGGGCATAATGTTTAACAAATGTGTGTTCAGAAGTCCAAGTGGCCGCTTTATAGATGTCAGCCAGAGGAACTTTGCATAGAAAAGCCACGGAGGTAGCCACAGATCTAGTATATGCTGGAGGCATAACTTTCTTTATTTGATAGCATAGTTGGATACAGTCAGAAATCCAGTTTGAAAGTCTCTGGATAGAAATAGGTGTCCCTTTGGAGTGCTCCGCAAAGGAGACAAAGAGTCTAGAAGAGTTTCTAAAGGGCTTGGTTCTATCCAAATAGAAGGACAAAGCCTTGCGTATATCTAATGTATGCACTGTGGATTCAAAAGAGTTTGCATGTGGTTTAGGAAAGAAGGTTGGTAGGTATATCGGCTCATTGATGTGGAATGATGAATGCACCTTTGGAAGAAATTTGGGGTGTAGTTGGAGGGTAACCTTGTCCTTAAAAATAGTGTGTACAGTGGGTCCGCCATGAGAGCTGCTATTTCTCCTACATATCTGGTGGAGGTGATTGCCACTAAGAATGCAGTTTTCATAAAGAGATGTAAGAGGGAGCAAGTGGCTAGGGGGCTTGAATGGTTGTTGAGTTAAGCAGGATAATACTAAGTGAAGGTCCCACGGAGGGGTAGGAGGTTTAATATCTGGGTATAGGGATTGGCGCCCTTTGAGGAAAAACATGGTGATTGGATGAGCAAAAACAGAGTTATCATCGATCTTGTCATGAAAAGTTGTAACAACAGCTAAGTGGACCTTGATGGAAGTGAAAGAAAGGCCAGATTGCTTAAGGTCTAACAGGTAGTCAAGTATGGGCAGAAGAGGTGCAGAAGTAGGAGGAAGTTGTTTAGTTGAGCACCATTGCTTCCACTTTCGGAGATAGGTGATGCAAGTAGATTGTGTTCTGCGATGTAGGAGCACTCTTTGAACCTGCTCAGAGCATGCTAGTTCATTTTGGGAGAACCATGTAGGAACCAAGCTTTGAGGTGAAGCATGGACAGGTTGGGATGAAGAAATCAACCGTGTTGCTGCAATAGGAAGTTCGGAGTGAGGGGCAACGAAATTGGTGGGCGAATTGACATTCTGGTGAGGAATGGAAACCATGGTTGTCTGGGCCACAATGGGGCAATCAGAATTACAGTGGTACAATTTGTTCATATCTTTGTCAGAACTCTGTGGAGAACCAGTATAGGGGCGAAGCTTACATTAAGTATTGAGCCCATGAGATCAGGAATGCATCTGCTAGGAAATGTTTGCCCAATCCTACTCTGGAGCAAAATTTGGGACATTTCTTGTTCTTTGCAATCACAAAGAGGTCTAGGGTTGGATAGCCCCAAACACAGAATATATTGTGTATGATCATGTTGTTTTTTCTCTCCCATTCGTGATCCCTGGGAAAACGTCTGCTTAGTTCATCTGCAGTGGTATTCAGGGCCCCGGGAAGATAGGTGGCTGATATCCGGATGTTGTTCATGAGGCACCAATTCCAGAGCTTCATGGCTTCTGTGCAAAGTGAGCGAGATTGAGCCCCTCCCTTCCTGTTGACATAGAACATGCATGCAGTGTTGTCTGTCATTATCCAAACATGTTGGTTCTGAATAAATGGGAGGAAGTGACAGCAGACATTGTGTATGGCTTGCATTTCTAGTGTGTTTATGTGTAGGGAGGCTTCGGTGAAAGACCATAGCTCCTGGGCTGTGTGGTGGGACATGTGCGCTCCCCATCCCATGAGGGATGCATCGATAGTCATTATGAGTGATGGGGAATCCTGGAGGAAAGGGACTCCTGAACAGAGGTTGGAGGGAACTGTCCACCATCGGAGGGAGTCTTTGACTCTGAAGGGTATGGATAGAGGCTTGTTTAGAGCATGTACGTTTGCTCTGTAAACCGTGGCCAACCAAGCTTGGAAGCACCTCATGTATAGGCATGCATTTTTGACCATGAAAGTACACAAGGCCATGTGGCCTAATAGTTGCAGGCAATCTCATACAGTGACCTGGGGACTGTTGCGAAGTTGTGTAACCAGGAGTTTTATGGTGTTGAAACGACTGAGCGGGAGAGACACTATTCCCGTTCGGGAATCGAGGTGCGCTCTTACGAACTCCAGTTGTTGGGTAGGAGATAAGGTGGATTTGTTTTTGTTTATTTGCAGGCCACAGGAAAGGAAGCAAGCAACAGTAAGCTGCATGGATCAAAGAGCTTTGTCGAGCGTTGAGGCTTTGAGGAGACAATCATTGAGGTAAGAAAATATTATAACCCCCTGTTTTCTGAGGTGGGCAGTAACCATGACTAGAAGTTTGGAGAAAACTTGAGGGGCGGTAGATAGGCCGATTGGCAACACTCTGTATTGAAAATGTGTCGAACCAAGGATAAAACGAAGAAAACTTCTGTGGGCTGGGTGAATAGTCACATGAAAATAAGCATCCTGTAGGTCGAGGGCTGAAAACCAATCACCCTGCTCCAGCACTGGGATTATGGTGGTGAGGGTAACTATTTTGAACTTTTGCTTTTTGATAAATTTGTTTAGCTGCCTGAGATCAAGGATCAGTCACCATCCCCCTGGTTTTCTTTTCTGTTAAGAAATAATGGGAGTAGAAACCTTTTCCCTCTGTGTTGTTCAGGCACGATTTCCACTACCCCCAATTGAAGGAGACGTTGTACTTCTTGGAGGTGCAGTTGCTCATGAGAGGGGTCCCAGAAGAGGGGAGGGGAGAGTGGGTGGGTGGGAGGCGGGGAGAGGAATGGGATAGAATAGCCAACTGTGACGACCTCTAAAGCCCACTTGTCGGTGGCAATATTGCACCATTGATGGGAGAATGGGCATAGGTGGTGACAAAAATAGGGGCAGGCGGTGTAAGTGCTGAAGTGGGAATATTATTTTCTGTACCCTCGACCAAGGCTTATTGGTCAGAGGGGGTTTAGGTGCTGCTGAGGAGTTGGGACAGCGGCGTTGGTATCTGGTCTCTGGTGTTGCTGTTATTGCTGTTGCTCGTGAGATCTATGGAATTGCTGGGTGTATGTGGGGCAGCGCGGTTGCTGGTAAGGCTGATATCTATATTTTCATCTTCTGGTCATAGGGGTTTGAATTCCTAGAGACCGGAGAGTTGCCCTGGAGTCCTTCATGGAGTGGAGTACGTCATTTGTGGTGGAGGCAAATAGTTTGTCACCGTCAAAATGGAGATCCTCAATGGTACTCTGGACTTCTCGGGGAAAGAAACAGGATGAGAGCCATGACCCTCAGTGCATCAAGACTGCTGTGGCAATGGACCGTGCTGCAGTATTGGCCACATCAAGGGCAGCTTGAAGAGCAGTGAGGGAGATGATTTGTCCCTCAGAAACTATGGCTGTAAATTGTTGTTTCTTATCTTCTGGAATGTGATCAATAAAGTCCATGAATTTATTGTAATTTTTGTGGTCGTACTTTGCTAGAACAGCTGAATAATTAGCAGTGCGAAACTGCATCTTGGAAGAAGAATATACTTTACGTCTGAGCAGATCCAATCACTTACTGTCCTTGTCGGAAGGGATGGAGTGGGGAAATTGGTGTTTGTTCTTTTGGTTAACTGCGTCTACCACCAGCGACTTTGGCACTGGGTGAGTAAAAAGGAATTCTGAGCCCTTAGAAGGAATAAAGTACTTTCAGTCCTCTCTCTTACAGGTGGGCAGGCTTGCAGCCGGGGTTTGCCAAATGGCTTTGGCAGGTTCTAAAAGGGCTGAGTTGATAGGTAATGCAATTCTAAAAGAAGAAGATGAAGAAGAAGGCGGCTGCAGGATGTCAGTTAGCTCATGCTGCTGTTCAGGAATTTCCTCCAGGTTAATTCGTAGCTCATTGGCAGCTCTTTTAAATAGGCCTTGAAATTTTGAGAAGTTGTCCAAAGATGTCAGAGGAGGAAGAAGCAATGCTTCATCAAGCAGAACAACTGGTTCCACTGGGTTAGAGGCAGGCCGTGCTTGCTCTTGCAGTTGTGACAGGGCTGCCTGGTGTCTGGAGTCAGTGGCAGGGTCGTCAGCTGGTGGTACCAAACAGGTCTCACGGCTGGCTGCATTGGTATAACGAGTGTGGTCCTGAGTACAAGGAGCCCATGGAGCCCAATATTGCCACTGTGGTGGGAAGGGCATGGGTAGTGGCATCCAGGGGTTCACGCACCATGGGGCAGGACCCTCAAAGTAGGATGAGACAGCTTTTCTATGACCTCTCTTGACTGGGGTCTGTGGACGGGAGATCTGATAAGGTGAAAATTCTCCCTGCCACCCAGATTCCTCATCACTGGAGGAAAGCTGTGCAGACCTTGCCTGAGGGTCCGGAGAGAAGTAGGTGTTAAGTAGGGGTGACTGCAAGATAGGTGACACCAGAAGGCCCCTTGAGTGTGTGAAAGGTGGTGCCGCAGTGCCCCTGTGAGGGGAGGGCTGAGCGACAGGAATTTGTTGTGAGGAGGGATTCCTCTGCACCAGTGTCCCGAGCATTCAGTCACTGTCGGCTAGTTCAAAGGCAAGTGAGAGGAGCCTGCGAAGGGTCAGGCAGGCTAGTATGCATCGGCACCGCTTCCATTGCGGTGCCGAACAGTGCTATGTGAGAGGCAGGCAACTGAAAACCTGAAGCCTCGGCACCGGAGGTTAGTGTGAGCGCTGCAGCCGCAGGCAGGTTTTGTGCGGAGGAGGAGCCCGGAGCATCAAAAGAACTCAGCCGGGGGGAGCGCGGGGAGGGAAGCAGTCCCCGGAGAAGGCTTGTCCCTGCGAATACCCTTTGCGAGTGAGAGACTGATGGTTTTTGGAAGTTTTCTTTAGTCTCTTTGAAGCAGGGGGGGCTGCAGTGTTCAGCAGAGTCAGAGCCCGGGTCTGAGGCTGGTCCGAGAGATTTTTGCAGCAGGAGCAGTTTTAGCTGCAGCTCCCTGTCTTTGCGTGCCCTGGATTTCAACTTGCCGCAGTGGGCACATTTTTGAGGAATGTGGGACTCCCCCAAACATTTAATACATTTAGAATAGCCATCTGAAAAAGGAATGGCATCATTACAGTTAGAGCAGCGCTTAAAACCTGGAGAGTCAGGCATGTCGGAAGCGGCTGCGCTGACAGGAACAAAAAAGTTTTTTTGTTATTTGAGGATTTTTTTTTTTTAAAGAGAAGAGAAGGGAAAAGGGTACCTACCTATTACTGGTAAGCTAAACTAAGTGGGAAAACAAGTTGAACAAGGGGGAGAAGAAATTCTCTAATGAGTCTGCTGAGCTCCGTCTCAGGCCGGGGACAGTAGAGAAGGAACTGACGAGACCGGTCGCTCATAGGTACTATTAAGGTTTCAGAGTAGCAGCCGTGTTAGTCTGTATTCGCAAAAAGAAAAGGAGTACTGGTGGCACCTTAGAGACTAACAAATTTATTAGTACTATTAAGGAACACTCAGAGTGTGGGGGCAGGCTTTGCACGTGCGTGACCGGTACGAGTACTGATGTAAAAATCTCCGAGCGAAGGCGCAGGGACTCACCAACACCTGGAGTGGAGCACCCACAGGGACATCTCTCGAAGAAGAACTTTGTGTTTTTAATGTTTCGTCCTAGTTCAGAATGAAAATTTTTCCAACAATGCAAAATTTTTCACAGAAAGGGATTTCCTGTTTCCAGCCAGCTTTACAGAGAGAACTATTCTGTGAGGTAATCACTCCAGGTTTCTACAAATTAGTTCAGTCTCAGACTATTTGTGACCATTTGACCACACTGTTTCTTAAGAGTGTCTGTAGCATGCTGTGACCTGAGCTGTATTCTCCTAGCTGGCCCATTAAATTACATCCAACTGGCTCTGCCCACACTGAAAGCAAAGCCTCTCAAATAAACAGAACTTTAACAAGATCTTCACTTCCAAACATTCCTTTCTCCATTCCTGCTGGGGTGGAAAGTTTTCAATATTCATCCACATTTTTGGAGGCAGAGTCAAACAGTTCCATCTTATTCTTCCTGGCCTGAGAAAAATGAGCAGGCAATCCTCTTCCTATCTACCAGTGTCTCTCTCTTTTACGAAGGAAGAGGCAGATTACATGCTGCCCTCTTTCCCAGAACTTGCCACTAGCCCTAAAAGTAACAGCAGCCTAGGGGTTTTCCAGATACCAACTGTTACATATCACTTCATCACTGTCTCTGTGTATGACTCTCTTATTCTTTGGGTCTCTCTCTGTCTTGGAAGGGGTTGTCTGGCTTTGAGACTTCTCCCTCTGGCATTAAAGGGCCAAATATATCCTGTTACAATGGCCTGCTGTAGGTTGGGCTTTAACAAGTCCAGGATAGACCTTAAATTACATCCCATAGACAGCAACATGGGTGTCTGATTTGTAGCAGGATATACTAAATTCGTTTAGGCCAATAGAAAATTCTCAGTCATGTGTTGTAACCTACCTCTATCTGGAGCCATAGCATGAATCACTTGCCTGAATGTGTGGATAAGTCTTTCCACTAATCCATTTGTTTCAGTAGAGTAGTAAGGATCTGAAGTCACATGCTTGAAATCATTTATTTTGACAAACAATTGACACTCTTTAGATATAAATTGAGTTCCTTGTCACATACAACCTGTTCAGGAATTCCTGTCTCTGAAAACAATATTGTCTTAACACTTCTATCATTTGCTCTAAATTAGCTGACTTCATACAGAATACCTCAGGCCATTTAGAATGGGCATCTACTGTAATCAAAAATGTATGTCCAATAAACTGACCAGCACAGTCTGTGAGGATTCACTCCAATGGCTGGCTACTCCCAAGGATGCAGAGGGGCATGTTTAGGCCCCTGTTTGCTGACAACCTTGACATTGTTTTGCCATTACCTCTATTTGTGTATCAGTCTCTGGCCACTACACAACTCCTGATAAGGACTTTCATTTTTACAGTTCCCATATGGGCTTCATGTATTTCTTGAAGTAAACATCACCTGAGTTTCATAGGAATAACCAGTCTAGTACCACATATTAGATAACCATACTTGTTGCCATCTCTTGTGTCGTTTGCTGTTGTTTACATAACCAACCATGATATGGAGGAACTACACAATCATGGAGGAGTCCAAATAACCCTATATATTAAATATACATACTGATAATTTGTCTAATAATCTGGCAGCTTCTAAAACATAGAACACAGTGAGTGTCAGAACTATAATATCTGAGAGCCTTCCAGTAGTGCATTATGCAACATGGTTAACATTTGTAACAACATTTGTTCTCCCATCCTTTCCCCAGGGGAGAAGTGTGTGCAGGGCACAGTTTTGTTTTGGTACGGTTGGTTTTTTTAAAAAACAAATAGCATGTTGCTATGTGTTTATGTTAGAGAAGGCAAGCCAAAAAATGTGCTTTGCATTTGAAGCAGAAGGTGGTGATGTTTGTGATGGTCTTGTGGGATTTCTTTCCATGGTCTTGGATTGTCCCCCCAAAGAAAGCTCTGTCTGTTGGAAGCCATTGAAGGGAGCAAGGGAGCAGAGGACAGGTTTGATATGGTTGTGGTAGCCTCTGTTGCTGAGGAGAAGTGCTGCAGCGTTCTGTACTAGTTGGTGTTTCCTAAGCACTGAAGGCTTCATGTCCAGGTATATTGAACTGCTGTAGTCCAGCCAAGAGGTGATAAAGCCATATATTACTGAGACCAGGTCAACACCTGTCAGGATGGGATGGAGTCTCCTAGCTAACTGAAGATGGTAGAAAGTGTTACTCACAGATACTGCTATGTGAGTTTAGTATCAGCAAGGAATCCAAGAGAATTCCTTAACTACCAACTGAATTGACCAATTGTGGATGTATATCTTCAATCAGAGCAGACTGCTGTGGCTTCAAACACTTCAAAAAGCTTTCCTCTGCCCATTAGCATAACTTCTGTCTTGCTTGGGGTCAGTTTCAACCAGCTGTTCTTCATTCATGAGCTGATCTTGTCTAAGTTCTGGGCCAACAATACTCTATTTCAATACATTAAAGGTTCCCTTTGATCTTCAGTGTGATCGTCATACTCTTCTCAAACCTTTGCAAACAATGTAAAATAAAAAAATGGAAAAACTCCTGTGTATCTCAAAATTTCAGGTGACTATGTAGCCTGAAACCTTCTCCTGTTCTCAGATACATACATTCAAAAATCATTCTTTTTAAAAAAAGTGCCTGGCTGAATCCCACAACTTTTTACTCTCCTCCTGCCAGCTTCTTACCATATAAAATTACCCCATAATTTCACACAGGCACTTAGTATGCTCCCCTCTAATATAAAACATAGTAGTTTTCAAAGAATTTAGATAAAAATATGTCTTTTTTGGCATAACTGACAAGAATTTCACAAAAAGCCCTGCACAATTCCTGTTATGCAGGCTACATGCAATTTATGGTGTTGTAAACCTAAGATACACATGTAGCAAGGGCATCCAGCCCTTCTTTGTATCCTTATCCAATTTTCAACAAGTTAGGACACTGGGGGCCCACTGCCAAGAATAGAGTGTCCGGGAACAGAGCAGCACATAACAGCAGAATGGTGGTCGGGCTGTGGTAAAGATCCCATTTGTTGGGGGAGGAGGAAGTAATTGTCAATGCTAGGGGTAAGGAGGCATTCCTGTCTCTTCCATAAAAGCTCCACCCCAGATGAATTGCTCATATCTGGAGACCTGGGGTGGGTTCAGTCTCCCCTTCAGGGCTTTCTTTCTGAGGAGTCAACAGTGGCTCCTTGGGGCAGCTGTGCCTCTGATGACTCACGGGACAGTTGACAGAGGCAGGACTTAACTGCAGCTATAAGGTACATGGCTCTGATCCATATCTAGGTCCATCTATTGTGCTCCCACTCTCTCAGTCCCCCTCCATCCATCCCAGGGGTCAGGGAGAGGGGAAGAAGAGGTTATGACCAGGAATGGAGGCATTAACTCCACTGATAAAGTCCAATCCTGCCTTTGTTGATCCTCCTGTGGGTTATCCAAACCTCTGAAGATCGCCAAGAGGTTCACAGGCAAAGACTTGCTGCAAAAGTGAAGTTCATGCTTCCACTCCACAGTCTGATTCAGCTGTGTGCTCCTTGTCTCCATGCCTATTCTGACCAAGACAATAGCACCACCCTCTTCAGCTGGTGTTCCCATTTGCCAAGGCCTCTATATTCCCAGGATCATTTCTTCTCTACTCATATGGGGCCAGTGGTCTGCAATTGGTCCCAGTTCTCCAGTCTCAGTCTTGCATAGTAGAACACCTCAGCTCTGTTGAAACCAGACCTTTGTGACAAAGACCATAATCTTTGACAAAGTAGGAGATTCTAACACAGAGTTAACTAAACTTAATATCTTAGTTGCAACATAACTGAAGTCATGTTATTATACACATTTAGGGGAACAGAGGTGTCCTTCCCAATCTATTCTGTTGTGTGGGGAAATATGAATGGAATATATCCTGGGAAGGTAAAAAAAGGAAAATAATTGGCCATTTCATGGGTGATAAGAGGAATAAATCGTCATATTCTTGGGAAACACTGAAATCCTCCTCATTTATTTCACCCCACATTCACCCTGAACTCACACATAAGCAAGTAATAGAAAGTTCTTTTCCCTCCCACTGAATTAAATAAAATACTTCATTTTGATATTTTTCAAACTTCCACAAGTATTTTTATTTTATCAGGAAGACATTTTCTATAGAAAAAAGTTTAGTTGGGGAATTTTTCACTAGTTGTGCATAACATTTCAGTATTTGCTGGAGATAAAACAATGTATTACCCTCTGGATATTGAGAGTGTGAAACTGAAAGTGGTGAAGGTTTTGTGCAAGAAGTGCTAAACACTTTTCCATTAACCTAGAATTTCTATACTTCTAAGTGCTAGTGCAGCCTATTGTATCTTATTCTCTTGGGCAAGTTCATCCCTGTTATAATTTCACTGAAGCCTTAAATGCCACGTATGGGTTTTTCTTAATTAATAAAATATATTAACTAAAAAGAACAATAACCCACAAGACGGTTGCGTCTAAGTAAAAGACCAAAGTATTCTAGAGCAGTTACTATGGATGACCTTTAGTTTCAGATAAAACAAATGTAGACAACAAAACAGAGAGATTAGGCCAATGAAGACGTTATAAATTGACTGATGAGGCTGCATTAAAGAAAAATTATACAGAATGATCTTTTGCTATAAAAGATACTTAAATATTTATTTGTCTAAGCATCTGACATGACATCAGACTGTTCAGGTCAAGAATCTACGCTAGATGCAGATAGAGTGCAAAATGCAACACTTCTATAACTCCACTGAAGTCCGTGGAGTTGAACCAGTTGTCCAGATATACCGAAAGAAGGACAGGAGACACTTGATAAGGTTTTAATCAGGCCACAACTAGGGCTGTCGATAAATAGCAGTTAACGCACGCGATTAACTCGAAAAAATTATTGGTGATTTAAAAAAGTAATCTCAATTAATCACAGTTTTAATCACACTGTTAAACAATAGAATACCAATTAAAATGTATTAAATATTTTGGATGTTTTTCTACATTTTCATAGATATTGTATTCTGTGTTGTAACTGAAATCAAAGTGTATATTTTTTTATTACAAATATTTGCACTGTAAAATGATAAACAAAAGAAATACTATTTTTCAGTTCACTTCATATAAGTATTGTAGTGGAATCTCTTTGTCGTGAAAGTGCAATAAAGGGAGATTTTTTTTTTGTTACATAACTGCACCCAAAACCAAAAGAATGTAGAACTTCAGGGCCTAAAAGTCCACTCCATCCTACTTCTTGTTCAGCCAATCGCTAAGACAAACAAGTTTGTTTACACTTACAGGAGATAATGCTGACCTCTTCTTATTTACAATGTCACCAGAAAGTGAGAACAGGCATTTGCAGAGCACTTTTGTAGCCGGCATTGCAAGGTATTTACGTGCCAAATATGCTAAATATTCATATGCAGCTTCATGCTTTGGCCACCATTCCAGAGGACATGCTTTCATGCTGATGACACTCATTAAAAAAATAATGCGTTAATTAAATTTATGACTAAACTTCTTGGGGGAGAATTGTATGTCCCCTGCTCTGTTTTACCCGCATTCTGCCATATATTTCTTGTTATAGCAGTCTCAGATAATGACCAGCACATGTTGTTCATTTTAAGAACACTTTCACTGCCGATTTCACAAAACACAAAGAAGGCACTAATGTGAGATTTCTAAAGATAGCTACAGCACTCGACCCAAGGTTTAAGAATCTGAAGTGCCTTCCAAAATCTGAGAGGGACGAGGTGTGAAGCTTGCTTTCAGAAGTCTTAAAAGAGCAACACTCCGATGTGGAAACTATAGAAACTGAACCACCAAAAAAGAAAATCAACCTTCTGCTGGTGGCATCTGACTCAGATAATGAAAATGAACATGCGTCGGTCCATACTGCTTTGGATTGTTATCGAGCAGAAGCCGTCATCAGCACGGACACATGTCCTCTGGAATGGTGGTTGAAGCATGAAAGGACTTATGAATTGTCAGCACATCTGGCACGTAAATATCTTGCGATGCCGGCTACAACATTGCCATTAGAATGCCTGTTCTCACTTTTAGGTGATATTGTAAACAAGAATCGGGCAGCATTATCTCCTGCAAATGTAAACAAACTTGTTTGTCTGAGGGATAGGCTGAACAAGAAGTAGGACTGAGTGGACTTGCAGGTTCTTAAATTTTACATTGTTTTATTTTTGAATGCAGGTTTTTTTGTACATAATTCTACATTTGTAACTTCAACTTTCATGATAAAGAGATTGCACTACATTACTTGTATGAGGTGAATTGAAAAATACTATTAGGTTTGTTTTTTACAGTGCAAATATTTGTAATAAAAATAAATATAAAGTGAGCACTTTGTATCCTGTGTTGTAACTGAAATCAATATATTTGAAAATGTAGAAAACATCCAAAATATTTAAATAAATGGTATTGTACTATTATTTAACTGTGCAATTAATCACATGATTCATCTTGATTAATTTTTTTAATTGCTTGACAGCCTTAGCCGCAACATCATTATTTGATGTCTGGGACTACCTGGCAGATAAAGTGTGCAGTGCAGGTAACTACATGGTTCATTAAATATCTATCTGGGGGATGGGGGCTTCCACCAGCACACCCCCCTCTTTTCCATCCAGATCCCCCAGCCAACCCATTTCTGGTACCTTACCATCCCTCCCTCCTCAAATCCCTGCCTTACCATTCATAGGAGCCCCAATCCCCCTGCCCCCCTCTTATTTTACTCCTTTAACCACCTCCTCTTAAAATCATTTACCAAGCCATTTATCCTGTATCCTTTCCCTATGGAGTACCTGCACTGGACATCTGCCCCACACTTAAACAATGAGTTGCTACATCATAGCCTAACACCCTTCCCTACTCACTATAACAAAGTCCTTCCTGAACCCGCTGTGGGGAAGGCGAAAAAACCCCCACTCCACCTAAGCCAATCTGGTGGGGAGGAAAAAATTCCTTCCAGCACTCCTAGAAAGGAGCGGCTAGCACAATGTCCATAGCAGGTCCTGACCAAACCAGGTATTTTGCCACCTCAAGGGGAGGGAGGGTGGGAGCTGCTCCACCTGGTCTGGTGAAAAGGGGTTTCCCCCACCAGGCTTGCCCCTTTTGAACTCCCCAGCCCTTTCAGTCCCGGGGATGAGTCAGCGTCGACATGCTGACCCACTCCCTCTTTTTGCAACAGCTTCTCAGCCTCGCTCCCCTCCTGGACGTAAAGCACTATTCCCTTTCCCCCAGCAAGCTGGACAACAGCCCCCACCCTCCACTTAAAGTGCAGTGCAGTAAAACAAATTTTGTCCATTGATTCCAGAGGAAAAAAACAGACAACTGATTAATTATTATAGGTTAATACAGTTTTACTCACATCCGTGTTACAGGATCTATATCGTTTCCTTTCTCCAAGACAGTACTTTCCTCCACCAGAAGGTCTGAAAGAACATTTATTTATGTGTTGTATTAGTATATACATGACTTTATACTGTGTATGTAGGATGTAAATAAATACAGTTATATATATACAATTTACAGTTGGATTTTCAAAAGTGCTTAACGTTGGCCTAACTCTTCTCCCACCAAAATCAATGAGAATTTGACCATTGAGTTCAATGGGAGCAGAAATAGAGCACTGCAGAGCACTTTTGAAAATCCTAACTTTATATAATATTTATGTAGTTTGCATAGATCCACAAACTATAGAATTAAACTATATACTATAAAACTGCAATTAAAATATATTCCTTCTGTTTATCCATGCTGGCCTTTCAAAATTATAATGAATAGTGTGCAAACATTATGTATTAATTTCACATATTAAATCTGTAGATATAACAAAATATAGAAAGATTATTTGTCATATTATGAGGTCAGTAGCTAAGGCTGCATTCTTTATAGAGCAGTTGTCTTATTCTGATCTAAATTACACAGTTGTGAATCTGGAATAACTCCACTGAAGCCACATTCCAGAATGTGAAGTGAATCTGGAGTAACTCCACTGAAGTGTCATTCCAGATTTACATTAGTGTGACTGAACCGAAATTGGCCCTCAAAGTGCCCAATGTCATCAAGACCCTATCCATCTCTCTCTGAAGTCCAAGGAAAGCCTACGTAGACTTCTATGAGAGTTTAGTCAGGCACCACATGACCGGCTGATGATAATTAAGTAAAAAGCAGGTAAGAAAAAAATCTTAGTGTTTTATTTTATTTTAAAATTAATTAAATATCTATAAGTAACTAGAAAATTTATTTAACAAATTTTCATTTCATAGGTATTTTATATCACACTTAATCAAATAACATTATTCTAAAATCATATCTTTATGTCATCTAATGTATTGAGGAGAATTCAGTCTTATGAGAGCAGTGTTGGGGAAGGAAATGGACACCACCAGGCATGAAGAGAAAAAAAGTAGGGCTGAAGAGAAGTGTCCCAGGCTACAGGTAACAGTAGCCAGGATGAGGTGTAATAAACCTGAAAAGAGCAAGCAGTAGTAGAAAAAGCAAGGGGGGGCCTAGTCAGAAAAAGAGCAACTGTAGGGGCAAAGAGAAGCTCCTGACTTAAAATGAGAAGTGGTGGCGAGAGAAAGAAGAGTGCCTGCCTAATAGACCTTCTCTGGAACATGGATTAGGACACAGAGAAGCAGACCGAGATGACAGGAGCACCAGGGAAGGACAAAACTGTAAATAATAGGAGCAGTGGGGAAGAAGACAGCTGGCTTGGTCAACAGATAGTAGTGGTGGGGAGAGGAGTAGCCAAACCATATAAAGAGTCAATGGGGAGTGGCAGCTCAGGAAAACAATTAGTATCAGATGTGATATGGGCAAAATTTATTACATGGGCAGTAATTTTTATTCACTGTGATTTGTATGTAACTCTTTGTATTCCTAACAATATTCCTTAAAATATTCTGTGTTGCTTTTTAATACTTAAATAGCAATCATTATTTTACATAAAATATGAACAACATAGACGTAATATTTTAAGAAGACAGAATTATACCTGAGGCATAGATAAATTAATTTTGCATAAATAGGTTTGTGGAGGAAAGTTTTTCTGGTTAATGCTAAATATAAAGCCTGACTTTCTTTACAGTACATGTATAATGCATACATTTAAAAAATGTGAAACAATGCTTAGCAAACTTCTCCTGCATAGCTGTTTCTGTCTGCTCTTTTTAAGACAAGTGTTGGCACACTAGTGAAACATTTTTACAGATAATATGTGAAACCACAATTTTGAATAATTTCCAAATGTATCTTTTTGTTGGCTCCGGCTTACTTTAGCTACTTACGCTGGACTGTCACAGTGTCTTATGGATGAGGAGACTCCTCCCCCGCAGGTCCTGCTGCACTCTCCCCATATTGACCACGGACCCCAACCCCCATCTATGCTCTGGGGCCAAGTGCCAAAAGGTACGCACTCTCCCTGATAACACCACTGAAAGATTTTACAGAAAACACAGAATTAGCTTTCAGGCTGATAGAGTTATCAGGACAGAAAAATATAAGGGTCAGACAATGACCAATTATAGGCATTAGCATTCCCTGTATAGATAACAGACTGATATTTTACTTTCTCTAGCCATGTTTAGACATTGGTGAGGGCTCATGTGATTTGTTAATTATCTTTAACTAAATCCTGTATTATAAATCCTTAACATACACCAGGAGCTTAAGTTTAAAGACTAACTTTCTTTTTTTCTATTCACAACCCTACTTAGAATTTCTCATTAAAGAGGACTGGTGTCTTTTCAATTCTTTTAGAATTTAGACATTAAGATCTGTTTCTAAGACAACTTAAGTAAAAACACTCCACTTACTATTCAACTAATAGCTTGATAACACAATATGGAAAGTTCCCCATTAAGGAATTTTTATGATGATATTTTCTTTTATTAAAAAAAGTCTGGGTGAAGTTACAATGGAAAAGGAATTTGTTGCAGTATTTCAGTACACTAACACTGCAGACATAATAAAAGCAATGCCAAGACACCAGGGATGGGGTATAGAAAATCATTATACGTGCCAGCTACTATTTGTTCAGAGACTGAATGAACGTGTGTACTGAAATATTTTTCAGACAATAGCTGAGCATCTGCAATATGTGTTACATACTCTGAACATACATATTGTCAGTATGAAGCCAGGAACCCATTATAAAATGATGCAGATTACAATAACTTTATCATCTCATAAATCTGGTATGACAAATCTTATTTACGTAATATGAGGTCAAATCCTGCACTTCTTATTTAGAACCAAATTCTGCTTTCTATGCTTGGTGAAAATCCAGAGTAACTCTACTTAAGATGAACATAGTTACTCTGGATTTACAGCAATGTAATTGAGAGCAGAATATAGCCTGAAGTTATTCAGGCAAAACTCCAACTTTTAACAGGTGTTTTATATGAGTAAGGATGTGGCTTTCAGTAAACTGAAACACTCTCTCTCCAATTAATGCAGGTAGGGAGGGCAATCAGAAAATTATATTCTTTAACAAGAAGTCCATTCTAAATTGTCAAATGTGCTTTGATATAAAAGGTGCTATATGCATAATCATAATGAAGAAACATTAAAAAACATGGCAATATCAATAATGAAATGACTGTAATTTACCTTCAACAAGTGCATTCATGTACAGAAGTATTTATATATACCCCCACACACACATTAGAGTTTAGCATAAACATAAATAAATGAGAGCTTTAGCCTTCTTATTTTGCTAGCCATACACATGCCAGTCACTTTTTCATAACATTTTCTAAGCTATAGGGATTTTTGTAGCTGTCTACCTTTAATATAGCTTCTTTTTAAGTAGGGCTGCTGTAGGACATCACAGTTCTGTTTACAAAACCTCATGCTCCACCAGCTAGAGAAACAAAAAAGGGCATTCTTATGTGCCCATTCAAAACATCTGAGGCAGAATATTTTAAATCCTAGTTCAAAATACCGGATCTTTCTTTAAAAGAAACACAGCTGACATAAGCAAATGTAGTCAGTTTTAATGGAATTTTTCATTCATTGCCCTTGGAAGGTGCCTGTGGTTCTAACAAAACCCACTGATTGGAGATTATGCAGATATTCATGGATCTGTCCGATGCAAAGTTCTCCATGTGGAGTTTCTTTCCCTAAATCCAGGCATTTAGTGGCTGGATTATGCCCTGAAGCATGAGGGTCTATATTTTCCTTTCTAATGTAACTATAGATACTCTTATTATTCATATAAATGTCTAATTCTTTATTGAATCCTGTTAAACTCTTCTCCTTAATAGTTTGAGGAAATGCTTTCCACAGATTAGGTTATGCACTGGTGGGTAAAGAAGTATTTCAGTAAGTTACATTTGAAGAGTTTTATTTTTTTAATAACACAGATATTTATAGTAAAAAAGTAAGTGATAATGATTCCATCCATTAAAGGCAAGCATCCATTTTATAAGCCTATTAAAAGTGCTTGGAAATTCAAATACTATGTTGATGAGGGTCATATAAGTAACCTGCACAGAGACAGATACAATATTTAATACATAATTCCCAGAAAAAAACTACTTTAAAAAAGAGTTAAAATTGAGACTATATGTCAGTAATTTAGGGTAAAATATATTATAGGAATGTTGTAATTATCCCAAAACCAAGCATTGTAAATACAGGAAATTCAGAGTTAAAGTTAAACTTAAAGGAAATCTAAACAAGTTTAAAGTATGGAATTGTACAGTTAGGACATCCAAACAATCTTAACTCTACCCTGTTGTGACACCATGCAATAGGCATAATTGACTATAATTAAGGCATTTTAATATTTGTGTTTACTGATTAAACTGATTTTTAAAGACATATTACAGTTTATTTTTATTTTCCCTTCTGCTTTCACTGCAGAGCAAAGTTAAAGTTGCTTGGAAGCATTGATTGCATGTTTCCATACTCTTAGCATATATGAATTTCTTTTCAATTTCATCTTAATGTGAATTTTCTTGGTTTATAACACTTTGTTTTGAGATAGTCACAATAGCTTTGTAATGTATTCTACCCTACAATAGTAATATGTATTATCAATCTTAACTCCATTTTAAGATAATTTTTGTCAGGAAATGTCCTTGTTTTTTTAATTAAAAAATTAATAGAAAAACAACAAATTGAAAGAGACTATTACCATGTGGTATTTCTAATAATCTGAAGATACAAAGTAAGAATCTTAAATCTATTTTTCAGTTTTAACTTTTCTGGACAGATTTACTGGTGTGCTCTGGCTACTTTATACCATTTTGGAGCGCCACAAAACAGCCAAACTGGGTTTTCTGCTGCCTGGTTTTTCCAGAGCAGTACAAAACAGACAGGGTGTACACCACACTTCCCCCATCCCGATCCTTCAAATTTCCACTGCTTCTTGCACTTCCCTATATCCTGCTACACATATACCCCGAAATCCCCTCCTACCTCCACTCTCTGTTAGGTAAAAGCGTTTAATGGGTTACATTTGAAAAGAAATATTTAGGATGCAGTCTAATTTTTGCTGTTATTTTTTTAAACTGACAGTTCATCCTTCAGCAGAGGTTTGCAAATAAAATCTCTTTCAAAGAAATAAAAAAGTCCTCTTTCAAAAGGCCCACCACCTCTCATTTTTCTAATGGGACTGGGGGCACACAGAATATGTGGCCCCATTTGCTGCCAGGAATAGGAGAAGAACACTAAGGAGCAGGTGAATGGACAAAATGGTCATATTTGCAAAAAGCGTGTGATAGCCTCAGTCCCATTGAGAAAAACAGGAAATAGCAGCTATTTTGAAAAAGGGCAGTTCTTTATAGAAGACTCTGTGATAGAATTATTTTTCCCTGCTGTAGCAGTAACTTTCAGTAATGAGAAAAAATGGGACTAAATGTCCATTAATCAGAAAAAAACTCGCAATGCTTTCAATATAGCCAAGGCACAAGATTTCAGCGAGTTTTAATTATACGGGAAGTTTGAACAATCTGTGTTATTCTGTTATAAAGATCATTAAAGACAAAATAAAGTGTGATGCCAGGTGTTACACTGGAGGGAAATATGCTTATTTTTCATACAAAGAGGTTGAATTTACTTTAAGGGCAATATTCTTCTCACCTTAGCTATGGTGTTGCAACTGGAGCTTCCATAATACGTTGTTATGGTATGTAGTTCAAAATCCAACAATAAGCTTTCCACTGACACTGTTCTTTGTGTATAGGATATTTACACTTTGCATGCAACAATCTCTTCTTTAAAACCTAAGCAACTCATAGTGTTCATTTAGAATTTTACAACTGAAATTTGCTGTGAGAACCTTGGCTGTGCACCCTCTACTATCAATTATATCCATTTCCAAGAAATAACCTATTGATTTAGGAGCTCAAGTTGACTTTCATTATCACAATCAGTAAAATGTGTCAGTAGGCTAAGGAAAGCAAAATAATGGGAAAAATCTGTGGATACAATATGATCAAGGAGATTTCTGGAATCAAGATGTCGCTGGGGGCATGATTTAAAAGCAGTTTAAATCAGTAGTGATACAAATCTTTACATAAATACCCCCCAAACGATGCTGAACAAAGTGTCTACAAATAAATAACTTCAACAGTTACCTTATCTTCATCTGAAAATGGGTAAATTGCCTACTGTACCTTTTGTTTGTATGTAATTTTGCCATGGTCTGCAATTCATCACCTATTTCAGATCTGAAGCAGATTATGAGGACTTTGGTAAACTGACTAAAACAAGTCCAGGTTGATGGCTTAAGAAAAAGTTAATGCTTTTTGAGTTGCTTTAAATGTAATGACAAAAATGTGCAATATTATTTATAAAAGTTTGCATTATTTATTCTTTTACTTGCAGCCTGGTATGTTATAACTTTTTTAAAACTGCTGGTGACTTACCTAACAGACAAAGTTTGAACAATACTGTATCAATTTTCTAAAGATAACTTAACCAATAAAATAATTGATAGCAATCTATAATCCATTTTCCAAGCAAAACAAATGTATAAATTTATGAAGAAAGAATAATCTTAGCGATTTTATAATAGAGTACATTTTATATATGTAATATTATGCAGAAGCAGCATCAGAAGACCTGCAATGTATGACAGAAGGACAAACAATAATATCTAAGGCTCCTACCTCAGCCAAATCTGGCTGGGTTTTCACCAGGAAAGCAAAAGGCATCATTTTGGCCCAGGGTAACACCTTGCCAAATTTCAGGTCCCTGCACCGAAGCACGAAAGTACTAGAGCTTCTCAACAAAACAGTTATAAGAATTTTTACATTGGTAAAACAATGTATTATTCCCTAATGTCTTTGTCAGAAATAACTGTTTAAACTTTCAAAAATATCTTCAGCCTCAGGGAGAACTCGCATAGAAAATTTCAGCACAAATGGGATAAAGTTTGGCAAGCTTATAAGCAACTGAAAGCAGGGCCTTGTAATAAAAAGTGTTAGGAAATCTGAATTACAGATCTTGCTGCCAGCTCTGCAGATATGCCTTTACTACACACACTTGCACTCTGGACCAAATTCTACTCTCATTTACACCATTGTAAATCTGGAGTAACTTCATTGACTTAACACATTTATTCAGAATTTATGCCAATTAAATTGAAAGCAGAAATTGGTTTTCTCAATATGTTTTAAGTACAGTTAAGCTTTTTGGGATAGGTATTGTCATTTATAATATGATTGGACTGTGCCTAGCACAGTGGGGACCTATTCAGTTGTGGCCTTTAGGCACAACTTCAATATATGTGTTAATAATAATAATAGGTGTTACAGAAATGTAAGCTATTATTTTCTCTATAGTGTGTGGTGAACTGAACCTCGTATTTGGAAAGAATTTGTGCTTTATGGCTTTTTGCTATCAGGAACTACTAATTTATAGGATACTTTGAAGTTCCAATTTAAAGATAAGCTTCTTTACTGTTTAATGGAATTAATAATTTTATATTTGTAAAAAATATACATGCTCCCATGACTGCTACTAAAATCCAATGATGGAATAAGTGTCTGATGACTGGACATGATATTTTGTAGAGAAGAGAATGATTGTAATCTCTGGCAAATGGACACTAACAGTGTTTTAGAGCATTTTTACTTCTTCACTGTAGTCTCATGGGTTTAAAGATATAAATAGAGGTAAATTGCTTCTTGTCATTGGCAACGGTGGATGATTCCAAAATAAACCTAGACTGCTGATTAAGAATAAGAATCCTATCATTTTCTATTATTCCTTTTTTGGTAGAATGTGAAGGTCTCTATATTTTTATTAGCTAACTGTAAATTCTATTTTTTATGACCCCATCAATGAAATTATTTAACATGGTTTACCAATACTTCCAAACTCAGCATATTTTGAATGAAGTCATCAGCAAGGATTAATAAACTATGACAGCTCTCCAAAAGTTTTCTTTCTCTTTCTCTTTATTTAAACATCAGATTGTAAGTCAAAATGTAGTGTAATCTTTGTTGCAACTAGCCCAGCTAACATGGCAGGAGTTAGAACTGAGGAGAGATGACAGTGGTCATTGTTAGTCTAAATCCAGTCTGGAGCAGTAAATTTTAGACACTGATCTACAAATGTAGCTTTGACAAATACACTAATTCCCAGAGAGTTATCAGAATGGCTTTATACAATTATTCTTGTCAGTTTGAACAAACCTGTGTAAAGTGCATTGTATATTATCTTGCAAATGGATGTATGATACTCAAGTTATTTCAGGTCTGTTTCTCTCTGTATTCAGTAAATTGATTTATTTTAAAATATTTCTATTTCCACTTTCTGCTTATAGTTCTGAATGGACTACACATTTTTGGCCATAAAATTTTCCATGGAAAAAAATTAACAGAGCTCTTTACTAACCACACAAAATGTTAAATTTTTTATTAAAAATATACATGTGCACACACACACACAGCCTTTGTAGATCTGAGATAGAAGAGAATAAATTTCTGTATATCCCCACTGAAACAATTACTTTCTGCAGATATCACCGTTAACCCTTATCATCTGAAAGTTTATCAGCTCTTATGGAAAAGTCCTTTAAAACTGAGTAGTTATGAAAACAACAAGGTTTTATAGAAATAACTCTAAAAGCCAAAACAGCTGTCAGTGGTAAATGTGGAACCATAAAGAAGCCTTTTACTATGACAGCTTTTTTCTACATGCCTGAGTGATTTGGCTTATTGCTGGAAGAATAAAGTTTTTTTTTATCTTCGAACAAAATACAAACTTTCAATCTCCAGATATATGTCATGGCTCATTCATGAAAACACGGTGAGCCCAGAGTTAAAATAATCCATTATGGAAGAGTACTATATAATTTAATAAAGATTAAATCAATTGGGGTTTTATGGAAATTTATTTGTAAACCTATAGAATTTGATAGAGGATAACACCCTTTCTACATATTTTTCAAGCCAACCTATAAAATTCTAGAACAAGGATAAAATTCTTATTAAATTATAGATACAGATTTTAAAAAAAGGTATTTTGTATCAAATTATTTAGGACTTTTCCACTAGGGAGGAGTTCATTATGCAAATACATTCTGAATTAGTGCATGTCATCTAAGCATCAAAGAGTAAGCACTTTCAGTTTTTCATTTTTGCAGTGTTTATATTTCTTCTAAAACAATAAATCATTTGAACTCACCCCTTTCTCAATGCTCCCTGTCTGGCAAAGAGTACCCTCAGCTGCTGGAATGCTGTTAGTAACACAGCGGTTACTTTTGCTGAGGCACCAGAGCTCTCTACACACTTCCTAGGAAAGAAGGCAGAAGCAAGTTGATCAGAATAACAATCTAAAATTATTTCCAGTCCTCCAACAAAAGTGTGTATGCGCACACACACATGGTTTGTTTTGAATAGAGATAATAAGAATGGGTAGAATTTTTATATATGTATTTTAAAAGAGTTTGGAAACTATTTTGGAGCAATTTCAAAGCCACTATACTTTGCCTAAGAATATTCTGCCAACAAAATCTGGCAGTATCAACAGTATATTACAAAAATGTGTCTTCCATGTTTCCATGGAAGTGATGTTCTGTCATAAGCAGAACCTGCTGCTTAATGCTAATATTGTATTTGGTGTCTTTTTAAAAGAAGTCTTACTGTCTGCTGATGTATCCCCATTACCTTACCTATCCACACCAAATATCCAATTGTAGAATGATAACTTTACTTCCGAAATACAAAAAAGCAATATTGTATTTTATTTTAAACCATGCAGGTTCTGAGCTCAGGCTACTGTTAACTAAAATGATGTATGTAAATTTTGTAATAATTGAATAATATACTAAATTAAAGATTTCTTTTAGACTTCCCAAATTTATAAATGAGATTTTCATAGATGATTTATATCATCATGCCCCAAACTATTGATGGTATCAAATAAATCAATATAGTTTTTCTTCTAAAATACTTTATCTTTGACTTTTGCACTTGAAATTCTATGCATTTTAATTAGCCCAGATTTGTGGACCATCTGGGTATGCTGCAAAAGCCATCCATTTATAGGGCTTCTGAGAAAGGTTGAAGGCTTGGGGTTTTGGGCCCTGACCCAAACACCTCTGAAGTCTTTAGGAGTCTTTCTTTTCACTTCACTGGCTTTTGGATCATGTTCTTTATGTGTACTGGAATGGGGCATATTTTGCTTTTGTATTTATTGGTTTGTATAGTAATTTTTGTGTTACACTGGGAGGTGATACCTTTATGTGGATGGAAATCTAATAATTGTCGGGGTGTCTAGACTTTATTTATAGGTGGGGCTTTTTATTGTTAAACCCAAAGAAATACAAATTTTAAATTTAAAATGCAAAGATAAATAATCAGAGAGATGTTTTAATGATCCAATGCAATTTTTATTTCTATTATAGCTCTTTTAATGGTGGTTTAACATAATATCCTAATAGTATTTTACATGCAGACAAACACATATATAAAGAATTAAAGGAAAAGGCAGTGCCAATAAGTCAAGATATTGGTCAACTCTCCCCTCAAAATTCACTGTTTCGCTGAAGAAATGACTATCAGGCCTCATTATGTTCCCTCTTTTAGAAAAGTTTAGATTTAAAAGAAGTGAAAATTTCCATTCTGAAGCACTTTTATCTTACCTTTCACATTTTATAATGATATTTTTACTAATACAGTGTACTTTTATAATTAGGTTCTCTGTCTTCCACATCTAGATTAAGGCTGTATTTTATATGCACCTTGCTTGTAAAAACTATTAAACTTTGCTGCAAGATTCAGTTTTCTTCCATTATAATACATACAGAAATATTACTGTACATATTTATTTATTGGTAGCTATAGTAATGATCCTGTACTATACACTTCCACTGAATATTAGTAACTTAGAATCCAATCTTGCAGGCCACCCTGTATGCAAAATTTCCACTGAAGTAATTAAAATTAGTGAGAGATGTGCACAGAGAATGTTTGCAGGATTGGGCTCCTGGTGTTCTTAGCTTCAATGTTGGTACAAATATGGAATATTAAGGAACGATTTTCTAAAATACATTGCAATAGAATGGTCCTAGCTGGCTGGAGAATAAGTACTGAGGGCATCAAGGCTTTGTTACTTTCTAGAGCTTTTGTCCCATTTTTAACTATATGGTCTGCACCCTGTGTGCACCCAGTTTAATTTTAAACCAGTTGAAGTTCAATTTTCTATTGACCCGTTAGAGCTCTATTGAAGTTGATGAGATTACTCAGAAAATCTGATTATTTCAGTGACTCCTTTTAGGAAAGATGTTGCCATGTGCAAAAGCAATCCTGGATTTTTTATGATGACTGATGGGGAAACTGCCTTCATTTTCAAATTTAGGATTTTCCCCCCACTGAAGTATTGAAAACACTTATTTGGATAATCTCATATTGAGAAAGACTCCTGCCTTTGCAGCACCTAGACTGCTCATGTGGCAACAGTCTCATATATAAAGAAACACATTGTCAGATGCTTATATTGCTTAACAGATCATGGAGAGGAGGGAAAGCAAAGAAGACAAGCCAAAAAAGTAACACCTTGAAAAATCTATTTCATGGATTTATTAATTTTACTTTGATTAAACTCTGTTTCAAAATTCATATCAAACCATAAACATATTACTTTAACCAGGACTCCTGACTCCAATCCATTTTAGAAAGGATTCCAAATGAAACATCTGAAATTTTTTTGTTTCTGCTTTCAGATAAGGTATGGGGATCTCATGTCCCATTTCATTATCTTTTGGCTCATGTGCCACAACATGTGTCTTAGACATCTTTTCATATTGATGCAAATGTCAAAGAGATCTCACCTCATTTGTGATCATCCTGCACGTAACCTCACTATTTATGTTCACACCTAAGCAACTTTAATGTTTAAATTAATAGTTGGGCTCAGGTTGCGAAGTCTGGATCAGGATTTTAAACAGCCCATAGTTTTTGTGTTTTTGGATACAGAGTTTTGATTCCACTCATAAAGACAGAAGCCATTTGCAAAAGTCAGATTTGGATCCTGGTTTGGATTTTAAACACCTTTAAATTCCAGGGTCATCTGAATGATTACCATATCTCTAGACTACCTAACAGCTTAGCTGCTAGTAAGATAAATTTCAGCACAGCCTACAGTTTTCAAAGTCTAACTTTAACTTCAAATATCAGTATCTATAGTTTCCCTCAGTTGAGATTGATATCTACCGTATTTGTACTTTACTATTAAGGGACAAATGATCATTAGAACAAACATTTCATCCATCCAATGTCAAAGTAGCAGTATCAAAGTGAAGAATTATTAAACGTAAAACATTTCTTGACAATTATGGGACAGATTCTCTGCTGCACCCGGGCTACTTTGTGGCATCTGAGCAGCACAAAGTTACTGTAGCATACAGATGAATCTTACTCTATAGTGTGTAACTACAAATAAATAACTTGGTAGGAGACGCAGAAGACCTGAGTTCCATTCACAGCTCAGCCACTGGGTGATCTTGTGCAAGTCCTTTCACTTCTGTTTCCCTATTTGTAAGATGAGGATAATGATGCTTACCTTTTTTGTAAAGCACTTTGTGATCTACTAATGAAAAGTGCTGTATAAGAGCTAAGTAATATTATGAACCCAGTCTTTACTCAGAATTAGCTTCAGTGGGAGTTTGCCTCAGTAAAAACTGCAGGATTGGTACATAAGGAATGAAATAAAGAATTAAGTAAAACTATCAAGGGATTTTCCATACTAGTTTTTAAGCAGTACTCCCCATATAAATAATAAGGGAGTTCTACTTAAAAAATTATGACATCATATCACTCCACATGTATATAATATTTTTATTTGTGGAAAATCATGGACAGTACTAAGGCCTTACTGACCACAACAACACAATTTATCATTCTATGTAGAGAATTTAAACAAATAAAAACATATTTCGGTAGATTCTTTTACATATTATAACAAATATGAAAAAGTTTGTTTTCCCCTAATATGCTAATTTAAAAGAATAAAAGTTAAAATAGAGATATCTGTAACATAACTCTATTGAATTAAATTGGAATTACACCAGGGATAAATCTGACTCAGTGTGTTCTTTATTTTCAACTAATTTTGGAAAAATTAGAAAGAAAGGCTTTAAAAGAATTATTATGATGCAAAAGCTTTCTGCCTTCCAGGGCAGCCCCAAACCTAGCACTAACTTTACTCCTTGATTATGGATTTGAGACACTCTCCTTATTACCATTATCCTATCAGTAACATCTCTAAACAGCTGTTTCCAATAAGCCAGTCTGAAAACCATGGGAGAGCACTGCCCTGGAAAGGTCAGGGCCAGAGCCACTATTAAAAAGGATACTGATGTTTTATCACACAAAACAAACAAACAAACAAAATCTACATAAGGTGACCTGATAGCCCCACTCCTTTTAGGACATCAAATGAGGATAGTATATCCTTTCCCTGACTTCAAACAGATCTTAATCTTGTTGTATAAAAAGGATCATGGTAAAAGAAGGAAACAATCCGAAAGCTAATCAGTGAGCTCAAAGTCAGTGACTGGATTTCTGGATGTAATAACTATTAATTTCTAAAGAAAACAATGGAAAGTGTTTTAAAAATCCAGGAAACATAAACTGAAGCTGAGGCCTTTCATAAGATTAAGACAAGATAGATGACAACCTGTAACGGTGTATCTTAGGGCTCCATGACTTCAGTTTGGAATTCGGATGGTTGTATTTGCAGTAATTTAAACAAAGCTGAACCCATCTAGAGAAAAAAAACAGCAAATCAAATTATCTTCCTTTGCCTACATGCTATAAATGATGGAGCCTCTTTCTGTATGTCATGCAGAGTTACATACAGTCATTTTTAAATTATGTAACAGATAAGCATCCTACATATTAATATTAATAATGATAATGATAAAATGATAATAACAATACAGCACAATGAAAACTCAATAATACGAGAAAGATCAACTTGCTGTGCTGTTTCCAAAATCTAGACTCAAATGAAAGCCTCAAATAAAATTCATTAAAGAATTTGGCTTTTTTCAAACCCAAAATATTCAGAAAAATAAGATGGGAAAGACACTGACTACAAACATGAACGATAAAATTGAGATTTGATTTTCTTTAATAAAATTTTAAAATCTTAAAAATCGGAACTTTACATTCTTTCAGAATGTATTGATCCGTAATATGCTGCACCTTTTGATGAGCATTTGTTAAAATAGAGCATTAAAATAATTTTCTTGAATTCTGACATAATTGAGATCTACAAAAATTTCTGCCTGGTTTATTTCCACCCTCACAACAAAAATATTATTTGTAACATGTTAAGAATATGAGGGTGATGAATGAATCATGGGTGAACCTCAGACAATTCAGAGGTTTTGCTCAGTTCAGATAAGCACCCAAAAGTTAATATTTTTAATGCTCCATTTCCATAAATGCTCATTAAGCAGCGCAGCATGTTATGAATCAAAACATGCTGAAGGAATGTGAAGTGTCATTCTTAAACTTAGACGATCTATATATATTATGTTACCATCTTATTTGACTAAGTATTGGGTGCTTATCTGAACTTTTCCAAAACTACAGCGATTCCACTCAGTAAGTCAGCCTGAAACAAACACCTTTTCTTTCAGACCCACACAGCTTTTCCTATCTCTGTCCCAACCACCTTCCAGCCTCTAAACTGTCATTTATGGCTCCTAATCCATTTTGTAATCTACCATCCTTCTGTGACCCCCATTTGGTCGCTGGCTCTCCTTCCTCCATTTAAAATTGAACTACCGGGCTTACATGCCTTGGTGGTATGCCTACATTTAATTTTTGTGTGCTCTGGTGTACATCTTTAAAGATAGGGAGAGATGAACACAGGAGTGCTTTGGTGGGGAAAGTGGGAGTTGAGTCAGGATGGTGGTTGATGTTGCCTTTGTGGGAGTCTGTAAGGCAAAGGATGGAAAAGGATGAAAAACCCACGAAGTATTAGAAAGAGCCAAGTCTATGGTCCTCCTTAACAGAACCCAAGCTAATCTTAAAAAAAGATGCAAGTACTGTTCAAGAACAAAGCAGTAGTTCAAACTGGTTTTTACTTCGGGGAATGATCATGAAAGTACTTCTGAGGCAAAACTCTGACAGACTTCAATAATTTTGAATTAGAAAGACCTGCATGATTGGATCCTAAGTGATAATAGATTTTGCACTTGATAGCCAAGATACTCTCACCTTAAAGAATAATAGATATTAGAGAGCCTATAACGATAAAGCATAATGTTAAAAGCTCAGATCCTCTCTCAGCCTACAAAAAGTTTTAGCACACATTTATAAACTAGATACAAAAAGGTATAAATCAGTGCCCAATTGAATTATTTAGGCTCTTCTGACAAACACAAACATTAAAATACAATGTGACTTCAGTGTGATATGAATCAAGTGGAAAAAGAAGGTCACAATACAGCGAGTTAGGAGGGACTAGATAGGAATTTATGAAAACATAATTCACACTATATCTCATAATATCAGTGGTTGAGGGAACGAAGAAAAGGTGGAAACTGTCAGTTATTCAGGTGAAGACCCCCAGTTGATTTTTCTTTTTTTTTTTTTTTTTGGAAAAGCATCTCTCAGAATCTGCTCTCACTTCCTCACATTTACTTCCATCATCACAAAGGCCCCAAGTTAGGCTAACAGCATATCTCATCAACATCACTTAGCTGGAGTAGGTTACTTGTGTACAACAAGGAACACTTCATTCATCGCAAGTGGTAGGTCATGCTACTTCTGCAGCATTGATTATTTCTATATATATAAAACATGCATTAGTATGTCAAAATACAAGTGTGACAATACATTACTTTTATGCCCTCTGAATATTTAAAACTAGAGCACCTCACTACAATGTCTACTATAACTTCAATCCTTTTGCAGTTTTATTTTCCACTGAAAGAAGTACTGTAGAACCGGAAATAATTGCTGCCCATTCATTCTTCTCCGTTATTTTTTTCTGGATTTGAAAAGTATGAAAATTAATTGGCCATTTTCTTTTTAGTTAAGATATTCTGACAGTGTATGCTGAGACCAGCTGCAAGAGGCTTTAAGCTCTGTTCCTAAAATTCAGATAAGCCACATATAGTCCTTAACTTTCCCTGGCACAGCAATCTACTCAAGGAAGGAAACAGAAGTATAAACCTGGGCAGTAGAAGGCAGAGAATTGGATCCTCAGGGAGTCTGCAGCAGTGAAGGTATGAATATCAGTGCCACTTGATTGATGCATTAACGTTTCCAGTAACTTTCCATTGATGGCAATCAGGTTCATGGGCATTCCCACTGCCTCATAACAGGCTTCCCAAGAGGCACAGCTAGTCCAGCCATTGCTGGGAAATCTATTTGGTAGGAAACATGAGTGCTCTCCAGTGCCAATGTGATGTGTGTGTGCCCATCTTAGGTAGGCTGTTGAAAGTAGAGGAGCACTCCCTGGTGTGAGAATGTGTGCTGAGGCTGTCCATTTTGAGGCAATGTGAGTGCTTCCTATTGCAGGTTGCATGACTTGAACTTCATTTGCACTCAGATTAAGGTTGCCAGGTATCCAGTTTTCGACCGGAATGTCCGGTCGAAAAGGGACCCTGGTGGCTCCGGTCAGCACTGCTCACCGGGCCATTAAAAATCCGGTTGGCGGGGCTGGCAGGCTCCCTACCTGGCTCCACATGGCTCCCGGAAGCAGCGACATGTCCCTCTGGCTCCTAGGTGAAGGGACGTCCAGGGGCACTCTGCGCGCTGCCCCCACCCCGTGCACCAGCTCTGCAGATCTCATTGGCCGCAAACTTGGGGCGGCGGCTACAGGTAGAGGCGGCACACACCACTGCTTGTCCGCACCTCCGCCTAGGAGTCGAGGGACATACCAGCCGCTTCTGGGGAATCCCCCAAGGTAAGCATCTCCAGAAGCCCACTCTCCATACCCCCTCTGGCACCCCAACCCCCTGGCTGAGCTCTGAACCCCCTCCTGCATCCATACACCCTCCTGGAGCCTGCACCCCAATCCCCTGCCCTAGGCTGGAGCCCCCTTCCGCACATGAACCCCTAATTTCCGGCCCCACTCTGGAACCCACACCCCCCAGCCCAGAGCCCATACCCCCTCCCAAACCCCAACTCCCTGACTCATCCTGGAGCCCCCTGCCACACTCTAAACCCCTTGGCTTCCCCCAAGCCCAAAACCCCCTCCTGCACCCCAAAACCCTCATCCCAGGCCCCACCCCAGAGCCCACATCTCAACTCCCTGCCTCATCCCAGAGCCCTCTCCCACACTCTGAACCTTCATTTCTGGCCCCACCCTGGAGACTGCACCCCCCAGCCAGAGACCTCACCCACTGTTGCACCCTAAACCCCTGCCTCAGCCTGGTGAAAAAGAGCGAGTGAATGAGGGTGGGGGAGAGTGATGACAGAGGAGGGGGAATGGAGTGAGCAGGGGGCGGGGCCTCTGAGAAGGGGCAGGAGGCAGGGCAAGGGTGTTTGGTTTTGTGTGATTATAAAGTTGGCAATCCTAACTCAGATAGCACAAACAAAATGCAAATAAGAACTCTGACATTTGAATTTACTGGTATCATAGCTGACAATTTGACTGGAGCACTTGATTACACACATCAGACCATGACCAACAAGAGAAATATCAGTCCCTGCTAAAGTACATTACTTGATGTACTCTATCTTTAGATGTGCACAGATGGCTCCCCCAGTAGAAGCAGGCATTGGCACATGAAACAAAGTTTGGCCCCTTATGTATCTGCCTGTATTCCATTAAAGGTGCAGCAGCAAGGGAGGCAATTAGTGTACTAAAGAATGGCTAAGCACTATCCATAAGTCCACATTAGCAGTCAACATCTTCACAGATAATAAAATGCACCACAACAAAGTCAACCATATGCATAAAGTGTTAACCTCTATAAAAATGTCTGAGGTTTTAGCCATTGCCCTAAGAATCTGTGGCCCAGTACTATGACTTGATGCAAACCAGCAATAAAGCTATGCATTATTTTAAACCACAAAAACCATAGTTAAAAAGTCATGCATATTTCAAGTATTATTTAAACTAATAAAACAAGAAAATTCAAAGACAAAGCTGAGATTCCTTCCTGAATTAACCCAGAGCCAGACTTTGACCAGTCATTGTGCAGGTGCTCCAGGTTTTGGGGAGACAAGGCAAGGAGCCTTCCCCCCTTTCTTGTCCTTATGCAGAAACCAGTGACAAATGTCCTCATTGCATTTGCTCAAAGACAAAGAGATCTTGCACCACCAGTGGCACTAGCACTCAAAGAGAATGGGGAAGTTTGGGGCCATGGTTGGCTGCCACACAGAGGAATGCACACTACATCAACTTCAAAGGTGTAGCAGTATCCATGTTCCACATGAATGCCAGGGAACTACAGTGCCAAAATACCGCAGAAAACTCCTCTGCACTGCACTTAATAAGGGGCAGTGCCTTTAAGGCATTCACTGACATCAGAAAGAGCTGTACACATGTATCTTATGGCAGAATTTGGCCCAATGAAAGTCATAAGGCTAAAATTCCACACAACTCTGAAAATGTAATTTATACAGAAAATTCACATTTTATATACGTTGGGACAAGTCTTCTACCTCATTTACATAGGTATAAATTTAAAGTAACTCCACTGAGATCTCATATTTGCCTCTGGTAATTCCCTGGCACCCTGTGGATATATCTTCATTATAGATCAGCATGAGAGGAGCTCCAAAGGGCTTATTGAGTGTAAGGGCCTCAGGAGGTAGGCAACATCCTGTGTCACTGTCCTCTTATGATTCCAAGATTATCGTAGTAGATATCTAAGAAGGAGTTAATATTCCTCAATTAGCATTATCTCCCCACGTGGGGTTTTCAAAAGTGCTCTAGGGCTAACTCTATGGAGTTTTGCCACTGGATTCAATGGGAGAAGTGTTAGGCCAATATTGACTATTTCTGTTAGGCCAATATTGACTATTACAAGACAACCAGAGGGAGACCCAGCTAATGGCAGCCAGGCTCCCACTGAAACTGTGTTGTCAGTAGGAAGAAGGACAACTGAGGAGAGAGGATATTTTGTTTAGTAGTAGTAGTAATCATAAGAGTGTAATCACCACCACTACTAGCCAGACCTCATCACAGTCAAGGCCCCCTTGTATTACATTTCATACAAACACATAGATAGTGTCACTGAAGCACCCACAATCTGAGGTAAATACTTGTGCATGTACTTAAATTAAGCGTGAGTCATAAATGGGACTCCTCAGGTGTTTAAAGTTAAGAATGTGCTCAAGTGTTTGCAAGATTAGGATCTATTTTGAGACCAGAAGTAACAAGTAAATGTAATAAGCACATAGAGAGAATGAGGAGGGAAACAGTGATAGAAATCACTTATAAAGGCTAGCTATGAGTGCAACTAGATGGTTTTCAGTCAATTTTTTTTCTAAATAATAATATAAGCCTAGAATTTTCAAAGGCACAAAGGAAAGTTAGATGCCCAACACTGATCAAAAATCAATGGGAGTTGGGCCCTTAATTCCCTTAAGACCCTTTGAAAATCCCAGCTTAAATATATAAAATAGATCTGCTACTCAGCTTCCTGGGTTCATCAGTAATCTCTCCAGAGTCCAGCCCAGAAAGCTGAATAGCACATACCGCCTCCTCAGCTGCTCCGGGACCTGCACGGAGCATAATAAAGCAAAACTTCCCCCCGCCAAACTCCACAACCAGGCATCCGGTGGCAGAGGCAGCCTCCCTGGCCTATTATACCCGCTGCCCATGAGGACAAGCCTCAGAAAATTGCAGAAAAGAAATAATTATTTGTGGTAAAAAGTCCCATTATTACTTTTCCATGATTTTCCGTTGTCGGCTGCTCTGGGCTGAGAGCAGGGGCTCCCACTGTCGGCCTGGGGCTGAGAGTGAGGGCTCCTGCTTTCAGCCCCAGAGTGACCAGGGCTCACACTGTCAGCACAGTGCATAGCAGGGGCTCCTGCTATCAAAATTACAGTGGAAGCCTAATATTGTGGGATCTGCAATTTCTGCAATATCACAAATTAAGTAGGGCCTTAAATAAATCTAAATAGTCCCTAATGGCTGTCTACCTAGATATGACAGGGAAGTTTTTAAGGGGAATTTTGAAGTTTTCTTTCCTTTCTGACTCATTTCTGACTGTGAGCATCTTTACTGGAGGATGGGATCTGGGCTGTAGTACTATCTGAGATTTTGACTGCTGAGGAGGTCACAGCCCCAAGTGGGACGGATGCATTCAATTAACAATAAACAAATTCTGCTTTCATTTATGCAGGTCTATTGAAGACTTTTTTTTTAGCTTTTTAAGACAATGGAATTTGTATAGGTGTAAATGATAGCAGAATCTTTCCCACAGGCTTTAATATTGCAGTGTCTGTCAATACATGTCCAGGATAGATTACACCTATAAATCACACCCTACTTAATTTGCAATATTGCGGAAATTGCAGATTCCGCAATATTCGTCTTCCACCGCAATTTTGACAGTGGGAGGCCTGGGTGGCTGACAATGCAGAGCCCCTGCTCTCAGCCCCAGGCAGCCAACAGTGGAAAATCGCAAAAAAAGTAATAATAGATCTTATTACTGCAAATAATAAGGTCCATTATTACTTTTCTGTGATTTTCCATGGCTTGTCCACAATTCAGCAGTTTTTGGACAGTCATCCCACAATTTAAGTAAGGCCTTACCTATAAAGCATAAAATTTTCCCATTCCAACTAAAGTTTCCTGCCCTGGAACACCCAAAAGACCAGTGATTGGAGCACTGACCTAACTTATGGGAGATCCAGGTTCAAGTCCTTGCTCTTCCTGATTTGGGCCAGGGACGTGAACATCAGCACCCTATCTACTAGGCTTTTGGCTACTCCAGGGTATGTCTCCCACAAGCTCTTCTATTGGAACAGTTTCACTGAGAATAAATAGTTAAATAGTCATTGAAGCAGGGATTTGAACGTCAATCTCAAACATCCTAAGTGAGTTCCCTAACCATTGGCTATAGAGTCAGTGTGTCTCGCTCTCTCTGACCCCATGAATATTTAATTATTTATACAAAGTGAAACTGTTCCAACTGCATTGTTTCATGTTCTCTGTGTGTGTGTATATAAATCTCTCCTCTGCTTTTTCCACCAAATGCATCCGATGAAGTGAGCTGTAGCTCACGAAAGCTTATGCTCTAATAAATTTGTTAGTCTCTAAGGTGCCACGGGTACTCCTTTTCTTTTTGCGAATACAGACTAACACGGCTGCTACTCTGAAACCTGTTCCAACTGGAGACAGTGAGAGAGACTTGCATAATCACAGGTTTCAGAGTAGCAGCCGTGTTAGTCTGTATTCGCAAAAAGAAAAGGAGTACTTGTGGCACCTTAGAGACTAACAAATTTATTAGAGCATAAGCTTTCGTGAGCTACAGCTCACTTCATCGGATGCATTTGGTGGAAACAATGGGTTTCATGTTCTCTGTGTGTGTGTGTATATAAATCTCTCCTCTGTTTTTTCCACCAAATGCATCCGATGAAGTGAGCTGTAGCTCACGAAAGCTTATGCTCTAATAAATTTGTTAGTCTCTAAGGTGCCACAAGTACTCCTTTTCTTTTTGAGAGAGACTGACTCAGTAGCTCAGTGGTTAGGGCTCTGTCTTGGGATGCAGGAAAATAGCAGAGCAGGGACACAAACCTGAGTCTCCCATATTCTAACTAAGTGCCTGAACCACTGAGCTATAGAGTCACTCTCACTAGACCAATTAATTAATTATATGAAGTGGAACAGCTACAACAGGACAACTTGAAAAAGACCCACCCTACAATAGCCTGGTGAATAGGACACTCACCTGAAGACTGAAGTTTTAGCCTAGGTCTGTCACATCCCCAGTGAGCATCCTAACCTGTGGACTATTCTGGGGTGCGGGAATATCGCTCTCATTTTGACCAGAAATTCCATCCTGGTTCTGAGAAACATTTCCTGATGAAAGCTTTGTCAAGACTGGTACATTCTTATGAAAAGTTTTGGTTTTGACATACTGGCATTTTCTAATGAAAAATCATTTCACTAGAAAATTCCCAAGCAGTTCTATTTGAGAGGTTGACAGTCTCTCTTCCCATACCATACAGCCATAGCTGAGATCAGTGGAGTCAGTCAAGCTAGAGAAAGGGATCTACTGTTAGAGCACTGCAAAGTTTTCTTTACTTCAGAATTCGTTCCTTTTTTGGGCACCAAGGTACAAATTTGTTAACCTAATGGACACACTATAATGCCCATCTTTTCCCACAAGCAGGGAGAGGACTGACTGTTGGAAGGATTATATTATGTCTACTGTGAATGAGCTTTTATTTTATTATGTCTACTGGTGCATATTTGTATATTATTTTATTGGAGTGAGATGACAAAGCTATTACAATGATTTACTGTGAAAATTAAATTAAGCAGGGCACCCAAAGCATTGTTTATGTGCTTGTTTTTAAATGAAAATATATAAATAAATATTCAGCCTAGCTCTTCCTAGCATTTAGATCCAGAATTCAGTCCTGCAAACCCTTGCTCATGTGAGTAGCCCACGTGAATATTCCCAAACTGTTATCAAACTCCCAGAGAAGTCATTCCTCTTTCCTCAAAGTCATCACTTGAAATGTGTACCATTTACATGATAATAATTGCATTTTCAGATACATTATGGTTATTCTGGATAATGTTTTAAATGTACATTATTTCCCAGATAGGATGTACTAGGACTTTCAAAATAATCTGTTGTGTAAATATATACAATTCTGAATCCTGTATTTAGATCCTCTTAAAAAGTGATTTATTTTCCTTGAGACACTTTTTTAGAATTGTTGCTTGACTCACTGATGTGGTACATTAGATCACATCAGTTCACAGCATTGGTGATGTCGCACTAAGATTACTGGTTTGTTTTAAATAGTGTCTTAATTCTTCTAGGTTTTCAGCCTGTTTCGTAGCTACACAGGAGTCTTTCTTAACATAATACACAAAGAAAAAAATTAAGAAAAAGAAAGCAAGAATCATGAACCCAAGATTACATAAATCTTCCTTATGTCTATTTGTTTTCATATTTAAGGGAAAGATACTGGTTTAAGAACAGAATACTACCATACAGTATGATAATCAACAACAATGATAATATAATTTAGCAAAGAGACTATGAAAAAGTTAATATACATGTGCATTGGCCAGTTTTTGCACAAAATTAACTTTCCAGTTTGATTTAAAATGCAGTATACTTCAAAAGGGCATGGTCCCGAAAATGGTTTAAATGCCTGAAAATTTTCTTATTCTGAAAGTAGAGAGAGTGTATGACGGGAATTTGAAAGAAGAAAAAAGGAGAGTGTGCCCTAGATGTACTGAGAGAAAACATGGCCCTGAAACCAGAAGGGGTAAGGAGTAAGAACTTAAAGAGAAACAATAAAGGCCAAAACTGCTTTGGTGGGGGATCAAGAATGGGAGATCCACCCACCCAGCCAGCAAGATAAAATTATTAAATCCATTGCCCTATATGATCAGCCTAAAACCCATCCCAAGAATGATACTGATTTATCACCCAAAGGTTATTAAAAACAAACTCCCTCTGTATTTTAGCTCTATTAGAAGTGATTACTGCAAGTGCAATGATTACACTGTTTTTTGAATGATCTAAATATTTTAATTTTCTTTCATATATTATAAATGATTCATTTAAAACAGTACTATTGTAAATTACAAAATGAACTTTTTTAGCTTTATTCAGATTTAATCTTCACCTGCTGAATTTATTTGATGACTATCATTGATGAAAGCATCATTTTAACAGATGTAAAATCTTGGGCTGCAAGATTTTCTTTAAAACAATATTTTAAAATACATTGCATAAACTGTTTAAAATAGTAGTGTGCAAATAGCTATTGCTATCCCTACTGGAAATTCAATTGAAATTTGGTGGGGGAGAATAAATCTTTCACTCTACCATTCTTATCAGCAGCTATTTTAGTATCCTTTTTGGCTATTTAGTTTCTCATTACTCTGTGTTCCTGCCCAATTATCTTTTTTTAGTAGGAGATTTGAGCAGCGTATGAAACAACCTCAATGCCAGCAAATATGAATTGAAACGGATAGACCTGGCAAAAAAAAAAAAAACAAGTAGAAAATGACCGCAAAATGTAGCTTTAAATTAAAAAATGAAAGCCAGCACCACAAACTTCATATTTCAAGATTTGACACATTGTGGGCCTGATTCTGCTCCCCTGGAAGTCAATGGGAGTTTTTAAACTAACTTCAAAGGAAGCAGGACTGAGCCTAATGAGCCTAATTTGGCCTGCCTTACTTAAAGGACACTTATACAACTCATTAATACCCAGAGAGACAAGCTTTTGAGCTTACACAGAGCTCTTCTTCAGGTCAGGCTCTGTGTAAGCTCGAAAGCTTGTCTTTCTCACCAATAGGAGTTGGTCCAATAAAAGATAAAACCTCACCCACCTTGTCTCTCTAATATCCTGGGACTGACACAGCTACCACAACACTGCATACATTCATTATTACCCAAACATTTGGGAACACAGTATACACAAATGACTCAAGCAAAAGATGCAGCATAAGGATTAAAACCTCTTGCTCTTTATTTACACAGGCGGTATTGCATGGATTACTATAGGAAAACTGTAACTCAGTATTGCATCTAACTAAATTTTTTGTCATGAAGGAATATATACAAATGACTAAGCAGAACACTCAGCATAAGGATTAAGACTTCTTACCCCATATTTACATTGGCGGGATGTTGCTCCATACTGGAAGCGACACTGTTCATCAGCATCATACACCTGACCTGGGGCCACAGCAGGATAAAGAAAGTCACGCTTGGGAGGCTCATTATCAAGGCAAGTACCACGGCCTGAACTGTTCAACATAAAGGACCAAAGGAATTAGGAACTCTATTGACTGTTAATCACAGTTATGATATCATGTATTTAGTTCTTAGTTTTAACAGCATTGGGTGTGTGAAACAGATAAGGTTGCAAATAAACAAACAGTGAAATAGTACACCCATGGTGAAAAATTATAATTAGGAGGGAATTAAGAGATCAGAATAATTTCTCATGAGTTAATATTAATTAACAAAAATACTCATTTTAGACAATTAAATGGATTTAATGTTATCTTTAAAAAATTTTAAATAATTTCTGAGCCACACAAGACTGATTTTCATTTCTGTTCTAAGCCTATTTGTTCTCATTGGAAACATAACCACCTCTAGTTGTAGAATTAAAAACAAAAAATGAAACCAATAAAAGAAATGTCGTGTAACCCTTCAGGACTAGGCACTGATCCTACAAACAGTTAAACACTTGTGCAACCTTATGCATGTGAGAACTCCTCTGTCTTTTGTGGGAATATTCAAGGCTTGGTCACACTATAGGGTGTGAAAAATCCACATTCCTGAGCAACATAGTTAAATTGACCTAACTCCAGTGTAGACAGCGATGTCAACAGAAGAATTCCTCCATCAACCTAGCTACCACTTCTCAGGGATATGGATTACCTATGCTGACAGGAGAACTCCTCCCATCGGCATAGATAGTGTCTACATTGAAGTGCTACAGCTGTGCTGCTGTGTCATTTCAAGTATAGCAAGCCCCAAGTGTATAAAGATATGCTTAAGTGTTTGCAAGATTGGGTCCTTAATCTATATTCTTCCATCTGGGCAAAGAAATAGATACTGTGGTAAAAATTGTCTATGGTCTTTAAATATGCCAATAAAAGGTGGGGTGAATGACAAAATACCTGAAGCCAAAGGTCTCTGTTCTAATGCATTAGTAGTGTTTAGACTGACAAATTTCACATTTCAGCAAGGTCATCATTCTTGAAAAAGTTAATGTTTTCTTCTTTATAATCATTGTTGGGTTTTTTCAAAGTATGCCCATGTTCAAAAATAATATTTTAATGAAGTGGAACAAATAACATAAAGAAAGCCAAAAGTCAGACAAAGTTCCTTTGTTAGAAAGCTTTATATTTTGCTAAATATGATTGTTCAGTTAGTGTGCATAAAATAGGAAAGATGCTTTTTTACTTTAATTTCACATGTGTATATGTTAGAATTTTTAAAGAATCTCTATGCCAACTTTTTTTAAAAATTTCTAACATTCCTGTAAATTTTGCCAACACCTTTGTTTTGTTTTGGGTTCCCCCCCACTAGATTTTTTCCATACACCTTGCCAAAGGAAAATAATTTCACAAGTGAATGTTCTACAACTATTATTTTGCACATTTCAAATTTTCATTACTTTTTATTTGGAAATAAATAAGAGGAAAAACACCCTTTAATTATGCATTGTACTGTCTCAATTTTTAACCCTAATTAATTCATATTTTCTAAATATTTCAACAAAACTACTGAAAGAAAAAACACTGATCATTAAAAAAGGCAAGAATCAATGAAGGCATCGATCATGTAAACACACGAGTAACTTTATGCAGTTAGTAATACCAATGAATTAAATGGATCTACTCATAAATGTAAAGTTATTAACATGCACAAACGTTTGCAGGATCAGGGCTCAAAATATTCCCCCCAATACATCTTCAAAACAGCAGATGCAAAGGATTCGGAGATAATAACCAGAGTCCTTTCTTCTTTAACCCAGTTGTTAGTGTACATTTTCTTTTCTTTTTTAACACAGCAGCTGTTGATGAGCCTGATCTTACATTTCCTGTGCACCCAAATGTTTCATTGTTTGCACTGATCATTTTGGGTATGGAAAAAACACAGACCAGTATTTTAAATAGGGCAGAAGCATCACCTACCGCCTGATTCTGCACTCCTTGTTCAGATAAACTTCAAATGGGAATTTTGCCTAAATAAGCAGTGATGAATTAAGCATCTAGTATCTGCTCTAGCTACTATTGCAGACAATGAGGAAATTTCCACTGATTTCAATGGTGCAGCACTGGATCTTTAAGTCCAGGTGCTGCAAGCTGATGTGCATGGTCAGACCCCTGCAAAGCCCTATTGACTTCAATTGAGCTCTGTGTGTGCATAAGGGTCTACCTACTCAAATTAGTTTACTGGGTCAGGCCTTAATCTATAAAACTATTTTTCTCCATCATCCTCCATGCACCCCCCTCCAAAAAATCCTTAATGGCAAGGAGAATTATAGATCTTTCATGTTAATTTCAAATCATCTAAATTTAAGTCCCTCAAGAATATTCAGAAGCTTGCCTCCTCTGCTCTAATGACAGCATCCTCATTATAATGAAGTCCAAATAGATATAGTAATAAGAAAGCCAAGAGAATGATTAGAAAGCAGTCATTCACTTAAAGGGGCTAGATTACATCACCATTACCAAGACTGAATAATTTAGGTTTCTCTCTTTCATTCTGCTCCAGAACTGTTATTTCTTTCAAACTACTTGGATGATTGACGCATTTTATAAACTTAGTATAAAAACCTGATACTCTGTATTTTATAAATTAAGAAAATTAAGAACAGGATTGCCATGAGTTATAAAAAATAGAACCATGCTACCAGGGACTCCCTTCTGACCGCTGAAGGTCCTGGGGAGGCTATGCAAAAAAATAAATTAATACAGATTGAGGTTGTATTAAAATTTTCCAGAAAATTTCCATGGGGCCAGGAGAGCTATATGTCTCCCTCTTGATCCTCCACCTTGACCATCTCTGTCTCTATTACTCCATCCAGCGCAGATGCCAGACAACACAGAGATGTCAAACAGGTTCTGACGGAATGTTATGGAGGAACCTGGCCACACTTCTGCATGGAGGTCCCCTCTCCAAGCACAAAAGTAATAGGAGCGATTTGGACCAATGATTAAAATCCAAACCAAACCACAGAAACATAGATGAGGATGAAGAAACTGACAAGACCAATGTGAAGGACAAAGATGCCCCAATTCCCACAACCCTGAAATTGCAGTAAATTTATTAAAAAGAAAAGGAGTACTTGTGGCACCTTAGAGACTAACAAATTTATTAGAGCATAAGCTTTCGTGAGCTACAGCTCACTTCATTGGATGCATCTGATGAAGTGAGCTGTAGCTCACGAAAGCTTATGCTCAAATAAATTTGTTAGTCTCTAAGGTGCCACAAGTACTCCTTTTCTTTATACAATTTATGTATACACCTAGATGCTACAAGTGTTCCATCAACGTCCCTTTTCTTAATGTTAGGTGAATTCCATAAGTGTACATCTGGGAGACTTTCTGAGCCTGAATCTGATTGCACTCTACGACTATGTCTACACTGCAATTAAACATCTGTGGCTGCAATTAAACATTTGTCAGCTGACTCGGGCTCAGGCTACAGACCCAAACATCTATATCACAGCCCATAAGTATGTAAGACAAGAGTATCTCTACTGAAATTAATGTAGCTACACCAGTGTAAAATTGGCATGAGATCAGAGGAAGGCATTTTTAACCTAAACGTAGTTTTTTATTTTAATATTTCAGGAGAGTCTATTAATTCCTAATCCTGATTAGATTTAATATACTCTACAAACGATATTGTAGCATCCTCTTCTCTGAACTTCACAGGCAGGAGTGGCCAACCTGTGGCTCTGGAGCCACATGTGGCTCTTCAAAAGTGAATATATGGCTCCTTGTATAGGCACCGACTCCGGGGCTGGAGCTACAGGTGCCAACTTTCCTATGTGCTGGGGGGTGCTCATTGCTCAACCCCTGGCTCTGCCACAGGCCCTGCCCCCACTCCATCCCTTCCTGCCCCCTCCCCTAAGCCTGCTATACCCTCACGCCTCCCCCTCAGAGCTTCCTGCACGCCATGAAACAGCTGATTGGGAGGTGCGGGGATAGAGGGGGAGGCGCTGATCGGAGGGGCTGCCGGTAGGCGGGAGGTGCTGGGAGCAGCGGGGGAGCAAATGGGGGGCTGCTGACATATTACTGTGGCTCTTTGGCAATGTACACTGGTAAATTCTGGCTCCTTCTCAGGCTCAGGTTGGCCACCCCCGTTCACAGGCTTAAGCTCTCAAGTTTACCATCCCTGCAAAGAGCTGTTATAGCTTTGATCAATTTAATAGCACATGGGAAGCCTTACTTTAAAATGTGTTCATTGCTTTAGCTTTGTTTCTGCAATAGTAAAAACCACTGCAGCCCTACGGATGCCATGTAGTATGGGTCTGTTTGAGATAAAATGCTAAAAACCAGATGCAGCACATATTCGCCCCCTTTAGTACTCACATGACGATACTAATCCCCAGAAATCTCAGCAGCATACCCAAAGCCCAACTGTGAGGTGGCATGTCAACTCGACAGCTCCTCCCTCTGGCCAAATGTGGCATGGCCCCTGGTGCTCATGTAGCCCAACAGGAAGGTCAGTTCATTCTTAGTGCTCCGGACTCTGAGGAGCTTCCTCCACTGTCCCATCCTTCAAGGGTTAGTAGGGGAACCCAGGCCCACCCACTCCCTGGGTTCCAGCTCAGGGCCCTCAAATTAAGTAGACAGTCAGAGGGGTGTCAATCCTGCCAGTGCCCTGAGCTCCTTCCTACCTTCCCCTTGGGTCTCTGTAATCTCTCTAGTCTTCTGATCAGATCGTTCCCTTCCTGGGGCACTTTATTTGAGCAGCTTTCTGGTAGCTTGCAGACAGAAGCTCCTTCCTCCAGCCTGCTGACTCCCTTTTGGTGGCTGCCCCACCTTTCTGCTTCCCAGCCCTTTTATCCTCCCAGCTGTGGGGATTTCCTATCAGCAGTGGCTGGCAGTGTCTACTCTAACTCTTTAGTCGCTGTGGTAGCATGGGATACATGCACCCAATGACACCTACATATCAGCATTCAGTGCTGGAGGAAAGTCTGCTCTCAGACCAAACCGCATATTAACATTGAAAATAGGTTTTAAACTTTACAAAATGGGCACATTTTTATAATACATAACTATGTGGAAATCACTGCATCTATAGATATATTCAGTCATATTTTTACAGTATATTGATAATATACATATATGTATCTGTTGTAAAATGTAAACATGAATATCTCCTTTAGTTGAGTCTATTAAATATTTTCTTATTAACATATTGATAAATTATTGTACCTTGTATCAACTGTGTATCTTTTATATCAAGTTTATATATATTAATAATATATGTAAATAACACATTTATATACACATATATAAAAATATGGGATCAATCCTGAATCCTTACTCTGTACTTTTTCAATCCATACTTTACCTGAGTAAGGCTTAGTAAAGACTAAGGCTATATCTACCCTTAAAACGCTACAGCGGCACAGCAGCAACACTGCAGCTGCACCACTGAAACTCTTCAGTATAGACACTAAGGACATGTCTACACTTACCTCCGGAGAGATCGATCCAGCAGGAGTCTACTGAAGACGAGATAAATCAACTGCCAAGTGCTCTCCTGTCAACTCCAGTACTCCACCAGAGTGAGAAGCGTAGGTGGAGTCGACAGGGGAGCGACAGCAGTCAACCTACCTCAGTGAAGACACCGCGGTAAGTAGCTCTAAGTACGTCGACTTCAGCTATGCTATTTTCATAGCTGAAGTTGCGTAACTTAGACCGACTTAGCTCGTGCCCTCTCCCCCCCAGTGTAGACCAGGCCTTACTAGAGTGACGGGAGGGGTTCTCCCATCATCGTAGGTAATCCACCTCCCCAAGAGGCACTAGCTAGGTTGACCAAAGGATTTTTCCATCAACTTAGTGCTGTCTACACTGGGGGTTAGGTTGACTTACCTACATCTCTCAGGGGATGTGGATTTTTCACACCCTGGAGAGAAGTAACTGCCGATATAACTTTTCAGTGTAGTCCAGCCCTAACACGCATCCTTACATATATTCGTACATTCGCTTACCTTTACCCTCGTACTAGTCTAATGGGATTACTCATGCATAAAGTTAAACACTTGCATAAATATTTGCAGAATCAGGGACTAAGTATGGTCTGCAGGATTTGGTCCAGTATGTTTAAATTCAAGATGGGCTTTAATTGGATCACTGAATCAAATTCTCCTGAAGCTTTGGGGAAGTTTAGATCTAGATATGAATTAGGACCATCTCTAGTATAAATACAGTAGTTTTGAAGATTATCCATTTCATTTTGGATATAACATTCTCATGTCATCAATAAATTCTGCAATGCCACAGGCACAGCCCAGCTCTAGGTCACTGATAAACAAACTGAAAAACAATGATCATATTTCAGTTCCACTATGGATCTGATTCTAAAAACCCTCACCCATGACAGCAGTCCTTAGAGTGATTATTCCCATTTATTTTGAATGGGACTATAGTATTAACATGAATAAGGACTACTCACAGGAGTTAGGGTGTGCAGGATTTGGTCCTAAATGCTTTCTCCCAACTGTGACACACTTTCATTTTTTCCATTGAATTCCATTGAGCTGATTTGTTGTCCAGTTTATAAACCTGCATTCTAGTTGATCTTTATTGGCTCGGCAGTGCTAACAAGAGAAAATGGGTAGCAAAAACTTACTTTGGTCACCAAGGTAAGCAGTTAGGACTCTGAATATACACAGAGACTGAGTAAGAAGAAGCCATTTGTACAGACACTTTTCAGAGTACAACCATATTTAAAGTCTAAGACAAAAAGCATTACAGTCATTCTCTCTGTACATAATCTAGACTTCTGCACAAGAAAAAAAATAGGTTGGGTCTGTTAAGATATTTTTAGGGGGAGGAAGTAAAACCATATTTGTTCCAGTTGCTAAATGTGTGCCTTAACCCATACTCGCACTCTCCAATTTCTATTTATTTTGTTTAGACTTTTACCTAGGACTGATTTCAGAGTAGCAGCCATGTTAGTCTGTATTCACAAAAAGAGAAGGAGTACTTGTGGCACCTTAGAGACTAACAAATTTATTTGAGCATAAGCTTTCGATGAAGTGAGCTGTAGCTCACGAAAGCTTATGGTCAAATAAATTTGTTAGTCTCTAAGATGCCACAAGTACTCCTTCTCTTTTTACCTAGGACTGACATTATAGTAGATTACCTGACCTACATTTGATCATGTCTCATGTCAAAGTCCCTCCCTTTGATTTTCAGTGGTTCTATAGTAATGTTCAATTCTGCTTTCCTTAAATAGAATTCCTAAATAATTTGCTATTTTCCCCAATGTTTTCAGCTACTATGTTGTCTATAAAGGGTCATGATGCAGGAAACTTTTTTTTTCTTTGATGTTTGGTTCAGGAGCAATATTAGGAAAACTTTACTGTTTCCAAAAGCATTAGTACTGGTTCACCAAAGTATTTGTGACCCGGAAATGTTGTGAGATATTAGACTAGAAAGCATGGAATCAATCTGTTGCTAAATATTAACTTTATAAAAATTTTCAGTAGTCCACAAAATTTAAAATTAGTGGGCACTGGCCAATTCAGGATTTGATTAATTTTTATTTAAATGTTGTGGGACTGTTGAGAAGTTTTATAAAGTAAACATTCAACAACACAAGAAAATGTTAAAAAATATATTAGGTGACTCATGCTTTAAAATCATCCTATTCTAATTACAATCTTGTGCTTTTTCCTTTACTTGAGTTCTGCTATAATTATAATAGTTAATCTCTTAAAACCTGGTAATGCTGGGAAATTATTGCTATATTCTGTTCAAAGGTTATGATTTGTAGTTGCTCTGAGATGGTATAAATAATTGATTTGATCAGGGACTTTTAAATGGCATCAACTATAAACAGCTTGGAATTGAAGCAAAAAAAGAAGGAAAGAAGGCATGATGGTAATTAGAAAGATGTGATTTTAAGATCTGATGGCTTGTATTTCCAGGGTTCCCATTTTGTTATGAAATACATCATTCTTTTCCAGCCCTGGTGATTCATCAGACATCAGACCTTAAGTCTGTCACTGGTTCCTCAGATAAGAGTGCTTTTTGGCATAGGGCCAGCATTCTATATACCAAACCATGAACCTCACATGACTGAAATTTCCAGTCCTTGATCTGTATTTAATTTGGGACTGACAGGTATTCTGATATACATCTCCAGCATCTGAGGCATTTCAGCAGTCATGTTCCATTCTATTCATGATCTTCTACTGCCCTCATTGTGAGGATTGTTTTGCGTGTGTGTGTGTGTGTGTGTGTGTGTGTGTGTGTGTGTGTTTGTTAATGAAGGCCAGGCTAAAGAAGTATACCTTACACTTGGAATGGAACTTAATTGAAATGAAGCTTTGAATGATTCATTAAACCCCAAAATTGTTGAACATACTTTTATTTTACTCAATATTCTCAGACAATTAAAAATGCTTACAAATAGGCCTAATTCACTTTCAGCTGCCCTCCAACATCTTGCAAGTTAACCCAAAGTCATCACAGAGCCATCATACCATTTATTTTCTTAATTAATAATAGACTAACAGGTAGAGAGAGCATACTATCTATAAAGTCAACATCAGAAAATAGGTAATGTCTATTATTACAGAAATTGGTTCTTTATTATTTAAACTGGAATGGATTCTAAGGAAATCACCTACTGAATCACAGAGTTTAAGAAATCTAAAAACACTGGGAGTTGGGGGAGTTTAACTACCAAGATATCTGTTGGATAAAAAAATACGGCTATATTTGCATTAGAAAGAAGTTCCTAAATTAAATAAAAGACAAATTATTATCCAAAATGTAGAACAATAGGGTGAATTGGAAACAGCAACAATGATCTACTTAAGTGAGAGAGGTTTCAGAGTAGCAGCCGTGTTAGTCTGTATCCGCGAAAAGAAAAGGAGGACTTGTGGCACCTTAGAGACTAACAAATTTATTTGAGCATAAGCTTTCATGAGCTACAGCTCACTTCATCGAATGCATCCGATGAAGTGAGCTGTAGCTCACACAAGCTTATGCTCAAATAAATTTGTTAGTCTCTAAGGTGCCACAAGTCCTCCTTTTCTTTTTAAGTAAGAAAGTGACTTCCCCAAATCTCATATCCACGTACTATGGCAAAGTCAGAAATCAGGGACTTGAATCCACTAGGTTGAGAGCCTCTCAAGCATATTGGCTTCTAAGGTAGTTGAGAACACTTGGCAAGGCACAGGAGGCACTTAGCACCTTGCAGGCTTGGACCATAATGAATAAAGGTCCAACAGAAGGCATTATTAAGACCCACTAATGTGGAAGAAGGGGAAATTTTACTTACCTGTTAATTCTTCCTTTGAGATGTTCTGTAGAGACAGAACACTAAGACTATGATGATGTCATACCCTCCATAATAAGGGTCTAGCCACATCAGCCTTCAGTTGAATATTTCTAAAGTAGTTCCAAAGAAAAAAATTAGACTAACACTATTCAATAACCACTAACAAATAACTTAAACTGTAGCAATCTGAGTATTGGTTTGTGACTCTGCACTGAAACTCTCAGCAATGAGATAGAAACTCAAATTTTGCAGGATGGGGGCCCGGACTGATACAGAAGATCTCAAAAAAGAAAATTAGCAGCTAAGAAAATATCCACCTTCTCTCTTTGATGTTCCCATACCAGTCCAGACATTGAAACATCCCAAAGCAGTTAATTTTTGTACCGATGGGATTATCACTTATTTTTGCCTGCAATACCCTCCTGAAAAGGCCACAAATGTAAACCTTTTCTGTATTGTTTGACAAAGATGTGGGCAGAAACCCAGGAGAAAAATTTTCAACTCCCTATTAAAGAATTTCCTTCTGACTGCCTATTGAGAGCCTAGTAAATAGGTACTGTAACCTTTAAAGAGCTGGTATTTCCTTCTCTGATGTAACATAAATCTCTCTGGTCAGTTCCTTAATCCATCTAAACATGGTGAATTTGGAGGACATTTGACCTTTAAATCCTGGTATAGATTTGAGACTTTGGCCAAAACTGTGGCATCCTTTTAAAGAAAGTCTGTAAGGCTCTATGACAGTGGTTTCCAAACTTGTTCTGCCACTTGTTCAGGGAAAGCCCCTGGTGGACCAGGCTGTTTGTTTACCTGCCGCATCCGCAGGTTCGGCCGATTGCGGCTCCCAGTGGCCGCGGTTTGCTACTCCAGGCCAATGGGAGCTGCTGGAAGCGGCGGCCAGTACATCCCTTGGCCCGTGCAGCTTCCAGCAGCTCCCATTGGCCTGGAGCAGCGAACCATGGCCACTGGGAGCTGCGATCGGCCAAACCTGTGGATGAGCTAGGTAAACAAACCAGCCCAGCCCGCCAAGGGCTTTCCCTGCACAAGCGGCAGAACGAGTTTGGGAACCACTGCCCTATGGACATCCAAGTAAGGCAGTCTTTCCTCTTTAGGAATCTTAGGGTTGGGGCTGAAAGTGGGTAGGATGGATTCCCTGTTCAGGTGAAAGGCCAGTAAGTCTTGGGTTTGAATTACAGCAGAGCACCCAACAACGCTCTTATTCTGGTGAAAAATCATATACTATTGCTTGAAGATAAGGCTTTGCTCTCCTATTGCTAAACATATACTGCTACTAAAAATAAGATCAGTACTTAAGAATATTAATTATTGGGAAATCCTTATCCAATGTTCAAAAAGGACGAACCATAAAACCGTTCATCACCAGTTTCAAATTCCATTCAGAAACCAGGAGATAAACTATCAGTCTTACCTTATTTGCTGCCTGCAGAAACCTGGCCACAATATTGGGGTGGCAGCCTATTGAGACCATGTCTACTAAACCTCTGAAATCCACAGTAGTTACTGTAATGAAATTTAAAATTCTAATGAAACAGCCACTCATGCCAAAGACTAGACCAGCTGCAGGAAATTCACTCATGACTGGTACTATGACTTTGAATGGCACCATCTTCACTTTGCCACATAAAGTTCTCCAAATCCTAGAGCATGGCTTTGAATCTGATGGCTTCCTTGATTGGAGAAATCACTTTTTGTGAAGAAACCACAGAATTAACAGGATCCAGTGAAGGTGTGAAGAGTGGGAGCGGAGAACATAGACATGTTCACCAGGTCCAAGTATCACAGGTTTCTCAGCCAGTCTGGGGATGTGAATGTGAAGATTCCTCTTGATCTACCAATCTTCTACATGACTCTAAGCAGAATGGGAAGGGAGAAAAGGTGCAGTAGATTGACAGTTTAGGGAGCTAATACAACATTTGTTTTGCTCCTGCTTCTTTGTGCCTGCTGAAATATTTTGGGACTTCTCTGCTTTTCCTGAATGCCATAAGAACCATCTGAGGCCTGTCCCACTTTTCACATAGACAGGCAAAGACCTGGAGTGGGGGTGGTTAGTTCATATTTTCCTTGAGTCCGCTATTTGTTCACCCAGTGACCTGTGTTATTTATTTTTCTCAGTGTGGACTGATGACAGAATGATAGAACTTTTCAGCCGAAGTTATCAATAGGTCTGGTTCCCTGGAAATTCATTGACTTTTTGTGCTTCTTTGGTGACTGATGCATATTATACATGTTATGGCATTGTGTAATTGAATTCTTATTGCTGAGATTTTTTAGCTTTTCTTGGAAGTGCAACAAAGCAAGCCTCACAACCTTGGCCTGCAGCATGTTTATAGACCCCTTCCTTTTGATCACTGACCACCTGACATGGATTACTGTCTTTCCTAAATGGGACCCTCACGCATCCATGATCAAAGTTTCGTTCTCGCTAGCAAGTCCACAGGACATCCTTGTTGCAGTTTTCCTCTGCTAGACATCACCCAAGAAAGATTTGGACAACCTGTGCAATATTAAAAGGTTTGAAGGGAATCTGTCTATTCCACTTCAGTGCAAGGGGAAGATGTGCTGAACAGAGTATAGGTAATAGCCTACACAGAGCACTTCTCCCAGGTTTGCCGCCACCAATTCAAGAACCTCCAAGCAATAACACACTGTGGTCTATAACTTGGTTATATACCTTGGTTATTGTTTCCTGCATAAGAAAAATCTACATAAAACACTGTTGAAAGTTGCTCCCAGGTACAAAGGCTCTTGTGTGGGATTGACGGAACACTTCTTGTTTATCACTAATCCATGACTTTCCAGTAACCACTGAACTCCACCACCACAACTGGGATGAAGCTTCTGACACAATTTGTGCAGATATGGGATGAGGCATATGACCTTTCTTCTGAGGGCTAAGGGGAGGACTTGGTACTAAAGGTAATGGTCCAGAACAGCAAATTGCAGATACATCTTCCAATGAGACTGCAGGAGCAGCACATATGGGTACACATTCTGGAGAGTCATGAAGTGTAGGAGTTTGTCTGGGCTCACTTCTTAAATAATTGCTTTTAATGACATCTGTGACATTGCACTCTATATGATTTTATAAAAATATGCTAATGGGTGAATATAATGTAACTGGAATATGCTTCATGCAAAAGGTCTCTCATAAGGTATCATTAAAAAGCTTATAATCTACTGAGTGTGGTCATCCTATTTATATAAATGTATCATTCTTGTATCTGAAACTAGAAATATGAAATATAACTCTGAGATCCTATTGTAGCTATGCAAAATGTGGGCCATTAATGGTGGTTTGGAATCCTAATTAACCTGGCTCCCATTAACCAGGACAATTACTTGTAGATGGCTTTGTTTTACTTGTAAGTCTTCCTGTATACTGTGGACTGGCAAGTGAGTAATGAAGTCTTACAGTGACATGTGATCATGTCATCTGAACTGGAATCCAAATTTAACTTGGTGCTTTTCCATTGAGAAGGAGGGGTGGGAACCAGGAGGGACAAAGGATTCCTGCCTTATGCAAAAGATATACAAGGGGGTGGAAGAGAACAAAGGGGGCGACCATCATGAGAAATCCCCTAGCTACCACCTGAGCAGGAACAAGGGCTGTACCGGGGAAAGGATTGTGCCCAGACTAGGAAGGCATCCAGTCTGTGAAAAAAAAGAAAAGGACTACTTGTGGCACCTTAGAGACTTGAGGTCTCATGAAAGCTTATGCTCATATAAATTTGTTAGTCTCTAAGGTGCCACAAGTACTCCTTTTCTTTTTTGGGAATACAGACTAACACGGCTACTACTCTGCAGTCTGTGAAAGAAACTTATAGAAACATCTCTGAGGATGAGATTTTATCTGTATTCAGTTTTATTACTGTACTCGACTTAGACTAGCATATTTTATTTTCTTTTGCTTGGTAATTCACTTTGTTCTGTCTGATACTACTTGGAACCAGTGGTTAGCACCGGTTCGCTGGAACCAGTTGTTAAATTTAGAAACCCTTTTAGAACCAGTTGTCCTGCGACCAGTTCTAAAAGGGCTTCTAAATTTAACAACCAGCCAAAAATGGTGCCTTAGGCACCGACTCCATGGGTGCTCCATGGCTGGAGCACCCACAGGGAAAATTTGGTGGGTGCAGAGCACTCATTGGCGGCTCCCCTCCCCACCCCCAGCCCCGGCCCCAGCTCACCTCCGCTCAGCTTCCACCCCTGAGTTACACTCCACCCCGCTCTGCTTCTCCCCCCACTCAGCTTCCCGCGAATCAGCTGTTCGCACAGGAACCCAGGGAGGGCTGAGAAGCAAGTGGCAGCTTCGCGCTCAGGCCCAGGGAGGCGGAGGTGAGCTGGGCCAGGGGGGCATGAGGAGGGCCGCCCGCACCACAGCAGGTAACCCAGGGGCGGGGCCGCAGGGTAACCGCTCCCCACCCCAGCTCACCTCCACTCCACCTCCCTGGGCCTGAGCGCGAAGCCGCCACTTGCTTCTCAGCCCTCCCAGTCTTCCTGCGCGAACAGCTGATTTGCGTGAAGCTGGGGAGGGGGCAGAGAAGCAGAGCGGGGCGGCGGGAAGCCGGGGAGGAGGCAGAGAGGAGGTGAGCTGGGGCCAGGCGTGGGGCAGGGAGCTGCCGATGGGTGTTCTGCACCCACCAAATTTTCCCCGTGGGTGCTTCAGCCCCGGAGCAACCACAGAGTCGGCACCTAAGGCTGCTCCCCCTTCTCCCCCCCAGCTATGCTACCCCGCCCCTGGGAGTCAGAGGGACCTGCCGGATGCTTCCTGGGAGCCGCCCCAGGTAAGCGCTGCCGGGACTCCCCACCTCGCCCCCCGGTCCCTCTGGCTCTTAGGGGCAGGGTGGGCAACCACTACAGTGGCTCACGAGACCCTCCTGCCTGGTTCTGGGGGCAGTCAGGGGATGGGGAGGAGGGTGGATGGGGCGGGGTCCCAGGGGAGGTGTCAAGGAATGCAGCGGGTTGGATGAGGCAGGAGTCCCAGGGGGCAGAGGCGGGCCATGACTCCCTCATTGGGTGAGGAGAGAACCGGTTGTTAAGATTTTGGCAGCTCAACATTGCTTGGAACCACTTAAATCCTACTTTCTGTATTTAATAAAATCACTTTTTATTTATGAATTAACCCAGAGTATGTATTAATACCTGGGGGGGGTGGGGGATGGAAACAGCTGTGCATATCTCTCTATCAGTGTTATAGAGGGTGAAAAATTTATGAATTTACTCTGTATAAGCTTTATACAAGGTAAAACAGATTTATTTGGGGTTTGGGCATAATTGGGATTTGGGTATCTGAGTGTTAAAGACAGGAACACTTCTTAAGTTGCTTTCAATTAAGCCTGCAGCTTTGGGGCACATGATTCAGGCCCTGGGTCTGTTTGGAGCAGACCGGTGAGTCTGGCTCAACAAGACAGGGTGCTGGAGTCCCAAGCTGGCTGGGAAAGCAGGGGCAGAAGTAGTCTTGGCACATCAGTTGGCAGTTCCCAAGGGGAACTGTGATCCAACCCGTCATAATATCATCCTGAAACTCAAGATCCTGAGGAAGGTAATGACTCTTTTCAAGAGCCGGACTGGATGACAATTTCCCCACTGACATGGAGACAGAGAAATAGATGGAATAGACTTTTGGGGCCTTCTGATCTCTCAGGACTAAGGTGATGGCCTATATGTTTAGGAAATGGTTTAGGTTAGGGTCTCCTGAGCACCTTGTCAGTTGGCCAATGTGTCACAGGCAATAGAATGAAGCAGTTGACAAAAGATCTCACATTGAACTCACTTGCATATCTCTGTGTCCAGGACTCATTGATAGAATGCTGCTTGGGCTTGGGTCTCAAAGAGTTTCTCCTGCCTTCCCCTCATTCTGGTCCTCTGCACTCAGACCCCTGCTTCTCAGGCTGACTGTTTAAAGTTTGAAGGGATTCCTGATGTTTGTTACTTCTTCTTTGCTAGTGAAAGGGACTAATCCAGTTAAGTCTGCCTTCCTATTGAACTAGTTTTTGTCCCTAGGTGATACAGTCCTAGTCTCTCTGGATCTGCTCCTGTTGCAATCCTAGGGGCCATCTGGGCCTCCCTTGGGATAGGCTTTTGTTTTTTGCTGTGGCTAAGGACTGTTGGCTCTTCTCCAATTCTTCCCTGAAAAGAAATCTCCCTGTGAAAGACAGAACTGCTAGTCAGGAGGAAAGATTCACTGCCCACTCTTTTAGCAACAGGGCTCTCCTGACTGACACTGAGATGCTGAGGAGGCCATAATTCCAGAAGTCAACCAGATGGTGTTATACATTATGCCACAAGTGCAAGTAGCTGAGCTTAAAACTGGGAGTCTCAGTCAATTCAAACTCCTCATTTTTGGCCTCTGGAGAACTGCCATGCTACAGTAGCTACCCCACTTCCATTTTTGAGGTACATGCTGCATAAACTGAAGTTAATATCAGGCCTGAGATCATGGAGGATATTTCCAGTGGTGCTTCACTTTGCCAGTCAGAGATCCTTGAAAGTTGCTCCTCTTTCCTTAGGAATCATTGTCCTCTTTGGTACCCCTGATATGGCAGCATCCACCCTTAACTTTTCAGTGAGTGTCTTTGCATTTGACTTTCTAACAGGACAGGAAATAAAAGTTACTTATGGGTATAGTAACTAGATTTCTTTGAGATGTGTTGTCCATATGTATATTACACTTATGGTGTACATGTGCCTCACATGCCTGAGACTGGAGTTTTTTGGAAAGCAGTGTCCATTATGGTCGCGTGTGCACGCTTAGTGTCCTCATGCTCAATACCAAGGACATAAAGAATAGAGTGGGCCAAATGCCACCCAGTTCCTTCTCTACCATAAAATCTGAAGGATATAGGACTCTGAAGCATAGGAGAAGCAGGATGGGTAGTGGAATGATGGAATATGTATATGTATAACTGTACAGGCAAGTAACTTTTCTCCTTCAAGAGTTACCCATATACATATTGCATTTATGGTGACTTGCAAGCAGTGGAGCAATTCAGTGGAAGTGAGAGCTCAGAATCTAGGAGAACAGAGATTGGAGTGCTGGCTTTCCAAAAATATCATCTGATTCAGAAGACTTGATGATAGAATAGTGCTTTGTCAAGGTGTATGCAGATTTCTGCTGATGCCAAATAAAAATCTTGTCCAATTTGCCAAGTAGATTTGTCTCATAAAATCTTTTCTATTATATAATAATATATTTTGTACAGATATGGAACGAGATTTTTCTAGGTCTGAAATCCATCCAGTAGGTAGGCCATGAGATGGAGAGCTGCATCAGCAGGTCTGGAACAAGAGATAACTTCTTTGGCTGACATATTCAGAGATTCAGCACATTTGGTTTTAGGGAATCAAAACTGTTTTGGCCATGCTGATAAAATTAATATAGTTTTGGCTGAATCCGGTCTGATTTTCTGCAAGACCCTTGGGATCAACTGAATTGGAAGGTATTTAGGGTCCTTGACCACAAAATCAGAAAGGCATCTGAGAGGAAGCCTGGGCTGAAACCCACTCTTGAACAGAAGGCCTGAAATTTCTTATTGTGTATTGCAAACAGGTCCACCCGAAGATGATCTTTGTCTGAGAAGATGTCATGAAAGATCAAGTCCTTGATCTCTCATTTATGATTTGAGAAGTGTCTGCTCAGTTCATCCACCAAGATGTTCTGAAGAACAGCTTAGTGCACAGCTGTGAGGAAGATTCAGTGACAAATACAGCAATTTCATAGCCTGACTGCCTCTGGACACAATGGGGAAAATCTTACCCCTCCTTGTTTGTTTCTATAAAACATGATTGAATTGTCAGTCATTATTCGGATGGATTGATCTTCAGTGTGAGGTATGAATGTCTCATAAGCTCTGAACACCAGGCTGAGATTCAGCAAGTTTATATGTATTTGTGCTTCCCACAGAGTCCAGAGGCTTTGATCCATATGTTCCATATGGAATCCCCCTCCCAATAATAAAGCATCCATTCGTCCTTGATGGCAATGGTACTCCTTTGCCCACATTCCTGGGCTACTTCCACCATTTCAGGGAGGATAGAACCAGTGGAGGCACACACGGAGACATATTCAGATGACATCTGGTGGGAACATAAACCAACCTTACAAAGCCCTGCTTGCAGCAGTAGTGTGGCATTTGTCATTAAAAAGATGCATGAAGCCATGTCCCAAAGAAGACCAAAACATGTCCTCACTGTGGAGTTTGGGTTTGACTCTATGTGAGATATTAAGGAAGACATATTCTCAAACCTGTCCTAAGATGTTACCCTGAGGGATCTAAGTGAAGCTCAAGAATCCTTCATGGTATGAAGGACACTGTCCACTTTGAAACTTAACAATTCTGGCCCTTAACATGACAAGTCCTCCACAGTGGACTGAACCTCCTTAAAAAACAAGACCTCTGAAGCAATGAGATTCCCCTCATTACTATGGTCTGGCCATTGATCTTGAGGTGGCATGTGCCACATCAATTCAACTTGCAAATTGGTTCTGGCTATCAAGTGATCCTCAGTGACGAGTGAAGAAAATTCTTCTGTAATGTCTGAAAATGCCATTATCTTTTTGTAATTCCAATTGTATCTGGGCAAAAAAATGTATCTGGGCAACAGGGTTATCAACAGAGTTATCATCATTCTAAATTGCAAACTAGGTAACAAGAATTATTTTTACCAAGCACTTTGATTCCTGTTCTCTTGGTATTGCCTTATTTCATTGCCTTTCTCATGCCTCACTCTAACCACCAGGTACCCAGGCAAAGGATATGAATTCAACTTCCATGGAAGGGATATGGTATTTTTATCTGCTTTCCAGAACATAGGGCCTGGTAGCAGGAGTCTGCCACAGGATTCATGCAGAATCCATTACAGCCTCCTTAAATTGGAAGAGTATTCTCCGAGCAGCAGGGGACTGAAGAATATCACTTTATGTGTGGAATCCTGCACCTCCTGAGGCATATGAATCTCGTACTCCCTTGAGTAGATTCTGAAACCCTTGAGAATCATCCAGCTGTGATATGCTAGGCAAGACTACTGCCTTATCTGGATAAAACAAGGAAATAACCAAAGGGCTCAATATGTCTGCTTAATGAGATGGATTCTTTTCACCCTTAGTTCCTTAAGCTGAGCAGATAGATGAAAGATTACTGCACAGAGCAGGCTGAGTAGCAAAAACAGAGGAAAATCTCGTCAGAGTGGGAGATCTCCCAGTGTGACATTCCAACCCATGTGGTTTCCAATACAGTCAGACAGATATTTTGAGATAAATTCCAGGTGGCCATGAAGTAAAACATCATGATCCATGTCCAGAATAATGGACTCCATAGGGTCTATCAGAGGAGGAGTCTCTAGAGTCCCTGCGTGATCCATACAAGACAGGAAGAGACACCCTTGGAGAATATGACAGTCCCTCATACTACCTGCAGATGCTGATGAAAAAGAGCAATCTCTGTCTAATAGTGGAGCAGAGGTAACAGGTGTAAAGGATTGAGCCTAGAGGTACTTGCTACCATAGAGAAAGATGGATCTGATGTCAAGCTGTCCTGAGTGGATCAAGAGCATGACTACCAACCTCAGGGCACAAAGCCCAATTCGGTGGTGAGTTCCATAATTAGATTTCACCAGCAAATTATCAAGTATAAACTCCTCATGTACTATAATAGCCTTAACATGGAGCTACACACAGTCCCCTTAGGTACTCTGATCTGTCTTGCCACCCATATAAACTTACCTTTGTGACAGATGGTCCCTTTCACCAAGTATCAAAGCAATATTCAGGTTCCAAAGGTTCCAATATTCAGGTTCCCAGTCCCAAAGACCCAGTCACTTACCCCAGGTCAACCGCACTTTTAGATATCATACCAAAGACAACGCTTGCAGCCAATCCTATAATAAACTATATAAAGATTTATTATATAGGAAAAGGAAACCTTATTTACAAGGTTAAAGCTGGTAAACTCATACACAAATGAGTTACAGTCTTAAGTTTCCAAAGTAATAGAAGCTTCTATAATAAGCAGGCTCTATATGTCTTTTAGGACAAAGCCAAGCTAAGCACTGGGGATCTTTTGCTTATGCCTAGTAATCCTTGTACTGCAGAGTCCAAGCAGCAAAAAGATACAGTTTCTCCTTGTTCGGGGTTTTTATTCCCTTCCCCACTTCTACTTTGAGCTGCAAACTCAGCTGATAGGAGGAATTCACTTGCAAGATGCATCTTCATTGGGTGGGAGGAAGTTAAACAACAAAATCTTTTGTCCTCTAATGTTTCACTGTAGTACATCTGGTGTCGATGGACCTTTGTTTTCTCTCTTGACCAAAAAGATTCTGTTGCAGATCAGCATTTTAAACTAGCTAATGTTTCTCTGCTGTCTGGTGATTTACACAGTTACAGAGGTTTACAAGGCAAATACTCAAATATTATCTTATAATATGGGATACAGATGTTATAAGTGAGATGAATGCATGCAATTTACAAGCATTCCATAAAGTCTAAAATACTAAACCCATTTGTATATTTCTAATACTTATTTTAACAATATAATGAGCCAGACTGATTTCAGCAGTATATTTGTCAGCATTCAACTGAGGCTTGTTGACCTTGGCATGAGCAGGCACCTGGTCTGCAGCATCACACCTGGTATCGCAGGTGCTAGAGCTGAAGAAAGCAATGTGGACTCTGGCTCTTGCAGTACCCTAGTACCGGGCATGCTTTAGTACCGTGTGATGTGTGGATGTGGTTTATTTGAAAACTGCGTTGGAATTGTAGGCTGTCACTTTGGTTTGTAAGGAGTTTTCTAGTCCTGCTTGCAGGATAGTCAGGATAGAGAGTGTGTGATCAGAGTCAGTCAGCAGACAGCCAGTCTAGTGTTGGGCAGGCTGAGTAGTGCCTCTCTGTTTTAGGGAGCAGACTGCTTTGTCTGTCTCCGTTTTGGGGATTTTTGTGTTATCATTTTGAATTAAAGTAGTTTTACATTGTAACTTTCCAGGAAGAGTATTTTTTTATCTAACTTCTCTGTGTGTATACCATGAAAATAACAACAGTGGGACAAACAGCAGAGCCAAGGTGGAAAGAGTGGAGTTTGCAGTGCCGACATAACCAGTAGTGGAGCAACAGTCAGAGTTGATACTGAAAGAGCCATACTAGACTTTGATGGTATCAAGAGTGAAGCTGAAGAGGCAAATGCTGCTGCTGCTGGAGCCATCATCTTTGCATACCAGTCCAGCGTCCAAGCCTCAGTACCAAGACCTCATCAAGTTTCAGCAGTAGCTATACTGAGATGCAAAGTTTCTTTGCCTCTCTAATAGTCCAGGGAAGCCATTCTCTTTGTTGAGGAAATCTTTGTTAGGGATACACCTCCTTAATACAAGCTCTGAATTTTCTTTACCAAAAGTTTTTTATCAAACTTTCCTGAGCTTGGGGCTGAAGTCTCAGCTGACAAGGCTCAAAGGGAGGTAGATCACATGCTGACATGAGTACTTCTGGAGATAGGCATGTTATGTACGGACACCCTATGGTCTAAAGACAGTCTCATAGATTTATCCATTTAAAACATTTGGAGATCAGCCTCTTCTAATGTCTTCTTTGAAAAGGACTTACACACAGCACATTTCACAGAGATGTGATTCCCCCAAACAGAACAGACATCTTATGTTACCATCATTAATGGGGATAGCACCCTCATGTGAAGGGCTATTCTAGAATCCCGGGGATTCAGGATTAGGTGTTTCTAAACCCCTGTACCAGGAAAGAAAAAATATAAAGGTTCTGAATGGAAGGAAACCTATCAAAAAATTGTTGTCAACGGGCAAAAAACTAACATATTGTACTAGAGTAGGTGTATATACACAGGAAAAACAGAGCCAACCATTAACGAAAAATGGATAGTGAGTGTCTTTATCTCAGAGCCAGTGGCAGTGAGAAGGAACTGAGGGGGGTGATGGATAGTTTCACCCTTTATGCCCTTGGCTTGTGGCACAAAGACACTGAGCATGCATGCACAGACACAACTGACTCTGCTGGCCAAAAGACTCTGCTCTTGGGCATATGGGCACATGCAAAATATATGTGGAATATGTATATGGACAGTCACTCAAAGGACAAGCTTTTAATGCCATACTAAAGGCTGTTTTCCTTTCTGGGGTGCCTTAATCATTGTCAATCTGTTCTCTGACACAGGGTTGATAGACAACACCTACTGCACCCTATAAGAGTCAGAGTGATAGATATTAAGGTCTGATGGGGACCACCAGATCATCTAGTCTGATATCCTGTATATCACAGGCCACCAACATCACCCAGCACCCACACACTAAACCCAACAACCAAAATCAGACCAAAGTATTACAGCCCACAGGAGACTAGACTATTATGTGTCACAGGCAGATGTGCAGCAATGCTCAAGGCCCCTGAAATGGAGGGAAATTATTAAGTGAGATATGCCCAGATAATCCTGGCAAGTGACTTGCATCTACATGCTGCAGAAAGCGGCAAAAACAAAAAACGAAAAAACAAACAACAACAACAAAAACCAAGGTCACTGACCAGGGACAAAATTCCTTCCTGAACCCACATATGGTGTTGATCAGTTAGACCCAGAGCATGTGAGTAAAAGCCAAGCAGCCAAACACCTGAGAGAGAGAATGTGCAGTGCTTCCTCAGAGCACTGGCCCACTGCATCCAGTGTCCCACCTCCAGCCATGGCCATCTCTGATGCTTCAGAGGAAGGGGACCAAAAAGAAACACTTCAGAATACATTCTGGGGAGTGGAGGGAAGAATCTGTTCCTAACCCCTGCAGGTGGCTGAGTGAAGGCTGAAGCATGAGGTTTTAGGAACTCAAGATATAAACTTGGAAGTGAGCCCCGAGGCTGCTAAGCCTTACCCCCTACCATCACAAGCAACCCTATCATATAATCACACTCATAAATTTGTCCAACTCTTTCAAAACTAATTAAGTTATTTGCCACCAGGACTCCTATTGGGAGGCTGTTCCAGAAACTCCTTCCTCTGGTGGTTAGAAACCTTCTAATTTTCATCCTGAATTTGTTCATGGCCAGTTTATACCCATTTGTTCTTGTGCCAACATTGTCCTTTAGCTCTTCATTTCTCTGGTTTTACCGTCTTTATGCATTTATAGAAAGCAGCCTTCTTTTTGCTAGCTAACCAAGCCAATCTCTAACAGTGTCCTCTCATAAAATTGGCCATCCATTCCCCTGATCATCCTGTTAGCTCTTCTCTGTACCTGTTCCAGTTTGAATTAATCTTTCTTGAACATGAATGACCAGAACTGTACATAATATTCCAGAGGAGGTCTTACCAGTTGACTTGTACAATAGCATTAATATTTGTCTATCTCTACTGGAAATGCCTCACTTGATGCATCCTAGAATTGCAATAGCCTTTTTTGCAGCCACATCAGATTGGTGGCTCATAGTCATCCCGTGATCAATCCACACACCCAGGTCTCTCTCCTCTTCTGTCACTTCCAACTGATGATCCCGCAGCTTGTAGCAGAATTTCTTATTATTAGATCCTAATTGCATGACCTTGCACTTTGTACTATTGAATTTCATCCCTTTTCTGTCACTTTAGTCTTCAAGGTGATCCAGATCTTCCTGTAAATATTCCAGTCCTCTTCTGTATTGATGATGCCCCCCAACTTTGTATCACTGCAAATTCCATTAGCACTCTCTTACTTTTTGTGCCAATCTCATTAATAAAAATATTGAATAAGATTGATCCCAAAACCAATCCTTGAGAAACTCCACTAATAGCCTTCCTCCAGGCTGATAGTTCACCATTCAGCATAACCTGTTGTCTTCAAATGCTTTACTGAAGTCCAAGTATATTAGATCTATTTCACTTCCCTTATCCAAAAAATCAGTTATTTTTTCAAAGATGGAAATCAGATTAGTCTGGCATGATCTACATTTGGGTAAACCCAATTGCATTATATCAACTTTACCATTTGAAGGCCAGAAGAGGGAGTTCAGGAAAGATTATTATTATTACAACAATCTTTTCTGAATCCCCTCTTCTGGTCTTCAAACAACCCCCAGCCTCTCCAAGCTCATTATCAGAAGCAAACTTCCCACAGACCAGGACAAACCAACTCAAAGTGGCACCAGACCCTGTCAGAACAACCAATAGAAAACCTGCAGACATATCTCCAATGCTACAATGATCAATAACCCCCACAACACACTTTTCAAGATCCATGAGTCCTACACATGCCTATCACAACATGTGGTGTACTTCATTCAGTGCACTAAATGTTATCATCCAGCTTGGGTGGAATCTTGCTGAGCAGTGTCTAGTTGAGCTGACATCTTCCAAGTGGTATTCAGTGGCTAGTGCTTGGCAATTTCCTCTCTGCAATGAGGGGAGCTGTGCTTGTCCTTTTGTCTCATTCTTTCTGCAAAAGGCACAGTGCAAAACTCTATGATCTGGACTGTAGTTTCTGGAAGGAAGAGTGGGGACCAAGGCCTGGAGGAAAAAGAGGAGGATGCTGAAGACAAGGCCCCACCCGTAGTGGCAATGGATAGGCTTCTGTTCCATAGTGCTTCCGCCTAAGGAGGGAAGGGACCACAGGCATCCTAACTGGGTTTACCCAGTTCTTTCCTTTCCTATGTTCACTCCTTTCTACTCTTGGGGGAACCCAAAAGTGACATGGTTCTTTGTCCCCAGTCTCCTTTCTGCTCCTGAGAGAAGCTAGGTGCTGTCATCTTTCTAAGCTTAGTGAGGCACTGTAGGCACTGCGCCTCTAGCTACAGTCTGGCAGCTTTCAGGGATCAGTTTGCTGGACTCTAAAGGAGCTGACAGAGGAGCTGAAGCAGCTTTTCTTCTCTGGATGCAGTATTCTGCAAGTCAGGAGCAGTTTGGGAGCCAATTATCTGGGCTGCTGCTGTCTGAGTAGTCCCTGTACTTCCTGGTTCCTGCTCTCGGATGGAGTATGAGTACTCCAGTGGATAAGCCTCTGCTGTTAAGGCTGCCCTGCCTCATGGAGAAGGGTGGGGGAAGGGAGTGGGAGGGAGGGAAGAAACAAGCGCCCTTGTCAGACTGAAGCCATGTTTCATGCAAGAGGTGCTTGCACCAGCATGTCCCTTACCATTCCACTGACAATCATTTTTTTTCAAAAAGCATGAAAAATTGGGATATATAGTACTCATAGACTGGAGAAAAACAAATGAACCACTAATCTTCAAGAAAAGAAATAAGACTGATCCTAGTCAATACTGTCCCATAAGTCTAAGATCTATTCCCAGTAAAATAATGGAACAAATATTATGAGGAAAAATCAGGAAGCATTTCGAGGATATTGGAACCATGAGCAACAATCATCAAGAAAATACAATGAACAGTTCTTGCCAGAAAACCTAATTAGTTTTTAAGATAGAAGGATGAAGGGAAAGTGGTACATATAATATATTTGGATCTTAGTAAACTATTTAATATGTCTCACAATCAAATAATTAATATAATTTACCTTGGAAAAAAGAATACTAACATGGACTAGAAACATACGGAAATATCAAAAAGAAAGGGTTATGCACTAGGGGAGCTGATGTGTTTAGTAGCTACTTTGCTGATCTATGATAGTTATAGTATCATTTAATATGTCTTTTAATGGTCTTAAAAGTGCATTATTCATTATGATATTAATGAAATTCACAGATGGTATAATCTGGCAGGAGTTACAAACACAAGTGACAATAGAGAATTAATGCAAAGAAACCAAAAGAGATTAGCAATATGAGATTTGATTCACCATCATGTGATCATCCAGTTTAATGTCAGTATAACTGATTTTAATTCCATTCCACTGGCATAAAACTGGAGTATGTATTGGTGAATTAAGTCCATGGAGTGAAAAAGAGTGAAGGAGGTGCTAGTAGTCAGAGAGTTTGCAATATGATACAGTAACAAGTTAAAAAGACCACTGCATCATTGGGCTGCATACACAGAGGCATTATGTCATGAGACAAGGAAGCAGATTCATAGATTTTAAGGCCACAATAGATCATAATTACCATCTCTTCTGATCTCCTGCATAACACAGGCCATAAAATTTCACATACTGGTTCTTACATCAAGTCCATAACTAAGAGACGGACCCTACCATGTTTTTGGAATGACAACATGTCTAATACTGTGATCATTTGTCAACAACTCATTTCCAGAATGATATGGATCAACTGGATCTCAGGAAGAGTGCAACAAAAAGTCTAAGATAACACTACATGTAGTGGAATGAATATAGTAAAAGTAAACAAACAAAAGGCCCTACAAAACAAATACCCAAGACTTTAATTTAGGCTGAATATCACAAAAGAGCTTCCAGAGAGTGAGATCTGTTAGGCGGTGGAACAGCATCCCAAATGAAGAAGTGGACTATTACTTGGCACAGTTAAACTTAGATGCCACAACACAATAGAAATGTACTAAAGGGTGTACAGTCTTGAACTGATTGACTGGGACTTGAACAAATTAGTTGGTCTGGTAGGTCTTTTATATTTTTAACTTCTGTGAATCCATGATATATAGATCCAAGTTCAATAAATTCATTTGTTTGTTGCATTGGAAAATTGAGTGTATTCCCAGAAATCAAGATTACAAATATGTATGTTCCCTGGCTGAGTAGTGCTAGTGCTGATGGCACTGCATTAGCTAAGCCACTGCTTGCCCCCTAAAAAAAGTCCTTGCCAAATATATATATTATCTCATAAGAACATAAGAATGGCCATACTGGGTCAGACCAATGGTCCATCTAACCCAATAACTTGTCTTCCAACAGTGGCCAATGCCAGGTGCTTCAGAGAGAATGAGCAGAACAGGTAATCACCAAGTGATCCATTCCCAGCTTCTGGCAAACAGAGGCTAGTGACACTTCAGAGCATGGTTTTGCATCGCTGCCCATCCTGGCTAATAGCCATTGATGGACCTATCCTCCATGAACTTATATAGTTCCTTTTTGAAACCTGTTATACATCCTCTGGCCAAGAGGTCCACAGGTTGACTGTGTGTTGTGTGAAGAAATACTTCCTTTTGTTTGTTTTAAACCTGCTTCTTATTAATTTCATTTGGTGACCCCTAGTTCTTATGTTTGAGAAGGAGTGACTAACACTTCCTTATTTACTTTCTACATACCAGTCATGATTTTATAGATCTCTATCATATCCCGTCCTAGTCCTCTCTTTTACAAGTTGGAAAGTCCCAGTTTTATTAATCTCTCTTCACATGGAAGTTGTCCATATCCCTAACCATTTTTGTTGCCCCTTTCTGTAGCGTTTCCAATTCCAATATATCTTTTTTGAGATGGGGCAACAAGATCTGCATTTTTGACTACTGCTGCACATGGAGTGGGTGTTTTCAGAGAACTATCCATAATGACTCCAAGATCTCTTTCTTGAGTGGTAACAGCTAATTTAGACCCCATCATTTTATATGTATAGTTGAGATTATGTTTTTATGTGCATTACTTTGCATTTATCAACACTTAATTTCATCTGCCATTTTGCTGCTCAGTCACCCAGTTTTATGAGATCCCTTTGTAACTCTTTGCAGTCTGCTTTGGACTTAATTATCTTGAGTAGTTTTGTATCATCCATAAATTTTGCCACCTCACTGTTTACCCCTTTTTCCAAATTATTTATGAATATGTTGAACAGTACTGGGCCCAGTACAGACACCTGGGGGACACCACTATTTACCTCTCTCCATTCTGAAAACTGACCATTTATTCCTACCCTTTGTTTCCTATCTTTCAACCAGTTCCTGATCATGAGAGGACCCTCCTTCTTATCCCATGACAGATTTCTTTGCTTACGGGCCTTTGGGGAGGGACCTTGTCAAGGGCTTTCTGAAAATCTAAGTACATTATATCCAATGGATCACCCTTGTCCACATGCTTGTTGACCCCATCAAAGAATTCTAGTAGACTGGTGATGCACGATTTCCCTTTACAAAAACCATGTTGACTCTTTCCCCAATAAATTGTGTTCATCTATGTGTTTGATTACTCTGTTTTTTACTATAGTTTCAACCAGTTTGCCGCTGTCTGTCTTCTACACTGTAAACTGTTTGGCAGAGGACCCCTCTTCTATTTATGTCATGTACAGTACTGAGCACATTGTTAGCACTTAACATATATTAATAATTCTTTTAAAAAATAGAAGTAAAATTCTTATGTAGCCAAAAGGGAAAAATATAATTCTAGATAAAAATTATCAATACTATTGTAAGATTCTAATGTCTAAGGGTATGTCATCCTGTCTTATGAACCTACCTACTTTCACAAAATGTATCTAAGGACATTCCATAGAAGAAAACAAAAGGCATGGAGGATGAGGACAATCAAATTTGACAGATTATAGGGGTCGAGCCTCGACCCCCTCATCAGGCTGCTTTGCACTACTTAGGTCAGTCCCAAGATCAGTGGAGCAGAAAGGTAATTAAGAGCCATTCTTCTGCACCCATCCTTGTTTCCTGCAGTAGAAATACCCAGTTGTTGGAGGATCAGTATATATAACCTTACACTTCCTGCTCCTGGCTCCCCATACATAGAATGTCTGAGCAGGTTTGGCCAGTTTATCTTGTGCTCTAGGAATCACAGGGCAATGGAATGGCACCCATCCTTGTTTCCTGCAGTAGAAATACCCAGTTGTTGGAGGATCAGTATATATAACCTTACACTTCCTGCTCCTGGCTCCCCATACATAGAATGTCTGAGCAGGTTTGGCCAGTTTATCTTGTGCTCTAGGAATCACAGGCCACTTCCACTTAACAGCCCTGGAGGGTGTTGTAAATTGCATTATGGGCTGAATTGGCCCTGGCCATCCTTGGGATTGAGGGATTGGAAAAGTTGCTTCTGCTCTCCCAACTCTTCAGTTTTGCACTAAGCACATCTCAACCATATCTAAGGATCTGACCCATAGTGTAAGAGCTTGCAACTTTGATTTGTGTGGGTAGTTTTTATGCAAATAATCCAACTGAATTCAACTGATTTAAATAAATTCAGACAAAATGTAACAATGACAAGTTCCAGTTGAGTTGCATTTTCTGAAATAAATTATACAACAGCCAGTTAGAGTGGCAGGGCCCAGATCTTCTCAGGATTCAACCATAACTTTTTTAATATTCAGACGGGGAACTGAAGAATAATTTCAAGACTCTTTGAAGAACTACTGTGTATCATTCAAAGAAACGGCCATTGATCTCACAAGGTGAAATTTCTACCTCCTTCAGGTTTCAACCACTAGTTGTTTTTGTTTGTTTGTTTTACTAGGAAAAACTTTGAAACTTTTTAGATACTCTGTTTTCCAAAACAATATAATATTTTAATCAGACTATGGCCAGTACTCAGATAAACAAAACAGAAATCTAAGCCTGACATCACTACGCATTTAACAAAACAACCCTTATCACTAACCTTTAAAAAAAAAAAGCCCTCTCACCTCTATTCCCCATCCATAGTTAAATATGGCCAGCAAACTATAAACAGAACAGTTCAAAAAGAGGGACGGGAAGGGGAAGCACTTTCCACAACACAAAGAAATTACCTATGATATACAAGTCGGCAGTAATTCACCATATATTTACTCATTCTACATAATGTGAATTAGTGTAAATCACTGTATCTCCACCAATTATTTATTCCAATGAGTATGAAATTTTGGAGCAATTTATTATCTCTCTCCAGAGATTACTTACTCTAAAAAGCTGGTGATGTAGTCCCGGCTACAGGCTGACCAGGAGAAGGGGTTGGTATTTGCTGTAATGTGAGCTGCCATAAGTTTTGCTGCTTCATGACCTTTGGTCCCACAAGAATTTCCAATTCCATCATGGTTCATACCAAAACTGTCCAAAACAGAAGAAAAAAAGTGTCCCATTACTTTCCTATGGTACCAAACAAAAATAGAGTTTGGAACTGGAAGGCCATGCTCAGTTAGTTTAGGAGGACTGAAACAAGATATGTATGATTAATTCAGATTAAACTCTGTACGTTCAGAATACTATGCAATTTTGCTGTTTCATATAAAGATATCAAAGCATTTTACTACATTATGTAAGTCTCACAATAGGCCTGTGAGATAAACAAAAGGGACTCATACTTCAGGCCTTGTTTGGGAGTTTGGCCCAAGTAACAACTAGGGGTAAATACCTGCTCTTGCAGATCAGATCAGTAAACACAGACACAGAGAGTTTGCATGATATTGCCAAGATCACATAGTGAGTCAATGACAATCCAGAATAGAACTTAGGCAGCCTAACTACTAAACAACCTGTGCTCCCTATATGCATCCATTTATACAGTGGTCTTGATCCTCTGCTGTTCTAAGTCTGCTTTGTGGTGGTCCTCAAATGCAGGGTCAGCAAAATTATTCATATATCACCCACTTCTTAACATCCAACATAGTTCACCTGGTCACAGAAAAAGGGGTGTACCCAAGGATCCTTAGAGGTTGGAACGGCCTGTTGGAACTGTAGGTGGCCAGCATAATGTAGAACAGCTAAATCATCACCAAACTAAAACTAAAAGCTAAATCCATAAGAACTCTTCTTTAACAGAGTACTTAAGAAGAAATGTTTAACTTTATACATCAAATTAACCTTTAAAATTAAATAATTACTGCATTTTAGATAAAACACGTTAGTGAAATATTCAGTTTGTCAGCAGTGTGATTGATATGACATAAATTAATCATAAATAATTAAAGATAACATAGAAAAAGGTACTCTATTTAATTAATTTTATAATTTTTTAAAAAGCATCTCCCCTGTCTGTTTTTGGGGTAGCTGGAGTCAGTCTGCAGTATGGCAAATTTTCTTAAATATTCATCTATCATGAAGGAATTTCTCTTTTCTATGCAAATGTCATTCAAGATCATGGGCTTGTTATATTCCATTCTGGATCACGTCACAAAAGATCATGATATCTCATGAGCCATTCGAAATAGCAGATTTCATTACTCATGGGAAGAGACAGAAAGACAGTTAAGGAAAATGAAATATTCATAACTTTAAAATACAACCTTCCCATCCATACTGTGAGAAAAAATTCAAAGCAAAATCAAAACACGTTAAACAAGTTATCTCTCAGACATGGTGCATTTATTCTGGCTTAGTTCTTAGTGGTAGCACTTTTTACATTTTTAGGCAAAAACAAAATTCTGAAAGAGGAAAATGCACTTTTATTTTCACTCTTTTTTTTTTAATGTAAGGCTAATCACAATCACTTCTCTCTGCTCTGCTCCTGAGTTATACAATCATTTAAGTATTGTGAAATGATGTAAATTAATTCATCACAGTGTACATAAATGTAATTTATGCATGCAGTCTGAAGATTTTTTGTAATACTGTAAATTATGGTTACTCACCTGTAACTGGAGTTCTTTGAGACGTACTCTGTATAGTCACACCCATGGGATATACCGACTGGGCAGCTCTGATGGTGGAAATTTTTGATAATATTGCCTGTTGGCGCACCCTTGTACGCCCTCCTGCTCCTTCCCTCAGTGTTCCTGAATGTTCTGAGGGCAAGGTTATAAAAGGGGTATAGCACTCTGACCACCTTAGTTTCTTCTACCGCTTCCCAAAAGTCTGATACTCAAATTAGGACTTAGGAAAAGGTGAAGGTACATGGGGAGCGTAAATATGCTCCACATTACATCTCTACACAGTTCTGTTAAGTGGAATGCATCTAAGCTATACCACTGATGTTGCCTTGGCCTTTGTGGAATGGGACCTAATCCCTTCAGGAATAGGAACAGATGCCAATAAGCAGCTATCCTCTATGCACAGTCTAGCCCATTTTGATGTTTGAGAAGCAATTGTTTGACCTCTTTTGTTATTACCATAAGATATGACAGGAGTAAATCTGGAGATTTTCCAAATTGTTTTGTCCTATTAAGATAATATACTAAAGCCCCCTTAACATCTAAACTTTGTAACTTATTTTCATCTGCTTGTGCATGGGGTCTTAGAAACACTGGCAGGTTAATTGCCTGATTAATGTAAAATTCTGTCACTACTTTAGGTAGGAACTCGGAATGGCGATGTGGCACAACCTTATCTTTACAGAGTACAGAAAATGGCAGGTCAGTCATGAGGGCTCACAGGACACTCACTCTTCTTGCTGATGTTGTAGCTATAATAAAAACTGTTTTAACTGAAAGATGAAATGAAGAACATTCTCCAATTGGCTAAAAGAGAGGCTTCGTGAACTGCATAAGGACTATGTTAAGGTCTCATGACAGTGGAGGGCCCTTGAATGGTGGATAGATATTAATTAACCCTTTCATAAATCTTTCAACTGTCTCATGTGTGAATATAGATTTGTTTTCGATAAGTGAGTGATACATTGATATAGCTGCTTAGCAAATCTTAATTAATGCTTAATTAATAATTTCCTAGAGCTAAGACAAACCTCCTGTATCCCTGTGAACTACATTGTAATAATCCTGATTGAATCCTATATCTCAAGCCATCAGGTGTAGGAAATATGAGTCTGTATGATAAACTTTTCCATTCTGCTGAGTCAACAGATCAGGAGTGAGACAGAGATTGGAAAATTCCTTTGGATAGCTGAAGGTGGTCCGGGAGCCACAGTTGCTTCAGCCTTGCCAGAACAACTATGATTACTTTGGCTCTGTCCTGTTTTATCTTCCTTATTACCCTCTGAATGAGAGGAAATGGAGGGAAGAAATAGAGAACACCTCATACACAATTTAACCTGAATATATCAGATGGTGTGATGCTATATGATTGAAATATGACCATGTATATCATTGATATTGCCATTGTTAGACAATTGCAACAAATTTTCTACAAAGTATGTTAAGGATTCTTCACTCTAACAATGGGCCATAGAAGAAACTCATTCTGCCCAGATATGAATTCCTGTGAACACTTCAGCCTCCAACGGGCCAATGGCTACCCCCTGTGAGTCATCAGGCCTTGTAAGGACATGTGATATGCTCATGAGACACTGGATTTCATCTTGTGCCAGTAACTCTCCACTGGACTGTGAACTTTGTTTGAAACAGAAAATTTACGGGCACATGGCTCAGGGTATAAAATCCCCCTGGGACAATTCCATTTTGCCTCCTTACTGCTCTGATTCTCTGGACTGTGGATTTACAACAAAAAGGAGCATACTGAACTTTGGACTGATAATCTCTCAATCTTTTGGAAGTTACCAGAGAAACTTCACAAGCCAGCAATCTATAACATCACTGTTGTCAAACCTGATATAAGAACATCACAATTATTGTATATATATGATCTATTAACCATTTTAACTCTCTTCTTTTCTTTTATTAATCTTTAGTTTTTAATTACTAAAGAATTGGCAGCAAAGTGATTATGGGTAAAATCTGAATTATATATTGAGCTGGCTATGTGACTGATCTCTTGAGATTAGAAGGACCCTATATGTGATTAAACTGGTTTTCAATAACCACTCCTCATAGAGTCCAGTATCTGGGAGCTGTGATAAGGGCTGCATTTTTGACTTTTTGTTAACCAGTGTGGTGAGGCAGAAGTTTACCTTTGTTACTGGCTTGGTATAATCTAATGATAGAATAACTACCAGTTTGAGGTGAGTCTGCCCTATTTCTCAGCAGTTTGTCCTGAATCTGGTGTTCTCAGCTGTGACCCACTGGGGCACAGTGACAGATGGATTGACTGTCTCTCCCAGCTCTTCAGCAACGTCTGGGACACCTTTGTGTTTCACTTTGTCACAAAATGTCTACCTCTGGACAACCTCATGCACTGATGTTCTCTTTTATCACTGACAGCTTGAAAGACCATTCGTGGAGTTCTGTTGTGTCCCTGCTCCGGCAGTTTGAAAGGCTGTTTTCTTTCACTACTAGGTGTAGAACTGCAGGTAGGTCTTGTATTGAATTCACCATTCCCAGAGAGACATTGCTTCTTACATAGCTCCATGCAATGAACTCTTCCTCCTTGTTTATATTATACATTGACGTATAATATAAAGACCTAAATTATCCATAAAGACCTAAATTATCTTATGATGATGCTAGGCAGAAATGATTTCAGAGCCCAATGTATTGCTTTTAGCTGTAGCAGCCTGATGTACAATTTCTTTTCCTGGAAAATCCATTGGCCACAAACGATCAATTTGTCGAAATGTCCTCCCCAACTTAGGTTGGAAATATCTGATGTGATTGTTGCTGATAAAGCTGGAGCATTGAAAGCCATTCCTTTTATTTTTTGAAGGTTTTGAGGTTATGAGGCCCATTAGTCTGAGAAAAAAATATGATTCTTTGACAAGGGAACTATGCAATAAGGCCAAGGCTGGCTGAATCCTTATAAACCTTTATTCTGGTAGAAAGTGCCTGACTTTCTGAGAGACCAAATTGCCCCTATGAAGGGGATCTTTTGATTGGGTAGTATGATTGACTTCTCCCAATTTATCTTTTGTCCCAGCTTATTGAATAGGGAGTGTGTGTGGGATATGACTTCTGATAGATTTTGTTCTGACAATGTTTTGATTAGCCAGTGATCTAGCATCTACATATATGTGAATCCCTTGGCTTTGTAAATGCACTAATACTGCCAAGAGGCATTTTGTAAATAGTCTGGGGCAGGAGAAAAGCCAAAGGGAAAGACTTTGAATTGAAAATGATCTTTCCCTATTAGGAAACAGATATTTGCAGTAGGACAATCTGAAAGCAATATATGCCCTTCAGGTTGAGAGCTCAAACCAATCTTGTGTTGAGAGGAAATGTTTTATATAGATGCCAAATTCAACATGAAATCAGAATTTACTAATGAAGGAATTGAATTCTCTCAGGTCTAATGTATGTCAAAGACCTCCATCAATTTTTGGGATTAGGAAGTACCTTGAACAGAACCCTTTCCTCCGAATTCCCTCAGCTCCATTTCTATTACCCCTGCCTCCACAAGACCGGGAGCCTCCAATTTCAACAGGCCCTCGTGAGAGGGGTCTCTGAATAGGAATGGGATGAGAAGGTTGGGAGGAAAGAAGGAGTCAGAATGGATGGGGTATCTGCTGTGAATTATTTCTAATATCTATCTACCCATAGTTATAGCACTCCAGTTGCAGAAACAACACAGGCAGTTACCAAATGGGGTAGGTAAAGAATAGTCCAAATTTGGTTTGCAGCTCTCAGACCTTATGTCAAACGTGAGGATGAAGGTCCAGCATAGATGTTGACATTGAGATCTGTTTGCTTTTACCTGAGGCTTAAACACTTTCCTCCTTTGCTGCCAATGTTATTCGGCAGAATGTTGTTGATGGTAGAGGCATCTCTGAGAAAATAAAGACTAGGAAGATGAGGATGCATACTGTTGTCTGATACCTGAACACAGCTACCTAGTTCTTCTCCTAGGTTGCTGATACACTCACAAAGATCTGGGTGCAGATCTAGTGACTGTCTCTTCTTCAGGAACCTCAGTTTACTGCTAAATACACCATTCCCTTTAAAGGGAAACCCCTCCACTTTAGTGATTCTCTCTGAAGGTGGTTCAGATGATCTACTCCATGAATGATTCCTGAAAGAGATGGCTTCTAGGAGAAACTTCCAAGGAATCAAACGTTACTCTTAGATTGTGTTTTGCAACAATCTTTAGACATGAGGACATTGGCTAATTTTCTTGGAACCTCTGAGATGGATTTTGCAAATACCACCATCTTTTCCCAAAGATGGTATTGGTTGCATGCAATTACAGTCTGGTAATCTGACATTCTTACACCCAATGTTTCAGATTAAAATACTTTTTTGCCTAAAATGTCCATTTTCTTGCTTTCTTTATCAGAAAATGTAGACTACAGCAAGCACCCTTAGACCTCTGGGCTGCAGCTTCAGCCAAATGCAAGTTCAGAACTGGATGTCTGTGCAAAAAGAATGAAAAACCCTCATGCGGTAATTGGCAGCTACCTTTTTCAACATTGCTTGAACAGAAGTTGAAATGAACCATATTATTGCTTTTGCTGTCTGCTGGAGCCCATCTAAAACTGGCAGTGTAATTCTATCCTTGGATGGAGAGTCAAGAATGTTGAAGATGATGAGAAGTCTCCTTTACTATCACAGAGGGGATTTTCAAAGTAGTTGCCATTCTCTCAACTACTTCATGAAATAATACTGCGCCCTCTGATGGGGAACACACAGTTGTAATCCCTACACTCTCACCTGGAGAGATTTACTCCTCCAGTTCAGGGTCCATTTGTTGGTATTCTTCTGGCATCCCAGCCTCCGCTTCTTCCAAAAGTGTGTTTTTTGTCCAAGGGGAGGCCAAACTCTGCAGGATGAGGACTGGAATCTACCAGGGTCTCCACAGGACTGATGGGAGGCCACTGGGAAGATCTATATTGTTTCCTATGTTTTCTCTGTATTGCTTTTATCCTAAAATAAATGTTCTCTGCTTTGAAAGAGCTGTTTAGTTTCTTGCAACCACTGGCATACATTGCACATAGCCCTTGGAGAGAAAGCAAATATCAGGTGCTGGACTTTAATCACAATAAAGAAAAAGGGGGATGCAGCCTAAAAACTCAGTCAGAAGGAAGAGGGACCTGGATTCTGGCCCAGACAGAGGTGATGTCTAGAGGCTTAAGACCTAAGGGTGTATTCCGTGAGCAGACTGGGGCTGGGGGGGAGATTAAAGGTGCAGTTACCCCAAAAACTGTCACAGTCCCTTCTGCAGAAGTGTCTGCTGCTGCTTCTCTCTGGAAGTATCAAAGGCTGAAGCTAATCTATGTTCATTCACAGATCAGGAGATGACCCAGTTCTGAAGGGCCTGGTTTCACAGCCTGATGCAGCAGTAGAGCTTGAAGTCTATTTTGCCACTTTTTCCTGTGCTCTCAGGTGAAAGTAATGCAGATTGAGCACCCTGAAGGAGTGTCCCTTTCTGAGGCAGGCTAGGCAACTTGTATGAGCATCTAATGCTGGAAAGACTGCTGGGCAGGAGGCACATTTCTTAAATACTCAGCCTCTTGAACTTCCAATCCACCATCAGATCCCAATAGCAGAACTAAAGTCTTAACTTCAAATAACTACTTAGAAAAATTAAAATAAATAAATAAATAAAAAGAAACAAAACCCAACACAAAAAGCTAAAATCTACCTTACAAAAGTATTCAACATTATTCAAGCTAAGAATCTGGGCCAAAGGCCCAGATACAGTTCCTGATCTGGCACCTACGGCAGTTGAAAGGAACTGATGTGGCCAAGGCACCATGCTCCCTTTTATAGCCACATCTTCAGAATCTGCAGGAGTAGTTAGGGGAAGTGATGGGGGCAAAAGAGTGCTCCAACAGGTACTGTTATCAAAAAGTTCCACTGTAGGATCAGCACCACTGGTGCATTTTATGGGGGAATATGCAGAGGACAGTAAAAGAAGAACAGATGTTTTCAAATTAGATACAGATTCAAGACAACTAAAAACAATCTTTCATCTAATTCACTCTTTGTTCTTAAGCAATCTGGATGTAAAATACTGTCAACTCATTATTATTAACATCATTGTTTCTATTAAACAAGTTACACTTTGTTTTTCATAAATTTTGTGTCGCCTTCATTCTTCACTGTAAAGTTTTAAAATACATTGTGCTTGTTCCAGTACTATACAAACAGAATAATTTAAATCCTCAAAAATATAACACATTTTATATAACTGAGAAATATATTAATATTATTTAGGATAACTGAAATCTACTTAAGGACTAAATTGAAAAAAATCAAGGGATTACCAAAATCAAAATTATTATTATTGTAAAATGTAAATAGGATTCTAAATTATGTCTTTTCATAGTGACAATGAGAAATTTGCAAGGAGAGGGAGGGAGAAAAAGGGGAATGTTTCATCAATAATCTGTTCCAATCAGAAAAAAGAGTGTGAATTTACACAAAAACACCAGTACGGAGTACTAGGATTCCTTCTACCGTGTCAGCTCATTCAACAAGACCTCTATGACCATATCAGGCAAGGTTGTTTATATCAGTGGTTCTCAACCTTTCCAGACTACTGTAGCCCTTTCAGGAGTCTGATTTTTGTTGTGTACCCCGAGTTACACCTCACGTAAAAACTACTTGCTTTCAAAATCAGAGAAAAATGTCACCGCACACTATTACTAAAAAATTGCTTACTTTCTCATTTTTATCATATAATTACAAAATAAATCAATTGGAATATAAATATTATACTTACATTTCAGGGCATAGTATATAGAGCAATATAAACAAGTCATTCTCTGTATGAAATGTTAGTTTGTACTGACTTACTTACTTAGTTAGCTTTTTTACACAGCTTGTTGTAAAACTAGGCAAATATCTAGACGAGTTGATGTACCCCCTGGAAGACCTCTGAGTACCCCTGGTTGAGAACCACTAGATTATATGTTATTTTATGCCAGCTAATAGAATAATTATTTGTTAACTGGTGTGATGTTATAGACGGTAATTGCTTTGAAGCAGGATCTATCTTCATTTTTTTTTTGTTTACAGCAATATATTTTGCTGGCATTTGGTTTTTAACATATACTCCAAATCATGATGTAGAGTAGACAGTGTCCTACCCACTATATTTATATAGAATTCATGAAAGCTATCCATGTGAATTTGATGTAATACATGCCTCTTGGTCAACTTAACTTATACTCTTCATTGTATACCACAATAAAAGCTTATTCTCATAATAAAAATGCATATGCAACATATTCTTTACATTCAAATATAATACCTCCATAATATTAATTTTCTTATGTTTTATTTGTTGATGTCCTATTCTGATCCAGAAGCAAATACCTACAAAGTCATCTTTAGTTTTCTACTTAGTAATATGTAATATTTTGGACCGCATATACTCTTTTGTCTGATAGCCAACATTTTTACTACCCTCACATATTTCCAGATTATACTATGAAGGTGCCACTAATGGTTCCATATTTAAGGCTGAGTTGAATTTTGCACTTCTGACATTATGAAAAGAAGAAAAATCTAATGTAGTCTTAAAAAACATATTCATTTAATTTGTTACAACAAACCTTGATATGCATTAATCATAATTCTAGGGATGTTCCATGGAGCATAGTTAAGGTTGTTTGGGTGCCTTCACTCTGCATTTTCATGCCTTAATATATTTGGATTTATTTTTAAGTTTTACCTTAACTGTGAATTTCCTGGGTTTGTAATGCACGTTTTGGGGTTAATTACAATATCTCTAATATTTTCCCTTAATTACTATAGGTATTCTCAACTTCAACTCTCTCAACATAGTTTTTCTCTGAAATTTTAAAGTAAATGAACAAAAACATAGTTGAACAATGCATCTTTTAAAAAATATATATATAGTGGTCACCTAATTGAGCATAATTCTGTGTTGTGCTACTTATGAAGCACTTTAAAATACAATCAAGTATGATTCACTGAACAAAATTATAGTCAATTTAGAAACAAACTTTGCAACAGGGCAATGGCAAACTCTCATTCACATCTTAATGACATAGGTCCTCCCGGATCTGTACTGTGGACAACTAGCCTGCACATATCTTACATGTGGAACACCTAGTAAAGTCAGTGAAGATGCTACACAAGGGAGTGTGAATATGCAATAGTGATCATCAGCACTGTGTGTCAGAGAAGTAAGTTTTGCCTTTAATCATGAAGCAAACTACTGTGCTTAGATTTCCTTTGGAAATATGAAACCAGCATTCATGTTGCCCTGAATGTTACTGTAACCTTTCTTTCCACCTCCATTTATTCAATTCTACTTATGCTTTTGTTAAGATCTGTGAAATGTTACTGCATTCCCTTTCCTTGAATATAATATTTTAATGTAAGACTAATGATTTCAGTATATTATAATTCTAAACTTTAAACTATAGTTTCCACATATCACAAAATATTAATTTTATTTCACATCACAGAAACCAGACTTGTTTTTCTAGCCTCAAGTTAATGACATTTAAGTCTATTTGGATAATTAATCATTAAAGCTAAAGTCCCAATGAAGTTTCTTTTTACGTTAATGTAAGTTGTGAGTTTTTACAACTGCAATATAACATGAGGTAGACACAAGACATAATAAAGGAAATCACAATTTCTTGAACCCCAAAAGAAATATAGAAATGAATATATTGTTATTTAATAATTGTTTTATATGATTTTTCCAGTTAATTCAGTGCCTCTTTAAGGTGAAGTGATTATTCGATACGCAACAGGGCAAGAAACTATTGCTTGGGCTAAGTGGAACACTGGAATTCCAGTGGATTCTGTGTTAAAATGGCCTCATGGACTCTCATTGGTTGGGCTGACCTTAGGGGCCAATTGTCTGTTAGCAGAATTTCTCTTTCACACATGGATCATTTAAACCATCACATACTGTTGAGCCAGTGATCCTGGTAACAGGACTTCAAATATCACCCATAGGTTTGATATGGTCTTTCAAACCTCCCATGATGGAGGACATGCTCTTTTGTTCATAATTAGATACCAACCAATCCATTATGGACTGCCAGGGACAGGTTTATCCCAAGTGCCAGTAGGTGGTATTTGGTGCTAGATGTGGTTTGGGTTTTGATATGCATGTCCCTATTCTTTTAGGCTGGAGTCTTCTATGCCACTTGGAATTCCATTCCCCTGTCATTATTCGAATATGCCTCCAACTAGCTTAAATGAACAGCTTTTTGTAGTGCCGTACCTATTTGCTTCCCTGGGCTGAGAAATGGATTTCCATAGTTTAGTGCACTCTAGGGAACCTCTCAGTACCAGAGTTAAGGACCCATCATGCAGATGGGATTAGGAGGAACAGGAATATAGTCCCATTGCTTCTGAAGAATTGAAGACAGTTTGCTAAAATTCAGAAAAATGTCTCTAGGAGGACTGCTAGAACAATGGATCAACATTGCTAGCCCATCAAACAGTATGTCTACGATGCAATTAAACACACATGGCTGACCTCTGCCAGCTGACTCGGGCTCATGGGGCTTGGGCTAAGGGGCTGTTTAATTGGTGTAGACATTCCAGCTCAAGCTGCAGCCTGTGCTCTGGGACTCTCCCACCATAAAGAGTCATAGAGCCCAGGTTCAAGCCCGAGCCCAAATGTCTACACCACAGTTAAACTGCCCCTTAGCCTGAGCACTACAAGCCCAAGTCAGCAGCGGGTTCTTCATTGAAGTGTAGCCATAAGTAGACCATTTGTCTACCCTGAGTAAAGAGTGAAGAGGAGTCCCACAGCTTCAGCTAATACCCACAAGCACATCAGAGTGGTATTAGCTATTTCAAAACTGGATGTACATTAGCTGTTTTAAGTACCACTCCAAGAAACTCAGCAATCCATGTTTTCTCTCTCTCTCTCTCTCTCTCTCTCTCTCATTCCCTTCTTGCCCTCAGCAAGATGTGGCTGCTGATATCTCATGTCCCTCCACCCAATCAAACCTCACTTTTTCCACATATATCCAGCTGCCCCACCAGCTATTCCTCCACATAGCTGTCTGTTATTTGTGTCTCCTGTTTTCTTTCCTTCCCTATTCTCTGACTTGGATACCTGGCTATCTTCTCTGATATTAACCCACCACCTTTATCGTTGGGATTGTCAAATTCCACATTAACAATCTAATTTATCTGTCTCTCATTTCCTCTCCTTCACTTTCTCCAGCTCTCAATCAATCTGTCCATCAACTACATTAACTGTTCTTTTGATCTTGTCTTCACTGGACATTTCTCTCTTCTTATCTTGTCTTTCAAACTTTGTTTCCTTGTACTCTGTTTATCACCTTATTTCCTTTAAAATGACTCGTCCTCTCTTTCCTCCAATCATTCATTCCTTTTGAGTATATCTGACACTGCAACTGGGAGGTGTAATTCCCAGCTCAGGTAGACATATACATACTAGCTGTGATCAACCAAGCACACAAAAACAGCAGTGCAGCCACAGCAGATAGGGTTGGCCTTCTGAGTTCATTTCTAGGGTCTCAGACAGGCTTGTACTTGAGCAGCTAGCCCAAACCACCACCCATATCACCATGGCCACTCTCCTATTTTTAGGATGCTAGCTACTCCTGGGGGAATTCTGCACCCCTGTGGGGGTGCAGAATTCATACCTTCTGCAGATTTCTTGGATCCCCCCCCAGAAAAATGTGGGAGCCAAGAAATCTGTGGGGAACATATACCCCTTCCCCAGCAGCCCGGGCACGACTTCTGGGAGCAGCCAGCAGCAGAGAGCAGATCACAAGGGGGCAGGGGTAGGAGGGAGGCTGGGCATGCATCCATGTGTCCGTGGAGAGATGTTAAGTGAGTGGGGCTGGGCAGGTGTCTGCGTGTGAACAAGCCAGAGAGACTCACTCTGTCCCTGTCACTTGCTGTTGCTGCATCCCAGGCTTGGAGGTGTAGGGCTCTGTGAAGCTGTCCCTGAGGCAGAGCAGAAATGTAACAACTAAGCAGGCAGGCTGCTTTTTCCCATTCTTAGTTAATTGTTCCCATTCTTAGTCAATTAAGGCTCCTTTACCTTGCCAGAGTGGTGTAAAGAAGCCTTATTGTAAATGACAGTAACTGAATCATCAGCTAGGAAGATCTATGGGCTTTCTCACTTTTTTTTCCTGTGCCAGAGAAGCACAATGGGGTTAGATTACAGCTCAGGATCTATTTTACTTATCCATTTAAAAAAAATGCAGGACAATGATTAGCAAAACTGTATGACTTGTACACTATAATCAAGTCTGAGCAATTTAAAGCGACATTCTACTTTACAGAACACCAAACACCAAAATAAAAGTAAATGAAAATCCAGGATTATAACTGGAAGGCACGGTATTGCCTACCAAGTATTTGTAATTTAACTTTCATGTGTTTAGGAAATACTGAACAGTTATTGTGATTTTTTTTCAGTATGGTAGTTTAAATAAATTACCAAAATAAGTGAAACTGGTGTGATTATATTGCATTATTTTAACAAATAAAATATGCATAATTGTGCAAAATTTTGGATTTTTTGGTGCATAATTTTGGATTTTTTGGCACAGAATTCTCCCAGAAATAATGCTAGCTCAATCACAACTAGTGCATGTACATCCACCAGAGCTGGGAACTGTACCTCCCCACTGCAATGTAGACGTATTTTTTGTGACCTCAGCTCCATCAATCCATTGATTTTTCTGCTATTCCTAGCTCCCTTCTATATTCCCTTCTGCTGATTTCATAGTCTTCCTTTAATCCCAACTTCTCTTCCATACTTGTTTCCTTTCTTTTTCCCAGTAGTCCCATACTCTTACTCTCTTCTCATATCCATTTCTTCCACTTCTGCTCCTGAGCTACTGAAAGACTTTGTAGAAGATCTAGAAACCATCCAAACATCTTCCACTACACATTCATCTTGCCTTCCTTCTACTCCATTATCTTTCTCACTCTATGCCAAGGACTCCCCAATCTACAGCTCTATACCAGACCTTTCCTCTTCTGTACAGTCTCACATCTCTGTCTTTACAACATCTGACGTTAGATGTCCAACAGGCAACTCAAATTCAACGTGACAAATACTGAATTTCGCTTCTCTTGTGATGAAAGGGCGGGACATGCTAGCCATGCTATGTTTATGTTACTCAGGAAAGAAAAACAAATCCCGTCCAATCTCAGTGTAGTCTATGTCCATAGTAACGAATCTATGTTTGGCTTTCAGGATTCCGGAATTATCAACTCAGGGGTGTTTCTAATGGGATTTTGTAGGAACTGGTGCTAAGCTCAACACTATTCAACATTTTCATCAATCATCTGGAAGTAAATAGAAAATCATGGTTGATAATTTGCAGATAACACAAAGATTGGTGGAGTGATAAATAATGCTGAAGACAGGACAGTCATACAGAGCAATCTGGATTGCTTGGTAAACTGGGCCCATTAAAACAAAATGCATTTTAATACAGTGAAATGGAAACTTAAACATTTGGGAACAAGAAATGCAGGTCATATCTACATAACAGGGGACTGTATCCTGGAAAGCAGTGATTCTGAAAAAGTGAAGAGGGTGCACGAATATGATTAGAAGGTTGAAAAAATATATTACAGTGAGAAACTTAAAGAGCTTTGTTTAGTTTATCAAACAGAAGATTGAGAGGTGACATTGATTACAGTATACAAGTACCTTCCTGGGGAGAAAATACCAGATACTAAAAGGCATCTTTAATCTAGCAGAGACAGGCATAGCAAGGACAGTGTCTAGAAACTGAAATCAGACAAATTCTAATTAGAAATTAGGCACATACTTTTAACAGTAAGGGTGATTAACTACTGGAACAACTACCCAGGGAGATAGTGGATTTTCCATCTCTTGATGTCTTCAAATCAAGACTGGATACCCTTCTGGAAGATATGCTTTAGAGAACCACGAGTTATTGGACTCAGCACAGGGAGGGATATATGGATGAAATTTAATGGCCTAAAATATGCAGGATGTCAGACTAGAAGATCTAATGGTCCCTTCTCACCATAAACTCTATGAATCTATGACAGGTTTCAGAGTAGCAGCCATGTTAGTCTGTATTCGCAAAAAGAAAAGGAGTACTTATGGCACCTTTCTATGAATCTATGAAACCTCTTGAGTCATACTTCTTTCAATGATATTTTAGAAGTCATATTCCAGAGCAAGTATGTACAAGTCAGCAAAATATGTACAATTACATTACAATTTTCATATAAACACAGCAGTTTATTTCATTCTTTGCTACTCTCTCTTCTCCTCAGTTCCACAGTTTTCACAACTTCTGTATGCCATGGCTACTATATAACTAATAAAAACACAGTATTTCAGAATGAATTCTTTCCTTTTTAATTTAATTCAGTTTTTGTGTATATTATGTACTCAGTCTAGACATGTCGCTTAAATATAGTTATATGCTTCAATTTTCCATTTAATAAGGAAGCCAATTCCCAATTTCCCATGTAGTTATGAATATTAAAGTGATCATAATGGCACAATGAAAGAAAACAGTTAAGAATGTTCTTTGATATAGTTAGCTTACGCTGCACGCAAGTACCCTCAAGTACACTCAGTACCAAGCTCTATCCAATTTGAAAATAAAGAGAAATAGATGGAGAGGAAATTTGCACTTTCTTATAATTTAGTTACAAAACTTTTTGGAAGGTAGGATGATGGCTGGATGGCTCAAAATTTTCGAACAGGTGCCACTAAGTACTCTTTATAGACCAACCTTTTTCTCCATATATTCCTTCTGGACTTCACTGTCACTAGCTTTTACCACCTAGGGCAAGCTGTGCTGCCTTCTGCAGTGACGCTATGCATTAAACAGCGTTTCTCAAATGCGGCCACTGTGGCCACATGTGGCCATCAGGGACTTTTCTTGTGGCTATAGCCTTCAAGGCTTAATTTGTCCCCAGGCTTGCCAGGGCTGAGTAAGTCTGCTGTGAAAAGTGATACTTGTATGTTTGTTAATATCACTTTTCACAACAGACTTACTAGCTAGCAATAAATACATTACAATGATTTGGACATGTATATGTGCATATTTATTTGTTTTTCCTAAAGCTAATTAAGTATTTTAGCACTCTGAGGCCACGAAAAAATTTGTCCTGAGAATCCCTGCATTAGAAAATAGGGGACAATGAAACTGGTGTCCACACACTTCTCAACACAAAGTTTGACAAACTAGTCCATACTGGTGTACGAGGTGGGAACCTCCAGTAAGTAAGGGCCAATTCAGAGTTTTTTAAAAGAGACATTAAGTATAAAGAAAGGAAACAGTGCCAAAAATGTAGGAGTATGGGTAGTAGCAAACATAGCTGCAGTTCAAAGAAAAAAAGATGCTGTGACCACAAGACATGCAGGATGGCTGCATTATTGTTCCCAGATTCTAATGCATACCCTAACCATATGCAGAAATCACTGTCATCACACCAGCATCTCACACCACCATAGATCTGAATGATTTACCATTTAAGTTTACACATTTACATTTGTGTAAATAACCTCTCTAAAACCTATATCTGCATGATTTAACAGCACTACAATATATACTGTATGAATGTATATGTTTCACCTGAAGATCTTTTTCTACGTGAATAGAGTACGTTAAACTCAAAGTAGGATTGTATATAATTATAAAAGACGTTAATGAGCAAGAATTCCAGGGCTTTTAGTGAATCATAGAAGTTATTCCCTCATAAGTGGAAATATATTTTCCTTTACTCTATCACTTATGTAAATAATTACAGAAAGAGAAGGAAAGATATAAAGAGAGAATGAACTACATGTGTTTTAAATTAGTTTTTCTTACTTTTGATGCAGTTTTAAACTATTGTTTTTGGATTTGTAAAAAATGATCTATCTCAGTGTAAATGTCTGTAAAAATTAGCCTTTTTTCACAGATAAAATAAATGAGGAATGAATACTTGCCTAAGAATTATCTTGCATGATAGGTGGGCTGGAATAAGTGTGTACTTCCAATTGCTGATTCTGTTCAGTAGATTGACAGTTTCCATTTTAGTCTGTATGGGAACTTTTAGCTGTTGCATCAGTTAATGACTGGAAAAACATGTCATCCATAACTCAGCATTGGTCAACCCATGTAAACAAGGAAGGAGACCTGATGAATCATAATAGGAGGTGCCTAGTCATTTTATATTCATCAGAGGTTACTGGTGATGCTTGTTTTTGAATGCAGACCTGAAACATTCCAAGATCAATCTTTAATCAAATTTTTTTGTTGTCCCAAAACATCATGTTCTTTCAAAATGATATATGGGCGCTTTGAAAGTGCAAGTGATGTTATGACTATTGAGCACACTTCATGGTTAGTACATTAATACAGCTGTACCAACAGTAAAAATAAAAATATTGTTTTAATCATAAAAACATAAGAATGGCCACACAGGTTCAGACCAATGGTCCATCTAGCCCAATATCCTCTCTTTCAGCAGTGGCCAGTCCCAGATGCTTCAGAGGGAAAGAACAGAACAGGATAATTATTGAGTGATCCAATCATTGTCATCTAGTCTCAGCTTCTGGCAGTCAGAGATTTAGGGCCATCCAGAGCATGGGGTTGCATCCCTGACCATCTTGGGTAATAGCCATTGATGGACCTATCGTCCATGAACTTATCTGGTTATTTTTTGAACCCAGTTATACTTTTGGCGTTCACATCCCTAGGCAGAGTTCCATAGATTGAGTCTGTATTGTGTGAAGAACTACTTCCTTATGTTTGTTTTAAATATGATGCCTATTAATTTCATTGGTGACCCCCTGGTTCTTAGATTATATGAAGGGGTAAATAACACTTCCTTATTCACTTTTTCCACACCATTCATGATTTTATAAACCTCTATCATATCCCCAGTCACTCATCTCTTTTCTAAACTGAACAGTCCATGTCTTCTAAATCTCTCCTCATATGGAATCTGTTCAATACCTCTAATCATTTTTGTTGCCTACTCTGCACCTTTTTCAATTCTAATATATCTGTTTTGAGGTGGGGTGACCAGAATTGCACACAGTTTTCAAGGTGTGGTGTACCATGGATTTATATAGTGGCATTATGATATTTTCTGTCTTATTCTCAATCCCTTTCTGAATGGCTCCAAAAATTGTTAGCTTTTTTAACTGCCACAGCACATTGAGCGGATGTTTTCAGAGAACTGTCAACAATGACTCCAAGATCTCTTTCTTGAGTGGCAACAGCTAATGTAGACTCTAACATTTTATATAAATAGTTGGGATTATGTTTTCCAGTGTGCGTTACTTGGCATTTATCAACATTGAATTTCATCTGGCATTTTGTTGCCCAGATACCCAGTGTAGTGACTTTGTAACTAACTCTTCACAGTAAGCTTTAGGCTCAACTATCTTAAATAATTTTGCGTCATCTACCAAATTTGCCATCTCACTATTCACCTCTTTTTCAGATCATTTATGAATACATTGAACAGCACTGGTCCCAGTACAGATCAAAATAGAGTTAATTATTATTTTAAAAACAAAATAATATGAGAAATAATAATCTTTACCTTTTAACTGCTTTTGATCCACTAAGAGAGGTAGACAAAGGAAAGAGGGGGAAAAGACAATACCAAAACCAAATCTTAAAAAATATATATGAAACAAGATAGGCAATTTGTGAGCCCAGCCTCAGAATCACGGATTAAATTGGGATCTGAAGTAGAAGGGTAAGCAATACAGCCTTAATTCTAAAGTTGAAGTCCTTGGTAAAATACATCAAATAAAATGTACCACCACTCATCATGGATAATGTTATCTACAGCAACCAGAGGCACTAGAGGAGAGATGGTACAGCCAAAACATAAGAAATCATGATAGTAATTATTACATTGTTATTTCAAAGATGATATAATCAAATTTATTATACATATTTTTAAACTCACTCACTTGTGACCAATCTCATGTGCAATGGTAAAAGCTGAACCTAGGCCAATGTCTTCATTAATGCTGCAGCTCCTTTCAGGCTCACACATTCCAGCCACAGAGGCCAAGCCTAAATAAACAGAAGGAGACACAAAGGGTCATGCCAAGGTGTTCAAGTCTTAAAAGCACTAGTTATAAATGGCTGGATTCTTTTTAATAACCTCCACACACAGAAGGAGCAGTTGGCAAAAGGTTAACTTTCTAGTCATTTTCAAAATCACTGGGGGGAATTTCTCTTTGCCGGCTAGACATTAATATTTTTGAACTACAGTCAGTGCTGGAAAATGTCTAGACTAGGGGTTAGATTTATAAATTTTACTTCTGGTAACTTGGGACCACCTAGTAACTTGAGCCAGGAGAGGGAATTCAAGAAAGCATTTCTATTTTAACATTCTTGAGGCTGCAGAAAGTAGAATGTATCCACATTATTTTTCTAAAGAGATCTGTTTAAGTTTAGTGGGTTCCTAAAAACATACAAGAAACTTTTTTAGCTACAAAAAGCCCCAAGGGATACTTTTTTCTTTTCTTTTCTTTTTTTTTGGTGTAAAAATAAAACTGAATGCATCAATAAAGGAAAGGAGACATGTTAATAAAAAGCATTCACTTAAACATGGAAGGCTTTTCCATTTATCATTGTATTATAAGTGCTTTTTAAAGATTCCTTAACGGGAAGAAAGCCACTGGCACTTACAGAATATAGCTCTGCTGTGTCATACACACTCTTCAGCATTAAAATATCACATCGAATATATACTATGGTAGAACTACTTTGCTGTCATTGGTGATGGACTCTAACCAGCAGCCTTACCTAAGGTATTCTTCCCTGTGGTCTGTTATCTGGAAGAAGCATTAACAGCCTCTCCAAGGGAATCACCTGCCCTGCAAAATACAGTACTCCAAAACAGTGGCTGGAAAAATAATTACTTTGCCATGGAAGGCAAGTTGTTACCTTTTATGAGAAAATGGTGCTAAATTATGCCCTTCTGCCTAAAATAAGTAGGAATGAGATGACTAGTAACCACTGGAAAGAGAGGATGAGGTGACTGGGGAGAGAGGACTAGTCATAAGAGAATTAAGAAAAACGTTTAAAAAATTTTTGAAGTCTATTATCTGTTGCCAGTCTAATAATAATCTTCCACTTCCCTAAAATTCTCTGTTGTTTTAATTGGATGAGGTATTCTTTACTTCCTGAATCTGAATGTACTGTACCTTGCACTTTTATGACTGTCATGTTCCCCCACTGAGGTGGCCACATTTCAAGGGTGTGTAAACTGATCCCTATATGTTCAGTGTATAGAACCTGGTCAAGCAACCCTTACTCACAGGAATAATGGCCTCAGGATCAGGCTAATGATTTGCAATTCTGTACAGTGCTTTAAGGTTTGCAAAAAACAGTGGAGGCCAAATCCGGAGTCCAGACCTGGCCCAAGAAGCTGAGCCAGGTGCTTGGCAGATGTGTAAGAGAGGGAGGAAGAAATCTTCCACTGAAGCCACAGAGCAGCTGCACAGCCACTTTGGGTATGTCTACACTGCAATAAAACACCCGCAGCTTGCCCATGTCATATGACTCAGGTTCACAGGGCTGTAAAATTGCAGTGTAGACATTTGGGCTCGGGTTGGAGCCTGAGTTCTGGATCTCTCCCCTCTCACAGAGTCCCGGAGCTTGGGCTCCTACCCAAGCCCAAACATCTATACTGAAATTTTTCAGACCCACAGCCTGAGCCATGTGAACTCAAGTCAGCTAACATGGGCCAGACATAGCCATAGGTGGGTTATTGCAGTATAGAGAGAACCTTTATGCAAACTGCTTTTTCTAGATAGCTCCTTGCATAGCTTCTTATGCCGGAGATTGGAAGGGAAGATCGAGAAGATCTGTCTAGCAGCAGATCTTCTAGTCCCATTTCTCCCCTAGGCACCCAAGGTTCCTCCTACTTGTTGTGCTGCTGCTTTATGGGGACTTCGTATATATGCTCTCATTAAGCACATGCTTCACTCTAACTTCTTGAGGTCAATGGCACTTAAGCTTTTCTTAAGAGTTTTGTTGACTCAGAGCCATAGAGGACATTGTCCCTACTCCCACTCCAGTTCCCACAATGCAAAGAAACTGCCATAGTTATGTTGTCAAGATGCCCATTGCAGAAAAGGAGGAGGGGGGTTGGAACTGACTCTTTATGAACAAAATCATCAATTTAAAATTCGTTCACTTTCTATTTAGTAAAGTATGCGGCCATGTCTGGCCTCCAATGTGCTGGTTTCAAGTGAACCAGAATTTGGCTCTATGCTAAAGTCTGATAAAATGAGGATTAGTGCACTAATAGTCAAATACATTAAATATGAGTATAAAATAAGAAAAATGTTTTTCACTAAATGTTTCCTTTGATAATTTTCCCCTTTTGAACACTTGCAGTGGCAATTCTGTGACATTAGTACATCTTCGCAGTTTTGATATCTTTGTGCTGGCTTTAATTTAGAAATTTATAGTCTGAAGGCATTTATGGTATACTAAAATACATTATGCATATGGATTATGTTTATAGTGGGCCATATTCCAATATCCTTTACTCACATTGACTACAGCTTAACTACACTGTTGCCCTAGTGACTTCAATAGGACCACTTGTATAATCAGTTACTATTCAACATGAGTTAAGGTTACCAGAATCTGGTTCAGTGAAGATAGTAACAGAGGAAACAGAAAAAAAAATACCATGGTTGACTCTGATCATGGGAAGACCTACAAAATAATCACACACAAAATCAATAACCCAAACTAGTCTGCAACTCAGAACTGGAGTGCTGATAGTTAATTATAAGGAAGAAGCTAATGGAATAATTTAAGGTTGAAAAAGTGATTTGTTAGTTACATATTAGACTTAGCCCATGCATGAAAGTCTCTTTAATAATAATTTCTGTCTTAAAACACTAGTAAACTGCAATATTGATGATATATAACACACACCTTTGTGGTGACAAACTTAAGGATGTCAAGGACAATATCTCTCCACCCTGTCCATAATATTGACAAATGTGCTTTCCACTGTCAAGGCACCAAGGAGTTCCAATATTGTTTTAATTTATGTTGTTGGATTATTTTCCACAATGCTTTATAGAAGAAGCAGTCTTGATGTTGCACCTCGACTCACACAGTATGGCAACAATTTAAACCATAATGTCCTGGGGCTGGGTCTTTTTTTCCCTTCCTCTCCCATTTGTATTTTTTAAATATATAATGGAAATAGATTATATGGAAATAAGCAGTAAGTTTTCTGCTTTAATTACTGCTTGGTAAGTTTGAATCATCTACGAGGTTTTATCAGCATTACAGATGCCAGAAAAGAAACGCCCAACAGCAATTCACATAATTTAATCTTCTAGTGATCTTACAAAACATATACCCACATAAGTTATATTTTTCTGTTTATATGTGTATATTTGTGAAGGCTCACTAGCAGAAGTCACAACTAATCAATCAATAATCAGAATAATGCAAACAAACAGCAGAAACAAGCTTAAGTTCCACTTTGTAAACTTACCCAGTGTTCCACAGGGCTTGTTTTTATAAGTGCAGATATCGTATCTGTTGAGGAGAAAAACAATGAGACACAACTTGTAAGAAGATCATATCTGTGAGATATTTTGCATATTTATCACATTTCTATATCGTAGGTCAAGTTGTCAGACCACAATCAGTGTAATTATGTGCAGCCAGCTAGTGACGGCATTTTCTACACTCTGGTGTAAACCACAGGCTGCGGTATGCTCACAGCCTTTGGCCTTAGGCCAGTGGGACACCTGCCAGTAAGAAAAAAACAGTTAAAGTGGATCTTTGTAATCACCGGCTCCATAAAACAGTCTACCATGCTGTTATGAAGTTACAGCTGCATGCCTGCAGACTGCTACTCCTTCAAGAGGCTACTAGCAACGTTTATATTTCTAAATCTGCTGAAACATTTTCTTATGGTGGACATGGCATATTTTACGACATTGAACAGCTTTCATTTTAATTGCTACCATTCTCTCTGATTTTCATTAAAAATTGTAAGTGTTTACTATTAGAACAAAATCATCAAAACTCAGGTAAATAAAAATCAGGTTTCTCCTTTCGTTATCTTCCAATTATTTATTATGTGTGCTTTAAAAGTAATGCATTGCAAGTTATTAACATTTTTTATTTTTATTATATTTTCTTACAAACAGCTAAATAAATTGCTAAAAGCTTCCCTCATTTTAGATATAATTTTCCCAATACTGAAGTTCAAACAATGAGTCTCTGTTCAGATGACATGGTGAAATAAACATATCAGTGTTTTGGAGCCTGTAAAGGAATTAAAACATGTTTCCTGCAGTACAGCTAATATCCAGTGTAAATAATGTGGCCAATGCACAATAACTGCATATTTTAAATGTGTTACAGCCACAATCCTATAGCTATGATATGCCAGCATTATTATAGACTTATGTTTTCAGGGATTTATAATGATTTCCTTACAGTATAATGCTTCAGAACATATGTTTACAGGGTTTTTGCACTATGAGAAAGTAAAACCAATAAAGAAGATGAGGAGACATGGATTCCTCTTTTCACTCTAATTTGTTTAACTTAGACCTTTTTTAAATTTTAAAATATTTTTAAAAACTAATAGTGCTGTTTTAAACATGGATCAGTGACCATTTATGAGTAATGTATGAGATATATACACTCTTTAAGTGTCAGAGTAAGTTTTTGTCTGCAACCCAACTGCATGCACTAAATTTCTAAGTGCAAAATTACTCCCTTAATCTGTAAATGCCCCACACATGTAGACCCTTCTGTCCAAGGGAAACCCTATTAATTTCAACAGGGCTCCACATGGGTGCAGGAATCTGCCTATGTGGAGCAGTGGGCAGGAACATGGCCTAATTGTGATCTCAGAAATGTGTGTGTGTTCCCACTTGAAGTGGCTCAAATTGTGTCATAATATGTGCATGCAGAATTCTTATTGATTTCACAGAAGCCCTATAGGAGCATCCAAGGCCACATTTTAACCTAGTTCCTCTTATGCAATTTGAGGGATTGGTACTCAGATCAGTATTCTGCTATACAAATGTGTGGGAACATAACTATCTAATAGGTCACACACATATAAATATGCAGATACCACACACTTCATGTCATTTACATCTTTGAAGATGCACGACTTATTATTTTGCATTCAGTACAGGCCCTGAACCTACTCCTATTGAAGCTATGGCAATACTTTTGTTTATCTCAAGGTCAGAAAGATTAGGCCCAGACATATTAAGTGAGAAAAAGCAACTTGCTTGAATACCATGAATATGTAGCTCTGAACCCAACAAAATGAAGTACCTGGAATAAATAGTAAATATTTTACTATTGTATTGTAATGTTTAATGCTACTGGGAACTGAACAGTTAGACCATCACACCTTGAAACAAAAATATATTCTCAGGGGGAAATCCTGCCCCACTGAAGTAAATCGGAGCTTTATCACTGACTTCAATGGGGCCAGCACTTCACCCTTAGAGACTGATTCTACTCACAATTATACTGGTATGAATCTGCAGTAACTCCATTGCACTCAGTGAAGTTTCACCAGTGCAACAATAGTGAGATCAGAATAAAATCCCTACGTTCTCACACATTTTTGAATAATCGACACCGTTAATCATTCTGATTGTCCTGTGTACCTTCTATTATTCCATTATGTAGGGTAGACTTAGTAGGAAAAGATTTATGAAAAGGAATTTCAGTGACAAAACAAAATGAAATTTTGAAGAAAAATATTTTTCTGCTTTCTGATCAGCTCTAACCATTTTGTAAAAAAACACCTCAAACAGTCAGACTATTCTAAATATGGCCTCACTAAACAGTCCAATGGTACAGGCTAGAATATTGTCCTAATGACGTTCATAATTTCTCTTATGAATCCCAAACCTTTGTTTTTTCTATTAAACAATACCAAAGGATTTATTTTACCTGCTATAGATCTTTTTCTATCCTTTGTGCCACAAGGTTCTGGATGCTCCTTTTCATTTGGTTTGTTCTTAAACATTACCTAACATTTCTGTGAGGTGAATGGCACAATTCATTCATCTGTTTGTGTACTTGGTCTATCCAAATCATTCTGAATTGTACTGGCCTTTTCTTCTTTTGACTCCACTTCCTCTAGCCTTGTTTTGCATTAGACTGGAATCCACTTAATCAGGAAGCCCCAGTGGATAGCTTTTCATCCTGATTAAGCGTAATTGTAAAGTAACAGAAAAAGGGATTTCAGTAGTACAGTTGTTACTGTCTGGGGAGATGCATGTTACTGGAGATGCCTATAATGTTGGGAAAAGGGATTATCTGCATTGGATTGGCACTGAGCCAGGTGTCTGTCCAGAAATAGTGGAAGAGACTTTTATGACATGGCTAATATTGTGGGCCAACATGTGTAATGGGCATGTCTGAAAGGAACTGACTAGCAGATAGGAGTAAGCACAGTATATGTTTTCTGCATGTATCATAAATAAAAGAGACTGAAAGCTGTTGTTAGAAGTAAAAATGTACAAAACCAACATTAGATAGAGACACACAAAGACTAAATACCAGTGAATGTTACAAAATCACCTGAAAACATCCCTGTTAAGGGGATTACTTTACTCACTAAGCCGCATGTAGGAAACAGATATGGCTGCTGATAGATAAGACTTGAAAGAAATGTGTTTTAAACAAAAAGCTGAAGAAGGAGAAAGTAGAAACATAGCAAACTGCATATATTCCAGGACCAGAAGGGACCATTGTAATCATGTAGTCCAACCTCCTGTATAATACAGTTCCATAGAACTTTCCCAAAATAATTCCTAAAACATATATTTTAGAAGAACATCCAATCTCTATATAAAAATTATCAGTGATGGAGAATCCACCATGGCACTTCCTAAATTGTTCCAAAAAATGGTTAATTACTCTTACTATTAAAAGTTTATGCCTTATTTCCATCTTGGAAGGGGACTACAAAAATGTATAAATGTCAGTGAGGGTACTTGCAATGGAAAAAGTTCAGGTTGGAGGAAAGTAACCAGTGGGTATTGCAAAGAGAGGTGAGGCTCCCCTTGCCATTCCTCTGAAAGACAGAATTTGCTGTAAGGTTAAGATAATTACTGATGCAATTTGCACCACTTAATTGAGATGTAACTTTATTGGGGAATCTATTTAATCAGGACGTTTGTCAGGGAACCAGATTAAACTTAATGACTGATACAGTACTAACTCAGAGAGAAGAGGGCCATTGACCAAAAATTATTAACACTACTTTCCTTTCAAGAAACATTTCTAAATAGCATATCTATGATCTGAGGGGTTTTTTTTATTTTACTGTTGTTGTTAACTGAATCTTGCTTATTCTTACCCTTGTTTCTCATCATCACAACATCACAGATTTTGACTGTAAGCTCTTCAGAGGACAGACTGTCTCTTACAAGCTTATACAGTGCCTAACACAGGTGTTCTCAAACTTTCTTTGCTGGGCCCCCTTTTAAAATATTTCAGGCTCTGACAACCTTCCCCTGCAAAAAATGATGACCCTCCCACCCATAACATACCACCCTTCCTCTTCATAGCTGCTGGCAGCAGCACTGCCTTCAGAGCTGGATATTTGGCCAGCAGCTGCAGCTCTCCAAACACCCAGCTTTGAAAGCAGTGCAGAAGTAAGGGTGGCAATACCGCGACCCCCCTACAATAGCCTTGTGAGCCCCTTTTGGGTCAGGACCCCCAGTTTGAGTAATGCTGGCCTGAGACAACTGGGCTCTGAGTTCAGCTAGGACCTCTGACAATTACCATAATATAAGCAATCTGATTCCATTCACTTTTTTGCTTTTCTCACCCTCTTCTTCTGCCCACATATCAATCATATTGCAACCTTACACTGGAAACACTTACTGCTGCCCAGGTCACCTGTCTAGGTTTATCCTGAATCTAGCCCCCTAAGTTTAGAGTGACCAGATGTCCGGATTTTATAGGGACAGTCCCGATTTTTGGGTCTTTTTCTTATATAGACTTCTATTACCACCCACCCTGATCCCGATTTTTCACATTTGCTGTCTGGTCACCCTACCTAAGTTTCATATTTCAGTGAACTCAAAAACAAAGGAAAACACCATTCAAAAAGGCAAATTCACCTGATTCCAACATAAAAACAAATTGGTTCAGACTCTCTCAAAAGTGGGCCTTTGGACTCACAAAAAGGATTCACAAGCTTCACAGAATCATTAGACAAATCTAGGTTATATTTCAAGATCATTACACAAAACAAAAGCGGGCAAGTTTTGTGTGATTTGGAATTTCACACAGTTATCATTTGTACAAACAAATGCAGTTTTTGCCTGCACAAAGTGTATGTATGTATTTTTGCATGTGCAATGAGTGCCCTCAGTGTTAAAGGAGTTGTGTGGACAAATAATTATACCATAAATCTAATGCTTAGCACATTTGGACAGTTGCTAAATGAAGGTTTTATAGTGATTATTCATCAATTCATCATTTTTACAACATCTTAATAATTCATTTCATGTGCATACCTTACAAATAACAATACATTTTACAACACTAAAACCCTTTTGATTTCTTTCAAAAAGGTTTTACTATAGCATCTGCTTAGTCTTACAGAAAGTGGTATACCACAACAGCATTTTGCCTTAAAATAAAGTACACATCTTATTTGGTTTCTTCCTCAAAAACCTCAAAACCAAAGGAGTTATTTAAACTAAGGAAGGAAAAGCATAATATACATGTTACACATCACTCAACAGAAATAACTTTTTCTATTATTAGTTTTTCATGTCTTTTAAAAACTGCCACAGACAACCAAAGTCTGGCTCTACTGGGCTTCATTTCAGTACTTAATTTGGTTAAATAAATGAAATTCTGCTTTATAGTTAGGAAAAGAAGTTACTTATCTTGTATAGTAACTGGAGTTGCTTGAGATGTGTCCCTATGGTGCTCCACATCAGGATATACATGCATCCATGCACTCTTAATCAGTGATTTTTGTCTATGGTGTCTGCAGTCCATGCCTGCACCCTAGACACTTTGGTGCTCTAGTACATGGGTAATATAAGGAAGGGACAGATCCCCTGCCACTCCAGTTCCTTCTCAAAAATAAAAGACTTCAAGGAGAAGGAAAGGAGAGCAGGTAGTGGAGCAGCCATAGGACACATCTCAAAAAACTCCATTTATTGTACAAGGTAAGTAATGTCTCCTTTTTCTTTGAGTAGCACCCCTATAAGTGCTCCATATCAGGATATTCATAAGCAGTACCTGAGTTAGAAAGGAGGGTGCCAAGGAGTTGGATTCAGTACAGAGAGTAGAACAGCATCATTGAAAGGTGAGTCAGCTCTCAAAGAAGACGTGAGTTCTGGGAAAAGCGTGTACACTGAAAGACCAGGTGGCTGCCCTGCAGATGTCTGAGACAGATATGTTTTTCTGTAGGGCTTCAAAGGTAGATTGAGTCCTAGGGAATGAGCAATCACCCTCAGAGAGAGGGTGACCCCAAAGGCTTCATAACAGGTTAAGATGCATCCTGCAATCCATTTGGACAAGATTTGGCTGTAAAACGGGTGTCTTTTCATTCATTCTGCAATTGAGATGAAAAGCCTTCATGAAGCCCTAAAGGGCATAATCCTGTCCTCATAAAAGAAGAGAACTCTTCTTACATTCAGTGACACTTATTTCTTCTTACACAATCTGCAAAACAATTGGTCCTTACATGCAAGAAGCATAAATGTTAGTAGTTAGGAAAGATGTATATAAACTATATAGTGTGTGATGTGAATTGGAATTGCAGTATCACCCTATACCTAAACCTCTGCATCTGGGCCTGGCCTGCAAAGAGCTGTTATACACAAAATACACTAACCTGAATGATGAGCTGGAGTCAAACTGAGTTTTTTGGATCCCAGAGAACTTGATGAAGTTGTCTTCCAGAACTGGACAAAGCATTCTGGATAAGCCAAGTAGAAAGATCTTAGAGGGAATGCTAACGTAGGTGAGTTTTCCCTGTTGTGTGCTTTTGACTATTAAGCACTACTATTTGTTCCTCTGGAAAGCCATCTTGTTCTATACCAGAAAGCCAGCTAGTAGCCACGCCTTGAGGTGAAGCACCAATATGTTGGTGTGTGATGGACCCTGACAGGTGAGGAGATTTGTTGTCATAGGAAAGCAGAGAGGGTCACAGAGATATGCAAACCAGTTCTTGGAACCACACCTGTCTCAGCCATGACTGTGCTATGAGGATGGCCACTAATTTTTCCTGTTTCAATTTGTTAGGACCTTGAGAGCAGTAAAGATGTTGGAAGATAAGTGTATAATAAAATGCCAGGTCAAGGAATGACTAGGGCATCTCCCATAGAATTGCAGCTGTGCCCTCTCCTCGAGCAGAATCTACTGCATTTTGCATTGGATGGTTTTGCAAAGTGATCTATCTCTGGATGACACCAGGTAAGACATATCTCTTGGAATACCTCCCACTCATAGTCAGTGTGAATATGCCTGATGAGACAGCTGCTACTGTGTTCTGTAGTCCTGATAGATAAACTGCTGAGATATGCACGTGCTGTGATATGCACCAGTTACACAGTTTTATGGATTTGCCACATAAGGACTGGGATCTTGCTCTTCCCTGTGTATTGATATAATACATTGCTGCTCTATTGTCCAGCATTATTTGACAGCTTATTTGACAGAGTTACTGGCCTAGTGGATGTACATGTGATATATCTTGATTTTAATGAGGCTTTTTACAGCCCCACATGACATTCTCAGAATCAAACTAGGGAAATGTGGTCTAGAAGAAATGACTATAAAGTAGGCACACAACTGGTTGAAAGACCATACTCAAAGAGTAGTTATCAATGGTTTGCCATCACAATGGGAGGGTGTATCTGCAGAGGTCAGTCCTGGATCTGGTACTATTCAATATTTCCATTAATGACATGGATAATGGAGTGAAGAGTATGCTTATAAAATTTGCAATGGACACTAAGCTAGGAGGGGTTGCAAACACTTTGTAGGACAGACTTAGAATTCAAAATGGCCGTGACAATTTGGAGAATTGGTCTGAATTCAACAAGATTAAAATCAATAAAGATAGATGCAAAGTACTTAGGGAGGAAAAATCAAATGCAAATACAAAATGGGGAATAACTGGCTAGGTGGTGGTACTGTTGAAAAAGATCTGGGGATTATAGTGGATCTCAAATTGTATATGAGTCAACTATGTGATGCACCTATGAAAAAGACTAATATGATTCTCGAATATATTAACAGGAGTGTCATATGTATGATATGGGAGGTAATTCTCCCACTCTACTTAGCTAGAGTACTGTGTCCAATTCAGGCATCACACTTTAGGAAAGATGTGGACAAATTAGCAATCTAGAGCAGGGGTTCTCAACCTTTTTCTTTCTGAGGCCCCCCCTCAACTTGCTAGAAAAACTCTGGGGCCCAGTGGGGGTTGGTGGGGTGTGGTGGCTCCGGGCCAGGGGTGGGGACCGTGGGGCATAGGCGTGCAATTACTTCTATTTCGGCCAGCTCTGCACAGAGGGTCCAGGGAGGGAATTCCACCTATACTCCTTGACTCACCTCATCTGGCCACCCACCTGTCTGGGGCTGTGTGCCGGTGATTACTCCCCGAGGGCTCTGCTGGGCTCGAAGCTGCCTGGGCAGCTCTGATTGGCTGCATGATCAGTCAAAGGAGGCTGGGAGCTGAGGAGCAGCCACAAGCCCAGGCACCAGCAGCAGATGGGGGAATGCCACAGCTGCCCACTCCATGGCACCACCAGCCAAAGGAGCAGCTGCCCCTCACTGCCTGGATCTGTCTTCCTGCCTAGGATCTGGCCAGAGGGTGGGGCCTGAGGAGGGATGATGGAAAGGAAGAGGTTGGGGGTGGAGTTGTCCTCAGGACTACCCCACTCTAGGTAAGGCACTGCAGTTTGAGGGGCAACACCCTTGTGCCCCCTCAACTCTGCTCATGGACTCAAGGTTTCTGTCCATGGTGGTGGGGCTTCAGGAGGATGGGGGGAGCTTGGGGTTTCAGCCCGTCACTGGTCCCAGCTGTGGGGGGCGGGTTTTCAGCCCTGCACTGCTCCCAGCTTCAGCCCCGCAGCGGGGGAGGGGAGGGAGAAAATTCCCAGGGTGTGGGGCTTCAATCCCATGCCACTCCTGGCTTCAGCCCCACGGGGGGGCACCAGAGCTTCAGCCCCGTGGTGGGAGGTGCCAAGGCTTGGGGTTGCAGCCCTGCACTGCTCCCAGCTTCAGCCCGGTGTGTGTGTGGGGAGGGTGCTAGGGCTCAGGGAACCGGGTTTCATCAGCGGGGCCCCACGGCCCCCCTGAAAGTGCTCACAGAACCCTACCAGGCCATGGACCCCCAGTTGAGAACCATTGATCTCGAGGACAGCAATAAAAATGATAAAAGGTTTAGAAAACCTGACCTCTGAGGAAAGGTTAAAAAAACTGAGTATGTTTAATCTTGAAAAATGAATACTAAAGGGGTATATGATAGCCTTCAAATATGATAAGGGCTGTTATAAAGAGGATGGTGATCAATTGTTCTCCATGTCTACTGAAAGTAGGACAAGAAGTAATGGATTTAATCTGCAGCAAGGGAGATTTAGGTTAGATATTAGGAAAAACTTGCTAACTATAAGGACAGTTAAGCTCTGGAATAGGCTTCCAAGGGAAGCTGTGGAATCCCCATCACCGGAAATTTAAAAAAAAAGATTGGACAAACACCTGTCAGGGATGGTCTACATTTACTTGGTTCTGCCACAGTGCACGAGGCGGGACTTGATGATTTCTCAAGGTCCCTCCCAAACCTACATTTCTATGATTCTATAATTATTCTGATCAGGTGGCCCCTAATGTGGGGTAAGTAGTATTGACAAACGTAACGAACCACTCTGAACTCTAATATGTTGATATGGAAGATCACCTCTTGAAGGGTCTATTTGCCATGAGCTTTGAGCATCTCAGCCTATCAGGAAGAAGAAGGATTGTGAGACGATGCTGTTTCTTCTTCTTCTTCAGCTGGCTCTTGCTCCCAATGTACTGACTCCTGAGGGTCCCTATCTAGTGTCCAGGTTTCTATTCCATGAAGACTTTTGAATAATGGAAGATCCTGAATCACTGTTATTGAGGGGTTCCGAGAGACACACTCCACTGGCACCCAGTCACCGCCCAGAGCCTACTTTTCTGCTGATCCTACCATCTTCAATGGTGAGTCAGAGTACCAAAACAGTCAGCAGCCACACACATACTCTTTGAGGGTACAGAGAGAAATTTATAGCTGGTACTGGCACAACATCATCTAGTACCATCTTACCAGCCAACCAACTATTGACCTCTGGTACCAATGCAGTTACAGGACCCTCTTCATTACAGTACTGACTCAACCACCAGTATTAGCACCACCACTTGCCCCTCTGTTAGACATGGGAGTTGACACGTTTCCAATTCTGAGGTGTCTATACAAGATTCCTCCACCTTCCAGCCTTTCTCCTTTAAAGTACGCTCTGAGGAGGAAAATCCCATTAGGAGATGCACCCAGTAACATTGGCAAGAACAACATTGTCGCTCTGCCCCTTCCCATCATAGTGGGTTTATTGGAACCCGTGGGCCCTTTATGGTGACCAGTTCTACAGGATCCTGTCTTGTAAGAGGGCATGTCAGGAACAACAAATACCTACCTGGCATCCAGCAGAACTATTACCACTTTAAAGTTATAACTCACTAACGGAATTATATGAAAAAGGCTTTCTGGAGATGAATGCTTCATATTTAGTATATTTTAAACTGTTTTGAAAATTACAAATGCAGACAACCAGGGTTAAAAAATATTGTAGGTGATAAAAGCTCTTCTGTTCATATTATAATTTTTCTTTAACAATTTTGGCATCATAATATTTAAATAGTAATTGTAGATTTACTGTAATGTACACATCAATGTATTAAGGGTAATTATACACAAGCTAATTTTGTAATTATTGTATATAGGTATTGTAATGTCAAATGTAATCCAAAATGAAGTTTTTACAAAAATAAGATTTTACAAAATTTAAGTGCAACAGAAATGTATCTGTGACATTTCCCTGAATTTCTTGCAACTCTGTCCTGAAGTATTGCACTGCTACATGACAGAGAGATAGGAAGACTATTGAGGGGATGAAAGTAAAGGAGATTAGCGGTGGATGGGCAAAGGCAGATCAGAATATGGTTGGAGAGATAGGATGGGGGATTCAAGGCAGTATTACCAACCTGAGGCATGAGTCATGATCCCAAAAAATCATCTGTCAGGCCCCAAAAGTCATGAGATTGTTTTAAAAACTGAGATTTTAAAAATAATCAAATTTATGCTTATTTGTCTTCTAGTTTCTGACCTTTTAGGGCGCATTTGGTACATATTTTTACTTCACAACCATTAGGGCTAGAACATTCCTTTTTTTAATGAAAGCTATGATTCTCCCATAATCACTTGCCTCCAGCAGCTGGGGTTTTAAGAAAAATACCAAGTATCACAAGATTCAGAATAAAATCACAAAAGTTGACAACACTGTTGAGAGCAGGTGTGGAAGTTAGGAGAAGGAGTGAAAAGAAAAAATGATTAAGGAGTAGGGAAAGAGAAGGAATAATGAAATAGTGCTAGACAAAACAAGAGTCAGAAAGAGCTAAGGATGAGGGAACAGATTATAGGAGTGGAAAAGGTGAAAGGACCAAAAAAGTTAATTAAATCAAAGTTAAGGTTGGGAATACTAATCAGTAACTTACAGGTAACAAATTTTGTTGGAACATTGTAGTTATACAACAACCACCCTCAATAATTGGTAACCTAGTAAATTCAGAGTTAAAGATAAACATGAAAGAAATCCAAACATTTGAAAATATGGAAATGCCCAATTAAAGTCACTCAAACAACCTTAACTCTGTCCTTATTAATAATCACATCCATCTTCATACCTACTTTGCAAGGTATATTATTTTGGGATTCAAGGATTTTTTCAGAGGGCTTAAAATTTTTCAAACCTCTGATGGTGAACTTCTTGCATTTGGAGAAGTCTGTACTTGTACAGTTTGTAGACTGTCAAAAATACTCAACACATAGCACTGGTTTTATAAATAGTTTTTTGCATACTTGTCTCCAATACTAAGTGTGATACTTAATCATAACACCAGCAATTACTCTATTTATTAAAATACCATTTCATGGATTGAATCTAAAAGGTTTATGTATGTAGATATGCTTTCATTGTGTCTAATGACATATGCCACTGGTGGCACATAGAATCTTAATAAAGAATATAGTGTAATTGCCTTCAGTATGCTATTTGTCTAATCAGTATTTTTCTATAGACTGTGTATGGCTGCAAAGGAGATTAGAGTCAGCACAACTACTTTACCCTGAAGAATGAACTACTCTATCTTTCTAAGACAAATGAGCAGCCTACAATCTCATGAAACTACTTTGTTTGGCCATGCCCATTTTTAGTCTAGAAACAATCTTTTTTAAAATTTGTGGCTTGGTGCACAAACACTGATGTGTGGACAGTGATTGAGCTCCCCTGGCATGACTGGCAGATCTCCTGGAGCTGATGTGGGGCTGTGCTTAAACAGCATGTTAGAGCCCTGTGCAGTACTATGCAAGTCACCACCCAGCTCTGTGCTCAGTTTCCCCTCCTGTGAAATGGGGTTCATGGTAATGAGCCACCATGGTAAAATGCTTTGAGATTCTCAAACAAGTTGTGCTGGAGGAGGGCAAAGTGCACAGATTGGACCAGTAATGCTACTTTTCCCTCCTTTCTACATTGCTTTTCAGTTTCTTCTTACTGGAAATTGTTTCATACAGCTCTCTTCTGCTTGCAGCATCCAGTGGCTACAGATCTCTCAGCTCTCTCATTCCCTCTCCTCCATGCATTTTTCTTCTGTGAGCCTCAGAGAACCATGGTTCCATCAGAGTTTTCCCCCTATCTCTTCAGGAGCACTACCAGCCAGAGTAGCCTGGCCTAAGGAGTCATTAGCCAGGGTCCTTATGTGAGCCTATCCCATTAGTAAGCATTAGCTGGCCTAAGCCACAATTAAGGATGTGCACCAACCATGCCTTCCAGCCTTTATCGTCCATCATTAATTTACCCAGCACATCTTCCTAAGAGTATGATAACTCCATTCTGAACAAGACAGACATTTGTTCCCATTCCATCACCCTCCATCCTCCTCCAACCTGCTCCCTGCTTGCCTTGTCCTACCCCTTTTTCCTCTGGGTTGGGTGACTTGGTTAATTGGTCTCCCTCTACCCCCAGTTCCAAGTTAGACCCAAAATCTTGATGTGCTACAAAATGAATTTTTACCCTCAGTTAAAGCTAAGAGCAATGATACCAAGACCCCTTTGCACCCTGCTTAAAGATCTTCCTCCTCATTGTCTTTTGCCTATGATGACTTTTGTGATATGACATCTTTCCTCTCATTTTCTCCTTTGCTCCACTATGGGGTGACACTATCTGGCTCCACACCTGGATGCAGACTCCATCTCACAGTCCCATCTGAACCAGGCACCTTTCAACAGGATCAAGCTGTTCGAGGAGACTTTGGATACAGCCATCCAGGAAGCCACTGAGCTCAGTAAACTTCAACTTCCTAGTCAAGAAAAGGAAAAGAAAAGGTTCACCTTCAGATACTGACTATCCAGAACTAGGTCCAGTAGGGGTTACAAGTATATTTTGTTCCTCCAGAATCAGAGGCAACTTCATTGTTCGTCAGCGTCGTTCTCCTCTGCTCCTAACAGCAGTGGCTTCCTACCCAAACTCCATAAGTCAAGTTCCCTTTACTCTCCAGCCTCCTCCTGCTCCCCCAGACTACATACTTTGATCTCTGTTGCCCCTCTTAACTTTGTTTCCCTTTAGATTTTCTAAGTCCACAGTATCTTCTATGAACCTCTGTAAATTAGTGGGATTCATGGCAAAGTCCACACTGGAGTCAGAAGGGAGTTAAATCTGGGATTGGGAGTGAGAATGACGGCATGGAACCTAGTGAGAAGACAGGCTTGAGAACAGAGGGCAGATGATTCAGGGAAGCCAGTGGGGGGAACTATGGAAATAGTAGGAGGGGCTGCAGGGATTCCCTGGTACCAAGGGAATCTTTTGGTGAGTAGGTGCCTTGCAGACACTCTGAGCTGTCAGAAGGGTAGGAAAGCTCTAGAGAATTAGGAGCTGTGTATGTCTACAGGAATCAGTGGGGACAAGGATGATGAAGGATTGTTGCCTGAGTTGTGCTTGGCTGATGCATTGTTGCTGATGGCTGCCATCTTCCCTCTATTAAATTGTATACATGGTAACAGATACTAAAATACCAAACAGTAAAACCCTAGTGTTACATGAATGGAAAGAAAGTAGTTTTGCTGTTGTGTCCAGGAAAACATGGTTCTTTGTTTCCTTTTGAGCTCCATGACTCATTTTTTGCTCCTGCTGGACTGAAAGGAGGGTCATCATCATAGGAAAAGACCTTGAAACATGTACATGGGTGTGATTGTGTATGAAAATGTTGCTGTCTGCCCCTTACTGGTGAAGATTCTGCCATCACAGCCACCCATGCTAGGGTGAGGGGATTAGAAGATTCTGCTACCTCCTGTCTTCTTCAGCAGGATTTGAAGTTTATACAAGTATGTTTCCCCTTCAGAGGAAGAAATTTCCACCGCTGGAAAAGTACAGCAGCCTCAGTGTATAAACCCCACATCAGGCAAGAAGGGGTTAAGGAGCTGCATTGGTCCCACTCCTCCACACCTATATGTCATCACAAAAATGGAGGAGGAGTTTAAGAGGGGGGAAGCTCAGCTCAGTATTCGACAGCTCTGGGAGGAGAGGAGAATGCTAAGCTTCCCAACTCCCAGAAAGAGAACAGAGCCTATACCCTTGCCTACCTGAAGGCCCAAAGTCCCTGATGAAAAGGGAGTAGTATCCTATTCCTTCTGCTGGTGAACCAGCAGACTTTGAGACAGACTGCAGCCAGTCAAAGGTCCCTCTGAAGGAACAGTGGCCAGTGACCTGGTTGGAACAGTCTGTATATTTTTTTCCTGTGTTTATTTTGCTGCTCCTAAATAGTTTGTTTGTTCACTGGGACCAGAGCCGTGACAGGACATTAATGAGATCAGACTCCTGTTGGGAGGAGGATGTGACCAGATGCCTCAGATTCAGTGACATGGAGGGTTGGGGAGAGCCACTTCCTCTCTCCACCAAATATTGACTGGGCGCAGGGAGTCTCATTTCCTGAATTCTTCTCAGCACCCAGAAAAGTTTTCAGAAGACATTCACATAAGTGGGACTTCTTGTCACCAGAAAGGAATGAGGAGAGCTGTATATGTTCAAGTACCAGGAAAGAGATATATTGACAGTTGTATATGGTGGCACTGCTGGCACAACCACTGAAGCTAAGAGAATGCATGAAAAATAAATATTCCAATGATGTCTGTCTCCTTTGGCAGGATATAAGAGATGTCAGAAGCAGGTAACTAAGTTAGGAACTCTGGCTGCTTGTGGTTGGGGGAGCAGTGATCTGTTATTACTCATTTTTTTCCTCCAAAAAATTCACCATTACAAACCTACTTAGTGTCTACTTTTCAGTTTGAAGGCTATCTATGCAAGGGAAACAGTTAGAGACTCGCTTTAAAAATATATATATATTTAGGCCAGTAATTTGACACATTTTAGAAGTTAATGACAGTCTGAGGAGCCACTGTGAAATTCCTAATTTACAAATATGCTTTTTCAAGTCTCAGAATTCATCCTGTGCTCTCAATCTTACCAATATATTTTAATTAACATCATTTGAAATTTCTATGACAAACCATTTTTGAGAAAAGTTCTAGCAAAAAAAATCTTCAGAACATGACTAATGCCTATTTTTTTTCTAAATTCCATAACTCAGACTAATAGTCCACTGGCCATAAAAAATGTCTCCATTGAGTTTCATTGCCTTCATTTAAGGAGATCACAATAATCTGGGATACAGCAAGACTCACAGTCAAGACACTGTAGCAAACTTCAACTTCGACCTCAGTGGAACATATGGAAGAGACAGTCTCCTCAGTAATTGGGCTTCAAATACGTTAGACTTCAAAGGTTTTAAAACTTCAACTACATTCAAAACTAAATTGGTAGGCTGTGGAGAGTATGGCTCTCTGTTCATGGTCACCATTCTACTCAGAAGAAAAACTATTGCATTTTGCATCAGCACAGACTCACAAAAGACTCTAAGTAGCGTATATGACAGTAATCCAGTTACAAAGACATGAATAAATGTGACAAGGTTCATATACAAGAGGAAGGGCTGCTTCTCCAGAGAGAAAGTGATTTAGACCACCACTGCTATATCCTAGAAACAAAAAGGGATCCAACCAGGGAGGAAGTTAGACAGCAACTTATATAGTTAAACATTTAAATCTTCAGAATCAGTAACTTGTCCTGAAGAGTGCTAAACTAATTGTCTGAAAATCTGTCTCAGTCATTGACATTGATATTGAAGTACGGGGCAAGTCCTGAAGACTGAGAAAAAGCAAATAGAAAATATGTCTTGTCAAACAAATTAGATGACTCTTTTGATGAAATCACAAGTTTAGTTGACAAAGGTAACTGTTGACACAATACACCTGATAGAATATCACTCCCTTCCGAAAGGCACTTAACTTAATATTGCATGACATTCCATTCAAAAAAATTAGAACCATACCAAATCAATAAAGCATGAATAAAATGGATGGAAAATTGGCTAAATAGTAGGTCTCAAAAAGGAATTGTAAATGGAAAACCATTATCCATTGGAAGCATTTCTAGTAAGATCCCACAGAGATCTGTTCTTGGCCCAATCCTATTCAATATCTTTATCAATGATGTGAAAGAAAATATAAAATTGCGCTGGTTGTTCCTGTCCAGCACCTGGGGGAATTATGTTGCCAGCACATGATTGTCCTTTTGCTGGTCATTTGGGGGCACTGAGAACCCATGAGAAGTTAAAGAAAAATTTCTATTGGCCAGGGATATAAAATGATGTGAAGAATTATTGCAGGTCTTGTGAATTATGTCAAAAAGTAAAAGACCTGCAGGGCCCCAGAAAGTTCCTCTACACTCCTTGCCTGTGATAGAAGAGGCATTTTACAGGGTAGCAATGGATACTGTGGGCCATATATCATGTCCTACCCAAAGGTGGAAGAAATATATCCTGATGGTAGTGGATTTTGCCATTACAAATCCTGACGCAGTTGCTCTAATTAATATAGAGGTTGATTCTGTGCAAAAGCCCTTTTCACTATTTTTAGCAGTGTGAGTTTCCCTAAAGAGATTATCTGACTGTGGGTCAAATTTCATGTCTCAGCTATTCAGGGAGTTATGGAAATTGTGTGGGGTGAAACAACTAAAAGCCGCCCCATATCATCCAGAGACAAATGGTCTGGTAGAGAAGTTCAATAGAACTCTAAAATCTATGCTTGGAATATATGCAATAAGAGAGCCAAAGACTGGGATGAAATGTTAGTGTACTTGCTTTTTGCTTATAGGGAAGTGTCCCAAGAGCCCACAGGGTTTGCTGCATTTGATCTTCTATACAGAAGGAAAGTGAGGGACATCTAGATCTTATTCAAAATTCCTGGGAAGGAGACACTTAGGCACTTGAGGTTACAGGATAAGAGGTGATAACTCTTCACTGATCTGAATTGCACCCCAGAATGTGACAAATGTTGTCATTAAATTATTGTTACTCTTACTTTTATAGTGTAATGTAAGGAGGAGGTCATGGAATTTTTTTAACTTTGAATAAGGGGTCAACAAGATGAAATGGCTGACAAATACTGGACTAGATTATCATTAAGTTCCCTTCTGGCCTTAAAATCTATGAATACAAGACTTAGACTATAAATATTATTTGAAAAGGCTATCACTATGCTGACAAACACAATTCCAAATAAAAAAGTCCCTTTTTAATCTAGGTGAGACCCCTGGCCAACTAGCACTAGTCTGTCTTATCTCAGTCCAACTTCAGCCAGTTCCCTCCTATCCAGTCCATCAAATCTTCGTCAGGTATCGAGAAAGCAAACAAATGAAAAGGGTACGGAAAGCTAAATATCATCGACACATAAGTACTGTAAATCACACCTTATAATATTTCTTAGTGTATTTCACAAACATTGATCAATAGTTGTGCTACTGTCAAAATCTGTGGCATTTTGCCTATGGGAACCCCTGAGGAAGATAAAAAATTATTCAACATCATCCTTTGGAATCCTGAAAATTGTGGGTTCAATGTAGTGGACAGATCTAATAGAATCAGTAGGGTGCCAGCTGGCATGCAAAAACTTAAATACAGCAAAATAGAAACATTGAGCAGGTGAGTTTACTTACTGAATTTATTAAACAGAAACAGAAGATAAAGCAGGGCTTAACTGCTGACTAGAGGCCAAATTCTGCCTTAATTTACTCTTTATGCAATGACATTCACTTCAACAACAGGACTAAATATGGACTTAAGTGCAATAATTGTGCAATTTAAATTTGAAAAGGAAAAGAGATTCAAATTAAAATCTCTGGACTTGAAGCTAGAAATTGTAAGTAAACCCATAAACGTAATACACAATTCACAGCTAGCAAAGTTATGAGTAATGTTTTGAAGTTTTTCTGTGGTGTCTCATTCTAATTTCCTTCCCACATTGTGGCTCTAATTCTGCAAATAACTTTTTGATTTCAAATTCACTGAGAATTTGGGGCACCCTTATGTAACTGGTTAGAGGCACAGTTACCTTAGTTGATTAAATTTACACATTTCAATTTGTGTCCACACAGCAGCTTTTCTGACTTTGTTGCCCAAGCCCACTGTGAGGTTTTTGAGTTGCATTATCACCAGCATGCAGATGATATTCAGATACTACATTCCTTTCCTCAACCCTGGATTCTAGTTTATTTGCTTTCTCAGTACTTAGCCAAGGTTCAGATAGAACTGGATGGGCACAAAATGACTAAAATTGGACTGCAAACAAGATAAATATTGGCATATCCACACTAAATACACTCCTAATCATATATGTATTGGGGAATTCTGGAAAAATCTGGCAGCTAACCTATAGGGTCTCAGCCTAGAGGACATTCACCCAAAACAGCACCAGCAACTTGTAGGGCAATGTTCTTTGGAATGTTCTAATGCATAGAGAGCTGGGAGGAAGGAGCATTGTCAAAACCACTTACACAGGCATGGTGGGGGGCATCCTGCCAAACAGCAGAAAATAGTTATCTGAACAATATGTAAGAAGCCACTAACCTAATCCTCTAGCACAGAGGTTCTCAAACTGGTCTGTGGACCACTGCTGGTCCACAAGTTCCATTCAGGTGGTCCACGGTTAGTTCCCTCTAAGGTGTGCACCTGGGCAGCTGCACACAAAAGAATGAAGGGCCACCCACCTAATTAGGTGTCTGGACCCTGGAGAAGACACATATGTAAGGTGAGGTGGTGGCCTTGGGGGGAATATTGGGTAGGTGGGATGGGGTAGTGGGATGAGAAGGGGATAGTGGGGTGAGAAGGGGGGGAATTTGGGACGTACAAGGCTGCAGCGGCCAGAGAAAGGGGGTTGTACCATATGACTGGAGAATTGCTAACATAGTTCCTATTTTTAAGAAAGGGGATAAAAATGATCTTGGTAACTACAGGCCTGTTAGTTTGACATCTGTAGTATGCAAGGTCTTGGAAAAATTTTTGAAGGAGAAAGTAGTTAAGGACATTGAGGTCAATGGTAATTGGGACAAAATATAACATGGTTTTACAAAAGGTAGATCATGCCAAACCAACCTGATCTCCTTCTTTGAGAAGGTAACAGACTTTTTAGACAAAGGAAACACAGTGGATCTAATTTACCTCAATTTCAGTAAGGCATTTGATACAGTTCCACATGGGGAATTATTAGTTAAATTGGAAAAGATGGGGATCAATATGAAAATTGAAAGGTGGATATGGAACTGGTTAAAGTGGAGACTACAGCGGATCATACTGAAAGGTGAACTGTCAGGCTGGAGGGAGGTTACCAGTGGAGTTCCTCAGGGATCAGTTTGGGGACCAATCTTATTTAATCTTTTTATTACTGACCTTGGCACAAAAAGTGGGAGTGTGCTAATAAAGTTTGCGGTTGACGTAAAGTTGTGAGGTATTGCCAGTACAGAGAAGGACCGGGATATCATACAGGAAGATCTGGATGACCTTGTAAACTGGAGTAATATTAATAGAATGAAATTTAATAGTGAAAAGTGCAAGGTCATGCATTTGGGGATTAATAACGAGAATTTTTGTTATAAACTGGGAACTCATCAGTTGGAAGTAACAGAGGAGGAGAAGGACCTTGGAGTATTGGTTGAACATAGGATGACTATGAGCCGCCAATGTGATATGGCCATGAAAAAAGCTAATGCGGTCTTGGGATGCATCAGGCAAGGTATTTCCAGAAGTGATAGGGAGGTGTTAGTACCATTATAAAAGGCATTGGTGAGACCTCATCTGGAATACTGTGTGCAGTTCTGGTCTCCCATGTTTAAGAAGGATGAATTCAAACTGGAACAGGTTCAGAGAAGGGCTACTAGGATAATCCAAGGAATGGAAAACCTGTCTTATGAAAGGAGACTCAAAGAGCTTGGCTTGTTTAGCCTAACCAAAAGAAGGCTCAGGGGAGATATGATTGCTCTCTATAAACATATCAGAGGGATAAATACCAGGGAAGGAGAGGGATTATTTAAGCTCAGTACCAATGTGGACACAAGAACAAATGGATATAAACTGGCCATCAGGAAATTAGGCGAAGGTTTCTAACCATCAGGGGAATGAAGTTCTGGAACAGCCTTCCAAGAGAAGCAGTGGGGGCAAAAGACATATCTGGCTTCAAGAATAAGCTTGATAAGTTTATTGAGGGGATAGTATGGTGGGATAGCCTAATTTTGGCAATTAATTGATCTTTGACTATTAGCGGTAAATATGCCCAATGGCCTATGATGGGATGTTAGATGTCTTGGGATCTGAGTTACTACAGAGAATTCTTTCCTGGTGAGGAAAGACTGGTGAGGCTGGTGAGTCTTGCCCACATGCTCAGGGTTTAGCTGATCGCCATATTTGGGGTCGGGAAGGAATTTTCCTCCAAGGCAGATTGGAAGAGGCCCTGGGAGTTTTTCACCTTCCTCTGCAGCATGGGGCACGGGTCACTTGTTGGAAGATTCTCTGCACCTTAAAGTCTTTAAATCATTATTTGAGGACTTCAATAACTCAGACATAGGTTAGGGGTTTATTACAGGAGTGGGTAGGTGAGATTCTGTGGCCTGCGTTGTGCAGGTGGTCAGTCTAGATGATCATAACGGTCCCTTCTGACCTTAAAGTCTATGAATCTAAAGAGACAACTTTCCCCAGCTCCAGGGCTGTGACTGCCAGGAAGAGATGGCCCTCATTCTCAGCCTCAGCTCTGTGGCTGATGTGGCTGGGGAGAGAGGGAGAGACCCCCCTCCTTCCCAGCCCTGCTCGGTGACTGCTGCAGAAGGGGAGTCCCCCCCCCCGTCCTTCCCAGCCCCAGCTCAGGGCCTGCCGTGGTGGGGGAGAGAGGGCACATCCATCACATTAGAAAGGTCAGACTATGGATATTAAAATATGAGTTATGTGCTTTTATTTGTAGAACAAAAAAAGTTAATTATTATTAAGGGTTTTTTTTATACAGTGCTTTTATCCAAAGAGCTTTACAATAACTAGCTAACGGTACAAACAACATTTGGAAAGATCATTAAGGGGTCCACCGAGACCCTCAGCAATTTTCATGTGGTCCATGAAAATAAAAGTTTGAGAACCACTGCTCTCGCAGAAGAAAAACATGGTTAAGTGATATAGCTACTAATCAAGTTGTAACTATGTTGTGGGGAAACAAATCATATTTAGCTCAAACTATACCCGTAATGGGTTACAAATATAGTTAGTCATTGTCTACACTATGCAGCTTTTAGTTACATGGCTGTGCTGCTACAGCTGTACAGCTAAAAGGCACGCAGGGTAGCCACTGTTTGTTGGCGGGAGAGACTCTCCCACGGACAAAAAACTTCCACTCCCAACGAGCAGCGATAGCTTTGTCAGCAACAGAGTGCTCCTGCTGACAAAGTGCTGTTCACACCAGTGCTCTTCCTCAACAAAACTTCTGTCTTTCATAGGGGCTGTTTTTTTAACACCTCTGAACATCAAAAGTTTTATCATTCACTTGCCAGTGTAGACAAAGCCTTACAAGTTGTGCAATGGATAGGACCTTTCTTCCTTCTTAAAAATTTCAAAAATAAATTATGAGTGACTAACTTATTTGTCTTTGGGAGTACCAAAAAATTGATTTATTCATTGAAGGCCCAACTCTACCATTTTTACTCACACTGAATAGTATCTTACATTGCAAGTGGTCCCACTGAAAACCTTAAGGGCCCACTCCTGTAGTAGTTACTCATATAAAACTTCCATAGAAATCAGTGAAAGTTTTACCTTGGTAAAAAGTGAAGGATCAGGCCTTCAACTATTCAGTTATTATATTGAATATTCAAATAATAAAACCCAAGTGTGTTTTATTGCCTTCATTATGTAATTTTTCAATTATATAAATGTTTTATCTATTTGATGTAAATTGGAAAAAAACATCTAAAATGCAAGATGTAGATGTGGCGAACAGGAAAATATTTGTATTATTATTTGAATCATCACATACCCCTCAACATATGTGTGATATTACACTACTGAATAATTAGTTACACTAAAAAGGGTAGTTAAAGAAACCAGGCAGAAATGTAAAACAATGGCCTAGATAAGGAGCATCCCTTCAAACACAATAGCCAGGTTTACTGCCATGAAGAGGGGGAGTCCACTTCCTCAATCCTGGCAACAGGGCTGTTTGCAAGGCTGGAAATCTGGAGATCAAAAGACACCAACCTGTTAAATAATCTTTCCTGGGCAGAGTGGGGTGGGGAGAGTTGTCAGTGGCTGTAGGCTGACACAGACAGGGGTCTGCAGCAGGCAAGCTTTACTTTGGTCCCCAAGAAATCAGGGGACACCAAAGCTAAATCATGTCTACCTAGGGGTTTGAGGGGAATGCTAGGCATAACTAAGACATGCGCATACAGATCTCTGTTGTTTTAAATCCATTTCTCAATGGCTCTGTACATTTTGGCAAAATAAAGCACACTTTGTTTTGATGAAGCTGCTTTTGTGTCACTGCACACTTACTAAAAACACCATCCTAGCCACTATGGATGTAGAAGCCCTCTACACCAACATTCCACACAAAGATGGACTACAAGCCGTCAGGAACAGTATCCCCGATACTGTCACGGCTAACCTGGTGGCTGAACTTTGTGACTTTGTCCTGACCCATAACTATTTCACATTTGGTGACAATGTATACCTCCAAATCAGCGGCACTGCGATGGGTACCCGCATGGCCCCACAGTATGCCAACATTTTTATGGCTGACTTAGAACAACGCTTCCTCAGCTCTCGTCCCCTAATGCCCCTACTCTATTTGCGCTACATTGATGACATCTTCATCATCTGGACCCATGGAAAAGAAGCTCTTGAGGAATTCCACCATGATTTCAACAATTTCCATCCCACCATCAACCTCAGCCTGGACCAGTCCACACAAGAGATCCACTTCCTGGACACTACGGTGCTAATAAGCGATGGTCACATAAACACCACCCTATATCGGAAACCTACTGACCGCTATTCCTACCTACATGCCTCTAGCTTTCATCCAGATCATACCACTCGATCCATTGTCTACAGCCAAGCGCTACGATATAACCGCATTTGCTCCAACCCCTCAGACAGAGACAAACACCTACAAGATCTCTATCATGCATTCCTACAACTACAATACCCACCTGCTGAAGTGAAGAAACAGATTGACAGAGCCAGAAGAGTACCCAGAAGTCACTACAGGACTACTACTACAGGACAGGCCCAACAAAGAAAACAACAGAACGCCACTAGCCATCACCTTCAGCCCCCAACTAAAACCTCTCCAACGCATCATCAAGGATCTACAACCTATCCTGAAGGACGACTCATCACTCTCACAGATCTTGGGAGACAGACCAGTCCTTGCTTACAGACAGCCCCCCAATCTGAAGCAAATATTCACCAGCAACCACACACCACACAACAGAACCACTAACCCAGGAACCTATCCCTGCAACAAAGCCCGTTGCCAACTCTGTCCACATATCTATTCAGGGGATACCATCATAGGGCCTAATCACATCAGCCACACTATCAGAGGCTCGTTCACCTGCGCATCTACCAATGTGATATATGCCATCATGTGCCAGCAATGCCCCTCTGCCATGTACATTGGCCAAACTGGACAGTCTCTACGTAAAAGAATGAATGGACACAAATCAGACGTCAAGAATTATAACATTCAAAAACAAGTTGGAGAACACTTCAATCTCTCTGGTCACTCGATCACAGACCTAAGAGTGGCTATACTTCAAAAAAAAGCTTCAAAAACAGACTCCAACGAGAGACTGCTGAATTGGAATTAATTTGCAAACTGGATACAATTAACTTAGGCTTGAATAGAGACTGGGAATGGATGAGTCATTACACAAAGTAAAACTATTTCCCCATATTTCCCCATGGTATTTCTCCCTCCCACCCCACCCCCCACTGTTCCTCTGATATTCTTGTTAACTGCTGGAATTAGCCTACCTTGCTTGTCACCATGAAAGGTTTTCCTCCTTTCCCCCCCCCTGCTGCTGGTGATGGCTTATCTTAAGTAATCACTCTCCTTACAGTGTGTATGATAAACCCATTGTTTCATGTTCTCTGTGTGTGTGTGTATATAAATCTCTCCTCTGCTTTTTCCACCAAATGCATCCGATGAAGTGAGCTGTAGCTCACGAAAGCTTATGCTCTAATAAATTTGTTAGTCTCTAAGGTGCCACAAGTACTCCTTTTCTTTTTGCACACTTACTGTCCACACACTCCTGAAGGAAAAGTCTAGCAGGAGTCAAGCCCACTGGGACTGCTAAGTAACAGAGTTGGCACCCAGGATTAACCTGGACACCCAGTTGGAGACTGGTTTCAGAGTAGCCTGACTGGATTTCAGGATCCCACCCAAAAGAGAAATGGAGGCACAGGCCTGCCACTTGAAAGGGGTGCACTTGCAGGGAGTGGAAAGGGAACAGCCTACCCAGGGACAGTGTGTACACAAACATACAAAGAAGTAAAGGAAACTCAGCAAAATGTGGAACCAATTTTTTTAGTACAAAAGTGAGCCAGATCCTCATTTCTATACATATTCAGACACATTTCTATAGATCCATTAACTTCAATTAATGTGGAATAAAATTTTCAAAAACATGTAAATGATTTAGGAGCTTATTTCCCATTTTCAAAAATGACTTACGCACTTACATTGTAAATCCCATTGACTTTCACTACGGAAACGTTTTCAAATATGTTTAAGTGATTTAGGAGCCTTTGTCTCACTGCCTTTCTGTGAGACTTAAGTTCCTAAGTCACTAAGGTGCTTTTGAAAATTTTATCCACAGGGAATAAATTTACCCAAAACTTATTGTAAACTTTTCTTTGTAATTTAGCAAATCTGAGGTTAATAATTAATTATGTAAGATAGCAGGCTTGGTGTGGGATGGAGATACTCTCTCATTTCAGACTCAAATGTATGTCATGAAGGGCAGTAAACAGGTATAATAAAGTATATCTGATAGAGCTACGTGAGAACCACAATTTCTATTTTGCAAGAAATTCTACCCTTTCAAATTTGTTTTGTTCTGAATCAAAATTAAAATAAAGAATTTTGAATTTTTCCATGAAATGTGATTTCTGACAAAAAATTGTTTTGTTGACAATCAAAACATTTCAATGTAAGCATTTTTAAAAAATCATAATATAAAAAATATTCTAAACAAAAAGTTGTTTTGAAACAAAAAAAACATAATTTTCTGATCTGAAGATGTCAAGATGGAATATTCAACCTTGTCAAAATACATTAAATTTTTTCCCCAAAACAAAATATTGTTAAAAACAAAACAATCCCATGGGAAGTTTTCACAAAAGGTATTTTTCAATGGGAAAATGTTCATTAGAAATTTTTCAACCAGCTCCAATATATGCCCAGCATTGTGGCTTTAATTAAGTCACCAACGGGAAAGTATGGTTCTTAAATGGAAGCCACTATGAAAACAAAACCTACACTCCAGTTGAAACCACAGCAGTTCATCCCTGTGCGATCTAGTTGAAGGTGTAATCTCTACCCATGATTCATTATACTATAATTTACTTTTTCCAAATCTGTGTTAGGCAGCAGGACAAAACAGGGCATGTTTTATTGGTCTATTAATACACACTTTGAATATGTAAGGAGACATCCCAAAGCATGCTTTATCGGCATTATAAAACATGCCTGTCATAAATATAAATATAATATAAATATAAACACCTTTAAAATCCCTCCTGGCCAGAGGAAAAACCCTTTCACCTGTAAAGGGTTAAGAAGCTAGGATCACCTCGCTGGCACCTGACCAAAATGACCAATGAGGAGACAAGATATTTTCAAAGCTGGAGGGGGGGAGAAACAAAGGGTCTCTCTGTCTGTGTGATGCTTTTGCCAGGAACAGAAAAGGAATGGGGTCTTAGAACTTAGTAAGTAATCTAGCTAGATATGCGTTAGATTCTGTTCTGTTTAAATGGCTGATAAAATAAGCTGTGCTGAATGGAATATATATTCCTGTTTTTGTGTCTTTGTGTAACTTAAAGTTTTGCCTAGAGGGATTCTCTATGTTTTGAATCTGAATCTGTAAGGTATTTACCATCCTGATTTTACAGAGGTGATTCTTTTACTTTTTTTCTTCAATTAAAATTCTTCTTTTAAGAACCGGATTGCTTTTTCATTGTTCTTAAGATCCAAGGGTTTGGGTCTGTGATCACCTATGCAAATTGGTGAGGATTTTTATCAAGCCTTCCTCAGGAAAGGAGGTGTAGGGTTTGAGAGGATTTGGGGGCGAAAGACGTTTCCAAGCGGGCTCTTTCCCTGTTATATATTTGTTAGACGCTTGGTGGTGGCAGCAATAAAGTCCAAGGGCAAAAGGTAAAATAGTTTGTACCTGGGGTAAATTTTAACCTAAGCTGGTAAAAATAAGCTTAGGGGGTTTTCATGCAGGTCCCCACATCTGTACCCTAGAGTTCAGAGTGGGGAAGGAACCTTGACAATTCCCTATGCTATTTTACTGCCATCATAGTATTATCCTTGATTCTGCAAAAAAAACCCACACATTTCATTTAAATTGTTCATAGCAGTAAAAATGAGAAAATACAGGGGAAATAATACTCAGTAAATTTTTCTGTTATTTCCAAACAATTTTTTAAGCTAAGCTTCTCCACTTTCATAAAGATGCATTAATGGTTTTACCATACTCTCACTCTTAAATTATCATTCAATAATCTCGTATCTTATTTCATTTATTTGGAAGTTAAAAGATCCACAGCATGAAAAGAATTGTTTACTACAGGCGAACAATAAGGAAAAGATGAAAAACTAACCATCCACATCAAAAGTTCTTAGAATCTGATCCCTAGTTTATTATGAAACAGTTTCACCGGTTACTGCTATGGTTAGGAGACTCACCACAGTCAATGAATACTGAGCACTAATTTGTAAGGGCAGATATAAAAGAGTAATATTGACTTTCAATATCAGCAAGCAAATCTATCCAAATACCGCAAAATGTAAAAATCTTTACATTTACAAACACCTCATTCTAAGCTAATATTTAGCCCAAATGAGGTTAACAGCAAAAGTAGAGTCTGCATATGACCCTTCCCTGTAGCTCAGTTGAACTGTGATATTTACATAATACAATAAGGATTTTTCTATCATGGAAGTCATACAATTCTAATCATTCTGATGCAGTGAAGAGCAGATACTTGTCCAGTCAGCCAACAATTCTCCTCATCTGACTCAAATCCTATATCATAGAATCATAGAATCATAGAATATCAGGGTTGGAAGGGACCCCAGAAGGTCATCTAGTCCAACCCCCTGCTCAAAGCAGGACCAAGTCCCAGTTAAATCATCCCAGCCAGGGCTTTGTCAAGCCTGACCTTAAAAACCTCTAAGGAAGGAGATTCTACCACCTCCCTAGGTAACGCATTCCAGTGTTTCACCACCCTCTTAGTGAAAAAGTTTTTCCTAATATCCAATCTAAACCTCCCCCATTGCAACTTGAGACCATTACTCCTCGTTCTGTCATCTGCTACCATTGAGAACAGTCTAGAGCCATCCTATTTGAAACCCCCCTTTCAGGTAGTTGAAAGCAGCTATCAAATCCCCCCTCATTCTTCTCTTCTGCAGACTAAACAATCCCAGCTCCCTCAGCCTCTCCTCATAAGTCATGTGCTCTAGACCCCTAATCATTTTTGTTGCCCTTCGTTGTACTCTTTCCAATTTATCCACATCCTTCCTGTAGTGTGGGGCCCAAAACTGGACACAGTACTCCAGATGAGGCCTCACCAGTGTCGAATAGAGGGGAACGATCACGTCCCTCGATCTGCTCGCTATGCCCCTACTTATACAACCCAAAATGCCATTGGCCTTCTTGGCAACAAGGGCACCCTGCTGACTCATATCCAGCTTCTCGTCCACTGTCACCCCTAGGTCCTTTTCCGCAGAACTGCTGCCGAGCCATTCGGTCCCTAGTCTGTAGCGGTGCATTGGATTCTTCCATCCTAAGTGCAGGACCCTGCATTTATCCTTATTGAACCTCATTAGATTTCTTTTGGCCCAATCCTCCAATTTGTCTAGGTCCTTCTGTATCCTATCCCTCCCCTCCAGCGTATCTACCACTCCTCCCAGTTTAGTATCATCCGCAAATTTGCTGAGAGTGCAATCCACACCATCCTCCAGATCATTTATGAAGATATTGAACAAAACGGGCCCCAGGACCGACCCCTGGGGCACTCCACTTGACACCGGCTGCCAACTAGACATGGAGCCATTGATCACTACCCGTTGAGCCCGACAATCTAGCCAGCTTTCTACCCACCTTATAGTGCATTCATCCAGCCCATACTTCCTTAACTTGCTGACAAGAATGCTGTGGGAGACCGTGTCAAAAGCTTTGCTAAAGTCAAGAAACAATACATCCACTGCTTTCCCTTCATCCACAGAACCAGTAATCTCATCATAAAAGGCGATTAGATTAGTCAGGCATGACCTTCCCTTGGTGAATCCATGCTGACTGTTCCTGATCACTTTCCTCTCCTCTAAGTGCTTCAGGATTGATTCTTTGAGGACCTGCTCCATGATTTTTCCAGGGACTGAGGTGAGGCTGACCGGCCTGTAGTTCCCAGGATCCTCCTTCTTCCCTTTTTTAAAGATGGGCACTACATTAGCCTTTTTCCAGTCATCCGGGACTTCCCCCGTTCGCCACGAGTTTTCAAAGATAATGGCCAAGGGCTCTGCAATCACAGCCGCCAATTCCTTCAGCACTCTCGGATGCAATTCGTCCGGCCCCATGGACTTGTGCACGTCCAGCTTTTCTAAATAGTCCCTAACCACCTCTATCTCTACAGAGGGCTGGCCATCTCTTCCCCATTTTGTGTTGCCCAGCACAGCAGTCTGGGAGCTGACCTTGTTAGTGAAAACAGAGGCAAAAAAAGCATTGAGTACATTAGCTTTTTCCACATCCTCTGTCACTAGCTTGCCTCCCTCATTCAGTAAGGGGCCCACACCTTCCTTGGCTTTCTTCTTGTTGCCAACATACCTGAAGAAACCCTTCTTGTTACTCTTGACATCTCTTGCTAGCTGCAGCTCCAGGTGCGATTTGGCCCTCCTGATATCTTTCCTACATGCCCGAGCAATATTTTTATACTCTTCCCTGGTCATATGTCCAACCTTCCACTTCTTGTAAGCTTCTTTTTTATGTTTAAGATCCGCTAGGATTTCACCATTAAGCCAAGCTGGTCGCCTGCCATATTTACTATTCTTTCGACTCATCGGGATGGTTTGTCCCTGTAACCTCAACAGGGATTCCTTGAAATACAGCCAGCTCTCCTGGACTCCCTTCCCTTTCATGTTAGTCCCCCAGGGGATCCTGGCCATCTGTTCCCTGAGGGAGTCAAAGTCTGCTTTCCTGAAGTCCAGGGTCCGTATCCTGCTGCTTACCTTTCTTCCCTGCGTCAGGATCCTGAACTCAACCAACTCATGGTCACTGCCTCCCAGATTCCCATCCACTTTTGCTTCCCCCACTAATTCTACCCGGTTTGTGAGCAGCAGGTCAAGAAAAGCGCTCCCCCTAGTTGGCTCCCCTAGCACTTGCACCAGGAAATTGTCCCCTACGCTTTCCAAAAACTTCCTGGATTGTCTATGCACCGCTGTATTGCTCTCCCAGCAGATATCAGGAAAATTAAAGTCACCCATGAGAATCAGGGCATGCGATCTAGTAGCTTCCGTGAGTTGCCGGAAGAAAGCCTCATCCACCTCATCCCCCTGGTCCGGTGGTCTATAGCAGACTCCCACCATAATCATAATATAATATGACACATTATAATTTTCTCCAGCAATCTGGAAGCTTATTCAGTGTCTCCAAAACATGTAGTATTTGCTCTAATACAATGCCCTTAATTTACAGCTTAAATTGTTGCTGCTTCTACATTTACTCAAAGTTTTAACCAATCAAGCTCCATATTTACACTGACTGCTAAACAAAACATGCCACAAAGAAACATGCAAACCCACAAAGATACAGTAATAGTGTGACAAGACTTTCTAAATAAAAAAACAAGAAATCTATCATCAAGAAAGTTCCTAAGAAATAACAAGAACATGGACAGTATAGGAGTACTTGTGGCACCTTAGAGACTAACAAAAGTACTCCTTTTCTTTTTGCGAATACAAACTAACACGGCTGCTACTCTGAATGGACAGTATACTCACTCTAGCCTGTGAAATCTGTGGCCCCTTTAGTGTTTTTTGCCCAGCTTGAGTTCCTCAAGGAGCTGGATTTGTACAGTGGTCTTCCCTTTCACCAGCCAATATAGTCAATTGTAATCTGATAGAATTCTACTATGCACATGCTGATACAGCTGTATGAACAACATATGGAATCTGCCCTCTAGCAAAAGGTGGGAAATGAAGGCCTAATTTAAAAAACGTAAAAAAAGCATGCTGAAAATAATGTGTTGGATTTAAATTTACAAAAATTGAGGCCATATTTATACATTATAAGGATCAGTAAAGGACATAAATGCAATTTTTGTGTGTGTATCAGAATTCACCTTTATTGTTTCTCTACTACTAAAGGTTTTGAGATACCTTACATTCCTGAGGCAATAAAAATGTTATTTACATTTTTTTAAAGAAATGTTATTTTATATGCCTGTTGGTCTCAATATTTTGAGATCAGACATATCTTATTTATATGGTTGTGTCTTCATATGTTTGTATATTCTTAACTTGCAATATTCAAATTTTATTATTTCTCTTAGCTGGCAATATTAAAGATAAGAAAATGTATCTGTGCTTACCTGAAAAATTCCTTTCTTCAAGTAATAAGGTCCACAGATCCATTTCCATGAGTACTTCCGCCTGTAAGCAGTGTGTGGACAATCAGACCTGTCAATCACTGCTACCAGGGGAATGTTCTTCCCCTTGAAATTCCCTCCAGTTGAGATAACTTCCAAAGCTAGGATAATTCAAATCATTTTCCTAAATTACAGATTGTGAAATGTATTCTAAGGAAAAAGCACCACAATTTCTCCTACTGCAGAGTATGGAAAATTCTCACTTATGACAACAAACCCAAATCTTGGATGTCAATTTCCATCTCTGTTCTAGATGAACCCTATCTCTCTCCAAGGGAGTTTTCAAAGGAGACAGCTGGTGCTGAGATGCCCACACAGAAAACCTCTTCCACTTAGCTTTGTAAATCAGTCTAGTTGAGGCTTTTCTGTTTTGGAGCAGAACATTGTGAACTTCAGCAGAATAACTTCTTTTGGTGGATGTCATGCACCCCATATCCTGCCGGCTAGAAGTAACAATGCAAGGGTGTAGGATTTGACCACTGTTCTGTGAAACTAATATCACAGACCAGGCAAAGTGATTGGGCACAGTGTTGAGAGATTGACCAGATCCAAATTCCACAACTGTCTGACCCATCCCAAGACTATCATGGTCATTGACCCAGCATCTTGCCTCAGTTTCCTCATCACCTTCATATCCTGGGAGTCAGGAGGAAGGCATACATCAACCACAGTGTCCAAGATATGAGAAAGGCATCTGACAGGGAGCCTGGACTAGAGCCCCCTCTGGAAAAGAACAGTTGGCATTTCTTGTTCTGCTCTGTGGCAAATTAGTCTATTGATGGATATTCCTGTTTGCAAAAGATGCTCTGCAACACTAGGTCCTTGATCGACCACTCGTGGTTGTCTGAGAACTGTGTGTTCCTGATGACCTGTTAGCAAGATCTGAATGCCTGGAAGATGCAGGACCAGCAATATGATCTGGTGATGAATATATGAATCCAAAGTCAAATAGCCTCCTGACAGAGTGGTTCCTCTGTTAGCTGATATAATACACAGCTACAGGGTTGTTTGCCAGTACCTGGAATCTAACATGGTTCCTATGAACTCTATATTTTTGAGTCAAAGTAGGTGTGGATTTTTCTCGGTTGACTTTGAGGCCCCGAGTGGTAAGGAGCTTTAAGGTCACTTGAATTGAGTTGGTCACTGTAACGGAGTACCTGGCCCCTTAAATGAAGTTGGTCCAGCTCTCCTGTTCCTATAAGAGCTATTGGAGCCGTATTTGGGGCGTTGATGGACTTTTCAGACTTGAAAGAGTGAATATACTGTTTGGACTATGCTGGGAAATTCTGGATTATAGTTGTGGGACATTTTGTAATAAATTAACCCTGCAAAGAGTTATTTATACTCTGAAAGCTTTCATGGAGTTACTGGGGACTCTGGAAGAAAGGGAAAACTCAAGATATGGGTAGACATGGATCCCCTCTCTCCTTAGATGAGCTGCTACATCTGCCAAGCCCTGGGTAAATACCCTCAGGGCTGTGGAAGGACCTAAGGCAGGGCCCTGTATTGGTAGTGAGATGTTCCTACTAGAAAACAGAGGTACTTCCTATGAGTTGGATGTATGGATATATGAGAACGTAGCTATGGTACAATCTCCTTTCATAGAGAGTACACATCTACAGTTGGTCAATTCAGTCCATAATTTAGGAGTATTCTTGGATTCCTCACTGGTGCTAAGCTTTCACATAGCATAGCATCATCAATGAATAATGCTTTCTATCATCTCTGGCTGGCTGGGAGACTTCATCCCATCCTGGCAAACAGTAACCTGGCCTCAGTTATTCACTCCTTTGCCACTCTCAGTTGGATTACAAAATGCAATATATTGCGCTCAAAGCCTTCAGAGCTTAGGAAATTCCAACTAACACAGAGAGCTGTGCTGTATCTCCTCAAAAGCATATCAAACCAATCCTCTGCTCTCTGCACTGGAATCTACTTCAAGTTTTTGGTCCTTATCTTCAAGGCACTCCATCTACAGCTCCAAGATGATGACTGTGGTTGGCAATTTCACCCCTCTGTACAATGGAACTCTGCAATAATTGTAAAACTCACCTGTGCGAGAGATAGAACTTTCTTGGGGGCCAGTGTGAGACTATAATGAACTCCCCCAGGAACTAATGACCGTCGCAAACCTCACACCACCTCCCACTCGAAGTACAAGGCTCATTTCTTTGACCTTGCTTTCTCTAACAGATATATCTATCTAGATGTATGTTTCTCTCTCCTAAACCAAAGGGGCACCTGGAGTGTGCACCATTAAGCATCACTCAAGCTTCACACAAGGGGCAAGTTTTGAACCTAAGGGATTTTATTTATGCCATATTGCTAAAGCTCCTGTACAACAGGGAAAGGTCTCTCAAGGAGGGTTCTGGCCTGGGGTTTAAGGATGAGCTCCCCGGAAGCTCTACCCCTCTTTACTGCCAAGGATTCATATGGGCTAGATGATATATGTTTCCCTGGATAACGCAACCAGGGATTCATGTAGGGATCCCGAGAGATATATTACAGAGGCGTCAGCCGGGGGAAGATGCTGGGCACATAGGCCCCTTTACCACACTTTCCAACATTGGCAGTTGTATCCAGTTTCCTCCATCCACAGCTTGAAGGGGAAGCAAAGGGGGAGACAGAAGCTGAGCCCTGCAGTCAGAGGTGTGGCTGCTGTTACGGGCAATAGAGATTTAGGTGCAAACTTCCATTTGGCATGCCAGGGCTTCTGGGCTCAGGACAGGGGGTTGGGGTGCAGGAGGGGTGTGGGGTGTGACAGGGGGCTCCGGACAGGGAGTTAGGGTGCAGGGGGGGTTTGGGGTGCGGGCTCTGGCCTGGCGCCACTTACCTGGAGCGGCTCCAGGGTAGCAGTGGTGTGCCAGGGCCAGGGCAGGCTCCCTGCCTGCCTGCCCTGGCCCCGGCCCCAGCCCCAAGTCACTCCAGGAAGCAGCCGGCACCACGTCCCTGAGGCCCCTGGGGGAGAGGGGGCAGCGGGCTGAGCACGCTGCTTTTGCCTGTGGGTACCTCCCCCAAAGCTCCTATTGGCTGCGGTTCCCTGAGGTGGCTGTCCTGTAGACAGGATCCAAAGCCCTGAGGGGCCAGATCCCACCTGCGGGCCATAGTTTGCCCACCCCTGGTCCATCTGCATCTTCCAGAAGAGCAGCACGCCAAATGGAAGACTGCACAAAAATTCCCTATAGCCAGCAGCCAGGCCTCTGACTGTGGAGCCAGTTTTTTCCAGTGCTGTCTGTCTCCTTTCCAGCTCGGGGGAAAGGGTCTGCAATGATCCCTCTCAGACTGGGTTGTGAGGAGGAAACTGCACCCTGTCCACAGAGCCAACTGAGCTCCGCAACAAGACACTTGATAAGGAAGGTAAAGCAGGATACCCAGACCTTTCCTTTAGCCTTTGCCTTTCCTTGGCCCAGTCTTTCCCTGAAGCCTGCGGGGGCAGTAGTTGCCACAAATGGCTCAGAAGGGAAGCAGTGCTGAGGGGACAATCTCCTCAAAAAGCAAGTGCAGCCCCCAACACAGCTGGGAATCAGACATAAAAATTATTGAGCTAAATTATTAGTCTAAACATTTGAAATAAAGTTCAAAATTTCTCTCAGAAAAGCTCTGTGGCAGGGAGATCTGTCTGAGTTGCTGGCCATTAGGCAGAAGAAAATGGAAGGAACTTCAGGAAGCCATAGTGCTGCCAGTGACTGACAAGTCTGGTTCTGCCACCAAGTTGCAAACAGGCTGAAGTATCCACTGTAACAAATTTATGGACTTTATGTACAATATAGAAATGTTAAATTCACTTTGTGTAATTTACTTAAGGTGAAATTTACCCTCATTTACAGGGCCTACTGGCTTACCACCCATCTGGGTTTTACTTGGACAGACCATTTTTTGGCTTCTGTGTTCAGGTGCCATTTAAGGTTGTCAGGTCCCAGGTTTTCAACTGGAAAGTCTGGTCAAAAAGGCCACCTGGTAGTGTCTGGTCAGATGTACTGACGGGATACCAAAAGCCCAGTAACCACAGTGCGGGGTGAGCCGCCAGATCATTAACTCACACCAGCCCCTGTTCAGCCGGGACTGCCTCCTACCTGCCGGCAGGTTCCTTGTGAGGCTGCAGCAGCTCCCATCCCAGCCCCAGAGCAGAGGGAGCCCAGCTGTGGGGAGGAAGGTGGAGATGATCCAGCAACAGACAGGGGAAAGAAGGAGAGGAGCGAGCGATGGGGGTGGGGTCTTGAGGGGAAGAAGAAGAGCAGGGGCTTGGGGGTTTGGTTACCAGCAATTAGAAAGATGACAGCCCTAGTAACCACTTATATCCTGCTAAAAGCTCAAAATAGGGCTGATATAAGAATTAGTTGCTGCAGAGGCCTTGTGCAGGAGTGAATTTCATTTTATGGGAATACCCCAGAGTGAAAAATATGGATAACAAAGATGCACTAAACAGAATTGCCTGCTCTTAAAATAAAAGGTAATCTGATTTTATTGTACCAGAGCATACCCGAAGAACATAAACCTTTTGGGGCAGGAATATGTTACTGTTGGCATAGCTCTCCAATTGTAAAGTTCAATGTGTACATACAAGTGCTATACAAATAATTAAAGACAAAGTTTACAGAACTTAAATTAAAAAAGAAAATTTAAAAAATAATAGACAAGTTGAATAAATGTTTAAATATATGATGTGTTTATTTTATTGCTTTTAAAATTATAAAACAACCATCACCATAGTGGTTAATGGCTATTCTCCCTATCATTTCTCACCTCCTCCCACAATCAGGCTCTCCAAATTCTGTCACTTCTTGCTCTATTTGATATCTAAAATCCATCCTGGCTGTTAAAATGCTTGACCAGGCCTTGGCCAAATAGTCTGATCTTGACTTCTGCAACTCCCTCTCTGCCATATCTCCATCACTTCCATCTATATAATCTACATACACTAATTTTGCTCTCTCATTTCTCCAACCATAACACTCCCTCACATTCTGCAACAAGTCTGAACTTCTGGCTATCACCTTCAAAGCTCTGCAAAACTCTCTCCCTCCCTACCTTCTTGCCCTTGTTACCTCCTATTACACCTTCCTCATCACTTTTGTATCCTTTTCCCACTCCCACCTTTACACTTTCTTCAATGCTCTCTTACATTTGGAACTCATTTCCTTGGGCTCAGTCATTCAGCCCTCAACCAAAGAAATGGTTACACATCCTATGCAATAACTGTAGTTCTTTGAGATATGTCGCCCTAGGAGTGCTCCTCTCTAGGTGCGCTTGCGCCCTGTGCCTTCCAACTGAGATTTCTCATTGCAGTGTCCATTCAAACCCCACATGTGTTAATCAGCCTCATGCCCCGTGCTGTTGCTATATAGCATTGTGTGGACTAATGACAGGGAATTCCAAAGCAGAGGGAAGGAAGGTGTATAGTGGAGCATCCATAGAAAAACACATCTCAAAGAACCACAGTTACTGCACAAGGTTAGTAACCATTTCTTCTTCTGTAAAGGGTCCCTGGAGAGGGACGGAGAAGCGTGATTGGCGGGTGGAAAAGAATTGAAGTGGATGAAGTACTTTGTGAAAATGATCTCCACAACCCACTCATCCGTAGTGATAGACTACCGAGCCCTCTGGAAGTAGTGAATGCAGTTGCTGAAGGGAGGAACAACAGTGAAACGTTGCAGTTGGTCAGAAAAGGGATGGCAGCTCAGGATCTCAACCATCCCATCAAAATTGATACTTCAAGGCAGAAGATTGTGAAGTTGAAGGCTGGGAGGTGGGTAGTTTCCTCCCCTGGAACCTCTGCCTCTTGAATTGGGGTTCATATGGCCTCTGCAAGCTCATGAACTGGACCAGGATGGATTACTGCGCTGTCTGGAACCTACTAAATTTTCCTTTCTGCACAGTTGTGTAGATCCCTAGAGGTCGTAAAGTGGCCCTGGAATCTTTTAATCATAGAATCACAGGGTTAGCAGGGACCACAAGGGTTATCTAGTCTAACCCCCTTCCAAGATGCAGGATTTGTTGTGTTTAAACCATCCAAGGCAGATGGCTATCCCGCCTCCTTTTGAAAATCTCCAGTGATGAAGCTTCCACAACCTCCTGAGGCAATCTGTTCCACTGTCCTACTCTTCTTACAGTTAGTAAGTTTTTCCTGAGATTTAATCTAAAAGTGCTATACTATAGTTTGAATCCATTGTCTCTTGTCCTGCCCTCTGTGGCAAAAGAAAACAACTTTTCTCCATCTCTTTTATGACAGTCTTTCAAGTATCTGAAGATTGCTATCATATCCCCCCTTAATCTCCTATATTCCAAACTATATATACCTGATTCCTTCAGCTTTTTCTCATATGGCTTGCATTCCATTCCTTTGATCATCTTTGTCACTCACCTCCAGACCCTTTCCACTTTCTCTACATTCTTTCTGTACATTGGTGACCAAAACTGGACACAGTACTTCAGCTGAGGCCTAACCAGCACCGAGTAGAGCGCCACTATCACCTCCTATGACTTGCATGCTGTGCCTCTGTTAATGCAACCTAAAATTGCATTTGCTTTTTTTGCAACAGCATCACATTGCTGACTCATGTTGAAGTTGTGATCCACCATAACTTCCAGATACTTCTCAGCAGTGCTTCTGCCAAGCCAGTTTTCCCCCATTCTGTATTTGTGCATTTGTTTTTTCTTCCCTAAGTGTAGCACCTTACATTTGTCTTTGTTGAAAATTCATTTTCTCATCTATAGCCCAGTTCTCCAATTTATTAAGATCCCTTTGAAATTTAGCTCTATCCTCCAAAGCAACCCCGTTAGCTTTGTATCATCTGCAAACTTGATTAGTATGGTCTCTATAGTACCTATATCCAGGTCACTAATAAAGATGTTAACAACACTGGACCCAGAGCAGATTCCTGTGGAACCCAACTTGAGGCCTCCCTCCAATCTGAACGTATGCAGAGATTCATCTGTGTTGCCAATGAATAACTTAGTGCCATCAAAAGGTAGGTCTTCTATCATGTTCTGGACCTTCTTTGGGAATCCTGAGGACTGAAGCCAGGGAGCCCTCTCCATAACTACTGGAGTGGCAATATTGACAGTGTCAAGACAAGCCTGGAGAAATGTCCTGGAGAGAAGTTGGCCTTCTGCAATAATTGCCAGGAACTGCTCTCTGTGTTCTGTTGGCAAATGTTCAATGGAGTTCAGCTTGGTATAATTTGTGTGGTTGTACTTCACCATTAAGACCTGGTAGTTGGTGATTCTAAACTGTAAAGTAGCTGAAGAATAAGATTTTCTTCCAAGAAGGTTGAGACGCTTATCATTTTTATCATAGGGCATAGATTTAGTGTGATGCTGCCTTCCAAGTTCATTAACCACCTCAAGCACCAAGGAGTCAGGAGATGGTTGAGAAAATAAAAATTCTGACCCTTAGAGAGAACATAATATTTTTGTCCACCCTCTTGCACATGGGAGGAATTGAGGCTGGAGTATGTCAGATAACCTTTGCAGGATCCAGGAATGCTCTGTTGACTTGCAGAGCAATGCGGGTAGAGGAGGCTGTATGGAGGATGTTGAGGAACTTATGATGCAGTTCTTAATCTCCTTGAGGTGGATCTGTAAAGAATCCATGACCCTCTTGATGAGATCCAGAAATTGTCAGCCAGGGATGGGAGAGGTGTCATGACAGCTTCATCTTGGGATGATGGAGAAATGTTCGCATTTGGAGAGACCTCCTCATCAGCCCTGGCCTCCTGTTCCTCAAAGGTCTTTTCCTGAGGCTGAAGTCTCCTGGAAAGGGAGGGTGATGAGGGGTGTCTATCTCGATGAAGGGCAGAGCTTGAGGCCCTAGGGAACTGATGGCAATAAGCCACCCAGGGGTCCTAGTATGGCCAAAGTGGTGGTGGAATCCACAGGTGCTCACCCAAGCAGGATGGTAGCTGTGGATGTCTGTCACTAGTGAGCTCAGGGATTTCAGGAAAAGAACCTTCAGAGGGGTGGAGTGGAGAGCCCTGCACAGATATTTGGGAGGCTAAGGCAAAATCTTCATTAGAATTCTCTTCCTCTAAGTCACCCGGTAATGGTGGGGAACCATAAGAAGCCTGAGGTACTACCATCAGAACAAGACAGGTATCCAGAGATCTGGAAGTTCTTGGTACCAAGAAGAGATTGGAGCCGAGCAATAGTGAATCAGGAGTCTCAGACACCATGAGATCTCAGGGAAACCAGAATGCTTGTGGTACCAAGAACGTTGTTGATACTATGTCCAGGGCTTGAGCTGAAGTAATAGTAGCTGAAGGAGGTGACAATACCATGAGTTTCCAACATCCCCAGGGAAGTCTGAACTCAGACAACTTGCTAAAGCTCTTTCTCAAGCTGGGGCAGTTGAAAAGGAACTGAGGACAGTTAGACCACAGACTGCAGTATAGCAATGGCATGGGGCATGAGTCTGAGAATGGACACTGCTATAAGAAATTGCTAGTTGAAGGTGCAGGGGATGCAAATGCACCCAGAGTGGAGCACCCCTCGGGAAATCAAGCGGGACTACTTCTGCGAGTAAAGGGTGCAGGATCATGGAGGCTCTTTGTGCACCAAATAGACACATACATATATGTACATTAGTCACATACATACATACATACATAGAGAGAAGATACCACTTTATGAATGGACCCTCACCCAATCAACCACTATATTATTTGTTCTGAGCTGTACTGTCTGCCAGATCCTGACCTCAGTTACATCTGTGTAAATCCAGAGTAACTCCACTGAAGTCAACCAAGTTATTCTCGAAACACGCTGGTAAATTAGATCAGAATCTGGCCCTTACAAGGTCAGCTCTTTAGGTGCAGAATCCATCTCCTTCAAAGTCTTGTATCGAGCTAATAATAATAATAATTAATAAACATACTATCTACTACAAATAGACCTGTTATTTACTGTGTTGCTAACATTGGTAGTGGGCACTAGACAATCAATCCTGTCAGATATTGGGCAATTTTTTTTGTGTTAGCAGTGAGACATTCTGGACACTGTAATAGGACTTGAATGTACATTTATTCTTCTAGGGTGAAGTTCTGGCTCCTTTGAAGCCAAAGGCAAAACTCCCATTAACTTCAATAGGGCCAGGATTTCACCCCAATTAGTATTGAATCACCACGGGCCTGATGCTGCTCACATTGACATCAATGGCCAAACTTCCAAGCAGGATATTATAAAGAAATAGTGATAAGTGTAATTCATTGAATGCTAAGCATCAGGAGAGGGAGAGCTTAATACTGTACCAACACATTCATTTAAGTTAGGGGACTTTTTTGATAATCACCCGGTAAAATTAAATGCCAGACTGTACAATGCCTGTTAAAATACAGTTATCTTTTTTGGATTTTCAGTTTAAAAGTACAAAAAAATAACCTGCTGTTCAAAGATGATTATTTTGTATTTTAAGTATTATCTGTATCTAATACTCTTTCCCTAAATTTTGAATTATTTTAGAAAGTCAGGGGGAAATCCACTTGCCTGATCTAAGCTATTGTAACCTAGGATTTTTAAGATCAGAGGCAGACATTACACAGAGGATTGCTTTCATGCATGCTTCTGAATTTGGAAAACCTCCTGGGTAGGCTGTATATGTTCATTTCTCTACTGAATCAGATTTCCTCTACTAGTTATGAAATTAAAACCATTGGTAATCCTGGGTTTGAGATACCTAAAAAGTACCTTAAGTTTCAGGACAAAGATTATGTTAAATAATTTCAGTCCTCTGCCATAATGGTGCCATCTGCTGTAATGGTAAAGCTCATTTGTATAGGAGACAGCTTTCTGAGGGCCAGTCCAAAACTGTAGAATGACTTCCTACAGGATTTTAAAACTACTGAAAACTTCCCCCTTTTCCATTCCACGTGCAAGGTGCACTTTGTCAACCTGGTGTGATGAACTGGAAATATGTCTACAAGTTGTGAATTCTGTGTGAGGTTATAAGCCCTATGTGTCTGTGTTGGGCTGAAAACTCCATTTTGAATGGAGTGCAGCCTTTTGCCTTCTCTGTAGTCTGTTTGACACCATGTTGCATTGAAAATTCCAAAGGCTGGTAGCAAAACAACAACAATAGAGGGTAGTTGACTCTTAAATATATAATTGTTGGAAATCTATTCACTCTAGACAAAAGACTGATTCCAGAAAAACTCTTGCCCAGAAGAAGTCACCTTGGCAACAAAGTCACCTGACAGGGGTTTGTGCTCAAGTAAAGAAGATGACAAGGGTGTCATTTGACACAAGGGGCTGAAAGTTTTAAAAGGGTAGAGTCTGGTCTGCCTGGGGACCTTTCCTCCAATCCATGAGGGAGACCACTTGCCATGTGACAGCCTGCATGAGGCAGGGCATACCCTGCCTGCCTGCCTTCCTAGATCCAGGTGGTTCCTCTAGGACCCACAAAGGAAAGTGAGTTAGAAAGTCAGGGACATTTGAGGTTTCAGATGTTTATTATTTTGAATGAGCTGTACTCTGCTTTGCTTTACATGATTAAGTATAAAAGAGCACAAAGGTGTCACACCATGCAAAATGTCTCTCTATATGATAACTGCTTCACAACTACTGGATGCCACAGAGAATTAAATTGTAGACCAGAAACTTCACACCTTTAGGGTGAAGTTATGGAACAGGGGTTTAAGTAACTGAGATATTTTGGGGTCAGTGCTGGTTGTCGGGGCCTACGGCCGCTGGAGTAAGGAGCCCCATTTCTGAGAATGGTAACAGACTGACCATCAGTGTGGGGGGAAATGTGCCAGAGAGGCCACAGAAGGAAGCAGTGCTGTAGTTTGCTGAGGCTTCAGAAGCTTAACATCCCAGAAGATCCGGAACACAGAAGTTTGGATTCCCCTCACAGCAGTCCTAATGAGTGGCCAGGCAGGGGCACTTGCTAGGATCTGCAATACCTGGTCTTCACTAACAAACACCCACCACAGTGCAGTGACCCAGGCCTCAGCTAGGCTATTCTGACTGAAAGGAGTGGTAGAGGCAAACCAACACAATGGATATAACTTTAAAGTTTAAACCTTATAAAGGAAAACCCAGAAATTAGGCAGGGACAATATAATATAATATAAATAATATAAAGTAACATCAAATACTTGCTTAGGAAAATAATAAACTACAAATTACCATCATAATAAAAGGGTTTTCTTAACACCACATTGTGTCACCCCAAGAGGGAATCAACTCCTCCTCTCCCTGGCTGCAAAGTCCAACTTCACCCCAGTTGTCCTGCCTTCACCTCCCTCTGATTTGCAATGCTCCTTTCCTTTGACATTGCAATGACCACATCTCTTTCCAACAGGTCCACCTGCAAACAACAGTTCCTCACTGGAGGGCTACACCCATTCCCCAGGCGCCCAAACTGTATTCCCTTTGTCAGTGTCCAATGGTCAGCCTCACCCTTGATAAAGGAAAAAGGGGAATGACAGATGGTAGGCTTGTCATATTCTGGTAGGTGCTCACATAAACCAGCGACAGGCGTGGTATAAGAACTTAAACAGAATAGTATTATTACAAGTTATTCCTACTACAGGGTCAATCACTATGGAGTGGCTGCTCCATGATGAACAGCCACAAAATTGTTTCTAATTTATAAATAGATGCATTTTGTTGTTGGACTCGTTAGGCTCCTGATCCTGGAAGCTGATCCATCAACACAGACCTAAGCACCTGCATAGAGCGCCACTGATGTCAGTGCAGCTCTGCTGAGGCTCTGGGATCTGCTCAGATGGAACAACTTGTAGGGGGTCTAACTCGGCTAATGTCTCTTATTCTTTTATTGTGTTAAATCTTGTAATAGAAGTATTACAGCTTGATTTATAGCTGATATCCTGCATATATTTTTGCCTGAGGAGATCCCAGAAAAATTGACCGAATTGAAGTTCATGTTTTCATGCATAGATTTTGCTTTCATCAATAAAAATTTCACATCTTCATCACATTTGTGGGGAAAAAGCAGAGTCAGGTTTTCTTCCCCAGCACCTTTTACTACAGTATTTGCTGGATAGTCATTACAACACAGCACTATCAAGTATTCTGTTTTTGAGTTAGGCTGGGGTCCTGTAACCATTGAAGTCAATGTAAAATTCCCACCAATGTCAGTTGACTAGGATCAAGCCTTTATAGTGATAAAATAATGAAACTTTTAAAAACGAAATATTATAAAAATGTAGAAAGCCCATATTGAAATTAGGCTAAAATGTACAAATAGAACAAACCTATGTTTTTATATCGTTAAAAGCTTCATATAGATCTTGGACAAGGCAAGAGTAGACTGTAATCTTTGTTATGTCTTCTAAACTAAATTCCTAAATAAAAGAGAGGAGATTTTTTTTAACTCAGTATTCATGTCTTACTCATTTTCTTTGCCAGCTAAGCCATTAATCATTGTTATGCTTCATTGTTTTTCTAAAATAAATACTAAAAGCAGTTTGTGTATATTTACAGCCAGCTCAAAGACTTCTAATACAACAATGCTGATTATATGTAAGGGTTACAATATGAAAAAGATGACTGTTGACTAGAAGTGAGGATTTTTCATAAAAATTAAGATACTTTTAACTTCCAATATAGAGTCAAAAATGCAATGAAAAGAAGCACTCATTGAATGATACTACAAATGTAAAAGAAAATGATACTACTCACTATATATCCCCTAGAGATATATATTAACCATGTTTTTCAAAGTTTATTTAAAATATAAACACTTTAGACTGATATAAGGGAAACACACTACTATAAATTATCAGTTTAATTAACAAGGAGGAGGAACCCTGACCTCTTTCCAACCTATATTTCATATGTTCTCATTTTATTTCATTACTCACCCTGCCCCCAGATCGCAGTCTTTGCAACCGTCTGAAATCAGCAACAGCTTAAGGTCACCAAGATTTCACATCTGATCGTTCAAACATTTTCCTGCCTAAGGGAACTTTTTTATATTTAACCCATTGTTAAAAGGAGACAGTTTTAACATTGAAACCAGATGCGTACTTTTGTTGAAAGATTAGTAGAACTCAACTGTTATGACTGATTACCAGAGTGACTTTTCAAAGGTTTGTAATTACACCCAGGTTCATGGTTCTCTTCATTTGCATTTAAAAGTTGGGGGAAGGGAACTATATTTTTACTTCTCATATGGCACATCAAATTCTACTTGTTCAGATATGTTTAAGATTGTTCAGCATTTCAAATTATGTCAGATACTTTGTAATCTAATTGGTTTACAGAACATTAGGGCAACCTTCCAACCTTGCTGAGTTAATAGCTTGATTGGCAAACAGAGTAAAACTTCATTTCTTGAAACAATCACACTTGCCAAAACCAAAAAAACAAATGAATAAACAATGTTGGGGGTACTTGCCTACCAAGATAAGTATTTAGAAAAGTGCCATCATTATCCATTTCTCTTAGTTGGTATTTTTTATTACAGTAGATCTCCCAGATATATGGGAATCGACCACTGCCTTCCACATTTCCTTCTTTACTTTCTTACATTTAACCACCATCTCTTTCAGATGGCTCCTTAACTCTGACACAATGCCTCTTTTGAGCATGGAGTCAATGATATACATGTACTGTTAGTCAGCAGATGCTGACAGAAACCAACCTAAACCTAAAGATACATTTTTAAACACTGCACAGTATTCAAACTATGAAAATACTATCAACACAAGTGAAATGCATGTGTTAAAACATTATGAACCATTTGTAAAATGTACCACTTAGAGCCAGATTGCACCTGTCATCTGCACAACTTTCCACAGTAGTATTAATTCTACACTCTCCAAAAGGGAACGGAGACAGGGTGGGGTCTTGGTCTCTTCCCCACTCTACAGCAGTCAACAAAGGATATCTGCCACAGAGATGTGGCTGAGTGCAAAGGGGAGCAGATGCTCTCCAAGAAGGCTCACTTGGCCCACTGGTCTATACTTCAGTTCCCTTAGCTTACACACTACAGGGGATAATAGAAAATAACAACTTGATGGAAAATGCCACAAATTCCTTTGTAAAAGATGAGAGATTGTAAATGGTGGGATGCCATGCCACATCTAGTCACAACAATATGGCATGACAAACCATTGGTCATGTTTGCATTTGCTAAAAAATGGATGCCACGGTTCTATGACCAGGTAAGTGGAATGTAGCTGCTACATACATGCATCTCCAGAGCATCCAGATTCCAATAACCACAAGTTATTGTTGCCCAAAGTAATAGCATATGATGCTCCCCACAATACACATTGTTGATAATCCAGTCTATGCTTTGTGGAACATGTTACCAAACATTCCTTGCACTGTGCAGCTGTCAGTGGAGAGTCAATCTGAGGAAAATATACAATCTTAACATTTTGTTATAAGAAAAAGCCACAACCCCAAATGGAACATAACAATGGAGCTCCCTTATACTACGTAGTTATGAACAGTTGTATGGCAAGGGTGCGCCCGGGATGGCTGCGTCTCGAGTGGTGCCCATTGACATAGGTTCAGATTTTTTAAGGTATTTAGGCATTGCTGCTCTCAGCACTACAACATCTAACTGTCTGAGGAGACTAAATCTAATTTTCAAAAGGGATTTAGGTAGTTATGAACATAAATCTCTTTTGAGAATGAGACTTAGGATCCTAAATCATTAGGCATTGCAATGCTGACCGCAGCAATGCCTAAATACCTTCAAAAATCTAGCCGTATCTAAAATTGCTCTGACTGTTCCTACTCTCATCGCAGAGGTTTCCTCTACTATTCTAGGTCATGCCCACTGCAAGTATGTTTGATGGAACAATACAATGCAACTATACAGCCATGTATAGTTCCTGCCTGCACACATGTTTGCAATTTACAGACACGGGGACCTTCCCATGCCTTTTACTATGGAAAAACTGCCACCATGCTGATCCTATTAATTATTTTTAATACAGTCAGACTTATCTTTCAGAACATTTTTCTATCAATAAATTTACTATAAGAACTAGATGCTGGTGTTGCCATCAGTGGATTCATTATTAACAGCCCTGCAAAGCTTTGGACTGCATTCATTTAGCATTACAAATACCCTCATACTTTTAATTACAATTAAATATATAGAATATATAGAACAGTTAAAGCTTGCTAAGGGACAGTAATACAAAACTCAACCCCACAAAAAACAAGAAATACAATGTAAAGCCACATTCTTACACAAAGAGTCCACTTTCCTAGACAATCAACTCAACTCAACCATAATCACCAAGGTCAAACTCAGGAAACTTTAACTTTGTCCTGTGCAGAATTCCATGGGAAAAAATAGAAAACCTCCTGGATACAAAATATTTAAAGTAATATGCTTTTTTTTATTTCATACTTATATAGCATCTTCCACAATGGGGTCTTGGTTCCTGACTTGGGCCCCTAGGTGCTAAGATGCTGATAATGATAATAAGAATCAACACATCCACATTGCTAGTGACCTATTGCCAAAGGAGCTTCAATAAGATCTACTAAAACTATTCATACACTAAAAAAAAATTTCATAACGGTTCACAATTTATAGCATATGCTACTTGTCATCATTTACAAATTAAGTCACAATATTCAAACTTTATTATTTGTGCAATTACTACTTAGCAAAAGTGAAGAACCAATAAAAAGACCAAAAAGTACAAATTGCCACATACATAGTATACTATTAAATCAAAAGTAAGTTGCAGCCTATATTTGCCAGCTGAATATGTCTAGCTTAATGTCTCAATATAAAAATAACATTTACAAAATATTATAAGACTCGTAACTTACCTACTTCCACATATAATCTTATTATACATGGGTTTCTCATCTTACACTTATGAAAGTCTGCAATTTTTGTATTCTACATCCAAGCAACATTTTCGAAGTTTCATTAACATTATTTGAAGGTGGTTTAGAGCTGATAAAGACTTTCTGAAGATGGACCAAAAATCTTTGGAATCTATGTCCACATGTATATGATCCTGGAAGATAATGGTCAACTGTGGTGTTTACATGCAAAAACAATGGAGATGTAGATTCAAATCTTCTCTCTGCCAGATTCAAGGGAGTGATTTGCTTCCACATCTCCTAACTCCCAGGTGACTTGAAGAGTCATTCTCATTCTCTTGCTGGCCCAATGAATACATAAATATTTTTTCAAAGAATGGGTTCAACAAGAGAGACTCAGAACAGCCCTCCTCAGAATAGTTTATAGCCTCGGTGGAGTGGGCCCTTGGAGGGGAGAATCTGAACTCAAATCCCTGCTCCAGAGTGGGATTCAAATCTGGATCCCCTACACCCCAGGCAATTGCCCTAAACACTGGGCTGAAGGGCACATGGAGAGTTTGATGAGAAAACATTTTTCCCAGCTGAAACTAATTGGGTCAAACTCACAAACAGTTTCTGGTCGACCAGCACTGCATTTATCAGTGAATAAACTATTCAGCTGAAAAATTTCACCTAGCTCTGGTTAGAGGTTCCTTTATATAACATTTTAGCACCAGATAGTTTTTGGATCTGTTTGGAAATGTCTTGCTGTTGGGATTCCTAATACATTCCAGAATCTTATTAGTCAATGTCCTAAAGGGTTCACTGACCTAAGACAGATAATTAACAAATGCCAAAAAGCAGTGCATGTCTTGCTCATTTCTTGGATGGGACATTTCAAAATTGCTTGCATCTTTTCAGGGTCAGGTTTCAAGACCCTTGTTGTGTGTCTAATACAGCTAACAGATGCAGTCATATTTTTTTCTTATTCAGTTGGATATGCTTTACTGAGCAGTGCTATCCGCTTACAATCATTATCAGCATTAGCATCCACAAGAGAGCCTCCACAAGCTAACACTAAGACGTCATCTGCAAGTACATTAACCCCCTCAAATCCTTCTAGCATGTCATGGCTGTTGTCAGAGAAATGATAAATAGGATTCAGAGTCATCTATACCTTCCAAAACAAGTCCAGAAGGTTTCCATCATTAAGTTTTACCTATCAGACAAAACTGTCTTTGACATCTAAAACTGAAAAGACTTTTTGTCTTTCTGAGGCCATGTCTACACTACCACTTATGTCAGCAAGACTTATGTCGCTCAGGGAGGTGAAAAAACCACCCCCCTGAGCAACATACATTTCATGGGCATAAACACTTGTGTGCACGGCGCTATGTTGACAGGAGAGTTTCATAGCTACTGCGGGACCAATGGGACGTATGGTCATCCTAGACTGTGGTAAGAGCTACCCAGGGAGCCCAGACCACTGTGGGGAGTCCCGGACCCTCCACCTGCCCAGGGTGGGGAGCCGGGGGGCTCGAAAGCAGTCCCTAGCCTATGCCCCTGACCCCCCAGGGCATGCCACCCAAGGCAGGTGGAAGGTCCAGGGCTCCCCACAGTGGCCTGGGCTCCCTGGGCAGCTCTTATCATGGCCTGACTCCAGCTACCGATCAGGCCAGAGGGCGGGGCTTTAGGGGGAAGGAGAGGAGCAGGAAGCGGGACCCAAAAGTTCTTTCTGCCCAGGACCCCAATACATTTTAATCTGCTTCTAATAGTAGGGCACCCACCAGGAGATATTGGCAAAAAGGGCTGGCCTGAAGAGCACCCTGCAATCCAATGGCTAATTAAGGGAAAGGGGCCAGCTGTGAGAGAAGCTGGCAGAGGCCCTTCAAGAGGCTAACCCACAAGTTAGCTCCAGTGAGGAGAGCTGGAGAGACTCCTGGTTAAGGAGAGAGTGAGGGACTAACTAATTCAGTTCAGTTCCAGAGAGGAGGGCTGAGGGCTCCTGTTTAAGGAAAGACTGAAAAGGAGAAGGAATCTGGAAGGGTTCTAGGAGGAGAAACTATTTCCAGGGGCAGGAATGAAGAGTATCCTGAAAGACGGAGACAGAGACTGCTAGTTGGACTGATCCTGAGAAGACAAATGTCTCCAGGTGTATCTGAGTATGCTCCTACTTATGCTTATGGCTATTATTAATAAATGATAACCCTGGAATCAGTGATGAAGCCAAGGGGGTAGCAGGCACTCCCCAAAAATATTTCCTGCCACCCCACCTGACTGGAGAAATAGAATAGCAGCAGAGGTTTGTTCCCTTACTGCAGTGGGTGAGCTGTGACTGTGGAAGTGATTAGTGAAATACAAACAGGTCATTCCTTACATCAGAGAGCAAAAAGACTGCTGCTGAAGCACAGCCTACAGAACACACGCCAGCAGAAGTGAGATTCAAACTGCTGACCATCCTGGTCCCCGCTTGCTGGAGGAATATCTCTGATGGCTGTGTGGCTGCAATTTATAGACTGACACCCCCACACAGGCTCTCTCTCCCTCTCACTCACTCAGGGCTTTTCTACACTACGCAGCTTTTAGCGACAGGGCTGTGTCGATACAGCCTTGTCACTAAAAGCCAGAGTGTGTAAACACTCTATATCAGTATTTTGTCAGCACTTTTGTCAACAAAATACTTCCAGCCCTGCGAGCAGCAGTTGCTTTGTTGGCAGGAGAGCACTCCTGCCAACAAAGTTGCGTTCACACTGCCATTTGTGTCGGCAAAACTTTTGTCTTCTGCAAGGGGGCTTTTTTAAAGTACCCGCGAAAGACAAAAGTTTTGTCAACAACGACCCAATGTAGACAAACCTTCAGTCTCCCTCTCCCCATATCAGCAAGCAGGAGCCAGAGAAGTTAGCTGGGAGGGAGGCTGCTTCCAGCCAGGCCAGACCCCTTACCTGCCTGGCCAGGGCCAGGCAAGTCCATGTGCAGGGGGGTGCAGTGCAACTATCCTTTTATCTTTCAGGGGATCTCCCCCTGCAGGCTTCAGCTATGGGCTGGCACTGTCCCATTCCCTCTTCCCCCCCAACTCCTTCCTGTTGCATGGACTCAGCCAGAAAAGAGAAGCTAGCTTGGGAGGTCTGGCCTAGACCAATCTAAAATAGTAGCATGGAAGAAGGGTCTGGCCTGGGCCCCTGACGGTGAGCCCTCCCACCCCATTTCTGAATACAAGTAGCTAAAAAAAATATTTTTTTAAAATGTCAAGCAAATTACTGTTGACAATTTCAGAACTTTTCAGCAAACAAAATGCATCAATGAAAAGTAAGTACTCCAAAATTTGCCAAGACTTATCCTCAGCTTGAGAAATAGGCCTAATTTTAGAAAAATCATTTGGAGAGTGCTCTATCAATATTATCTCAAAACTCTGTACTATAGATAATGATGAAGACTGTATCTTAGAAAAACCAGAAGTGGAACATTCTGCATCAGATTCTTTCTTCATCAGATGAAGAAGAGATGGAAGGAAATGACCGGGTGATACAGTACCATGAACGGAAACTGGAAGAGAACGCACTTGGTAATAAGGTAAACCCAGGGAGAAAGATTCCACCAGAACCAAGTGATATTGCGCAAATCATATCTGATGGCCAAAACAACCATAGCTAAGGTCTTTCCTCAAATGAAATACCACAATGAATGGAGAAGTTTCAAAATAGATTGGTTTTGTTTATATCAATAGGTCGAATATTGCGAAATAATGAATGCATCTTACTGCTTCCAGTGCAGACTTTTTTACAACATACATTGCTGTAGAAAAGTTTGTGTTTATGGTAATAGCTTCAGCAACTGGCAAAAAGCTGAGGCAAAGGATGAAAGATTCCAGCAGAATGAAAATAATCAGATTTACAAGAGCTGTCAAGTGGTTTGGGCTAGTCAAAAGTTGATGGTCTTTCAGTTTAGTTGCAAATTACTGGTGCTCATTTTGTTTCAATGGAAGAGAACCTCATGTACATCAAAGTTGTGGCAGATGTCCTGTGACTCACTAAAGTCCAGGAGCTTACTCAAAGTGGAAAAGAAGATAGTGAAAGCAGCAATGACAAGGGCAACTTCCGGAAGCTCCTGACTCCAGAGGTGAAGGTTAACTGCAATGGCTGCTCTGGGATAGGGGTAGGTCTGGGCACTAGAACTGAGAGCCGGGAGCCTGTCTTTCCTGTGATCTCAATGACAGCCCCTCCCATGCTGGCATCTAGGCAGCGTGTAGGAGGAAGCCATCTGACTCAAATGTAGAGGGGACAAAAGCCAGACTTAGGGTATTGTGTGGAAGGATATGTGGAGCAGATTAGGAGAAGAAACCTAGGGGACAAAGGCTGGAACTAGAGGCTGGCAGCAGAGCAATTATTGTCAAAGAGACAATACTAAAAGCACAATAGCAAATTATCCCGATGCTAAAAAAAGACAGGAAGACTAGTAAGAGGCCAATATGGCTGCATCAGGGACTCTTTAATTAAAAAGGAACCCTACAAAAAGTGGAAACATGGACAAATTGCTAAGGAGGAGTACAAAAGAATAGCACAAACATGTAAGGTCAAAATCAGAAAAGGTAAGGCATAAAATTAGCTACAACAAGCAAGGGACATAGACACAGGGGTTCTATAAATACATTAGGAACAAAAGAAAGATGAAGGAAAGTGAAGATCCCCTATTTAGCAGGGAAGGAGGCCTAATAACGGACAACAGCAAGATATTGGGAAAAACTTTTTAACTAAGGATAGTTAAGTTACTGGACTATATTACCAAGAGAGGTTGTGGAATCCCTGTCATTGGAGGTTTTTCAGAACAGGTTAGACAAGCATCTGTCAGTGATGGTCTAGGTATACATAATCTTGCCTCAGTGCGGGATGGGGATAGACTCAGTTTTTCAAAGTCCCTTCCAGCCCTACAATTCTGTGATTCTATGGTTCTATAATAAGGGCCACCACCTTAGCTATCATAAATGACAACAACTTCTGATTTTCAGTAGTTTAGGGTCTGGCCCTTATTATTTTATTATATCATTATGAGGTAATGCCTTCTATCTAGAATTGGATAAACACGCCAGTTTAAGAATGTTTGGCTGTAACATATATAAGAGGTGTCTACCATAGTACTAGTTTAGCAACCAGACAGTCTATCCTCTCTCATTATTATAGTCTGATCACATTAGTAATTTACATATTTGCAGCCTTAGCTTTATCATTTTTCACCTAAGACCTTAGGCTCTCAGTTCAGGTCTCAACAGCTCATGATATTTGTTTCTTTTATTATTGAACAATATATATCTAACACCTCAAAGTTACCAGCACTTATTCTTGGGATAGCTTGAAATGAAAACATAATCCTAAAAGATTTTCACTAGCTTGAAAAGTAGAACATCTGCTTTGTGGATACTGTAGCTCCAGGGCTGATTTAATCAGTGGGGGGAGTCCATTTGCTAAGATCCATCTTCATTAGTTTCAATTACAGAAACTGTTAAGAATATAAAAGGATTTCAGCAGATATTATTGTATACTGTATCTAATTGTTAAGGTAATCAATTTGGATTTATAGGTAGGATTTTTAAATATAAATAAAGCCAGTATCCTTATTGAAATATTTTCTCCCCACATTCTGTTTGGCGGTTGTGTTATTCGGCACACTGTACTATCAATATTTTCTCCAAGCCAACAAATTTTCAGTGCAAGCCTCATGAACCTTACCTACAAATCTCCCAAATTATATTGGCAGCTTTATTACCGTTATTACCATTATGTATTGAAACACAAGGTTTTGAAACTAATCTTTTGAACACTTTCTCTTGTCCCTCTCCCCTCCTACCACCTAAATCATTTTGTTTGGGCAGTATGTGTCAAAGTACACATGCATGAACTTCAAAATAGTGACTTATTTTCAAAGATTTTAATGGTGACAGGATATTCTGAAGATCTCATACATATCTGAAAAAAGAAAAGGAGTACTTGTGGCACCTTAGAGACTAACAAATTTATTTGAGCATAAGCTTTCGTGAGCTACAGCTCACTTCATTGGATGCATCCGATGAAGTGAGCTGTAGCTCACGAAAGCTTATGCTCAAATAAATTTGTTAGTCTCTAAGGTGCCACAAGTACTCCTTTTCTTTTTGCGAATACAGACTAACACGGCTGCTACTCTGAAACCTATACATATCTGAGTATGCAATTAACAGTGTAAAAACATGTGCACTGTATGTGCAGTTTTTCTAGTGAGTTTCAAAGATTACTAACATGCAAATTCACTCAGCTACTGTATTAGTTGTGCAGTCGCTTACACTGAAGTTATTTACAAATTGAATCACTCCGTGTTTTCCTGAGTTATTTTGAAAGGTACATAACTATGAAAATCAGTGTAAATAAGATAACACCTAATATTTTTCTTGTGTGTTTTTTTTAAAACAGCTTTCTTCCTTCAATGTAAATAACGTTCATTTTTACATAAACTATTGGCATTTTCTTCATATAACCAAAGCATAACACTATTTTTTAAAAAATCACATTTTTCATGTTTAAATAATGAAATTAGTTTCATAATTATGATTTGGAGATTAAGTCAGATGCTTCAGTTCCTTGTGTAGAAGGAGGAATATGTTTTATTACAATTAAAAGTGGGCCCAAACAAATACCCTCAATACAAACCCCTCTTCTTCTTGAAGCTATTTGGATCTGTATCCAAATTTTGTATCTGTTTGCAATCTGTGTAATGGGATCATTTAATGCCCTGTGCCAAAACACTCCCAAACTTCCTGGTACAGACCCATCTCTAATTATGTTTGCTTTATTGCTATCATACATTGTTTGCTATTGTACCTGTACATACCAACTGTGACTAATTATTCTTGGAACAGACTTGGAGAAAGGAGAAACTACAGACACAAAATATACTCAAGAGCAATAAATACAGCCTATTTCCATTTCTGAGTAAATAGATAAGTAATTATTTTTCTCTTTGTATAGGTGCTAAAGACTTTGCCATCAAAAATTATTTCACTACAGCTGCTCTATCCATGTGAGAACTACACTCTGTGTTTCCCCAATGACGATGTGGTTCTAATGACCACAGAATCTTTCTTACTAAAGGTGAATTCCTTTTTCCACGCTCTTTCCATCATTTTGTCCAAATACTAGACAGCATACAGAGGAGCTGTGACCTAACCTGATTATATGTAGAGCATTAAACAAAAAATCGATCTCAAGTACACTGAATCAACAGAAGATCAGGCTCTTTGTTTTTGTCTTTGCACCTGAAGTGCCAAGGTCTTTGAGCATCCAAACTATACCTGGCCAGATCTGGAGAGCAAGAGTTTGTGCCTCAGCTGAAGAAATCTGGAGCAACGTGGCCTTCTGTCAATACCTTTATATAACATAAAAAGGCAGAGTTTCTATTCCCAGCAGGAGGCCTCCTCCAGAAAGAAGATGTTGCATGTGGTAATCCAAACATAACTTGCCTTTCAGACATTCCTTTCAAGAGGCGATTTCTCTGTTTCGGTCTGTTTGTTTATCCCTCCCTACTTAGATTCATAGACACTAAGGTCAGAAGGGACCATTCTGATCATCTAGTCCGACCTCCTGCACAGCGCAGGCCACAGAATCTCACCCACCCACTCCTATGGAAAACCTCACCCATGTCTGAGCTATTGAAGTCCTTAAATCATGGTTCAAAGACTTCAAGGAGCAGAGAAGTCTCCCTCAAGGTCAACCACTTAATATTAATTGTTCACTATTTCCCATGATATTGCCATTGAGGGCTAGCTTCGCTGTCCTGAGCTCCAAGAGATTGATATTATGGTTTATTACCACGTTGCTCCATGTGCTCTTCTGTTTCACAAACCCACGTGCTTGAAGCAATTCCAGTGTCTGAGTTCTAGCATTCTGAGCTGCTTCTTTGATTGGGGCCCTCATCAAAACATCATCCAAGAATGGATATAGATAAGTACCTTGAGTCTGGCTATGAACACCACCAGCATCTTGGTAAACAGTGGGAGCTGATGAAAGGCCAGATGGGAGCATTTTGTCCTGGTAGGGGGCCATGTCCTATGCAAATATCTGTAGTTGATAGTGACATCGTCATATGGGGATGCGGAAATAAGCATCTGCTAGGAATACTGACAGAAGAAAGCTCCTTGAGATAGGGATGCTATAATCAAAGCTAGAGTTTCTATCTGAAATCTCGTGTTCTTCGTCCATTTGTTGAGTTTTTGGAGGTCTAGAACAGCTCTAATTCCCCTGTATACTTCTGGACAATGAACAGTATGAATAGGCTTGGCAGAATTAATTTATTTTTCAATTTCAACAACTAATATAAATTTTTATTTTTTATTTTTTTAACCATTTTACGTTTACAGTTGTGGGAAATTAAGGGAAGTATGGTCGGGGGCTCCCTGTGTGGTCGAGGGGCCCAAGACACCCAGGCTGAAGTGCGGGAGGTTGAAGTCCTGGCCCAGAGGAGCAGAGACGCTAGTGCCTGCAAGTCTTAGTGGAGACTCTCCTCTTCTTCATTACATCCTTGTTGCGGTGCATATACTGATATCACAGACACAATGCACTCTTTAACTTGGACTGTATAGCCATCACTCACTCACTTAATCTAACAACTTCAACATCATCTTCCTCAAAAAGAAAAGGAGTACTTGTGGCACCTTAGAGACTAACAAATTTATTTGAGCATAAGCTTTCTTGAGCTACAGCTCACTTCATCGGATGCATTCAGTGGAGAAAAAAAATGCATCCAATGAAGTGAGCGGTAGCTCATGAAAGCTTATGCTCAAATAAATGTGTTAGTCTCTAAGGTGCCACAAGTACTTTGAGAATACAGACTAACATGGCTGCTACTCTGAAACACATCTTCCTCAGTAATTCTCATTACCACCTAACTCCATTATGCCCTCTTTTGTCACCTACATAGAAGAGTTTGCAATCTAAGTCCAACACCATCTGAGGGGAGATGCTGCAGCAGATCCAGATGGTTAAGACCACCTCATTGCCAATTACCCAATCGGAGGGGGAAGAGGGGAGGAGGAGAAGGAGGAGGAGGCAAAAAAAAAAATGACAAGCTGTTTGCTACTGCCCAAAAAAGGAATTAGAAGTAAAGTTAGCAAAGGAAATGATGAGGAAGAAAGCACACGAACTGTTGCCAAGAAATAATGACAGGTTTCAGCGTAGCAGCCGTGTTAGTCTGTATTCGCAAAAAGTAAAGGAGTACTTGTGGCACCTTAGAGACTAACAAATTTATTAGAGCATAAGCTTTCGTGAGCTACAGCTCACTTCATCGGATGTTGCCAAGAAAGTAAGTTTTGGAACAAAGCCAGAGAAGGGGGCATGGCCAGCACAGGCTACTTTGCAACAATGAATTACCTCCAGAAGTGCAGAGAAGAGGGGAATAGCCCATGTGCCATAGAATTATTGTGGAGGATGTTGGGCTATAGAAAAGGCACTGGTTTGAAAACTTAAGACTAATTTTTTTTAGTTAGGCTAAGAGGTCCATATTTAAACAAATAAATAATTGGGCCAATTTTCAAAAAGAGCCAGCAGCTCCCATTGATCCCAGATAACTTTTTAGGAGTCTAAAATAAGAATTTAGGGGACTTCACTTTAGGTAAAATTTTGGCCTTAGGCCCTAACATCTAGACTAAAGTGGGAAAATGGGCAATTTTCAGTTTGGTTTCACTGTTCTGTATCAATTTCTGTTTCCAAAATTCTGTTTGCAAATTCTAATATTTTTCTTTAGATGCTATGAAAAAATTATCCCAAAGTCTTGAAACTAATTGCGCTTTTGTTTTAAAAATGTCCTACCTCCAAAGCCTTCTGATTTTATTCCACCCTGGACATTAACTTAAGACTGTTCCTATGACTATTCCCACAAGTCTTGTAATTTTTAAAATATTGAACAAACTAGGTGTTATTTCAAAGTCCTTTAATATTTGATTTAATGAATGCTAAACATTTGACACAAAGGTGAATTTTTCTAACACAGTACTAAGGGATAGTCAATGGAAAAGACAGTTAATGAGTACAGCAAATAGAAGCTTTGTAATGTTCATAGTGCTATTTATCAAGAGAAAAGACTTTTCATTATACCCTAAATCAGGGAGAAAACAGGAAAAACAAAGATTTGGTGCCCTTTTCCCACTCTGAATTGAAGTAGTCCTATCTCATTTTTACAAGTACCCATTAAATCTCATGAACCATATCTTGCTGTTAATGGACTGTTAAGATTTCAAAGCTTCTGTAGTTCTATTGTAAATCATGGCCCCTTCTGCAGCACTGACAAGGCTCAATAAAACCCTAACTGTAAGAGATCAGAAAAGTTCTCTCAGTTGAAAGAGGAAAGAACAGTTACTTATTATACAGTACTGTCAATTGAGATGTGTTGCCCACAAGATTCTACATATGCACAAGATAATATTTTAACAGTGTCCATTTGGACCTTGCAACCACAGTCACCAAGTGTATCAAGAGCAGGGCCTCTTAGTTCCTTTGCTAATACAGAATCCCAAGTGATGGGACTCCATATTAGGGACGGAGGGTGGGTCATGGAATCTGCGTGGACAACACTTCTCGAAGAACCACAGTCAGGGCCATCCCTAGGAGGGTTTGGGGCCCGGAGCAGAAGTGATAGATTCATCTCTTCCAGGACCAACCGCACCAGTCAATTGTACCGGCCTGTGGGGCCCCCTGAAGCGCAGAGCCCGGAGCAGGGGGGCCTGGGGCAGAAGTGATGGATTCATGTCTTCCAGGACCGACCACGCCTTCCTATCACACTGGCCTATGCGGCCCCCCAAAGTGTGGGGCCTGAGCGGTCACCTCAATTTGCCCTACCCAAGGGACAGCTCTGACCACAGTTACCATAAAGTAAGCAACTGTTCTTTCTTTGAATCATTGTCTATACTGATTCGACACTTTTGGTAACTAGCACACAATATTGCACGCTTGGAGGCAGGTAAGACAAGTCCTATTTAAATATTGTCTGAAGGACCACTCTATCAAAGCTTGCATCTCTTCCACAGGCCTAAACCAAAGCCTAGTGAGTGGTAGAAGTATGGCCTGAAATCCAAGTCACTGCCCCAAAAATCTCAGTCAATGGGACACTGTTCTAGGAGGTGAAGAAGACTACTAGGGCTTGAAATCCAATGTATCCAGAAGAATCTTTTTTTGCTAGTACAGACCAGTTACGGATGCATTCTTAACCAGAAAATTATCAGCTTATACTATGTAGTTCAGAGTTAATGTGCCTAATCATTGAAATTACAACTTTCAGCCATCACTGTACTGAACTGAAGCCCAATAAAGTCACTAGGAGACATGGGTCTTTGGGTTCTCAAAGAATAAAATACTGGATGTTTGGTGGTAAGGTGGATAAAAATCAATATTTTTTAAAATAAAAATAATAGATTTTTTAAATTTAAGTCAGAATTTATTTTAAATTCAATAACTTTCTTTTTAAAAATAAACCTGTTTAAAATGAAACTTGAAATTATGACAACCTATGTTAAAGCCTAAACTTAATATAGTCTATTAAAACTATTTAAGTAAAAAAATATGCTGCATCAATAAGATCATCTCAAATTTTAATGAGTTAAAGGGAGCTACTTTTAAAATTATACACAGAATGGAATATCTTAACATTTGAGGTCAACTGAAGCTTTATAAATATGTAACAATATCATATGCTGCATTAAGTATCTATTATTTTCACTCTTTACACTGGAGAAGATGCTGATATTTAATTTGTTCAAAATGTAAGTACTTTCAGTTTCTGTTGGGGAGAAAAGATATTGCTTTAATTACTTTTGGTTGCAGTTTAACTAGCAGGTGTGAAGAGAATATTTTCTTCAGTTGAACTAGTTCATTTAAAGTGGCAAAACCTATTATGAGTTGAAAAAGCAGGAACGTTTGTTTTCCTCTTCCAATCTAAGCATAAAAAAAAAACAGTTGGGGAGGATGAGATCTACTAGTCTTAAAAATCTGAAGGCCATAAAGCCAGATTTGCAAAGATATTTAGGTGCCTACAGATGCAGAGCAGCACCTACTGGTCTTTTCAAAAGCACTTAAGCAGGAGAGGCACCTAACTCAAATTGATTTGAAATTCCATTTATATCTATGGAAGGTAGACACATAACGTGATGAGAAATCCCATTAAAGGGATCTATCTCCATTTTTAGGCAGTAATCCCTTTGAAAACCTGCCTATAGTGACCAGAGACATTCTTTCCATTCACTAACTACAGATAATCTTCTATTGTTTATTAAATCAGTTTGTTTGAAATGCAGCACGTTTTGATAAATGTATTTTTCTCCTTACATATCCAGCACATTTAAAGGTAGTTTTATTAAATAATAAAAGGTATCTTAAAATGCTGGTTTTGTATCTTTTTAATCAAATTCCAATTTCTATCCAAATGCAGTTTGACACAAATCCTAAGTAAAAACTCATCATCTAGCAAATAATAAATGCAACATTCACCATTTTCTAACATAAGAAAAAATGTTAAAAATTAAGAATCTTGAATAAATGTAAGTTATGTAATTGCTTAAATAAATGCATATAGGCATAGTGTATCCTCCTAGTTAGCAGAAAGTAGTTCCAAATTTAGTATAAAGACTATATTTGGTTGCAAACCAACATGTTTTAATGGTTACCAACCATTGAAAATGAACCTTTCTTTACGAAAATAACTAAAGTACAAATGGAACACAAGATTAAAATCAGTTATTTAAATCCAGGGTTCCTGCTTGCTCATTTAAATCAGGATTAAAAGCAGTAATTTAAATAATGTTTTACATCAATCCACCTTAGTTATTTTCATGACTGTCAAATAAAGTGGTAGCCAAAAATTCCAAACTCTTATTTCAGAAAAAGATTAGTGGCATAAAAACAGTTGAAAATTAATAAAGTTTAATTATGGTTAGCAGGGGAGAACATATAGGCCTTTAATCTGAATAAACTGCACTAATTCTACTCATAGCTGTTTTTTAATGAGCTGGTATCAGAAAAGTGCACTTTTGCATGGGGTGTCATTATATAATACACTCTGTTAACTAGTGAAGGAATTTAATTTTGTACTGTAACTTAAAATATTTGCCTTTTTAAAATAAAATGTTGCTATTGTTTTCAACAGAAATAACCTTATAATATGTTAATGTCTGATGTTATAATTACCTGTCCGGGAAGTGGTGGATTTTTAATAAAAGCTTAATAAGGTCATTGCATTACACTTTACATGTGTAGGTAATATAAAAAAAATTAGAAAAACCACCACTGAAAAACCCTGTACCACACAACATCAAACAGACTACCTTGGCAGTGGAGGTTTCCAAATATATTTTCCAGGATTGCATAATATATCACTCCATTTGGCAGGTGGTTCAAAGAGCTAGTAGGGTAGAGGTTTGTTCTAAAATAATTTGGACAATGAATATTTATCATCATTACCTACACTCTTCCAATTTTAAAATAGGATTAAATGTACTAAGATTACAATGTAAGCAATATCTTTCATTACAGCTAAATTGATGTGTAAGTTATAGAACTTGCTGTACCTTTTTTCACCTTATTTATCCCATCACTTAGCAATCCCTTTTCAAAGCTGCCAATAGAAATAAATGGGAAAATTGCCTGTAATCTGGTTGAAGTATGAAAACCTCTCCAATTGCACTGTCAAAGCCATCCAAAAGATCTTCCATTTAAAGGGTCCAGTAAGGTTTGTATAAATATGATACCTCTCTCAAGGCTGATTGCAATCATTTCTGGGAAACACGGAGTTTCCAGAAGTTTCAGAGTTGGTAGATCAATGTACTATTCCTGAACAATAAAAGACGAGTTCTTGACTCCTAGCCACACAAATGCTATAATTAACATCTGCTTCTTAGTGCTTCTAGAGATAGAACTGACATGAAATGTAAAAAAGTAACTAAAATCATGATAGTGTTATGATTCATTACTATCACTTGTTGCTATCACCATAATGTTACAGCATGTGCACCAGCAATTCAGCTGATATCAGCATTGAGTGATCATGAAGCGCTCCCTGCTCCCTCAGGAACATACATACCCTATTTTGAAGTTAGCCATATAGTGGTAATAGGGAAGATACCATATTTTGGTGATTTATCCCCTCCTAGTAAGTGACAATTAATTATGTAAATTAAGCTTGTGCCAACTCTCACTTGTTTCCTAGCTTAGTCCCTGATCTTGCAAAGCAATCCTCTCAGACAGAACCTTATGCCTGGCTGCCACCCCACTGATCTCTGTGAGAATCTGTGCAGTTATAAAAGTCTACCACCACTGACTTCTTAGTAGAAACAGTGCATTGATTATAAAAATAACAGAAGATGTGTTAACTGTAAGTCACATGAGATAACTACATGACAACTTTGGAAGAAATCCAATCAACAAGGCTAATGATAACTGATAATTTAACTAATAACCTGAGTATTCTTCTTTCTCTTCTTAATCCAATGACTGATGCTATGATTTGGCATTTTAGATGGCCTGATAATTACACAGAACCTAAAATATCTACTAAAAGAAAAGTTGCATCCCATTAAAACACATTTTAATAACTATAGAAAAAAAGTCATGTTTGTTAATTTAAGCTGCTTTATTCCTAAATAAAAATAGTGAGATTATATACAATTCAGGATAACAATTGATGTTTAAAGACAGAATATGACCACACAGCAAGTTATCAGATGACACGTTTTACAAAACTACATGTCTCGCTGTACTGCAGAGAAATTTAGTGGGATAGAAAATGAACCTTGGCACTGGATCAAAGTTAATCTTATGAAGTTTAAATTATTATGAAGATGAAAAATTCATAACTGCTCAAACCATTTTCTTTATTTTGGATAACTCAAAAGAGGATGTAAATTAAAGAGTTACATACATAGTTATTTAGTAATCTGCAAAAGTACACATTTTTGGTTATTATTGTTCTTTACATTTCTAAGTATTCTTAAGCCAATGTATTATTACTCATTGAAGGCACTAGATTGACTTTACTAGAAAATTATGATTTCTATTTACCCCCAGAATGTGCACAGCATTCAGACTAGCAGTGCAAGCTTCCCCACATCATTTCACATATGTGCTTTATCCTCAACTTAAATAGGGCAACCTTAAATAGATATATGGTTGTGAAAATAGTACAGATACCATGTACATTAATTCTTGGGAATGTATAGTTTAAGGTGGAGAAAATAGTTCAGGTTCTGTGTCCATTAATTCTGGGGTGTATATAGTTTGACTGCCAAAAAGAGTGCCAACCACAGTAATGAGTTCTGTAATGTGGGCACCTGTCTTCTAGGAACTAGATTAAGGCCAGTGATTCATCAAGGAAATGGTTCACATATCCCACAGAACAGTCTCAGGACTTGTCTACATGGTCAGGTAATACGCACTATAGGGCTGTGATTTCTAAAGTGCACTAACATGTTATGCCAGCAGCAGGATATACATGGACCAATTAATGCACAACATATTAGTGCACTTAGAGATCACCCACAGTGTACATTACCCCAGCATGTACATAAGCCCTCAGAGAGTAGGGGGGAGGGATAGCTCAATGGTTTGAGCATTGGCTTGCTAAACCCAGGGTTGCGAGTTCAATCCTTGAGGGGGCCATTTAGGGATCGGGGCAAAAACTGGGGATTGGTCCTGCTTTGAGCAGGGGGTTGGACTAGATGAGGTCCCTTCCAACAATGATATTCTATGATTCTAATATCAAATGGTAACTATCTACTAATAGGTACTTATATGGCTTTCATCACTGCAATATTAGCATCTGTCATGATGGCCCATGAACTGAAAGATTTGGTATCCTATATATATTAACTTAAGGCAGACAAAGAACTGTTACTTACCCTACAGTAAATGTAGTTCTTCAAGATGTATTGTTCACATAGATTCCACTTGTGGTATGCACACACCCAGTGCACACAAAATCTGATTATTTTAGACAGCAGTGTCCACTGGGGCCATGACTGGATGACTTTGTGACCCAGGACTCCCAACTGAGAGCATACTCAGGGCAGTGTGAGCCCAAATATCCATCATTCCTTCACCCATACAGAATACAGATGGTATAAGGTGCAGAGATGAAGGGAAGCAGGTCATGGAATCCATGTGCGCAACACATCTCAAAGAACTGCAGCAACTGTAGGTTAAGTAAGTGTTCTTTCTTCTTCGAGTGATTGTCCAGATTGCTAATCACCAGAGCAAAATCTAAAAGACCTCAGAGTCAGGAGGTGGATGCTAGGAGTCCTCTTTAAAGAATGATTACAGGACAGCTCTGTCAAGGTTGGCATCAGATCTTGAGATCTCACTAAGGAATAGTGCTGGGTGACAGTGTAGACTGATCCCCATGTAGCTCCGGCCGGAGGTTGTCGTGGTTGCAGGTGGCCTGAGTTGGCGTCGGGGGCTCCCTACCTGAGTTATGCGTGGTGTCCACTCGGTTGGGCGACCCTGGTTTCCCTGGATCCTTGGTTTACGGGTCTTCTGCTCCGACACCTCAGTAGTCAGGTAACCTTTCATTAAGGAGACGGCCTCAGCAAGGGTCACAAGGTGGTGCCGCTGCACCCATTCCTTCTCCCCACCAGGAAGAATCTGGGTAAACTGCTCCAGCGCAGCCGTCTCCGACACTTGGATCCTGGTCAGCTTCTCTGGTTCCAACCATTGCCAGCCTTAATCCTGGAGTTGCTGGGCTACTGCCTTAGGCCTGGCCCCAAGCGGGTACCATTCATGGCTGAATAATTTGAAGTGTGTCTCAGAACTGATGCCAGTCTGGTCCAGGATGGCCGCCTTCACTTTGCTGTATTCCAACGCCTCATAGGATGTCTAGATTTCGGTAGGCCATCTGGGCTGATCAAATACAGAGCTGAGAGGGTAGCCCAGTGTTCTGGAGGCCACTGGGCAGCGGTGGTGACTTGTTCAAATGTCACGAGGGTCCAGGTTCACCACTTATTCCCAAGCCCAGCTTAGGGTTGAGTCCTCCCTTTGTTCCTTCAGGAAGTTCCCATCGATGTCCAGCCACCCCATCCGTCCTCCTCTGGGGTCCCTTTCATGGGGTGGCTTCAAACTGGCATCTCGGGCCGGCCAGAGGGATTTTGGTGGCCCAGGAGCACCCTTTTGGTGGCTCCATTCTCCTTATGTCTGTAGGGCGCTTGCTCCATTCTTGCAAGACCAGATGAAACAATTGCCAGTCATGTCCCAAGATCACGGGGTAGGTCAGCTTCAGGGCTAGTCTGACTCAACATAGTTCTTCATGCCAGGTGGCCTCCCCGGTACTCTGGTGATTAGGTACAGCTGCACATCCCCATGGGTGCATTGTAGGTGACTATTTGTTTCTGCTGGGTCTGGGAATTCTACCAGGCTCCCTTGGACAAGTGTTTGGCTACATCCCCAGTTGACCAGGGCCATTACTGGGGTTCCATTCACCTGCATGGGGATTAGGAGTATATCGGGGACCCTCTTCTGGGCCCAGAGACCTGCCACCCACACCTGGCCAACTTCAGTTATGCAGCTGTTTAAACAATGGTTGCAAGAATATATTTTTATACTGAGAAAAGTGATTTTACCCCCTTTCTTCTATTCAATAATAACTGAAATGTCTCTCAAATCTTCCCAAAACATAAGTTTCTTTAAACATTTAAAAACCTTAGGCTGGCAGTTCCCCTGGCCAGGGCTGGCACCAGGTGTTTTGCCACCCAAGGTGGAAAACATTTTCGGCACCCCCAACCAAATAAACCAAAACAAACAGCCACACAATGTCGCCCTCCCATCCCCCTGCACTTAATTTGGTATCCCTGGAAGTTGGCACCTAACCAATCAGCCTGATCACCCACCTCTAAATCCTGGCTCATATCACAAGGATATGACATTTCTGTTTTCTTGGGACCAGCAAATAGGCATGTCGGGCACAGGATAGCACTCTCCTCTCTTCTTACATTATACAACACCAGTGATTTTATAGGTTATAGATTATATATTTTTGACATTATAAAATATAAACTCTCATTTATTGACCTCCTTTGTAAAGCACTTTGAGACTGATTGATGAAAAGTGCTGTATAAGAGTTAGATATTATTAAAACTGAGATACCAAGAATTTCTCATGTCTAGTTTTCAGTACATGGTGTTTCTAAAAATAGCTCCTGAGAGTAGTTTATAATTTGAAACATATACAATAGGGATATCCTTTTAACTATTTCTAAGAATACCTTTTTACATATCTATAGGGTAAGAGATTCTGGTACATGGTGTAAAGAAAAGGAAAAAACCTAATATTTTATGTTTGCAGTGTTGTTGTAGCCATGTTAGTGCCAGGATATAACTTTTCTAGTCACAAAAAATCATGGTCTTAATAAAGACACTGGGTTTATGGCTGATTACAACAATCTGTAATCCACTAAGCCCCCTTTTTTGACTTCAGGGGTGTTAAAAGGCCATTTCACCTTGAATGGTCCCTTAAAATATGTTCTAACTACTTATGCTAAACAATCTGTTCCATCTTTCCCAAACCTGAAGAAGAGCTCTGTGTAGCTAGAAAGCTTCTCTCTTTCACCGATAAAAAGATAGATTTCAGAGTAGCAGCCATGTTAGTCTGTATTCGCAAAAAGAAAAGGAGTACTTGTGGCACCTTAGAGACTAACAAATTTATTTGAGCATAAGCTTTCGTGAGCTACAGCTCACTTCATCGGATGCATGTGTCACTACACAAACTAAAACTATTTCCCCATGTTTATTCCCCCCCGCCCCACTGTTCCTCACACGTTCTTGTCAACTGCTGGAAATGGCCCACCTTGATTATCACTACAAAAGGTTTTTTTTCTGTCTCTCTCTCTTTCTCTCCTGCTGGTAATAGCTCACCTTAACTGATCACTCTCCTTATAGTGTATATGGTAACACCCATTGTTTCATGTCCTTTGTGTATATAAAATCTTCCTACTGTATTTTCCACTGAGTGCATCCGATGAAGTGGATTTTAGCCCACAAAAACTTTATGCTCAAATAAATTTGTTAGTCTCTAAGGTGCCACAAGTACTCCTGTTCTTTTTGCCAATAAAAGATATTATCTCATCTACCTTGTCTTGCTACTGTTATTTTAGATCATTAAAAGAACTTAAAAGTGAAAAATTCTGATACTTTCAGTGAGATCACCAACACAACTAGGCAAATAATGGATTCTTCAGTTCTTTCACAATTTTGAAAAGTTAAAAAAAATGGGAGCATGTAGCAAGCTTCAGTTCTTTGAAGTCCGTATACATAGCAACAAAGCATTCAGTCTTTTTCTTTCCAGTGCTGGACTACAGCATCCCTGGTTCAAATGAATAAAGAAATGGAACTCTTCGTACATTTAAAGACACTATGTTGGATTAATAACTAATAGCAAACCAAGAGTTAAACTATCTGCTCCAAGGTAGTTTTTTTTTTACTTTTCAAAATTGTGAAAGAACTGAAGAATCAATTATTTGCCTTGGTCTGTTGGTGATCTCATGGAAACTTGCCCATTGAGAACAAGATCTAAACACGATGAGACACAACTCCAAAGTAACAGAGAATTCCCTAGCATCCTATAGGCTAAAATTAACACCAGAAAGATAAGATACAAATGCAGGTGAATAAAATTATAAAGGTTAATAATCACCAAATTTACCACTGATGTCACATTCCCATTGGGCAGGCTGTCGTAATCCCATGACCCAACAATGACCAGTTTATAGGGCACCAACAGAAAGGAAGAAAAATAAAGAGGATGGTAAAAGGAGAGAGAATATAACATAGTGGAAAGAGCAGTGTCACACAAATCATGCTTGTTGTTGCATGGACTACCAACTAACTATATACATAATTCTTTGCAGTGGGCCAGACTCTTCCACCTTTATTCACTCTGAAAGGCACTAATTTAAGCAGAGTACAGGATTTGACCAAAATATGTTTAGTGTCTCCTTAGATTCATAGATTCATAGATACCAAGGTCAGAAGGGACCATTCTGATCATCCAGTCTGACCTCCTGCACAACGCAGGCCACAGAATTTCACCCACCCACTCCTACGAAAAACCTCACGTATGTCTGAGCTATTGAAGTCCTCAAATCGTGGTTTAAAGACTTCAAGGAGCAGAGAATTCTCCAGCAAGTGACTTTAGAAACAATTTCTATTAATAAATGTAACTATAAACTCTGTAAAAAGCTTGCAGAGCTAACTGCTAAAAATGTGTTTGTTCCTATATTTCTATTGCACTCATAACCTTCTTTAACGTATTTACTTCACACACATGAGAATGTGCTATATATGCTTTTCTAAAGCTCAGAATGTCAGTTCAGAAAAGTATGTATGTGCTCCCTGTTTATCATTTTAATTTGAGTATATGTTACATGTAAACAAATGTGAGTGTTTTCCATACTAACATTTACTATCTCAGAATACTAACATTACATCTCAAAGTTAAGCAAAGAAAAAAAAATTGTGTAAGTATCAGAGTCTGCCAGCTTAGTTTCTTATCAAAATTCTTTTGTTTAAACATGTTTTGACATGAGTTTAAACAGAAGCACATTATCTTATCTACTGTAAAACAGATCTTTAACAATTATCATTGAATAAACATTAGTACCAATTAACAGACTGCACAACCATCTTCATTTTAAAATAATGATGCACAATTATGAAACTGACAACAGTTAAGTAAAGGAATTTTTGTTTTTTAATAAAAAATGATATCTTTATCATTCAGTTCCTTTAAAGACAGAATAACCTTCCAAGCTGTATTACATATTATAGCGTAATGGTGAAACTAAGCAGCCACAATTCCAGTCATGAGCTGGGAGGTAGTTTTCTACTTAAGACAACTCAATATCCACTGCTCCTGCCTACTCGCACCTGCTCTCTGACTAGAAAATATCCAGACATTTCCTGTTAAGGGTCACCTCTTTGGTCTGAACTAACTCTGACCACAACTCATAAAGCAAGGCCAAACGCTCATCTGTAAGCAGTGCTAATCACATTGGAAACTATTTAGAACACATGTAATACAGTTCACAATTAATTCAGAAGTGATCTATCTTCACTTAAACGGCCTTTAATCAAGAAGAGCAGTCAGTACAATGTAACGATAGATGTAAATCAATTAAAAAGAAAACACCAGTCCTAATTTAAAAATGCTCAAGGCACATTGTATATATTTATTTATTTATATATTTGCCGTATATATTTATTTATTTCAAGACTCGCATACACATACGTACACACACATATTTAATTTCAGTATCTTATCTTGTAAAGCTATGTTAAAATATTTTATGAATTGGCTAAGTACCCTGGACCAAATCTTGCTCACCTTCAGTGGGGCTATTTTTATGAGTAAAGTGAATATAATATGACCCCAAACTGGAACTCAATCCTACCCCCCTTAAATTAAATCAGAGTTTGGCCATTGACCTCAAAGCATGAATGATCATTATCTATGTTAAGATAGGTCTCGCAACTAGCACAAACTTCAGACTGCTGAACTAAAGTTAAATGGATTAGCAGTTAATCACTAGAATTAATTTGCAATTAATATACAATCTTTTAAGTGAAAACATATGCTTTAAATGTGTTCTTATACACAAGCAATCTAATAAAATCTGGTCATAACGTTGCATTAAATTGTTCATGCTGATGTTGAAAAAGTGAAGAAAAATGAAAATGCAGTATATAGTTATGTGTGGTGAGAGGCAGAATTTATGCAAGAGATTGCAGTCACTTACCAAATTCATTTTTGGTGAAAATCCAAGGATTAAATTGGCCTAATATGTTTTTCTGGATTATTAAGAAGGAGAAGCAGAGCTATTCACTAGCAGATGAATTATTCTGCCAGTCACTGTAACTCATGAAAATAAAATTAGTACTTTGCTTCTAAGTATGGGGAAGAGAAAGAAAGAAAAAAAAAGGAAAATGTTAGGATTTTGATTTAGAGTATCAAAAAAAGTTATTTTAAACAAGTCTATGTTCTTTAAAAAAGAAGACAAAAATACGACATTTCGGACTGCTAGAAAGTCATTGCTTAGATATCTGGCCAAGTATTAACTGAATGTTCTAACAGATATCCCGAACTATTACATCCAAACACATTTCCTGGAAAAACTATCATTTGAATAGTTTTATGACCCTTTGTGAGACTCAGAGTCAGAAGGTAAATGCCTGATTAAAAAAAAGTGTAGCACACAAAAGAGTTTTTCATTGATTTTTTTTTCTTCTGTAGTAAGCTCAGTGTGTAACAGGAACAAGTTTTATTTCTAACCTAAACCAGGCTTTAATACCATTGCTATTCACAGAATAATTAGTTTCTACTGCTGTCTTATGAATTCATTCCTACTGAATTTAATCATTCAGTTGTCCCATTCTGACACAGCCTTAAACTGAGGACAATGTAGGAGCTGCGTCACCCCGATGGGTCACTGTTAGGCATTCTCAAGCTCCCCAGCACGTAAGAAGAGCATGCCTACTGCTACACCCCATCTCAAGGTGCATCTTATTTTTCTGGCTGTACCAGTCCTCCTCAGTGAGTCGGTGCAGTGGGAAAAGAAGAGGCCTTGCTTTCTCTCCAGCCCCATTGCAGTACAGAGCAATCTGAGGAAATGAGGAGAGAAGTCCTTGCTCCCATAAGTCTAAGGAATACATTTGTGCCTAGTCTTTAGCAGGGTGTACAAGAATGGGAAAAGCTACCTTACCTTCTACCCAACAACATACCTACAAAATGGTGAGGCAGTCTTGCTTTGAGTGATTAATTTTGGGCTGAATCCTGCAAAAAATTATTCATGTGAGTGGTTTTACTCAATGAGCAGTCCCATTGACTTTAGTGTTTTTGTTTACATGAGTTAAGATAAAGTGCTTTCAGGATTAGGTTCAAAGTTTCCATTTTAAATTGAGATGAAAGTATATATTTGTTTAGTCATATGGTGCATCTCCAGTGTTAAATGAAACCTTAAAATTTTCCTTCAATTAAAAAAACACAAAATTGTGGACTTTATTTTGTGATATGGGTCACTTTTCTGGATTTGGTATTAAATAAAACTTATTGTGGCCATCTGGAACGGATTAGGCAGTCTGTGGGTATACCTTCCCCCACCTCTCTATCCCTGTCACTGCGCGTACACAAATTTTATAAACTAAATCTGAAGACACCTGCTAACCAACTGAAAATCACAGCTCAGCTAACTGCATCACAAATGAAAAATAACTCCCTTTTTAGTGATTAGAAAACATTCCACTCACATAATGCTCTTGTTAATTAGCTGCAAATCACCTGCTGGTTGACATTTGCCATGTAGTAAGCAGTTTTTCAGAATCACATTCTAACTTCTTTATTGTTCCATGTTCCCTGAATTCCCAGAGTCTGTTTTATTCCTTTCAGCTACAAAAATCTATGTGTAAGAAATGTTAAGGGTCCAATTTACACCTGCAGAAGCCCGGAAGTTCAGAGGTAAGGGTGAAAACCTGGACTGTATCTCAGGGCTTTAGCTCACAAATGTGTATAAAAGAATAAACAGACAAATAAAATTGAATAAATTACAACAATGGAAATTAAGGCCAAAGTGCTGATTGAATTTCCCATCTTGATTCTTAATTTATCTGCTAAACTCTAAGTTCTACAATCTAATTACATATTTAGTCATAATTCACAACCATACTCGTTTCTTTGGGTTAAAACTGATTAAAACATAGCAACATTATAAAATGTGTAATTCTCTGGCTCAGTTCAGCAGTTGGTGTAAATACCTTGTCTGACTAGGTACAGCCTTTTAAATGTTTGGACAGATATAGCCACCAAACACACATGTTTGGTTCTTAATAAAGTAAATAACTGAGAAATCTAAAATTAAGCAATGTAAAAAGCCAAAAGCAATTGGTCCACAATATATATATATATAAAATTTCAGCCAAAACTGTTCAGCCATTTCTGAAAACAAGGCTATGGAAAAATACATTTTTCAATATTAAAAAAAAAATCTGGTGACCATTTGTTTGGCCACTTCCGGGAGCAGCATGGGGCTATGGCAGATAGGCAGGCAGCCTGCCTAAGCCTGCTGCATCACCAGCCAGAAGCTGCCTGCGGTAAGCGCCTCCCAGCCGGAGCCTACACTCACACCCCCTCCGGCACCCCAACCCCCGCCCCAGGTCAAAATCCCCTCCTGCAGCCAAACTCCCTCCCAGACCCCGCAGTCCTCACTTTCTCCTGCACCCCAACACTCTGCCCCAGCCTGAAGCCCCCTCCTGCACCCAAACTCTCTCTCAGAAAGAAACTAATATAACAGCTGTTCTAAGATAAGAAGTAGGCTATTTTGAATTAACTATATTCTACATGTTTTAAGACTCAAATGTAATCACAGAATGGCTTTATGTTAATTAAAAGGCAAGTTTAGTATAGTGTTAATAGCCTCAATGCCATAATTACGATCATTTTGTTTTAAATTAGGAAAAAGACTTGTATATAGGGACCCGACAAAACTAATAGCCCCGGGCCCACAGGAGAGTTATTCTGGCCCTGGTCCTTTCCCAAAACCTGGTAAATCCCAAGATATCTATGAGAGGCCAGCACCATCTTCACAGAGGCTCTGGGCTTCCACACCAGCTCTGGCTCCCAGCAGTGACACCTGCTTGGCTCCTCTGGAGCTGTGCTACCAGAGACTTCCACTGACTATAGATGCCCTGGGACTTCCACTAGGACTTCCACTAGGGTTCTGTAAAAAAGATAATACAGATTTATGCTGTATTATCTTTTCCAATGAATCTCCATGGGGCAAGGTTGTGTGGAAAAGACAAAGTGTATCCTTTCCAGGTCACCCAATCCTCCGTCAGCCTGCCCAGTCTCCACATCCTCCCCCCAGCATGGACCCCCGACCAATGGATGACTCTCTACAGGAGCCGGGGTGGAGGGAATGGAGCCAGTGAGGTGACTGACCCCTCCCTTCTGCATAAGAGGAAAAGATCTGTGTGTGGCCTGAATAATCCTTTCTAGGATCCACCAGACTTGTGGCCAGTCCCCTTAGCCATTTTCACAGGAGACCAAACCTAGCCCTCCCCATTACCCCAAGGGATGATGTCAAGGGATCTTTCCAAGGAGATCCTTGAAGAGATTTTCTCCTCCAGACATCCCTTGAACAGGTTTTAAACTAGGAGAGCAATCTGGTCCTGTGCATGAATTTTTTAAAAAGTCTAAAATGTAAAGCAAATACTTGATTCAAACTTCATAAATGTATCTGCAGTAGCTTTCCTTTTCATTAATGTACTTCCTTATTCCCTCAGATTATCCTAGTTAATAATGAAATTCACAAGAGGAAAAAACAACTTAAGTTTATTACAATAATTACTATAATAGATTTAAGTATTTCAATTACATGCATTTCCTGATCTCACATATATGGAAGAAGTGTAATGGTTTAAAGAGTTTACAGAAAAGAGAGCCAAGAAATGGATAATTAGGCTACTCATGCTGACTACTAAACGTAAAACACATTCTGATAAAGAATAGTAAATCCTTTCTGAAATTTAGGTGATCAATGGTTTGCTTTACTACAATGCAAACTTGAAAATGGATTTCATTTTATACTTGTGATAGATGCTTTCAACTTTCAGCTACATGTTACTTCATAAAAGAAGAAATAGAAGTAGTTCCAGATATTGATCTCATGCCAAATTGCTAGTCTCAGTCATTCAAAATGCCAACTAACTTTTCCTATAGGAAGAGACTATTTTTTATAGTTTGTAAAGCTCAAAATACAAATAAAACTAATAAAGTTATCCAAATGGTTTCCTATAATACTTAAAACTTTCTTATATGTCATAAGTGTCTAAAAACTAGTTGTGACTTGGACTACATACTCAAACAAGGGATTAAGGGGGAAAAAGAACTCCATACTATACTCCTGCAGGATCCTGGACCTGTGAGGGGCAAGAAAAGCGTTGAATTTTGGCTCTCCCCACATCCCTAGGCAATGCCCCAGTTAACACATATGAATGGGTGCACAGATGTTATAAATTTACTGCTATTTGTCAGGGGAGAATGTGAGTACATGTACTCAAACCCTTTGGCCAGGATATAATATTTTTCCTCTGCCCTTTTTGAGGTTGCGGGGCGAGAAGATGGGGTCTGCCACAAGTTTTAACATCACAGTTTTAAGTTTAAGTTTCAAGTTTCAAGTTTAACACAGTTTTAACATCCCATCATGGACTGGTAGCGCAACCTTAGAAGGGGCTGCTGCAGCCAAAATATCACAAAGGCTGTCCATGGGCTCCTTTAGCTCCTCCACCTCTAGCCCCAGATTCGTGATGATCAATTTGGTGAGCTCGGAAATCATCCAGAGACAGTGGGTGGGAGGGATCCATGACCACCCATGGGAATGATGAGGAAGATGACAACACTGCAGGAGAGGCTGGGTCCTCTTCCAACACCAGGGTCGCCTCCACTGGGGCCACTGCTGGGGTCTCAGTACTGGGGTTGGAGTCCGAGTCTGGGCCCTGTACCTGTCGGGGCTGCACTGAGGCTTGCCTCTCAGAATGAGGACCTGGCATTGGAGGCAATCCTCATGGGTTCCAATCCTGCCAATGAATCAGCCTCTGCCCCAGTGGGCAAGCACCTGTGGCAGGTACAACACCAAAGTCCAGTGCATAAGATGAGCAGTGTCTCCTCAGCAGGAGGATTCCTCTTCTGAGGATTCCTCCCTGAGAGACCCAGCAGAGCCATTGTCGCTTCCACCCTGGCTGTGATGCGGAACCAGGGAGAGATGCCGGGGAGTCAGGGACCAGTGAGGTGGCTCCAGTGAACGGTGTCACAAAGCTGGCAACCAGAGCCGCAAAGCTGGAGAGCAGGCCATGAAGCTGGGATTGATGCTGCGTTGGTGACCATTACAGCAGGCCTATGGGCGGTTTCTCTCTGGAAGGAGCTGCCTTCAATGACTCCAAGGTCAGTGGGTAGTCTCGGGGAGTGGCAGAACTAGGGGAGCCATCAGGTCCATTGCCGCCAGAAAAGCCTCAATGTCAAAGGGGCTCTCAAGCGTCGGGTGCCCTGACAGCTCCCGGAGAAGGTGGTGGGTCCCAGACTCGACTTGGCACCCTGGGTGGAGACTTTGGGGAGGACAAGTGGCCTGGCACAGGTCTCACCTCATCAGTCACTCCCCTCTTATCCTTTTTCGGCACAGTGGAGTGCCCTCTTTCAGCACACTGTTTCTTGTGCCGCTTCCTTGGCACCGGATATGGTGATCGGTGCCAAGAAGGTCCCAGTATTGGGGGAGCCCTCTGTATCAAGGCTGAAGTGCTGGGAGCAAAATTGGAGTGGGATGGCTCCGAGGCAGGTCTAAGTGCGCTTCAATTAATAGGGCCTTCAGAGAAATGTCCCTGACCTTTTGTGTGTGTGGCCTGAAGCTCCTGAAGATCTTGCACTTGTCTTTAATGTGAGCTTCCCCGAGGCACTGTAAGCAGCTCAAATGCGAGTCGTTCTCTGGCATGGGCTTATGGCAGGTGGCACACGGTCTGAAACCCAGGGACTGGGGCACATCCCATCCCTCGGACAACATCCCGTGATAGGGACTGCTATTCAGTTTAACTAATTAACTAACAACTAAACTCCTACACAAGAACAACTGAGTCCAAAAAATCACTGGGAGAACTTGCAAGCACAAGAGAGAAAGCTGTTTCAGCAACCATCACAGGCAGTAAGAAGGAACTGAGAGGGCACAGGGCTGGCAGAGCCCCTTATACTGGTGCATGAGCATGGAGCTCCAGGGGACACTAAGGCCAGCGCTATAGAAAGCCCTATATTTCTCCTGGGGGAAAAATCTCCAGCAACTGTGCAAATGGGCACACCCACACCTAACAAGGAATTGACATGAGCAAGCACTCTAAGACACTCTAAAACAGCTGTCAAGTGACTCGCTAAAGTGGGTCTGTCATTCAGTGGGTGAAGTGATTCTTTTACATATACAATAAAACATGAACATATTTCTATGCATTTTCACTACTTGAAAGGATGTGAAAAATCCAGAGAAACAAATGTATAGCAATGCTATTGCCTTTCCTGTGGATACTGGCAGTACTGGGGATGCATGTTGCAGAGCATATTTGTTGGTGACAAAAGGAGAAACACAGCATATTGCCTAGAAATATACTTCCTAAATAATGAGGACAGTAGTAGCTGGCAACAGTACAGAAGTGTCTAGTTAAGAAAAGTGCTCAGGGCCTCTTCAATGTCTCCAGCCCAAAAAAGTACGTGCAACCACTTGAAAATCCACAAAATATACCAAATATGGCATTTTCTAGTTTTTCTGCAGTTTGTCTAAACTATAGATTATAAAAATACTTGGATTACTCAGTATAAAACATTATGGGCCTGATTCTTTACTCATATATGTAGTGTTTACTCTCACACAAGGGGTCCACTTAACTCAGTAGGATTATTATAGTATAATTATATAGAGAGTTGAAGGATTAAGCTATATATATATACATATATAAATAATCATTATGTATAGGGATTCCAATCACTTTAATATTACAAACTTTCCAAATTTCTAGGCATGATAAGGTACTAATTACAGGGGCCACATCTATGTCAATGTCATTGAAGCACGTTATTGAAGAAGTAACAGTACAGTTTGCTAATGGGAAAAGAGAAACTGCCTCTAACTCAATAATAAGAACAAACTCTTCTTAAATCCTTTATGGCTGTAGTAAGTTATTCTCTTATTTAAAGCACTTTGTTTTTTGCAAACCACATTAGATTTGTATTTAATTCTAAAAGATAAAATAAAGTCCTGAGATGGAATACTATCAGTGGAATGTGAAATTTCATGCTCTTACTCTTTTAAAGAAACACTATCCCTTTTAGTGAATGAAGTTCCAAATGTTTTTCTGTTTAAAACATTTACATTCTAGGGGCCAAATTCTGCACTTTGGAGATACACATGCGCATCTCAATTTTCCCCTAGAACTCTCTTCTCCATAGGTTGTTGGACATGTGTTTTACTTGGTCTGCTGCCATACCAGGGAATAAAATTAATGGCTGTGGATCTTCCCTCCCAGCAGGAGGAGATTCATTCCCTGCACATTTTATTCAATCAGTCACATATGTTATTTGAAAAAACAGCTGTTTAGTACCTGGGTATAACAAACTTATGGTCTCAGGCTACGAGTCTACACCTTATAGAAATGAATGGGCATGATTAAAGATCCTTTTGTTTTGGGGGGAGAGAGAGAGAAAGAGACAGAGTATAACTTTTATTTTGTTTATTCCCCTCACACTGTGAGCAATGATGCAAGCAGACATGCAAGGGAGCAAGAGGACACTTCATGGCCCCATACTTTTCTGCACAGGTGACTAGGTCAAGCAACACTCTTGCACGTAATTTATGCTGCTATGGAATTAATCATGGAGCAGTGTGGGGGGCACACAATGGGGGGCTAAAAAGTTGCCAGGAGGGTAAAGGTATGGATAGTTTCAAAATATCTCTCTTTTTTTTTTTCTTTTTTGGCTTTCAGGCTCATCAGAGGAAGAGATTTTTGAAACAGGGGAGGAAGTAGGACCAAAAGCCCAACTCAGGCTGAAAGTATTAACTTAATCTGCCATAGCAAAAATAATTTGTAGTATAGCATATTGGGTATTTTAGCCTCTAAAGTTTCATATTTGGAAGAGAAACTATGTAGAACATGTTTCAGAGTAGCAGCCGTGTTAGTCTGTATTCGCAAAAAGAAAAGGAGTACTTGTGGCACCTTAGAGACTAACAAATTTATTAGAGCATAAGCTTTCGTGAGCTACAGCTCACTTCATCGGATGCATGTTCTTAGAGCCTCAGATGTGAGGTAGCAGCTGGGTCACAGGCAGACAAGAGGCTACTAGGAAGAGGATGCTGTACATCTACAAAGATATGGAATCCAACTCATAGGAGGGAAAGAAACTGGATGGGTCTCTATGCTTTTTTGTTTTGCACAGAGATTCACAAAGCCTAGGCCCAGTTCCACAGAGTTGACCCTACCAAGCTGGAGATCATCTTGCTAAAGATGATACCATCTATGACACCAACAATGTTGTATTCAAATGTAATCACTGTAGTTTGTCCTCAAAGGCAAACACACTGCTCCTGTGCACATTCAGAGATAAAAGATGGAACTATACAAGTTTCCACACTATTTTTAATGTTGTTTTGACAATAAAAAGAAAATTGCTAAGACTCCATTGGGGTTTGCTAAAGTCAGAGTCACTTTATGGGAAGGAGGAGATAGATTACCCAAATAATATTACAGTATTAATCAACAGACTTTATATAGAAAACTGTCAACTCAGTATACTAACATTATTAATATTTCTTCTTAAAGAATTCACTGCAACAATTACAGGATCAAATATTAGATTTGGTATAGTCTCATACTAAAAATGACTAAGTGAACCATCCAATAAGGGACTGTGATAGAGAAAAACAGCCTTCATTTGTTTAACATTTTAGTTCAACCACAGACTTAGCCTGTGCACAAAACCAACACAAACAACATAACTTCAGAGTTTTCAAGTAAAGAGATAAAAGCAAGGAAATGCTGAATAATGGGCACAATTCCTTTATCAAATATTCCCATTGTGTTTAAGTGAAATATGTCATGTAGGTTCAGCCACTATTCTGAGACTCTGCAATAAGTGTACAGTATTAGCTATCTGCACTTAGCTACCATGACATTTATTTGAAAGAAAATAAACTGCTGAGCTATTTCAAAAAGAAAAAAAAATCTTCAAACAGGGCTTCACGCCTTGTATCCTCAGAGTCTCCACAACAGTGTTGAGCGGGTACAGATTTTGCTGCCAGAAAATACTCTTGCTGATCAGCATTCCTTTCTGGCTATAGCATAAACACTGGCATCACTGATAGAAGCATGCCATGTTCCCAACACTGCCTACAGTAAGCAGACCATACAAATTTCTTTTATCAATCTTTTTTTAATTGCTGTGAGAGAGGAAAAGGGAGGAGAGAATGCCTTACAGTCTCCTCCTTTTCTATACCAGTGTGGTGCCATGCTTCAGGTGGGGGTTGATATAACTGGGGACTTAAGACTGATGTTTCAGTGTTAGCGCTGTCTACTAAAATAAATCAGCATAAGTCAGGGATTTCAGGGTGAGCAAGGTCAAGTTCTTAATGTTATTTAGTGTAGATTTTGTGTGAGAATTTCATTTTTATAGTTTTATTAGATAGTTATAATCATTAAATGAAAAGAAGCACTCCCTCACGAAAGTATATAAAAACATTGGCTTTGAGACTATTTGTTTATACAACCGATAGAGACATACATATGTGTATATAAATGGGACTACTCACATGTATAAAATTAAGCCTGCATATTAAGCATGTCTTTGCAGAATCAGTGCCTTAAAATGAAACATTATTGGGCTCTAAATTTGTACTTTATTTAAGGATGTTTTCAAAGTGATTTTTACCCATTAGACCAAAGCAGTTCTTTCAAAGATATTGGAATGTATTGTATCAATCTAGCTACTACATGTGCTCATTAATTGAATGTATTAAAAGTATTTTATGAAATATTGATGAAAAACACATTTTGCACTCAAAATGGTTACAAACAAGAATCCAGTATCTCTAGCATATTCTTTCATTGCTGCACTACTATAATTCAAAAACAGATGAAAGCATTTTTTCAAAAATATCATAGCTTTTATGCTCAAATTCCAACCAGGAGTAAATTTTTGTCTTATAAATCTTGAGGGCATTATTCTACACTGATTCCGTACCTAAAACCTCCATTAAAGTTTGACGTGTGGAGTGCGTATACAGTATGCCCCTGAATAGAGTATTTATAATAGAAACATTAACAATCCTTAGCTAAATAGATCAATACTAGCATCACTGTTTTAATATTTACAAAAAAAGAAAACTATCCCTAAGAAACAGGTGCACATGAAATGCTATTTTAATAAAATCTATTTGTAGAGTACAATATTCGTTTACCTGTAACTACACAGAGAAAACAGAGTATTTAAAAGGATTGAAAGATTACAAAGTAAGCAATGTTGAACCTGCTCATAGAAATGGTAATATGTACAGCAAGACACCTTTATACATAAGTTGTCTTGGTATGAACACTAAAAATTTCACTGTCTTTTTTCTTAAATTAAGTTAGATAGCAACAATTGCACAGCCAGATTCTCAGCTGGTGTAAATCTGCATAGCTCCATTGACTTCAGTGAATTGACACTGATTTACACCAAGGATCTGGCAATAATGTTTTACACTGAAAACATTATACAGTAGTAACAAAACAATTTTTTTCTCCTGCTTTTTGATCTTTTTCCTAGAATTTTTAGAATTTTTATTCAACTATAAAAATTTTAAATGATCAAGCAAATTCATCATATCTACTCCAAGATCTTTTATGGGAGCAGTTATGAGAGGCACAGTTATTGAAGTTATTGAAATTGTAAGTACTGTAAGTTCTTAGCCATTTTCTTTCCAATTTTTTAAAATCTATGTTTTAATGGTCTGATATATTCTCAAAGAAAAGCACCATATTATCTTTTTACCCTCCCAAGATTACCTACCCCTTAAATTACTTTAAATATAGGTTTTATACATAAGTAAATACAAGAAAACCATAGAAAGAAGATAAAATAAATACAAGACCTGCAATAAACCATACCTAGTAATAAGAACCGCATTATCGTGGTGGGCAATCCCATTTTCTGGAATGGTGTTTCCATCGCTTTGGTGGGAGAGAATGGATTTCTGCCACTTACAGAAGCTATCGAGGGACTTGTCTGCATGGTGGTTTATCTCCAAGTTTGGCTGCAATACAACATGCATACCAGAAATGTTCCAAACAAATTACTAAGGTCAGTTGTTAAGCCTTTTGAAGACTAAAATGGGACTATAATTAGAAGCAGTGGTTTCTAGGAATAATCTTTTCTTGCCAATTTTTATCTCTAAAATCTGACCCAGAGTTCAGTTAGTGTATTACTGAACACGCATTCTTTCACTTCCAGCTTTAATAATGACTATGTCAATATAAAAATTTTAGATTATAAAAATATAGACATAGAAATAAAATTGTAATTGCAAGTCTCTACCACTGAAATCTCCAAAAGTAAGTTGAAGATATTGTTACATTAGGTAAATATTAAGATGATAAATGAGGCATATTCCTTGAAATTATTTCAATCTTCCTTAAAAACAGCAAAAGATTACAGATGAGGCTTTATACTCAAATATAGCCTTTCTAAACAATAATTAGGTGGATTCTATAATGGTACACAGTGAAGTATGCTGTAGTTTATTGGTCTGAAGTTTAATGTAATTGCAGCTCAGTCTTACCTGATCTTCAGTGAGAACAATTAAACGAGTCACTATAATATTCACAACGTTTCCTAGACTGGAATCACGATAAAGTTTGGCAACCTGACCTCCAGAAAAGAAGAAAAGACACAAAGTCAGACAAGAAACACCATTCATTTGACATATGCTTAAAAATTGGTCTGTTTTCTCTTATTAAATATAATTTAATAATTTGAACACTTCTTACAGGCATCTAAAGAACTATTTCTAAGTCAACCTTAATCTATTCAGTAAGATAAATCAATATTCCCTACACTTTTTTCACTGCAAACACTTTATAGAATAAACTTGTTTCATAACTGAATAACTCATGACAAGAGATGTTCAGAGTGCTAGTCTAAACAAAAGAACCAACCAAAAGTGTAATCACTATAACTGGTAATTAGAGGGTCAATTTATTTAAAATGAAACCCAAAGGCATTGAAACATAATTTAACAGGGATCATAATATCCTCCCTGACTGAGAAAAGACAATAGTATTGCACGTCTCATTTATCTTCTAATACTAACATTTTACCATAGATCACTTTTTGCAGGCTGATACATATTTTAAAGCATATTATTTCAAATTAGAAAACCATATTGCATAATTGCCCATTCTATAAAAAGTGTTAATTATGTTAATATATAGAGGGGTCAAACTTACAATATTCATTACACTCAAAATGTAATGCTCAATGTCTTTGCGACCATGGTATCCCACCATCATTTTGTCTGCTACTACCAGCGTCTCCACAAAGCGTTCAATGCTTACTGATCTCTTCTGTCGACGATGACTACTTAAAGTGTTATTAATTGGAAGTGAAGTTGGAAAAGCAGATGTATCATTCATCCACCAAGGTTTACTACTTCTTGTGAGGTCTTCTAGGAATCAAAATAATTAACCACTTCAGATGGGTCACTAGTTAAACATGTTCAAATACAGCTGTTTTATGTTGATATTATTATCTTAAAGCTTCTAAAATAACAAGAATTTCTTGAGGGCAAGAAGAAATTATATCTTTTCTTTAAATATATAGTATATTTTACGCTTCCATTAGCAAATATTTTTGCAGCTTGAAAAGGAGCTAGATTTAATACAAAGAAATATTTAAAAAAAATACAGCAAGTTCTCTTGCTTTCATACATTGTATCATACAGCTGCCTCTAACAATATCAGCTTGTTCTCTTAAAAGGCCTGATCCTGCAAAACTCTTATTTATATTCCCAAATACAAATTACATTATAAAAATGTGGAATTAAGGATTAATACATTTCAGTAGTTAAATGGTAAGAACACTAAAGGGATCTTGTAATTATCCCAAAAATAAGCACTACAAGCCTAGTAAATTCAGAGTTAAGGTTTAAAGTTTAAAGAAATCCAAACATATTAAGGCATGGTAATACACAGTTAAGGCATTCAAAAAACCTTAATTTTGCCCTGTAATGACATCATGCAATAACTGTACAATTGTGCTTAGTGCATAATAGTGTTTGTCCTGCCAGATTAAACAGATGTTTTAAAACATATTAAATATTCTCATTCAAGTGGGAGTTAAAAATGGTCTGACTACACATCTTAAAGGACCTATTTTTTAATTAATTTTAACAATAAAATAAACTAAGGGCTAGATCCACAAAGGGATTCAGGTGACTAATTGGCATGCTGGGTGCCTCAGTCCAAAATTTAGATCCTCAAAACACCAGCTCAGCTGCCACATAACCCTGCAGACACCCAAGTTTCCACTAGTAAAGTCCCCAAGGTACCTAAATTTCTGCTGACTGGCATACGCATAGCCACCTAAGTCCTAATGCCCATGCACCTAGTTCATGCCCAAACCCCAGTGGGACCTTCAAGCTAGGCACTGCCCGACCTAACTCACCTGTGGGGCCCAATCTGTAAGTATGATCAGAGCACAGCCACTGAATCAGACCTTGTACAAAACAGAGGAAGGAGGCGTCAGCAGTACCCCCACCAACTGTAGCCCTGTGGTTACAGCGCTCATCTAAGATACAAGAGAATCATGTTCAAATCCCTTTTCTGGCTGCAATGGCACAGGAATTTGTCTAGTCTCCTTCTCCCATCTGAATGCCCTACTTACTGGCCTATGTGGTACTCTGGAGTGGGTTTTTTTCAGTCTCTCCCACTGAAGCTGTTCCATTCTGTATAAATAATCAAATAGTCATTGAAACAGGGAGTTGCATTCGGATCTCCCAAATTCCAGGTGAGCACCCAAACTCCTGGGCTATTGAGTCATTTTCTCTCTCTTTCTCTCAATGAATATTTAAGTCATCCTCAACTATGGAACAGTGACTGGCACGTCACATCCATAATGAACAGTCCTTATTTTAAAAGTAGCCCTGTAGGCTTGGGCTCAATTTAGTAAAGTAAGCATATGCTTAACTTTAAGCGTGTGCTTGAGTCTATCCTTCAGCAATGCACTTAAGCAGGGGCTTAATTTAAGCACATGCTTATGTCCCATTTACGTCAATGAAATTTAAGTATATATTTAAACTTAAGCATGTGCTTAAGTTCTCTGCTGGATATGGATGGACTTAAGTATGTGGTTATATCTGAGCTTAAGAGCTTTGCTGAATTGGGGTCTTAAAAGGACAGCTCATTGGGTCTATTTTTGCATGTATCTACTGAAATTAGTTAATTTGTGATGGTGCCGATAGTGTCAATGGGAGTCCGTAGTTGCTTCAACTATACATCCCATTTTCAATGGTTAATGACTCAGCTATGAAGAAAATGTGTACGAGGTCAAAACAAGGCCTCATTGTTGCAGTAAATTTCTCATTTATTAAATGTTTACAGTTCATAGAATATATACCTTTATCAGAGCCATTTCTTTAAAAGACCCATATCAAATTGTAGAATCATTGAAAAATGAAAATAAACTGGATTACTCCAAATAATTGGGTTTATTGATATCATTGTGACAAGCCTTGGGCAAGGTTATAGTCATTTGTTAAAAATCAGCATCGGGTATTAAAGACTGCTGAAGTTCCTATAACCAAAAAAAGGCATTTTCCTATATTTCAATCACTATTTAAGGAAATTAAAGTTTGTTTTAATTGAACAAACATTTTACTCTTACTAAAGCAGTGATTTAGGAATGTCTGGAATCTTGTCTGATAAATTTTGTAATAAGATGGGGGGGAAAAACCTTTGTTTGGCCATATTGAAGTTGCATAAGTTCAGCAGTTTGAGGATTTTTGGTGCTCCTATAATACAAAAATTATTTTATAAACATGAAATGTAGACTAGGAATTTTTTTCTCTTTCATAAAAAAAGATAAAAGTAATTTGAAAATCATCTAGTGTGCACTTGTAGAAACCTTTTAAAGAGTAAATGACAAACAACAACATTTTGCACTCAAAGGTATAGCTTTCATACCAAGGTTCCAAAGTACTTATATATATATATATTGTAACAGAGCTTCCTCTCTCCTTCGGTGGGTCCCGTGCTTCCATTTAACAATGGGCTGAAGTATTCTTTTCCCTCAGGATTTTCCCCACACCCTTGGGTTTACTGTCCACACCCTGCCGGAGCAGGATTCCTCCCAGCCTCCATGAAGGGCAGGGTTGCCAACTGTCTAATGGCACTGTGATGTTGCACTCCACATGTTTTATGAAACTATGCTTCTGAATGGGAATATAATGTAACTGGAATATGCTTTATGCAAAAGGTCTCTTGTATGGTATCATAACAAAGGTTATAACCTACTGAATATATTCCTCCAATTTGTATGTATGTATCATTCTTATATCTGAAGCTAGAAATATGAAGTATAACACTGAGGTCCTAATGTAATTATGCAAAGTGTGGGCCATTAATGGTGGCTTAGAATCTTGATGGCTTCCATTGACTAGGACAATTGGTTGTAAATGGGTTTATTTACCTGAAAGCCTTCCTGTGTATGTGTGGGCCAGCCCATGGGTAATGAAGAATGAGGTTTCACAGGACATGTGACTATGTCACATGATATTGGAATCCATCTTAACATTTGGTACTTTTCCATTTAGAAGGGAGGGTGGGGACCCAGAGAGACAAAAGATTCCTGCCTTGTGCCAAAGCTGTAAAAGGGGACTCTATAAAAGGGGGAACAGAACAAAGGGAGCTGCCAGTCATGAGAACACTCCTGCTTTCCACCTAAGATGTCTGCTTGAACTAACAAAGACTGTACCAGAGGAAAGGATTGGGCCCAGACTAGGAAGGAATCTAGTCTGTGAAAGAAGCCTATTGGAACATCTCTGAGGGTGAGATTTTACCTGTAATCAGTTTCTTAATGTATTAGGCTTAGACTTGCGTGTTTTCTTTTATTTTGCTTGGTGACTTACATTGTTCTGTCTGTTATTACTTGAAACCACTTAAATCCTACTTTTATACTTAATAAAATCACTTTTGTTTATTAATGAACCCAGAGTAAGTGATTAATACCTGAGGGAGCAAACAGCTGTGCATATCTCTCTATCAGTGTTATAGAGGGCGGACAATTTATGGGTTTACCCTGTATAAGCTTTATACAGAGTAAAATGGATTTATTTGGGATTTGGATCCCATTGGGAGCTGGATGTCTGGGTGCTAGAGACAGGTAACCTGCAGAGCTGTTTTCACTTAAAGCCTGCAGCTTTGGGGGCATGGCCCAGACTCTGTGTTGCAGCAGGCTAGCTTGTCTGGCTCAACAAGGCAGGGTTCTGGAAGTCCCAAGCTGGCAAGGAAAACAGGCTCAGAGGTAACTTCAGCATGTCAGGTGACGGTCCCAAGGGGGTCTCTGTGACTGAACCCATCACAGGCACACACCCAAACACCCTTGCACCACCCCTTTCTCCAAGGCCCCGCCACTGTTGACCCAGCCCCCATCTCTCCATCGCTCACTCTCCCCCAGCCTCATTCACTTTCACGGGGCTGGAGCAGGGGGCTGAGGTTGGGACAGGGTGCGGGCTCTGGGCTGGGGCTGAGGGGTTTGGAGCATAGGAGGTGGCTGAGCCTGGGGCAGGAGGCTGAGGTGCAGGAGGGGGTGTGGAGGTGTTGCGGGATCTGGGAGAGAGTTTGAGCACAAGAGGGGACTCTAGGCTGAGCCTGGAGCAGGGGGTTGAGGTACAGGAGGTTTTGCAGGCTCTGGGAGGGAGTTTTGGTGTGGGAGGAGGCTTTGGGCTGAGCCTAGGGTAGGAGGTTTGAATGCAGGAGGGGGTGCAGCCTCTGGGAGGGAGTTTGGGTGTGGGGTGCAGGCTCTGGGCTGGGGTTTGAGGGCGCAGAAAGGGGTGAGGGCGGCAGTGCTTACCTCAGGTGGCTCCTGAAAGCGACGGGCATATCCCCTCTAGCAGTAGCTCCTAGGCAGGAGGGCCAGGGATCTCCATGCGTTGCCCCTGCCCACAGACACCACCCCCGCAGCTCCCATTGGCTGCAGTTCCTGGCCAATGAGAGCTGTGGAGCCAGCATTCAGGGCATGGGCAGTGTGCAGAGCCCCCGTGGCTGCCCCTATGCCTAGGAGCCGGAGAGACATGGTGGCCGCTTCCCCAGAGCCATGCAGAAAGCCTGCCTGTCCCGCAACAACCGGACTTTTAATGGTCCACTCAGCACTGCTGATCAGAGCCACCAGGTACCTTTTCGACCAGGTGTTCCAGTCGAAAATCAGACACCTGACAACCCTACTTGACACTTGTACTTCCCTCACAACAACTGACTCATTACAAACAAGAGAACTGCATCATGCCAATTAGCTGGAGAAGAAGATCGATGATTGGCTAAGTAAATCTTGATGACACAAAAGCACTAATGAAAAGTGATATGAGTTATTGACCTGGCCCTGTCTATTAATCTATAATAATTAATTCCAACCTGATGTAATTTATGCATAAAACTAATGACTTTTGACTCTATGTAAAGTTCGAAGAATCTGTATTATTCTGTTATTAATATCATTTGGGACATAAAAAGGTCTGACAAGTACTAAATTTCTAAAAGAACAAATTTAAAATTAATTTTAACTCACACACATTAACAAATTTTATTGTAAAGTCTTAGCATTTCAGTGCACAAAGAGTACATGCTGTCAGTTTGGGAAGAATACTCTGCATTCTTCAAACACAATGTAGATGTTGAATAGCTGATTAAGTGCAAAACTTGACTAAACCTAATTGGTGGATTCATGATCTCCACAGTATCTCCATAATAAAGGACCAGATCTTGTTCAGATTGAAATTGATGCGAGTTTTACTGTTGATTTCAGTGACAGCAGGAGCAAGCCCAAAAATCACAACAGTTCCATGTTACTGAATGATATATTAGATTAATTCTTATAGAATGATGCAGCAGAGTATAAGCATTCATTACCAAGTGTTGCTATTAAATTGAATAACGCATGAGAAAGCATAAAGATTGTTTAAAAAAAAATAATGTTCCATAGATACCACTTTTTCCCTAACTTTGACAAATACTTTAATAATGCTTATATCATTTTAAATGTGCAAGATAAGGACATATTAATGTGGGTTCCCCTTTCCCCTTCATTTTAGGCTAGACTATGCATATACAATCTGTTCTGGGTATGGGGAAGCACATAGTTATGCCATCCCATGATTATGTACTTGTCAATTTTCAAGTTTCAAACTTCAATTGTTTTTACAACAGTGGATTCAATTCAAAAGTTTTGTTTTTGCAATGAGAAAAGTGTACTCTTTCATTCTCTATAACTCTAAAATTGCTGAAGGAATTTTGCTAAATTCTCAGAAAAACCATAATAATTCACCTTCAAGCAAAAATCTAATATAGAACATTTCAGCTAAAGAGGTGTATATATTTAAAAATTATGAGTATGCAAAAATAGCGGGTTACAATGTAAATTGTTTTGCAACCTTAACAATACAGCATGCATGGCTAGGCATCTGCTAAAAAAACATTTCAAAAATCATTTCAACAAACTATGCAGCCAAGTGAAAACACCATGAAAGTAAATTAGCAATATGATCTTTGTTGCAAAGCTCATGATGGAAGACTTCAGCCTAATGTGCTGTCTATAGAGCTCTTCCATTAAGCTTGATTATAAACTGAGCCAAATTTTGCTTAGGCATAATGCAGTTTCACCTGTTTACCAATGCTTAACATGGGCCTGCATTTGGAAAATGTTAGTTATATACATGAAAGAGCAATAAAAATAGATAGAAAAATTGAGATAACTCTAAGGTCTTGATCCTGCTAGATGTTCAGCACTCCTGCAAAAAGGTGAGTGCCCTTAACTCCTGGTGAAGTCAATGGAGCTGAGAGTGCCCAGAATTTCAAAGGATGAAGCCCCTAATGTTTTAGCTATGTATTCAGAGGTATACAGGGTGGCCTGATCCAACTCTAAGTCAGTGGGTGCTTTGCTTCAACTGAGTAATGAGGAGTGAGGAATTTAATCAGTTTGGGGGGACAGGATGTTTAAGAGATGAAATAGTATTATTCTTAACTCTTTTTTCCTGAAAAATAAAATAAATCTCATTTATGCTGCTTAAATTTTTGATATCATGACCTTTATACTGAAACAACAGAATTATTCTGGATTTGCACTAGTGTAATTTAGAGCAGAAAAGTGGTCCTATTGTATATTAACTTTGTTCATGAAATATTATTCTCACAACCAAACTCAGTTAATGCTGTGAGTGTATACACACTTTAAAATGAAATGTTTATTGAACATTATAGTTAAAAAAACCAAAACTCTAAATACTTGTTAGAAACATGAATGAGACTTTTCTTTCTTAACTCTGCCCTAAATCCTTGTCTACACCATATCTGGGGCCAGAGACAGAAATCTTTATATTCTCCTCAAATATTATTTTTCAATACAAGTCAAAACCCCCTGATGACCCACCACCCATACTGGTATGTGATCCATCACTTACTCACTGAACAAAGACCAAACGGTTACTTACCTTACAATAATTGCTGTTCTTTGAGAGGTGTTGTGCAAATACACATTCTACTGTAAATGTGCGTGCGCTCAGTGCACTCGAGTCAGAGACTTTTGCCAACAGTACCACTAGGTGGTGCAGGTGCCACATGCTCTCAGGCGAGGTCATAAAAAATATGTGTCCGCTGCCCATCTCTCCATTCTTTTGCACCACAGCAAATAATGTCAGAAGTAGCGGGGAAGGTGCGAGGGCAGCAGAATGTGTATGTGCACAACACATTTTGACAAAATTACTGTCAGGGTAAGTAACCATTTTTTCTCCTGCAAGTGATTGTGCACATATACATTCCACTGTAGATTATTCATCAGCACTTCCCTTACAGGTGGAGGGACTTTGGATCATCTGAACAGAGACTGTAACATTGACTTGGCATCTTCACAAGAGGCTTGAGCGATGGCATGAGTTGGAAAAGTATGCACAGATGACTATGTCGCTGCCTTGCAAATATCAGTTATTGAAACATTTCTCAGGAAAGCTGAGGTGAAAAGCATAAGAATCCAAAGCATATTGGATCAGACCAATGGTTCATCTAACCTAGCATCGTTTCTTCTGACAGTGGCCAATGTCAGATGCTTCAGAGGGAATGAACAGAACAGGGCAATTATCTAGTGATCCACCGTCATCTAGTCCCAGCATCTGGAGGTCACAAGTTTAGGGATACCCTGAACATGGACTGAGCCATTATTTCTAAAGGAGGAAAGAATCCAGCAACATCAGAACAGATTTTATTAGTCAGAGTTCCAATGTGAAATTCATTGAGATGACACTGACTGATCTTTAATCCTTTCAGCATAGTTTATGAAAAGCCAGGAAGAAGATTTAGGATCTAGTGTGGTCCAAGTAAAATGCTAGAGCTCTACAAAGATGCAAGGTATGGAGTGCTTCTTCAGCCTTAAATGAATAGGGTTTTGGGAAAAACACCACACAATTAATTGTTTGATTTAGAGGAAAGACTGACACTACCTTAGCATGTCCAGAGCATGCTTGGAAGAGCAATATATCAAATGAAGCCAGTCCTGCAGAAAGAGAAGGTGATGTCTGGCATGTGGAGTTATGTATGTGCACAAGGCCATGTGGCTCAGGAGTTGAAAGCAGACATGCACTGTTGTTGCTGGGTTGGACCTGGGGCTGCTGGAAAGGGCAGCTATAAATTGATACTCCCACTTTCGGAGATAAGCTATGGCTGATGTGACGTGGAGGTCTGCGCCTATGAAAGTTATATGTTGAGTGGGTTGTAACTGTGACTTCTGCACATTTAGTTTCAGACCTAGATGGTAGAACACTTGAGCGTATGTCTACACTAAAAACTTAAGTGGATCTATATTAGGTTGACTTACAGCCACCACAATAATTACTGCAGTGGTGCATGCCCACACTACCCTACTGGGGTCAGTGGTGTGTGTTCTCATTTCCCTCTAGTGACTGTTCCTTTTAATTTCACTAGCTTCCTCATTTTTGTATAGTTCCCCTTTCTGAAGTTAAATGCTACTGTGGTGGGCTTCTTTGGTATTTCATCCCCCCCTCACCCCCACCCCCGCCCCCACACACAAAGATGTTAAATTTAATTATATTATGGTCACTATTTCCAAGCAGTTTAGCTATGTTCACCTCTTGGACCAGATCCTGTACTCCACTTAGGACTAAATCAAGAATTGCCTCTTCCATTGTGGATTCAAAAACTAGCTGCTCCAAGAGGCAGTCATTAATAGTGTCTAGAAACTGTATGTCTTCATCCCATCCTGAGGTGATGAGGTATCTAGTCAACATGGCAATAGTTGAAATCCCCCATTATTATTGAATTTTCTATTTTTATAGCCTCTCTAATATCCTTGACCATTTCACAGTCACCCACACCGTACTGACCAGGTGGTCAGTAGTATATTCCTACTGCTGTACTCTTATTATTCAAACATGGAATTTCTGTCCATAGAGATTTTGTTGTACAGCTTAAGAACATAAGAATGGCCATACTGGGTCAGACCAAAGGTCCATCCAGCCCAGTATCCTATCTATCAACAGTGGCCAATGCCACGTGCCCCAGAGGGAGTGAACCTAACAGATAATTATCAAGTGATCTCTCTCCTGCCATCCAGCTCCACCCTCTGACAGAGGCTAGGGACACCATTCCTTATCCATCCTGGCTATTAGCCATTAATGGACTTAACCTCCATGAATTTATCCAGTTCTCTTTTAAACCCTGCTATAGTCCTAGCCTTCACAACCTCCTCAGGCAAGGAGTTCCACAAGTTGACTGTGCACTGAGTGAAGAACTTCCTTTTATTTGTTTTAAACCTGCTACCCATTAATTTCATTTGGCAGCCCCTAGTTCTTATATTATGAGAACAAGTAAATAACTTTTCCTTATTCACTTTATCCACACCACTCATGATTTTATACTGCTATCATATCCCCCCTTTAGTCTCCTATTTTCCAAGCTGAAAAGTCCTAGCCTCTTTAATCTCTCCTCATATGGGACCCATTCCAAACCCCTAATCATTTTAATTGCCCTTTTCTGAACCTTTTCTAATGTCAGTATATCTTTTTTGAGATGAAGGGACCACATCTGTATGCAGTATTCAAGATGTGGGCATACCATGGATTTATATAAAGGCAATAAGATATTCTCTGTCTTATTCTCTAGCCCTTTTTTAACGATTCCTAACGTCCCATTTACTTTCTTGACTGCTGCTGCACACTGAGTGGGCATCTTCAGAGAACTATCCACAATGACTCCAAGATCTTTCTCCTGATTAGTTGTAGCTAAATTAGCTCACCATCATATTGTACATATAGAAAAAAATAGAATATCAGGGTTGGAAGGGACCTCAGGAGGTCACCTAGTCCAACCCTCTGCTTAAAGCAGGACCAATCCCCAATTTTTGCCCCAGATCCCTAAATGGCCCGCTCTAGGATTGACCTCACAATGCTGGGTTTAAGCAGGCCAATGCTCAAATCACTGAGCTATTCCTCAGTATAGGGGTTATTTTTTTCCAATGTACATTACTTTACATTTATCCGCATTAAATTTCATTTGCCATTTTGTTGCCCAATCACTTAGGTTTGTGAGATTTTTTTGAAGTTCTTCACAGTCTGCTTTGGGCTTAACTATCTTGAGCAATTTAATATCATCTGCAAACTTTGCCACCTCACCGTTTACCTCTTTCTCCAGATCATTTATGAGGATTGGTCCTAGGACTGACCCTTGGGGAACACCACTACTTACCCCTCTCCATTCTGAAAATTTACCATTTATTCCTACCCTTTGTTCTGTCTTTTAACCAGTTCTCAATCCATGAAAGGATCTTCCCTCTAATCCGATGACAACTTAATTTACGTAAGAGCCTTTGGTGAGGGACCTTGTCAAAGGCTTTCTGGAAATCTAAGTACACTATGTCCACTAGATCCCCCTTGTCCACGTTTGTTGACCCCCTCAAAGAGCTCTAATAGATTAATGAGACATGAGCTCCCTTTACAGAAACCATGTTGACTTTTGCGCAACAATTGATATTCTTCTACGTGTTTGACAATTTTATTCTTTACTATTGTTTCAACTAATTTGCCCGGTACTGATGTTAGACTTACCGGTCTGTAATTGCCAGAATCACCTCTAGAGCCCTTCTTAAATATTGGCATTACATTAGCTATCTTCCAGTCATTGGGTACAGTAGCTGATTTAAAGGACAGGTTACAAACCATAGTTAATAGTTCCGCACTTTCACATTTTAGTTCTTTCAGAACTCTTGGGTGAATGCCATCTGGTCCCGGTGACTTGTTACTGTTAAATTTCTCAATTAATTCCAAAATCTCTTCTAGTGACATTTCAATCTGTCACAATTCCTCATATTTGTCACCTACAAAAGACGGCTCAGGTTTGGGAATCTCCCTAACATCCTCAGCCATGAAGACTAAAGCAAAGAATTCATTTAGTTTCTCTGCGATGACTTTATCGTCTTTAAGTGTTCCTTTTGTATCTCGATCATCCAGAGGCCTCACTGATTGTTTAGCAGGCTTCCTGCTTCTGATGTACTTAAAAAACATTTTATTACCTTTTGAGTTTTTGGCTAGCTGTTCTTCAAACTCCTTTTTGGCTTTTCTTATTACATTTTTACATTTAATTTGGCAGTGTTTATGCTCCTTTCTATTTACCTCACTAGGATTTTACTTCCACTTTTTTTGATTCATTTAAGATTTTTACTATATTTGAATCTTTCTTTTCTTTCACATACAGTGCCACTCCCTGACCAGCTCAACCTAGTCTGTCATTCCTATACATTTTGTACCCTGGTATTCTAGTGTCCCATTGATTGTCATCATTCCACCAAGTTCCTGTGATGCCTGTTATATCAATATCCTCATTTAATACCAGGCACTCAAGTTCACCCATCTTAATATTTAGACTTCTAGCATTTGTGTACAAGCACGTATAAAATTGATCACCTTTTAGATGTCTGCCTGCATGTGATGTAATTGAATGGTACTCTTTCATTTTACTGTTTCTCTTCAGTTCCTACCTGTACTTCATCAACTTCTATCCTCTGCTGTTTGCTAGGATATAGAGAATCCCCATTAATAAATCATCCCCCATGGAATGTCTCTGTCCAAATTGTGTGCTCCTCCACCGCTGTCCGATGAAGTAGACACGTAAACTGCTTCGGGATAAAGAAAAGCTGTTACCATAGCTGTTCTTCATGGCCTACATATGGGAGAGTCACCAGGATCAGTAGAAGCTACTGGTTGAAGTGGTCAAAAAGCCAGAGAAGATGTCAATACCAGCTGTGCCGCATGCACCAGAAGAGCCAAATGAATCATAGTGCCAAATGTGTTGGTGCCAGAAGCATCGATGGAGCCAAGTGCATCATTGTTGCCAGATGCATCAACAGAGCTAGGTGCATTGTCGGTGTTGGGTATGCAAATGCCAGAACCAGCTGAATCTGAGGAGACCCAGGAAGGGAAAGACAAAGGAGATCCCTAGCAGCCAGGAAGTCTTGAGTAGAAGGCACCTTGGATAAATGTTTTGGTGCTGATGGATCCAGTGGAGCTTAAGTATGATGGGAAGGATCCAGCACAGGTGAAGACCAGACTCAATGGCCCCGATGGAGTCGGAGTTGATAGACTCATAGAACCATAGGGTTTGAAGGGACTGCAAGGGTTATGTAGTCTAACCCAGGGGTGGGCAAACCTTTTGGCCCGAGGGCCACACCTGATTATGAAAATTGTATGGCAGGCCATAAATGATCACAAAATTGGGGGTTGGGTGCAGGAGAAGATGAGGGCTCCAGCTGGGGGTGCGGGCTCTGAGGTAGGACTTTGGGTTTGGGGATGCAGGAGGGTGCTCTAGGCTGGCACCAAGGGGTTCGAGGGCAGGAGGGGTAAAGGTTCCAGGTGCAGAGAAGCAGCAGCATATCCCCCATCCAGCTTCTACGTGGAGGCACATCCAGGCAGCTCTGCGCAATGCCTCGTCTGCAGGCACCACCCCTGCAGATCCCATTGGCCACAGTTCCCAGCCAATGGGAGCTGCAAGGGTGGCGGCTGGGGCGGGGGGAGCATGCAGAGCACCCTGGCTGCCCCTATGCATAGGAGCTGGAGAAGGGACATGCCGCTGCTTCCAGGAGCCACACGGAGCAGGGCAAGTTCCCGACCCCGCTCCCCGGCTGGAGCACCAGAGCAGGGCAAGCCCTGGACCTCACTCCCCGGAGGGAGCTCAAGGGGTGGATTAAAACATCCAGATTAAAATGCCTGGGCCGTAGTTTGCCCACCCCTGATTTAACCCCTGCCAAAATGCAGGATTTGTTGTGTCTAAACCGTCCAAGACAGATAGCTATCCAGCCTTTTTTTTAAAAACCTCCAGTGAAGGAGCTTCAGCAACTTCCCTAAGCAATCCGTTCCATTGTCCTTCTGTTCTTACTCTCCGGCAAAAGAGAACAACTTTTCTCCATCTTTTTTATAGCAGCTTTTCAAGTATTTGAAGACTGCTATCATGTTCTACCTTAAACTCCTCTTTTCCAAACTAAACATAATCAGTTCCTTCAGCCTTTGCTCGGGTGGCTTCCATTTCATTCCTTTGATCATCTTTGTTGCTTGCCTCTGGATACTTTCCAGTTTCTCTACTTCCTTTCTATACATTGGTGACCAAAATTGGACACAGTACTCAAGATGAGGTCTCATCAGCACAGAGTAGAGTAGTACTATCACCTCTTGTAACTTGCATGCTCTGCCTCTATTCATGCAACCCAAAATTGCATTTGCTTTTTGATGATGCCCCGCTTGACAGAAGAATTGAGCGCTTCCATTTATGAGGCCTTGAACCAGTACCAGAGGTTTTACCGGATGATTTTCAGAGAGCAGTCTGAGACTTAGCCCTGGTCTACATTACAAGTTTAGGTTGAAGTTAGCAGCGTTACATCGATTTAACCCTGCACCCGTCCACATAACAAAGCCATTTTTGTTGGCTTAAAGGGTTCTTAAAATCATCTTCCTCCCTGGCGAGGGGATTAGCACTGAAATCAACATTGCCGGGTCGAATTTGGGGTAGCGTGGACGCAATTCGACAGTATTGGCCTCCAGAAGCTATCCCAGAGTGCTCCATTGTGACCGCTCTGGACAGCGCTTTCAACTCAGATGCACTAGCCAGGTACACAGGAAAAGCACCAGGAACTTTTGAATTTCATTTCCTGTTTGGCCAGCGTGGCGAGCTTATTAGCACAAGTGACTATGCAGTCCCAGAATCGCAAAAGAGCTCCAACATGCACTGAATGGGAGGTATTGGATCTGATCGCTGTACAGGGAGACGAATCCATGCTATCAGAACTCCGTTCCCAAAGATGAAATGCCAATATATTTGCCAAAATCTCCAAGGGCATGATGGACAGACGCTATAACAGGGACCCACAGCAGTGCCGCATGAAAATTAAGGAGCTCAGGCAAGCCTACCAAAAAACCAAAGAGGCAAACAGCCGCTCCAGGTCAGAGCCCCAGACATGCCGCTTCTATGATGAGCTGCATGCAATTCTAGGGGTGCCTCTACCACTACTCCACCCCTGTCCATGGACACCTGCAAGGGGGGAGTCTCACGCGACAGGGATGAGGATTTTGGGGACAAGGAAGATCAGGAGGAGGAGGATAGTGCACACCAGGCAAGTGGAGAAACCGTTCTTCCAGACAGCCAGGAACCGTTTATCACCCTGGAGCCAATACCCTCCCAACCCTCCGAAGGCGGGCTCCCGGACCATGAAGCCGGAGAAGGCACCTCTGGTGAGTGCACTTTTGTAAATATAATACATGGTTTAAAAGCAAGCGTGTTTAATGATTAATTTGCCCTGAATACTTGGGATGCATTCACGGCCAGTACAGCCCCTCCTTTTAAATGGCCAACCCAATGGGTGCTTGGTATGGGAAAGGAGGGCGCTGCTGCTTGAAACCATTCCCACATGTTATGAAGGTTGAAAGAAGCTGAAAGACTGTGGCTTACCATGGCTTCCTGCAAGCCAAATTCTGTTGCCTGGCCCTGTATGTGTGTGATCTCTCACACCAAAGCGGCAGGCCCTCAATATAAGAGGCAAAATGTGACCTTGTACCGAAAGCTAGTGTGCTATGTAATGTTAACAGCTTGGTTCACCGTGAAAGAGTCTACTCATTGTTCTCTAAAATGTGTTTTTTTAAAATACTACTCTCGCTTTTTTCCTCCCACAGCTGCAAATGTTTCAATGCTCCCCATATCATTTCTGTCCCACAGGATAGCGCAGATAAGAAGGCAAAAAAACAGACTCACGATGAAATGTTCTCTGAGCTCATGCAGTCCTCCCTCACTGAAAGAGCTCAGCAGAATGCGTAGAGGCAAACAATGTCAGAGTCCACGAAAGCACAAAAAGAACGTGAGGACAGGAGGGACACGCGAGAGGAGAGGTGGCAGGATCAAGATGATAGGTGGCAGCAGCATGATGAGAGGAGGCAGGATGCAATGCTGAGGCTACTGGGGGATCCAACTGATATGCTCCGGCATCTGGTGGAGCTGTAGGAAAGGCAGCAGGAGCACAGACCACTGCTGCAGCCCCCTCGTAACTGCCTGCCCTCCTCCCCAAGTTCCATAGCCTCCTCACCCAGATGCCCAAGAATGCGTGGGGTGGGGTGGGGGGTGTTCTCTGGGCCCCCAACCACTCCACCCCAGAGGACTGCCCAAGCAACAGAAGGCTGGCATTCAATAAGTTTTGAAGTGCAGTATGGCCTTCTTCTTCCCTCCTCCCCTCATCCATCACCCTACTCGGTGTTTCCCTCCTCCCCCACCCCTCCTGGGCTATCTTGGCAGTTGTCCCCCTATTTGTGTGATGGATTAATAAAGAATGCATGATTTTGAAACAACAATGACTTTATTAGCTCTGCAAGCAATGATCGAAGGCGGGAGGGCGGTTGGCTTACAGGGAAGTAGAGTGAACCAAGGGGGCAGGTTTTCATCAAGGAGAAACAAACAGAACTGTCATACCGTAGCCTGGCCAGTCATGAAACTGGTTTTCAAAGCTTCTCTGATGCACAGCATGCCCTGCTGTGCTCTTCTAATCGCCCTGGTGTCTGGCTGCGCATAATCAGTGGCCAGGCGATTTGCCTCAACCTCCCACCCCACCATAAACATCTCCCCCTTACTCTAACAGATTTTGTGGAGCACACAGCAAGCAGCAATAACAATGGGAATACTGGTTTCGCTGAGGTCTAACAGAGTCAGTAAACTGCATCAGCACGCTTTTAAACATCCAAATGCACATTCCACCACTATTCTGCATTCGCTCAGCCTATAGTTGAACAGCTCCTTACTACTGTCCAGGCTGCCTGTGTACAGCTTTAAGAGCCATGACATTAAGGGGTAGGCTGGGTCCCCAAGGATAACTATAGGCATTTCAACATCCCCAACTGTTATTTTCTGGTCTGGGAAGTAAGTCCCTTCCTGCAGCTCTTCAAACAGACCAGAGTTCCTGAAGATGCAAGCATCATGTACCTTTCCCAGCCATCCCACATTGATGTCGGTGAAACGTCCCTTGTGATCCACCAGTGCTTGCAGCACCACTAAAAAGTACCCTTTGCAGTTTATGTACTGGCTGCCAAGGTGGTCTGGTCCCAAGATAGGGATATGCGTTCCGTGTACTGCCCCACCACAGTTAGGGAATCCCATTGTAGCAAAGTCATCTACTATGACCTCACATTTCCCAGAATCACTACCTTTGATAGCAGCAGCTCAGTGTTTGTGTTGCCTATTTGGATCACAGCAACCCCCACAGTAGATTTGCCCACTCCAAATAGATTCCCGACAGACGGGTAGCTGTCTGGCATTGCAAGCTTCCAGAGGGCTATCGCCTCTTGCTTCTGAACTGTGAGGGCTGCTCTCATCTTGGTATTCTTGCACTTCAGGGCAGGGGAAAGCAAGACACAAAGTTCCATGAAAGTGTCCTTATGCATGCGAAAGTTTCTCAGCCACTGGGAATCATCCCAGACCTGCAACACTATGTGGTCCCACCAGTCTGTGCTTGTTTCCCAGGCCCAGAATCGGCATTCCATGGCATGAGCCTGCCCCATTGCCACCAGGATGTCCAAATTGCAGAGGCCCATGCTTTGAGTGAAGTCTGTATCCATGTCCTCATCACTCTAGTCTCCTCGCCTGCTTTTGCAGGTTTTGGTTCTGAACATACTTCAGGATAATGTGCGAGGTGTTTACAATGCTCATAACTGCCGCGGTGATCTGAGTGGGCTCCATGCTTGCCATGGTATGGCATCTGCATGAGAGCAGAGTTGCAGCGGAAGCAGTGGCTAAAGACTAATGCCACAAGAATAGATATTTATAAAGAACAACGAGAGGACCTGCAAGGTGGATTCATGAGAGCAGGAGAGCAGAGTTGCAGCAGAAGCGGTGGAGGATGACGGTTAGCATCGGGCACATTTCCCGAGGAAGAACCCACGTACCCGGGAGCCCATGACAGACAACATGGAGAAATTCACTATTGAGACAATAGCAGCAGAGCAGAGTTGCAGCGGAAGCAGTGTATGATGACAGTTAGCAGTCCTACTGCAACATCTGCTGCCAGCAGCACCCAGGACACAACAGCGGTGGTGTCGGTGAGCTGAGCTGAGTGGGCTGCACACTTGCCGTGGTATGGCGTCTGCACAGAAAAAAGGCACGAAACGATTGTCTGCCGTTGCTTTCACGGAGGAAGGGGCGACTGACGACATGTACCCAAAACCACCCGCGACTATGTTTTTGCCCCATCAGGCATTGGGAGCTTAACCCAGAATTCCTATGGGAAGCGGAGACTGCGGAAATGTGGGATAGCTATCCACAGTGCACCGCTCCATAAGTCGATGCTAGCCACGGTAGTGAAGACGCACTGCACCGACTTAATACGCTTAGTGTGGACATACGCAATCGACTGTATAAAATCAATTTCTAAAAATCGACTTCTATAATATCGACCTAATTTCATATTAAAGACATACCCTTACAGGTATTGTCAGAACCTGAATGCTTAGAACACTCCAATTCAAATAGAGAAGGGGAAGGATGATGTTTACTCCCAGACTTACATTTGGAGTCAGAAGTAGCTGGAGTAGCACTCTGAGTTGATCCAGAATCCTCTGGGTCATGATTGGGGCTTGGTTCAGTTGCAGGTTTTATCGCCTCCTTCAGGAAGTGAACTTTTAAGATGATAGTCACTCTGCTTCTTAGTGTGGGTGCAAAAGAAAGTACAGATAGGGCATTTGTCCCCCTTCTATCCCTCACCCAGAAAAAACAAGACAGCTCTTGTGCACATCTGTGACAGAGATAACAGCCCTGCTCATGGCACACTGTTTAAAACCTGGGGATTTTTTCATAATAAATCCTCCAGATACTAATAAAACTACACCCAAATTAACTAACTATCTTATCCTATCCTAAATACTAACTACAACTATACTAACTATATAGAGAACATTTTCTAAAGCTGGCTAACCAAAGCTAATGTTACAGGGAACTCCAACTCTCACCACAGGTGGTAAGAAGGAAGTGAAAAGGAGGTGGTGGACACACCCCTTTTATGCCCTCACCTGAGAACACAAGGACAATAGAGATATATGTGCCATGTAGGGGTACAAAAATCTCCCACTCCAGTGCACTGAGCATACATACACATCTGGTGGAATGTATATGTACACAATCACTTGAAGGAAAACTGAACATCTTCCAGACAATCTGCCCACTTCATGCCAGATATCTGAACATTTTTCTCAGATGAGTCAGAAATATCATCTTCTCCATGTCCACAAAATGCTATTGATTGGATATCCCTCTATACCTGTCTATTTTGCTGCTACAGGCTAGGTGTCCTTTGGGACTTTGGTCTAGTCTATATTAGAAAAGGTTTACAGCTATAGCTATACTGACAAACCCTCCTAGTGTAGACACAGTTTATATCAGCCAGAGTGCTTTTATCAGTATAGCTCCTTGAATAATATAAGGTATACCAGCAAAAGCACTTTTTTTGCTGATGTAACTGCATCTACACTACAGCTTTTGCTGATATAAAAGTGTCTTTTTTTAAATCACACCCTAGCCAACATTACTATATCAGCAAACATTTCTAGTGTAGACCTGGTCCTGGATTTGGAAGTTGAGAAAGGATGAAAAAAAGAGATGCTGTCAGAGGTCCTGAGGAAGTTTGGGGGTTTGACAAATGGAGGTCAGAGGTTTAATAATTGTCATGGAAGGAGTTGGTAGGATATTGGTAGCTGAGATGAGGATGTCAAAAAGGTTGTGGCAGCTGGAAGAAGAGGGTTTGAAAGTTGTGGTTGGGAGGAGGAGTGGAGTGGGCAGGATGGAAGACCCACACCTCTGGGAGAAATGTGGAGAATATGTCAGAGGAAGGAACTTGGGATAAGGAGGTTCCAAGGCAGTGAGGGGGAAGTAGAGAGGAATGCATTGCAGGTGATGGTTTGCGTTTGGGGGGGTTATGGATGGGAGGGGCTTGGGGATGGCAAGGATTTGAAAGCTGTGGGTAGTATATGGACACTTTTAAGAGAGTGCAGGGACACATTTTTTAGGACTGCAAGCTCTCTGTGTACACATTTGATGAACTGTGTGTGTGATGTGCACCTCTTAGAAAATGCCCACACCAGGCTTGTCATCTCACGTCCCCTCAGTTGTCACAGATTACTTTTTGGATATAGATAATTTATCTTTCTCCCCATGTGGTGTCCTCAGGAAGGGCTAATATGTCTTCCCTGCTCTGGGGCTGTGATAAATGAAGGGGGCGGGGGATAGTTCCCTTTTATGGACACCAAGCCAGCCAGTAGCTATAAAATCCCTCTTAGTAGCTATTCTCTAATTGCTTCACCTATAAAGGCTTAAAAAGTCTCACTGCTATACATAGGTAAAAGGAAGTGAGTGGGCACCTGGCCAAAAGAGCCAATGGGAAGGCTAGAACTTTTTAAAATTGAAACAAGACTCTCCTTTTGTCTGTCTGTTGTCGTTCTCCAGGGAGAGGCAGACAGGGCTGCAGTTATACTGTAAGAAGCTTTGGGCCAGGTATGAAAAATCATCAATATCATACCTAGAAATGACTCATCTAAAACCCCAGATATATAAGTAGATCAGGAAATGTCTAGAAAGACGCAGTTAGGTTTATCCCTTTTATTTCTTTACGGCTTGTGGATTCCTCTGTGCTAACCTCAGGTGCTTTTGTTTTGCTTGTAACCTTTAAGCTGGACCTCAAGAAAACTATTCTCGATGCTTAATCCTTGTAGTTACTCTTTTAAAATCTAGCAATAGACTGAGTTTCCAGATATATGTTCTTTTTTTTTTTAAATAAAATTTACCTTTTCTAAGAACAGAATTGGATTTCTGTGTCTTAAGAGGTTTGTGCACATATTGTTTAATTAGCTGGTGGCAACATCTGATTCCCCTTTTTTTCTTTCTCAGCTCTTCCCCGGGGTGAAAGGGGGTTACCTTGGGGGTACCTCACAGGAAGGAATTCCCAAGTGTGGCTTCCTGGGTTCTCAAAGGGGTTTTGCACTTGGGTGCTGGCAGCATCTACCAATCCAAGGTCAGAGAAAAGCTGTAACTTTGGAAGTTTAATACAAGCCTGGAGTGGCAAGTATTAATTTTTAGAGTCCTTGATGGCTCCCACCTTCTTCATTCAAAGTGCCTGAGTGGGGAATCAGCCTTTACAGGGGCTATGATCTGGGGCGGGGGGAAGCAGTAACCTACATTCCATGATCCTTTCATTAACTAGGTGGAGTTGAAGGGTGCTGTTCCCCACACAGAGGAAGAACACAACTAACTGAACCACTCAGGAAAACTCTTCTCCAGGCATGGGCCTTTGTGTTGTAATCTCAGTCAGATGGTGCCAGAAAGTTACAGTCTCTAACAATAGCAGCCAACAGAGATTACATCAATAATAAATTTGTTACCTTTTTTTATTTTGAAATTAATATTTGCCAAACCTGTCCTATGCACTATATCTTACTAAGGACTAATGCCCAAGATTAAAGTGAACTTTTCAGAACAAAGTATTCTTAAGATGTACATAAACAATAAAAGGTTAGACTATTTGTCAAAGATGTAAAAAACATTTTTTAGTTCCATAAATCTAAAACAGCTTGTTAGATTTACTCTAAATTGGCCTAAAAAAAGTTATCTTTTGGCCTCAGTCTAAGCAGGGAAAATTGAGGACAATAGAAGAGTTTTGAGAAAGTTTAAAGTGGATGGAAAATTGGGCTGTGAATGAAAACATCTTTCAACCAAAACTATGATGTCACTCCTGTGACACTCATAATTAAATCACCTATGCAACTATTTTGAGAGTAACCTTAACAAACTGAATCAATAATCAGTATCAAAGTGTATCAAAGAAAAAATTGGTGACTTCCGGCTCATTTCCAAATATATTATTAATCATAACATCAACACACATTTACCATGTGTCAAGTTTTCTCAAATGAGATACACAAACACTTACTAAACATTGAGCTGTATGTAATACTTAGTCACTCAAGTCGTGCCTTCCAGTCAGGGATGAGGTACACTTACAGCACACTGTGAGGAAGCCTGCGCTCATCACTACCATTGTACTCAATACAGGAATAAAATAAGACTTACTCCCAGTGCCTTAGCCTTCAAAGACACTACATTCTTGACTTGAATCTGAAAAAAATGCAAAGCTACTTTTCAAAGGGGTGAACGGCATCATCCAAGAGGAGAGTTCCTAACACTAAACTCACTATAATTGAACCCTATTATACATGGTACATGGAACCAATGTAGAAATAATATGAAGGTATTTTTAGTTTTAAATCTTAAATGACACTTTTTTTAAAAGAGTGAAAACATAACTGATGTTCATGCTTATTTACCTGAGACGCCGCAATGGGCATATTCATAGAGATGTTGTTGGTGCATGGCAGACTTCTTGTAAATGACATGGGGATGACCACTTTCAAAACTAAAATGATTGGAATTTTCAGTTATATTCCTTAAAGGCTCAATGAAATATTCTTCATCTTCTGTAGCGATAACGCCATGCTTAAAGGAGAATAAGAAGACAAACAAAAGCAACTAGTTACTGTTTCTCTGCAAATATCCTTAATTATAAGACAACATACTAAACAGAGAAGACACCAGCTTTCCTCCCACTGAACTCAAAGCAAAATCCCCACTGACTTCCGTGGGAGAAGGAGCAAGTTCCTATTAGCAACACAAAGAGAAAACGAAGAAAAAATTACTGCCTCGCTTCCTCAGTTCTTTTCCACCATTTTTGGCCAGATGTGGTAAGATGGCAAGAGACATTTTTGGTATGTGACAATCAGCCTTTTTTTCCCTCATGAAACAATCTATTGACAAAGATGTTCCAGAATTATATGATTCATATCCATTAAAAATGATGCCAAGCCAAAATGGCCTTGTTCAGAGAGTGAACACAGTGTCCCTCTATGATGGCATACCGAGAGATGTTTTAATGCCATACATTGCATCAAAAGAGAAAACTTACATAACAGATTTATTTTAGGCAAATATTATTCAAAGAAACCACTGTGTTTTGTATCCAAATGCTGAGTTCTAACACTATATTGCACTTCTTTAGGCTCAAATTAATAATATTCATTAATTTACACTATTTATGAGGGACTTTTTAAATATACATTTCTACCTCAGAATTGCACTACAGATTTTAGGCAGATCATACCTAAGCTGATGATTCACTAGTTTGGATTCTGCCAAGGAAACTGATCATTTTTCCAAATTTTACAATGCATGAGAGAAGACCTTTTATTCTTCATTACTTCCATGTTTCCAATCTCAGATTCTCATGAAAGGGGAAGTGGTTCAGGAAGGAAAGGAGATATGTCAGACCAACTCCACAAATTCCTACATGCCTTAATATGTGCATTTTCAGCCATTAAAACTGAGTAACAGAAGAAATAACTCCAGCTTTGGAGCTCCTTTGGATGTGTAAACACTAGGGAATTGCCTTATAGACATAATTCCACACTATATTTGCCAATCTGAAGATTCCAATCCCTACATCAACACCTAAAGGTTTTGGAATTGATGACAATCTTTACAATATGAGAGAGAGGTACAGGACAGCAAGAGAATTGGGAAGCAGGAAGTTACAAATTCTAACCCTGGTTCTGTGGTCTTAGGCAAGTCACTTAGGAACTGATGCTATTTACATTAAAGGCATTATAAAGACTATGTTGAAGTCAACCAGTGTTAGAGAGAGTTTTAAATAGTCCATTTGGTATGTCTACACTGAAGAAAAAAAACACACTGCAGTGGGTCTCGGAGGCTGGGTCTACAGACTCAGGCTTGAGGGGCTTGCACTATGGTGCAAAAAATAGCAATATAAACATTCCTGCTTAGGCTGGATGATGGGCTCTGAGACCCACCCACCAGATGTCTGTAGACCCTGTCTCTGAGACTCTCAGCCATGGGTTTTATTTTGCAATGTAGACATGGTCTCACTATTTAACTGATAGTACTCAGCATCTCCCAGGTGGTGCTCAGCACCTCTATTTTCAAAAATTAGCACATAAGCTATTGTGTCTCTGAAGGCAGTGTAACATCATGCAGCAAGATTGTAAGGGGTCATTTTACAAGGCTGTAATGTTCACCTAATGACTTATAGAACCTGCCAGATATACCCTGTACATTTGCACATCCATATTTCAGTAGTTTGCATGTAGCTTGTGAAGTGCTATGGGACACTTTGGAAAGGAAGGTGCTTTATATATGTATCTTATCCATTTATTTTCAAAGAATATGAGCACATATCCTAAACTGCACACACAGCTTTCAGTTGTCTTTTCCCTATATGGAACCATTACCATAAATGCTTCTCTTCTACAGTAGTTTTCACTATGTGTTCACTAAACTGAGTAACTTCACAAAAGAAATAACATCTGGGCTCAAATTTAGCCAGCATATGCTGGTATGAGACCTGTTCCATACCGCCTTCTTGTTGTTCCACATCTAAATTTTCATTTAAAATAAAAATGAAAGGCTAAATTCACAAAAGGGGCTCAAGCACTTAACTACCCCTTTAGGCACCTAAGTCCAACATTTAGTTGCCACTGGCATTCACAAAACCCCCACTCAGCTGTTACCTAACCTAAAGTCACTATGTTTCCACCAGTAAAAATCCCTGCAACATTTCTGCAAGTGGGCATGTGCAAAGCCACCAAAATCCTGACATTGCCAAACTGCTCAACATCTAATGCTCATCTAAGCTCAAGCAGAATTCATAAGCTCCCCTTCCTGTCTTGGCTGTTGGGCCCAATCCAGTAGGCATGCTCTGAGTGTGCCTAACCCACACCAGACAGTAGGCCAATAGTTAGAGTACTCACCCAAGAGTGTAGAAGACCCAGGTTCAAATCTTTCTTCCACCCAATTCTGAAAAGTGACTTAAACCCAGATCTCTCACCTTTCAGCTGAATGCCCTAACCATGGGGCTATGGCATCATTCTCACTCACTGACTGTTCCAATGACTATTGAACTATATCATGTAGGAGTGACTGAAAGAGACCCATTCAAGAATATCCTTCTGTAGCCCAGTGGTTGAGGGGGGAAGCCCTCACTTAGGAGATAGAAGACTTAGGTTCTAGTCTCTGCTTTTAATCTGGTCAAAGCGGCATTTCAAGATTCCAGCATCCAAGATGAATGCTCCAGTCACTAAGCTAGTGGATATACTCAGGGTAGCAGCAGCTCCTCTTCACTTTTTCTTTAGAAAGCACTGACTTGGCTTAGGTGCCTAACTCCAGGAGAAGGTTCATGACTGGGCATCCCAAGCAGAGACAGATGCCTCATTTCCTTTGAAGGGTGGGGTTTAAGCAACTCCCCTCCCCTCAGCATTTCCTATTGGCTAGTTTAGGCAGCTCCCCATTCAGCATGCTGGCTTCTGTGAATCCCTGTTTTAGGTACCAATGCATCATGTAGGGAGCTTGGGAGCTTACTCTGAGGTTGTGAATTCCACTAGGCAGCAGGTTGCCTGAAGGTTAGATGCCTACATCCCCCTTATAAATCTAGCCCTAAAGCCTGGTGTACACTTAAAATGTAGGTTGACATACCCCTGACAGACATAGCTATGTCAAGCTAACCTCCAGTGTAGATGCAGCTATGTCTCTGGAAGAATGCCTCCATTGATCTATCTACTGTCTTTCGGGGAGGCAGTGTTCCTCCACTGATGGAAAAACCCATTCTGTCAGAGTAGGCTGTATCTATACTATGGGGTTATGCCAGCATAACTACTGAGACGTATCTATGCCAGTATAGTACACATAATGTATGGACTGAGTTGCTAGCTGTTATATGGTTGCTGAGATAGTCTCAAAAACAAGACCCTAGTGTAACAAACAGATGGAGTGACATCTGCCTGTGTTTACAGCACCTAAATCTAAGAGGAGAGGCAATATCTGTTCCATTCATTTCAAAGGGTACTAACTCAAACGTTAATGATAACACTTCAAATTTCAACATTAATTCACTGCTCAGTGCATGTAAGAAAAGAGAGAAAATAAATACTACAAAAATCGGCAATCTACTGTGAGTAAAGACCCAGGGCACCACCAATAAGTATTGGCATACTTCTCTACCTCAGATCAAGAAATTCAACCATATGTATCTGGCCTAAGCTACACATAGGTGCACTGGTTTAACTAAAGTTTAGTTTTTAAAGTGATTTTGTTAAACAAGGACAAAAACTCTGTGTCTATATATCATGTTAAGCCTGGTGTATATCATTTAGCTTGTATCAGTAAATTTATAGATGAAAACTAAACAGTTATAACCAATTTGATACAGTTGTTCCCACACAAGGGGTTTGCAGTGATTTAACTAAATTGATTTTGAAACATATTTGAAACATAACCAATGCAGCCTCTGTATAGTCAATGACTATATCAACAAAAATACACAGCAGTTATGATCTTTATAACATTAGAAAGTATATGCATTTAGAAATGTTTCCAGTTTGTATACCTTTAGTAACTTTTGGCTAATGAATTCTAGGAATTGTGCTATTACATCCAAAGTGAAACTTTAAAGCACACTTTGGGCCTGTCCTTCCATTCCTTAGTCCAGCAAAACTTGCACTGGTAGCAATAAGAAGCTTCTTTGAATGAGGAGTGTGAGACTGAGCTGACCATTAAGTAATTAAACATATTTATGTTTTTGAATTAATTTTCCATTTTGTGTTTTCCATTCTATTTCTTTTCTACATAGTTTTTTATACCATACTCGTCACCAAAGAATCTGAGTGCCTTCCAGTAATGCATTCAGCAAAATAACTCCACATATGTCATATGTTGTTTGTTCTCTCATCCTCACCCCAGAGAGAAAAGAATGTGGTGTGGGGACTCTTGTTTTGGTAGGGTGTATTTTTGTTTGCTCGAATATATACAGTACATGAGTTAAACCTCAAGGTCCAAAAACTTGACTGAAGATCATCACAATGTAAAAGTGACCTCTAAGAAATTTAACAAAACATTATCTAAGGTGGTTCTATAATTGATGGAACATCATCAGCATAGCATATTCTTAAGCATCATTTGGAGGAAGAGATGGTGATCTGGAGAGGGACTGGCACATTGTGGAATCTAAATAAGGCCATTTTTATAGACTCAGTGTCCTGCTTACTCTGGTTTGGTGGGGCAGCCAGCACATATTTTTAAGCTGATGGAACTTTGTTAAATTTCTTTGCAGATCACCATTAATAAACTTAATTTATGGCTTGCAATTAAAGTTTTCTATCTAATGGAAAAGAAATATAATGTTACTAATAAAATAGTTTTTCTTAGAATATCATCCATTATGGAGAAATGGTAGCCTCTCCATAATTAGGGTATTATAATGGAAGGTGGTTGAAACCCTATTTTAGCCCCCTATAAACTTCATCTTTGAACATTGGTTTGGCCTGAAAATTGTCAAGTATCTGTGAAGGCAAAAGAGAACCACATCACAGTGTTTTTGAATTACAGATAATTCAAAAATTACCATGACTTGAAACATTGTCTTTTTTAATGTCTTTGTCTTTATCTAGTTTACTTCAAATTTTCCATGTGGTTAAAGTTCCTTGAAGACTCAAGTGCCGTCTATATATGGAAAAATATTTCAAAACTAAGAAAATATATGGCTTTTCTGGATAGTTTTGGTCCAATCCTGTTCCTACTGAATTCAGTAATAGTTGTAAACCCAATCTTGTACCTACTAAAAACCTATTTCCTTGTTTTTATGAATTTGAGGTTTCTAAATGATGTTATAGGTAACTATGTTGTTAGAAAGCAACTGAGTTTTGAAACAAGTTTTTTGGGAGGAGGTGTTTGTATGAATTACCATTTAAAATACACCTATTACTGAAAATATTTTGGATGACATAATTTTCTCAATTAGGGGTAAATCATAGAATTAATGTCTGACTTTTCATATCTTCCCAGAGAGGTCCAACATGTTGCTTTCTCTCTTGTTCTTCTGTGAGGACAAGACATGAATAAATAACGTATTTCTGTGTATTAGGCTATGTCTACACTACAAGCTAGGGCAGAGGTGGACAAACTATGGCCTGCGGGCCAGATCTGGCCCATCAGGGCTTTGGATCCGGCCCATAGGATTGCCACCCGCATGGCACCACAGGCCCCATGCTGCTCCCAGAAGCGGCCGGCACCACGTCCCTGTGGCCCCTGGGGGAGGGAAGGCAGAAGAAACTGCAGCCAATGGGAGCTTCATGGGAGGTACCCACAAGTGAGGGCAGCAAGCAGAACCCTTTGCCCTCCTCCCCTCCCCCTCCCCCCCGGGCCATAGGGACATGGTGCCAGCCACTTCTGGGAGCAGTGTGGGGCCAGGGCAGACAGGGAGCCTGCCTTGGCCCCAGTGCGCGCCACTGCCACCCTGGAGCCACTCCAGGTAAGTGGCACTGGGCCAGAGCCTGCACCCTGAACCTCTCCAGCACCCCACACCCCAACTCCCTGCCCTGAGCCCCCGCCGCATCCTGCCTGCACACTAACCCCCTGCCCTGAGCCCCCTGCTTCACTCCGCACCCCTCCTTAACCCCAATCCCCTGCCCTGAGCCCCCTGCTGCACCTTGCACACCTCCTGAACCCCAACCCCCTTCCCTGAGCCCCGTTGTACACCCCGAAACCTTCCTCTGCCCCAACCCCTTGCCCTGAGCTCCTTCCTGCACACCGCACCCCCTCCCGCACACCCCATTCCCTCCCGCACCCCAACCCCCTGCCCCAGCCCTACATTCATGGCCCTGCATGCAATTTCCCCAGCCAGATGTGGCCCTCAGGCCAAAAAGTTTGCCCACCACTGAGCTAAGGGTATGATTCCCCTGCTCATGTACACATACTCACACTAGCTCTCATAGAGCTAGCACAGGTTTAAATAGCAATGTAGCCATGGTAGCACAGACAGCCACTGCTGCTTCCCTTGCTACCGCAGCTACATTGCTATTTAGACTCACATTGGCTCTCACTGAGCTGTGTGCATTTGTGTACACAAGCAGGGGAATCATCTCACCAGCTGTTACTGTAAACGTAGCCATAGTTTGCTCTCTGTATTGATTGCTCTTTCTGAGACTTTCTAATCCACACATCTAGAAACATTTTAGCAACTGAGTAAATAGCAGCTTTCCTACTTTAATTTGTACACATATGTATTGTTGCTTGACAATAATGGAAGCTTCCTACACAATTTTCCACTGAAAGTTACAAGTGTGCCAACATAAATATAGCTCCACCCACTCCTCAACCATTCTTGCACAGTACATAGATAGTTGCACATTCATGCTGCAAATGACTATGCTTGTATGTGTGCGCTCATTTCCCAGTAATTACATACACACACAGGGCAGCCTGTATATGATCTTGTGAAAGTTAAGCCCACACACAAAATACTCATTTCCATCAAAGGGAACTCCTCAGACAGATCTAGGACAGGATATGGTCTGGGTTTTAATCTTCATAAATCAAATAATATTTTTAAATGTCATCCAAAGTGTCATATTTAAAATTGATTTCACGTCTATGAAAGTATTTAGTTGTGTTAAATGGTAATTACTTTAAAAGATGGACAAGGCGGGTGAGCAACTCAACGTAAGCTCCCAGTACCAGATGCTGTCACAAAAAGGGCCAGTGTGATCCTTTAGTTTATAAACAGGGAAGTAATAAGGAGGAGGATAGAGATGATCTTTCCCCTGTACGTTGCATTGGTGACACTGGCACCAGAATACCATGCACAGTTCTAGTCTCTACATTTTTAAAGGATGTTGCTTGACAATGGTGCAGAAAAGAGCCTAAAAAATGATTCCAGGGCTGGAGAAAATGCCTTACAGTGAGAGACTTAAAGAACTGTTTAGCTTATCAAAAAGAAGAATGAGAGGTGACTTGATCAGAATGGGATCAAGTGGGAGAAAATACCAGGTACTGAAGGACTCCTTAAACCTAACAAAGAAAGACATAACAAGAACCAATGGCTGGAAGCTGAAGCCAGACAAATACACATTGTATATAAGGCCAACATTTACCAGTGAGGGTGATTAACCATTGAAACAGACTACCAATGGAAGCTGTGGATTCTCCATATCTTGATGTCTTCAGAATCAAGCTGGATGCCTTTCTGGAAATTATGCTTTAACCCAACTTTAGTCAAATGTAAGTTATTGAGCTCAATGCAGAAGTAACTGGGTGAAATTTAAGGACTTGTGATATGCAGGAGGTCAGACTAGATGATCTAATAGTCCCTTCTGGTCTTAAACTCTATGAATAGGAATCCTATGAAATGTTGGGATAGAAGAAATGATGGTATATAATATTACTCTCTGTTTGCACTTCTAAACAGGGTCTTTATGAACTTAGTGTGTGTTATTTTGAAAATGACAGGTTGTAATGAACAAAAAATTTTTCTTATAACAGAATGAGGTTTTCCTGCACTTATCCTTAGAAGTAGTTCAGTAAGAACATCTCCCCTTACTCCTTACTCCCCTTACTTCTTTCTCCATATTCATGACATATTTACTAAAGTGAGATGTTTAAACTGAGACTCTTGGAAAATGAATAATTGCTTACCTGTAATTCTGGATCCCTGAAGATATCATTTGACTGTATTCCTACTCTTGGGTCTTAGCTTGCCAGCCTGGGACAGGGTAGAATTGTCTCAAGGGCATCTGGGTCTCTGAGGCACAGCCTTATTCTAAGATCAAATTCTAGTGCCTCAGTACCTTCAAGAATATTTTGTTTTAATTCCTTGAGGAGGGGAAAAACAAGGCTCCTCACATTCAAAATATAATAGATACCAAAGGCTATTTATGATAGGAGGAAACTTTCAGGAAAAAAATTTAGTAATTGAAAATGTAGGCCTGTCCACATATCTAAGAGGAGGAAGGCATATGAAGTAGGAATTCAAACAAATGACCTCTCCAGAGAAGCAGAATTGTCAATAAGTAATTATTCTTTCTTTATCACACTGACTTGATTCCTACTCTTAGAGGCTAAAAACCATAGGACAGTCTCCAAAAAACCCAGTTTTAGAGTAATAAAAGAAACTATACAAAATAGTTTCAGACAGTCCAGCAAATGATGGAGACTTCTCAAATGTGTCATCCCCCCACCACCAAAAACAAGTGCTGGGAGATCTACAAGCATTAAGGCACAGGCTGGAACCCTAGCTCCTGGAGATTTGTGATTACAGTACACTTTCAGTGTAAGAAGGTAAGTTTCTACTCCCAGTGGTGGGAAGGAAAAGTCTGAAAATATGATGTGAGTGTAACTGATTCAGTGATCTCTGCCTGAAACTACAGAGAGCATGAAAAAATAGCTCTGGGATGGGTCCATCTGAATAGGGTGTTAACTCCAAAACCCATTCCTCTGGAGGGCCCTGTCAACATCATCCAGCAAAGGAGTCTCTGTGTGGCAGGAGAAGTGTGCAGTGAGCCCAGCCCCGAGTGTAGTGAGATATCAAGTGTAAGTTCTGGAGAGTCCCCACCTCTTTTAAAGAGAAGGGGTAAGAGAGCCTTACTTCCTGCTCCTACTTCTGGGGAGTGAAAGGAGCCCCATGCCACTGTCTCAGCCTTTCTGAGAGGGGTAGTGGGCTCTCTGACACTGCCATGTGAAGTAGGAGGCATGACCCTGCTGAGGTGCAGGCCCACAAGAGAATAGGCCTTGAGAGCCCCATGTGTAGTGTGCTTCGTGACCCAGAATTACCTTAATCCAGCCCTGGTTGGAAGAAATACTGAACAAGCATCAATAGTCAAAGACACCAAAGATAATGAATTAAATGGGTAATCTGACACTTAAAGTCAATGCTCTGGAAGCACAGTGTGCTAAGGCCAAACTACTGACAGAACACTGAGACTATCAACTACTGAGAAGCCAAAGGAATGTCTGAGGGAAGTGCCAAGGCCAGTGACCCACAGACACCTGCTGAAGCCACTGGGGCATGTGAACCATGCAAGTCAAAAAGAGCTCCTATCTCAAGGAGATGCCAATAGCCTCAAGATGTCCCCAGATATGCAGCTAAAAGCTGTGAAGGAAAGATAGCACTGATGAATGAGATGGCTAGAGGAGAAATCAAATGGTATAGAAATGTTGTCCAAACCAACGTCAAAGTCTGTAGGGTGGCAGACAACAGAGATCATCTACAATGACTCCAGCTCTGACAGGGAGCTTATGAGCTGGTCAAGCCCAGACAGAAACAAAAATGGAATGTCCAGAAAGGCGCTTAGGCACTGTCAGTTGATCTCAAACTGAGATGAGCCAGCCTCAAAGGGCAAACATTTCTGAGTGTCAGAGGCATTCGGGCATGTACACTAGCAAACTGAGACCCAGAAGTAGAGCTCCAGTCACTGCAGTATCTTTAGAATACAATCTACATGCTGATAACTCAGTGTATTAACATAAGACACATCCTTAAATACATCCTTAAAGATTAAAACACATCCTTATAGATGAACTGCAAAGGTAAAGTGAAATTGAAGTTAAGGCCAAAAACATGTACTATATGCTTCCACTCACCAGGCCGTGGATGCATTTAAACACAGAAATACTTTTAACTAAGCTTCTTAAATATGTCTTTCCCCCTTGAAATCCTTCTGGGGGAGAAGTGCCTCAGAATGCATCACTCTGATAACACAGATACAATTAGCTAAGTGAATTTCAATCTATCTAGTTAGCTAGGTTATTGTCTGGCTCTCGGCATTGTAATAGTAGACTTTTGTTATCAATGATGTCACAGGATGTATTATTCTATGACACCTGCAGGGGAAAAAAGGAAGTGCTCAAAGTAATCCAGAGAAAAAAAAACTTTTAGACATTCTTCACCTAATACAATAAAATCCTAATCTTTGTTGGGGACCTCTACAGGCTACTGTAATAGAAACAGTAAAATAATAATATTTTTGCAGTGGATAATATCAACATGTATTTTAAAATTTACTACAGCAATCAATAGACTCTTGATTTAGTATTTCCCAATCATGATCTTTTATTTTATCACTTTGTAATTCCCTAGCCTATTGTTATTTTTAGGCTTCGATTATAGTATTAGGGAGTAAGATTTTTTCCATATAAGAACTAGTGCTGAATGACCAAGAGTTTCATCAACAATGAGAGAACAATTTACAAAAACCATTGTAAATACTTGGATTTCTAACACTACTGTTACTTTAAAGCATTTTTATTTGATTTATAAATATAAAGATCCGTAAAAAATGTAAATAATTACTTTGTGAGTTTGCTATTTGCCAAGGGTTCTGCTTTCTTCTTCACTCCTTGGGACTGTAGCACAGAAGACTTCTAGGCCACAGAGTTTTCCTTCCTCATTATTTATTTCAGGCCTTTTGAACCCAATACTGAGAGGTGCTGTACACCCTGAACTGCAAGTTCATGCCAGTTGGTCCATTGCAAAAGGCACTCAGCACCCCTAAGGCCAGTCATTTTTATTCCCGGAGTTTGCAACAGTCCTGACCAATCTAATCTCACTCCATAACTAATCTTGCAGCCCTAATACAGGCACTGGCAGCACTAAAATTTTGCCTGAAGTAGGACTACAGGACTGGGCCTTAGTACTTAGAATAAGTACTTTTCCTCAGAAGCCAGATCTCTGTTCCTTGCCTTTCTGTCTCTTTGCTTCTCGCAGGAATTCAAAGAATATGAACATATGCTAATTAAGTTCTTCCTCTATATTTTAAAGGGGAAAGTACACTATGAAACTAAAATATATAACATGCACTTACCAGACCATTGCAGTTGCTTAAAGCCACTTTAGTTGTGCTATGTTGGTCTTGCAAATATCCTGTGTAATGACAGTGGTCTAACAAATCATGTTTCCATTTAGGTCCATCTTTCCCCCAGTATTCTACTGTAAAATGTTTGGACACCAAATCTGTGTTGAGAATCAAGTTTAAATGAAAGTGCTTGCCATAGGCAGAGAGTTTAAAAAATAATTTAGATGCTTGGTCATAAAGGTCTGTACTCCTCTTCCTTCTCCTCGAGGGTTCATCATCTTTCACAGTATAGCTGAGGAAGGCTCCATTTTGATCAACCCTTATTGGTACTGTTAGTTGGTAATGTTCAAGGTAAGACAGGAATTCCTCTTTGTAATCACCAGGTAAGCCAGTCCAGGAAATGGGCATAAAAGAAAAGAAAATATAACAGGAAACAACAAGTAGTAGTATAAACATTAATCACAGTTGGCTAAATCCCATCACCCTCATGAGTGAAAGTTGATTTCAGGTATTTGCATGGTGAAAAGCTTTGCTAAATAAAATCAAGAAAAATATTATATTTTTAAAAAGAATCAGCAAAATTCATGCAGGTTCCTGTTAATCTGATGTCACTAGAAATGCAAATATTTCAAATTCACTATATATTTTTCCTATTCAACCTACTACGTAAACATTTGGGGCTACATTCTACACTGTGAAGAATGTACATCTACCAATGATTTCACTTAAAGACAAAAACTGTAAGAGCCACCTGCAAAAATAAAAACAGTTGCAATGAAAAAATATCTTTGTAAAAACATTTAAATGTATCCTCATTTCACTAAAAAAGCCTACAAATGCAAATATTTCAAGATATGTTTTAGACTCTTATAGTTTCAGCAATTTAAAAAAATGTTTATGAGATTATGGCCAGTCTTTAACATGCTATTGCATTATGATTACATTTAATTTGCAGGACTTTGTTATAGTTAAAGTTAGAGATAAAAGAAATTAAAACATCAATCTCAAGATACACTTTGACCTAATGGGTTTCTCTGCAAATGAACATTCATCATAGGTGCTAGAACTAGGAGTGCTGGGGGTGCAGTCCATGGCTTGAAGTGGTTTCCATCATACACAGGATTTACAGTTTGGTTTAATGGCTCTCAGCACTCCCACTATACAAATTGTTCCAGCACGAACATGAGAAAACTACATAAGTGTTAATATGATCACTAGCTATTTATATAACAATGGCTTAGGAAAGCATTACCTGAAATTAGTGCAAAAGGGATATGTCTTTCCAGCTATAAAAGTGGGACCCCTACCTTGAGAATTATATGAAAGCCTGTTGTCACTGTGAAATTCCGATGAAGCCATGACTAGGCTCAAAATCCAGGTCAACGTCTGCCACAAAATTTCCATAATTTAGAAAAACAGAAAGGGTTTGGGTTTTTTTTGGAGGGCTACCTATGTGCTATAGAGTTAACTCCACTCCAGAATCGCACCATAACAGGGATATTTATTTTATATTTCTTCCAAAATAATTATTGGATGTTCCACTTTTTGACAGGTACTCTTTTCCAACAACCTGTGCTTTCTTCTATATCTGCAGTCATTTTCTCAGTTCAAAAATAAGTATGTTGTAAAATTCCTTTAGAGAGCAATAAGGTGTCAGACTCGATAGTTATTAAACTTTGTCCATTTCTTTACCTGAAAAAAAAAAAGGCATGTCAAAGTAAGGTCTACTTTAAATTGGAAGATCTATACTGCAAAAATGCTATCCAAGTGTCATGAATTACTACAGGGATCAGCAACCTTTGGCATGTGGCCCATCAGGGAAATCTGCTGGTGGGCTAGGACGGTTTGTTTACCTGTAGCATCCGCAGGTTCAGCAGATCGCAGCTCCCACTGGCCATGGTTCGCCGTTCCAGGCCAACGGGGGCTGTGGGAAGCAGTGCGAGCCGAGGGATGTGCTGGCTGCCACTTCCCGCAGCCCCTTTTGGCCTGGAACAGCAAACTGCGGCCAGTGGGAACTGCGATCGGCCGAACCTGCGGACACTGCAGATGAACAAACTGTCCCGGCCTGCCAGCAGATTTCTCTGACAGGCCGCGTGCCAAAGGTTGCTGATCCCTGAATTACTACATAGTTGGCAATCAGATTTGAACATTGTTGCTTGTATGGTCTAAGGCCCCCAATCCTGCAGAAACATATACACACACTTTAAGCATGTGTAATTCTTAATTGATTTCAGTGGAACTACTTATCCAATTGGAGTATGTTAGTGTTTATGAGATCAGGGTTTTAACAAACATTTACAAAGTCAATGCTTTAAATATAAATGCTTGGCTCACTGTAGTCAGTGCAATGTTCTGATTGATTTCAATAGTGAATAATTAGACCCAATATGGTGGCAGACAAAGGAAGAATGCAGGAATGCATCGTAATGTTTTCTGACACAGAAGTGTATAGTTATCTGATCTACAACATGAACGTTATTGTTATTATTATTTATTCAGGGCTCACCCTGCACCCTTATGCAGGCAAAATTCAGTTTAACTTCAATGGAAGTTTTCCATGTGTTTCTGCTAGAGAATTTAGTTCATCATTTGAAATTATTAATTGCATTAATTTTGTGGTTTAAATATTAGCAAAGACATTTTGTACAGACAGCTCATCCTTTAATGTATTTGTACACACTTCAATAACTTTAGTGTGCTGGAAACTGTATAAATTGTTGATAACGACACATTACAAACTACCCAATATATTGTTTTGAATAAAATGCTGGTCTCAAAATTGTATACAGTAATCTGTAACACCTGCCTCACACTGGGCTTTGTGGGTCCACCAGTAGTCACAACAAAACACATGAAAAGTTGAAAACATCTTAAATAAAAATACCCAACACCATATGAAGTTAGAGTTAACATCTACAACTGGAAGGAACTTGCGTTACCTCAGAATTGTATCAAAACAGGTCTGTTCCTACAGCTTTTACTCACACAAAAAGTCCTATTAAAGTCAATGGAATTACTTGCATGAGTAAAGGTTACAGAATCAAGATGATAATGTGCAGCACTGTTCAAAGTGTATGTAACAGGTAGCTTAGAGCGTCAAGTAGCCTAGTGGTTAGAGCACATGGCTCTCAGCCCCGTGCGGTTGAGGCGACTCAGACTTTAAGGCCGGGGGATAGTAGGGGGACCCAGGCCCTCCCTCTCCACCGGGTCCCAGTCCAGGGTCCTGTGTACATCAACCCCTTAACGGGACACGGCCTTCCCAGCAGGGAGTCAAAATCCGCTACCCTGGGTTACTTCCTACCAGTCTGTTTGGTTTGGCACATGGCCCCGCTAGTCCAATTTGCTGGGCACCTTGCTTCCTGTAGGGTCCCCTCTTGGGTCCTGGGCAGCACCTTGCCGCAGTCCCAGGCTCCTTCGGGCAGGGCAGCCAGAAGTTGGTGAGGACGAGCCCCACAATGTCACTGGGGTTCGCTCACTTAGTTACCTCAGGTGCTGGAGGGTCCTAAGTCTCCCTCGCAATCTCCCTTGGCTGGGGAGACGGTGTTTACTGCCTGGGGCTTGCTTGGCTGGCGGGCTAGTGCTCCTTCCCCTCAGGTAGGGAGGCAGCTGGCTCCTGCCTCTTTGCCGAACTCAGCCCCAAACTGAGCCAGGCTCTCTCCTTTTTCCTCCCCGTCCAGGCCTGGCATAGGCTGCAGGTATAACGGGGCAGAGCTAGTTGGGCCCAAAAGCTCTCTTTAACCCCTGCTGTGCTGGTTGGCAGTTTCTCTGCTTCATCACAGTGCACAACAAATTTCTCAATAAACTCAACATCTAGTTGGGTCAATTTATGTATTAGCATTGTAGTGAACACTAGCCATGTTCTGTGACCAGTATTTAAAATGTAGTTAATTGTTGCTACATACTATACACATTATTTTGTTATTTTAGCTTTCGTCTCAAAATAGCATATAGTATTTAATTATGATATGATGAGGAAATAACACTGAGATTAAAGAATACTTTTCAAGTAAATGGCAATTCTAAGCAAGTAAGGATTTTATCAGGGAGAGCAAGGGGATTTAGTGTTGTAACTCATAGATTTTTAAGCCCCAAAAGGACCATAATGAGTATCTAATCTGACTGCCTGTATAACACTGGCCTTAGAATTCATTTAGAAACATGTCATTTACTAGGACCACTTGGTTAAACTACAGTTTATGTTTTAGATAGATAGTTAATCTTGATTTGAAGATTTCAAGAGATGATAAATCTCTTCTTAGATAAAGTGCTCCAATGGTTAATTACCCTCAATATTTAAAAGTGTGCCTTACTTCCAGTTTGGATTTGTCTAGCTTCAATATCCAGCCACTGGATTATGCTCTGTCTTTGTCTGTTATTAAAGAGCCCTCTAACTATTAGAAATCTTCTCCAATCCAGGTACTGATAGACTCTAATCTTCTTTTTGATAAACTATGGCTCCATCAGGAGTTCTTTAAAGACCTGAAAATCAAGAAGGAATCCTAAAAAAGTAGAAACAAATGGACAAACTGCTGAGTAGGGAATAAAATAATAGCACAAGTAAGTAGGGGCAAAATCAGAAAGGCTAAGCCACAAAATGAGTTACAAGGGACATAAAAGGTCCCTAAGAAGAGACATAAAAGGTAATAAGAACAAGCTAATTAAATACACAAAGAGCAAGAGAAAGATGAAGGAAAGTGTAGGTCCTCTACTTAGCAGAGAAGGAGAGCTAATAACTGATTACATCAAGAAGGCTGAGATGTTTAATGCCTATTTTGCTTCAGTTTTCACTAAAAAGGTTAATGGTGACTAGACATTCAACACAATTATTATTAACAAGAGGGAAGGAACACAAGCAAAAGAGAGAAAGAACACATTAAAGAATATTTAGACAAGTCAGAGGCATTCAAGTTGTCAAGGTTTGATTAAATTCATCCTAGGGTACTTAGGGAACTAGCTGAAGCAATCACGGAACCATTAGCAATTATCTTCAAGAACTCATAAAGGACAAGTTAGGTCCCAAAAGACTGAAGAAGGGCAAATGTCATACAGATCTTTAAAAAGGAGAACGAAGAGGACCCAGGGAACCTAACTTTAATACCTGGAACAAATTATTAAATAATTTGTAAGCACATAGAGAATAACAGGGTTATAGCACTAGCCACCACAGATTTGTCATGAACAAATCATGTCAAACCAACCTAATTTCCTTCTTTGATGTGGTTACTGGCCTAGTGGATGGGGGAAAGCTGTAGACATGATATATCTTTTTATAAGTCTTTTAACACATGCCCAGATGAGATTCTCATAAGCAAACTAGGAAAATATGGTGTGAATTAAATTTCTATAAGGTGGGTGCACAGCTGATTGAAAGACCATACTCAAAGAATAGTTATCAATGGTTCTCTGTCAAACTGGGAGGGTGAATCTACTGCACTCCTGCAGGGGTTAGTCCTGGATCAGGTACTATTCAAAATTTCATTGATGACTTGGATAATAGAATAGAGAGTATGCTTATAAAATCTGTGGATGACACCAAGCTGGGAAGGGTTGCAAGAACTTTGGAGGATAGGATAAGTATTCAAAATGATCCTGACAAATTGGAGAATTGGTATGAAATCAACTAGATGAAATTCAGGAAGACAAGTTCAAAATACTACATGTAGGAAGGAAAAATCAAATGCACAACTAGAAAATGGGGAATTACTGGCTAGATGATAGTACTGCTGAAAAGGATCTGGGGGTTACAGTGGATCACAAATTGAATATGATTCAACAATGTGATGCAGATGTGAAAAAGGCTAATATTATTTTGGAGGCTATTAACAGGAGTGTCATATGGGCAGTAATTGTCCCACTCTACTCACCACTGGTGAAGCCTCAGCTGGAGTACCTGACCTATCAGAAAAGGTTAAAAAAAACCTAGGCATGTTTAGTCTTGAGAAATGAAGACTGAGGGATGACCTGATAACAGTCTTCAAACATGTTAAGGCAATAGAGGACATTGATTAATTGTTCTCCATGTCCACTGAAGGTGGGACAATATATAATGGGCTTAGTCTGAAGCAAGGGAGATTTAAGTTACATATTAGGGAAAACTTTCTAACTATAAGAATAGTAACGTTCTGGAATAGTCTTCCAAGGAAGGCTGTGAAATTCCCATCATTGGAGGTTTTTAAGACCAAATTGGACAAATACTTGTTAGGGATGGTCTAGGTGTATGTAGTCCTGCCTCGCTGCAGGGGGCTGTTAGGTCTAAAGGTAGACTTCCATGTCTACAATTCCACTGAGCTTCTTAAATCTCTCACTGTCAGGCAGGTTTTTCATGCCTCTAATAATTCTTGTAGCTCTTTTCTGAACCCTTTCAGGTTTGTCAACATCTTTTTTAAAGTGTGGATCACCAAAACTGGACACTGTATTCCAGTAATGGTCTTGTGAATGCTGTATACAGAAATAATATCACCTCCCAACTCCTATTTGATATTCCCCGGGCCCTCTTTATACGTGCAAGGATCACATCAATCCTCTTAGCCACAGCATCACAGGAGGGAGCTCATATTCTGTCTGTACGTATCATGTATTGTCCTAACAGCACAGTCTCCTTCAACTGTAGAGCCAAAGAGGACTAGATGGCTCAGAATACTACTAGTAAGATATGATACCTTTTACCTCTAGGTCACTGGCTCAAATTAACATTGGTCAGTAGTGGCAAAAAAATATTATTATTTAATGTCTTTTCAGTGGACTGCATGAAATGGGTTGGTCTCAGTCTAAGGGCTTGTCTATATGGCAAGTTACTCTGCTGCAAGCCACGGTGTGAATCTACAGTGTGCCAGCTTGCAATGCAGTAACATCCTATGTGGACATTGCTACAGTGCAGTGAAAGTCCTGAATAGTCCCCTTACTATACTTCATGGGGCAACTGTTCACATAACAAGATCCCCAGGAGAGTTAGTACTTGTGATGGAAGTTTCACCGACTTTTGAGTCTGTTTTCCAGCAGCATTGCAGCTGGTGTAAGCACTATCTAAACAGGCCACAGGTGTTTTTACTTCTGCCCCAAGCCTTAAGACTGAGAATGGACATGGAGGCTGAACCACACTCTCAACTCTAGACTGGTTCTCCCAATACAAAGCTGGGGAAGTATGTACAAGCTTCCACTGGCTATAGCATACCTGTTCTGTGAATAAATTGAGGATTTCAGTCTCCACTGCTGTCAAGCTGACACCTTTTGTCAACCCTACATGTTCATTAATAAATAAATTGTATAGGGAATGAATTATATGCATATCCAAGGTAATAGTTTGTGATTTCGTTTTCTTAACATTCATCTAAATGCAACAGCTACCACATATATGAAAACGCCATGCTAGAGTGGTGAAGGAAAAGATGCAAGAAGTATTTCGAATTCTGAGCTAGAGCTGGTAAAACCTGTGCACACAGCAGGGAGCTCTGTGGGCTCAGGGGTGATCCGTTTAGCAGCCTTCCACTGGTTCCAAACGTCCATTTCTTCTTCCTTGCTATGCTATTGTTCAAATGCAATAACTGTGAGTGGCCATAACACCATATAGCTACAGTGACACTCACATGGGTTTCCTTTTGCATTCAGTGAGGGCTAGTTTGGCGAGAGGGAGCCACACATGGTACTACTTGTCCCGCTGCCGGCTCACTGTGGTCCAGGGAGCTTTGGGTTAGACTTCCTAGGGGCAACCATCCTGTACTTCCAGCGGGGGTGTAGATGAACTCAGGGACTCCCTCCCGCGACCCAATAAGAGGCACACGTCTCATGAGACAGGTAGAGCCCCCGCCCATGTACGTCCTCCTCCCCTCAACCTCTGCAACTGGCAACAGTACGGAGCTGCCTCCGCTCGCTCCCCACTGGGACTCCAAGCTCAAGCTGATCGTTCTCCCACAGCAGCTCGTTCCGTGCTTCATCCTAAACAGCATCTCCCGGCTACTCTGTCCTCGGATTGTATGAGGTCTTGCGGCAGCACCTGAGGTCCAGTAATAACCTCTTGTTAAACGAAATCAGGCTATGTCAATAAACAAACCACAGGTTTCGGGGGCGGCGGGGGGGAGATCAGGCATTATCAGTAAAGGTCCCCACGTAGAAGAAATTGAGGGAAATGACATATTTGGAAGTTATGCCGACAGCTAAAAATAACCTACAATTATTGCTGATCACAAAGATAAACCACATTTCGGCTCCTCAGGAGTAACGTCTCTCGCTTCATGAGCAATCTTCAGGTTAGACACACATGGTGGTTGGTCGCCAGCTTTAGGTGCGAAGCAAACATTGTTTGGTCTGCGGTCGTGTTGTGTATTGATCAAGGTGCAACCCCTCCCCCTTCCTTCTGCTCACTCCCGTTCGCTACTTCTCACACGCAAGTCACAGAGACGGGTAAGACTTGGGACAGAGCCGTGTCTTGAAAGGACAGCAGCAGTCAGTGATCATTGGTAGTACTAGTGGTTGCTAAGGCAATGCAGCGGGAGGGGCAAAAGAGGACAAGGAGGGGTTGGGAATAAAACAAAAACAAATTCAATTACAGGTATTGGGCTAGCCATGAAAAGCATTGCCCTACTTCAAAAGCCTGAGGATTAGGGACCTGCCCCAGGGAGTTATAAAGACTTAAATAGCGACACACAGACCTCGTTTTAGAGGACTTGCTAAAAAGAAATGTGTGGGGGAGGAGAAAATGCAAGAAAAGTAAACACAAAGGGAACGAGGGGGCTTTGCGACCCACTTATTAATCAAAAACCAAAGCATGAACAACCAAAGTGCTGCTGTGTATGTTGTAATGTAAACCACCAGATCAGCGACCACCTTGGGGGAGAAACAAAACTGCATTTATCTGAACAGCATTTTCCTCCTCGTCTGCCCCACTCTTCCGCTCAAGTCATGCCAAATTTTCTAGGGGGATCAGCTGTCAGTTTTATGTCTAAAAACCCGGACTAGCAACTATAAATATTCTTAAAAATTACCTCACATGAAATATTAGCAGGAAAGAAAATCAGAGATAATCACACACACACACACACACACACACACACACACCCTTAAAATTATAAAGAAGAATAATCCTCTTCCCCAGAAAGACTGAAGGGAAGAGTCTAGCTGCTCTGGTGGAGTTGATCCTAAAGTTAACATTCAGCAGCCCATTTCCAGACAGCAGCGCTAAATCTATTTGGATAAAACGCGTGTGACCCAGACACTTGGCATGTGGCCCAAATGCGTTGCACCGGCAGCCCAAATAAAAACAAGAGTTTGAGACGCTCGCTCTCTGTGTGTGCGTTTCTCTTTTCCCTCTTGTACCATTAAAGAAATTACCAAATACAAGAACTATACACACATCACCAGGAAACGGGATTTCAATTATTCCCCCTCAAAAAAAAATCATCCTTTGAACTGTGTGCCATGCAATATATACACAGCCACACACCGATAAATAAGGCTCCGTGGGGTTAAGAGTCTAGCAAATCCCAAATGGCTCGAAGTAAATCAAAAACACACGCTTCCATCTCGCTGATTAGCCTATTAAGAGCTTAACATCTCCTAGAGCATCAGGCTGCAGCTATCACATTAATGCGGACCCTTTGAGCCCAGACACAAAATATGCACTTGTCTGACCGCTTAAGTAGACACTGACATGACACGACAAAATACTGGAGGATTTTTTTAATGGAATCTTTTAAAAGGTTTTGCCTATTATCCACCAATTATTTAGTCTAAACCTGAAAAGTTTGGTATTTCTATACAATACCACACTATTCTTTGCAATAGAAAATATCTTCCCCCTCTCTAATCCTCAGCCTCAAAGGTTTTTCTCTCTGAAATTATTCCAAATCCACCTCGCTTAGTGCCGTATAACCTCCCCCATCCCCCAAAAGATCTACATGCATCATTATTCAGCAGACAAGAAAAGCACAAAGAGAAGTTTCATTGAACAGCGTGAAGTCTTTTCTTACCGTTTTCATCTTCAATTTCTGATATAAAGGAAATTTCAAAGATAGAGATAGCACTGTACGAGTCCCGTATTCCTCTCTGCTTTCCCCCTTTTTCAAGCCACACCAGTTATATTCTCCAACAAAGTGAAATCCTCCAGTCTTCCTAAAAGGGATTTTCAGAGAGCGGACTGACTTGGCAGAAAAAGGGATGCCATCAATTCACCCAATCTATCACCCTGCACATTTTGTCTTTCCAACCGAAAAAGTAAAAAAAAAAAAAAAAGGGGGGGGGGTGGGGGAGGAAGGAAAACAGACTTATTTTGGGGTGGGGAGAAGGACCCTCTTCTTGGCCAGCTTCTTCTGGGCAAAGTACCATGTGAATCTCAACAGAGCTGGAGGGTGAGAGAGAGGAAGGGAGATAGAGAAAGCAGGCAGGGAGGACTCAAGAAAGTTTTGTTGAAGTAGCCCTAGATCTCGTCTCACTGCCGGCCTGCAGCCAAGTTTCGAGCTCCAGCAGCAGAGGGAAGTTTTGGCAGCTTTGCCTGGGAGGCTGAGCGCACACTGACGTCAGTCTGCAGATGTGCCTCTGGCTCCCCTGGCGCTGCTGCGCATGTCGGGCCCATCACGTGGAGGGGGAGGGGGATGCAGAGGTACAATCAGGGTAACCGAAAAGAAAAAGGGGAAAAAAAAAAAAAAAAAAAAAAAAGCGGACAGAGAAAAATCCTTCACGAGGTACAATGTAAACTTTTCCTCTCCGTGAATGGGAGAGAACCTGGCCCTCCAGCCCTCCCCGTGCCTCATGGCACCTCACAGACCGCCCCAGGCTGGGGTGCTGTGGCTGGGCTGCAGGGGGGCAGGACTATGAGTGAATGTCACTGGCAAGCCCCCCGGGCTGCAGGGTTCTAGTGTGAGCGCAAAGCCAGCGAAAATACTGCAAGTTGTACAACACCGCAGCCCAATGAATGGGGCTGGGGGAGGGGGGAGGCAGAAGGCGTGTAAGTGAGGGTGCAGAGCGCTGGTTTGAGTCTTCCAGGTCACACTTTGGAAAGGGGTCTTGTTAAAGAGTGGCTCCCCAGTAAACAGACGTTAAGACCCTTATAAAGAAGCCTTTTGAGCTGATCACATACTATGTACAAACAGGTCCTTATCTGTGGCTCTGTAAGGGTTGTGTAATAGCTCTGGCACAGTATAGAGAGAGAGAGAGAGAGAGAGAGGTGCATGTGTTTAATATAGGGACACAGAGTACAAATTATACAACACCGATCTTCTTTACTAGTAAGAACGACCTAAGAGGAAACTGTATTACCTAGAGCAGTCTGAAGATTTATCACTCAAAACGGCTCATTCGCTGTCTGTTCACTGACCCTGGGCTCTGTGAAAGGTTTTACAAAAAGTTGCATTATTAGCGACCCGTTGGTACTTGACAGGGTGGGTATTTTTTTAAAAACAAGTTCATTGCATGAAATATCAGTGACTGCAGCAATGAAAAAGAAACGACAACAAAACAAACATTTGGCCCGCACGCACCACATGCGTCCAGCCCTGACTTTACAGATCAAATAATACAACAAATACCACAAACACTTTCACTTTCATTTGCAATGAGAAAACAGCTGGCACCCGTCTGGGGGGAGAGGGGGGTAGCGCAAATATGTTTTCCACGTCGTTGGATCGTAAACAAAATCTGACATACAAATCGGAAACAGGAAAAAGGTGAAAATAGTGTAGGACAATGTTGCCTTTGAGCAGTGTGCTCTGCTGAATCATTTATGTCCAGCGAGGCTAATGGTGAGTTTGGTTTTTTGGGGGGCGAGAGGATGGAATTGGCGCCTTGGAATTCCAGCTCGCATAACCGCCTAGTCAATTTCCGATAGCCAAAAGAAGAGAGATCAAAAATCCTTCCAGAATCTAGGCTCTAAGGTTTCAAGCTTCTGCTAACATTATTTCCCATCTGATGAGATTTGTTTTCATCCTACGCCGGAGGTAGTAGGTGTAACTCTTCTGGTGAATCCATGAATAGTTGGCTGAAGTATGAAATTATTCAGACTGGAAAGGTCCAAGAATACAGTTATTCCGATTCTTCTTCGAGAGCTGAAAGGGAAAAGCATCTGTCTGCAGAGTCAATAGTCCTCATCGTGACCTTAATCAGGATTTGGCTATGTGCCATTTAAAATGTAGAAATAGGTCTTGTGGTTGGCATTGACAGTTTCAAATAAACACACTCCATATGGCGCAGCACGTTTTATTTTTGAAGATAAAGAGCCATTATAGTGAAATTGGATTTCTACACCTAATTATATTAAACTGCTTTTAACAGTAGCTCTAACGAGTAACACAAAAATCTGGGGGAAATAGATGGCATTTATCGTACTGAAATACCATCTGAATGGCCGTTGGTGAGATCCTGTTGTAGTCTTTAACCAAAATAATGTGACAGCGTCTCTGTACTACTAATAAGAGTGTAACTGCACGCCTTAGCTGAACTGTGAAAAAGTGCCTCTAAGAAATACCAGTATTCAAAAGAAGTGTTTTGTTCTCGAGATATGTGGTAAAGCTTGTTGCCCTTCATATAATTGCTTATTCAAAGAGCGCCATCCTGCGTCTGAAAGCAGTAAAGGGAAGATTAAAGTGGATGGACTTTAGGAGACAGAAATTTACTCCTGTGTGCATTCTATGTATGTTTTGTGTTCTTTATGCTTTGCGTGTGTTGTTCTGTGGGATTTGTGCCTCTCTCTGTGTTGTTTTCCAATACGTATCCAGTTTTCCAGGGTGTGCCTGGTGCCTCAGTGTGTGTTTATGCCTGTGTGGGTTCTGTTTCTCTGTGGTGTGCATGCAACAGCTGTGTAATAAAGGATATGGATAAACATGATTTTTTTTTCAGTTGATGTATGTAGTGTTTATATAATAGATTATTTCAAAACTTCAGCTGCAGCAAATTATTTATCATGTGATCACATTCACTTGTCACACAAGAACCATTCAAAAAGAAAAAGAAGGTGGTGAGTGGAATAATGGATTTTTTTTAGTTTATTGGCATTTCTGAAAGAGAAAAAAGTTTCATTTTGGGTTGAATCAATAGGTTTTGGCTCATTCATAGTGGGTTACTCAAAGTAGCAATTCATAATGACAATGAATAGTCATTGGACAAAGAAATGAAAATCAGAATGACTATATAAGCCTGGTGATTAGGGCATTCACCTGCCAGGTAGGGGACCCAAATTAAAAACCTTAGACCCCTGACTATTTAATTATACAAAATAGAAGTGCTTCAACAGGAAAAACTGAGGGACTGCAATACCAGTATATCCCATAGTTCAGTGGTTAGGCCAATCTCCTACAACCTGAGAGATCTGAGTTCATGTTCTTTCTCTTCATTAGGCAGAGAGGAAAACTGAAGCATAGTCTCCCAGATTGCAGGAGAGCAAACACCCTAATCACTAAGCTAAAGACTATAATGGAGATCTGCTTCCTTCCCCCTACGTTTTGTGAATCTTATCCTTCTGCAAAAATGTCTAGAAACTAAAAAACGTTGCATGGAAACATTTTGTTTCAATATTACTGAAACATTGAGTTTTTTGGTTGGTCAAAACTATTTGGCAAAGTCAACACAAACTCATGAATAATGTCAAGTCAACTGAAACTGCATTTTAAAAAAAACTACTCAACTTTAGTGGAGAGTACCACTCTAATCTGCTACCGCACACATCTTAGTGGACTATTTTTTATCACCTTTCCTTCAGGCAACCGTATGGAAAATGGGGGAGGTACTGGCTATTACTTTGCTCTCCACTTCTGAAAAAATCAGATTGTAAGGAAAGGCAACTAGTTTTCTTCCGACCTTCCTGAGCCAGGGGCAATGTGAGGGGAGGATGCTGGTGTCCTGTGCTCCACCGAGTAAAGGTAGTAGCATTGTAAAGGAAGCTGTTGGGTAGATTGCTGCTCCCACTCCATTGCATAAAATGGATATTTTCAAAGCCTTGTTTCAAATTTAATTCAGCTAAACTAAAATTAACAATATGTTTATTCAATATTTGTTATTTTTTGTTTCAACAGACATTATCTGAATAATTATCATATGGAATTTTTGAGAGATAGTTTTTTTTTTTTTTTTTAAGAAAAGGAAACACAGCAAACACTATGCAGAGTCACAACATAGAAGAGGCTTTGCTAAGTGTGACCGACACTGTTGTATTATCACATGGCAAAGACAGTAATTTCATTTTGGGGTTCTGGTGACATTAATAAACCACTTGAGTAATTATGTCACCAGAAGCCCTGGACAGGATTACAGATTTATTGAGCATAGTGTACATTACTCTACATATTAACTTATTTGCCAGTCTTTTCTAATCATGAGAGTGATTTGCTGAAGCATTAAGCACCCCTGACTTCACTTTAGGCCTTTAAATCCTCTAGCCTGTCACCCTCGAGCCTGCCAGTCACTGACTGATAAAGATTGCCAAAAAGACTTTTGTGATTAAATAAACATTTGTTTTAAACTTTATGTAAACAATGTTTTATATTTAAAGGTATAAAATTTTGAGCACAATCCTGGAAATGTTGCCATTAACTTTAGAGAGACCAGAAGAGAAATCTTTAAATCTTTGGTTGACTATCCATTTTTAGTAAAATGAGCTTCTTGTTTTTAGATACACATTTAGATATGTATGCTTGCATGTATGCTTCTTCCAAGATATTTTTATTTCCTCTCCTTTTGGTCAGCTCAATGGAGACGTGAGGGTGATCACCCAAAATACCTAGAAAAAATTCCAACAATGTATAGTGAAAGAATAATACTCTGTAATATTTAAATTTTAGCAATCTGCTGTCACCTGAAGGACTTTTTTATAGCTTCATACTGAAGACAACTAACATACAAATTATTATTAATTCATTATTGTAGCACCTAGGTGCCCTAGTTATGGACAAGGACTCCATTGTGCTAAGCTTTGTATAAACACAGAATAAAAGGTCTGTCTCTGTCCCAACTTAACATGGTATAATTCAATTGACTTTCATTTCTGTCCTTTATATTTCAGAACTTTCCTTGGCATAATTGCTTAATATCAAAGAAATCTGTGAATGTCTGTTAAAGGCGCTCAAATTAAAAATACTAACAAATACTGTTCAAAGATATACATAAGACACCCAGATATTATGGTGATGGGCACATAAAAATGATATATACTATGGATTTTGCAGTACTATTCTGAGATACTGAGTACTACAAAATTTAGAATTAAATGTTTTACCATTTTATTCCATGATGTGTAGACAGTTTGTACTGGATATGATGACTTTAGGTCAAAATCATTCTCTGAGTAGTAAACTCCATGTAAGGGACTAGAAACTCTGCCTTATACATTCTTCTGTCAAAAGGCAGGATTTGCCCATTTGGGAAAACAGGTGGTTTGGCTTCCAGGCCCCATGAATCTCAGGAGATCTGCCAGAGGTCAAGTCTGTTTTCACATCTCCCCAGTCAATCTGCTCCTTACACACAGATCCCAAATTCTGTGGAGAGGCTTCTTCAGGGTAGGGCAGCTTGATATCTCAGCATTCCCTCCCTCTACTCCCTCTAAGGGGACTGGACCTCACATGTACATCCCCATTGTATTGTATTTACTTCCCCATGCCATTTTAAATCTGACCATACTATCACAAGCACGGTGAGCTATGATGATGCTAGGGTTATTTACACTAGTATTACTATTAATGTTTTGTAATATTTTTTATTAGTGACCCTCACTGAATCTCTTGGTGTGCATATAGACTAAACCATATGTTTTACTGCTTGTTAAAAGATTCGGCTTGGTCATATGTGTGACGTTGCACTCCATATGTTTATGGAAATATGCTTATGAGTGTGAATATAATGTACCTGGAATACGCTTTATGCAAAAGGTCTCTTGTAAGATATCATTACAAAGCTTATATTCTGAATGTGTTCATCTTATTTGTATGTATTGTGACAGGGCAAGGCCAGATGGCTATGGAAGAGTAGTCCTTTTGGGATCCGGGAAGTGGGCGGGTGAAGCCCGTCCACTGCTAAAGGATCCCCCCCAGCCTAGAAGGGGGATCCACAGAACCTAGATTCCAATTAATTTCGGGGGACAACTAATGAAATAACAGGGACAGGAATGTGGTCAAAGGGTCAAACGAAGGGAACCGAACGGGGACACCGAGCAAAGAACCCCGACAGCGCCCACTGCTCCTCAAAGGCATCAAGGGAGTCAGAGGATGCCACCCAGGGGAACTCTGCTCGGATACATGAACGGACCGAGGATCGGAAATAGGCCCCACAGTCACAAGAGACTCCATCAGCCAACCTCCTCACTCTGGTTTTATAGATGGGCATTTTAGCTAGGGCCAGGAGGAGGTTGACCAGGAGATCCCGTGACTTTGTGGGGCCACGGATAGGGAGTGCATAAATAAGAAGGTGAGGGGAAAAGTGCAACCAAAAGCGTAATAGAATATTGGTGAGGAGCCGGAATAGGGGCTGCAGCCTGGCACACTCCAGGTATATATGTCCCAGGGTTTCCCTAGCCGCAAAAGGGGCAGGTGACTGGGATTGAGGTGAACCGCGCCAAGTACACGCCCGTGCTCACGTCTCCGTGAAAGAGCCGCCAACTGACATCCCCAGCAGGCCTCGGGACTAAGGTGGAATATAGGCTGGCCCACCGGGGCTCCTCACCCTCCAAAGGTGGCAGGAGGTCCTGCCATTTTGTATCGGGGCGGGACACGAGGGTGAGGGCATGAAGGATGTGGTGCATGAGTGTGTATAGATGTTTTCTTGGCACGGTTTGAAAGCAGACCGGCTGCATCTTGTGCAGCCGGCTTACAGTGGAGGGGTGAGGGGGGCGGTTGGGTCCACGGGGCAAGGGTTCAATTAAAAGGTCTGGTGGGCCTGGGGTAGGGGGTGGGCGGGGCGTGCCCTCATGCAGGACCCAGTCGAGATAAACCCGAGCAGTGGGCGGCAAAGCAGCCTTCACCTCCTGAAGCATGCGCCGGGGAGTAAAAGGTCTGGAGAGCCCCATGCGCTGAGCGAGCGTCAGGGAATCCAGACAGTCTCCCCGGTCATAGTCCAGGAGGTCTCCGACTCTTGTGACTTCTGCCAGGACCAACCTCTGGTGCACGAAGCAGGACTCCGGCACCTGCACACGGAGCTGGGGGTTGTGTAGCAGGGGCTCCGCGAGGAGATCTGCCCCCTTGGTGGCCGCCACGGACCTGGTCGTTGAAAAGAGTTTGCAGGTCCGGAGGAGGTCCTGGTAGAAGACCGGCAGCCTGGAGAGATCTCGCGGAAGACCTCTCGGAAAGAGATAAAGGAGCTGCCGGTCATATGAGCCCTCGGAAGCGGCGCAGGAAGGCGTGCGCCAGTATGCTCCACGCTGGACTACCTGCATCATAAAGGAGCCTCCGCAGGGTCTGGAGGCGGAAGACATGGACCTGAGTGAGCAGACATTTCAGGCCCTGCCCTCCCTCCTCCAGGGGCAGATGGAGAACCCCTGCAGGGACCCAGTGCAGTCCTGACCAAAAGAACTCCAGAATCGATGTCCGGAGGTTGGCCAGGAAACCCGGGGCCAGGACCAGGGTGTTGAGCTGGTACCAGAGCATGGACAGGACTAGTTGATTAAGCACCAGTGCTCTCCCTCAAAGGGAGAGGCACCAGAGTAGTCCTGTCCATTTCTGGAGCCGCTCTACCACCCTGCCCTCTAAATTCTGCCAGTTCTCTGGCGGAGAGGGATGCATGGCAGAAAGCTAAACGCCGAGATAGAGCAGCGGACCCGTGCTCCACCAGATGGCCTGAAGCATGGGTGGGAGGGAGCTCGCCTGCCGCCAGTCCCCTACCACCAAGCCAGAGCTCTTGACCCAGTTGACCCGTGCGGAGGAGGCTTCCAAATAGATAGCCTGGCAAGCCTCCACCCTCACCAAGTCGCCCGGGTCCTGGACCATGAGGAGAACGTCATCAGCGTACGCCAACAGGACCAGCCGCAGCTCCGGCTCCCGCAGCACCAACCCTGTCAACCTCTTTCGGAGGAGACAGAGGAAGGGCTCGATCGCCAGAGCGTACAGCTGGCCCGAGAGGGGGCACCCCTGCCGTACTCCTCGCCCAAAGCTGACAGGTTCGGTCAGGGTCCAGTTGAGCCTGACCAAACACTCTGCGGAGGTGTACAGCGCCCTGAGAAAACCCACAAACTGGGGTCCGAAGCCAAACGCTTGCAGAGTGCTCAGGAGATACCCTGATCCACCCTGTCGAACGCCTTCTCCTGATCTAAGGACAGGAGGGCGAACGACTGACCATCCCTACACCCGAGTTCCAAAAGGTCTCAGACCAGATATAGGTTGTCGAAGATGCTGCAGCCAGGGACGTCTGGTCTGGGTGGACCACGTCTGCCAGCACGGACCCTAGCCGCAGCGAGATGGCTTTTGGCACGACTTTGTAGTCTGTGCTGAGGAGCGAGACGGGACGCCAATTTCGTAAATCGCGGAGGTCCCCCTTCTTCGTCAATAAGGCGAGCACGGCTCGCCTGCACAAAAGAGGGAGGACCCCGCTCTGCAAAGACTCGGCCCAGATGGTGACTAGGTCTGGGCCGAGGATGTCCCAGAAAACGCGGTAGAACTCCATGGTCAGCCTGTCCATGCCCGGAGATTTATTGGTGGGCATGCGACGGAGGGCTTCCGAGAACTCGGCCAGAGTGAGAGGCAGCTCTAGCCGGTCTCGGTTGCCTGCACTGACCGTCGGGAGCTCCTCCCAGAGCACTCTGCAAGCATTAGGATTGGTCGGATCTGGGGAGAAAAGGCTTGCGTAGAAGGCTCTTGCCCTCCCGCACATCTCCACCGGATCCGTGAGGGGGGTGCCATCTTCTGCCAGAAGGCAGATGACATGTTTCTTAGCTCCCCTCTTTTTCTCCAGGGCATAGAAGAAGCGGGAGCTGTGATCCATCTCCCGAAGGAGATGGATGTGGAATCGAACAAAGGCATCCCGGGCCCGATGGTCCTTGAGGGCCCGGAGCTCCTCCTGCTTCTCCTGGCACGCTCCACAGAGGGGCGGATCCTCGGGGCTGGCAGCCAGATGCCTCTCCAGCTCTAAGACCTCCCGTTCCAACTGCTTTATCGCCGCATCCCTCCGTCGGCTGGCGCCCCAGGTGTAGTCATGGCAGAAGAGCCTTCCCTAGGTCCCACCACCGCCGCGCCGAGGGAAAGGCACGCCGCTGCCCTCACCAGGCCAGCCAGAACTCCCGGAAGGACGCCACAAAGCCCACATCCTCTAGCAAGCTGTTGTTGAAATGCCAATAGGCCGTCCCCGGCCTCTCCACGCAGAGGGAGGCTGTCACGGTGGCTAAATGATGGTCAGAAAATGGGGCCGGCTGGATGCTGGAGGAGTGGGCTCGTGAAAGATGAAAGCATGATAAATAAATGCGGTCCAACCGGGAGTGGCTCAACCGATGGGCCTCCACCCGGATAAAGGTGAACGTGGAAGTGTCATCCGGGTGGTGGTCACGCCAGACGTCCACCAGGCAGTGGTGTTAGACTATCTCCTAGAGGACGGCAGTGGCGGCCGGACTCTGCTTGGTCCCTGAGCGGTCCCGCTCCTCGAGGATGATGTTAAAGTCCCCTCCCAGGACCAGGCACTCATGAGGATCCAAGGTGCTGAGGAAGGTGGACGCCTGCTGATAGAATTGCAGCCGCTCCGGGCTCGCTGCCGGGGCATAGATGTTAACGAGGTTGACTACGAGCCCCTCCATGCGGACCCGGAGGTGCAGCAGGCGGCCCAGCACAGCCTCAGCGACCCCCAGCCCCTCAGGCCGTAGGTCGGGGAAGAACAGGGTCGCCATTCCAGCCGTACAAACTGTGAGATAGCTAAAGTAGACCCTGTCCCCCCAATCCAGCTGCCAGCTGTCTTTGGCGGTCGGATCAGTATGGGTCTTCTGCAGGAAAACCACAGAGTACCCCCCCTCCCGAAGGAAGGAGAGCACCTGGGACCTGCAGAGACCCATCCTACAGCCGCGGGTGTTCAATGTTGCGATGGTAAGAGGTGCCATGAGGAGGGCTGGGGGGGATCCTTGCCGGCAGGGACGCTCGCGGCTCCTGATGGGCTGCGCAGCAGTCTGTGACCTACCCCGTAGGTGAGTAAGGAATCACGGAAGAGGCGGACCTACTGGCAGGCCGCGGCGCCCTGCCTCCCGGTCCTTTTACCCTCCCCCATGAGGGCCCTTGTGGCCCAGAGGATTTGATGAAAGTTCCCCCATCGCTGGAGAGCAAGCTGTACTTTGTTGCAGGAGCCACGGACGTCTTCTAAAAACTCCCGCAACTCCTCTCGCAGCGCATGGGAGGCTGGGGTTACGGTCTCCTGGTTACTCCCCGACGGGGCCCTTGGTACAGCCCCGTGGCCCACTGAGACAGGCAGACAGGGTATGGACCCCCAACGGGGCTCCTGATGGGTTGGCCCAAATGCTGGGGCGATAGGGGGCAGCGGAGGGAGGATAGCAGCCCCTGGTGCGTCGGGACAGGTAAACACAAAGGCCGCTCCCTGGGGGTCATCGATTGGAAAAGGGAAGAAGACAGCCCCAGGGGCGGCAATAATATCTCAGGAGGTGAACGGGATAGGGACAGGGGCAGGAGCAAGGTTAGAGGTGAGATTCTGGGCGAGGAGAGGGCTCTCAGTGATGCCGGGCACAGGCTCTGTGGTGGATTTGGCAGCCACGGCATCAGGAGGTGGACTCTCTCCTGTAGGACCCTCTCCCGGGAAGGAGGTCGAATGCTCCTCACCAAACAGGGGTGCCCCTGGTGACTCAGGTCCCGGCTGCATGGCACTAGCTGTCGCCTCAATAGGCTCGGCGGCCCTCACCCGGGTGCCATCTGCAGCCAGGTTGATGGAGGAGTCCAGGGGCTTCTCGGAGGTGGGAGCGGAAGCAACAGTTAGGGGGAGGGAGCATGGGGAAACGGGGGCTGGAGTGAAGTCGCCTAGATCGAGGCCCGCTGGCATAGGGTCATCCTCCCCCTGGGTGACCGGGGTCAGACCCAGGGCCTCGATCTCTTCATATTTGGACGGGAGATCAGTTTCCGCCACCCCGGGATTCTCGCCGCCGGCATCTGACGTGACGGTTGCCTCGGGGCACGCTGAGGTTTCAGATGGCGCCAGGGCGGGGGGGCTCCCTCGGGGGCCTCGGAGGGGAGGGACTCCCGGGGAGGGGAGATACTGCCTTCCAATGCTGCCACATCTTCCCCAGCCGGCACCGGTGGATGGAACACATCCGTGGGTAGAGCGGAAGGCTCGGCATCAATGCCCCCCCTTCCTGGTCTTCCGGGGGGCCTCCGCATCAGATGGGAGGAGCGGAGCTCGAGCCTTCCGCTTGCCCTGCTTCCCCTGGACTAGGGCCCAGCCCTCCATGGCATCATCCGGGGGCTGGCTAGCAGGGGTTCAGGGGGCAGAGGCGATGGCTCAGGGACTCGAGGGGATAATGGTGGGGCAGCACAAGGGAAGGAAGATTCCCCTTGGGGCGGGCTCTCTCCCATGCCCGGCAGTGTCCCTGCCACACCCTCCTCCACAGGCCCCGCCAGATTGCAAGCAGCGAGGGAGGGGCTCTCCCACTTGTCTGGGCATAGTTGGGGAGGTGCCCCTTGGGCCTGAGCGGGAGCAATGGTGGACTGGGAAGGAGGAGGGGTGGTTGAAACTAAAATGGGGAGTGGCACAAGCGCATGGGAGGGGGCATGGGCTCACGGAGCGAGGGCTAAGTGGGCTAGAGATAGGACAGGGAAACTAAGGGGCTAGCTTCAGAGGCTGAGGTGGGGCAAACAAACAAAGGCTGCAGAAGGAAATGGGTGGGGCAGGCAAACAAACTGAAGCTAGTAAGGGGGGCTGGGTCAAAAAGGGGGGGCAAAGCTGCAAGTGGCAAATGGGGCAGGTAGTAAAGGGCAAAGCTGTGTAGTGGGCAGTCCAGGGGGCAGCACGTGCACTTGCACAAGTCTTTTTAGGCTGGCTGCTGCTTCTGGGCCAAAGGGTGGAAATAGGGCATGGCAAGCCAAGCAAGCAGCTGAGTCCAGGGGCAGGAGCTGAGGCAGATGGTATACAGCCAGTGGGGGTGGTGGAGGGGGCAGCGGTTGTGGTAGTAGTGGTGGGGGTTGGGGAAGGACACACAGATGGATTGGGGGGCAGCTCCACGCCACACCCCCTGTGTCCCTGGAAATACACTCAAGCCCCCCACCACAAGAGCACAGTTTGAAAGTTACTCAGTCTTAGGGCTCCCTCCACAGTGGTCTGCAAAGTCTCTACGTGCTCCCCCACTGGTAGATGGTCCTCTTCTTCTCCTCCTCGGGCTTCAGCAGCTCCAGGCAGCAGACTCCACAGCTGCAACAGCAGCTTCAGCAACTCCAGATGGTGGTCCAGGCAGGCAGAAAGGACCCTAGCTTCAGTTTGTTTGCCTCCCCCACCCATTTCCTTCTGCAGCCTTTGTTTGTTTGCCCCGCTAGGACATCCAAGAAACTGATTTGATTTCCCTTCTATGTTCTCTCTCATCTGTCACCAATCCCTGCTATAATGGCCTATGCTCCTCCCAGATTCCAACCTTTCTCCTGGGTCTCCACGTTTTGGATTTACCTGTGGGCTTTTGTCACCTGCCCCCGTCAAACCTCGTTTAAAGTCCTCCTCACTAGGTTAGTCAGTCTGTATCCAAATATGCTCTTTTCCTTCCTTGGTAGGTGGACCCCCATCTCTGCTTAGCAGTCCTTCTTCCCAGAACAGCATCCTGTGATCAAGGAAGCCAAAACCCTCGTGGCAACACCAGCCTTGCAGCCAGGCATTCATCTCCAGGATGCATCTGTCTCTATGTGGACCCTACCCTTCACCAGAAGGATCTAAGAGAACACCAGTGCACCCCCACCTCCTTCACCCTTACTCCTAGAGCCCTGTAGTTACTTCTGATCTGCTGAGGGTCATACCTTGCAGTATCATCAGTGCCCACATGGATGAGTAGCATGGGGTAGTAATCAGGGGGCTAGATGATCCTTGACAATTCTTCCATAACACCTGCGATATGGGCCGCTGGCAGGCAGCATACTTCCCCGGGATGCCATGTCAGGCTGACAGAGGAAAGTCACCAACCACCACTATCATAAGTTTTCTCCTAGGAGTTGTGGCTGCGATCTTCCCAGCTGTGGGTGTACATGGCTTCTCCTCCTCCACCTTGTTGCCAGGGCAGCATAAAGGTTCTTCATCACTCTGATGGGTGGGTTGGGAGTAGAGGTGGAGCACTACCCACTACCAGACATAACCAGCAGCCACTGAAGGAGCACAGATTAAATGTCCCAATGGCAGACCTCATTAGGGGATCCAACATACACATTGGTCAGACTGATCGGGGATCCCTCCTCCTGGACTCTGATATATGCCCCAAATTTTAACCTTCCTCTTAGATTACCAGGTAAATTGAGGGAGCTGGTCCTGTCCTTTCCTTACCAGGACTGATGCAGAGCACTTTGAGAGTTACTCCATCTCTTCATGACATTAGTGGGGCAAGAAAGAGGGACGTAGGCTAGGAAATTTGTTTTGTGCAAAAGGTGGGGAGCCTGTTTTATTACTTTGTCTATTTTCAGTTTTCCAAGTCAATGGATTTACATCAAGGATGTGTATTCATGTGATGAAGGAGAGCAGTTTTTGGCTCACACTGTATGTATTCCTGTTTTGTTGTGTTCCCATTTCCAGAATAAGTTGTTTAGCAGTCTTCTGTAAGAGCCATGAAAAGCATATTTGAGACAAATTCTACAAAACTTCCCTCTGGAAAAGTTTGGTTGGCAGCATTGCTTGGGGCTAGGGTATATAGATACATGTGCAAACTATGTAAACAGTCTCCATGGACATGCAAAAGTTAACAAGTCACTTGTTTTGATTGTAGGATGAAAGCTCTGAAGAGCCAAGCTACAACTATTAGAAATATAGGTGATTTGATTGGAATTAAATGAATAGAACCCCCATGATTTATGAAAAATCTGTCTGAAATATTTAGATTGAATGAGGATTATAGTATTCACACAGATAGGCATCTCATACTCCCAACTAACATTTGCTGAAGCAAGTGGTGACCCCTCACTTGTTTGAATGATGTATAATATAAACATGAATGTGTACACAGGCAGTCTTCAACTTTATGACATTTGAGTTACGATGAATGGCACTTACGACGTTTCTAAATTGACATCCAGTTTTGACTTTCCAACGTCAGTTTCAACTTTCTGACACTTGATCCGACATTGTTCCTATGGGAAAATCAAGTTACAATGTTTTGACTTAAGACGTGATTTTCAGGAACCAATTGTGTCGTAAATCCAAGGTCTGCCTGTATTAAATGTCAGATTTGAGAATGAGCATGGATTTTTAAAAATTGAAAAGAATTGAACATACCCAAATTGGCAAACCAACACAAGTTAGAACAATGATTATATTTCCTTTCATTAGGATTTGGACCGGTTAACGTTATGATATTCTACTGAATATTCTTGAAATGCTTTAACTCATGTATACATTTTGGATTATTTGGTAAACTCAGATTGCTATATTTTAAAGATAAAACTAAAACAAAGACCATTTCAAATAAAGTTGGAAGACCAGTGAGTTACGTGTAATTGTTTCCTGAAATCGCTGGGAACCAGAATACATCCATCTGAGCTACAATTATTATGTTTCATGTTGTTTTTTGTTTATTACTCTTCAAGATACATTCGGGGAAATCTTTTATGTCAAATTGCTAAAGAATCAGCTATGCATCAAATCCCAAAACAACTTTTCATTTCTAAAGAGTTAAAAATGAAATTCTTTAGTTATAGGTCTATATTCTGGGCACAATCAGTGAACTGAAATATAAACTGGATTCAGCCTGCTGCTGTTCCTGCTATAGCCATTAAGTGATTATTTTCGTCAATAGACAAGTTACTGAAAAAGAATCAGATTCAATTGTTCTCAAAAACTTTCAGAACGTTTAATATGATGGCTCAGCAGACTTGCACAGTATCTGCTAACAGTTTTGCATTCTAACAAAAAATAGCTATAGGACAGCCAGAGCAATTATTTTTCAATGTGCCAGATGATGGGGGTTTTCTTTCTGGTCTCTGTACTGTATGGCTATTCAGGATCAAAAGAGGTCTCAACCTCCTTGTGGTCATCTTTGGAAATCGTTAGAAGGGATTTAAATTGTCTATTGCAGCAATCCTCTCCCCATGAAAAATACTGATTTATTGGAAAGAGTCAACTTTCCATGCTATAAATATCCCACTCTATGGGCTCTGTTAACACATGCTGAAACTGCTAGCAAAAATCATGACTACATTATTTTTTCCACACTTTTTTTTTTTTTTTTTACACGTTTAATTGGCAAGATCAGGCAGAGAAGAGAGGGATACATTTATAGATACAGAGGATTAACTGGGATAGAAAAGCAAACAGAAGCAAAGCACATACTGTGGTGCATCTGATACACTGGGGACCAATGGGGCTCAACTATATTGTTCATGCTGTGCATGCTGCTTTTTTAGTTACACATTTTTCAGGAAAGGAATCATAGTTCAAGCATTTATTTTTAGCTGTTTGCACCCATAACCACACCCATTTTGAAGCCTAACTACAGGATTTCACCCACAAATTAGGCACTTAGACTATTAAATAGATGCAGTTATTGGTGTAAATGATTGCACCTGCAGTTTTGTGCCTGGATTTCATTACAGATACAAAATTGCCCCATTACTATTGGAAGCTGGTATGAGGCCCAGCTAAAAATAAGTGCCTACAACTATTATTATCCCTTTATTTATAAACTTAATTTGTGAGGGCAGATGACATATAATAAGAATAAATGCAGGTGCAAATATCATGTATATAAATTTCTATCTACAATTTAATATTGGAGGCCATATTTTTAAAGTAAGCATTAGAACTTGCTCTTCTTTTAGTGGTTATAGGCCAAGAAAACCTTCTATCAACCTCCATATAAGCTGCCAAATCCCACCCCAAGGAGTCTTCTAGGGCGGTGTAGTGACGCGATGACTCACCAGTGTGGTGCCTCCTGCTGGTCATCTGGGAATTAGCTCTTTTCCAGAGTATGGAGTGTCCTCTGCTGTCTGGTGTATTGCCTGCCTTAGGGCCCCATGTCCCTCCTGGACCCTGGTGCTACTTTACCTTGAGGTTCTTCCCCAGCAGTACCCCCATACTCTGGGTCTCCCCCCCTCCCAAGGGAACCCCCACCCTCTATCTCCACCTTGCCTCAGTGACTACTTGTCCCCGCTCATCATCTAGCCCCCGTTCACTGGGGCAGACTGCAGTCTGTAATGGCCATTCATCATTGGCAAGGGGTTAGGACCTGCTGCCTTTGCCTATTCCCAGCCTGTATCTATGCAGCCCCAGTACCTGTTTAGGCCTTGACCAAGGCTTCAGCCTGGGGAGTTGCCAGGCTGGAGCTTTCCAGCTCCTAATGCCTTTTCCCAGCACTGCTCTGCACCCGGTACCCGGCTCCCAGGCACCTAGGGTCCTTCTCTCTCCACAGCTATCTCCTGGCCCTAAAGCCCTTTTATCAGGGCCAGCTGGGCCCGGATTGGCATGGCCCCAGCTGTAGCTGCTTCCTCAATGAGCCTAGGTTGGCTTCTTTTAACTCCTGTTCTCCAGGAGTGGGGCAGCCACTCCACTACAGGAGGTAAACAACTTCATCGATGATTACTGAGTGTCTGCAGCCTGCATCAGAACAGATTACCAAGTGCTGCAAAGAACTATCATCCAAGAACTAACATACCATCCAAAGAGGTCACAAACATTCCAGAAGGTTTTCCAAACAACTTGGATCTGTGCCACCTGCACTCACCAACCAGTAGTCCATATACATTCACTTATCAAGAAGTTCTAGTTACCATAAAGGAGACTTTAACCAAGACTTGTGATTCTGACGATACCCCTCCTAGCTTGTGAAAGAGAGTGATGGACACCTTTTGCCACTCCCAACAAAAATAGTAAATGCATCAATTTCCTTCTTCAAACATACAATAGTCTGACCAACATTGAAGAAACCCATTCTGGATACATCACCTCTAGCAAAGTACCATCCAATATCAAACCTCTCATTCCTGAGCAAGCTCACAGAGAAGCTAGCAAAAAAGAAAAAAGGAGTACTTGCGGCACCTTAGAGACTAACAAATTTATTTGAGCATAAGCTTTCATGAGCTACAGCTCACTTCATCAGATGCAAACTCCTCTAATTAGAGTGAATATTCTAGACCCAGCACAATCTGGACACAGACCAGGATATGAATTGAAACATTTTACAAAAAGAACAGGAGTACTTGTGGCATCTTAGAGACTAAAATTTATTTGAGCATAAGCTTTCGTGGACTAAAACCCACTTCATTGGATGCATGCAGTGAAAAATACAGTAGCAAGATATCTATAGATACACACACACACAGACACAATCTATAACGAGAGTGATCAGTTAAGGTGAGCTATTACCAGCAGGGGAGGGGGGGGAAGGAAACCTTTTGTAGGGATAATCAATATGGGCCATTTCCAGCAGTTGACAAGAAAGTGTGAGGAACAGTAGGGGGAAAAATAAACATGGGGAAATGGTTTTACTTTGTGTAATGACACATCCACTCCCAGTCTTTATTCAAGCCAAATTTAATGGTGTCCAGTTTGCAAATTAATCCCAATTCAGCAGTCTCTCGTTGGAGTCTGTTTTGGAAGTTTTTTTGTTGAAGAATTGCCACTTTTAGGTCTGTAATCGAGTGACCAGAGAGATTGAAGTGTTCTCTGACTGATTTTTGAATGTTATAATTCTTGACGATGTTTATTTTTTTCCCCCTACTGTTCCTCACACATACCTGTCAACTGCTGGAAATGGCCCATCTTGATGATCACTACAAAGGTTTTGTTTGTTTGTTTGTTTGTTGTTTTCCCTTTCTCTCCTGCTGGTAATAGCTTAACTGATCACTCTCGTTATAGTGTGTATGATAACACCCATTGTTTCATGTTCTGTGTGTGTGTGTGTGTGTGTGTGTGTGTGTGTATATATCTTCCTAGCGTATTTTCCACTGCATGCATCCGATGAAGTGGGTTTTAGCCCACAAAAGCTTATGCTCAAATAAATTTGTTAGTCTCTAAGGTGCCACAAGTACTCCTGTTCTTTTTGCGGATACAGACTAACATGGCTGCTACTCTGAAACATTTTAGCAGCACTAATGGATGATCTCTTCCTGTCAATAGATAGAGGGCAGACATCCACTCCATTCTTCTGGATCTCTCTGCAGCAACTGACACTGTCAACCAAAAGATACTGCTATCTTCCTTGAGAAAGGTGGCAGAGGTCAAGGGTAATGTACTAAATTGGGTACATCCTTCCATGTAGGACTCAAACCAATTAATAATGATGGGAAACTGGAATTCCACCACTAGACCCCTCACGTAGTGTCCCACAAGGATCAATTCTCTTTTTTCTCAACATCTACATGCAACTGCTAGGTGAACTGGCCAGAGGACTTGGACTCAAATACCAGTGATATGCATATCACTCAGAACATATGACCACACCATTACCACTCAGATGGCCCAGTGCTTGGATGAGATCAGCTCATGGATGAAGAACACCTGGTTGAAACTAAACCTGAGCAAGACAGAGGTGATGCTGGTGGCAAGAGGAAACAATTTGAAGAGTTTGCAGCCAAGAAAGCAGTCTTTTTGGGTTGACGGCACACATCCAGAACTGATCAATTCAGTCCATAATTAGAAGTGCTCCTGGATTCCTCATGGATACTAAGCTCTCACACAGTATCTGCACTTTCAACTATCCCTGGTTGACTAAGGCCTGGTCTACACTTGGGGGAAAAGGGGGGGGGAAATCAATCTAAATTACTCAACTTCAGCTAAGTGAATAACGTAGCTGAAGTTGACATACTTAGATCTACTCACTCCAGTGTCTTCACTGCGGTGAGTCAACTGCTGTCGCTCCCCCGTCGACTCCGCCTGTGCCTCTCGCTCCGGTGGAGTACAGGAGTCAACAAGAGACTGCTCAGGGGTCAATTTATTGCATCTAGACTAGACGCGATAAATCAACCCCCACTAGATTCATCACTGCCTGCCGATCTGGCGGGTAGTATAGACATCTACTTCATCCTGATGAGAATTTACTTCATCCTGATGAACAATGACTTAGCCTCAGTTTTTCATACTTTGTCACCTCTTGGTTGGATTGCAACAATGAAACATACTTGGGCATGATGCCTTCAGTACTTAGGAAACTACAAATAGCAAAGAATACTGCAGAGAATCTCCTCTGCAACACTGGCTCTCTCAAATGCATCAAACCTGTTCTCCACTCTTTACACTGGCTTCTCATAACATTTCAAGTCAAAATCAAGGTCTTGGCATTTATCTTCAAAGTGCTCCATGACCTGTGCCCAAGAGATCTTAAAGATCAACTAAAGCTCTAGGATGAAGACCTTGGTGATATCTTTGTTCTGTCACACAATGGAACCATATACCATAAGGGTAAAGCTCATCTGTTTGGGGACAGAATTTTCTTGGGGCTCAGCCTAACACTGTGGAATGAAATCTTACAGGAACTCAGGTACATCATAAAACTTACATCAACTTACACTGCCTTTCTCTCGAATGCAAGGTGCATTTCATTGAGCTGACTTTCTTTAATAAGCATATAGCACCATGCAATAATCCAACACAAAACACTCCACTGTACACATTTCTCCACCTGGGGAGAAGATGAGGGACCAAACACGAAAAAGATGCTAGTCCAGTTGCTTACTGCACTACTAGAAGTTGCATGGTACAGTGATAAGCACACTATAAGAAACTATATAGAATAGGTTTCAGAGTAGCAGCTGTGTTAGTCTGTATCTGCAAAAAGGAGGACTTGTGGTACCTTAGAGACTAACACATTTATTTGAGCATAAGCTTTCGTGAGCTACAGCTCACTTCATCGGATGCATTCAGTGGGGAGATTTATATACACAGAGAACATGAAAAAATGGGTGTTACCATACATACAATAACAAGAGTGATCAGGTAAGGTGAGCTATTACCAACAGGAGGGGGGGGAGGGGGACCTTTTGTAGTGATAATCAAGGTGGGCCATTTCCAGCAGTTGACAAGAACGTCTGAGGAACAGCAGGGCGTTGGGGGGGAGGGAATAAACATGGGGAAATAGTTTTACTTTGTGTAATGATACATCCACTCCCAGTCTTTATTCAAGCCCAAGTTAATTGTATCCAGTTTGCAAATCTCGCTGGAGTCTGTTTTTGAAATTTTTTGTTAAAGAATTGCCACTTTTAGGTCTGTAATCAAGTGATCAAAGAGATTGAAGTGTTCTCCAACTGGTTTTTGAATGTTATAATTCTTGACGTCTGATTTGTGTCCATTGATTCTTTTACATAGAGACTGTCCAGTTTGGCTAATGTACATGGCAGAGGGGCAATGCTGGCACATGATGGCATATATCACATTGGTAGATGTGTAGGTGAACAATCTCCGATAGCATGGCTGATGTGATTAGGCCCTATGATGTTGTCTCCTGAACAGATATGTGGACACAGCTGGCAACGGGCTTTGTTGCAAGGATAGGTTCCTGGGTTAGTAGTTCTGTTGTGTGGTGTATGGTTGCTGGTGAGTATTTGCTTCAGGTTGGGGGGCTGTCTGTAAGCAAGGGCTGGCCTGTATCCCAAGATCTGTGAGAGTGATGGGTCGTCCTTCAGGATAGGTTTTAGATCCTTGATGATGTGTTGGAGAGGTTTTAGTTGGGGGGCTGAAGGTGATGGCTAGTGGCATTCTGTTATTTTCTTTGTTGGGCCTGTCCTGTAGTAGGTGACTTCTGGGTACCCTTCTGGCTCTGTCAATCTGTTTCTTCACTTCAGCAGGTGGATATTGTAGTTGTAGGAATGCATGATAGAGATCTTGTAAGTGTTTGTCTCTGTCTCAGGGGTTGGAGCAAATGCGGTTGTATTGTAGAGCTTGGCTGTAGACAATGGATCGTGTGGTGTGGTCTGGATGAAAGCTGGAGGCATGTAGGTAGGCATAGCGGTCAGTAGGTTTCCGGTAGAGGGTGGTGTTTATGTGACCATCACTTATTAGCACCATAGTGTCCAGGAAGCAGATCTCGTGTGGACTGGTCCAGGCTGAGGTTGATGGTAGGTCAGCGGCACTGCCATGGGTACCCACATGGCCCCATAGTATGCCAATATTTTTATGCCCCTATTCTACTTGCACTACATTGATGACATCGTCATCATTTGGACCCATAGAAAAAAGCCCTTGAGGAATCCCACCATCAACCTCAGCCTGGATCAGTCCACACAAGAGAAGTAGTCCACACAAGGGAAATACAGTCAGCTCCGTGTTAGCCCCGTTCCACTGTGCCCAAGTTTGTGCTGAGGCAATAGAGAGTTCAGCCCCAGTAACTGTGTACTGTTACCATGAGACAACAAAATAACATGCCTTTACTCCCACGTATCCTCCAGCAAACAATGTGCATTGTTAAAAAAAAAAATCTGGAGCATGAGAGAACCTGCAGTGATTCTTTGTTGCATTATTAAAACAATTTGCCAAATGAGTGAGGGTTTTTTTCCCCACAAGCATTTTTATTTTCTTTTCACATGTAGCAGTTATGTTGGATTTTCACATTTTTGTGAATTCTTTAAACCACTTAGAAATTAGTCCTTGAAACCTCTATCTGCTCAGAAGATACTCATACTAGTCATAACTTGTTTTAAAGCTGTCAATCAGAATTCTGACAGGCGCCGACTCCTGCTAGTGCCGGTGGGTGCTCAACCCCCGTCTGCCCCCCAGTCCTGCCCTGCCCCCTCCCACCCCTGTGTTGCCCCCATTCCAACCCCTTCCCCAAAGTCCCCGCCCCAACTCCACCCCCTTCATGCCCCTATTCCAACCCCTTCCCCAAATCCGCGCCCTGGCTCCGCCTCCTCCCCTGAGTGTGCCACATTCCTGCTCCTCTCCCCTCCCTCCCAGAGCTTGTTATGCCGCAAAACAACTGTTTTGCAGTGGCAAGCACTGGGAGGAGAAGCAGGGATGCAGCATGCTCAGGGGAGGAGGCGGAGGTGAGGTAAGGCAAGGCAGGGAGCTTGGCTGCTGGTGAGTCCAGAGCACCCACCAATTTTTCTCCGTGGGTACTCCAGTCCTGGAGCACCCACAGAGTCAGTGCCTATGGTGAGTGAGGTAACTAGCTAAGAATAGGAAGCTATATAAAGACAGAGCTACAATGTAGCATAAAAGGCCACCTGTCAGCAGCATTTTTGGAGTCCAGAAGCTGTGTCTGAGAAGAAGAGAATTGTGGAGGGAGAACCGAGAAGTCAGCAAGAGAAGCCAGAGACAAACTGCTGCAGAAAGAGAGAAAAGAAAGCTGGAGCAGAGCACAACTGACTAGGAGCTGAACAGCAGCAGCAGCGACTTGATTTTTAAAAAGCAGCAACGGATTTATAGAGTAAGCTTAATATTCTTTTAATAATAGTTTTAGTATAAGCGTAATTTAGGATAGTGTATAGTATTTAATGTGTGTGTGTGCTTGAAGTGTGTGTGTTTTAATTGTATTTCATCTATATGAACTTTAAAGCAACTTAAGATCTGCTGTTAGCAATTTGTTGCAAATTGGCCACTTGCAACAAATTGCTTCACTTAGTATCTTTTGAACTATATGCTATTTTAGTTTAACTGCTCTTTAACTCGCAATAATGGATTGGTGTCTCGGGGAGTTTAGGATTTTTAGGATACATTGTATTAGGGATACTTGTGGCATTTTAGAGACTAACAAATTTATTTGAACATAAGCTTTTGTGAGCTACAGCTCACTTCATCGGATGCATCGGATGCATTTCATGCTGTAGCTCACGAAAGCTTATGCTCAAATAAATTTGTTAGTCTCTAAGGTGCCACAAGTACTCCTTTTCTTTTTGCGAATACAGACTAACACAGCTGCTACTCTGAAACCTGTATTAGGGATGAACTTTTTATTTAAATAAAAAGATACTTTGTTTTGCAAAGGTTACTGCCTGTGTCAATCACTTTATCGAAAGGCTATATCCATGTCCTTTGAGTGTTTCCTTAGAAATCCTGGGAATTTTTACCTTGGGAAGAATGGATTAAGGAGGCAATAGGCAGGTTCGTGTAGCAGAGCCTCAAAATTCATTTTTCAGGGTAACACAAGAAGCAACTACAGGCTATGCTATCTGTCCCTGTAGCCTCCAAACACTTCTCCCTACTCCCACGGAGTGACTGAAGACTTTCGCAGCATCCCCTTTAGCTTCCAATTTGCTGTCTTTATATCCCAGCCCAACTCGTTCCTCCTTAGCTGGGCTGCCTCATTCAATCAGCGGATTGCTTAGTCACCTGATTCTCCTCAGCTGTGACCTGTTGGGTTAATTAGCCCCCTTTTCAGTCTGCCTTAACCCACTCAGGGTAAGTGTGGGGTGAAAGCCCCATCACATATTCTCCCTCTCAAGACTGCAACCCTCAAGTGGGCAGGTACCTTCTCCCCTGGAGCTGTTGCAACTGGGCCTGCAGGTCATCCTGTTCAGGCCCCAGGTCTCCCACCATGAGGAGCAACTTGCTATTCTCCTCCATGCTGTCCCTGAATTTCCCTCTCTGCACCTCTGCATTATCTCACGCTACTTGCAATGCTATCTTGGTGGCTCTCAATTTCTCCATAGCCATGGCTCTAGCTCTGCCAGCTCTCAAGACCCCTTCTCCCAGGGTCTTAGTTCCTATCTCACCTCTGTTAGTCTCCATATTAGTCCCCAGACTCTCCACATCCTTCAGCTTGGCCTCTGAAGGACTCCTCCTCCTCTCCAGTTTCTCATTTCTCGTCTTCCTTTTGACACCTTTGGCCTTCTCGATCATCTTGATGCACCCTCTCTGGGCATCTGGCACTTCCTCTTCATCCTTTCTGGACCCCTTGGTAGTCTCCTGCATTGTCTCTTTTTCTTCATTCCTCATCGAGACCCTGCCCTTCCCCGGGGTACCATTCTGTCTGTAAGGGCAACATCTCCTCACATGTCCTAGTTCCCCATAGGTGAAACAGGCTTCCTCCGCTTCCTGTTTTCTCCACAGGTTGGACACCTTGAGGCTTTCCTGCCTTCTTTCCCTTGGTGCCATGTGTCTTATCTTCCCAATAGGGGCACTCTCTCTTAAAGTGTCCCCTCCACCCACAGATGTTACAATGCCTTGCTCAGGCTTCTGGCCTCCTGACCTTGGGACCTCTTGTCTTGCCCCATCCTCTCAGGCCCTTACTCACCTCCTGGGGGGATCTCAAGCACATATTGCTGTTCTTCAATCAGTCGTATCAGCTCTGCAGATATCTCTGCACCTCCCACTGTTGCCTCTAACATCTGTTTCGTTATGGCCTGTATCCCCTTTTGTTGCTCATCAGCCCCCTTCATTGGGAGCAGCAACTCCGTGGTCCAGCCTGGGAGAGTATAACCTGCTTTCTGCAAAGAAGGCCTGTGCAAATGGCGGCTCCATTGCTCCTTTGCCCACGTCTCTCTTCTACCACCTTTCCTACTCCCCTTGTATCAGTGGCAGCTCTCAAACAGTCTCTCACACTCCTCCTTGTATCGGGGCAATCGCCTGCACAATCTTTCAAACTCCCTTTGTATCAGGGACTGCATTGTCCACCAAATGTGAAAAGGTTCTCCACTCACCGCTAAGATGGCACCTCTGCCTGGCCACTCTGGGGATTAGCTTGTGAGGTTAGAATCATAGAATATCAAGGTTGGAAGGGACCTCAGGAGGTCATCTAGTCCAACACCCTGCTCAAAGCAGGACCAATCCCCAACTAAATCATCCCAGCCAGGCCTTTGTCAAGCCTGACCTTAAAAACCTCTAAGGAAGGAGATTCCACCACCTCCCTAGGTAATCCATTCCAGTGCTTCACACCCTCCTAGTGAAAAAGTTTTTCCTAATATCCAACCTAAACCTCCCCCATTGCAACTTGAGACCATTACTCCTCATTCTATCATCTGCTACGACTGAGAACAGTCTAGAGCCATCTTCTTTGGAACCCCCTTTCAAGTAGTTGAAAGCAGCTATCAAAATCCCCCCCCATTCTTCTCTTCCGCAGACTAAACAATCCCAGTTCCCTCAGCCTCTCCTCATAAGTCATGTGCTCCACCTCCTAATCATTTTTGTTGCCCTCCGCTGGACGCTTTCCAATTTTTCCACATCCTTCTTGTAGTGTAGGACCCAAAACTGGACACAGTATCCAGATGAGGCCTCACCAATGTCGAATAGAGGGGAATGATCACGTCCCTCGGTCTGCTGGCAATGCCCCTACTTATACAGCCCAAAATGCCATTGGCTTTCTTGGCAATAACGGCACACTGTTGACTCATATCCAGCTTCTCATCCACTGTAACCCCCAAGTCCTTTTCTGCAGAACTGCTGCCTGGCCATTCGGTCCCTAGTCTGTAGCGGTGCATGGGATTCTTCTGTCCTAAGTGCAGGACTCTGCACTTGTCCTTGTTGAACCTCAACAGATTTCTTTTGGCCCAAACCTCTGATTTGTCTAGGTCCCTCTGTATCCTCTGTAGGTTGACACTCCTTCCCATGGTTGCACGCCATCATTCCGTCTTTCTCTCTCTCTCTCTCTGGTCTGCAGCCCCTCTCTCACTCCAGGAATCACCTGATTCCCCTCAGCTGTGGCCTTCTGAGTCTGTCTAAACCCTCTCAGGGCAAGTCTGGAGTTAACACCCCAACACACTCTACAGCTTTCAATGTGGATGCTCTACAGTCATTTAAATCTGGCTTTTGTTGGTTTAGCTTGCCCTGTAACAGGTTAGATTTAAACCGATGTACAGTGTCCACATGCAATGTTACAGTGGCTTAGCTACACTGATGCGACATCACACCTGCAACTTTTGTGTGTAGACCAGGCTTAAATAAATCTGAGGGACTGTGAAACTGGTGTAATTTACAACTTCTGGGTCTCGTGGAATAAGAAATTCAGAGCTCTGAATTGAGCTACTCAAAAATTCCAAGGATAATCCGGGCACCTTGGCATTCTTCAAATACTACGCTACAGTGAAACTGATGCAGACTCCCCTACAGTGCAGCTCCCACAGGGACACTACTTGAAGAAGAAGACGATGAAGAAGAAACACATAGCCACAGGAGTGATCCATAAGGTAATGTAGCTCTGACACAATGTTTGACACGTCTGTCCCCCGCCACTGGTTTGTTTCTGCAACCAGTGAAATCAAAAGTAGTTTTGCCCTTGACTTCAAGGAGAATAGAATTGGTCCTTTTATCTTTACTAATTAAGTTTTTCACCACATAGTCTAATAATTTATACCTGTCTCCTGTCCAAGACCCTTACCCCTAAAAACCATGCACATGAAGGCAAAATAGAACTAGATTACACACTTGTTAAACATTACAGCCAACCTATCTGCTTCCTCAGTTTATCGGTACCAAACTCAATGCAAAGGGGAAAAAAATGGTTGCCAGATGTTGAGATATACACAGGGCCTTCAAAATTAAAAAATTAGTTTTTCTATTGAAAGTATGGCACCAGAGCCTTTGGGATCTTTCTTCGGTCAGAGTTTGGCCTTCTCAGTCTAATGCATAAACATCAGTGGCTCTCAACCTTTCCAGACTTCTGTACTCCTTTCAGGAGTATGATTTGTCTTGTGTACCTGCAAGTTTAACCTCACTTTAAAATGATTTGCTTACAAAATCAGACATAAAAATACAAAAGTGTCACAGCACACTGTTACTGAAAAATTGCTTATTTTCTCATTTTTACCATATAATTATAAAATAAATCAATGGAATATAAATATTGTACTTACATTTCAGTGTATAGTATATAGAGCAGTATAAACAAATCATTGTCTGTATGAAATTTTAGTTTGTACTGACTTTGCTAGTGCTTTTTATGTAGCCCTTGTAAAAGTAGGCAAATATCTAGAGGAGTTCAGTACCTCTTGGAAGACCTCTGCGTACCCCCAGGGTATGCGTATGCAATTGAGAACCACAGATATACATAATATATGAATGTACTAAGCTTACATACAGCTGAGGCCTTATTAGTTATATTTGTTCAATAGCATAAGTGTTTAGCAGAAAGTGACCCTTATCTGATTTATTAGCAAAATATAGACATCTAGAAGAGCCACTTCTCCCTCATTTGGTTTGGGGTTACTTGATCCTTTAAGTCTGGGTAGAAAAGCAAACTTAAAAAGAGACAAAACATCTCTTCAGGATGCTTTCCTCCTGTGATTAGTCTCTTACTGCCCCCTCCCCCTTTTTTGGTGGCCTAATTAAAATAATCACTTAAACAATATTGATTTCATTTTTAGCACACATTTGACGGAGGGAAGGATAAGAATTAAGGAAAATAAAGAGGAGAGAGCACCCTAGGTTACTCTTCTTAGTTTGGTAGAAGCCTCTCTAGGAATATTCGCTTCGTAGGCGGCCTAAAGCCTCTTTTATGGCTCCCCTTTTCACAAGGAACAGCCATCAGTTCCATCTTCCAACTACCTAATAGGCCACATCTGTCATCTCCTGCTAAGCTTGACACCTTAGCCCAGTGGTTCCCAAACTTTTTACTAAGGTGACTCACCATTACCCCCGCTTTCCCTTCCCCTTCCCCTCCACAAGCCCCCTGCTTGCCTCCCCCAAGCCCCTTGTTCTTGCTCTGCCAGTCCTGGCCCCTCCTGCAACCCCAGCCAGCCCCTCTCCCCCCATGGCTGGGCTGTAATTGCTACCAGGCTGTTGATTGTCTGTTTGCTGGCTTCAGACACTTCCTCCACACTGCTGCTACTGTCTAGTAGAAGTGAGAGAGGATCCAGGGGGCAGCAGCTGCAGCAGAGCAGTGGAAGTGTGCAGAGCCAGAGAGTGTACAGTCAGCAGCTTGTCCCTGCTCTGTATGAGCTTCCTCCGTGCTCTTACTTCCCCTGGGTAGCACTGTGGGATCCGGACAGGGGACAGGCTGATGATTCTTCACTCGCTAGCTCCAGCTTCTTCCTCCACACTGCTGCTGCTCAGACCTTGCTGCCCAGGGGAAGTAAGAGTACGGTGAGCGGCATGTCTCTGGGGCGTGCCTGATGCACCTAAACTCTTCCCATGACCCAGCGATGGGTCAGGCTCCACCACTGGGAAACATTGCCTTAGAGAGTGTCTGCAGTAGAGTCGGACAAGTAAATTTTTTCATTCCACCAAAATTTTTGAGATTTCAAGAATTTTCCTGTTACATGTTGAAACAAAAACCAAGACCTTTTGAAATTTTTCACAAAAATTGAGACAGATGCTATAGTCTGGTGGTTAGGGCACTTGCCTGGGCTATGACAGACCCAGGTTAAAGTCTCTGCTCCAGTTAATAATTATTTATACAAATAACAAAGTGGAACAGCTCCAGCAAAAGAGACTGAGGAAAAAAAACCACTCCAGAAGCCTATTGCCCAGTGGTTAGGATACTCACCTAGGCTGAGAACCAGATTCAAGACTGTGCTCTAACTCAGGCAGAGCAGGGAGTTGCATCTGGGTCTGTCATATACCAAATGAGTGCCCTTGTGATGAGGGGGCCCCTGTTTGTCGAGCAAGGCTGGCCCTGCTGGCCCAGTCACCTGTACTCCTTGTGGGAATCAAATAATTTTAACAATGTGATCTCAGGACCCCAGGCGAGAATCAAACAAATATCCACCTGTGTCCCCCGGCGGGGTATAACAAACAGTCTGTAGCCTCCTGGCCAGGGTCGACAATAACAATTAGGGTTTCTGACTTTCTGGGTGGGGCAGACTAGTCAGTCTATAGCCCCTAGGTGGGGCTGATAAACAAGCTGTCTAGGGCCCCTGACCTTCCTGGCCGGAGCAAGCAAAGAGCAACTGGGGTTCTGACCCTCTGGACAGGGAAGAAGAGTCAGTTTCTAGCCTCCAGGTGGGGCAGAGCAAACAAGCAGTAGCCACACCTAGTGGCATGTGGGGAGGGGAACCCAGGCCCATCCTGCTTCACTGGATTCTGACCCAGGACCCTATGAAGCCGGGAGATTCCCCCTTAAGAGATTAAGTGTTGATGTCTACTACATTCCGTGGGTCACTTCCTACTGCAAGATGCTTCTCATGCATCTCCCTGGCTGGCAGCGGCTTGGCATCCCTGTCAATCTCTGCAGTCGTCTAGTCGCTCTCAGCACAGTGACACATGGTCTATAGTTTCTACTGCCTGGGGAGTCTTCGGAGTCTCTGCAGGAGCTTGCAACCCGCATCCTTCTTCCTCCTCCTCAGCCAGCCCAGACTGAGCTGGACTGCCTCCTTTTATCTGTCCCTTCCACCTGCAGCAGGAACGAGGGGGTGTGGCCTCCTGGGCCCATAGTGATTGGTCTGTCCCCATTGGTCCAGTCTGGGGTTGGTATATTCTGTCACAGTCCTAACCAGCTAGGGTGACCAGCTGTCCCAATTTTATAGGGACAGTCCTGATATTTGGGGCTTTTTCTTATATTGGCTCCTATTACCCCCCCACTCCCTGTCCCAATTTTTCACACTTGCTATCTGGTCAGCCTATAAGCGACAGGCTTTTCTGGGTTGGTTCTTGGTTTTATTTTAACCAGAAATTACACCCTAAGACGACTTTCCAAAGAAAGTTTAGCCAAAACTAGTATGTTCCTGCTGAAAGTTTCCATTTTGATGAATCAACATTTTGCAACAAAACTGTTTGACTGAAAAATTCCCAACCATCTTTTGTCTACAGGCTGATTTTTTAATCCCGCAATCTTAATCCTTATAACAAAACAGTTTAGGGACAAAAATCAGTGAAATAAAGCACCTTTTGTGTTACTTGAGTTTCTAACAACTCTACTGCTATCATCATGGAGACTGTTCCAAAATTCAACCCATTGCAAAGTTGCTTCTATTTTCTCCCACCCTCTGACCCTTCAAAAGTGTGTCCTGAAATTTGCAACCTGGGCGAGGGAATATAATTTAGGTTCTGATCCTGCAAGCAGAACTGTCAATGGAGCTCCAAACAGGCACAAGGGTTTGCCTGGGTATGGTCATTTGTGGGCTAAAGAGTCAGCTTACCCTGTCTTTTCTTCTACTTCAATAAGTAGTGATAAAATGAGTTTGTGCAAAGACATGATCAAAGCTGACTACCTTTGTAATACTGAAAATCATCCATCTTATCAGTTTCCATACGCCATGCTTCTGAAGAATCATCTCCTGGATATGGTGGGTCAGCCTAATGGTTTATAGCTGCATGTCACTTACATGAACACCACCCCCAAATCACATACAAGTATAATTCTGCTCCACTTACATGGAGTCTAGCAGCACTGAGAACCTGCTTCTCTGGTCCCAACATCAGATAGCATGAAAAGTCTTTAAGATGAACTCTTCAAGAAATGTTAATACTGTATCTGGACCAACAGCTTTATAGAGTGATTTTCTGCAATTACAGGCTGGAAGAGAAGCAGTAAATGTGCAAGGTCCTCATGTGAAAGCAGGTCTATTAGAAGTTATTCATGCATGAAACTGCAAGCCCCAAGGTTGAGTCAGTAGATTTAGTGTAGGAGGGATAAGTCAATGTTTGACATATCAGATACACTCTTGTTCTGTCTTTCTTCAAAGAAAGAAACTGTGCATGTTGGTGACTAGAAAAGCCTGTGGGCGCTTGTTTTGTAAAGGCTGTAATTGTCCATTCTACTTGTTTACTTAAAAGTCATGTTCTTGAAAGCATCTAACTGCAACTGCTAGTCCCTTCGCAGCCTTGACCTACATGAGTACCTGATGAGACGATCAGACAGAAAAAGAGTAGGCATCAATTCCGTTCCCTCAGACGCAGGTCAGCAGGATAATTTGGGTCAAAACCTTGAGAAAGGAGTAGGGGGGAATGTTGTGCCCTGGGAGGGCTACCAGGGGAACCAAAAGGACAGAATCTGATGGCATGTACTGTGCATGTCTGCTAAGGAAAAGAGTAGCCACTTTACCACCTCCCATAGGACCTCTGGAGGCTAGAAGAGGAAAGGGGGTAGGACCATACTCTGAGCAAGGGATCTGAATCACTCTATCCCACTGATCCCTGCTGCTGGGTCCTGGTCAAATGAGGGCTGCAAGAACAAAAAGAGGAGGGAGCTGAAGCCACATAAGACAGGATGACTCATCAGGATCTGATAGGCTGCCAGAGCACCTGGCACCTTTGCCAGTGGTTGAGACCTCCTAGGAGAGGATCCTTTGCAGCCTTCTCAACCACCTCCACATGGACCTTGCCTCAGTGCTGGCTGGGAGCAGGAATTTTTTCCTCTTGGCTCATCTGAATCCTTTGTGCCCACTTTGCAAGCTCAGAATAAAGGCCCCATGCCTTGGGGGAGTGGGGGGCAGGAAATGTACTTTTAAAATCTTAGGGAGGAGAGTATCCCTGGTTCCGTGCCAATAGTTCCTGTCCTGTTTTCAGTGAAGGAATCTTCCCTGTAGCCTGCTCAATTGTCTTAGGCTGGACCATGTCCACACAGTGGCTGGGAGCTTTAACCTTTGCCCCTGGCAGCCTACTTGATAGGAAAAAGTGAACAAAAGGAAACATTTTCTGCCCTTTTTCTTCCCTGACTGTCTCTATCTAGCATTTCTGAGAGGAGAAGGAGCGGGTGTTGTGCTTCAAACTTACCTCAGAAACCAAACAAAAATATCTTTCAGTGTAGTAGTTTTGAGGAGAAAATCCTCAAAGCCTGCTCTGCCAAAAATGGAGATTGTGTAGAGTCCTTCCTGAGGAACCATCCTAAAACCTGGCTCAGAGCCAAAGATCTGGTCTGTCTGAAGTTACTATGGAGATAAGGAACAGCCCACTGCAAATACTGTCTGACATAGTGGGGACAGAAAAAAAGAGTAGCACAGTACTGAGAGATTTTGGAAGGAAAAATAGAAGACAGACATAAAATATAAGTAAGACAGTGGGAAACAATATAGGGAAAGAAATCTATAACAAGATGGGTAGGAAAATGGAGAAAGAAAGAGGAAATAGGCACTGGATACCTTGCAATAAAATGTGTAAGAATCAAGGGGGAAAGAGAGAAATATACAAGGGGGAAAGGCATAATAAAATCAAATTTCAAAAGGGGATAAATTAAAAAAAGATTCTTACAACTAAAGATAGTACACAAAAATACACTATTTAAAATGATCAGGGGTACAACTGTAATAGCATGGTTCGTGGTGAGGCAATTATTTTTCACTCAGTCTAGTAAGAATGAGTAAATATTTCAAACCCTGGGTGAAATATAATAAGAGGAGCATGTCAGTTTCTATGGTATAAACTGATTACCTATCTGCAATAAATTACCATGCTGTAAGTGGGGAAACAGATTCTCTTTGTAAAACGGAGCATGCCTGTTATTCTTTCATTGTAATATATTTTGGTAAGAAAAAATTAGTGCAAACAAAAGTACTCAATTTTAATATCTGACAGTAATGCAAGTATTAGTAAGGCCTTAAGATGATTACTGAACTGCTTAAGTTTTAATCAAACTATGCTAATGAAGCATGACATTTAAAACACTGTGGGTTTACACAAAGGATTTTTCTACCTATCAAAAACCAGAGGTGAAATTCTCTGAAATAAAGCATTGCCATAACTGAGAGTAACATCCTAATTAGGATATCAAAATAGTCCATACATTCTGCTTGTGAGATTTGTTTGTAGTTAACAAACAACTAGGCAGTGAAATACAGATATTTGTATTAAATAGTTTATAGCTTTGGTGCACAGTGTATCATGTGCTAATAATTTGGTAAACTTCACACTACCATATCTGATAAGGTTGTTTCATGTAAACAGTAATCCTTTCTGACACAAGACACTGAGTTATAAACTTGCATATTTATTTTTAAACTACATATTAATATCATATTAATCATTTGGCCTCTTAATGTAAGTGTGTTAGAACTGCTGCTACAATTTAAATGTTTAAAAACCATAAACACATGGACTTCTTGGGTTTGTCCAACTATCTCTTTAAATCTCTCTTCTTGTTTTGAACTTTTTTAAAGTTGGCAGTGTGCATCTGTTTTCACTCACAGAAGTAACTACACTCTGACCACCTTGCAGATTTGGATTCATGACCAATAGCAGTCTGAAAAACAACTTTGATAAACTTTGCAAAGATAATTTTGTTGAACTATCGACAATGCTTCTTTTGTACTATTACTTGTAGACATTCCTACTGCATTTGATACAATGGGCCAATTTCATATCTGGTGTAAGTCCATCGATGTGTATGTCCCTGGTGTAATGGAAGAATACCATAAATAAATTTGGTCCACTAATTAGTTCCCTCTAGATTCAAGATAGAGGTTTCTGTCTAATCAAGATCTAGCTAGAGTTAGATGATCTCTTAATGAATTTGGCATTGTGTAAGAGACTTCTCATTTCCAATTCTATTATCGTTCACATAGTGATTCTGCCCACCGTCCCCCAGTCTAATTTGATTTAAATGACAGTTGGCATCCTTAAAAACTTATTTTCCTTGTGATTAATTCATAGTCAAAAAACAAATGTAATATTCCATAAAGTATCTGTGTTCCATTATAAAATTTGAACACTGTAACAACTATACTTGCCTTGATGTAGAACAGTCACTGTTTGACTAATTCAGTCAAGACAGAGTTGTTATTCTCAAGGTTAGTTTCAGTGTTACTGAACTGTAACCCATATGTGAGAGCTTTCTTTCTGAGTTAATCATCTCAAAGTTAGGAGTCAAGAGACTCTCAAACATTTTTTTAAATTCAGCTGTTGCTACTCCTCACAACAGCCCTATTTGAAGAAGAAAAGTTACATAAGAACTCATGTTCTTCTTAACAGAATTCTGCTGAGACTCTGACACATGCAGTTACACTATTATTTTTTATACTTTTGCCAGCTTTTCAGTATTATATCTTCACAAATAACAGGCTATTTGCAATGCTGCCAGATTCCTGTCATATATAAGGGACTTTGATCAGGTTACACTATTTTTGTCAAGCTTGTACTCTGTAAAAAAATGTATTGACTGTGCAGCCTCAGCCTTTATATGCAAAGAACATCAAAAACCAAGCGCCTGCTCACAATCAGGAATTACTCAGCGGGGTTGGAGGTGTCTGGGAAAGTACTTACTGGTCTAATTTCTCATAAGCTTTAATTGCAGGACACATTGTCTCCCAGTTTCATGACTTTTACAGCAACTATAATTACACTCCAAATCTGAGTGTTTCTAACGCTTTAATATACCTACAGTAAGTATATTTTAAAAGATAGCAGGTCTAATTCTGCTCTCAGTGTAAATATGACATAGTGATACTGATCTCAATTGAGTTACTTCCTGTATACCTGGTGTGACTGTCAGCAGAATATGGTTTTCTTTTTAAAAGTTCCTAACTATAAAAATTGTGGGTAATAAAATAAATGGCATTATTGTTAAAAAGCACTTAACCAACCCTATTAATGTGTGAGACAAACATCCAGTAAAACAAATCCCTTACCCTGAAAAGCTTTTGGATATGATAAAGAAAAAGAACTAAACATTGCATTTGGGAAAAAAAAGTTTTGCTATATATTTATTCAGAATACACATACATTAACAATACTATACATATAGGTGGGAGGACCATTTGAAACATGTTATTTAATTCTAATTTCAGCTCACTTGAACAGCTTCACTTTTTTTTATGAGAAAATAGTTCTGCTCCCTTTTTATTAAGCAACTTTATTCATGGTTACTTTAGCCGTTGGGTTCTTCTCTTAACTACAGCAAAGTCATTATTCTTAAGGCTCATTTCAGTGTTGCAGAACTATAACCAACATGCTCCTGGACCTAATCAAATATTAAATTTTAAGAATCTGTGAAGGCTTGTCACGAAACAAAACCCTCCATATTAATAAAAGAGACAACAGCTCCATTGAGGGAAAATATTAAAATAAAATGATGTTCCACTTTTAAATTAGACGTGGGTCACTGAAGTGGGATGTCAGTGCACCAGGTTACTTACACACACACACACATTTTATAAGTTAATACCTGCTGTTTGGGCACATTCAATGGTATAACAATTTACTCTTAGGAGCTTTGCATAAGGTGCAAAATCCACAGAGGAAAACTGAGCAGTTCTGGTCCTATTAAAGAAATAAGACACAGGAAAGATGTACTCTGATATGTACCAATGTATTTTGAATAATGGGATTATTTTTCTGAGTTTGGATTTTTTGCAGTTAATTTAGAATTCTGGAAGATCATTTCAACAAGAACAACAACTTAACTCTTTGCCAATCAGAAATCTCTAGTGTTTCCTTTAGCAAAAAAAAAGCACTTCATAACATTGGGGAAACTTGAGCAACTGATTGATGAGGAAATGATTTATTATAAATAGTAAAGGACTGCAATTACCATGTGTATTTACCAAGTATACAATATTAATCCAGGGTAATTTATATTTTAAGTATGTCTGCCTGAAACAGCCTCTAGCTATTCATGTAAATGAGTCCTAAATTGCACTTACAATAGAAATACCATCAAAATTACATTTGTCTTGGCTCATGGCTCACTATAACCCAAAAGCTCATTTGGAAGCACCTGCAAACAGAATTTTTTGCCAAAAAGGGAAGGCAAGATTAAGTTTCATTTGACATAATAAACTTTGTAAAGTACAGAATTTTAAACTTTTGCAGAACAAAGAAGTTTTTGTAACTATGGCTGATTATAATTATGGGTAGTTCGGCACTGCTGAGGTGCCTTGGAATGTTCATTGTTTAACCTGGAAACAATTTGAACTAAGACAGTGTTAGTGTTGCCCAAGAATATTTCAAGAAAAAAAAAAAAAGGATCACTGTAATTTTACCTTTGGGAACCAGAAAAAGATGATCTGATCAGGTTGTTTTTTTTTGTTTTTTTAATAGTTATGGTTAGACAGCAAAAAGGCAAAAAAGAATTCATAATCACTGCTCTCTTTCAAAAAAGAAAAGGAGTACTTGTGGCACCTTAGAGACTAACAAATTTATTTGAGCATAAGCTTTCGTGAACTACAGCTCACCGATGAAGTGAGCTGTAGCTCAAGAAAGCTTATGCTCAAATCAATTTGTTAGTCTCTAAGGTGCCACAAGTACTCCTTTTCTTTTTATTCAAACCCAAGTTAATGGTATCTAGTTTGCATATTAATTCAAGGGTCAGCAGTTTGTCGTTGGAGTCTGTTTTTGAAGCTTTTCTGTTGCAAAACTGTCACCCTTAAATCTTTTACTGAGTGGCCAGAGAGGTTGAAGTGTTCTCCTACTGGTTTTTGAATGTTATGATTCCTGACGTCAGATTTGTGTCCATTTATTCTTTTGCGTAGAGACTGTCCGATTTGGCCAATGTACGTGGCAGAGGGGCATTGCTGGCCCATGATGGCATATATCACATTGGTAGATGTGCAGGTGAACGAGCCCCTGATGGTGTGGCTAATGTAATTAGGTCCTATGATGGTGTCACTTGAATAAATATGTGGACAGAGTTGGCATTGGGCTTCGTTACAAGGATAGGTTCCTGGGTTATTGTTTTTGTTCTGTGGTGTGTGGAGAGTATTTGCTTCAGGTTGGGGAGCTGTCTGTAAGTGAGGACTGGCCTGTCTCCGAAGATCTGTGAGAGTGATCTGTGATAGGTTGTAAATCTTTGCTGATGCGCTGGAGAGAATTTAGTTGGGGGCTGACTGTGACTGCTAGTGGCATTCTGTTATTTTCTTTGTTGGGTCTGTCCTGTAGTAGGTGACTTCTGGGTACCCTTCTGGCTCTGTCAATCTGTTTTTTCACTTCAGCAGGTGGGTATTGTAGTTGTAAGAATGCTTGATAGAGATCTTGTAGGTATTTGTCTCTGTATGAGGGGTTGAAGCAAATGCGGTTGTATTGTAGAGCTTGGCTGTAGACAATGGATTGTGTGGTGTGGTCTGGATGAAAGCTGGAGGATGTAGGTAGGAATAGAGGTCAGTAGGTTTCCGGTATAGGGTGGTGTTTATGTGACCATCGCTTATTAGCACCATAGTGTCCAGGAAGTGGATCTCTTGTGTGGATTGGTCCAGGCTGAGGTTGAGGGTGGGATGGAAATTGTTGAAATCATGGTGGAATTCCTCAAGAGCTTCTTTTCCATGGGTCCAGATGATGAAGATGTCATCAATATAGCGCAAGCAGAGTAGGGATATTAGGGGACGAGAGCTGAGGAAGCGTTGTTCTAAGTCAGCCATAAAAATGTTGGCATACTGTGGGGCCATGGGGTACCCATAGCAGTGCAGTTGACTTGAAGGTATATATTGTCCCCAAACGTGAAACAGTTGTGGGTGAGGACAAAGTCACAAAGTTCAGCCACCAGGTTTGCCGTGACATTACCGGGGATACTATTCCTGATAGCTTGTAGTCCATCTTTGTGTGGAATGTTGGTGTAGAGGGCTTCTACATCCATAGTGGCCAGGATGGAAGATCACTGATGGATTTAGTTTCCTCAAGAAGTCAATGGTGTCTTGTAGATAGCTGGGAGTGCAGGGCCTGAGGAGAGAGTCCACATAGCCAGACAATCCTGCTGTTAGGGTGCCAATGCCTGACATGATTAATTGGGTGTCTTCAGTCTAAAGAGGGCCAGTAGAGGGTGCAGTAGAGACTCAATGTGAACAGGTGCAAATTTAATGCATGCCTCCAATACTATATTTTATCTACGTTTTAACGGACTTTAGAGAACCTGTTTTTAAAGATAAGGTAAACAGATTTTTGAAGAAGTTACTGTTACTCTATTGAACTGCTGCAATGTGTACTGGAACATAAGGGAGATTGACATTTTTCTAGGCTTATGACTGCCTCACAATACTGAGGCTCAACAGTCATCATACTGCTTCATTACCACCACTTGTCCTCTCTCAAGAAAAGCAAGCAAATAGCTTGTTCAGGTATCTGCTATTAACTTTGATGACAATCAGCCCCATGAGAGCCACACGCTTTCCTGATTTGCAGCCAAAATGAAAACTGTAGCAACTTGCTGAAAATCCAACTTCAAATGTCAAACAATTAGCCAAAACCATTTACTGGTATGATTTCTTAACAAATTAAGAGAAAACTTGGTACCATGCAGAAGAGATGGAAATAGTACAATTGAAGGGATGGCCTGAGGAAATATAGGTAGCATTATAAGAGTGAAATAATCTGTAAACAAGTAAACTTGCTAACAACAGCTTTATCTCAACTGTGCATTATATAAACTCGTCAGTAGAAGTCTAAGACCAATACTATTAGTAAATATAAGAATCTTTTAACCTCATTTTGAACAGAACTTTGAATTTTAACTAAGTTTATTTTAATATAGAGAACTATATTTAAATAGGGTGGGACAGCCAAGTTGAATCCTGGGATGGTGGACGAAAACCCACCCAGAATGAAGGCCTGCCCTCTCACATTTGGTGGATGTGTGTGTGTGGGAGCGGGAGAGGGGGAAAGAGAGAGGAGACAGAGTCCAGAAGACAACCAGGGGTACAAAAATGAGAAAACAGGAATAGGGGTGAGGGTCATAGATTTAGAACAAGGGACTCGGATGGGAACACTGAGAAAAGAATCCCAGATAGTGCCCACTGTTCTGCAAAGGAGTCGAATCAGTGGACACCACCCAAAGGAACTCTACCTGGTGATGTGAGACAATAAGGGAATGGAAGTAGGCCCCACAGTCACAGAACTTTTTTACTGAGTTTCCTTCTCCTGGATTGGAGGATGATCATCTTGGCCAGAACCAGGAAGAGGTTGAGAAGGTCCCACAACTTTGTGGGGCCATAGATAGGATGTGTGTAAATGAGATATGGGGAATTCAGATCAATTATTTATATCTAGCAGACCAGAATATAGGGCTATTATTTGGAGACTGAAGGAGCCGCTACCAAAAAAAAGGCCTTGTGGTATCCATATGTTCCGACAGTTTCCATTAATATGATTTTCTCTCTATTCCGAATATATCTGATTTTTAGTTAAATCATTTGAACCTTTGATTTCAGGTAAAGTCACTATGGTATATTCTTGAAGAAGACAAACTTCTGACCTTTTGAGAGAGGCAGTCCAAGAGAAAAATGGTACCTATTCTGGCCTTTAAGGTTATATCTACACTGCCATTAAAAACCTACAGTTGGCCCATGCCAGCTGATTTGGGCTCATGGGGTGGTTTAACTGTGGTGTGTAGACATATCAACTTGGACTGGAGCTAGAGCTCTAGGACTCTGCAAGGTGGGAGGGTCCCAGAACCTGGGCTGCAGCCTGAGCCCAAACGTCTACACCACAATTGAACAGCCCCATAAACCCAACCTCATGAGCCAAAGACAGCTGGCATGGGCCAGCAGCGAGTGTCTAATTGCAGTGTAGATATAGCCTAAAAGTGCTGCCCAGCTAATGGCTATTGTCAGCAATAAATACAGAGAAAGGCAGTTGACTGTGGTGGTAGAAAATGAAGGTGGTGTTGGATTATATTATCATGTGGAGTTCCCTAACAAATATTCACTGCTATTGGCATATTAAGGGTACTTGGGGATTAGGCAGAAGAAGGGTAGAGAAATATTTGAGATCTGTGGGGAAAAAAAGGGATTAACCTTCAGGATAAATTCTGGCTCTGTTTTAAGGACCAAGTTTTGTTCTTGTGAAAGGTATAATATGGTTTGATTGGAAGGTTTCCAAACTCAGGAATTTTTCTGGATGCATGCGACAGCTGAAACTTTGAGGACGAGGAAGTACCATGGAGAGTGTATTCAAGAGCTCAAGTATAAAATGGCTCAGTGCTCAACAGATTACATGAAAAGAATCAGATAACTGGGATGACAGATGAGGAAGCTGGTTACACTGGAATGCAAGTAGATAACTGCTGGGCTAGACCTTTCTACTATGCTGGGCTATTGCTGACGTGCTTTCTTAGGGTACTCACTTTTACCCCAGTCTTACAGAGGCCACTCTAAGATCTCCAGAATGTTTTTGAACTTCTGTTGAAGTACAGATGTTCTTTTCTTTGAACCTTACTGAACTTGTTCCAGATCCCATTTTATACTATTCATTGTTCATTTTATACTGGATGCCAATAGACAGTTAAATTTTTACATTTGATTGTAACTTCTTCCTTTCAATTTCCAAACTCTCAATTTTAGTTGTGCCAGAGTTGGCAAATCTGTGGTTCGGTAGCTACAGTGGTTTTCTTTCTGTCATTTGAATGAATCCCAAAAACTAAAGCTCCCCTTTACCAATAGAGAGTACTAGAACAGCAGAGGCTTTTTCAGTTTCAATCTTATTACTTCGGATATATGGGAAATTGGAAGATGTGTGGAAAAGATATGAGATTGCTTCTTGGAATACAGCCTGCTTCTCTGGGGTGTCTGAAGGTTTGAAAGGCCTGAGCATTTTCTTGAACTCTATAGCATGATGCCTCTGAATTATTTTCCACACATCTTTCGGGTTATTTGCCATTGAAATAAGAAGTTCTACAGCTCCTTTTCCCTTGAAGAGTTGCTTCCTCAGAAGGGTCTAGATTAAGTCATGGTGATTGCTTACATGGACAACTCCTCATCCAACAGTTTCTCTATAACAAGGCATGCTGACTCCATGTTGAACAAGTTAATTCTGAGAGATGTAGTTCTCAGAAAAATCCTGGGAACTGCAGGTTGCTGTAAAGTATACTGGGAAGATAAGCCTGGCAATGATAAGTAGCAACATTCCATCATGATTTAAGCTGTAGATTTGTCCCAGTGTGGGGAAAAAAGGCACAGCTAGCATGAGTTTCACATTTGTCCATGACTGTTGTGTCTGGGTGACTCCCCTACAGCAGCAGCTCCTGTGTCCTGCAGGGCTGGGCCCGGTTCCTCATTCTGGCTTTGTGACCAGGCACAGAGTCTATGCTGCTCTGGTTTTGTCAGCTGACCCTCCATCATGATGGGGACAAGGGGGCAGACCAAACCTCAGTGGTGCCGAGACCTGGCACCCCAGGTCACCACTCAAAGTGTAGAGCCAGGCACAGCCCCACAGTACATAGGTGCTGCCAGTGCTCAGGCCTGAAGTGAGTGTAGGGCGGGCTCCCTCTCAACCCTGGAACCCAGTCCAGTAGCCGCTGGTGCCTGGGGTGAGCACAAGGAGGGTGGGCTCACACTCCAGCCCCGCCCAGACCAATCCCACTGCCAGGCCTCCCCTCTACACCAGGTTGGGATTAAGGTTGCAGTGCAGGGCAGATGGTGCTGCTATGGTTGGTTGGTGCTGCCTCATTTGTCAGGACATTTTTTAATCAAAAAATCATGAGGGCCATCACTAAATCGGTTACTTTTACCTAACTTACATGACTTTATGTGATTTTTGATAAAGGTACCACAAAAAAATCTGCAGCCTTACTCATAGAGACCAGATCTGGAATAGGGCTGTCTCATAAATAAAGCTGGGGAGGACTCAAGAGAAGATCTAAAGGCAGGATGTAGAAGGACCAGAGAGAGAGGTGTAGTGCAAGTGAAGGACATGGACCGGCATAACACTGTAGAAGTTTATCTAGAGTTTTTGCTTATGTTGGCAAAGAGTCCCATGGCACCTTATAGACTAACAGGTGTATTGGAGCATAAGCTTTCATGGGTGAATACCCACTTTGTCAGATGCATGTGTTGCTTATGTTGTAACTCCAGTTAACTGATTGTCAGATAACACTTTTGTAAATGCTAATCTCCACATGTGTTCTAAGACACAAAATTTTGTTGTTCATCTAGGCCTTCAACTGCACAAAGTAACTAGTGAAAAGTAGTAACTGGAAATCAATTAACTTGAAGACTCATAATAAAGACTCCATTACACTGCAGTGAGGATCTCCAACTTTCCCTCCCAATTAGAAGAGCACCTATCTGGGATCTCAAGGAGTCAAATGAAAATGTGTGCATAAGAGAGAGTCACTGGTTCCAGGTTTCCATCCACTATTTGAATTCAACATAGTTAGCAATCAAAATCTAAAAATGGGAAGAATGGATTAGCAATTTTACTTGGGCAGCAAAATAGAATCATAAGACTGGAAGGGACCTCGAGAGGTCATCTAGTCCAGTCCCCTGCATTCAGGGTAGGACTATATTATCTAGACCAATGGAAAAGGGAAGAGTAAAGCAAAAACTCATGAATGCTAAGACATGCAAAGAGAAAGTGAGTGAGATAAAAAGGCTATATCTATCTATTGATAGAAAATGTCACGAGGCTGAAGATGCTAGCGAAAGAGGTGACCTTACAACTTTGTATCAGATAATCAATCAGCTAACAGGAAAACTTTTAGCAGTACTGGAGGTCCTATTAAAGATGCAAACTGAAGACACTTGGTACAGAACAACAAAGGAAAAGGTGGGCAGAACATTTTCAGTCTGTTTTAAAACAGACCAAGCACAAGTGAACTATTAGAAATACGTGATGAAGATCTACCATCAGACCTGGATATCTATTTAGGAGCTATTACAATCGTCAAATCAACTACATATATATATATATAAAAACATCTATCTGAAATGTGCATCTCAAGCAAGGGGAAAAAAACTGGTAGGGAAAGACTCCAGACCCAACTGGATGAATAACTAACTCAAACATGTTATGAGGAGTAAGTAGAGAACCTATAGGGAATGGTAAAGGGGGTTTATCAGCATAGAAACCTAAAATCATGGAGGTTAGAAAATGTAGGAATAAAGTGGGAATTGCTGAATTAGCTCTTGCCAAGGAAATTAAAATAAGAAGAGATTTTGTATTTATATAAATAAAAAGAGAATAAGGAAGGATGAGGTTGGAGCCACTATGCAGTGCAGATGAGAAGAGTACAGATAATCTATGTATGGTCCAAAAACTAAATTAATACTTTGCCTCAGTTTTCAGTAAGGATGATAATAGGAAACATAAGGCACGAAGGCAGTACAGCTGATGGTAATGACTGTCTAGTAATGAAAATTAGCACATATAAAGTAGAAGAAAAACAAAGTGTAATCTGCACAAATCAAGGGGATTGGATAATTTCCATCCCAGAATATTGAAAGAACTGACACATAAGATTGCTCGTCTGATAGGAAGGATTTTTAATAAATCAGTTGAGGTGGTGGCACCACATGACTGGAGAATAGCTAATGTGGTACCTACATTAAAGAAAGGGGACAAAAATGTTCCAGGCAATTACAGCCCTGTTAGTTTGATCTCAGTAGTACATTGGCTTTAGAATAAATTGTGAAGGAAAAATAATTAAATTCAGGGAGGAAAGTGGTAAATATGATAATGCAACATGGATTTACCACAGGTAGACCATGCCAGATTAATCTGATTTCCTTCTTTGAGAAAAATAACTTTTTTTAGATAAGGGAAGTGAAGTAGCGCTAATATGCTTGGACTTCAATAAAGCATTTGACAAGGTACCACCCAGGAAATTATTAGGTAAATTAGGGAAGACAGGGATTAATACAAGTACTGTGAGATGCATACGGAATTGGTTAAAGGGGAGAGGGGAATGGGTTGTGCTGAGAGGTGAACTATCAGACTGGAGGGAAGTTACTAGTGGAATTCCTCAAGGATTGGTTTGGGATTAATCTTATTCAATATTTTTATTAATGAGGTTGGCACAAAAAGGAGAAGTCAGAGAATTATATTTGCTGATGATACAAAAGTCGGGAATCACCGTCAATACAGAAGAGAATCAGAATATCATATAGGAAGATCTAGAAGACCTGAAGGCTGGAGTAACAGAAATGGGTTGAAATTCAATAGTACAAAGTGCAAGGTCATGTACTAAAGGTCTAATAATAAGAATTTCTGCTACAAGCTGAGCATCAAGTTGCAAGAGACAGAAGATGAGAGAGACCTGGGTGCGTGGGGCAATCACAAATGACTATGAGCTACCAATGTGATGCGGCTGTGAAAAAGGCAAATACAATCCTAGGAGCAATCAGTAATTATTGTTCCTGGGATGTTTCCAGTGAGGCATTTCCAGGAGAGAAAAAAATATTAATACCATTAGTGACAACTGGAGTAAAGCAAAGGTGTATTATATCCTCACTGTTGTTTGCACTGGTCATTGATTATGTTATGAGGAAAATAATTGCAGAAGGCAACCAACAAATTTTATGGAAAAATGCTAAAGCACAATTAGATTACCTTTTTTGTGCTGATGACATCACCCTACTTAGTTCAACACATTGTTTGATGGAAGACAAGACCCAAGTTTTGTCAGGCACAGCAAAACAAGTTGGTTTGTTCAACAAGGGGTAGACAAAATATATGGCTATCAATGTCCCAAAAGCAACCATCAGAGCAGAGGAGAAATATTAGAAGTAAGCAAGCCATTCTACCTGTTTATGGATTCAGATGTACAATGATGGGGACACCATGCTAGATGTCAAGTAACAAATACCAAAAGCAGCAAACAACTTCTGTAAACTTGAAAAGATTTGGAAAGGTAGCACGGATTGGCACGGATACAAAAATACAAATCCTTAACACTGGCATCATTTCTGTCCTCGTTCATTGAGCTAAATCATGGAAATCTATAACAGAACTTGTAAGATCAACTCATTCCACAGTAAATGCATGAGAAAGATCTTCAGAATTAATTGGAAAGAATTTCTGTAACATCAGAAGTTATAGGACCAAACCAATCTAAAGTATCAAACATAATAAGAAGACATGATGGACATATTTAAGATATGCTTTAAGGATGCCACCAACCCGATTTTCATTTCAAGTGATAACATGAACAGCACCGGGGTAGAGAAAGAGAGGGTGACCCAGAGAAACATTATGCGGAACAACAGAGAAAGAAGCCAAATCCATCAACATGAAACTCAGAAGCCTGAGCAGATCACCACAACACTAAAATGAAGGTTGGAAACTGATGGATGGCCTATGTGCCAGAGGGTGCTGGAGGATAAAGAGAAGAATAGCTAGCAATGGGAATACAACATTACTATTAAAAAGCACGTTTTGGAATTTGAAGAACCAAAGGCTGAACTGGGAAACAGCTAAGCATCCTTGAAAAAGAGGGGTGAACAGTGAAGTGGCAAAATTTGAAGGTGATAAATTTATTAGGTTAGTTAAGACTTGAGCTAGATTTTGAGGAACTTCGTACTGTCCTTTCACCAACCCTCCTCTGATGTCAGTCAAAATTCAGACAAAAAATATCTATTCAAGGTAACACATTATAAGGATTACACATTCTGTTCTATTCTATGTAGTTTCTTACACTGTGCTCATCAACATAGTATCTGGGAACCTTCCAGTAGTGTATTAAGCAACGTGACTAAACAAGTGTCATGTGTTATTTGTTTCTCTTTCTCTTCCCAGAAGAGTAGTGTGTCTTGTTTTGGCAGGGTTTTAGGTTTTACATCTTGTAGATATGGTGGAGAAGGCAAGGTCAAAGAAAGGCTCCTTGCATTTGAATTGGAAGGTGGGTAGCTTGTGGTGGTCCTTAGTTTCTACAGAGTTCATCCTAGTTTTAAACCACACCCTGGGAAAGTTCCTTCTCCCACTCAGACACGCTTTTACCCTTATTGTGGAGAGTTCCATTATGCCAGAGGAACATAACTGTCAATCAGTCTTTATTCTAGAGTTTTAGGGGTCTTTGCAATAACCTGGACCCAGGCCATGAAGCACCTTGAAGATAAGTACTGAGATCTTGAATTTGATTGGCAGTTCTATGAGAAGCCCGTGTGGAGAGTGGAGGACAGTTTCAATGTGTTTCTGGTAGCCTGTGTTGCTGAGGATATGCACTGCAACATTCTATATTAATTGTTGTTTCCTAAGTGTTGAAGGCTTCACGCTCAGATATACTGCATTGCTGTAATCCAGCTGAGAAGTGATGAAGGCATGAATAACTACGGCCATGTCATATCTGTCAGGAAAGGACACAATCTCCTACCAACTGGAGATGGTAAAAAGCATTACTCACTGATGCTGCTATATGAGAGCTTAGCATCAGTGAGAAATCCAAAGTACTCTTGAACTACTGACTGATTTGACCAGCTGTGGACGTGTACCTTCAACCAAAGCAGACCGCACCGTGGCTGAGGACTATTCAAAATGCTTTTCTCTGCTCATCAGCATCACCTTCGGTCTTGCTTGGGTTCAGCTTCAGCCAGCTGCTGTTCATCCAGAAGCTGATATCCACCTATTGGGCCAAGTTGATGTGGCTGTATATTTTGAAGGATAGGTAGAGCTGTGTGTCAACTGCTTATTGCTGGCATTTGACTCCATGTGATCTGAACAGTTCACCTACTACTTGCACTTATGCTGAAAAGGACCAGAGAGAAAATTGATCCTTATGAATTCTAAATTAACTGCAATCACTCACAAAAAGTCTTGAGGATAACTGAACAAAAGCCTTGGCTCAATACACAGTAGTGCTAACCGGCTCCCCTCTCCCATAGTTTGATAGGATGTATAAAGAATGGGACAGAAAACTATACTGAAGTTTTAATACCATTGTATAAATTGATGGCAATACATGTGAAATACTATATTCAGTTCTGTCCAAGTGATAAAAAAAAAGCTTTAAATTCAAGGGAGATAGATTGCAGGTATTTTCATATACAATTCTCTTATATTCCATAGTAATTTTAAGAAGCTACAGGAGCAAACCATGAAAATAGCCTCTCTAGCTTCCTCCCATAATTATTGTAAAATGTGGTTTGTTTCTCTAAGCCAGCAAAATACTTTTTGTATTACTTAAAAAGCATGGAGGTTATATCATATAGTGCTAAAAACCCTGATAAACTGAAATCTGGTTAACCAAAAGGCAGGTTATATCTCCCAATGTTACACATGTTGCAGGCCTGCAGGCATGGAACTTCAGGCTTCAATTCCAGATCAGCCACAGGCTTCCTGTGTAACCTTGTGCAAGTCATTTAGTATCTACTCAGGCACAACTGTGATCAGGGGTACACTTAAGAAAATTAGGATCAGACAGGCATGGTTATCCAGAAGACTTCTCACTGGATTAATGGATTCCCTGTGCCAGATATAAATTACAAACTGTCGAAAAACACAGAACACAGATATTAAGTATTACAAGCCTTGCTAAACTAATTGTGAAAAGTGTAGACAATATAAAGTGCAGAGTTATTAACAGAAGTGGTACACTGCTTTAAGGGGCTCATTTTCGGAGAAAAATCAGTCACAGAGTTTAAGGCCAGAAGGGTCCTTGGTCATTTAGTCCAATGATCCCCAAACTTTTCAGGGTCACACCCCTCCTTGCCCTATCCACGCCCCCCCTACTGCGCTAGCCAGGAGTGGGGCTATGGCTCCAAGGGTGGGAGGCTGCAGAGAGAGGTGAGCGGTCCGAGGCTGGGGCGGGAGTGGAGCTGCAGCTGGGCCGCAGTGAGGGCCAGCAGTGGTGTAAAGAGATTTTGCTTTGAATGTTCTGAGATACCTTGCAGCACATTTATAGAGGCTTGCAGAAAAACCTCAGAGGTGGTTTAAAAACACTGTAAAACTTACTTCTCCTAATTAACATAATTAAGGTGGTGACAGTATCAGGACACTTTGATTTGCATAAAAGAATAATTAGTTCTAAGATTAAGGCTTTAAATAAGCAGAAATTAATGATAGTTTAAATTAGAAAAATCCAACACGGCAGACCAAAATGGCAGAGATGGGGATAACGTAGTTTAAATTTAGAGTGGAAAATTCCATCTTCCAAAGGAGGAGCTCTACCCAAGACGGCATCAGAGGGAGAAGCTTAGCTTTCTAAAGATAGCATCATAGGGGAGGAGCTCTGTATCTAAAAATAGGATGACATCAGGGGAGGAGCTAGAAGAGCTAGAAACTGATTGGCTGAGATGAGCTGACCTTGAGAGAGCAACCACAACGTAAGGCCAACAGCTAGCATGAATGTAATGGGTTTGAGGCTTTGTGGAAGAACAGAAGCTACCTAAGGAGAAGAACAGATCTGGAAAAAGCAGCTAGCTGGAAAAGCAGCAGAACTCTAAAGGTTACCACGGCAAGAGCTTTCATAGTAGCTCAATCAAGCAGTTACCCGGAGGAGCAGCAGCAACCGAACCTTCTAGAAGGCAGCAGCTTTAAGGCTGCTATGCCACCGGAAGATAGCTACCTGTAAAGGCAACCACCAGCAGTTCCGAGACACACAGCCATGGTGACCTTCAGAAATAACAGCAACCACCATTCTCCAGCACTGGCACCACTGAGACAGAGCAGAAGGACCTCAGACAAGTCAGAGGGATTTTGGTGGGAGAGTGTAGGTCTAATTTTCTGATTATTATTTTTTTTTTTTAAAGAGTGCCTAGGTGCCTAAGTTTATGGAGGAGATGGTATGATGGGATAATGGGATTTTGGTAAGTAATTGATCTTTAAATATTCAGGGTAAATAGGCCAAAACCCCTGAGATGGGATATTAGATGGATGGGATCTGAGTTACTATAGAAAATTCTTTCCTGGGTATCTGGCTGGTGACTCTTGCCCATATGCTCAGGGTTTAGCTGATTGCCATATTTGGGGTCGGGAAGGAATTTTCCTCCAGGGCAGATTGGAGAGGCCCTGGAGGTTTTTCGCCTTCCTCTGTAGCATGGGGCATGGTTGACTTGAGGGAGGCTTCTCTGCTCCTTGAAGTCTTTGAACCATGATTTAAGGACTTCAATAGCTCAGACATGGGTGAGGTTTTTCATAGGAGTGGGTGGGTGAGATTCTGTGGCCTGCGCTGTGCAGGAGGTCGGACTAGATGATCAGAATGGTCCCTTCTGACCTTAGTATCTATGAATCTAGGTGTGTCTGTTAATAAAGTTGGATGCCTGCTCCTGAATGAGATCTCCCCTACCCATCCTGCGAGCTCTTGGCCAGTGCTCACAGGATGTTAAATATTAAATGCTAAATGTTTAGTGTTAAATGTTAAGGTTAGTGTTAAGTAAATTTTTTTTTCAAATCTGTGACATAATGGTTTCTCGTACGTGCATACAGAACCTGCGTATACTGCATTGTATTAAGTATGGTATTAGATTGTAACATTAAGACTAAAGCCTTTGTGTATGCAGGATCTTTATATGCTTATTACATTGGAACTACTGTATTCTCAGTATGTATTAGATATTTTATGCAATCTGTCTCTTATCTTGCTGGGTCGCTTTATTATACAATTCTTAAATGTAATTTGATTGGGTTTTATTAAATCCTATGCATCTTTTGTTCCTTTATTAAACTCACTAATTTTTTTTATTTCTTTTAAATAAATAATTATGTTGTTGAAGAATTTCTGCTTGTTTGTGTGTCAATCCTTGAGCGGAAGACTCTATCCATATCCTTTCAGGGGTTAGCAAGACTAGCTTGCTCTGGGGAGCCCTCTGCAGATCGGAGTCCCCTGATAACACCCTGGTAATTCCTTTAAGGCGGCCCACAACCTTGTTACCCTCTTGTTAAATTAGAAGTGCTATTGGAGGCTAATTTAATTGGCGTCTAAAATTTAGGGTAGCAGTGGCTAAGCATGCAGTCGCGGGCCCAGCTGCCAGCCCCCATTGCAACCTCTCCTCCCTCCCCCAGCCTTGGCCCCTGGCTGGGGCCCTGTTCCCAGCCTGGGGCCAAGGCTGGGGACTGGGTCAGGTGCGGTGCCAGGAGCTGGGGCCAATGCCAGAGCAGAGGTGGGGGCTGGGCTCCCTCTCTGCCCCCCCGTGTGGGCTGACCCAGGCATTTCTTTGCGCCCCACAATTTGTGGACCTCTAATCAAGTTTGACCTCCTGTACACCACCCAACACCTGCGCACACAACCATCCCAGCCACCCACAGTTGCAGGATGGGCAATTTTCAACTCTTTCAGACAAAAAGACCTATAGATTCTCTTGAATGTTTATCTCAAACCCAACACTGTTTTCTGCCATTGGTCATAAGGCATCCTGAATGCAACAAATGTGAAAAGTTATTTCTCCATTTTTTAAAACATTCAGACTGCTAATCTTCAAACCTACAAACTGAACTGAGATAGTTCAAGCCTAGCACAGAAGTGTAGCATAAATGTTAAAAGGAAATAAGAGGATTGGAGCCAGTGGCTTTGTCTACACTACAGATCTTACAGTGGCACAGCTGTGCCGCTGCACTGCTGTAACGTCTCCCGTGTAGCTCCTCTATGCCAACAGAACAGAGCTCTCCCATAATTAAACCACAACTAACAAGTGATGGTAGTTCACTCCAGCACTTTTGTCAGTCAGGGATATGGTGTTTTTTTTAACACACCCAACCAACAAAAGTTTTTCCAACAAAAAAGTGCTAGTGTAGACAAAGCTTGACGGAGTGTTCCATAAGAAAAACATGACATATGCAAAGCATTATTTTTTTTAATTAATCAACAAAAAACAAACTACTTTAATTATTTTATCTGCATACAATAGTCCTTTAACTTGAATCTGAGTCTTATCTAGCCATCTGAACATTTTCCAGAATACAAGCACTACCTAATTTCACAGTACAGTAACACCTATCATAAAGTCAACAACTAATGGGATGAATGGCTATCATCATTTGAAGTTAAAAGAAAGTTTTGTCATTTCATAAGCTTTGTAAGTAACTGCACTTAAAACAGATATGGTTTGTCAAAAAATATTGTCCAAGCAGAAAAGATTAACACCCAAAGAGTTATGATAAAATATCACAAATAATATAATACACACATACATTCACACCCCTATATTTTTAAAGTACAAGTATTGGTTCAACACATTTCTTCTTTTTTAAATAGTCACAAAGGTGACTTTACTGATGAAAAGCTTCTAAGCGTATTCTGCTTGGATCCTCTGCATGTCTTAGCGCAATTCCATACCGCAGCAGCAGTTCAACATAAGGTGGCCAGAAGGAATCATTGATTGTCAAATATGGTTCATGTGGTGTACTCATTAATCTGTTTATAAGACGCTGGAAGATCAAGAGAATGAGATTCAAAATATGCATAAAACAGGTTGATTTTTATCTATTTTTAATCAAGGAAAGGTGAGCACACTGATGTCATAAGAATTGCTTACCTAAAAGATACAAAGCCTGTTCCAAATTATTCATTAAACAATATTTAATTGATTTTAAGTATGAAATTGTTGAATATTAAATTTAAGTTGATTCTCTTCCCTTATTCAACAATATTCTAATTTTCCCCCAATAAATCAAAAGCATATATTGGATTTTAGGTATGTATATAGTTATGCAAGCCATTCAGTCAAAAGATAATGGAATGTAATTACAATTTATTTAGTTTTTAAAATAAAAGCACACAAAGACAATGTAGCAATTTAAGATTTAGTATCTGTTTAACAGGCTTCTAAAGTTGAGAGAAAAAGTTAGGCAAACCTTTATTTTAGATATTTTCTGTTTTTCATACCCACCAACAGATACGACCTCTCTCTCATTTCACTGCAATATAACTCTCCAAATGACCTCTGTTGCCAACAAGGGCTCCTTCTCCCTCACCTTTCTTAGACTTAAAACAATGGAATTTCCATTCTCTGACTATGAGCCAAGAAACTGCTTTCTGAGTCCAAAAGGTTCTATTTTTGGCAGTCAGCTCCCCTTTTACAGTCATCTTCTATTTACTTTTAACCTTAACTACTAATTTTACAGTTATGAAACTTAAGATACATATCTTTTCATATCTTTAATGCTTTGTCTCCTCGCTATCTATTCCACTTGCTTGTCTTGAGCAAGTGAATCAATGTATTAATCAACTTCCTTCTCCCGAGGCAACTTCCTTCTCTCTCCTCAAACTTTCTCCTCCTTGGTGTAAATTTTACATTTGACTCCATTGTTTGCAATCTGATCATCAGCCTGGTGTCTCTGTTCCTATTCTTAGAGCCCATATATTTGTAAATCTGCCTACTGCCATCTTCACAATATTGTCTGTGAACACCGCTGCCTTGACAGCCATGTCAGCCCAATCCTACCCATGCTTTCATCTCTACTCACCTTAGCTACTGCAACTCCCTTCTCTATGGCTTCTACATGTTCTAGCTCTCCAGACTTTAGCATATACAGAATGCTTCTGCCTGCCTTCTTCCCAACACAAAGAAACATCATAATCTTCATCTCCAAATACCCTCATTGGTGACTCATTCATTTTATTTTCAGATCAAAATTGCCTTCCTTCTTTCAAAACACCCAATTGATTTGCTCCAGCATATCTACCAAAATGTTTGCTCTGTACTTCCATGCCCCATATCTTCTGTTCATCTCTCACAATATTAATTCATGATCTTTCATAAACTGTTGCTGGCGAGACTTCTCAGCAACACCCGTATTCTGAAATAACCTTTACCATCACATTCTCTACTGCTTTTATTTAAATTATTTATACTTGTTTTTGTATCATAAGCATCATGTTATTTTTAAAAATAACTTAAGAAATAATTCTTAGTTTAACATGAGTGGGAATCATTGCTGAAGAGATTTGAAGGAGGAATGTTACACTGTGCATAGAAACATGCAACATCCCTAGAGTATGAAGCAGCACAAGAAAACTTACTGAGCACTTCTGATAAAAGTTTACAAAGGGAATTTAAGGGAACAGGAACTGGCAGATTACATGTTCCTACAGGGGGAGTAATGGAACACGTAAACAGGAGTGTATGCAAAGTTGCTACACAAAATGAAGTTAAATCCAAAGAAAATATAACACTTATAGGAGTGTCTAAGAATGGCTGCCACAGTAGACTCTGGGTTATAACTAATTTTTATTTTTTTAATTTATACCTATTCTTTGCCATGGTAATTTATGTGATTACAATTAAGTAGTCATCACTATTGGTATTGTACCTCTATAGCAGAAAATATATACAGTAAGAAACAGTTACTTACTGTAAGTGTAAAAAGAAAAGGAGTACTTGTGGCACCTTAGAGACTAACAAATTTATTAGAGCATAAGCTTTTGTGAGCTACAGCTCACTTCATCGCATGCATTTGGTGGAAAATACAGTGGGGAGATTTATATACACACACAGAGAACATGAAACAATGGGTTTTATCATACACATTGTAAGGAGAGTGATCACTTAAGATGAGCCATCACCAGCAGCGGGGGGGGGGGGGGGGGAAGGAGGAAAACCTTTCATGGTGACAAGCAAGGTAGGCCATTTCCAGCAGTTAACAAGAACATCTGAGGAACAGTGGGGGGTGGGATGGGGGGGGGAGAAATACCATGGGGAAATAGTTTTACTTTGTGTAATGACTCATCCATTCCCAGTCTCTATTCAAGCCTAAGTTAATTGTATCCAGTTTGCAAATTAATTCCAATTCAGCAGTCTCTCCATGTTATTTTCCCCATGTTATTTCTCCACCCTCCCCCCCCACTGTTCCTCAGATGTTCTTGTTAACTGCTGGAAATGGCCTACCTTGCTTGTCACCATGACAGGTTTTCCTCCTTTCCCCCCCTGCTGCTGGTGATGGCTCATCTTAAGTGATCACTCTCCTTACAGTGTGTATGATAAAACTCATTGTTTCATGTTCTCTGTGTGTGTGTATATAAATCCCCCCACTGTATTTTCCACCAAATGCATCCGATGAAGTGAGCTGTAGCTCATGAAAGCTTATACTCAAATAAATTTGTTAGTCTCTAAGGTGCCACAATTACTCCTTTTCTTTTTGCGAATACAGACTAACACGGTTGCTACTCTGAAACCTGTAATTACTGTAAGCGTGGTTCTTTGAGATGTGATGCAGACATGGATGCAGACCGTATTTCACTTAGCCGTGTGCATGCCCAGCACACCGGAGCTGCAGAAACTTGCAAAGCAGTATCTGGAGACAGGTGGCACTCATGCCTCGTAGCTGCAACCCCTCCTCTGGCTACATTGTGGGTACCACCTCAACCATCCCTCAGTTCCTTCACACCGAATGCCCAGAATCAAGACTCCGATGCAGAAGGGACAGAGGGTGGGTCGTGGAATACACATTTGCATCACATTTAGAAGAGCAACATTTACAGCCAGTAACCATTTCTTTTTCTTTGAGTAAATGCAGCTGTGTATTCCATTTAGGTGACTCACAAGCAGGAGGCAAGGCTTAGAGTCTACCTAAACCAGGACTGCAGGACCGTTCTATCAAAGCTTGCCTCAATCTTGGAAGATGCGGTTATGGTGTAATGGTTCGCAAATGTATGCAGCGACAACCATGTAGCAGCCATGCAAATGTCCAATACGGAAACGTCATTCAGGAATGCTATGAATGTTGTTTGCACTCTTGTAGAATGCTCTCACACCCACTGAGGGGGAGTAGCTGAAGCTGTTTCATATGCAGTCTTGATGCATGATGTTATCTATTTGGAGATCATCTGTGAAGAGACTGCTTGACCCTTTTCATGAAATCTGCACATTTCACAAACCAACGAGGTTAAGCACAAACCGGTTTAGGCCTGTACTGATAAAAGGCTAGACATCGCCTGACATCTAAGGTAGGGAGACACTGCTCCTCCAGAGATGAATGCTGCTTAGAAAAGAACGCAGGTAAATATACCACCTGGTTCAAATGAAACTGAAAAACCCTTCAGACGAAAAATTTGGATGCAGTCGTAAAGCCACTTTGTCTTTGGAGAACTGTATATATGAAGGAGATTCTTCCATCAGAGTCTGCAACTCTCACACACTCCTTGAAGATGTTATTGCTACCAGGAATGCAGTTTTCTGACACAAAAGCAGGAAGGGACAATATGTCAAGGGCTTGAACAGAGGTTCAATTAAGGCCGCTAGGACCATGTTAAGATCCCATAGAGGAACCAGTTCTTGGTTTGGGGGGGATGTAGAAAAAGAAGCCCTTTTAAGAATCTTGCTACCATGGTATTGGAGAAGACCGATCTTCCCTGAAAGGGGGATGAAATGCCAACATCACTGCCAGATGCACTTTCAATTAACTAAATGCAAGCCCCAATGACTAAAAGGTGCAGCAGATACTCCAAAATGTCCTGGATAGAGGCCAGCATTGGATTCCATAAGCTAATGACCACACTGAAAATTGCTTCCAGTTCACCACATAGGCCATTCTGGTGGAGGATTTTCTACTGTTAAGGAGGAGTTGTTGGACAGCCACTAAACATCACACTTCCTCCTCATTCAGCCATGCAGCAGCCATGTCATGAGATGAAGGGAACTGAGCTCAGGATGCAAGGTGAACCCTTGGTTCCGAGTGAGAAAGTCGGGATAGGAAGGAAGCAGTATGGAAGGCTGAACAGATACTGAGGAAAGGTAGTAGAACGAACACTGTCTCGGCCACGCCAAGGAAACAAGAATAAGCTTGGGCCAATCTACCTTAAACTTGAGAATGACCTGAGGTATCAGCATCAAGGGAAAAGCATAGAGGAGAGATGACTGCCAGCTGAGGAGGAAAGCATTGGACAATGAACCAGGACCGAGGCCCCCTCAAGAGCAAAAGGGACGACATTTCTTGTTGTCCCTTGTAGCAAACAGGTTGATCATTGGGATGCCCCAGGCTTTGAAGATAACCCAGAGGACACTTATCTTCAGACCACTCATGACTCAGAGAAAAATACTTGTGAGATGGTCCGTGAGAGGATTCTTAACCTCAGGTAAGTGAACAGCTATTGGAGTAATGTTCTCCTTAATGTAGAACTACCTGATTGCCTCTAGGAAAAGTAAGCTGTAGTGTGCTCCCTTTTTGTTCATTCACATAATATATCAAGGTGGTATTGTCAGTAAGTATGCGAACCACTAAGTTTCTGACACAGTCTCAGAAAATGTGACCTGCCTTGTAAATGGCTCGAAGCTCCAACACATTGATATGTGGTGATGTCTCCTGCTCCAACCACAGTCCCTGTACTTTTAGCAACCCCCAGCCCATCAGGGAGGCATCCTGGTTGGTGAGGGCTGGACAAAGGGAAAGCCTTGGCAAACATTCTCTGGATGCAGCCACCACTGCAAGGAAGAAGTTGAGGAAGTGGAGGAAGATGAACCAGTTGGTCTGGATGATGAAGAGTAGGCTGGGTAGACTGCCTGGAGCACATTTGAAGGGGGCAAAAGCCCAAGCTTTCAAACTGAATAACCTGCGTGGAAGTGGACAAATGACCCAAGAATCTCAGACATGTCCGAACTGTTGTGGAAGCCTGAGACTGCAGACTGATGCAAAGATGGCGAACTGCCTGAAAAAAGTAGGTCAGCAGAAATACTTTCAATGTCATGGAATCTAGCAGAGCCCCAATGAACTTAATTTTTTGAGTGAGAGTCATGATTAACTTCCCTATGTTGAGGATAAGACCCAGATGGTTGAGCAAGCGCAGTGTGGTGTTGACTTTAGCATGAACTTCCTCTCTGGATCTGTCCCTCATAACCAGTGATCCCTTCCTCTTGGGATACATCGTAACAACAGCCATGCATTTGGTAAAGTCCTGAGGGGGAAGGAGAAGAGAGGCCTAATGGAAGCATTGCATACTGAAAGTGGCGTTCCACCATGAAAAATAGAAAGAATTTTCTGTAGTTTGGCAAAATCCGCACATGAAAGTAGGCATCCTGAAGGTCCAAAGAAGCAAACCAGTCATTCTGAGACAATGTAGGAAGAATGGTCAATAGAGTGGCCATTCGGAATTCATATACCTGATATATTTGTTGAGGTCATGAAGGTCAAGGGTGGGTCTTACACCTCCCTTGGTTTTGGGTATCAGGAAGTACTGGGAGTAGAAGCCATGACCTGATGTTCCCGCAGAACCTCCTCCACTGCTCCCAAAACCAGCAGAGAGCAGACCTGTTTGAGGAGCAGTATCTCATGAGAGAAGTCCCTGAAGTAGAGGTGTGGAGAGGAACTGGGTGGCATAACCTGATCTGATGGTACTTAGGAAAGCAGGCCAGCCTGTCCCCAAACTGGGGAGGATGAGGAGTGGGGGGAAACAATCGCTGAAACAGTGCTCTGGAACAAGGAATCAAAATGGGTACTGGGAGGGCGTGTGGACTGGATGAATCCAGAGCCCAACTGCTTTCTGTTGTGGGATTTATCCCTCTTTCTGGGGTAGTCCCATTGCCAAGGAGGAGGAACAGGCTGGCCAAATGTATGCTGTAGATGATACTGCTGCTGCTGCTGTTGTTGAATGCCATATTGGTGCCTTTACACTCTCGGCATGTACATCCCCCAGGACTGAAGGACTGAGCATCTTGTCAGTTTTGTCAGAGAACAGCATTTGGCGGTCAAAGGGCAAATATTCAGGGGCTTGCTGGACATCAGGGGCAATGCCCGAACTCTGCAGCCAGGAAGCCCTCCTCTTGGTGACCACAGAGGCCATCACTCTGGCCGAGGTGTCCGTGAGGTCTAGTTAAGATGTCCAGCACCCCTCAGTCACAAATGCCAGAAATTCCTCCCGCAAGACCTTGTGCAGCTTGTCTGTGTACTTTGACATAGCTGTCCAGTTAACAAAATCGTTCTTGGACAGCAAGGCTTGCTGGTCAGCAATTTGCATTTCTAAAGAAGAGAAGGTGTAAATCTTCCTGTCTATGAGGGCCAATTATTTAGAGTCCCTATCTTTGTTATCTACATAAACCTGCCCTGTCGGCCTGCAGTTGCAATTGGGAATTTGGGACCGGATGAGAATAAAACACCCCAAATTCCCATTCAGGAATGAAATGGAGCTTTTCTATGTACTTAGCCCCAGGCAGTATTAAAGCTGGCATGCTCTGCAGTGCCTTAGCTAGTTCAAGAAGCCCATCATTGATAAGTATGGTGACTCTCCAAGGGGCAAATGGCAACAGGATAGCCACTATTTGTGTGTGTTCTTTTGCAAGAACTCCACTTGAAAACTGACAGAAGCAACTGCAAACCACAAAAGATCTTGCTATGCCGTAAAATTCTCTGGTACAGAAGAGGAGAATGAGACAAGCAGCACAGAATCATCCAGAGACGAAGAGAAGGCCCTTATCTGAGCCAAAACCAGACTCTGTTCCAGGGCTGTGGACCATAGCAGGGTGACTCTAGAAAATAAATTAACACAACTAACACTAACATAACTAACACTATGACAGGTTTCAGAGTAGCAGCCGTGTTAGTCTGTATTCGCAAAAAGAAAAGGAGTACTTGTGGCACCTTAGAGACTAACAAATTTATTAGAGCATAAGCTTTCGTGAGCTACAGCTCACTTCATCGGATGCATTTGGTGGAAAAAACAGAGGAGAGATTTATATACACACACAGAGAACATGAAACAATGGGTTTATCATACACACTGTAAGGAGAGTGATCACTTAAGATAAGCCATCAGCAGCAGGGAGGGGAAAGGAGGAAAACCTTTCATGGTGACAAGCAAGGTAGGCTAATTCCAACAGTTAACAAGAATATCAGAGGAACAGTGGGGGGTGGGGTGGGGGGGAGAAATACCATGGGGAAATAGTTTTACTTTGTGTAAATCACAATGCCATCCACAGCCTCAGAAACAACTCTGACATCATAATCAAAAAGGCTGACAAAGGAGGTGCTGTCGTCATCATGAATAGGTCGGAGTATGAACAAGAGGCTACTAGGCAGCTCTCCAACACCACTTTCTACAAGCCATTACCCTCTGATCCCACTGAGAGTTACCAAAAGAAACTACAGCATTTGCTCAAGAAACTCCCTGAAAAAGCACAAGAACAAATCCGCACAGACACACCCCTGGAGCCCCGACCTGGGGTATTCTATCTGCTACCCAAGATCCATAAACCTGGAAATCCTGGACGCCCCATCATCTCAGGCATTGGCACCCTGACAGCAGGATTGTCTGGCTATGTAGACTCCCTCCTCAGGCCCTTCGTTACCAGCACTCCCAGCTATCTTCAAGACACCACCGATTTCCTGAGGAAACTACAGTCCATTGGTGATCTTCCTAAAAACACCATCCTAGCCATTATGGATGTAGAAGCCCTCTACACCAACATTCCACACAAAGATGGACTACAAGCCGTCAGGAACAGTATCCCCGATACTGTCACGGCTAACCTGGTGGCAGAACTTTGTCCTGACCCATAACTATTTCATATTTGGTGACAATGTATACCTTCAAATCAGCGGCACTGCGATGGGTACCCGCATGACCCCACAGTATGCCAACATTTTTATGGCTGACTTAGAACAACGCTTCCTCAGCTCTCGTCCCCTAATGCCCCTACTCTACTTGCGCTACATTGATGACATCTTCATCATCTGGACCCATGGAAAAGAAGCTCTTGAGGAATTCCACCATGATTTCAACAATTTCCATCCCACCATCAACCTCAGCCTGGACCAGTCCACACAAGAGATCCACTTCCTGGACACTACGGTGCTAATAAGCGATGGTCACATAAACACCACCCTATATCGGAAACCTACTGACCGCTATTCCTACCTACATGCCTCTAGCTTTCATCCAGATCATACCACTCGATCCATTGTCTACAGCCAAGCGCTACGATATAACCGCATTTGCTCCAACCCCTCAGACAGAGACAAACACCTACAAGATCTCTATCATGCATTCCTACAACTACAATACCCACCTGCTGAAGTGAAGAAACAGATTGACAGAGCCAGAAGAGTACCCAGAAGTCACCTACTACAGGACAGGCCCAACAAAGAAAACAACAGAACGCCACTAGCCATCACCTTCAGCCCCCAACTAAAACCCCTCCAACGCATCATCAAGGATCTACAACCTATTCTGAAGGACGAGCCATCGCTCTCTTAGATCTTGGGAGACAGACCAGTCCTTGCTTACAGACAGCCCCCCAATCTGAAGCAAATACTCACCAGCAACCACACACCACACAACAGAACCACTAACCCAGGAACCTATCCTTGCAACAAAGCCCGTTGCCAACTCTGTCCACATATCTATTCAGGGGATACCATCATAGGGCCTAATCACATCAGCCACACTATCAGAGGCTCGTTCACCTGCGCATCTACCAATGTGATATATGCCATCATGTGCCAGCAATGCCCCTCTGCCATGTACATTGGCCAAACTGGACAGTCTCTACGTAAAAGAATGAATGGACACAAATCAGACGTCAAGAATTATAACATTCAAAAACCAGTTGGAGAACACTTCAATCTCTCTGGTCACTCGATCACAGACCTAAGAGTGGCTATACTTCAACAAAAAAGCTTCAAAAACAGACTCCAACGAGAGACTGCTGAATTGGAATTAATTTGCAAACTGGATACAATTAAGTTAGGCTTGAATAGAGACTGGGAATGGATGAGTCATTACACAAAGTAAAACTATTTCCCCATGGTATTTCTCCCTCCCACCCCACCCCCCAATGTCCCTCTGATATTCTTGTTAACTGCTGGAATTAGCCTACCTGCTTGTCACCATGAAAGGTTTTCCTCCTTCCCCCCCCTGCTGTTGGTGATGGCTTATCTTAAGTGATCACTCTCCTTACAGTGTGTATGATAAACCCATTGTTTCATGTTCTCTGTGTGTGTATATAAATCTCTCCTCTGTTTTTTCCACCAAATGCATCCGATGAAGTGAGCTGTAGCTCATGAAAGCTTATGATGCTCTAATAAATTTGTTAGTCTCTAAGGTGCCACAAGTACTCCTTTTCTTTTTGTGAATACAGACTAACACGGCTGCTACTCTGAAATTTGTGTAATGACTCATCCATTCCCAGTCTCTATTCAAGCCTAAGTTAATTGTATCCAGTTTGCAAATTAATTCCAATTCAGCAGTCTGTCGTTGGAGTCTGTTTTTCAAGCTTTTTTGTTGAAGGATAGCCACTCTTAGGTCTGTGATCGAGTGACCAGAGAGATTGAAGTGTTCTCCAACTGGTTTTTGAATGTTATACTTCTTGACGTCTGATTTGTGTCCATTCATTCTTTTACGTAGAGACTGTCCAGTTTGGCCAATGTACATGGCAGAGGGGCATTGCTGGCACATGATGGCATCTATCACATTGGTAGATGCGCAGGTGAACAAGCCTCTGATAGTGTGGCTGATGTGATTAGGCCCTATGATGGTATCCCCTGAATAGATATGTGGACTAAGTTGGCAACGGGCTTTGTTGCAAGGATAAGTCCCTGGGTTAGTGGTTCTGTTGTGTGGTGTGTGGTTGCTGGTGAGTATATGCTTCAGATTGGGGGGCTGTCTGTAAGCAAGGACTGGCCTGTCTCCCAAGATCTGTGAGAGTGATGGGTCGTCCTTCAGGATAGGTTGTAGATGCTTGATGATGTGTTGGAGAGGTTTTAGTTGGGGGCTGAAGGTGATGGCTAATGGCGTTCTGTTCTTTTCTTTGTTGGGCCTGTCCTGTAGTAGGTGACTTCTGGGTATTCTTCTGGCTCTGTCAGTCTGTTTCTTCACTTCAGCAGGTGGGTATTGTAGTTGTAGGAATGCATGATAGAGATCTTGTAGGTGTTTGTCTCTGTCTGAGGGGTTGGAGCAAATGCGGTTATATTGTAGAGCTTGGCTGTAGACAATGGATCGAGTGGTATGATCTGGATGAAAGCTAGAGGCATGTAGGTAGGAATAGCGGTCAGTAGGTTTCTGATATAGGGTGGTGTTTATGTGACCATCGCTCTACGATATAACCGCATTTCAGCTTCAAAAACAGACTCCAACGAGAGACTGCTGAATTGGAATTAATTTGCAAACTGGATACAATTAACTTAGGCTTGAATAGAGACTGGGAATGGATAAGTCATTACACAAAGTAAAACTATTTCCCCATGGTATTTCTCCCCCCCACCCCACCCCCCACTGTTCCTCTGATATTCTTGTTAACTGCTGGAATTAGCCTACTTTGCTTGTCACCATGACAGGTTTTCCTCCTTTCCCCTCCCTGCTGCTGGTGATGGCTTATCTTAAGTGATCACTCTCCTTACAGTGTGTATGATAAACCCATTGTTTCATGTTCTCTGTGTGTTTATATAAATCTCTCCTCTGTTTTTTCCACCAAATGCATCCGATGAAGTTAGCTGTAGCTCACGAAAGCTTATGCTCTAATAAATTTGTTAGTCTCTAAGGTGCCACAAGTACTCCTTTTCTTATAACTAACACTATGGTACTACTAATTATATACTACAAGGGAAAAACTAAACTAATTGAGAGGTTGTGAGGTTAAGACCACACAGAGCTCTGACTCCAGCCATGGATGATAAGAAGGGACTAAGGGACGATCGAGGCGGCGCTGCCTCGTGAAGCCAGAAGAGGTGCTATGGTCACGAGGTGTGAGCACCCCCTCTCTATGGATACTGGTAGGCAAGTTTCTCCCTCTCTGGTGCACTGGGCGTCCACACACTTAAGTGAAATACATGGCTGTGTCTACTCAAAGAAGCAGCTTTATATAGTGGCCACATAAATGAAAAGCAATACATTGATAATTTTAAAAGATAAAGTAAACATGGATGAATTGTGGAAACATGGATGGGAATGGATACATTATTTGGTCCCAATTCTGAATGGGAATATCTTATATTTACACAAACAATAAACCCTAAATTTGTGATCACAAAAGCAAAATGTGCCTCGCTTTGCATTTGTCTCTAAGAAACTATTCTCTAAGACAACAGTTCTGAAATTTAACAGGCACTGAAACTAGCATTAAATGGCTCAACAAAAACATAAAACAAAGATCAGTGAAACTCGAAGTTTAGCCTAAGATAATTAAAATTAAAAACAAGTCTGAATGTCTGGAACTAATTTATTCTTTCAAACAGAAATCAGACACCTGGGTGTTTTAGTACTTTGCAGGTGTTTAAAATTAGTTAAGGGAATATGAAGAGTAATTTTAAAAGGTATAAGTTTTTTGAAATTATATTTCCACAGAGCTTAATAACTCATTTGGCAACTTTAATTTCTGATTTGCTTTCAAGCCCTACCTAATTTGGCACTAAAAGGCACGCTGAGATACTTGAGGCATGTAACATGAAGTTGAAGTTAATGACGCAAGTACAAAAACTCACATTCTGCACTTTCAAGTAAAGCATAACAATGTCATAGTGACCGGATTTTAGCATCTAAACACCAGAATGTTATAATTCTGCAGGCCTTCCCTCAGAACAACTGCTGTTCTTCATGGAGGAGGTTCTCACACACAGGCCACTATAAAAGGGCCCTGTATTCCCAAATACTAAGTTTAGGATAGAGAAGGTGCTGTTATCCAAACAACCTTTTTAGCTCTATCAGATTTATGCCTTGCAAATTCATAATAGGAGTGTCCATTCAATAATCTGAGCATCCTTGGCAATTAAAAAAAAAAACCCAAAAAACCTAAAAACAGACCTATCAAATAACCCAACAATATGAATATATTAGAAATTTATTGACTTGTTGCTGCATTATATTTCAGAACTGTGTACATGCAAATAGTACAAAATATAAAAGTTAAACATTTTAAATTCAGGTTTTTTAACCAAACCATTTTAATATTATTTTCTACTGTGAACCATTAAGTTAAGAGTTATAAAACCTGACTTAAAAATTAGTGAATATAAGAATGACTTAAGTTTGACTTTGTATCTTAAAATTAGAAGTTTAAAAATTTTCTGATTCAAATTGTAGGATCAGTTGGCTAAATTATGCTTACATTTTAAAATAATTTAGTACCAGAAAGTTACTTTGGGTGCTCCAGGGATTAAAAGAGGAACCTAGTGAGATTTTTTTTTGAACACAGTTTCTATTATCTTAGTTATTTTAAATTTTATTTTCACACACTATCATTCATTTTGCTTATAGACCATTGCCAGTTTTGATCATTGTAAGGAAAAAAAAAAATGACATCACACACGCAACCATTTTACCTCTAAAATTTCATGTAACGTTACCAGTTGTACAGTTGGTTCTTCAGCTGGACTCTACAAAAGCAGCAAAAAAGGTTTAAATTCTAACACAGTCAGAAAAGAATGTTAATTGACAAAGAAAAATCTCAATGCAAATAATTCAGAGTAATGAACAGACTGATGGTTTTTACTTTAAAAATGTTGAGTCGTCATATTACAAAAGTTAATATTTTAATCCTATATTCAGCAGCAAGTTCAATGTAAACTCCAAACAAATTAATGTTTCTCTTAAATTAAGTTGAAAATAAGATATTTAATATTACATCTGTCAAGAATGGGATTTACATTTTATTAATTCAAACATCTTATCATTAAACATGAATGGGAGTATAAAGTACTCATTCTGTGTCTAAGATTGGTAAGAAAAAGCACAAGATCAATGCCTTTAAGTAAATTTTCTAAAGTTCTGGGCAAAGATATGTAAACATGCGATTATTGCAAAAATATTGTAATCTTGTTTTAGGAGTTCAGTCCACAGTGCCTTAATGTTTGCTCTTAATTTATATTGCAATTTAATATTAGAGGTTGAACATAGTAAACATATTTGGTTAAGAAACAAAATTCAGTTTTGCCATAGGATTTTCTTTAAATGTTTTCCTTTTTTTAATGTTTAATGTTATGGTTTGAAACTGTTATAATTTGTAACAGAGCTAGTTCATGAGTCTTATAAGTTAAAAGATGGTAAGGATTTATTACAAACCCCAACTTTGGAGTGGAGGAAGAACTAGGTATTTTATAAAAATTGACATAGGGCCAAATCCTGTCTCCTTCCTCCATGACTGTGGAGGGTCCCCTGACAGCAGCACTTCTGAGGCTCAGCTGCACCAAAGACCATGTTTGGAAAGGGCCACAAAGAAGTGCACACACACCCCATTGTGCTACAGAGCTCTCCTCCATGGGACCTCCTTGCACGACGGGAGCAGGGGACGTGGAGACTATATTAGTCTAAGGGTTGCAGTAGCATCCATGGAGTGGTTCTAAAGACCCTCTACAACCTTCGGTGATTTTTTTCTTCCTGCTCCCCTGCCCAGTATCTCGCTATTTGGGCTGGGCACTGGATTCAAGATTTGCCATTAAGGATAGAATTGACATATGGAGTATCAGCATGGGAAGATATTTTAAACAATTATACAAAGAGAAATTATTAGTTTGCTACTTTTGAGTCCTAAGGATGTTAGCTCAAATGTTAAAGAAGTTTTTATACTTGCAAAATTAAAAAAAAAACAAACAGATTTGATTTTATTTTTGGTAGACCAATGGTGTTAAATGTTTACAGTTTCTTAAATTAGGTCCCCATTCTGTGGTGTGACAAATTTAAGTGGCATCATAAATTACATCACTTTTAAGCAAGATGGCTATCACCACATGGAAAAAAAAAACGTTTTCTTTCCCATAAGTACAATTTACATATAAAATATTTCTTGTAACGTAACCTTTCAGACTGCTTTGTGTGACAAAAAGGGTGCATCTTTCTTTTAAGCCTGGAGAGTTATCCTGCATTTTCAATTTAATTCTCATGCCCTGCCCATATGAAGATTCCAATCTTGAATCACATGCTTCAACATTAGCAGAGGTGCTAATGTTGCACTTAGATCAGGGGTGGGAAAACTACAGCTCAGAGGCTGCATCCGGCCTTCCAGACGTTTTAATCCGGCCCTTGAGCTCCTGCCTGGGAGCGGGGTCCAGGGCTTGCCCCACTTCAGCGCGCGGGGTCAAGTCTTGCCCCACTCTGAGCGGCTCCCGGAAGCAGTGGCATGTCCCTCCTCTGGCTCCTACGGATAGGGGCAGCCAGGGGGCTCTGCACGCTGCTCCCGCAGCTCCCATTGGCCAGGAACCGCGGCCAATGGGAGCTGCAGGGATGGCGCCTGCAGACAGGGCAGCGCGCAGAGCTGCTTGGATATGCAGGAGTTGGAGGGGGGACATGCTGCTGCTTCTGGGAGCTGTTTGAGGTAAGCACCGCCTGAAGCCTGCACTCTGACCCCCTCCCAAACCCCAACACCCTGCCCCAGCCCTGATTCCCCTCTCACCCTCCAACCCCTCTGTCTCAGCCCGGAGCACTCTCTCACACTCTGAACTCCTCATTTCTGGCCCCACACCAGAGCCTGCACCCTAACCCCTAATTTTGTGAGCATTCATTGCCCACCATACAATTTCCATACCCAGATATGGCCCTCAGGTCAAAAAGTTTGCCCACCTCTGACTTAGACTTTTATGGATGTTTATGAAAAAAATTAAGCAGGTTGCTTGAAGCGGTCTCAAGTGCCAAATTTCCAAAGCCAAATACAGATAGGGTGTCTCAGGTAGGACCATGAAAGCTTGTAGTGCATTTTAGGTGCACTTCTGTGCATGTTAGAGTAATAACAGTGGTACAAGCAGAAGTAACTTTTAGTAACATCAACAACCATGATCAGGTCTGAGCACAATATTGGCTATATCCTCACTCCTTCGCAAGCATTTCTGAAACCATTCCATGTTTTATTTTGCCATATTTGGCTCATTTTGTCAGTGGGGTTTGGGGTGCTGGATTCACCACACAAGCCACAGGAAGCGTGTTGCACTCCAACTGCCCCCATACACTCTGCTGGACTTGTTACTATGCTCTAGGTACCTGGAGTGCACAAGCAGGGGCACACAGAGCAGTTAGAATGCAATACGCAGCCTGTGGCTTGCTCGGTTGCAGCGTGCTAACCCATTCAAAATGGCCACAGCTTGCCTCCTCTCAGAATGACCCTCTCTCTGCAGTCTGTGCATGTGCCACGGGGCAACGCCCTCAGAAATTTCTCTCATGGTATGCTGTGAGGGAGTTATCCTGCCCCCAGGGAACGGTGGGAGACAGGATGCTAAAGTGGAGTTGCTGGCTGGGCTGAAAGAAGGATTAGGTGGGTTTCAGAAAACTGGGAAAGGGACTTGTTAGGGTGGAGTTGGGGGAATAAGAGATAGGGACGAAAGGGGTTGTTATGTGGGGTTGGGGATAAAAGGTGAGTAGCTGCCCAGTGTCAGATGGCTCAGGGAGGCATCAATATCAGGTATAGGCAGTGCTGGATGGGCGGCGGTTACTTACTGGTGCTGCAGGCAACTGCTTGCAATGTCACATACCCAGAGGTACCCATCCAGCCCCAGGTACTGGCAGTCACGCTGAGGGAGAAGTTGCAGGGATGCCAGCATGTCATCCCTGCCACACGCTGCTTGTGCTCTCAGCTGACCTCTGTGCTCCCTGTGGCGGTTGGTCACATAGCAGCCACTTTTTGGGCTCCTGGCAGACACACTGGTTTGGGATGGTTTCCTCCTGCCAGGAGAGCTCACCCATGCAACTGAGGAGCTACCCTGCAAGCCTCTCCCAGCCTGACTGACAAAATGGTGGCACATGACTGCACAAGGGCGCTGTCAGTGGACAAGAACACCCCTGCAGATGCAGCACTATGTTCATCAGACCCAAGTGGTGAATGACATGCAATACATACATAATCTTCCTAATTTTTCGATATATTTGCAAAATTCGTAGATTTACATCTGATTTGATAATTTGTAATCACATTTAAAAATCAGGAGAATTATTAAAAATTAGGGAGAGCTGGCAGTTCTGCATTAGGCATGCAAGAGAGCTCTCTGAAATCAATGGGATTAGTCATGCTTAAAAAGTTAAACATATGCTTAAGGGTTTGCCAGACTGGGGCCTATGAAACGAACCAGTTGCTGACAATGGTTGTCAATAATGGATCCCTCTGAACCAACGTGGAAAATGGTTTAACTACTAATGCAGACAAGGACAAAGTATGTGAATTACTATTAAATTAAGGTTACAGCAATAACATGGCTGAAAGCAGCTGTGTCTCTTTTTCACTAGCAGTTCAACAATTCCCAAAACCAGTTCTGGGAACCCAATGCTGAACAGACAAGGCCCAAGTGTTCTCAAGAGCCCAAATGATAACTTTTTTTCCCCCCAGTTTTTGTAGCTATTCTTTTAAACAGTAATAGTAAAGTATTTGATTTTACTATGGACTCTGATTTTATTATTTAAAATTCTCCTTGACTGCCTATTTTCCCTAAAGTTTAAAGATGACTGTTAGCTCAGTTTCCCTGAGTAGGAAGTCGAGGGTTCATATTCTAAACTAATTAGTATCTAAACTATTCTCTGTAACACTTACTTTTGTGCCAACAATGTTGCTGCACAATTAAAATTTGCCTTTGAAGAAAAATATGAAAATATCCAGATCAGAGCAGGGTAGACTAATTAAGAACTTGTTTCACTAAGCCCCCATACCAGCCCTCTATGATATAACCAAACTTTGAAAGGTATCACTTAGATCAGAGGTGGGCAAACTATGGCCCGTGGGCCACATCCAGCATGCAGGACCATCCTGCCTGGCCCTTGAGCTCCTGGCTTGGGAGGCTAGCCCCCGGCTCCTCCTCTGCTGTCTCCCCTTCCCTGCAGCCATGCGGGCAGCAAGGCTTGCGCCCGCTCACCTCCCAGGCTTTCCAATAAGTCAGTCCTGATGCTCTGAGTGGCATGGTAAGGGGGCGGGAACAGGAGGGTTGAATAAGGGGCAGGAGGTCCTGGGGGGCAGTCAGGGGACAGGGAGCAGTTGGATGGGGCAGAAGTTCTGGGTGGGGGGGGCGCGGTCAGGGGAAGGGGGGGCAGAGGGGGGACTGGATGGAGCGAAGGTTTGGGGGAGAGCAGTCAGGAGACAGGGAGTGGTTTGATAGGCGTGGGGGTCCTGGGGAGTCTGTCAGGGGGCAGGATCCCGGGTGGGGGGCGTTAGGGGACAAGGAGTGGGGTGGGGGTTTGGATGGATCGGGGGTTCTGACTGTTTGGGGAGACACAGCCTTCCCTATCCGGCCCTCCATACAGTTTTGCAACCCCGATGTGGCTCTCGGGCCAAAAAGTTTGCCCATTCCAACTTAGATAACAAGAATAGTTGTAGGAAGTGACCTGGACATTAAGGTCAGAAGCGACCATCATGATCATCTAGTCTGACCTCCTGCACATTGTAGGCCACAGAACCTCATCCACCCACTCCTGTAATAGACTCATAACCTCTGGCCGAGTTACTGAAGACCTCAAATCATGGTTTAAAGACTTCAAGTTACAGAGAATCCACCATTTACACTAGTTTAAACCTGCAAGTGACCAGTGCTGCAGAGGAAGCCAAAAATCTGCCAGGGTCTCTTCCAATCTGACCTAGGAGAAAATTCCTTCACGAACCCAATTATGACGGTTAGTTGGACCCTGAGCATTTCGGCATGACCCAACAGCCAAATAACTGGGAAAGAATTCTCTATAGTAACTCAGAGCTCTCCTCATCCAGTATCCCATCAACAGCCATTTAGGATATTTGAGACCAGTGGTCACAGATCAGCTATAACCATTGCAGGCAGTCTCATCATACCATCCACTCCATGAACATATCAAGCTCATTCTTGAAGCCACTTAGGTTTTTTGCCCACATTGCTTCACTTCAAAGGTTGTTCCAGAACTTCACTCCTCTGATGGTTAGAAATCTTCATCTAATTTCAAGCCTAAATGTGTTGATGGCCAGTTTATATCCATCTGCTCTTGTGTCAACATTGGCACTTAACTTAAATACCTCCTCTCCCTCCCTGGTATTTATCCCTCTGATGTATTTATAGAGAGCAATCATATCTCCCCCTCAGCCTTCATTTGGTTAGCCAAGCTCTTTGAGTCTAAACAAGCCAAGCTCTTGGAGTCTCCTCTCATAAAGTAGGTTTTCCATTCCCTGATCACCTTTGTAGCCCTTCTCTGTACATGTTCCAGTTTTAATTAATTTTTCTTAAATGTGGGAGACCAGAACTGCACACAGTAATCCAGATGAGATCTCACCAGTGCCACCAACACTACATGTATGACTTAAATACGGTTTCCACCTTTCCAGCCTTGTAACTTTAAAATTATATAAAACCTAATTCAAGAAAAATTAATAAAAACCTTTCAAATTTGATAATTTTAAAGAAATCTTACTTTTTTCTTCTTTTTAGCACTTTCATCTTCTTCTGGGAGAGGAAAATGTTCTTCTAGGAACTCCCCCAGAGCACTCAAGAGCTCTTCCTTATATGCCCTTATTTTCAGCATTTTACTTTTCAGTTCTTGTAATGCTCTAAAAATCCAATGTAAAAATAAAGTTTAGCTGATGTGACATGGAATTCAATAAAAAGGTACTGTTGCTATAGTAATGGCATCAATAACCCAAATATCACAAAGTGCAAGTGCAGCCTGTAGCATATTTGCAACCTAGATTTCAAATGTATTTTATTACTTGATTTATTATTTGATCTTTACCAAAGATATCAAACAGTAATATTAGATTTTTAAAATCTATTTTAATTGTTATACTAATATTCAATCCTTTAACTTTTTTTGCTGGAAAAAAGCACTATAAATACCTTTTTTCAGAAAATTGTACCACTTGATTTTTCATTTCTTCATGTGTTACGTCAAGAGCATCTACCAATTGCTGCTGCTCATCCAGCCACTGCTGTTCTCTTTAAACATGAAAGTGGAAAAAATGCGATAGGGAACAATGGATAACGAGAAGTTTTCAGACTTACCAAAACAATGATTCTCACTTCATTTGCTATCAAAATTGTATGGCATTCACAAGCTCGATTCGCTTTATACCTTTTCATGTCTTCCTTCAGCTTTTTATTCTTTGACTGAACCGTAGACAGCACCATTTCAAGATCATGGTCTACTTTCTGCAACTACAAAATGGGAAATTGAAGTGTATATTATGGAGAAATGCAATTCTATTAGTGCTATGTAAAACAAAACTTGATAGTGCTGTTGTGGTATCACTCAGATACCACAGTGAAGGGAACCAAAATTATCTTGACAGACAAATCAGTAACAACCCACATCTCACATAATAGTAGACCGAGAAACTAATAGTTGGCAGAGCAACAATTATGGCAGTCCAAAGTGAGAACATCTCTAAGAAAGGGTGATTACTCTTACTAACCAAACTGATGATGAATGAGGTATTCATATCTTGGATAGGGAAATGGTACAAGTAATAAGACACTGCAGTCTGGTTCACTTCAGACTATTTTTCAGTAAAGAAATTTAGAGCTTGACTCTCTCGGAGGCTCCGTGCTCTCCACTCCACATAGGAGTGGGGAGTACCCAACACCTCAGTGGACTGGGTCCTTAGTTGATGCATGGCTTGCTGAAGACTAACACTGAGATGCTCTGTCCTTTTGAGACTGATGTGGCTCCCTTAATAAGTTTGGGGCTCTCCACTACACACTATCTTTAGATGCCTTTGTGTCCCTGTATAGGAGTTCCCTGAGGTTTGTCTCCCAGATGGTTGGAGAACCTGATCGCACCCAGTTACTTGCACTGGGAGGTTCTGCCAGAGGCCCTAGTTCCTTCCTACTTACATAGGCCCGTACCCTTTGCGGGACTTCACTCCCCACAGGGGCAGTGGCTCCAGGAGTGATCCCAGCAGTTTCCTGTTTATTAATCCTGCTCCTTCACCTCAGCTGACTGCAGCTGCCTCCCTTTTAAAGGCCTCCCATCTAGCCCTGCCCCCATGTCCTGTCTGGCACCTTTCTCATCAGTGTGGGGTCTATACACCCAATCACAGTCCCTGTATTATGTAATATAAAATAAAATTTAAGTTTTGCTCACAACAAGTACAAATGAAATACAGAAAATATTCCTCAGGAGCAGAAGGGTTTTATATACACAGGATTTATGAGAAATGTTGTATCCCTCAGCTAAGCGAACCACAAAACGGAATGTCAAACCAAACATGTAGTGGAGAGGATATTCACTCAGAGGAAAATACATAGCCAATTTTTTGTTAAAAGAGCATTTGTATTGGCAGTTTGGTTCCCTGGCCTGACTGATACAAGGCAGAGGAAAGTTTCTGGGAGGCAGTCAAACCAAAAAAGGTAGGTGAAGCAAAAGTTATTTTTAAACAAAACGCATATAATCTAAATGTGTCTTTATGTGTTAGCCAAAATATAACTATTCATTTCAATGTTATAGCCACAAGAATATTCCCAGCTAATGTTACATACCAATGTCCAACAAATATATTGAAATGCTACCACTAACATTCTTTATTTGTCCTTTCTCCCCCAGTCTGGAAGAACTCAAATAGGTATTTGCATATATTATTCCTATAAAACTCTAGAACTAAGAGTACTGCCTCTTCTGCACAGTACATTATTTTTTAAAAATCACATCTTAAACATAAAAGACACCGTATAGTAAGTTCTACTAAAAAGATCATTTTCACTACAATTAAAAATATTCAGTACTTACAAAAAAGTTCAGGAAAAAGCACATTAAAAAAATTAATAGTGCTCAAATAAGCACACATAAATTTCTTACGGCTAGCCAATCACATGAAAAGAAACTCCTAAACCTCCCCCCCCCCCCAAAAAAAACAACCCAACAACCTGTACTTGTAAACTACTTGTAAGAAGATAGTTCATTACTTGGTAGTAAGATACTTACCTCTTCCTTTCCTAATGCCACCAGGACATCTGGATTGGTGGAGATTACTGAAAAATAAAACGGATAATATTAAAAAACAGGAAAAAAAAAAAAATTTAGCAAAATAAGCAGGTCTGACTTTTGAGGAAGACATACCATTAGCATTATCATAGGGATGAAGTCAAATCTCAAAAGACTGGCCCTATCAAATGTCTAATCTGCACTGAGGAAAATATTGTTTTAATATCAATTTCCCCCATGGTCCAAACTGCACATATTACTCTACAAATATCACAAACTGAATTCCAATTTTAATAAAACTTGTCTGATCATTAGGTATGACAGAACTTCCTCCAGCCTAAAAGCCAAAGTTTTTGCAAAACATTTTAAATCCAAGTTATGCAAGAAGATTGTTTGATACAAGACACCTTTCTCAGGGTTTAAGTCTTTTTTAAGAATAAGAGAAACTGAGGTAATTAGAAGAACGTGAGAAGACCCTCCCCTTTGTTTAAAAAAAAATCTTCCACAAGGGATCAATTAACATATTCTGAAGTCATTTATAATACTTATCTCCAAAACCTTCTGAACTTAGTATGTTAGGTTATGTTTACACTAACAAAGTCCCCTTTCACTCAAAAACTCTAGTTTGTTCAACAGAAAGAAAAGGTAATTGGACACCATTTAAAAAAAAATAATTAAATTATGGAGAAAGCCGATTGTCACAGAAAGAGAGATTCTTTTTAAAAAGGTGCAAATGCAAGAAATCATCTCAGATTTCATTATTTCAGAGCTTCCAGGTTGTTTGATAGATCTTGTAATCAATCCCCTTCAGGAGATTTGAAGAGTTGTGCTAACATCCTCCCTGCTTTGCTTATATGTAAATAAAAACATGGATTTTGAGAAACTAAAGTGTGCATTTGCAACTTTTTATGTTATGAGAGAAATTAAAGCTACCATAGCAGCTTCAAATAGTTATATCACCAGAAGCATATTTGTATGTCAAAATTTGGACATCAAGATCCATAATATCTCATCCTAACATAAGAAATTCTTGTGATAAAGATTTCTTTTTACTAAAAGGGAAAGAAATTATAGCTCCCCTTATAGAAGCATTAGATGTCTTCCAAAATATAGGGTAGGCTTGATAGATTTGCAAAAATAAATCTATTTTAAAAGATTTTTAAATAAAAGTTTGATTAAACTTCCATGAATATTGAACAAACTGTGAAGGAGTGATTTCAGCAGCAGAGTATGACCTGATACTGAAACAAGGAAGATTTCTGCACCCAAAGTGTGTTCAATTAAAGTATGATTAAAAAAAAAAAGTCAGATAAAGAATTACGAGCATGTGAGACAGAAGTAAAATCATATATATATATATACACACACACACACAAAAGGTGAGTAGAGCATCCCTGAACTAAGCTGATGTTAAAGAGCTACTGGAGACCCTGTACAGTGACTTTAAACATCATCATGGCTATATTTCGTGATGACAATGACTTGAAAATGTCTCAAATGCAGAATCCATTTAGTTAGAGTTCTGCTCTTCCCTTTCAATAGGCCAAGTTCCAGCCCATGATATTTGATATGAAAAATCCAAAGAAACCAATTTTCTACAGTTTGTGATGATCTGATATCCTTTAAGTGAGCTGTTGCTCACAAAAGCTTATGCTCAAATAAATTTATTAGTCTCTAAGGTGCCACAAGTACTCCTTTTCTTCTTTCTATCTTGAATTATTCACTTCAGTCCATTCAAATACTTGTTTCCTACCACTTCCTTCAACTTTAAGCATTTCTACCTAAGTACTTATATGGCTCCTTTAATTGTAATATCTGAGTGCCCACCAAGTATTTAAAAATAAAAGTAAATCTCCTGCAGAAGAGAATTCAATAGTCCACATGCAGTAAATTCTGTCTCCTGTGTTATGACTTGTGGAGGTCGTGGTTGTAGAAGGAGAGGGAATCTCTTTAGTATATAAGGCCAATTCCATGAAGGACTCTGAATATCAGGATTGAGACTTTGAATTGGTCTGTATTCAATGGTGAGCCATGTTAGGGGACTTATTCCTTCACCCACTTACTTCCCTGGTCCTTCTCGCATGAACAGAGAGCAACAATACCTGAAGTCCAAAGGTGCAAACAATTCGATGTTTATTGTGGTGAACTTCCAGCAAGCATGATTCCAGTTTCCTTCCTTAGTGTCCCCTTCCCAGCTCTGACACCTCAGAGCCTTACACCTGTGTCCCTGTTCCCATTCCTGCCCTTAGCCAAACATATCCCAATTCCCCCCCTATTCCCTGTTCCCATTCCCCCCCACACACACCCACTCACTTCCTGATTGACTACAGGCTATATAGTAGAACTTGAGTTCTGCTTATCTATACCTTACCCAATCATTTTCCTGAAATTTAACTAACAAATCCTACATATTGTAACATAATTATAGGTTTCAGAGTAGCAGCCGTGTTAGTCTGTATTCGCAAAAAGAAAAGGAGTACTTGTGGCACCTTAGAGACTAACAAATTTATTAGAGCATAAGCTTTCGTGAGCTACAGCTCACTTCATCGGATGCATTTGGTGGAAAAAACAGAGGAGAGATTTATATACACACACAGAGAACATGAAACAATGGGTTTATCATACACACTGTAAGGAGAGTGATCACTTAAGATAAGCCATCACCAACAGCGGGGGGGGGGGGGAGAGGAGGAAAAATTTCATGGTGACAAGCAAGGTAGGCTAATTCCAGCAGTTAACAAGAATATCAGAGGAACAGTGGGGGATGGGGTGGGAGGGAGAAATTCCATGGGGAAATATGGGGAAATAGTTTTACTTTGTGTAATGACCCATCCATTCCCAGTCTCTATTCAAGCCTAAGTTAATTGTATCCAGTTTGCAAATTAATTCCAATTCAGCAGTCTCTCGTTGGAGTCTGTTTTTGAAGCTTTTTTGTTGAAGTATAGCCACTCTTAGGTCTGTGATCGAGTGACCAGAGAGATTGAAGTGTTCTCCAACTGGTTTTTGAATGTTATAATTCTTGACGTCTGATTTGTGTCCATTCATTCTTTTACGTAGAGACTGTCCAGTTTGGCCAATGTATATGGCAGAGGCACATTGCTGGCACATGATGGCATCTATCACATTGGTAGATGCGCAGGTGAACGAGCCTCTGATAGTGTGGCTGATGTGATTAGGCCCTATGATTATAACATCCGATGAAGTGAGCTGTAGCTCACGAAAGCTTATGCTCAAATAAATTTGTTAGTCTCTAAGGTGCCACAAGTACTCCTTTTCTTTTTGCGAATACAGACCAACACGCTGCTACTCTGAAACCTCTCCTTACAGTGTGTATGATAAACCCATTGTTTCATGTTCTCTGTGTGTGTGTATATAAATCTCTCCTCTGTTTTTTCCACCAAATGCATCCGATGAAGTGAGCTGTAGCTCACGAAAGCTTATGCTCTAATAAATTTGTTAGTCTCTAAGGTGCCACAAGTACTCCTTTTCTTTTAACATAATTATGTAACCAATTATATCCCACCATCTAATTAGTTGACACCCAGCAAAATTAATTATACAGCAGACAGAAACAATCACAGAACCAGACAGAGATTTTCAGACAAACAATGGCAAAGTGGGAACTATAATGACAAAACAATACAGAAGTGAGGATTTCACATCCCAGCTATTGATAAGTGAGTTCTTGCCAGACAGGATGCTATCAAACTAAGTTTCCTTTTATATCTTCTAGGCACTTCCCTTTCTCTGGAGGCAATAGGCATTATCAGGACAGGATTGTATTCCTAACAGCCCAATAGCACCTTATTTCAATGTGACTAGTTTGGAATGCGAGGAGGTGACCACTCGCTTCCCAGCTTATGGCTGCCTCTGTTGCTTAGCCAAAGGCCTTAGCCTAAGAATAGGGCCTCAGACTGTCACAGTAAGAGAAGAACCTTACGCTGGCAGACAGTGATTTTGATTCTTTCTTTGATACCTCTAACTAGCCAAGTGATAAGAATACACCTAAATTCTTGGAGAGTATACAGACAGGCCTTTACAGACAGGCCTGAATATCTATATTCTAAAAAGCCAGTGCATACCATGGAGCACTGGTGTGATGTGCTAAAGGCAATTTTAGTCATTAGGCATATATGCTGATGCATCTTCTACCGGTTGGAGCCTTTTCCTGGTGTGTGGTTTTATTCCTACATACAAAATGTACAAAAAAATCAAGCCTGGAGATTGCAAATGGAATAGCACGCCGATGTGTAGCATGATTGCAATGCAAAATATTACCAGATGTTAGCAATGCAAGGAATCATTACTATGCAAGCCTTTGTATGGAAACTCCGATTCAAGTGATAGGAATCTGGCACAATATTGATACTATGTATACAAAAAAGGTACTATACATAGACCACATATGTTTTATAAAAGCTTTAAAATGTGGTTAATTCTTATTTTGAAGAGAGAAAAATTCAAATCTATTTTAAGTGCCAACTGCTTGTTAAAAAGTTATAATTTAGCTGATTAAGCATCTCTAGAGCTATATATAGAGTATCAGAAACCCAGAAAGAACACGAGACTAAAGAGTCTTGCAAAAATAAAAATTTGCATTGTGGATTCAAGCCTGTGTGCCAAGATTGTGCCCAATAAAATTTGTAACTGCCAAGTTATAACCCCCCAAAACAAGGTTTATAATGGAAATGCTGACAGACTCTCAATTATACTGTACTGGTTATTGCTATAAATATACAGCAGGGTACAAGACAGCCTGATATTCAGGCTCAAATATTGAGTTGTGGCAACTTGACTAATATTCCTATCCCATATTTAGCATCATTCAAACAGCTTTTTCTATTAACGAAGCATCTTCTCGCTCTCTCTCACACAGTGAGGGATAGGTACACTGAGAAAGTTCCAGATGGACATAGAAAAATGAAAGCATGGCAGTTCTTTATTTTCATATAATGGCCATAATCTTATGACATCTCAAAGTTAACCCCCAACTCCCATTCTCTAACTAATTGGCTCAAAAGAAAATTATAAGTAACAAGGGAAAGCCTCGACTGCAAAAAGTTAAGTTATTTATATGTTGTATGGAATATAGTTGTAGCTGTGTTGGTCCCAGGATATTAAAGAGACAAGGTGGGTGAAGTAATATTATCTCACCCTCCTTGTCTCTCAAAGTTATTTATACATTATACACACAAGATTTCTGTACTATAAAATTAACATATGTAATAAGAAATCTAACCATGTGCAAATAAATTAGAACATTATGAGCCAATATTCAAATATAATGCTAAAAATATTTAATGCCACAAGAATCTATTTTTGTAATACAAATAGCTTAAAGTTTTAAAAATGATTAAATATTTATAGTACAAAAACATCAGCAGTTATCTTAGCTAGAATAAAAATTAAAAGTGCTTGCAATCCTTATGTTACAAGGATGATCACAAGAAATATTCTCCATAGGATAGTATTGCACAATTTGGTACAATGGGTCTAATTTTGGTCTACTCCTTCATCTGAAGCATTTGTAACTGACTACCGCTAGAGACAGGTTCCCAGACCACACAAACTACTGATGCTTTCCCATTATGGAAATTCTTATCACCCTATATACAAGGAGAAAAAAAAGTAGTAAGTTTAGGAAGAGATGGTTAGGTTCTGGTATACTGTGACCACTGCCTACCATCAATGTAGTCTCATTGATTTCTTGTACTCCTGCATCTGTCTGTATCCATCTGTTGTTTTGTCTTATATTTAGATTGTAATCTCTTTGGGGTAGAGACTGTATTTTTGTTCTGTATTTGCACAGTGCTTAGCACAATGAGGTCTTGGTCCATAACTAGGACTCGTACCCAGCACAATAATACAAAAATCAAAGCTATGTCGTCTTGCGGAAAGTTTAAAAAAAACCCAAACATTCTATTTAAAATTTATTCTGTTGATATTAAAATAGGGAGCAGTAGTAACACCTAAATTAAGGTTGCCCAATACTTTCCATTATAATTTTTTTTTCATTCTTCCTTTGAAGAACTAACACTTCCAAGGTACACCATAGGTACCTGAAATTTAGCAGAGGAGAGGAGCCTATTGCTGTTCCTATGACAATCTGTTCAGCTATTGCCGAGTTATAAACTGTTGAAAGCCATGATACGCAGTTTGCATTGTGATCCAATCACTCTGGAAGCAACATAAGCTAAACTAGAAAAGGCACTCTTATTCCGATATAAGAGAGTGCACGTGGAGAGCTATACCAGTGTAATCATGTTGCTAAATTTCTTCATGTAGACAAATTCTAAAATAAGTTTGTATGGAAAAAGGACCGTTGCTGATTAAGAATTAATCTGTTCTATCCTGATCCAATCTTCCATTGTGGAGAAGATGATGACATTTTGGGCTATAGTACCATCAGAGGATATTCAGTTTTGTTTTCTTCCTGTCAAATAGATTCTGTTGGATGTTGCTTTTCCAGTGCCTGGCCAAATTAGGGTCTTGGGTAAAAAGCAAGTTAACTACAACGCAATTAAGGCCAAAGCTGGTGGGGAGAAGAGGGCATCCTGAAGAACTGATAGGGCTATGCATATTTTGTCTGATAATGACTGCTAAGAACACAGGAAGGATGCATACCCTTTATCTCGGGGGATCTGCAAATGTTACGGAATTACTGGATCGGTAACTGCTCTTGGATTCCCAAAAGGCTGTAATGGCCCAAAGTACCTCTACCTTTGTTTGGCCTGGTGTCTGAACTCTAAATCCCAAAAGGATATCGTAATGTACTGTAATTGGGTTACCCTCAAAGTTATCTTGAAAATTTCAGCTAGTAGACACTATGACCGTCCATTTCTTGACTGGATCAGGCCAACATGAACACACCACACATGTAATAAATGTTTGCACTGCTTCTGAATCCAACATTGGATGCATTTCAAGGTATTGGTTACCTATGAACCCTCAACAGCAACAGGAGCTTTCTGCCAGAACGCTCCTGTAATTTCTAAATTCTAAAGGCCAGAATTCTTGTTGGATGCTTTTCAGAATTGTATAGAGGCTTATTGTTAACCTCCTGGAATATTATTCACATCTTTGGTGGCCTGAGTTTTAGGAGTGCTGAACACCAACAAATCCCATTCTAATGGGAAGGAATGTTAGGCTATGTTTATACTAGAGAGCTTACATGTAGCTGCTCTATGCTAACGGGAGAAAGCTTTCCCACTGACATTGCCCTGTGCAATGACCACTTATGCCAGTGAAATTTATGTCACTCAGAAGTGTTTTTTCACAGTCCTGAGAGAGACAAATTTTGCTGACATAAGTCGTAGCGTAGACATAGCCTTAAGAGAGAGAAACAGTAGCTCTAAGTTGTGAACTGCCTCAATCATTTCAACAGGTGCTAACTCAGATGTTGGTGCTACAAGGAAGAAAGCACAGAGACAAAAGTGGAAGGACACTGTTGTAGGCAGTACTGTAGTTCATTTTAATTTCTGCAAGGTACCTAGATGTGATGATGCATGTAATATAAATATTCTACATATGCACACTCAGATACTTGGATAAATGAGATGTTGTAAATCCAAGATAATCATATAAAACTTTGGTTTTAAACAAAGTCTATAAAAATATTAATAAAAATCCTTACTCTCAGGACTTCGTTTCTGCCACTGATTATACTCTGCTGTTAAAGCCTTCACTCGCATCATTAACAAGGAAAGCTGTAAAACAAGAAGAAAAAAAAAAGAGTATTTAAAAGCTAACTCTTGAAATGTGAATAGTATTTGAGTAAGATGAGACAGAACATGGTAAAAAATGATTGAGTATTCCATGAGGAAGAATCTGGAAGATACAATGGAGTACATTTTACTAGTTTTTAGAATCACTATTGCTTGCAGTCTATTTGCTTTGATAATGTACAACAACTACTTAGAAGTTAATTATTTAGATTTATACAGAATAAAGTAAAAGATCACCCATTCCAGTGCTCTGAGTGTCCTTGACAATATTTTTAAAAAAAAATACACTAAAATAAAGAGACCTGTCAATTCCACCAAATCAACTCAAGTAAGAGTGACAACATAAGTATAACTCAAATCAATCAACCTCACACACAATCTCCAGAGCCCCATGCCCAGCCATAGCTATCTTCCATTTCCTCATGAACTAGGAAGAAAAGGCAGACCTTCCAGCATGCCCTGAAAAGTGACAAATTTGGGTTGTTACAACCTGGACAGGAAAAGCCCAGGATCCTAATGGAGAACACTCTGCCAACTGCCTACTCTGACTGATAAAGTTTAAGGTCAGAAAGGACCATTAGATCTTCTAAAACAGGGGTTCTCTCAACATATTTTTGGTGGCCTCAGATTGTGCCACCAAATCTTGCTGGTTGCAGCTCTGAGAATTTTTCCTAAAATACTTAAATAACTTTAGGAAAAACAAATAACTGCACATATACATATCCAGATCATTGTAATTTATTTATGTAGGGTTGGGGTTTTTTTGCAGACTCAATCATAAAAATAATGTACAGTTGTCTCTCTTCTTTACTGGACCTAAACAGAATAGAAACAAAAATAAGGTGCTTTGCATGTTGCTATTTTTTTTAAATTGCTAGTTAGTAAGTCTGCTATTGTGAAAAGTGATATTTGTATATTGGTTAATATCACTTTTCACAGCAGACTTACTGAGCCCTGGCATGATGGAGGACAAATTAAGCCCTGGATGAGGAAGCGGGAGAGTCTGGGCCAACGGAGGGTTGGAGGAAGCACCGGGGGTCAAGGTGATGGCAGGGGGTGAGTCCAGGGATGGAGCCCAAAGCCCTGCGGCTGGGGGAGAAAGCCTGCTGCCCACCACCCCAGGGCAGAAGCCTGAAGCCCGAGACACACTGCCCCTGGAAAGGTGGGGAACTCACACTGGTTGCTTGCTCCTACAGTGTTTATGGCTCCGGAAGGGGGTAGGGACCAAACCCGGCAGGCAGCCCCAGAGGAGGAGATGGTGCTTTGCTGCTGCCCCACCCTCAGCCTCCCCCAAATCACAGCCCAGGAGGCTGTAGCCGCAAGAAAAGCCACAGTGGCTGCATTTGAGAAACGATGATCTAATCGGACCTGTGTATCACAGACTATTGATTTTACCCAGTTACCCCTGTATTGAATCTTATAACTTGTGGCTGGCTAAAGCACGTCTTCCGGAAAGACATCCTGTCTTGATTTAATTACAACAGAAGATGGAGAATGCACCACTTCCTTTGCAAAAAGAAAAAGAGAACTTGTGGCACCTTAGAGACTAACAAATTTATTTGAGCATAAGCTTTCGTGAGCTACAGCTCACTCCAAATGCATCCGATGAAGTGAGCTGTAGCTCACGAAAGCTTATGCTCAAATAAATTTGTTAGTCTCTAAGGTGCCACAAGTACTCCTTTTCTTTTTGCGAATACAGACTAACACGGCTGCTACTCTGAAACCACTTCCTTTGGTAGTTGGTTACTATGGTTTATCACTCTCACTGTTAAAATTTGAATTTGTCTGGCTTCAGCTTCTAGCCATTCTAGATTAAAATACTTTGAGCACTTGATATTTTCTTCCTATGATGTACTTGTATGCTATAATTAAGTCACCTCTCAATCTTCTGTTCGATAAACTAACCAGATTAAGCTCTTTAAACCTCTCACTGTAAAGCACTTTCCATAGCCTTGAATAATTTTTGTGGCTATTCTCTGCACCCTCTCCAATTTGTCAACATTCCTTTTAAAATCTGGACACCAGAACTGTATACAGTACTCTATCACCAGTTTCACCAAGGCCATATATAGAGGTAAAATCACCTCCTCACTTCTACACCACTGCTTATACATCCAAGGCTCAGATTAGCTCTTTTTGCATCACCACCACACTGGGATCTCATGTTGAACTGCTTGTCCATCCTGACCCCTAAATCCTTTTCAGTGTCACTGTTTTCCGGGATACAGTCTCCTACCCCGTTCTGTAGGTATGGCCTTGTTCCTAGTTGTTAAGCTTTGCATTTTGTCTGAATGGGCCTAGCTTACCAGGGGATCCAGATTGTTCTGTATGACTTCCTTGTGCTCATCATTATTATTTACCACTCCAACAATCATGTCATCTGCAAATTTTATCAGCAGTGATTTCAGATTTACTTCCAGATCACTGAGGAAAAGTCAGTGCCTCCGTTGACCACAAATGAGGCAGTAATGTCATGGAGAGAGAGAGGTGGTTTCTTTGACAGGTAGGTCCCAGTCTTTTCTAAATCAAAACCAACAACTTAAAAAATCAATCTAGAAACTAACAGGCAGCCAATGCAGGTCACAGAACACAAGTTAGTAGCATCCATGACAACTTTTAAGTATACTACCTCTTATCTTATAGCAATTCAAAATCCAAATTTTTAAGTCTTCACTTTATACGTAAGGGCCTACATATTTGTATTTGTGTAAAAACGACTTGTACCAAAGCGATGACTCACCGGTGCGGCGCCTCCTGCTGGTCATCCAGGGAATTAGCTCTCCAGCATATGGAGCACCCTCTGCAGGCCGGTGTCTCGCCTGCCACTGGCCCTGTGTCCCTCCTGGACCCTGGTGCCCTTTACCTCAGGGTTCTGCCCCAGCAGTACCCTGTCGCTCTGAGTCTCCCCTCCCAGGGGAACCCCCAACCTTCTAAACCCACCTTGCCTCAGTGGCTACTGCCAGTCATCAGATAGCCCCCACTCATTGGGGCAGACTGCAGTTTGTAATGGCCACTCATCATTGGCAAGGAGGTTGGACCAGATCCCTCTGCCTAACTCGGGGCTGCACCTCTGAAACTCCAGTACCTGTGTAGGCCTTCACCAAGGCCTGCAGCCTGGGGGTTTACCAGGCTGGAGTTCCCCAGCTCCCTTGCCCTATTCCCCAGCACTACTCCACTTCAGGTACCTCGCTCTCAGGCAGCTAGCCCTTCCCACTCCCGGGCTAGAGTGAGACTCCTCCAGCTTCTGGCCCACAGCCCTGTTATCAGGGCCACCTGGCCCTAATTGAGCTGGCCACAGCTGTGCCTGCTACTCCAATCAGCCCAGTTTGGCTGTTTTAACCTGTTCTCCAGGAGTGGAGCAGCTGCCCCACTACAGGACTACTCCTCTAATTTAACAGAGCTTTATTATAGTAGTATTCAGCTGCTGAAGAAATGGCAAATCAGCCCCCTAGTGTACTGCTGCTGTTGAGATACACTGAGAAACTGCAGCTGGAAAACACAAAATACCATTTCAGGAGATCATATGAAAAATGAATCTAAACAATCTTTGCTTCCATTTATCAAAATGTTTGCCGTTCCCAGTTACAGGAGAGATGAAACAGTAATACTTTCCTCTATTTCCAGAGCATTTAAATACAGTAAAAAAGGTACAGGCTTTTGCATTTTAAAAAAAAGTAATTTAGTAATAAATGAAGTATACATTTAAGTACAAAAGCTACTGTAATGATCATGCATTCCATAAAAGGTAGGGCAGACTCAATTTGGCTTTCGCGCAGCTAAAAAAATTCAAGATTAAGACACACTATGAATCATCTGCCAAGTTCACATAATAAAAATATAAGGAATTCACAAATTAGGGTCAGCTTTTCACAGCTTGAGAGAACCCATTAGAGTAGTTTTAATCAAGGGGGGGGGGGAATAGAAAATATAACCATCATACAAATATCCTGCCTAGAAAGTTACTTTCATAGGATAGGCAATGCCGATTCTTCTGCAATACTGTAGCACTGTTTCTGATCACAGAATCAGCCATTCCCTTATCAGGTCTTTATTTATATTTGACATGAAGAATGCACATATTAAAATCTGAATACTTATAGTACTAATATACAAATAAACTCTGCGAACCAGTAGTCTTAAAATAATCAGAGATAATTTACTTCAGCAACAGACACTAAAAAAGAAAAATTCCTTAGTATGATTTGGGTAAGGGGCTTTTCTGGAACACCCACCCTTATTCTTCCCCTCAAGCCCTATCAGACAATTGGCTTTTTCAGTATGCTTATGTGGTCATAAAATCTATTTTGGATGGGGAGCATGTTCCAAAGTCGCAGGGCCCTCAGAGAATGTCCTGCTGGCAACACCCTTTCTTTTATAAGTAGAGGATTATAATTTGAGTGCCTCCAGTGACTGCAGTTGGGGCAGTAAGTTGCAGGGGAAGAGGCACTCTCTCAGACAGGCAGGTTCCAGGCCATTAAAATCTTTACAGATCATGAGCAACAGGAAGCAAGGCAGATCCCAGAGCATGGTTATCATGTGCCTGCTTAATAAAAGTGAAGTCCCAAATAGAGCACATTACAATAATCTAATATTGAAGTGACAAAGGCATTGACAACAGTGGCAAAGTCGGCATCTGAAAGAAAAGGTCACGACCATTTTGCCAGTTGCAGATGATAAAAAGTAGACAGGTTACTGCTATAATATGATCTAAAGCAGTTGAAAGGCTAACATCACTCCCGCAAACTCTGTCGGCCAATGATGGAAGCACTCTCTAGTTACATTACCTCCACCATCATCACATCAGTCTTGTATGGGTAGAGTTTCAATCAGCTCACTCTGATCTATGCTCCGATCTCAACTGCTTGTTGGCTGAGATACTAAACCACATCATTGCCAAGTTGGATGAGATAGACACATACCGTTGGGTATCATTAGTGTACTGAGAACACAATACCTTGTGCCTGCTTAGTAATCCTTTTAAATTCTATATACACGTTGAAACAGGAAGGGTGCCAGGATAGTATCCATCACTCAAGGGCCCTTTAGGAAGAGGAGCAATCACACACAACTACCCACTGCGATTTCTCCTAGACAAAAGAACAAGGCCGCTGGAAGGCACCCCATGAACATCAACTCATGATCAATGGCATCAAATGATAGATCTAAAAATATCAGCATGGATACTTGATTTCCATCCATCAACCAATCCAGCCAATGCATTCACTATGCCAAAGCCAGGTTTATACGCAGACTGACAAGAGTCAGAGACCAAAGGCATCTAGATACTGTGAGATTTCTCTCACTATAACCATATCCATATACTTTAATGGAAGATGGGATACTGGCAATAATTGGCCATATTAATATCAACCTATGACTTCTTGAGCTGAGGCTATACTAAAGCTATCTAAAACAAAAGGCAGTCTACCCTCTCTCAACACTTCTGGTACCTCAGTGAACACCCCACTAGCTGAAATTCTAGCAAAGATTAGGCTTTCTGTCTCCTCAAGATTTTTGTCTTTCAAATATAAAATTGCAGAACTACTACTAACTGTGGTATCAAATATCAGGGGGTAACCATATAAGTCTGTATCCACAAAAACAACAAGGAGTCTGGTGGCATCTTAAAGACTAACAGATTTATTTGGGCATAAACTTTCGTGGGTAAAAAACCCACTTCTTCAGATGTGGGTTTTTTACCCACAAAAGCTTATGCCCAAATAAATCTGTTAGTCTTTAAGGTACCACCAGACTCCTTGTAACTGTGGTATGTAACCCATCATTTAAATAAGCTTCTGTACCAGATGCCTGAAGAGAAGCCAAATGTGACATCAATCTTTTTAAAAAGTTTCCAGAGACGATCCTGGCAATCACAGGCTGGTAAACCTAACTTCAATACGAGGGAATTTGGTTGAAAATATAGTACAAAACAGACTTATCAGACATATAGACAAACACAATTTGTTGGGGAAGATCGAAGATTGTAAAGAGAAATCACGCCTCACCAATCTATTAGAATTCTTTGTGAGAGGGTCAACACACATATGGACACGGGTGATCAGTGAATATAGTGTACTTGGACTTTCAGAAAGCTTTTGACAAGATCCCTCACTAAAGGCTCTTCAGCAAAGTAAGCAGTCATGGGATAAAAGGGAAGGTCTTCTCATGGATCAGTAACTGGTTCAAAGACAAAACAAAGGATAGGAATAAATAGCCAGTTTTTAGAAGTGAGAGAAATAAATAGTGGTGTCCCGCAACATTCTGTACTGGGACCAGTACTGTTCAACATATTCATAAATGATCTGGAAAAGAGAGTAAGCTGTGAGGTAGCCAAATTTGCAGACAATAAAAAATTATTCAAGATAGTTAAGCCTAAAGCACACTGAAAAGAGTTACAAAGGGATCTCATAAAACTAGGTGACTGGGCAACAAAATGTCAGGTGGAATTCAAATGCTGATAAACGCAAAATAATGCACATTGGAAAACATAATCCCACCGATACATACAAAATTATGGGATCTAATTTAGCTATTACCACTCAAGAAAGAGATCTTGGAGTCGTGATTGGCTCTCTGAAAACATCTACTGAATGTGCAGTGGCTGTCAAAAAAGCTAACAATGTTAGGAACCATTAGGAAAGGGAAAATATCATAATGCCACTATACAAATCCATTGTATGCCCACATCTTGAATACTACATGCAGTTCTGGTCACATCACCTCAAGAGATACATTAGAACCGGAGAAGGTAAAGAGAAACGGTGTGGGGAGAAGATTATGGGTAAGGCTGCAAGTTTGTCACAGATTCTGTGACTTTCCAGGACCTCCATGACTTCTGCAGCGGCCGGTGTGGCTGGCCTAGAGGCCTGAGCCTGAGCAGCTCAGGCAGCTCCTGGGCCAGCCACACCAGCTGCTGCTGGGGCAGTCTCAGGCTACCGCCCCCAGCAGCAGCAGGAGATTGGGTGTGGGAGGGGGCAAGGGCTCTGGGTGGCACTTACCTTGGGGGGCTCCCTGGAAGCAGCAACACCTCCCTCACTCAGCTCCTAGCTCTGCATGCTGCATCTGCCCGCAGGCACCGCCCCTGCAGCTCCCACTGGCTGCTGTTCCCAGCCAATAGGAGCTGCGGAACCGGCACTTGGGGTGGTTGCAGTGCACAGAGCGAGGAGCTAAGGGAGGGAGGGACATGTCGCCGCTTCCAGGGAGCGCCTACCAGCCTTCCTCCCCACCTCCAGAACTCGTAACAGCCTCCGGGCAGCCCCCAAGATTTAGTCAGGGGTATATAGTACAAGTCATGGACAGGTCACAGGATGTGAATTTTTGTTTACTGCCCATGACCTGTCCATGACTACTACTAAAATACCTCTGACTAAAACGTAGCCTTAATTATGGGTATGGAACAGCTTCAGTATGAGATTTGAAAGACTGGGACTTTTCAAATTGGAAAAGAAATAACTAAAGGGGGATAAGATTGAGGTCTATAGAATGAATAAGGAAGTGATATTTACTTCTTTATATGACACAAGAACCAGGGGTCATCAAATGAAATCAATAGGTAACAGGTTTAAAACAAACAAAAGGAAGTACTTCTGAGATAGTAAATGTTAGTATGGAAAACACTCACATTTGTTTACATGTAACATATACTCAAATTAAAATGATAAACAGGGAGCACATACATACTTTTCTGAACTGACATTCTGAGTTTTAGAAAAGCATATATAGCACATTCTCATGTGTGTGAAGTAAATATGTTAAAGAAGGTTATGAGTGCAATAGAAATATAGGAACAAACACATTTTTAGCAGTTAGCTCTGCAAGCGTTTTTACAGAGTTTATAGTTACATTTATTAATAGAAATTGTTTCTAAAGTCACTTGCTGGAGAATTCTCTGCTCCTTGAAGTCTTTAAACCACGATTTGAGGACTTCAATAGCTCAGACATACGTGAGGTTTTTCGTAGGCGTGGGTGGGTGAAATTCTGTGGCCTGCGTCGTGCAGGAGGTCAGACTGGATGATCAGAATGGTCCCTTCTGACCTTGGTATCTATGAATCTACTTCTTCACACAGAGCACAGTCAATCTGTGGAACTCATTGTCAGGGGATGTTTTGAAGGCCAAAACTATAATGGGATTCAAAAAAGAACTAGATAAATTCACAGAATATAAGTCCATGGATGGCTATTAGCCAAGATGGCCAGGGATGCAAACCCATGCTCTGAGTGTCCCTAGCCTCTGTCTGCCAGAAGCTGGAAGTGGATGACAGGGGATGGATCACTTGATGATTACCTGTTCTGTTCATTCCCTCTGAAGCACCTGGCATTCGCCACTGTTGGAAGACAGGATACTGGGCTAGATAGACCATTGGTCTGACCCAGTCTGGCCATTCTTATGGTCTGCCAGCACAGCAGCAGATAGCACACCCTAATATGATCAATTTTGTCTGAAAATAAGAAGAAATTTCCTCACAACAAAGTGGCTCAGACCAGCTGAGTCCAGATTAACTAGACCGTCTACAACATGGAACAAATTGGCTGCCTGAGATTTTGCAGATACTATAGTGAAGGAAAACAATTTTTTCTTTGACTTCTGTACAGGAGTTTAAAAATATATTAGTTGATGCTACAATCAAACAGCCTCTGTGCAAGAATTCTGCACTCTAACCATCTTTCCTCTTGCCTCATTTGTTGCATATCATCTGTGAACAAAGGTGTCTAGGGAGTCTTATCAACTGTAGAGGGGAAAAGATTATTATCTGCAAAAACCATAAAGAAATAGTCTGTTGGGGGAACAATTCTCTCAGGTCTCTGGAACCTTTCTGGTTCCATTAACCACCGAAAGCAGACCAACATACATGCACAGTCTTCCTTCTCATCTGTCACATGTGGATAGGAGATAAAGCAAAGGTGTTAGCAGGACTAGCTCCTATGCCTGGAGGGGATGAGAAGGAAAAAGAAATGTGCAGCCATCAAGACCACTACATCTTTAGCATGTCAAGAAGTGCTACCCTTGTAGTCCCATTTGCTCATTGTCTCACCCTGCAAGCTCAAACACCAAGCACATCTCTACATTGAAAGAAGAGTGTTTTCTTGAGTTGATGACAGAAAGAAAAAATAATTGCATGAATATTGTAGAAGCGTCTTCACACTTCTTAAATCAAGACCAGAGTTTTGTTTTTATCCCCACAATTCATTTTTATTTATACTGGAGAGATTTTTCCCCCCCAGACTTCTACGGTGGGACAAACATATTTTATACATTTGTCTCATGAGCTACATTTCCTGACTCTATTTTATATAAATACATGAACTGTGTATTAAACTATTATTTTATTTCTATTAAGAGATTGATATATGAAGGTAAAAACAAATTTTAATTAATATGGGTTTTATTCAAGAAATACAGATTCTATTTGTCCAAAAATAATTTTTGTAGCATATTCAATTTTGATTAACAAATTGAACAGTCTGACTGTATTTTATACATCTACTTTGTGTTATTGCATCCTTAAGTAACTTACACGTGGAGAATACTTGTTCTCCACTCAGCCCAGGATTAGCTCCCCTGGTATTTTACCATTTATAAAACTACTCCCTTTCAGAGCTCTGGATGCACGTATAAAGTTTATAAAAAAACATAACAGATTAGGACTCAACATCCACCTTATGAATGGACACAGTTTATCCTACCCTCCTAAACACTACAAGGACCAAGTAGTCCATTCCCACATGCTCAAGCTTGCTCCTTTAATGTTCAGTTTCCTAGTTTGTGGCAGCATTACTCAAATATTTCTGCTTCCTTAAAATAACCATGAACAGGGAGCAGCTGTGCAGAAATGTTCCCAAGTAAACAGTACTTCCCAAGTAAACAAAGCAGACAATAAAATACTTCTATACAATAATCTCTCAGATTCCCCCCCCCCCCAACACACAAAAACAGCTCAACACAAGACAAACCTTCCCCAACGAACAGGTCTCTTAAAGTCTTCTCCCATTCTCTAGAAACCAACATGCACAAATGGCTGTTATGGGGATAGGCAGGTCTTTCTATTTTGCTAAGGACAACATTAAATAGTCAAGTTGGTTGACTAGCTTTGCCCATAATCAATTCGGTAAAATTAAATACAACTTTCCTGCAATTGCTGGATATGAGCATACTCGGAGAATAAAACGTTCACACATTATTAACTAAAAAAAAAGGTGTACTTGTGGCGCCTTAGAGACTAACAAATGTATTTGAGCATAAGCTTTTGTGAGCTACAGCTCATTTCATCAGATGCATTCAGTGGAAAATACAGTGGGGAGATTTATATACATAGAGAACATGAAACAATGGGTGTTACCATACACACTGTAATCAGATTGATTACTTAAGGTGAGCTATTACCAGCAGGAGAGCGGGGCTGGGGGGAACCTTTTGTAGTGGTAATCAAAGTGGGCCATTTCCAGCAGTTGACAAGAATATCTGAAGAATAGTGGGGGGTTGGGGGGGAATAAACATGGGGAAATAGTTTTACCTTGTGTAATGACCCATCCACTCCCAGTCTCTATTCAAGCCTAAGTTAATTGTATCCAGTTTGCAAATTAATTCCAATTCAGCAGTCTCTCGTTGGAATCTGTTTCTGAAGTTTTTTTGTTGAAGTATTGCCACTTTTAGGTCTGTAATCGAGCGACCAGAGAGATTGAAGTGTTCTCCAACTGGTTTTTGAATGTTATAATTCTTGACGTCTGATTTGTGTCCATTCATTCTTTTACGTAGAGACTGTCCAGTTTGACCAATGTACATGGCAGAGGGGCATTGCTGGCACATGATGGCATATATCACATTGGTAGATGCGCAGGTGAACGAACCTCTGATATTGTGGCTGATGTGATTAGGCCCTATGATGGTGTACCCTGAATAGATATCTGGACACAGTTGGCAACAGGCTTTGTTGCAAGGATAGGTTCCTGGGTTAGTGGTTCTGTTGTGTGGCATGTGGTTGCTGGTGAGTATTTGCTTCAGGTTGGGGGGCTGTCTGTAAGCAAGGACTGGCCTGTCTCCCAAGATCTATGAGAGTTATGGGTCGTCCATCAGGATAGGTTGTAGATGCTTGATGATGCGTTGGAGAGGTTTTAGTTGGGGGCTGAAGGTGATGGCTAGTGGCGTTCTGTTATTTTCTTTGTTGGGCCTGTCCTGTAGTAGGTGACTTCTGGGTACTCTTCTGGCTCTGTCAAGCTGTTGGTTTCAGCAGGTGGGTATTGTAGTTGTAAGAATGCTTGATAGAGATCTTGTAGGTGTTTGTCTCTGTCTGAGGGGTTGGAGCAAATGCGGTTGTATCGTAGAGCTTGGCTGTAGACAATGGATCGTGTGGTGTGGTCTGGATGAAAGCTGGAGGCATGTAGGTAGGAATAACGGTCAGTAGGTTTCCGGTATAGGGTGTTGTTTATGTGACCATCGCTTACTAGCACCGTAGTGTCCAGGAAGTAGATCTCTTGTGTGGACTGGTCAGGGGACACCATCATAGCGCCTAATCACATCAGCCACAATATCAGAGGCTCATTCACCTGCACATCTACCAGTGTGATAGATGCCATCATGTGCCAGCAATGCCCCTCTGCCATGTACATTGGTCAAACTGGACAGTCTCTACGTAAAAGAATAAATGGACACAAATCAGACGTCAAGAATTATAACATTCAAAAACCAGTTAGAGAACACTTCAATCTCTCTGGTCGCTCGATTACAGACCTAAAAGTGGCAATACTTCAAAAAAAAAACTTCAGAAACAGATTCCAACGAGAGACTGCTGAATTGGAATTAATTTGCAAACTGGATACAATTAACTTAGGCTTGAATAGAGACTGGGAGTGGATGGGTCATTTCACAAGGTAAAACTATTTCCCCATGTTTATCCCCCCCCCCCCCATTATTCTTCAGATATTCTTGTCAACTGCTGGAAATGGCCCACTTTGATTACCACTACAAAAGGTGCCCCCCACCCCCACTCTCCTGCTGGTAATAGCTCACCTTAAGTAATCAATCTGGTTACAGTGTGTATGGTAACATCCATTGTTTCATGTTCTCTATGTATATAAATCTTCCCACTGTATTTTCCACTGAATGCATCTGATGAAGTGAGCTGTAGCTCACGAAAGCTTATGCTCAAATAAATTTGTTAGTCTCTAAGGTGTCACAAGTACTCCTTTTCCTTTTGCGAATACAGACTAACACGGCTGCTACTCTGAAATCTGACATTATTAACTGAGTCAATAAGGATAAAGGAGACAACTTTGTACAGGACAAGTGAAGAATGTTAGTCCATTTCCTAAAAAAGAAAGATCATTGGTATTTGTCTGATAGAAAACTAAAAATTGTCCACTCAGTACAGAAAAGATGGACTTACCTGAGCATCTGATTCTGGAAGTGTTTCTATTCCTAGCAGCGTTAGCTTGCTCTGACACTTAGCAGAAAGAGGAAAAAAAAAGTGATTACTTATCATTCCTTCCCTCTTTAGGCCAGCCAAATACTGATTTAAAATTCCTCCAAAATAACGTTGTTGTTTTATAGTTAGAAGTATTAACGTGGCTCCCACATGTTGTCGGAGGCCATGCCTGAGAGGACAATGACAGAATGTTTCAACATCATTCTGACAATAAAGGGATGGGGCTGGGCCTTCACTAACTGAAGAAGTGGAAGAGGAGGCACTAGAAAAAGAGGGTTGGCCACTTGGAAAGAGAGACAATAGCTGGGAAATGAGCTATAGGTCATGAAAGCTTATGCTCAAATCAATTTGTTAGTCTCTAAGGTGCCACAAGTACTCCTTTTATTGAGTAGAGAGAGAGCTAGCTTACTACTTTTAACACTGGGTTTTTTCAGGTCAACTTTTAACTTGAACAGTATCTCTCAAATCAGGGCACTTACTTATTTTTAACCAACCAACAATTTATTAATTCATCCAGTACCACACTAACATACAATCAACAGTAAAATATGAGCAATGCAAATTACCAAGATTCTTATTCCATTCACTTATGGTCATAAATTCTCAGTTCCTCACACATTTATCATACTTCCAAGAATGCACTTGTCTTTAAGACCCCTTTTAAGAATATGGTTACTACACTTTGACAGGACTGGTCCACTCAGGACAAGTTTAGAATATTAAAAGCAATTGATTAAAAATTCTTTTCTGTATCTTTTAGGCCAGTGGTTCTCAAACTTTTGTCCTGGTGACCCCCTTTCACATAGCAAGCCTCCGAGTGCGACCCCCCCTCTTATAAATTAAAAACACTTTTTATATTTAACGCTATTATAAATGCTGGAGGTGAAGCAGGGTTTGGGATGGAGGCTGACAGCTCACGACCCCTGATGTAAGTCACAACCCTCAGTTTGAGAACCCCTGTTTTAGACCAATTTGCATGGACTTATAAAGGAGTTAAAATCTAAAATATGGTGACTTGAGCTCTCGCTAGAGAGTGAAGGCTCAGCAAGATAACCTACAGGCATTTATATTAAAGACCATAAGGGAAAATAGAATCTTTGAAATGAAATCTCAGCACTTCTTTTTATCCTCTTAACCCAGGGATGAGGGAAAGAGTCTTTTCCACCCAGCTGGTTCAGGTGTCAGTTGCATTTAGGATTGTGCAACTGCTTGTGTTGGGTTCAATCAACTCTCTTGAGCACACAGTAACTTCAGTTTTATATATCCTAATTTCAGGGCTGGTCGGAGGGGTCCATCTTCTGATTCCTATTGGACATGTGCCAAATGAGTGCTCAGATTTCAGCTTAGTTTCTCTGCTGCTTCCCTTGGTATCCAGTAGATGGTGTTGGTGTACAAACACATTTCTTTAATCCCTTTCTTATGGGAGGCTTTTAAAATTAGATTCTTTTCCCGGATTGTATTTCACTATTTGCCCCTGTGATCAATTGGACTCCCCCCTTCTAAGCATTTTCTTTTAATATACCAGTTATACCCTGGTTTATATTTTTAAACATTTCTTCTTCCTTGTGACACACAATTTCTATTACTGTTAGAGTGCAACAATTATTTACAATGAAAACCAACAAAATCCTTATCTCCTAAATTTGGAGGACATAGATGTAACTCACAATGCAAACAAATGTGCAGATTCTAATCTGGGGTGAAAGAGCTGTTCATGGTATATTTGATTTACAAGAAACACATTTACAGATAGTTTAGGATTGAAATACTGCATAGGAAAGCAGCATATGACTCCTGCTTGGTAACGGAGTTTTTTTTAAACTAGGTTGGGAGGGAGAAAGATTTATACACATGCAAATTATGAGAGATTTTTGCCTTGGTGATTGACAATACCCTCATTTAGAGAGACAAGGTAGGTGAGTATCTTTTATTGGACCAACTTCTATTGGTGAAAGAGACAAGCTTTCAAGCCACGCAGAGCTCTTTTTCAGGTCTCATACGCTCATTTAGTCATTTTAGTTTCTATAGTTGAGGGGAATGCCCGACCTTGGCGGATGCATGGGCCCTTAGACAAAGTTTCCTATTGTCTTCACAGGAGGACTCCAGTAAGGGAAAAATGGGTGCATAATATTCCAAGAAGTTAGTAATGGGCCTACAGGATCTTTCACTATTAAACTATATGTCAGTTTCCCCTGAGAACTGCATATTTTCTCCCAAACACTACATGACTCAAGCAGTGGTTTCGAAACTTCATCCTTAATGTTTTGGAAATAAATAATAAAACATATTATATTTTGCTATGAAATAAAAGGTGCTAATGATTATAAAATAAATGGAATGTTAGATGATAAACTACACAATCTGAGCAGGTAATGTGCCAATCATTAGCTCTCTAGAATTACCTGATAACATCACTAATGCATGTAGTATGCTGTATGTCCAAAAAATAAAGAAGAAAGAAAGCGGTATCTGCAGCTACCAACTTCCATCAAAAACTGTGTGCAAGCATTTCATTAATTGTGCTAAAGAGGTTGGGAAATCATTACACTGAACATTTTTGGTGCTGTGTAATCTAAACTGATAAAATTTTTGGGTTCTCCTCCGGTTTTAAAAATTGGTGGCAAGAGATCACATCATCCCGGATAAAAGTTTTTGATATTTCTGTCGATAGTTAGGAAGAGTACTTGATAAAGCAAGAGACATTATCCCCCGCAGCTTGTTTAAATCCCAAGTAATGCACTATGCCAAATTATGCACATAGTAAAGAATCTTACCAAAAAAAAAAGGAAGTTCTAGAATATACTTATGATTAGACATTAATTCTTTATGTACAGCCCCAAATATTTACATACAATAAAATAAATATGTTAATGTTAAATGTAAGTCACAAATATTTAAACCATTTTTAATTTTGACTTTTTAAAGAGGTGCTTCCTGTTTCAAAAATGTCAATAACTGAGCAAAAATGACTGAATAAATATTGCAAGTAGTTCTTGAACTAAAATTGACAGCACAGATTATTCATGTGAATTAGTTAAGTTATAGTTTTATTTGTCTTATTACCAGTACACGGTACTCAAAAATAATATATTATTGTGTATGAATACTACATAAAATCCTGTTAAGCCATTCAGAATCAAAGTACCATAATTTAGAACATAACTGTTCCTTTTACATCCAAGTGAATAAGAATGGGTATCTTAGCATCTTGCAGAATGTATAGTGATTCCTCAAAACCATTAAAAATCAGACAGGGATTCTGCTTTTTTTTTTTTTTTTTTTTTAAATAAAGTAACAATAAAAATGTGGATAGGCAGCAGAGTTTAATGATTAAGGTATTGGATTGAAAGTCAGAAAACCTTAATTCTATTCCTGGTGTTGCCACTGACCTTTGGTAATTAATGTCACCGCTCTGTGAACTTCTGCCACTCTCTGTCTGTCTATCTTTCATCTACTTAGTATTTGTACAATGTCTAGCACAGCCTCTAGCACAATGGAGTCCCAATCTCAACTGGGCCCACTAAGCACTAATTCAATACAAATAATAGTTAATATTTTGATTTGTTTTTAAACTTTCACTATATTCCATTTTGTTAATCTAAAATAGACATATCAATACTGCAAACAAAAAATTCACATTATAATGGATCCCTCAGTGCCATTTACACTTTCATTTTTGGCCTGTATTTTATATTATTTTCTCCCAGAGTCTTCTCTGTGTAGAATACATGCTTTTGAAGACTACATACAATAAACTTAGTCTATTACTAATGATATGCATACCTCTTCCATCTGCCTCCATATCTCCTCACATTCATCCAAGAGTTCTTCTTTGGCATTTATAGAACACACTATATTACTGGTGATTGTTGGAGCCAGATCATGTTGATATGACAACATATGTTTTGCCAATTTCTCAGCCTATGAACAAGCACAAAATAATTGTCATCATATGGAACTGAAATAATTAGAAGAGGATAGAGAATCATATCCACAGCAAAACAGGGAAAGCAGTATGATTTTTCTTAACCCTTCAGTTATTAACACTTAATAGAAATTCTGGGCAGTGTACAAATGTTCATTACAAGCAGTTTGTTTTAAAATTCTAGTTCACTAATAAAGCTAACAAAAGCACTAATATGTTGAGGTTCCCTCATAGACCTTTTCCATTTGGCTTATTCAGAACACTTTGTCAGTTCCGGGAGAAGACTTCATCCAGTTCTCTGGGATCCAAAAAACTCAGTTCAACTACAGCTTTCACCACTCAGGTATCTTTATCTGGCATACTGCAAAGCTACACTGAGCTGATTAGACTCAAGAGGATACCACACTTCCCAAGTTATGCAGAAAATCTCTTCCTTTATACCAATTTAGACATTTTATTGCATTTACTATATACTGCATCACGTGTGCAGCATGCTTACCATTTCCTAACAATGTGTGTTCTCCCTCTTAGCTGGCTCAGATATTCTCTTTTTAGCATGACCTTTTAATTTATCTTATTTAGCACAAACATTCTGTTTTCAGTTTAATGATCTGCTTATCTCCCTAATTCTATCCTCCAAGAAATAAGGCCTCCCTCCATGTGTTAATTACTCACATCAGGCGAGGCCTCAGCTACATAATATAGTTATACATTGTATTCGAACATAAAATTCTTATTTTTCAAAGTTGCTTGATGTCATCTGTCCTCATGTTTTCCTTTCTCTTCTGTTGGGAAACTTTATTAATGAAACAATGAGATGGTAACAACAGGTGAACACCTACAAAAAAGGTATTGTTTTCTTCCTCAGAACTGAAATAACCACAAACCTCTAAGTGCCATAGTATTACAGAACACAAGGTGACTTGAACTCTGGATTCCCATAAAATCTACATATTTCACCTTTTGGTAGTATTTAATATAGCCATCACATAATCTTCAGGGCCAATAATTGCTACAAAAGTACACAATAATCACCACACTAGAGAGTAATGTAATAGTTATATATTCATATATAATCAAGAGGATGAGAATTATGCTAGTCTGGTTCAGCAATACATGAAGCCAGAACTGTTTCAGCTTAACAGAGTTGAGGGGAAGGATGAAACTAGACTGAGGCCTGGCCTACGCTACAAAGTTAGGTTGACATATGCTGCGTTAGGTCGACATATGCTGCGTTAGGTCGAGTTAATAATTTATGTGTCTACTATCTACACTACTAAGACCCTTCCACCGATCTAAAAGGCTTGTAAAGTTGACTTCTGTACTCCACCTCTGCGAGAGGCATAATGCTTAAGTCGACATCCACATGTTGTCATGGGGATAGTGTAGACACTGCACTGTATAAATCGAATGAATTGGCCTCCAGAAGGTGTCCCACAATGCTCCACTGTGACTGCTCTGGAAAGCACTTTCAACTCCAGTGCACTTCAGCCAGGTACACAGGAAACAGTCGTCCCCCTGTTAAAGCCCCAGGAACTTTTGAATTTTCGTTTCCTGTTTAATTGGCGTGGAGAGCTTGTCAGCACAGCTGACCATGGATGCTCACGGCCGCAAATGCGCTCCAGCATGGAGCGCACAGGAGGTGGGGATCTTATTGCTGTGTGGGGAAAAGAGTCTGTGGAGGCAGAGCTCCGATCCAGCAGAAGAAACGCTAACATCTATGCCAAAATTGCACAGAGCTTGGGGGAGAAGGGCTACACCATGGACACACAGCAGTGCCATGTGAAAATAAAGGAGCTTTGGCAAGCATTCCAGAAGACAAGGGAGGTGAACAGTCGCTCTGGTTCTGAGCCGTAGACATGCCACTTCTATGAGGAACTGCATGCGATTCTTGGCGGCGACTCCACTGCTATCCCAAAACGCTCCGTGGATACTTCCCAGGAGCCCCGGGAAACCTCGGGCAACAATGAGGAGGACATTGTGGAAGAGGAGAAGGAGGAAGAGGCAAATGCATGGCAGGCAAGTGGAAGATCCATTCTCCCCGACAGCCAAGAACTTTTTTTTAATTCTGGAGTCCATCCCCTCACAGGATCAAATTGTCGGCGGAGCATGATGTCGTGGAAGGCACCTCTGGTGAATACACATTTTCAATCAATCAAACTGTAGAGGTTACATGATATTATTGTTAATGCTGAATCTGAATTAAAAAAAATGGGATAGTGGTTATCAGTGCAGCTATGCAGAGGGTGCTCTCCAAAAAGACTGTTTATGTGCGTGGGGATGGCCCTGGAATCCTCCATGGAGATCTCTAGGATGCTTTCATGTAGTTACTCTTCAATCCTTTGCAGAAGGTTTCTGGGAAGAGCTGCCTCATTTCATGCACTATGGTAGGACACTTTCCTGTGCCACTCCAGTATTAACTCTTTTGGCAATCATTACGGAACACAGCAGTGCAGCATAAAGACCACATCTGTACTCAGACACTTGCAGCATCTGCTACCTTGCTGCCTCCGTTACCCTCAGGAAAGCGATATCGCATATGATCACCTGGGGGAAAGTGGAAAGTTTTAAATGCTAGCCCTTAAACCGGAAGTAATTCAATAAGTAATTGCCCTGTTTGGTGAATTCTGGGTCACACAACCACGCTTTCCCGAGCGTGCCCTGGTTGTGGTTGGAAGGGATCACCGCATATTGCGGCCAGCATTTTAAAAAGGGGTGGGGAAGACCACCATGATGCTTCCTTGTTTGTCTCCCTTCCACCCCAACCCGGTGCCGCTTTTGTAACAATCAAACTATTTGCGGGGCTTTATGCTGGTGCCTGTCCTCAAGCACCATCCAGGTTGCTATGGGAAAGGGGGCTGTGCTGAGGTTGGAACCACTGATCCCAAGGATGTCTCAACAAAAGCTGCAGCACAAGACCTCTTGCCCATGCCTCATGGCCTCACTCATTATGGCTATAGCAGCAAACTGACTCTTGCAGTAGCCAGCGGTTTTGATTACATTGTGGTCTGTAGGGAAGTACATTGAGGGGTGTTTCTTTTATAAAAAGATTTAACCTTGCCCCAGAAACAACGTATGCACTGTCAATGCTACCCTTGTGCTTTGTATTCTTTGCAGCTGAAACCTTGTCCATGCGCCTAGGCACATTCTCCAAACCGGAACAGAGACTTTCCCAGATTAGAAGTCAGAAAAAGAAGACTGGGGAGGACACGTTCAATGAGTTAACACATGCCTCTGAGAGTGACAAGACGGAGCTCAGTGCATGGAGGATTGCACTGTCCAACAACCTGCACCATGACCACAAGGACAGGAGAGCATACAGGGAACACAAGCGTGACACGCAGGACAAGATGGTATGGATTATGAGGGAGCAAACAGACATGTTGGGGTGTCTGGCTGAGGTTCAAGAAAGGCAGCTGGACAGTAGAGAACCACTGCAGCCTATGCTGAATCTGCTGCCATCATTGCCAAGTTCCATATCCTCCTCTCCCAGATGTCCTAGAATGAGGGGTGGGGGGAGAGTCCGGTACCCCTTGCACTCAACTCCAGGGGAGGGTACAAGGATCAGAAGGCACCCATTCCCACACCTTTGATTGTTATTGCAACGCAATTGTAAGCAAGCTGTCCTTGTCTCTCCCCCCACATGTTATCAGTTATTTTACTTTTCTTTACTGTCTCTCAGTGTTTGTGAGCATAATAAAAATTAATGGATTGAGGAGAAAAGGCTCTTTATTCATTCAGCACACTGTGGTTAGCGGGATGTAGTTTACTGGGGAGTACATGCAATGAAGGGGACATCTTAGTAAGGAACAACACACATAAGTGTCACATTACTATGGGTCATTCATGAAATGAAACTAGTTATCAAAGCCTCACGAAGACGCAGTGCTCCTCAATGTGCTCTTCTTATTGCCCTGGTGTTTGGCTGCTCAAAATTGGCTGCCAGAAGATTTGCCTCAATCCTCCACCCCACCGGAAACTTTTCTCCCTTTGTTTCACAGATATTACGGAGCACACAGCAACAACAATGGGATATTGCTTTCACTGAGGTCTAACCTAGTAAGCAAACTATGCCAGCAGGCTTTTAAACATCCAAAGGCACATTCCACCACCGTTCTGCACTTGCTCAGGCTATGGTTGAACCGCTGCTTACAGCTATCCAGGCTGCCTGTGTACGGCTTCATGAGCCATGGGAGCAAGGAGTAGGTTGGGTCTCCCAGGATCATGATTGGCATTTCAACATCACCAAGTTATTTTGCAGTCTGGAAAGAAAGTTCCTGCTTGCAGCTTTCTGAACATATCAGAGTTTCTAAAGATATGCGCATCATACACCTTTCCCGACCATCCCATGTTGATGTCAGTGAAAGGCCCCTGTGATCCACCAGCGCTTGCAAAAACATTGAGCTTTTAGTTTATGTACTCTTTGGCAAGATGGTCTGGTGCCAAGATAGGGATATGCATTCTGTCTATTGTTCCACCGCAGTTAGGGAACCCCATTGTGGCAAAACTATCCACTATGTCCTGCATGTTGCTGAGAGTCACTACCCTTTTTAGCAGAAGTCTATCGATTGCCTTGGAAACTTGGATCACAACATACCCCACCGTAGATTTACCCACTCCAAATTGATTCCCCACTGACCAGTAGCAGTCTGGCGTCGGAAACTTCCACAGTTATCACCACTCGCCCCTCAACTGTTAGATCATCACTCATTTTAGTATTGCTGTGCTTGAGGGCTGGGGAAAAGCTCTTTGCACAGCTCCATGAAAGTGGCCTTACACATTCAAAGGTTCTGAAGCCATTGTTCATCATCCCATAGCTGCATAATTGCAGTCCCACCAGTCAGTGCTTGTTTCCCGGGCCCAGAAGCAGTGCTCCACTGTGTCAAGGTGATGAGTGACTACCACCAGCATCTGCGAATTGCTCCGCTCCATGGCTTCCAGCAGGGGTGCTTGTGTGGCATCAGATTGTTCCACATGGCGGCTCCTGCTTCAGCTGAGCAAATACTGCAGGATAAGGCGCGAGGTGTCTGTAATGCTCACAATAACAGTGTACAGTTGAGCAGGGTCCATGTTTGCTGTGCGATGGCATCTGTGCAGGTAACCCAGGTTTAGGCAAAAAGGCGCGAAAAAGGCTTAGTTTGTTCGCCATTGATTTCAGGGAGGGCGGGAGAAGGTTAGGTAAGTGCAACGTAGAATCGTAGACTTTAAGGTCAGAAGGGACCATTATGATAGTCTAGTCTGATCTCCTGCACAATGCAGGCCACAGAATGTCACCCACCCACTCCTGTAACAAACCCCTAACCTATGTCTGAGCTACTGAAGTCCTCAAATCGAGGTGCAGAGAATCCTCCAGCAAGTGACCCGTGCCCCATGAAGCAGAGGAAGGCGAAAACCCCCCAGGGTTTTTCCTTCCCGACCCCAAATATGGCGATCAGCTAAATCCTGAGCATGTAGGCAAGACTCACCAGCCAGACACCCAGGAAAGAATACTCTATAGTAACTCAATACCATTGCATCTAACATCCCATGACAGGCCATTGGGCATATCTACCGCTAATAGCTGAAGATCAGTTAATTGCCAAAATTAGGCTAGCCCATCATATCATCCCTTCCATAAATTTATCAAGCTTAGTCTTGAAGCCAGATATGTCTTTTGCCCCCACTGCTTCCCTTGGAAGGCTGTTCCAGAACTTCACTCCCCTGATAGTTAGAAACCTTCATCTAATTTCAAGTCTAAACTTCCTGGTTGCCAGTTTATATCCATTTGTTCTTGAATCCACATTGGTAGTGAGTTTAAATAATTCTTCTCCCTCTGTGGTATTTATCCCTCTGATATATTTATAGAGAGCAATCATATCTCCCCTCAGCCTTCTTTTGGTTAGGCTAAACAAGCCAAGCTCTTTGAGTCTCCTTTCATAAGACAGGTTTTCCATTCCTCTGATCATCCTAGTAGCCCTTCTCTGTACTTGTTCCAGTCTGAATTCATCTTTCTTAAACATGGGAGATCAGAACTGCACAGTATTCCAGATGAGGACTCTAATGCCATGTTCCCATAACCACCCGTGCAAATGTTTTGGTCCCATGAGGCATTGCAAGCCTAACCCAACATTCCGATCGGCTCCAGGCACTGTGGGATAGCTACCCACAATGCAGCGCTCCATGAGTCAATGCCAGCCCGACTAGTGAGAATGAGCTCCACCGACACAAAGAGCATAGTGAGGACATGCAAAACTGAGTTGCTTCAATTGGAGGCTCAATTTCGACTTAAATAAAAGCGACTTAATTTTGTACCGTAGACATATCCTGAGTCTTGGATCTCGGTTTGACATCCTAGGTGACTTTGGGCACTTCATGTGCGCCTAGTCCTGTCAACTCCTATGCATAACTAACTTTGTGCATGTGTGAACTCTCAATGAGCTCAGGTCTACACACAAAGATAAAGTTACTCATCTATGTAAGTGTTTGAAGGATCAAGGCCTTAATCTCTGTGCTTCAATTTCCCATTTGTAAAATGGGAAGCATTACTAATACTTCCCTTCTTCACAAGAATGCTGTGAGAACAGAAAATATGACTAATCATTACATTTTTGAATGAATGAAAACATGTACTTTGCCCTTTATAAAAAAGCTGGGTAAAACAAATAATTATGCTGTTATAAAATGTCTAAAATCCAGGAGTGAGATTATTCACTGAGAAACTGAGAGCAAAAACAATTGCTGTTCTTTTTTAAAATACTTCAATGGACACCAGGTTTAAAAATAAAATAAAATATGGATTTAGTTTTCCCTATAAAGATAATTTCGTAAGTAAAAACTAGTGAACGTAGATAGTGAGACTTATAGTCCTCTTGGAAGGGTAAACAAATTCAATGGCAACATAAAAATATACATAAGTTTAAAGTAATAAATTTTAAACTTGTGATTTATAAGACCATTTCTATTATTATTATTATTATTTCCTATAATAAATCTATCCCAAGTTTTTAAAGCTGAACTACCTGACAGAAATTGCCTCTAATTTCTTCAATGAACATTTTCTTTAAACTTAGCTTTATTTAGAACTGCTACAAACAATGTACTTAAATTTAACAAATAACCTAATAAATGAATCAAAAGTGTACATACCTCCTTTAAAAGTTCATCTTGTTTATCCTATAACAAAAGCGCAAAAAATAAATTATATTGACTACCAAATTTTTTAAATATCTATTTATTTTATGATATATGGCTTGTGATAAAGCTAACAATCTTTCTGTGCTGCTTCATATGACATTCTTTTGACACAGCTAATTCAGTCCAAGTCTATATCCACAGTACTTTAATAATTATTTAGGCCTAGATCCTCTGTGTGTTCCACGCAGGCAGACCCCTGCAGTCATGCAGAACCACATTAGCCTCAACCAGGCTTCTTAGGGACATAGGGGCCACCTACACTGAATAACTTGCAGGACTGAGGGGGTGGGTTTCACTGTCTTCATACAAGCATATATCCTGAATCAGATTCAGAATTCTGTATTCTTACTCTGAATGCCAAAATAAGGGAAGACTATGTGGGAGAAGTATGTCAGAAAGCAGTGACAATAATTGAAAGGAAGTACCAGAAACATGTTTTTAAAATATACAAGACCATTCCCAAACTACTTGTAGAACACTGCAGCTTTCAAACAATTAAAAAAAAAATCGAGACATGGAGCTGCTTCTACCCTCTTCTACAAACAGAAGATAACTGGTGTTACCTCCCAATAGTCTTGTTAAATTCCAGATACAGACTTTTAGAGAACTGTAAAGGAAACAGCTTCAGAATTATTAGCATGCATACATACATACAAATCTCCTATGCATTAATAAGGTTCTTAAGTAGCAGGTTTGAACACAGAAAATAACCAAAACAACACAGATGATGATAATAAAACAAAAGCAAAAAAGCCCAGACTAACACGGCTGCTACTCACAAACCTTAAGACAGACTAAATGAGAAATGCAAATAGTTTGCCTTGGCTAGAATCTGCTCTAATCTTACATAGCAATAGAGAATTCTCAGTATTCTTCTCTAAATACATTTGGCAGTACGGAAATTTGGTAAAAAATCCAACAACATTCTTCAATATTGAAAAAGCAGGTAGAGTAACAAAATAACAGTGACACTAAACTTTGGAAGAGGAGATTTCAGTAAAATGATAGTCAAAATGGCTCTAAAGCTAAAAGTAAAACAAGTAAAATCCCTAGAAGTGGGTTGGATAGAATCTCAGAAGTTATTACTGCAAAACGAAAAGGAAATAGGAAGGCAAGGTTCAGTGGAAATGTTCAAGAGACTACTTGAGCAAAACAGAAGTCCTGCAAAATTTAGAAATCTGCCTTTAGTGAAGCCAATAAACTAAAGCAGCATTTCTCAGCTGCAGCCACTAGAGGATTTTTTTGCTGCCATGACAGTCTCTAAAGCATGGGCAGAGATTGGGGAGGAGTGGCAAAGAACAGCCCCTCCCTGCAGCACCCAGTTGTTGCTCCTGAATAGCTGTTACAAAGGCCAGTGAGATCTGCCACCTTGGTGTTTACGCTGGCAGCCGGGATCAGCACCCTGCAGCCTCCTCAGGGACTCTGGACAGCCCCACTGGGACACATTGGGCTGGTGTGCACAGTGCCAGAGGTGGCTCTCGTCAGTGGAGGTGGCTGCAACATTTGGTCGCTAGGGTGTTCCCCTGGACAGGTCCCCTGCTCCTGCCCAGCTGGGGAACACGGAGACTGGGACTTCGCAGGTGGCCAATGAATTCCCAACCCACATTCCCGAGGGAGGGCCGTCACTGAAGGTCTGGGGGAGGCAGGGACATAGAGACAGGTCGGTACTTCCCCAATCTACAGCCACACTCGTTGTTTACAGTTGCTGTAGCAACCACAGCAGCTCAACAGCTGCGGACTGCTGAAGGACTTGGAAGCTCCCTGACAGAGTAAGGGCTCCCACTCCATGATACACTCCAAGCACAAGAATAGGAGCACAGTCCACATGCACTGAATTGGGAGTTTACTTCTTACTGCCTTCCTACTACATGAATAAATTACAATGATCTGGACGTGTATATGTGCATTTTTGTTTTTCCTAAGGTACTTAAGGAAAAATTGTCAGAGCAGCCACCAGCAAGAGTTGGTAGCTGCACTCTGAGGCCACCAAAAAATTTGTTGTGAGAACCCATGAAGTAGAATAGCTAATACCAGCTGTAATTGATAAGAGGGGAAATTATATATACCAAACTGGAGTTCGAAGAGCAAATAACTAAAGATGTAAAAACTAGCAAGAGCAAAATAAGGACCTTGCTGAGAAACTAAATGATTTCCTTGCATCAGTCTTCACCACCATGAATGTTGGGGAGATTCCTCCTCTGGATCTACTCTTTCATGATAACAAAGATGAGGTATTCTCAGAAAATGGAGGTAACAGAAGAAGAGGTAACTGAGCAAATTGATAATTTTAAGTGCAGTAAGTCACCAGGCCTAGATGGTATACATCCAAGTGTTCTGAAGGAGCACAAGTATGAAGTAGCTGATACTAACAAAAATATTTAATCTTTCATTAAAAACAGTCATTCTTCTAGATGATTGGAAGATAGCAAACATTCTATCTATATTTTAAAAAAGCTCAAGAGGTGCTGCAAAGTTTTATGGACCTGTAAGCTTTTCATCTGTACCTGAAAAATTAGTAGAATCCTTAAATTTAAAAAAAGAGTAACAAACCATCTGGAAGTTCAGGATCTGATAGGTTCTAACCAGCATGGATTCAGCAAACAAAAATTATGCCTGATTAATTTCTTAGAATTCTTTGAATGTGTCAATAATGTAGTAGGTAAAGGAGAACAAATTGACAATTTATTTATAATCCCAAAAGGCCTCCAACAAGATCCTGCACCAGAAGCTTCTAAAAAAAATTAAATCTTGGGGTTAGAGACAAAGTACTAGCTTGGATCAAAAACCAATTAGGAGGCATAAAGCAAAAATAGGATTAAATGGTCAATTTTCAACACAGCAAAGGGTTAACAGCAGGGTGCCTCAAGATTTTGTACAAGTTTAATATATTTATTAATGATCTGTAAAGAGGGATGAATAGCGAGATAGCAAAATTTGCAGAACACACAAAGCTATTGTTTAGTCAGGACCAGAAAGGAACTTTAGAGACCTAAACAAGGTAGGTGAATCAGCAACTTGATGGGAAATGAAATTTAATGTGAACAATGAAAAGTATGCACATTGGATGGAAAAATTTAACCACTCTTTCACCTTACAAGTGCATCAATAAACTATATCAATCTAAGAAAGGAACTGGGGGGTTACTATAGAAAGTTCAATGAAAATCTCTCCTCAATTCACTCAAAAAAAATAACAAAATATTATAATGTGTAAGGAGTGGCATGGAGACTACTACCTAAAATTTTACAATAGATAAATCAATGCTGGGACCTTCACAGAATACTGCCCGCAGTACTGATCACTGCATCTCAAAAAGAACATTTCAGAGTAGCAGCCGTGTTAGTCTGTATTCGCAAAAAAGAAAAGGAGGACTTGTGGCACCTTAGAGACTAACACATTTATTTGAGCATAGGCTTTCGTGAGCTACAGCTCACTTCATCAGATGCATCCGATGAAGCGAGCTGTAGCTCACCTAAGCTTATGCTCAAATAAATGTGTTAGTCTCTAAGGTGCCACAAGTCCTCCTTTTCTTTTTTTAAAAAGAACATTGTGTAACTAGAGGAAGGTCAGAGAAGAGCATAGAAAATGATGAAAGGCCTGGAAAAAACTCTCATATGACGAGAAACTGAAAAAACCCCTTTGTCCATCCAAGATAGAAAAGCTTAATGCTTATGCCACTTACGGTGGGGAGGCTGGACTGAGCCTGTAAAAAGCAAGGCCTCCTTTGCTTTGCATGGACATAAGAGCAAGCCCGTGTCCTTTGCCCCCTCCCACCGTACTGCTGCACTTCAGTGGTGCGCGTACACACCTCATGAGGTGCTGCGGCGGGGGGGGTGACGAAAGGGGCGACAGAGACAGAGAGCGGCAGCCGTGGCGACAGCGCCAAAGCCGCCTTGGCAGCCCAGGCGACGCAGGGCGGTGGGGAGGGGCCACCCATAGCGATGGAAACAGACAGCCTGGGAGCAGCAGGGCTGGTGAGCGGCTACCGGCTCTCCCAGAGCGCGGCCCCCTAGGCATAGCCCCCGTCTGCGGCCTTTGGGGGAGTTAACGGGGCCTCCCCGCAGCCTGCGCCGCCGGGGGGGGCAACTGAAGCGCAGTCACTCGGCCAGGGACCCCACGGGTGGGGGAAACAGCCCGTTACCATGGCGAGCTCCTCACGGCGACCTGAGCGGGTTCCGACGCGTCTCAATCCGCGCGCGCTCTACTCTCACTGGTTGTGTCCAGCTGACGACGAGCAGCGCTGGCGCCCGAGCGGGGTGTGTCGCAGGAGTGTGACGCACACTAACATGGCCTCCGCCGACTCGGAGCGCAAGAGGAGGAAGCTCCAGGAGGCAGCGGCGGGCGCCATAGCCGGGGATGGAGACGAGGAACCGGAGGAAGAGGAGCGCTGGGTCGGGCCCCTCCCGGGGGAGGCTGCGCAGGCCAAAAAGAGGAGAGGTAACGCGGGGAGCCGCGCCCTGGTCTGGGATACGGCGGGGCGGTCCGGGCTGGGAGTCTCGGCGGGCGGCCGGGCGGGCGCTAGGACACGGGCTGTGGCGGGGCGCTGCGGCCGGGAACGGTGCTGGAGTGCGCTGCCGGTACGATGGTAAACGCGTCCGAAACACTCGCGCCGCGGGCATTTCTGAGGGAACAGTCAAAACTGCCCCCAACGTCTCTGTGTTCCAGCCTCGTGTGCGATCCCATGGGCCCATAAAGAGTAGCCCTTCCTCCTTCTCCTCTTGAAAAGTAACTGAAATTACCTTTTGTTTTCTTGTTAAAAAGGTGATCAGGAACATGTTGTGCCCCAACTGGTGAATGTTCATACCAGTGCTGTAAAGTCTGTTGTCTTACGTGTAGAACTGGCTAAGAGCAGTACATGGATATGCGTTTTGTCAAAGAGTGTTCCTCCTTCATTAATGCAACAAAGGCAAATATTTAAGATGCTGCATTCTTTGACTTGTTTTGAAGATTGCACAGCACAAGAACTTGAAATTTTTCCGTGTTCTAAATCTCACATGCTTCTCTTGACCTTAAGAAAGAGGATTATAGGAACAGATGCTTCAAGATGTCACTCACTGTGTCTTTGATTGTGCAAACAGGCACAATCTTAACTTTACTACCACGAGTAACTCTGCTGTTCACGGTATGGAAGTTAAGCATGTGCACTGAGACCTACTGTTTGAAATGCTTTCACTTATGAAGATTAATTACTACTCCACACAAAAGGAAAAACAGCTTCACTACAAGGAAGATCACCTTTTATTGTAAGGCTAGGGTATATCAACAGACATACTTCTTGGAGAACACCTGCATGAACAGATTCTTTACCAAGCTTAAAATGTCAGAAATAGACAACTACTGGAAATCAGCTGCTTGTTGTTTTGTTGCTACAATTTTAACAGAGTTGCTTGATTGACATCTCCATCATGGATTCTACCACAATACAAACATGGGATTGACTCATCATCTGCATAGGCCTACTAAATTAAATAGCAATGAGTGCAATAGCCTCCAGCTAGACAAATGGCTACAGTTGTGATTTAAGGAGTCGGAGCAGAAAGAATCTGATTCTTTTTGCAGTGTGTTAATAAATTGGATAGAAACGCCAGTTATTAGATCTTAAATAGTGACATGCAAATGATGAAGCTAATTTAGTTGCTTAATGAAAACCACCAAAAATGGAAGGAGAAAGATGATAAAAAAATAAAGGAACTTTCAAGATATGTACTTGCCTACTCAATAATTGTGTGATATTGTTGTCACATTTTTCTCTCTTTTCCCTTTAGTTTGTTTATGAATCACATTTTTGTCATGTCAAACTTAGACTGCAAACTGTTCAGGACAGTTATTATGTTATTACAACTTTTGTGAGGTACCTAACATGTTTTTGAGTGCTGAAAGGTAGCAGTAATTACATCTATCCTGTCAATAAACACATTTCTTATTGGTCAGATATTGTCATCTTGTAACAGAAGATTGAAGATTTGTTTGTTTTATGAGTTCTTTCATGAGTGTAGTTATAGGCCACCTTTTCTAATATTAGTTATTTTTGCTGTGTTGTCCCTAGATTGGGAAGTGGTATCATTCAGTTTGCTACAGTCATGGGCATTGTTATCCTCTGTTTGGTATGTTAATTGAAAACAAAGTCCACTTATATAGGTATCAGAAGTTACTGCTTCTTATGGTGCGATATATCAATTATCATATCTGATCAGCTATTTTGATATCATGTCCGACAGTTGCCAGTCCCAGATGCTTCAGAGGGAGCTACAAGTGGAATAATCTGCTCATAAAGAAGTTGCTTCCTAGACCCCTCCTTTAAATACTGGCATCAACCCTGACGCTTAAGGATTTATTCTCCTTCTAAACATTGTTTTTCTTTTAATTCTTACCAGTATGTGACTGTTCTTATCTATATAATGTCCAATCTATTTTGAATTTTGCAAAGTTGTGTGTGTTCCAGAGAACAGCATATTTGTCAGTTTTTTAAAAAATTTACTGCCTTTTAATTTAATTGAACATATTCTTGTTTTACTTTCTTGAGAGGAGAAAAAAACATCTCTGAACACCTTCTATTTCTGCTATATTCTTTTTTTTAGATGGGGCAGTTCGAATTGAAAACATTCATCCAGATGAGGCTATACTATTGATTTATAGAATGGCATCATATTTACAGTACTTTTCCATCCCATTCCTTGTGCATCCCAGATTTTTGTTTGTCTTAACCTCTGCTGTACATTTAACACCTGCTCCTTCATCCTTTGTTTATCTCTATAGGACTTTAACCTAGTCACAAGATTAAGTAAGAGGGACTTGCAGTGATCTTTGATCATAATGATGACCTTTGTCATCACTCCTACAGGCACAGTGATCAAAATAACAAAGTTGTAGCAGTGAGCCAAAGGAGCCTTATGCTCTCATTGCACTCCAATGCACTTCATTCTGTCTGCACTGCAGTGCACTACTTGCCACCATTGTTTACATACTGCACAAAATTTGTAGTTGCCTTACTTCCCCTTTATTTAAAGGAGCTTAAAATGTAAATACAACACTTTTAACATTCATCTCTTGTCTTCTGTCTTTACCAAGTTTGGGTCATCAGACAGGGAAAGATGCACTGAGTTCTCTGGTAATATCGGTCACTGGCTGTGCTTTCACCCACCAATGGAGAGGGTTTGCCAGGACACAGTTGTTCTCTGTGAGCCACTAGTTAAAGCCACAAGTAGAAGTTGAGCAAATCTTAGAGGACCAGTATTGTAAAATCATTTGTAGATTGAATGCCACTGCTTTTATCGTAAAGTTCTACCTCTTAGGGTATAATATGGGACTTCAAATCTATGTCTAGCTAACATTATGAATATTTTATGATGAATGTCAATAAGTGGGTCATGACTAATTATCACTCTTCTTAGAATAAATTATGACGCCTCAGCCTGAGATGTATTGATTCTAAACACATCCCCAAAATTCCGAAAATTATAGTTATTCTCTAACAAAAGGATTTTTTCTAGATACTCTGTTTTCAAGTAGTCTTTGTGAAAGGTTTCCTTTATATGAGAAATTATGTACTTTAAAGAAGCATTTGCATAAGGCCAATTTCTGACCTTGGATATTCAAGTTAACTTAATTGGGGTGGGACGGAGGGGAGGGAGACAGTGCATGTAGGGGACAGACTTTGGGCCTTTGGCATTAATATTGTGTTATCATTTCAGGAAATGGGTGTAATTGTTTAAAAGGGTGTGCTTATTTAAATATTAATGAAATGAAAGATTAGATGCTTCTAGCATGCCAGCAATTGGGAGATCCAGGTTCAAAACATAGTGGTAGAAATCTCATTCATAATGCTAGCATGATGCCCTGATATCTTACTTTTTTGACTAAAACTAACACAGATAAAGTAATATAAGTGTAAATAATAATAGAGAGTGGAAGATGGGATATAATATTTATTAAAAGGAAATAATTTGTGCTTTTCTCTTTTGTCCAGTCCTTGAATTTGAACATGTCTACCTTGAAAATCTTCCGAGTGCTTCAATGTATGAACGCAGTTACATGCACAGAGATGTCATTACACATGTAGTGTGTACTAAGTGAGTCTTCTGTTTTTCACAGTGTCTTGCAGTCCCAAAATTTTTGTGTGTATATGATAGGAAGTGTTGTGTTGTTGTTTTTTTGTTTTTTTTTTTTAAAAGAAACTTTCCTAATGGAACTTGATGATTTTGGAGGTGAGATTTTAAATTCTTCAGAGCTAATTCAAATAGATTTGGTTTGGTTAAAGAGAGAGACATTTGAAATCTAGTCAATTTAAAAGTAGTACCGTGTAACCCCTTGCTTAGTTTTGTGGATTTAAAATCCCATTTTCCTATTCTTAAATTACTTTTTCTCATCCCTATTTCTATGTGAAATGACTACACAAGCAGGAGAAGCTCTACATCAAATGCAATCTCATGCATAAAGTAAACAACTGCAGAGACAGAAAAAATATCTAACCTTTTTTAATTGCATGTTACTTCTAACAATATTAGGATGAAAAAAATAAGACTAAAGTGTGTTGTTTAAGTTGGTATGTCTCTTTACAAATCAAATCACAGAGTCTGGGACGGTAATATCTTGCTTTTTAATGATTAATACTGAGATCGAACTGCTACTGCACACGTTCACAGAATCAAGATTGTTTACAGTAAGATATAAAGAATATTGTACTAATATGTAAGGTCTTGATACTAGCCATTACCCACTAGTTGCAAATACATTATATATTCATGTTGTACTTTTCTGAGTGAGGAAAAAGGAAAAAATGCATATCCATCTCAATAGTTATGTTGTAATAGTAAATTCATCTTGTGCACCATTATTGATTCTTCCTTTCCACCCTCTAGTTTTTAACATTATATTTCAATTGATACGTTTATCATTGCAGGACAGATTTTATCATAACTGCCAGCCATGATGGACATGTCAAATTCTGGAAGAAAGTAGAAGAAGGGATTGAATTTGTTAAACATTTTCGTAGCCATTTAGGTAAGAAATCATATTGTATTTGATCTGTTTTTATTAGAACACAATTTTTCTTCAACTCTACTATCTATCTATGTTCTATATTTGTAATATCTAGTAGTAGTTAAATGTGTTTCATCAGGTGTTCTCCAAAGCTGGAGAATCTGGTCCTAGTCCATTATGCAATAGGATTCTGAGGGCTTAGAATTTATTGTGGAAATAAACTTTAATGTTTGTTAGGTGTATTGTTTACAGGATTCTTAACAATTTATTTTATAATTTTCTATGTTTCATTTTTAGAACTTGATGATACTGATTATTCATGATAACAGTAAAACTTGTAAATTGCTATTTTTAATTAGATGTACCAATCAACTTTAAAAAAACATTAGAGTCCTTCTAAAAGTTTAATTGCTACCATTGACTTCAACAAGTATATTAATACATACAAAATTTTATCCTTTCTGAGCCAAAAAACCAGCACATTATTTTCTTAAGTGGGATTAGTGGAGCAATTAAAAAAATAAGCAATTTTATGTTGGGTCACTAATTCTCTGTACAGTGGCTAACTACTCTAAGACAATGCAGATGTGAACAGTGCGATGTAGAACTCTTTATTAATTATATTATTATTTCTTATTATTCTGCACTACAGCTTTAAAATACAGATACTATATACAACAATTGCAGGCTCTAAAATGTTGTTCTAAGAAAGTTGGATTCCCCCCTCCTTTGAAGTGGTAAATACAACTTTCAAAACAAAGCATGAAGAGTATCTGTCTTTTCCATGTTTTAATATTATATTGGATTTTATTGTAACAGGGGTCATTGAGAGTATTGCAGTTAGTTCAGAAGGGGCATTATTCTGTTCCGTTGGGGATGACAAAGCAATGAAGGTGTTTGATGTAGTGAACTTTGATATGATCAACATGCTGAAACTCGGGTAAGTCATGTCATTCTGTAAAAACATTTTTGGTGATTGTAAGTGTTTTGAGTACTTTGAATAAGAGTGAATTAAAACAAATTCTGTTTGATCATTTTAAGTTTAAAAAAAAAATTCCAATCAGCCTTAATTTAACTAAGTTAAGGGACTGTGTGCTATTAGAAAATGTGCCCAGCAGTTGAGATTTCCTGATGTATGTAGAATTATAATATATGTGGCTTTAATCTCCTGCTGTAAAAAGTGTGCAAAAAAGTTTTCATATTTTTCAGTATGACATGCATCTGAGGATACGTGTCATGTATCATATGACAAGATACATGATGGTAGTCATATCTCATAAGAGAGGAAAAACAAGAGTTCTATTGCCCACTGAAAGTTTTTGTCAGATCTTCAGTATTTCTCATTCTGAAAGTATCATATGTACATAGGCATTTTGTACCACACCTATTACTGAGATATCTGAAATTAACAGTGTTTCTATTGGGGCTGATTGTTTTATTTATTTGTTTTAATCCTATTCTCAGTTTACTTTACCCTTTCTACTTACTTTAATATTTAACAGTGCACTCACAACCTGTTTTTAAATCAACCCAGTTAGGGTCGGAGCTACTGTTTTTAACTGGAGAGCCGATCACAGTCTCTATACTGCCAGTGTGACAGCTGTTCTCGTTTTCTGCCTCTTAACCAGTTTTTACTCCATGACAGAACTTTGCCTTTCATGCCACAACTATTTAATTTCCTTAATAGCTTCTTTTTTGAGGATCTTTACCAACATTATTTTGCAAGTCCAAAATAATTTTATCTACCAATTCTTAAGGATTTGCTCGTTGAGTTGTCAAAGAATTCTAAATAGCATAGTTTTTCCCCGGAGGCTGTACTGGTCCTTTGTATTATATAACGTTGGGTTTTGTTTTTCATAATTCTAGCTTTAATATTGTTTCAACTAGCTTATCTGATACTGAAATAAGGCTCATTGGTCTATGATTCCCAGGATCTCTGTTAACACCCTTTTTAAAGATAGGCATAACATTGGCTATTCTCCAATCCTCTGGTTCATTTTAATTATAGAGTACATATCTTTTTTTAGCAGCTAAACCATTTCATTTTAAATTCCTTCAGAATTCCTGATTAATATAATTTGGTCCAAGTGGTTTATTGCAATTTATTATCTATTGATCTTTTTATTAATCAATTTGTAATAGTCTTGGTGATTTATTACAAGACCCGATCCTGCTTCTGTTGAATTTGATGGAAAAACTGTATTTGTCTTCAGTTTCACCAAAATCTGACTTTAATTATCAATTTGAGGACAGAGAAGAAATGCCATTGTCATGAAAGTTTAGCAGTAATAGATCTCCACAACAGATATTGTAGTGGATCACATCCCTATTTTCCCCACCCACCTTCTATACACTAACTTCCTGTCACCACTGCTTTGTGAAGCATTGTGGAAGAGCAGAGATTGGGTAACTGGACAGAGATTGGGTAACTGGCACATTCCTTTGGTAACACACCACTGAATTTTCTCCACATATTATCAAAGCTTAACAAATAACAATTCTACCACAAAATTGACTCTGCCATTTGATTTAAAATTGATAATCCAGATGACTTCAAAAAGTTGAGGAGTAACTTGCTACATATGTCCTGGACTATCAGATTATTGATCTCCCTTTCTCTGTAATATCGAAAATAATACTGAACGGAAATCTAGCCCTTAGACGAATGTGTAGCCAAGTGTTATTTGCAGTATTGTTATAGCCATTTTGATCCCAGAATATTAGACACACAAGGTGGGGTGAGGTAATATTTTTTTATAGGACTAATAAAAGATATTATGTCACCCACCTTTCTGTTTAGCAAATTGTTATGCATATCTATCTAGGTAAATCAAGCCCTGCTTATTTTGTGTTTGTTTTTTTCCTCTACTTTCTATTCTAGCTACTACCCTGGCCAGTGTGAATGGATATACTGCCCTGGAGATGCCATATCTTCTGTTGCATCTTCTGAGAAGAGCACAGGAAAGATATTCATATATGATGGTCGAGGAAATAACCAGCCACTTCATGTTTTTGATAAACTCCATACATTCCCTCTTACTCAGATAGGGCTGAACCCCACCTACAAAGTAGTAGTGTCTTCTGACAAGTCTGGCATGATTGAATACTGGACTGGGCCTCCTCATGAATATAAATTCCCCAAAAATGTGAACTGGGAGTATAAAACAGACACCGATTTATATGAATTTGCTAAATGTAAAGCTTACCCATCCAGTATATGTTTCTCAGCTGATGGCAAGAAAATGGCCACTATTGGTTCCGATAGAAAAGTTAGAATTTTCAGGTTCTTGACTGGGAAGCTTATGAGAGTCTTTGATGAATCCCTGAGTGTGAGTTCAATTTTGCTTCTATAGTCTGACTTCTTTTTTTTTTTTTTTGTATATTAATTTACTCACCAGTACCTTTATCTACTTTATCACCAGTTTCTATAAAGATGGGTTTTATTACTTGCCTTATCTTACAAAGGAGTTTTTTTTCTATATTAGCATCTTTTAATTTTATACTTCTATGGTCTCTAACTTCTGCATGTTAATCTGTGCTGAATATACTTTGAAATTTAATTGGTGTTTTTCATTTAGGAAATTTTGTAATTTTTGTGCATCTAGACTGCCCATTTGCTAGAAAGCATTTGAAAAAATGTCTGCTTTAATCAAAATTGAGAAAAATGTAAGGGAAAAAATTAATCTTTTTAAATAATTTAAATAATTGCTTTGTTAGAGCAAACATACTTTTTTTTCTTTGCCCAGGGTCTTGGATGCTAACTACAGCTTGTGTTTTGATAGTCAGAAGAAAAATAATTCTGATTGTGTATATTTCATTTCCTGCTTTATCTAAAGGAAATATTTGAATGATTCACTCGAATATTTATATGAGCTTGTGAGTAGTTGAGTAATCCTACTGAAATGAAAGTTAAGTGTGTATTTCAGTGCTTTGCTAGATCACAGCATTATTGTACATTCATACCACTGGTGACTGATTTTGTCTTGTTTCTGTAGATGTTTACTGAGCTGCAACAGATGAGACAACAGCTGCCAGATATGGAGTTTGGCCGACGTATGGCTGTTGAGCGTGAGTTGGAGAAGGTGGATGCAGTCAGGTTAATTAACATAATTTTTGATGAAACTGGACACTTCGTGCTCTATGGAACAATGCTGGGTATTAAAGTCATAAACGTAGAAACTAACCGGTAAGACTTATTCCAACCTGCATATAATGGTTCCTCTCAAAAAGACTCATTTCAGCCAATTTTTTAATATTCTTGTTCCATTTAAAATTTTGCATGTTAATAGATCTTTCTATTTCTTCGGGGGGTTGTTGGTTTAAATTAGGCTGAAAATAAACTATTTTTATGCCAAATATTGAATTTTATGGCTTAAAACTTGGTAAAATGAGAGAAGATATGCATAAAAATCCTTGGAATAAGTATTTTGCACAGACAGTCCATTTCTGGCTAATAGTGAATACAATCAGATACACTCATGGAAAGTTAACGACCGTTTTGTATATAATTCTGCACGGTAGAATAAATGAGGATCAATGGGTTTGAGATTTTTAGGGTAGGGAAGGCTGAGCAGTAAGTTTTTTGTAGCAGTTTTAAAAAGGGAAAGCATTGTAAATAAGCCTATAATAGCATTCCCTCCTGCCCTCTCACCCTCTCTCTATATATAGATACACAAATAAATATATATTTGATAAGATGAGGTGCAGTGTTTCTTGAATTCTGCTGAGTCTAATTATGACTGGAGGGGAGAGACCGTATGACATGAAAGTTTAACTGTAAGCATACTTTTCTTTTTTGTTTTTAAACACCATGTACTATAGGTGTGTTCGTATCTTAGGCAAACAGGAAAATATCAGGGTGATGCAACTGGCTTTGTTCCAAGGCGTAGCAAAGAAACATCGTGCTGCAACCACTATAGAGATGAAAGCATCTGAAAACCCTGTTCTCCAGAATATCCAGGCAGATCCAACAATAGTCTGCACATCTTTCAAAAAGAACAGGTTTTACATGGTTTGTATGGTTTCTGTTAGACTAATGCAGGATAGAAATTATTCAGTTTTGTGTGTTTTTTAAACCTCTTCTCCCAGACTTTTTTTAATACTTTTTGACTTGAAGAATTTTTGGTAGTGAGACAACTTTCCCAGACAAGTCTCCTTAAATTACAACATTTCAGAATTTTTAGCTTGGATTTATCCGAGAGTAGCTTTATAATCCTTCCTTCAGTTTTTACTGAGGTGGTCAATAAATTATGAATCTTTTATTCCTTTATACCTTAGTAAAGTTTTAGTTCCTGTGTTTGGCAGTTAGGATTTCTTTTGAAGCTATATTTATATATAACTATGTAATTATTCTGTGGTGCCTGGGAACCCCAGAGAAGGATCAGGGCTCATGCATGCTAAGCACTGTATAGAAAAGTAACAGACATTTGTTGCAGAAGCCTGACTGTCACTTGCTTAACTAATACTTGTGCTTAACCTTGATTTGTTACCATACAGTACCAAGTGTGCATACTCTAAACTATCAGAAGGCAATTATAGAACTGAACACACAACTTTCAAAAGTACAGACCAGGAAGAAAAGTTTGACAGATCTAGGACCTTTGTATTTATCAAACATACAGAAAATATACAGTGTATTTCAGTGACTGTAATTGCTACCTGAAACTTTATGAAGTACACACTTGGTGCTGTATGCTGACACTCTACTGTTTGACCTTTATTGTGTGTTTTCTCTGACTAGTTTTGTCTTCTGCCTTTTGAGGACTAGTCTAGGGATCATATTGCTGTGGTTGGAAATGGCTCTTTGAATTAATCAATATCTTTCTATAGTATTATATTAGTATGAAGACAGAATAAGAGTACTTACTATACCTGTGTAATTAAATCAAGAGACTTCCAACTCTGCCTGATTCTAGCACAAGGAGCATTGCCTGAGCATGAGTGTACTTTACCTGTACAAATTTTACATTCTTCCCTTTTAAATAAAACAATGTTAAAGGCAGGTGAGAGATCTAGGGGAGAGAGATCATAAAAGACTACTTGGATTTCCAAATATCTGTACTGAAAATTGTGACCCTTTAATCTGCAAGGGGAAGGACTGTCAGAGTCTTTATTTCACACATACTGAAATGCAGCAAGGAAGACTTTTTTTATATGATATTTCTGACTGATTTTTAGCTGGGAAGCTTTGTATGGTATCTAAATAAGAAAAAATAAAGGTAGCAACCTTTGTCTTTTGTTCCTCAGTTTACTAAACGTGAACCAGAAGATACAAAGAGTGCAGATTCTGACAGAGATGTATTTAATGAGAAACCATCTAAGGAAGAGGTCATGGCAGCCACTCAAGCTGAAGGCCCCAAAAGAGTTTCTGATAGTGCCATTATCCACACAAGCATGGGAGATATTCATATCAAGCTTTTCCCTGTTGAGTATGTATTTGATACATTTTTAAAAATAATTTTGCTTTTATTGTTCCTTTCTTTGAGGCTGTTCATTGTCAGTTACCAGGGCAGGGGGACTGCTTACAATTTGATTTCCCCTGCTCCCTATCCAAGGACCTCTTATTACATATTATTGCTCGCATATTTGTTTAATTAATTACATAAATCAAGCTGCTGGGATGTTAGCAAGGATGCTGTGGTAAAAAATAGCTTAAAGCAGCAGCAAGGGCAGTGGTTCTCAACATTTTTTGTTGTTGTTGAAGTAAATCCCCCCCATGTCTGCTTGTATCATGTTTGTTATCAAATCTCACCTATTATTTATCCTTAACTTTTTCTTTCTTCTGTGTTCTTGTTTTACTTTCATTTTCTGATTTATGGATTTGCTCTTTTAACCTTGTTTTGTTCTTTCTCTGATTCTCCCCCAGATGCTAGTGTGATACAGCACTGTTTTGTGCAAGTTGTGTGTTACCATAGAGATAGCAGAGCTGTGCTATTTCATGCAGTCTAGGGGAAAGGAGAATAAAACATGTGGGTGGCAGCAGCAGATCTGGCAAAAGTTTTCTAAACCAGATAGATGATGCATCCTGCAACTCCAAAAGGAATTGCTTTATGCATGAATTTTGTGCCATTGCAAACCTGAAACCTGTCATGAGAGCTACTTCTCCGTCAAAATTGTATCCTACAATGGAGAAAGTTTTATGTTCAACTGAGCATGAACTTTATGCCATTTATGTTCAACTACTGGTACACAACTGAGAGGTTCTGTGTACAACTGTTGAAGGACAAAATCTTCTCTGTTCACATCTGAACTTCTGTACCCCAACGTCTGCTCCTTCTCAAGTTTCCAAGCCCACTTAAGCATTTAAAATCCCTAGGAAATTTAATATACAAAACCTTTTTGTTGTGATGCACTTAGGGTTTGTTATATGTGTAGCAACCCTGACAGTTTCACAAATGCATGGACATGAAAAGTAAAACCACTTAACAGTACATACTCTATGCTCCTCGCCCATGGACACATATGTGCCTTACGGTTATCACAACTGCTATACACCACAGTGCATCACAGCCTTCACTCTGTCCCCTAATAATGCTAGCCTTCCATCACTTCCTTCACCAACCCACCCTATCCCTATATAGCGCACTACTACATGAAACATCCACAAGTAATAGTACTAGGAGTATGTAGTTATGTAAAAGGATTTGTTGAAGTGGACAGAGTTAAGGTTTGGAATGCATGGTTTGTCGTATACAGCATTTGTGATAAATGGTATTTTGTGTGCCTTTGGGTGGATAAGCCGGGTATATATGGCTAACTTTTCATTTTCATGTTTTTGTGGGTCTGAGTCAGGTATGTTTATATGTGTAAAGCAACCTAAGTGCTTTACAACAAAGTTTTTGTGTAGATTAAGTGTAAAGCTATTACATTGTTCTGTAACTCTGGTAACAATTTTGTCTGTGTCAAATTTAAGCCATGATGGTGAAAGTTTCTTTGCTAATTATTATTACTGCTAATAGAATAGCAATGTGCAATCTAGTCCCTCTGTGATCCAAACAGTATTTGTATGTTGACAATCAGCAGTTTCAGTTTTAAAGAAGGTGTAACTGTGTGGCTCTGTGCTGATCTAGAAGTTTCTTTTAGCACTAAAGCACTTAATCCTCAAATTCCTTACTTCCATTAGATGATATTGAACACGTCACTTGGTATACCCATTCATGCTGCAGGCTATGGTTTAATAGAATTATCTTGGTAAAGGGATGTTAATTTATTTTTCTGCTTGTGAGTTGCATGCTAATGCTGTTGTGAACGTTGGTTTCACTTTATACGTAATACTTTGCAATTTTATCTACAGTATGTAAGTGGAACTAGGGGGAAGGAAATACTGTCTGGTGGTTAGGGCACTAGGACTTGGGAGAACTGTTTTTTTTTTTTATGGCCCTGCTGTTGACAAGCTGTGTGACCCTGGGCAAGTCATTGCACCCATCTATGCTTCCTGCTTTTTGTCTGTTAAGCTTATACATTCTTTGGGGGCAGGGTCTGTCTCGTGTGTGTGTCTGTGTGTAGTGCGCAGTACAATGGGTCCCCGATCTCAGGGGGAGCCCCTAGGGCACTACTGCAATACAAAAAATTTAGTCTTGCCTTAAATTTGTTATGCAACTGCAGGTGTCCCAAAACAGTGGAGAATTTCTGTGTACACAGCAGGAATGGTTACTACAATGGGCACACATTTCACCGTATTATCAAGGTAATTTACAAAAGACTAATGCTTTTCTGGTTGGGTTGTATGACACAAAATACAGAGCATAAGACATTGTGCCAGTTCTGACTGAGTTTGTCATTTGTATTGCCTTTTTTTTTTGTTATATTTAAGCATGGTGAATTGTATTTAAATCAGTTAAATTGTCTTTTTTGGAATTGTTTCATAGAGCCTTTACAGGAAACTGTTAGATTTTGAAGAATGTTATGATTTAGTAAGGTTATGGTTCAGTTTAAAAGTAGTAGTCTTGTTGGTAAACTGCAGAGCAAACCTGAAAACTGAGATGTTGAGTTAAGCGCAGATTACAGTAGAACCTGACTTACGAACTAATCAGTTAACCACACACCTCATTTGGTACTGGAAGCACACAATCAGGCAGCAGCAGACCACAAAAAAAAAAAAAAAAAAGCAAAAACAGTACAGCATGGTGTTAAACATAAACTGCTAAAAAAGTAAAGCAAAAGCAGCATTTTTCTTCTGCATAGTAAAGTTCCAAACCTGTATTAAGTCAATGTTCAGTTGTAAACTTTTGAAAGAACAACCATGGCGTTTTTTTCAGAGTTATAAACAATCTCCATTTCCAAGGTGTTTGTAACTCTGAGGGTCTACCTTACTGTACTGAATGTCCTTACTATCCAGGACCAAAAAAAAGAAAAAACCAAGCAAACAAACCCTCTGCAAAGTCTTGATTGTGCTTAGTTCACTGAAGATATCGCAGAGGGCATCACTATGCGACATCAGTATAAGTAAGTTGCAATGAGACTGGTATTTGTGATGACACATTCTGAGATCTTATGTGAACTAGAATGTACCAATAAGATTTTGTAAGAGAAATTTTTTTTCTTGATCCTGATCTTTTCCCGAGTCAAAATCACCTGGGCTGCATCACATTTCCTGCAAATACAGAACCTCAGACTTGTCCATGAAGGCTCCAAGGTTACTCATCCATTTTTCTTGTAAAGAATGAAATATTTTTAGGGATCATTCCCCAAATCTGACCACCCCCGACCTTCTCCCCTTCATTTCTTGCATGGTGGAGTTGGCCCCAAAGAGCAAACTGAAGGCTAAGAGGAGTTTTGACTATGAGGAAACACTCTCAGAAGTCAGAAAACAGAAGCTCTACCACAATTGCTCCGAGCACTCAAATTCTTGCTCTATCTGGAGAATAGGTTCAGAGTCTAGACAGCTTGTTAGCACAAGCTGAGAGTCTGGACAGCACTGTGTCATCCCCCCACCACCTGAGACCCTTTGCAAGGGCAGGTTAGACCCGATTGCCATTTGAAATACAGCTCTTCAACCATTGAGAGTTCCTTGAGGGAACATTCTAAACTTCCCCAGCCCTTGTCCTCTGGAGAAAAGCTGTCAAGTAATAATCCCTTAGCAAGGAGTCTGGCATTCTTGCTGACACTTACTCCCCAGAAGAGGATCTGGGCATCCCTCTGGGATGTTCCCTTGTTTTTACTTTCCAGCTGTATTGGACAATGAGAAGCAAGTTCTAGATCCCTCCACACAGAAAAAGTGCCAGAAGACAACACGAGATAGGGAGCGGGATTGATCTCTAGTTGGGAACAAAAACAAAAAAATCCCAACCAACCCTCCTTCCAAAGGGTAGAAAAAAAAATACGAAGGGGCCAGAGTGCGCAAGTGAAAAGCCAAGATGCATGCCAGATGCTCCTCCCTTTCCACTAGCTCTGGCATGCAACAGGCTGATATGACATCACTCAGAACTCAAAGCAGGCATGTAGGGGTTAGGTAGGTCTGTGCTTTCTGCAGGAATGGACAGCTTGTAAAGTTTTAAACTTCTGCTGTATAGGATAGAAAAATAAGTTGATAAAACTGAACACTTGTGCAGAAGATAAAGAATTACAGGTACATAACCCCTATAGGCTCATATGTTACTCGCCAACAAGATACGTTAGAGGATCTTATTCTGATGATGAGCTGGCCATCACTTTAAAAAAAAAAAAATCATACGATTTGGGGCACTCTGGTTTTTATTCTAACACTTGCATATTTTATATAAAAGTCTGTCAGTTTTAAAAACAAATCTTGTCTTGAATTTCACAGGCTTGCAGATTTGTGTGTTCTACAGCAAAATGTGATGGTGGGTTTCATTCCTATGCAGGGTTTTATGATTCAAACTGGTGATCCAACTGGTACAGGAATGGGAGGTGAAAGCATCTGGGGAGGAGAATTTGAAGATGAGTTTCATTCAACTTTACGACATGACAGACCCTACACACTTAGTATGGCTAATGCAGGATCAAACACCAATGGTTCCCAGTTCTTCATAACAGTGGTACCAACTGTAAGTAATATTTAAAACCCAGTTTAAGATCTGATTTGAGATCAACCATGATGGTACTATGTAAAGAAGCAGTTGTGCCAGTTCTGTAGTGAAATAGGAGGATGCCATTGTCCAGCTAATTTTATGTAGTTAATGTGACAAAAGCACATCGCTTAAGTTAGACTGAAAAATGCCTTTTAGAAAGTGATTAAATTTGATTATGAAAAGCTATAGACTTGAATTTGAGTAAAAGGCACGTTACATTTTACTGTTCACTATGGAATTTTATATTAACAGGAGTTACATCTTCTGCTGTAATCTGAATTTAATTGTTTATTAAAAAATATCCCTCACTAAGACTGGCAAAACTTCTGCAGGGGTTGTGAGGATTTAGCAGGTATGGATACTACTACTGCCTATGGCCGGTTGTATTCTGGCTTCGCACAGGGGTCAAGATTTGGCCCCAAAGTCTTTCCATTAATACTTTAATTTTTGTGTGACTTAGTTCACTATATACTAGAATTAGGAAACTTTGGTATATGTGTCTAAAACAAAACAAACCCCTTCAAAATGCTGTAGCCTGTGGATGTTCTTAGAAGCAATCTGCATATGCACCATCATTTTGCAATTTTAGAGACTTGCCATTTTAGAGGTGTTTTAGGGGCATTTATAAACAATTTAATAGCTGAAGTTGAGGTAGCTGTAGTGGTTTGCAGGGAAATAGCATTAACATATGACCTACTTCCGAATTGCTCCCAAATCTGAACTTTACCCATTTTCTCGTGGTGGTAAAATGATTATATTGTCACAACTGAGTTTCAAGCATGTGAAAGCATTAGTTTTCATATATAGGTACGCTGGAATGGAATTTATGCAAACATTCCATTTAGAAAGTTTTTTTTCCATTATTGAAGGTCTATGAATAAAAATGACTGCCTTGCTAGCGTTTTTGCCTTGCAAGGTATTTTATTAATGCTTAAGTATAAACAAATTAAGAGATAACAAGCTTCAGAGTTGTTGAACAGTGTAAGACACTTATATGCTTTCACTGTATACTTGTTAGAACAATTAACAGTGAATACACTTGAAAGTGCAGTGCTTAAAATGTAATAACCTTGATCTACAATTGCATTCACTTATTCTAGCACTAAATCTCTTCCTCTCCTACTATTTAACCTACAGAATACTTTGTATTTTAACAAAAGTTCTGTTTCTTCTCTTCATTCCACCCCTTAAACAGCCTTGGCTGGATAACAAGCACAGTGTGTTTGGACGAGTAACTAAAGGAATGGAAGTTGTTCAGAGAATCTCAAATGTGAAAGTAAATCCCAAAACTGACAAACCATATGAAGATGTCAGCATCATTAATATCACTGTGAAGTAAAATAGAATTTGAAAAACCTACCTTAAAAATGTTGTGGGACCCAAAAGCAAACAACTTGAGCAATGGACTTCACTTTCATAGTTCTCTGCTCTGAAAACCCCCAGGACTGCACAAATACCAACCCTTCTACTGAGTGTGTAGCTGAAATGCCACAAACTGTATTTTTAATAACTTTATATTTTAAAATAAAAGGTGACTTTTTTTGGTCTCTTGCATCTTTTCTATGTTAAATTAAATGTATTTGTACATTCACAATGTCTGAAGGGTACTGATTTTGCATAATCTTGAGCATGTTAATCTAACTTCCCATTACTCTTGCTAATGTCTTTACTAACGCATAAGATCCTGTTTAGGTTAACATGAGCTGCTTGGTTTTGGGCTGTAATAGAGCACTAATGGCTAGCAGTAGACTTAATGGACTAAAACTTCTAGTTCCACCTAAAATTCTACACAAGTATTTCTTTCCACTAAAATACCAGTTTGATTGAGATCTCTTCACCATTAATTTTAACAAGGCTTGCTGCCATTTCAGGTGTTCTAGTAATGTCTCATTTAAATGAAGAGCAGATAACTGATATCACCTTTGTAGACTTCTAGTGAACTTGTGTCAAACCATGATCATAACACTAAATGCTCTCCTTACACAGTAATTTTAACTCTGTAAAAAACTATTTGTTGGGTTCATTTAATCCTAGGCCATAGCAGAAGACTTAATTAGGTTAACATATAAGGTAGCCTGTTCACAAAACCTAATGCAAGATGCTGAAGCTTTTTTCCCCCCCGTTCAACTGAAATCTCTCTTCAGCCTAGATTAGCACATTTTTCCTCAGAGGATTTCAGGCCCTCTTTACAAGTGAGTGCTGCATGTAATTTGAACTTCCACCTCCTTATGAAGATTTGTACTTTCCCCATTTATTTTGGGTGGCTGAACTCCGCACTCCTATTAGGTTGCTTCTGTCATTACAGGTCTTCGGAATAATGTAATAAGGGTTGCTAAGAGGTTACACTTAAGAATGACTTTTGGGGAGAGTCCATTGGTGATCTTCCTAAAAAAACCATCCTAGCCACTATGGAAGTAGAAGCCCTCTACACCAACATTCCACACAAAGATGGGCTACAAGCCGTCAGGAACAGTATCCCCGATAATGTCACAGCTAACCTGGTGGCTGAACTTTGACTTTGTCCTCACCCATAACTATTTCACATTTGGGGACAATGTATACCTTCAAATCAGTGGCACTGTGATGGGTACCCGCATGGCCCCACAGTATGCCAACATTTTTATGGCTGACTTAGAACAACGCTTCCTCAGCTCTCGTCCCCTAATGCCCCTACTCTACTTGCGCTACATTGATGACATCTGCATCATCTGGACCCATGGAAAAAAAGCCCTTGAGGAATTCCACCATGATTTCAACAATTTCCATCCCACCAGCAACCTCAGCCTGGACCAGTCCACACAAGAGATCCACTTCCTGGACACTACGGTGCTAATAAGCAATGGTCACATAAACACCACCCTATATCTGAAACCTACTGACCGCTATTCCTACCTACATGCCTCTAGCTTTCATCCAGATCATACCACACGATCCATTGTCTACAGCCAAGCTCTACGATAACCGCATTTGCTCCAACCCCTCAGACAGAGACAAACACAAGATCTCTATCATGCATTCCTACAACTACAATACCCACCTGCTGAAGTGAAGAAACAGATTGACAGAGCCAGAAGAGTACCCAGAAGTCACCTACTACAGGACAGGCCCAACAAAGAAAAGAACAGAACGCCACTAGCCATCCCCTTCAGCCTCCAACTAAAACCTCTCCAATGCATCATCAAGGATCTACAACCTATCCTGAAGGACGACCCATCACTCTCACAGATCCTGGGAGACAGGCCAGTCCTTGCTTACAGACAGCCCCCCAATCTGAAACAAATACTCACCAGCAACCACACACCACACAACAGAACCACCAACCCAGGAACCGATCCTTGCAACAAAGCCCGTTGCCAACTCTGTCCACATATCTATTCAGGGGACACCATCATAGGGCCTAATCACATCAGCCACACTATCAGAGGCTCGTTCACCTGCGCATCTACCAATGTGATGTATGCCATGTGCCAGCAATGCCCCTCTGCCATGTACATTGGTCAAACTGGACAGTCTCTACGTAAAAGAATGAATGGACACAAATCAGACGTCAAGAATTATAACATTCAAAAACCAGTTGGAGAACACTTCAATCTCTCTGGTCACTCGATCACAGACCTAAGAGTGGCTATCCTTCAACAAAAAAGCTTCAAAAACAGACTCCAACGAGAGACTGCTGAATTGGAATTAATTTGCAAACTGGATACAATTAACTTAGGCTTGAAGAGAGACTGGGAATGAATGAGTCATTACACAAAGTAAAACTATTTCTCCCCCCCCACCCCACCCCCCACTGTTCCTCAGATATTCTTGTTAACTGCTGGAATTAGCCTACCTTGCTTGTCACCATGAAAGGTTTTCCTCCTTCCCCCCCCCCCGCTGCTGGTGATGGCTTATCTTAAGTGATCACTCTCCTTACAGTGTGTATGATAAACCCATTGTTTCATGTTCTCTGTGTGTGTGTGTATATATCAGTCTCCCCCATTTTTTCCACCAAATACATCCGATGAAGTGAGCTGTAGCTCACAAAAGCTTATGCTCTAATAAATGTGTTAGTTTCTAAGGTGCCACAAGTACTCCTTTTCTTTTTGCGAATACAGACCAACACGGCTGCTACTCTGAAACCATGCAGAATATGGAATTACTGGTTATTAGATTTAGCTTTTAAAAAAAACTTGCACCATAGATATGCTTTTTTCAAAGAGCTGATTTTATAAATTCAGATGAAGAGTACAAAGAGATTATAACTGTAGGTAGCATACTGAATTAGGGTAATATCTGGCAAAGCAGATCCATTCACTAGTTGAACAGTTATTTTTGATATGTAGAGGTGAATGGAAAGGCTCTAGGCGTTTCAGTACCCTAAAGCCTAATTAAGATATTTCAGTACAAAAATGTAGAAGGCTGGGGCTAATCTACATGGATTACAAGTCAAGGGTGTTGGGAGTGTGGACAAAGTTTAAAAGTCACCTTTTACAGTTCCACAATCTTTGGGCATGGGCCTCATTTCTTGGGTTAGAGCAGCCTGAACACACCAACTTCTGCCAGCAGCACCTCACCCCAAGAAACTGAGGACTTCCATGGTATAAGGTCATCCCACACACCCTTTTCTTTGCAATGCTACCACCAGGTGGCTACATTAAGAGCCCCATGTTGCTCTACGCATATACTGTAGTTTCATCTTCTTTAGGATCCACCAGCATGGTATAAAGCAGTCATACTACAGTATCTTCCCTCTGTTCTCTACGAGATTAAATAGGTCTCATTTCTTCCAGCTTCTACAGGAATACAAGGCTTATAGTGACATTCATATTCCCAGAGTTAGGTTAATCTAAACCCCCATTTTGGCTTACAATTTTCCTTTAATGTCATGCTACCAACCAACACATTTTTGCCTACCTTCTCTTCCTCCTTTCCTGCCTAAACCGATGTCAAAAGGAAGTCCCTAGCTTAGACTAAATTCAATGCAACAAGACTAGTGTAGCAGAGAGGTAACAGCACACTGGATATAAACTCTCACTTCAATAGTCCTTCATTAATTCAAAAATAGGTTTAATTATATTAGAAGAATGCTCAGTATTTATACAAAGAGGGTGGTGTTTTGGGTTTTTTTTAAGTCTGCCTTTCTTTTCAATGAGACAAGATGAGGTTTGTTTGTTTTTTAAAATTGGACCAACTTCTGTTAGTGAGAGAGACAAGCTTTTGAACAGAAGTTGGTCCAGTGGAAGTTATTACTTCACCCCGTGTCTCCAATATCCTAGAACTGATGTGGCTACAATACTGTACACAACCTACTTTCATTGTCAGGGTGGTGTTGTTTTTCTGTATTAATATAAACTGCAGTCTTGAAGTTGTCAGAGGAACCTGGAAGTTTTTCAAGAATCACCTACCTGGATTCAATCTCAGATTACAGGCACAGCAGCAGTATGGTAAAGCACTGCTCATCCCACAACATGCTATTCTCTCACTCAGGGAGTTACAATAGTAATAACGAGAAATAGAAATTCCTGGCACGCAGGTAGGAATACAAATCCAGTATGGCAGCTGATTTCAATCAGTGATATCATTTATGACTGAAGTCAGATGACAAATGTGTATACACATCTGGATAAAATACCACTTGAGTGTTCTTCTGAGTAGAGCTTCACTTCAAACTTGCCAAGTACATTTACCTCAGTCAAGGTCTTCTAAATGCTGAGATTTGTGCCTGATCATCACAATAGCCCTAGCTGTAACATAGGGATAGTTATTTTTCTGCTAGTATTAAAAGTGAAGTCCCTGAGGACTACTTTCTAAATACTGCTACTTTTTTTTTTTTTGTATCACAGTTTTTTTTTTTTTTTAAGGTAGGTATTAATCCAATCCAATCCTTGAGAATTTTGGATACTAATGCCAACATTTTCAGCATCATGAAATGGTCATCTTCAGACCATAACCTTTCCATTGTGAACAACTTCCAAATTCTAGCATTAGATTGACTATAGCAATACTCACACTCCTATTCTTAGATTCATTTAAGACATTCTTGTTGTAGGTTAAAGTGCTCAAAAGAAGGATAGGACCCTAAACCAGAGAGTTAACGTATTCTCTTTATTGGAAAAAAAAGTTTTCAAGGCAATTCAGAAACTCCATCAGCTAAATCACTCTTCCATTAAGCAAGAGCTGTTCCTTTGTGAAGTACTACCATACCCAACCCTGCTCCAGTAGCCCAGAACAAGAACTGTTGGTGAATATCTTCCTGCAGACGGAACCTCAGTTATCATCCAGTCCACAAGCAGAATTAGAAAAAGTTCAATTACATACAATGAAAGTTTAGACAATACCAAGAAGTCAGGCATTACTGCTCAAATAGCTTAGCTATTGTTTACTATTTTGAAACAAGATTAATTTAAAAACACTTTTCTTCACTCACTGCACATGTTATGTTTACTCAGTTTCACCATTAAGCCAAAATCTAGACCTGATAGCTAAATGCTATAGTTAACTTCTTAAACAATTCAGGCTTTAATCTTTACCCAGATAATTCTCTGCAATACTTGATTTGCTTTTTTTTTTTTTATTTTAATAGAATGTGAGAAGCACACCCTAATCATAACTTGCATAAGTTAGTACACTAAAAACTAAATTAAAGTTCAAGACATTTAAAATTTACAATTGAAGCAGTTTATATATATAGTATTAACTTATAACACAAATAAATTTAAGTTTACCTGATAATACCTGAAGAATTCACAGACAAATGCAAGACCTATTTTCACAGTTACTTGAATCAGTCACCTTAGTTTGCATTTAAAAAATACTTTTATGCACGTATACTACATTTGCAGCAGAACTTTTTGTTCTGAAAGTGAATTTTTTCCCCAAACATACTCTTCTCTACAAGCCCTTCAAAGTATTGACTAGTTTTGCTGAGTGCTTTAAAATAACCAGAGAAAACAAAATTAACAACAGCCCAGTGGGAGAGCATGTACAATTGAACCCACTGAAGATGCAGAATGTACCAACTAAAATGACAAATTTCATATTAGATCTTCCAACCAATGCATGTTTTATTCATTAAAAATCTTCCAGCTAAAGTGTCTGTTACTTGGGAACTTATTAATACTTGAAAATAAAACTATGAAAAAGACAGTCAAAGAATTATAAAGGTCTATGCTGGGTCTGCAATATAGATTGAGCAGATAGTCAAAGGGGCAGAAAATGTCTATTGTGCAAGAAATTGAAGGCTGAAAGGTGAACAATTTTCAGTTTGATTTGGGCAGCAAAAATTCTTCAGTCCACGTAAATTATGTACAATATTATCAGGTGTATTCTGAATGACAATATAGCTTTCAAATACAGTCTGAACTTAGTGTCTGTAAAATCCTTCTCTTAGCATTCTAGTATGGGTGCAAGGATTTTTAAGATCACTTCTAAATGTGAAGACTAGCTTAATTTGTATCTACACCTTTGAAAATAGTGACACTTGTCACCTGAGCTACAATTCAAATCATTCAGTTTCAGCAAACAATGTACATATAACATCATTATCATGAAATGTAAAGAATGGAAGTGATTATAAACCAGCGTCATCAGGAGGGGGCAGTTACCACAGCTGCTGCCTCCTGAAGTGCAAATGTATTAAAATAATTTGTTTATATATTCTTTGTTTTAACTACTGTATGTAGTGGAGAAAATGCTACAAAATATGTACTAATACCATAGTATTCCTTCTGAATGGCCTCATCACTTTCCAGGGGTTAGTTACAGAAGGGATCAGAGAAGTCACACGAGGTATGCTGACCACACAGATTTATTGTGATCAGAACTGTGTGCACAGCAAAAGAGGAGACATCAATAAAATACTCCAATCTTCTCCAAATTTAAAGAGAGATACAGCCCCAAGATTCTGTGAGTTTGTGAATGAATAATCTTTGAATACAGGTACTGGTGACAGTTCCAAGTATATAAAGAATCTGAATCAGACACAAAGTTTAAATCAGATTTTACCATCTGCTGTTCTAAGAAAGAGTTATTAAGTGTGTGGTGCTTTTACAGCAGGTTACTTAATATTTTAAGGCTGCTACCTTTTTCTGGAAGCATAACTCATGTAAAAATATATAGGTGGGCTGATATTTCAACTGCTTTTTTTAGGAAGTTCTTAACTTTAAGGATGAAGTTTAATCTCTAAAGAGACAATGTCCTTGGGCATGCACAGGCAACTCCCATCTATAATCAATATATTTTGTATTATTAATGGAAAGATGACATTTCAATATATATAATTTTGCTTTGCTTTCATTTAACTGCATCTTTTATTACTAATGGTAGTCAATGCCAATACCCATTAAATCTGTAAGGTCCAAGGAAGACTACTACGTTCTTATCACTTTCTAGCCCTATACACAACTCAAGGCATGCAATAAGGCTAATGAATAAATGATTGGGGAATAACTTTCCTTCTTGTAGTGTCTATCTGGAGTTTTCAAAGCAAAATTTAAGATAATGCCTTTTTAAATGTACTACAAGTGGCATCATGTGTTACCAAAGAGCATCTAGAGTTTTGGTTGCTTTCTAAATAGCTCAAGAGTTTGTTTTTTTTGAAGTTGCTTTTTGGATAAGAATTTTATTGTAATAGTAAGTAACTTCTGTGACCTTATGCTGAAATTAGACAAATTTAGATACGTTTTAGCAGAAAAAACTTTGCTTAAATTGGAAGTAACAACCTAGTTTGTCACACACACACACACACACACACACACACACACAAATAAAAATCTAGGCACCTTAGCAGTCAGCCCACCTTAATAGTCTGTTGCATTACCAAATTTTAAAAATTGTAGCAATTGCACAAAGTGTTTACTGTACCAATTCCACAATCCTTGATAAGCAGGTGCCATGTACATTTTCTTCTGTAACCAGAGTTCTAGATAAATCTCCATCTTCACAATGCAGACCTTGTTACAACATCCTAACCCGTGCAAATAAGTGAATTACAAATTTAATTTGCAACTGTCATGAAATTAAGCCACATCCAGTACACCTGCAGCCACCAGTTGCCTTGAAAGCCAGTCCAATCCTTCATATAGTCCCATGCCACTTTGAGCATCACAGCCCTGAATATACCAGTTACGGCCACAGCAGAGTTTATGGAGACTCAGCATTTCTGTGATTTCTTCTACTGAAAGAGCCCCCGCTACATCCTGCAAGAGAGCCAGGCATTATTTTAAATGCACATGGTAAATTTTCTAGAGATTTCACTTTCACTGATAAGAATATAGATTATCTAGCTGTTCTAGATAATCTCCCACATCATCTTAAAAACCTCAAAGCAAATTAATAGTCTTAAGGCTAGACAGAAGATTTTACTGGCTTGTCACCCACGCAGAAATAGCTATTGGATTCATTAAATCAGTGACTAGTCTCTTCTTATAATATTGTCACTAAATATTAAGGAAAAACATCTAAATTTTATTCCTTCCCCATCTTCACTTTTTAATTATGGCAGACAGTTCACAAAGGTTGTGTTAATTACAGTTTTAAAAAGAAACAAGAAATAGAAAAAAATTCACCAATACCTGCTTATTGGCAAAGATCAACAGCAAGGCATCCCGCAATTCTTTCTCTGTTAATAACTTTGCAAGTTCACTGTGTGCTTCACTAACCCTGTCTCTGTGACTGCTATCGACAACAAATACCACCGCTATGAAAAGAATAGTGAAACATGTTACGCACACTCTCAAAAGTCAGACATAATACCCAAATGCACCGACTCCTAAACTCCACAAACTCCCCTTTATTTCCAACACAGAACCACCTACAATGCAGATTGCGTGTCTCAGAATTGCACATTAACTCAAGCCTCAGTATTAAGATATTGTACATATAAACACTTATTCGAAAAAAAAAGTATTCCCAAAAGTCCGCATCTTAGACCCTGTCTACAGAAGGAAGTTGCAATGGTTTAACTTAAGTCAGTTTAAACTAAATGGGTTTAAAAATAGACTCAAAGCCCTGTGTGAAGACTTGCTTCAGTTTAGCTTAAAGCAATTCCTAATCAATTTACACTAAACAAAATAAGTTTGAGTGTCCACACGGCTTTGAACCAGTATAACTAAATCAGTTTAAAATCACATCTTTAGCTAAACCAGTGCAATTTTCTCATCTAGACAAGCCTTAAGGGCATGGATACACTTGCAGATGTAGAGCGCTGTGAGTTAAACCAGCCCTCAGAGAGCGCAGTAGGGAAAGTGCTGCAGTGTGTTCACACTGTCAGCTTCAAGCACACTGGCGTAGCCACATTAGCAGCTCTTGCAATGACACAGAGAGCAGTGCATTGGGGTAGCTATCCCAGCATGCAAGTAGCTGCAATGTGCTTTTCAAATGGTGGGGAGAATGAAGTGTGACAGGGAGTGTGTTGTGTGTATGTGGGGGAGAGAGTGTGGGTTTTGAGGGGACTGAGAGGATGTCAGCATGCTCTCTTGTAAGTTCAGACAGCAGCAGACTCCCCCACCCCTGGCCTCTCTCTCTCTCTCTCTCTCTCTCTCACAGGAAGCAACATTCCACACTAATGGTTGCTTTGTCCTGGAGCAGATAAGCATACTGGATGTCAGAAACGGAGTTTTAAAAGGGCATATCCGCATTCCTACAGCCAATTCCAAAACAATGACAAGAGTGTCCACTTGACTTAAGGGGATTATGGGACATTTCTGGAGGCCAATCGCAGTAATGCAATACCTCGTTCACACTGACACTGGGGCGTTTCAGACGAGGCGCAGCAAGAGTTATGCTTCTCATGGAGGTGGTTTACCAGGAGTGCTCCAGCTGCAGAGTCCAGGTGCTCTAAGTGCCTTGCCAGTGTGGACGGGTTGAGAGTTAGGACACCTGGAGCTGCTTTAATGCACTCTAACTTGCAAGCGTAGCCAAGCCTTGAGTTAAAGTTATGTACACTTGTGGGAGGATTTTACATGCCAAAGAGGCTGTAAGATGGCATGGATGAAGGGATGGCATAGAGTCATTTATTATTAGGAACTCCTGGGGGTTGTAGACAATGAGAGGTATGGAAGGAAAATTAATAAGCTAAGGAGGCAGAACTGGAGAATAGAAATTCTCTGTGTAAATTTCAGTGCTTCCCAGCTTTTACAGTGGAAAAACAAAAGTTATAGTAAAGAAGCAAATGAACTGTTGGTATTTTCAATTCTCACCCTAGCCCTGCCCCTCTTCTACTTTCATAGGAGAAAAGACCCTATGTTGGTGATCTCTACATTCTGACTTTTGAGATGATGTTAATCTCTGAAAATGATTTTTTTAAAAGAAAAGTGATTTAAAATGTCAGAATTTTGCAAAGAAGGCTCTGAAGAACGTGCCTAAAAGTTTGTTATCCTTGAAAGATTCAGGAATCTCAACCGCACTTTAAATGGAAAACAAACTTAGAGCACTTATGACACCCTCATAATTCAGAGCCCAAAAGTATAGTAGGCACTTTCATGCCAGTAACATTCAGAAGAATGTTTTACCATGTGGACAGCAAAGCTGTTCTGATCCATTAATACAGATAAAAACAAGTGCAACTGTGATTGGACAGTGTGCTGCAATACTGGGTCAGAAGTTTTGTCACCTTGTAGAGTTGAGTATTTTCATTTCAAATGTTATCCAACGTTTATACATGTGAAGTGCTACTTGTCACCATGTGAACTTCTGGAATGCTGCATCTTTGTCCGCTGTCAGCTAAAACCAGCTAGAACAGAGGTTCTAATTTTTGTTATGGCTCCATGAACTATGGAGCTGATGAATTTATGAAGAATGCAACTTTTCCAGCAACATCAAGATCTACTGGTCCAAAATATTTTCTTAGGCCATGAATCTAGCACCCATACTTCACCTTACACAGAATTACTTATTTTATGTCAGTTTTCGATGGTTAAATGATTTCTAGTCATTCTTGTGGCACTAATGAATGCACAAACTACAAAACCAACCAACCAACCAGTCTAAATATTTTAGCAATCCTACCTTGTGTATTGAGGTAATAATGCTTCCACAAAGGCCTCAACTTGTGCTTCCCTCCTACATCCCAAATAGTAAACTTCAGATTTTTATATTCTACAGTTTCAACATTAAAACCTAAAAGAGAAAAGTTCACTTTTTATACTCTTATTCCTAATAATGAATCAAATTTGTAAATCACTCAGTTACATACCTATTGTTGGAATAGGTTGCATGAACTCATCCTGCTTTAACTTAAACAAAATAGTTGTTTTGCCAGCTCCGTCTAATCCTAGGGTCACAACTCGAATCTCCATTTTTGGTCCAATATGTACCCTGTTGTCCTGGTGAAAAATAAATATAAACACTGAAAATACGCTAAAAGATCCATCTTCACTGTCTTTGTAGGAAACTTCAGGATCTCTATGCCATGCAACATGTCTCACTATTTGTAAAGTGCCATTTTAGATTAATAGATTTTAAACCCAGAATGAACCATAATGCTCATTTAGTCTGACCTTCTGTCTACTTCATGGAACCTCATTCAGTAAATGATGGGGGAACCATTTGCCAGGTACTGTGGAAAGAAGAATGGGCCTTAAAACAGAAAGGTTTCTGGAGCTATAAGAATTACCTTTTCCCTCACAACACCACCAATGTGGTTCTTGTACAGATAGGGAAACTAATTCCAAAACCTGCCTTTTGGCGCTAATGGTGAGTAGGAAGGCCAGCCACAGACTAATATAATCTCTCATTCTGATTAATTCTGATGACATCAGAATTTTCATCTTGGCTGTGGCTCACTGCAGAACGCCACGAGTTCCTGAGCTCTCATTTCTATGGTGCTTGGTTGTATAGGAATCCAATATAGAAATGCTAATATAGCTGATATCCATCAGTACTTCGTAACTATTATTATATTTGTATTATGGTAGCATCTAGAGGGCAGGGCCTCCCTGTGCTGAGCTCTGTACAAAGAGGCAGTTCCTTCCCTAAAGTTTCTGTTTCCACTGACACACAAACATAAATTTGATATCAAGGAATGAAGTTTCCTGGTTGAGTTCCGTCTATATACCAAAATATAACTGGTCTGGATTGAAAAATCCTTGCTTCAAATATATCTGGTCTTTTCTGCAGGTGCAGTGTGAGTTCCTAGGCTATCTAGCAAGTACATTATGGCTTCGAGGTCAGTGGAAAACTAGGAAGACTTCAACTTTTCCTCTCCCTCTTTTCTGAACCCTTTACTGTCTTGAAAGGTAACAGATTCTTCTCTACCCAGGGCATTTTTCCATTGCCATGGGGAAGCTTCGACATCTGGTTGCTCTCACTTTTGGATGAGACAAAAAGACTCTTGTCTCAGTCACAGACCAACCTCTAACAGAAGGTAGCAGGATACTTCCATTCTGAGCAGCATAATTGCCTCCTATGTACTGTGACACAGTTCCTGCTCTACCTTGGTGGGTCTTGGTCTTATTGGCAGATTTGCTCGCCTTGGAGCTTCACAGCAGCCCTCGCTTGGCCGTTTTTCTGAACCCACAGTCCAGGTCGACTCCTCCTGTGTCTGACCAGGAGTTGGGAGGATCTGGGGGAACCCGGGCCTGCCCTCTACTCTGGGTTCCAGCCCAGGGCCCTGTGGAATGCAGCTGTCTAGAGTGCCTCCTGGAACAGCTGTGTGACAGCTACAACTCCCTGGGCTACTTCCCCATGGCCTCTTCCCAACACCTTCTTTATCCTCACCATAGGATCTTCCTCCTGATGTCTGATAATGCTTGTACTTCTCAGTCCTCCAAAAGTCTGCGTTCTCACTCTCAGCTCCTAGTGCCTCTTGCTCCCAGCTCCTCACACGCACACCACAAACTGAAGAGAGCTCCTTTTTAAAACCCAGGTGCCCTGATTAGCCTGCCTTAATTGATTGGCTGCAGGTGTTGTAATCAGCCTGTCTTAATTGTCTCCAGAAGGTTCCTGATTGTTCTGGAAACTTCCCTGTTACCTTACCCAGGGAAAAGGGACCTACTTAGCCCCCATATGCTTCCCCATCCTGCAAAGACTGCTTCCATAGGGAGTATGCAAGGTCTAGAGTAAAAACCGGGTTGCCACTTAAAAAAAACTGGGTTGGTTTTCAGCAACAATCTAAGGGACACTCAGATATGACTAGAGAACGACACTGCATTCTGTGTTGTATCAAGTATGCCATTTCATGACCTCAAAGAGTTTGGATTCTTTCTGTGGTTTCCCCCCTCCAGCCCAGGACTGTTGAGAGACATACCACCATAAGGACACCAGCCAGCCAGCTCAAGGGGGGGGGGGGGGTATCTCCCCAACTGCTCAAAAGCTCCTGATCAGACTATTCTGTGTTGGAATTATGGTTCCTCAGGGCAGGAATGGACCCAACATGCGGGTCTTACTCTGAGCACCATGCCATGGCAGCAAGAGGGTTGGCTGGCTGGGGACAGATAAGAGCATAATTCTAAAGTATGTAAATGCTGCCTCACATTGGGAACACCACTTTAATGTACCTGGTATTTGTGAGACAGCTCTGCCATACCTGAATGGTGACAGAGGAGTCTCAGAGAGGAGGCACTGCAGCAGCAGATCTGGGTGGTTGAAACCACCATGCTGCCAAATACCTGATCTGGGGGGGGAGGAAGATGTATTTTAACTCACTGCCACATGAAAAATTGAAAATTATATAACAAAATGGTCAGGAGAAACTGATCTGCCAATTTGTTCCACCACCAGAGGTAGAAAAACCTGGTGGCCTGAGCTGAGCGGCAAGATTTCGTCCTAGAGTTTCCAACAACTACACTAAAAGCTTCCAAATTCTACAGGTGAGGGGCATTAACTCATCAGTAAGGATAAGATTTAGTCACGGAGGTCACAGATTCTGTGACTTTACTGGATCTCTGTGGCTTCAGCTGTCAGAGGCAGGGGTGGAGCTAGGGCTATGCATCCTCCTCCATCCCCCACTGCTGTGGCCAGAGCTGTGGGCCTGCCCTCCATAGCTTCAGCCGAGGCTAGAGCCGGAACCGCTGCTGTGTGCCGCCGTCGCAGGGCCTGGGCCCGACTGAGGCTGTCAGTCCCCACCATGGGGATCCAGGTGTCATTCCTTCCTTCCCCTCCCTCTCCAGCCCTCTCTCTTCCATTATTTTGAGTAAAGTCATAGACAGGTCAAGGCTCCCATTAATTTTTGTTTATTGCCCACGACCTGTCCATGACTTTTACTAAAAATAACCGTGACAAAAATCTTAAACCTTGCTCATTAGTAATCAGTGAGAAAAGCTGTGCAATAGAATCCACTTTTGAATCCCTGACCTTGGTGCAGAAATAGTAGGAATATTCCTGAAAATACACACTATTGTCTTCTTGACTCTGTCATGCAAGTTCACATAAATATCTTGCACAAAGTAGTAAAGATTCCAAGTCATGAGGTATCTACTAATAGTAAATTAAAAGCAATACTGAAGTACAGAGTTACGAACTGACTGGTCAACCACACCCTCATTTGTAACCAGAAGTATGTAATCAGGCAGCAGCAGAGACCAAAAAAAGGAAAGAAAAAAAGAAAAGAAAAAACAAATACTGTACAGTACTGTGTTAAATGTAAACTACTAAAAAATAAAAGGGAAAGGTTAAAAAAGATTAGACAAGTTAAGGAAACTTTCTGTGCTTGTTTCATTTAAATTAAGGTAATTAAAAGCAGCATTTTTCTTTTGCATAGTAAAGTTTCAAACCTATATTAAGTCAATATTCAGTTGCAAACTTTGGAAAGAACAACCATAAGGATTTATTCGGAGTTCTGAACATTTCAGAGTTATGAACAACCTCTATTCCCAAAGTGTTTACAACTCTCAGGTTCTAACATGCAGATTTTGATAGTAAACCTAGTAACAACATACAGTACAACTGAGACAGTCTCCAGACGGAAGCCCCTGTTTCCTGAAGGAAAGCACTTCATCGGAATTGTTCTTGCTGCTTCATAATGAAAACAGCAGCAAGTCACTCAAAATAACAGTGTCTCCTTTCCCCCATTAACAATGAAGAGAGATGGATGCAGCCAACAAACAAAACAAACAAACAAAACAAACCATCATCCTTCATTTTTCTCAAACTTCTTGTCTTTTTGTTAAACTGTGATTCAAAGCCCATTTAAAAATTCTTTAATTATAAGATTAGGAAATAAATCATTTAGAGGAAACTCCAGTGTATTACCAAAATTTCACAATCATCTCAACCTTCTTTCAGAAACAAACTTCATATTACTTTGAGATACACATTCAAACTAAGCAGTAAAACCTAATCAGAATATGAAGGCTGCCAAGTTGGTACCAAATGCGAAGCTATGAGAGAAAGCTATGAAGTTCACTATTAGAATCAACGGAAGAAATACACCAGTTTGAATACTGTAAATGGAAATATGTAATAGAATTTTTTTTTTTGTATTTTTAATAGGCAGATAAGAAATCAAATAACCAGCATCCACCAGGCTTGGTGTTTGTCCAAAACCACTCCCAATTTTAGGAGGCGGGGGAGGAGGGGGAGACAGCAAATGGGGGGGGAAAAGGCTCCTTTCCAGAGAGTCTCTCTTGGTTTTTTAGAACTCCTGACAGCTATCTTGATCATTAAAATAAAATTTAAAAATAGTGAAAAATATAGCAGTTCATGTAAAAAACAGAGCTATCTATGTAGCAAACAAACATATTCTAAATGCAAATTGACATAGAAACACCACTCAAACTGACTGTTTTTTCCCCATCTATTTCAACAGAGAGTAAGTATCTCGTGTCATAGTGCAAGATGGCAGCCTCTGTATTCTGGAATCAGAGAGTCAGTCACAGCCAAAAAGTTTTTAAAAAAAGGTATATTTTTACATGACAAATGCATTTGTAGCATCTATGAAAAGTCTGGTGATAAATCATTGCAGTTTTCCTTTAATACACATTTTTAATTTCAGAAAGCAGATAGTTCTATTTTCACTAGAATCTTGAAGACATATGAAAAGGGTTTTGAAGACTATACCTTTGTAAAAGTGACAGGAATGCTAGCATCCAGCTGTATATGATCTGCAAGTTCTGTAAATTGCTGCTGCTGTTTTTGTAATGTTTCTAATAGCCTTGTAATCTCCTGTTTAGCCAACACTACTCTGCAGTCATCCTAAAACAGACAAAAACGCAAAAGCACTCTTTCTACTAGTAAATCATTTAATGGAAAAAAAAAAGGGGGGGGCAGATAATTATATATGGCAATAAAACTGTTTTATTTTTTATTTTGAATAATCTAATAGAACAAAGTTTACATTTACAAAAAATGCATTTAAGAAATTATGATACATTTTCCACTTTTATACTGCAAATCTAATCCTAATAGAGTTCAAAGAGCTTTGGAAAAAACAAACAAAAAATAACCAAAGAGAAAACACATCTCTCTCTCTCTCTCACCTAATTCCCCCAGTGATGTGAAAGAACAATATCTATACCATTCACAAAAATGTAGCTTCCTCAGGCTTGGAATATGGCAACTGGTTAAACAGCATACAGTAACACTACATAAAGGTGAAAAACTGTACCCAGGTGTTAAAACTGGGAAATTTAGTTAAGTAGAATGTCAGTATTTAAGGTGACATTTGACCAGAGTTAGTTCCCAATGGCTTAAAAGAGACAAAAGCAATTTAAAATCATGTTTAAAAAATAAAAAGCTGTCTTACAATAACAGCATATTAAATAGATAAAACTGAAAGAATTTTAAAAATAAAGTTGACTTTTTACTAAATATGGTTTTTTTATTTACTTTTTGCTCTTTACTCATCTTGGACTATGAAAACAGACTGGTCAGTTTTACCTTTAGTATAGTAACTTACTTCTCATACTCAGCACAATGCTGTGATGTTTGGGTTGCAAACCTTCCAAAGAACCACTTAATTCCAAGCAAAACATTTTTCTACCCTGACTTTATTTCCAATAAAGTATTCATTAGTTACAGCAATTGTAAAACTTTTCCCCTATAAAACCTATATTTTTAGCCTGAGCTATACACCTGTCTCTCCATATTCACACCACAAATAATTACTATAATGTTTTCAATCTCACTTTATAGTAGCGTGTTTCTAACATGATAGAGAAAATTTAAAAGCACAGCATTGTCCAATTTAGCAGTTTATAACCTAAGCTTCATTTACGGATCCAACTATGTACTTGCTCCATGTTACAGCTCACTTAATCACCTACCTGCTGTAAAGGCTTTTCACAGTGAAGACAAGCAGTTGAAACCTGTGACAACAGGATAGTCATGTCTTCTTGTTGTTGTCTGAGCCAAATCAATTTCTCCCGCACATGTGCATCAACCACACTAAGTGCCATTTCTTCCTGCCGACAAAGGGTTTCATGAAGATCAGAAAAATAGGCTCGGACGCATGAACGGGCATTTTCTGCAGTACCTGGGACCTACAGTGTAAAGTCATAAAATCAAAGAAAATTAACAATCAAAAATCATTCTATTCAAATAGCATAATACTTAGTGCTGTGTTACATTCCAACTCCTAACTTCAAAATGAGAGACCGGCAGATTCAGATCTCAAACAGGCACAGTTTTGGCGAAGGTTGTATATCTGCTCCCAGCACTAAGGCCTTTGCATAGGTTATTCCAATAAACAATTACTTATTACATGTATACAGTGTATGAAAAAAAATACTATCAGGGAGAAATAACTTGAAAAAAATACAACAGCATATGAGGACACATGGACAAACTACTTTCCACAGTACCTCAATGCAGTATAAGTATACCTCTACCCCGATATAATGCAACCCAATATAACACGAATTCAGATACAACGTGGTAAAGCAGCACTCTGGCGGGGCGCAACTGTGCGGTGGATCAGTGTGTCAGCGTGTCTGGCTCCGACGCGCTGCTCTGAGTGGCACGTTAAGGGTGTCGGGCCGGGGAGTTGGATAAGGGGCAGAGGATCTCAGGGGGTGGTCAGGGGGCAGGGCCTTTTTCCCCCCCGGGTCTGGGAGATTAGTGGGGGGCTGAAAGCAGCCCGCTCCGCTTCCCTCGCCCTGGCCCCAGCCCTGTCACTCGTGGGAAGGGATCCACCACCCCCACACACACTCACCGGCAGCGGCAGAAGCAAAAGCAGAGCAGCCCGGCCCCAGCCCACCAGCTCCCAGCTGCAGCGCTCCACTTCCAGCTGCCGGTGAGTGCAGGACCTTTCCCCAACACCCCGCCCCCCCCACCCAAGTGACATGGCTGGGGCCGGGGCAAAGAAAGTGGAGCGGGCTGGGGCTGCATCGCTCCTCTTCCTGCTGCAAGGGAGTCCTTTCCCCAACCTCCCCACACTCACCGGTGGTGGGAAGCGGAGTGCCACAGCTGGGAGCTGGCGGAGTGGAGTGGGCTGGAGCCACATTGCTCTGCTTCCCGCCGCTGTCGGTGAGTGCCCATCAGGGGTCGGGGGTGTGGATGGGGTAGGAACAGTCAGAGGACAGGAAGCAGGGGGCCCAAAGCAAATTCAATATAATGCGGTTTCACCTATAACACGGTAAGATTTTTTGGCTCCTGAAGACCACGTTATATCGGGGTAGAGGTGTATATAGCTCTCCCCAAAGCCACTCTAAAATAATTATATTATTATAATAAATAATTGTAATAATAATTTTCCAGTAAAATCAAGGAGACAATCAATGTGATAGAAGTTCTCCTGGCATCTCTCTTGGGACTCAGCCTTTCCAGGTGTGAGCACATTCAATTTCTACTGACTTTGCAGAACTGAGGCTACTCAGTAACTTGCAGAACTGGACTCCGAGTGAGCTCTTATGTACAATTCTCGTACAACACTCTTAAAAGATTTTGGTTACTACAGAAAAAATTGTGTTGAGTTTGAGAAAAACAATTTCTTACATGTTCTGTATGGGCCATTCCAACTCCATCTTCCACTATTTGTTCTCCTCCTTCAATTTGTTGAACAATTCCAACTAGTTTTCTGGAATAGTCTGAGATTTCTTCTGTGAAGGTTCTTATACAGTGTGCCATGTCTAAAATGGATGCACGGATCTGGTTTGCTTCTGGTTCCAAAACAGAATGCTACAATAAAAAGTAACACATACCAAATGTCAGCTCTAAGTTTTCCTTCCAGTCACCATCAGCCAAGCTAAAATAAGATTCCCCCCCCATACTATGCAAAAGAATTAGGGAAGGAAAAAAAAAAAAAAGAGGAAAAATTTGGACTAAACTTAATCTTTGATAAATTAAAAAAAACCAACAGATATTATTCATTTTATGATGTGACTGAAACAGGGATCTAGCAATCACACAAATAACTACATGTGCACATTTGTCTCCCCCCCATCTTTAATAAAATGTAAAGAGAAAAAGGAAAAAACTGTTTGGATCACCCTCTATTGTCTGGGTGACACTGCAACCTCTACATCATGAACAGCTGACAACTATCAAAATTGGTGGCTCGCATAGATGATGAGTCTTTCTGCCTTAATAAATAGATGAAGAACAGCACTGTGGTTTTACAGATCACAATGATTTTTTGTTTGTTTGTTATTGCGCTGTTACCAAAGCAGTTGCCTGAAATGAAGGAAAGGAACTAAAAGGTAGGGATGTTCTTGATAAAGGCTCATAGATCAGGCATAAAGAGAGGGAGGGAGTTGGGTGCTTAACAATGGAAAGTAGTATTATTTTCTTAAACAACCCAACAGCATGAGTGTAATAGAAAAAACAACAGTACCTTATGACCTTGATGCTTTCCATATTCTTTGCAGACACAACACATTAGGGGACTGGTCTGACAATCTTCTTCTAAACAAACGAATTCAATGGCATGCACCTGGTGCTGGCAACACAGGGTCTTCTCATGAGGTTTTTCAGCAAGAGGTACACGCCTATGTTTTGCTAATGTCTTCGTAGAATGGGTAAGCTGTGAACACTCTGCACACAAGTGAGTGGCACAAACAGTGCAGTATACAGATGCAACATGAGCTTCATCTTCATCACAACGAATGATGCTCTTTAACAAAAAAACCTTAGTGTGTTAATATTGGATTCCAATAATTGAAAATAAATTAGATACTTTCAACTTGTCCAAGCCTAAAAATTTCACTCCCCTTAAAATCATTAATTGCTGAAGAACTTTCACCTTATTCCAAATGGTGATTTTAAATTCTGCACTCTCTCACCGAGCCCTTCTTTACAAATAAATAAATATATTTAAAAAATTCACCATTTGAGTGAACCACAGGAGACTGATTTTCAGAGGTCCTGAGTATCCACAATTCAAACTGAATTCAATAGGTACTGAAGATGCTCAAAAACAATGAAAGTCAGATCCCAGACCTTTCTCCAATGTCTCTTTTAAAAAACAAAAACAAAAACAGGATATCAATGGGTGAGCACCTCTTTAAGAAAATACATTGTTTCTAGGACAGATTATATGGTACTGGCTCAGTCATGATCTCACTGCAATAACATCAGTATATAAGCAGCCATCAGGAAACACTCAAAACAGCTAATTAATGCAGTTACCAAATTAATGTAAAAGGATGAAATTTGGGAAAGAAAAAGTCATTTTCAGATTTTTAGGAAGTGCTGCAGCTTTTCTGTTTTTGTAATACTGCCGCTAAAAGACATTTATAAAGAGGAGAAGTCTCCGAAAGAGTTTAATGACCTTTTTCAATGAACGTAAGTGTGCAAATTAAGAGGTAATTTTGGTTTTGCCTCTACTTGAATCTATATGTACTGGATCATAATCACTGCACAAATGAATTATTCAAGTTTTTAGTACTTCTTTATTCTGAAAAAATGCAAATAATTAAACAGCAATTCGTTTATTAGCTGGCCGTGATCTAGGATTTGTATAGTTACAATACATACATTCTGCAACCACAGGAACTTTTAATTTGGTAAGTGTTTGGTTTTAATTTTTGTTAAGATAAAAACAAAAAACTATCTCCTCTTCACAGTTTTAAACAAAGATAAGCATTCTTGAATCAATACCTCTCCGGATTGGCCAATAGCTTCTTCTGTTGTACCACATTGGCCAGCAGGGCCATTCTGCAGTCGTTCCAAAAGCTCCAGCAAAGCAAAGTTTTTTTTCAAGCCCCAGACACCTGAATCTCCTATTTTTGAAATAGGAAATTAGATTTAAAAATCACCACCACAAACTGCATTTGCATTTCTGCCAGTTAGAGATTAAAAGAAATACATATTCCCACTAAACTGCTAGAACCAGAGTGTGTTATAAAAATAATTCTGGGTAATTTCTGCAGCATGGAAGCCGGCAAGATAACTGTAAGAATTTACAGTATTTTAACAAAACCAGTGGTAAGGATCTGCAATATTTTAAGCAAAAAAGTAATGAACTTTTGACTGCCACAAATCTGTACAACACAAAGCTTTTTCCCGATCACCCATTATAAATATACTATTATCAAACACTTAACAGTGAAAAACAATTTGCACCCATCCTTAAGATCCTACATGACCACAAAAGATCCAAAGGCAGCAGAAATATATATTTCTGCTGCACTAGCGGGTCCAGTAGTGGAAAACCAATGACACAGATGTGACCTGCAGCAGATCTCAACCTGGGAAAATGTCAGAAGAGAAGTAGATGCGTCATCCACAAACAAGGGACCATATATAGCACTGATCCACACAGTCAAAAACACTGGAGGAAAGCGGCAGGCCACGTTCACTCCTCCTACACCATCACCATTTTACACAATGTCAGCTGGTGGCTGGCCACCTGGAAGCACACTGTGATGCCAAGCAAAGACAGGAAATCCCCTACAATTCCTTTCCTCTGGGACCACCCCTCAAGGGGTATCCAAAATGTAAACAGGGACCGAGTATTTGCTTCTAAAATTCCAGAAAGGAAGCCACTGTCCATAGTTTCCCTCTGCATCCAATACCATGGATGTGATAAGGCTTTCACAGAGGTGCCCCCTACAATGCTCTCCCTGCCAAGATCTTCATGATTCTTTACCCTTCTGCCCATATAGAAGACAGTAAGGCCTATAATGTTTGATACATCAATAGTCATTTTTAAAAATCAAATCCTCAGGTACTTTTCACTCAGTATGCCATATCTAAATAAAATCTAATATATCATTATACCAGTTGATCTTCTGAAAAAAGAGGTAGGCAAACAAATGTAATCATCTGTCAATTTAACTTGTATTCATTACTGGGGAAGGGAGAAAGACATTCTGGAAAATGTTTCTCAGAATAACAATAAAAGTTACACATGATCAGCAAAGGGGGGGAAATGGATATCTGAGCTAATTCAAGGTTTGTCTAGACCAGAGGTGGGCAAACTACGGCCCGCGGGCCACATCCAGTCCGCAGAACCCTCCTGCCCGGTCCCTGAGTTCCTGTACCAGGAGGCTAGCCCCCAGCCTCTCCCCTACTGTCCCCCTTCCCCCGCAGCCTCACTTCCCCGCGCCACCATAACAATGGTCTGGGCGGCCCGGCAGTGCAGTTGCAGAGCCGCAGACTGACCCGGTGCTCTGGGCAGCGCGGCTGTAGCGCCGCCAGCCACTGGTGCTCCAGGCAGCGTGGTAAGGGGGCAGGGAGGGTTGGATAGAGGGCCAGGGTGCAGATAGGGGTCACGGCGGTCAGAGGGCAGGGAACAGGGAGGTTGGATGGGGCAGGATCCCAGGGGGCAGTCAGGGAGGAGAGGGTGGGTTGGATGGGGAGGCAGGCGGCAGTCAGGGGTGGGGGGTCCACGGGTGGTCAGGGGACAGGGAGTGGTGGATGGGGTAGGAGTCCCGGGGAGCCATCAGGGGGCGAGAAGTGGGGGAGTTGGATAGAAGGCAGGGGCCAGGCTACGCCTGGCTGTTTGAGGAGACACAGCCTGCTCTAACCAGCCTTCCATACAATTTTGGAAACCCGATGTGGCCCTCAGGCCAAAAAGTCTGCCCACCCCCGGTCTAGACTGTTAAACTCCATAAGGTGTAATATGTATTGAAGACATTAAACCAAAATTTCTCATTCCAATCAAGTCTGTTCACACATTGGCGACAAAATAGTGAGTGCGTACATACAGCCATGCGACTTGTCAGGAAAAATGCCCAGTTTCAGTGACAAAATACTTCCACCCCATGAGATACTTTTTCCTTTTCCCTTCCCTTTATTATCGACAAAGAGCCAATGTAGACACTATGCATGCTTTAATTGCTTTATTTGGTCTCCAGAAAAAAAGTGTCCCACAATGCCTATCCTGACCACTCTGGTCAGCAGTTTGAACTCTGCTGCCCTGAATCCAGGTAAACAACAATCCGCCCCCCCCGCAAGCCCCGGGAATTTTAAATTCCATTTCCTGCTTGCTGGTTCGGCATAGGGAGGTCTTATCGTGTCTTTTCAGGTGACCGTGGAGGGCTATTGCATCAAACGCTCTCCTGCCTGGACCACAGCAGAGCTGTTGGATCTGATCAGTATATGGGGAAAGGAGTCTGTGCAGTCCCAGCTGCACTTGACCCATAGGAATTGGGATATCTATGGGCACATTTCTCGAGGCTTGTGTGAAAAGGACTATGATTGGGACACACCGCAGTGCAGATCAAAGATAAGGGAGCTGAGGCAGGTGTACCATAAGACGAGGGAGGCAAACCGTCACTCTAGTGCTGCACCTAAGACTTGCCACTTCTATAAGGAGCTGGACGGTATCCTCGATGGTGATCCCACCTCCAAGAGCCCCATGGATACTTCGGAGAGAATGGAGGAGGCGGAAGGAGTACCTAACTGGGAGGATGAAGTCATTGATGGAAATGAAGCTAGACTTGGATGTGGCGCTCCCAGAGGAGTCAACTGGTGAGGCAGGAAGCCAGGAACTTTTCCCCACTCCTGAGGTGCCTAGCCAGTCCCAGCAGTTGTTCTCTGGCGAGCAAGGAGCAGATGAGACGCCTGGCAAGTGGCTGTTGAGTGTGTAGTGCGGAGGTGGGTTCAGGGCATAGAAACGTGGGAGGCTGGCTGTGTTTCTGTGAGCTGGACATTTCCCAGTGTAGCTAATCAGTACTGTGGAACAAGGTGTTGATGCATGCTGAGATCTGATGGGAATCCTCCAGAGAGCTCTCCAGCAAAGTTTCCTGGAGGTACTCGGGACTTCTCTGGCGCAGGTTGCATGGCAGTGCAGCTTTGTTCCTTCCCCCATTGTAGGACACTGTCCCACACCATTTAGCAATCACTTGTGCTGGAATCAAAGTGGCACATAGGTGAGCTGCATAAAGAACAGGGCGGAAGCCACAAGTGTGCGGTAGATGTACCCTGGTTTCCCTGCTTACCCTCAGCAGTGAGATGTCTGCTAGAATGATCCCTGCCTGTGGAAAAGTGTGGGATAATTTGAGTTATTTCCTTGTAAAGCAGCACTGCAACCCCTGCAAAGACCGTATTTTCTTCTGTCCAGATGCAGCGCTCTCCCCGACTCTCCCCCAAAACTCACCATGTTTTGGGTGCTGGAAGAGATGTGTACCTGGCAAGGGTCACTGAGAAAGCGATTGGTATGTTGCAAAAGGTGCGTATAAGTGAAACAAACTCAGCAGCCAAGCACTCTTCCTCAGCGTTCCAACCCTGAGCAAACATTTCACCCTTAGATTCACAGAGATTATGCAAAGTGCAGCACGAGGCTATGACCATGGGAATATTCTCCTCATTAAGGTCTAACCTGCCATAAAGGCAATGCCAGCGCGCTTTTAATCTGCCAAAGGCACATTCAACTGTCATCCAGCACCTACTCGGCCTGTTGTTGAAATGCTCCTTACTGCTGTCCACGCATCCTGGGTAAGGTTTCATGAGCCAGGGCTGTAAAGGATAAACCAGGTATCCCAGGATCACTATGGGCATTTCCACATCCCCCACTGTAATCTTGTGGTCTGGAAAGAAAGTCCCTGCTTGCAACTTTCTGTACAGGCCGGTGTTCCTGAAGATGCGTGCATCATGCACCTTTCTAGACCAACCCGCGTTGATGTCTGTGAAAAGCCCATGGTGATCCACAAGAGCCTGAAACACCATAGAGAATTACCCTTCCTACTGATGTACTCTGTTGCAAGGTGGTCTGGTGCTAAAATTTGAATGTGAGTGCCATCTATCGCCCCTCCACAGTTAGGGAAACTCATCTCTGGAAAGCCATTCACTATTTCACACAAATTTCCCAGAGTCACGGTCCTTCGTAGCAGGATGCAATTTATTGCCCTGCACACTGGCATTAATGCAGCCTCAACGGTAAACTTCCCCACTCCAAATGGATTTGCAACTGACCGGTAGCAGTCTGGAGTCACCAGCTTCTAGACAGCAATTGCCACACACTTCTCTACTGAGAGGGCAGCTCTCATTCTGGTGTCCTTGTGCCACTGATCTGGGGCCAGCACAACACACAGTTCCAGGACGGTGGCTTTATACATCCAAAAGTTCTGTAGCCACTGCTCTTCATTCCACACCTGCATGACGATGCGATCCCACCATTCATTACTGGTTTCCCTTGTCCAAAAGCAATGGTCTACCCTATGCAGCTGCTCTGTGAATGCCAAAAGCAATGTAAAGTTGCTGCTATCCATATCATGCAGAATGCCAGGGACCTGCGAGTATTCCTCTGTCAGTAATTTCATGATTAACTGCACTGCCATGCGCGATGTCTTCATGACACTTAACAGAGCATAGGAGAGAAGTGCAAGATCCATCCCTTCTCACCACAGATGTCGGGGTGTACAGCAAAGAATGGCCATTGAAAAAATGGCACGAAAGAAAACCGGAAACCCGTGGAGGGCTGGGACACAAAGCAATGCATGACGGGACATTTAGCACAGTCCCAAGATGTACCGCGATCCCCTCCACCTTCCCACAACACCTAGTGACAGAAGGTGTCACCGTGCACTGTGGCATACATACCCACGGTGCATTGTTCACACGGTCGATAATGATGCCCCCAATGTGGATGTGAACTGTCGCCAGAGGGGGGTTGTGTGAACAAGCTTTTCCGATTTTTATTAAGTCGACTTTTGGGTGTCGATATAAGTGTAGTCGACAAAACTTGGTAGTGTAGATAAAGCCCAAGAGGCCACACAGGCTTAACTGAGAGATCTTCAGTGACCTGAAACTCAAAAGAGAGTCATACAAAAAGTAAAAACTAGGTCAAATTATAAAGGATGAATATAAAAAAAAACCCACAAGCATGTAGGGACAACATTAGAAAGGCCAAGGCACAAAAGATTAAACTAGCTAGAGATATAAATGGTAACAAGAAAGCATTTTACAAATACATGGAAAATAAAAGGAATATCAGGGACAGAGTAGGCCCATTACCAAATGCAGAAGGAAAGCCAACAACAGAAAATGCAGCAATGGCCAAAGCATTAAATGCCTTTATTTCAGTTTTTGCCAAAAAATTTCACAGCATCATATAACTAACATAGAAAACATGAATGTAAATGTGGTAGGATCTGAGGCTAAAATAGGAAAAGAACAAGTTAAGAATTACTGAGACAAGTTTGAGGTCTTCAAGATAGTAGGGCTGGAGGAAATACATCCTACAATAGTTAAAGAACAGGCTGAAGAGAGGTCTTACGGACATTAGCAATTATCTTTGAGAACTCACTCAGAGGATGGGAGAGATACCTGAGGACTGAAAAAGTGCAAATACAGTACCTATTTATAAAAAGAGGAATAAGGACAACTCAGGGAATTATAGACTAATCAGCTTAACTTCTACACCTGGAAAGATAATGGAGCAAACAAACAATCAATTTGTAAGCACCTAGAGGACAATAGGGTGATAAAGAACAGTCAGCATGGATTTGTCAAGCACAAAACCATATCAAACCAACCTAATATCCTTCTTTGACAGGGCAACAAGCCTTGTGTATAGGATTAAAATTCAAAATGATCTTGACAAAATGGAGAAATGGTCTGAATTAAACAGAATGAAATCCAATAAGAACAAATGCAACGTTCTACACGTAGGAAGAAATAATCAATTGCACAAATACTAAATGTGAAATGACTGCCTAAAAAGGAATATTGCAGAAAAAGATCTTGGGCTTATAGTTGATCACAAACTAAATACGAGTCCAAAAAAAAAGTGCAAACATTCTAGGATGTATTAGCAGGAGTGTTGTAAGCAAGACGTGAGAGGTAATTTTTCCACTCTATTCAGCACTGATAAGGCCTCAACCAGAGTATTGTGTCCAGTTCTGAGCACCACACTTCAGGGAAGATGTGGACAAATTTGAGGAAGTCCAGAAGAGAGCAACAAAATTGATTAAAGATCTAGAAAACATGATCTACATGAAAAGATTGAAAAAAATGGATTTGTTTAGCGGGGAGAAGAGAAGACAGGGTGGGTGGGGAGGAGGAACATGACAGCCTTCAAGTACATAAAAGGTTGTTATAAAAATGAGGGTAATAAATTGTTCTCCTTATCCTTTGGCGATGGGAAAAGTAGTAATGTAGTTAAATTGAATTAAGGGAGATTTAGATTAAACGTTATGAAAAACTTCTTAATGGTAAAGGTAGTTAAGTACTGGAACAAATTACCTAAGGAGGTTGTGGAATCTCTATCATCAGAGGTTTCTAAAAACAGGGTAAACAAACACCTTTCAGGGATGGTCTAGATACAGCAGAACCTCAGCGTTATGAGCACCTCGGGAATGGAAGTTGTTTGTAATTCTGAAATGTTTGTAACTTTGAACAAAATGTTATGGTTATTTTCAAAAGTTTACAGCTGAACATTGACTTAATACAGCTCTGAAACTCTGCCATGCAAATAAAAAATGCTGCTTTTAACCATTTTAATTTAAATTAAACAAGCATAAAAAAAGTTTCCCTACCTTGTCAAAAAAAATTTTTTCAAAAACAACTTTCCCTTTTTTTTTTTAAATAGTTTATGTTTAACAGTACTGTATTATGTGTGTTTGTTTTGCTGGGTCACTGTTGCTCCCTGATTGTATACTCGTTGTACTTAAAGTACTGCACAGGATCTTTTCAGGGGGAGTAAGGCAAGTACTACATTTATTGGTAATACGTATATCAATTAACCTTTATGATACGCAAATGATATTACACTTATGCTCTCACATCACACACACACACACACACACACACACACACACACAGTCTTGTTACCAACTAGTTGCTCCCCTTAACTTCACTGGCCAGGTGAGTTAGATGGGGGAGGGATGGAGCTGGGCTTCTGCCAATCTGTATCGATGCTCCGATGTTGACAAGACGAGACCCGGGGTCCTCTGCAAGACACCTCACTTTTATAGCAGCTTCCCTCTCATGCAAATCTATCCCAGATTCAAAATCTATGTCTGTCTATTGGTCCTTTGTGATGCTTCCCTCTGGGTGTTGTCCCAATACTGAAAAGAGGGTGTTCCCAAAAGAAGGTGCTTGCTTCTAAGCCCAAGGCCGTCAATATGTCCACTCTTCTTTACTGAGCCCACTTGAGAAGTTTTATTGTTCTTGGATCTTGCTTCCATCCCCTCTCCCGTTGCAGCTGTCTGGAGGTGCCTGCCTTCCATGCCTCACTCATTCACACCTCGTTCAGTCAACAGGGCAATTGATCAAAAGGGTGGGGGAAGATCTTACTCTACTTCTAGCAAAAAGACATTTTTCTTCTACTTTAACTATCATTAGGGGAAAAGACTTGATACAAAGTTGTATGAAAATAGCTTAATACAAGGTTATATGAAGAGGCATAATACAAAGTCATATGAAAGTTAGAGGGTATATATATGGTTAGGCTTAATACAAAAGATTTACCTACATACTTCCGGCTCCAAATGAGAGGTGTGGTTGACTGGTCAGTTTGTAACTTTGGTGTTCGTAACTCTGAGGTACTACTAGAGCACTTAGTCCTGCCTCGGGGAGGGGACTGAACTAGATAACCTACTGGGGTCACTTCCAGTCCTACATTTCTTATGATCCTATGAAGTGTTATGCACAGCCATATGGGTAGGTAACCCAGGCCTGTTGCACTCTGGACAATTTTCACATCACACTGTGGGTTATTTCTAGAAGGCCAGAGGACCTGTAGGAAGCAGTCAAATGCCTATAATTCCCCTGACTGTATCCCAGAACTCACACCATGTCATTTCTAAATTGATTTCCCAGTCTGGAGGCATCCCAGAATACTGTGATCCTGACCACTATTAAGACAAATGCAGATACTGAGAACCTATGAGCACGGCACTCGCCAGAAAGTGGTGGGAATTTTTGCAATCATTTGGGCAAAAATACAGGGAAGCAAGAGAGAGATTTGCAACTGTCAGAGATCCAATCTGCCTGATCCGAAGCTATCTTGAGTTTCCAAAGGTTTCTATGAACTATTCCTTGATCAACTGTGTTAGGCTAAGTGCCATTTTGGGACCAGGCCAACAAGCAGACTGTTAGGATGGGATAGGGATGGGGATCTAGGACAACCAGCAGTAGCCACACAACTTCAGAACATAGAAGGCAATTTCCTGGAGCTCTGTGCTGAGCTCAACCCAGCACTACAGCACCAGAATTCCCAGTGGCGAGTTCCCCACAACATGAAGGAGGGAGTGGGTATCACCCTTTGGAAGCTGGTCACTCCCCGAATGCCACCAGTCAATTGGGAACAAGTTCGGGCTTGATAAATGCAGTTGATGCTATTGGACTAGAGGTATATAAGGCTATTCACCCTATACTAATGCTGCATATGACTGAGTGGCAGGACATCATTACTAGTTACGAATTGTTAGGGATCCCCAGTTTTTCAGAGTCAACTAATAAGACCTACATGCCCATTCTATGACGCCCATCGCACCAAACTTCAATGTATCAGCCACAAGAGATACTTCTCTATCGCTGTGCAGGCGTTGGTGCGTCAGTATGACCAATTCACCATCGATCTTTGCAGGTCAGGAAAATACGACCTAATCCACACAGCCACTACTTTCCCCTCAAACAGCACAGACTGTACCAACAGATATTCTGGGTAACAAAGCTTACATACTACTGCCCTGGCATATACAGCCATATAGTGAGAATTTTAGAAGGCTCAAGGAACTATTTAACTGCATTCTGAGTAGCTGTATGATGTCAGTGAAATGCACATTTAATTGCTGATGGGCAAGAGAAAATGCGCCACATATCTCCTCTCTCACCCATTACTTCTGCCTGTTGTATTTTGCATATTTGTGGAAGCAAGTGGGAAGTGTTTGAGGACATTTAAGCAAAGGCTCGCCACCAGCTCTGAGCAGCCTGATAGAAGACCTACTGTTGGCAATGTGGCCAACAGAGGTAATGCTCTGTGCACATACTTAGAGAAGGGGGCACAGGGGTATCTTACTACATTTTAGCAGTATTTATTCTATTGGAAAAATTTAATCACTGCAGTGATATCTTTACCACTGCACTTTTCTGTCACAAACCCACAGAGGTATGATGAGGTATCTAGAGACGCACAGTTACTTGCTGATATGCAGTGGAGTAAGCACAGTCAGGGTCAGAATATGTACCCTGCTTTCATGCTTCACAAATTTATTATGTACACTTTAAGGTACAGGTTTAAAACAAACAAAAGGAAGTATTTTTTCCACACAATGCAGAGTCAATCTGTGGAACTCCTTGCCAGAGGATATTATGAAGGCCCAGACTATAATAGGGTTCAAAAAAGAACTAGATACATTCATGGAGGATAGGTCCACCAATGGCTATTAGCTAGGATGGGCAGGGATGGTGTCCTCCTTCACCTGGAGAACTCCCTCGCAAAACTCCCATTAGTTGCTCCCGTTCACTAGCTCCTCTGGTTGCTTAAGAGCAGGCTTCTTAAATCCCTGGTCTTCCTAAATAGCCCTGCCCCCAGTTAAGGGTTGATGGGTGCTGAACAGCTTAGGGATCAAAGCCTCGTTAAGAAGCTCTCAGCTTTGCCTAGCAGGTCACTAGACTCAGCACACAATCCCCCAAACATCTTGTGCCATACATCTAAAACACAAAGCAGAATGGACAGGAAGTAAAGATCTCATTTAATTTTTAATCTGCTAAGTAGGTGATTGGAAGTGTACGTCTTCAGACAAGAAGTCAGTTACATGATTTCAGTGTAATTTGCCAAGTAATCAAGATGTTTGAAGTCAGACATCATTACTTTCACACCGTAACTTAATTACAAAATTATTCTGTATTAAAATATAGAGTTTCAAGAGCACTTGATCAAGTGTTTATTTTATAAATAAAAAAAATGTTGCAGTGATTAAGTCACGTGGTATATAACTAGATTCTACTTTAATCTCTGTAACACCTTCAGTTCAAATCCTCCTTGGAGCACAAGGGTAAAAGTTTAAAATCTCATCCTTGTGCCTAGCGAGGATGTTTGTACATTACAAAACCACTGCACGATCTGGCAGTCTCCCCTCAGAGAAGGCATAAGACATAAATACCAGAGAGTATGCAGATCAGGAATGGGACGCAGTAACAGAGCAATGTAAGGAAATCTGGACTGATTCTAATCCAGTGACATCAATCTGTCACTTTCAAGAGCATAAACATTTTAAAAATTCCAAAGCTTACGTATCTTTAGACACAAATTGCCTTAAAGACAACTGACAACATGGTACAGAGAACTTAAGATATAAATCAATACTTCTATTACACATAAAATTCTAAAACTCTACCCGAGCTCTCAAATAGTATTGGAGATGAAATGGAAACTTTGGGAAGGAAATACAGTCCATGGAAAGCCTTTTGCAAGGTCCAGGGATCTGCCTGTGGAGATGGGTCAAGTCCTGGCAATGGTAGCTAGATTTCCGCCTGTTACCACCTCCATGATCTGGAACATCACTACTTTTGGTGGTGAGGGCATACCCAGGGGTAGCCACTGGCAGAAGCTGCCTTAGTAGCAAGGCTCAGCTGAAGCACTACTTTATGGGAGCTGTTGAGGGCAGGTGAAAAGAAGGGACGCCAGAACTGGTACAAAGACAAAGACTTCCAACAAATCCCTTCGGAGATACAGGTTCTGAGAGGTGGAACTCGTGTTAATTACATGAGGAGGAGAAAATAACCCTCCTTTACCCACAACATTTTGGAGGGCAAGAATTCTGTTGTAGAACTCTAAGAGTTTTCCTTCCAAGGAGCCATTTTGCAGATTTTTTTTCCAATGGCAGGGGATGAAGGTGAAATCACCTGCACCAATATTTAATCAGGAACTTCCAAATGTAACAAGCTTTACAGTAAAAAGAAAAGGAGTACTTGTGGCACCTTAGAGACTAACAAATTTATTTGAGCATAAGCTTTCGTGAGCTACAGCTCACTTCATCAGATGCATGCAGTGCTAGAGTAATGTAAAAGAGCCTTATTATAAATGACAGCAAGGTAATCCGTTAGAAAGATCTATGTGCCTTTCTCACTTTTTTCTTGCGCCAAAGTGGCACAATGGGGTTAAATTACAGCTCAGGATTTATTTTATTTATTCATATATAAAGACTGAAGGCAAACAAAAGATTTACCAAACAGTCAATAAAATGTCAGGACAATCAGAACCATGCACTTTCCGAAGTACCCAGCCAGGTCCAGGACAATGATTAGCAAAACTGTATGACTTTCAGGTGTGAAAGTCTGAGCAATTTAAAATGACATTCTACTTTTTTTTTTTTTTTTTTGCACGCGCGCGGTTTGGTGTTCTGTAATGTAGTTTAAATGAAAATCCAGGATTATATCTGGAATGCAGGGTATTAGTTACCAAGTGTTTGTAACTTCACTTCCATATGTATTTAGAAAATGTTGAATAGTTATCATGACTTTTTTCTGCATTATAGATTAAATTAATTACCCAAACAATTGAAACTAGTGTGATTATATTGCATTATTTTCACAAATAAAATATGCAGAATTTTCCAAAAATGTGAATTTTTTGGTGCAGAATTTTGAATTTTTTGGCACAGAAGCTCCCGAGGATAGTAATGAGATTCTATAAACAGCTAACTTATACATTTAGTAAAATACTTTTCGCATAGCATTATCAATAAATACTTTCAAATCCCACATTATTTCATCTGCTACTTCAGCAGTAGTCAGGAATTTCTAAACCTGCGTTCCCAATTTACTTTCTTTTAGCAGAAACAGTAAATGCACAGGCTCCATTGTTGCTAACTTTAGCAGGAGTACAATACAAGAAAATAAAAACCTGATTCTTTAAAATAAAAGGAAGTCTAACTTGCATGCAGATCTATGGATGTATACTTTATGAATCTACCTGAGACCTCTCCATAGAAACTGGATAAATATTTGAGGTATCATGTAGTAGCTTAGCTTCTCTTCTTTGGTTCTTTTATATACCAAGGTACCACATTGTTTCAACAACCAACTGAAAAGAAAATCTGCATAAAACTCACTGTTACTAATTAAGGGCCTTCATGCAGTAGAAAGCAGCTCTACACAGCCTCACTGGCTACAAAACTTCATTTATGAAAATACTCCTCCCTAATAGTGAACCTGTGAAGTACATTTAGTCATTAAGCAGCTGCCTCTAACTACCTCATTATAAGAGCAGAAAGCCCACTTACCATATATAGCAATCACTGTCATGTAAATGGAGGGGGGGACTCACTGAGTTGGGTTCCTCACTGGCTGATTGACATTCAGATAGAACAAAACTTTAGAATGGGCCACAGATCCCAGAAAAATCTCACTGGCAGACAAGTTCTACTCTTAAGTTCAGTCAAGGAAATGGAAGAGGAAATCTTAAGCAGCTCAATAGGCAAGCCCCCTCCAAAAGCAGCAAAAATGAGATGGATAGGGGAAAGGTAATAGAAGTGGTGGACCTTTTCATTTCTAGTAATCAATGAGGGGAAACAGTAAGAGAAGTACCCCACACAACTCAAGTTTTATCTGGCCCACAGGCTGGCTAACTCTCACATCGGGCAACAGACAAGCTTCTTCCTCTGACCACAAAAACTCTAGGCTTTATAATGGACCTGGCCCTCCTTCTGTCCCAAAATAGCCAGTTGCTAAGCATGGGATTTTCCTTTGCATAAGCTTCCTTACCTCTGAATTCCTTTGCTACACAAAAGTTTCTTGCTGCTGATCGGCTTGCCTGTGAGGAGCCCTCACCGACAAAACAACCTCTCTCTACACTGAGCCAGCCTTCTGTGCAGCCAGCATCTGGGACATACAAGGTGAAGAAGAACACTGAGAGCTTTGTTTTCTCCTCTTTCTGGCTTATGTCCTAGGTTGTTCTGTGAGTGTTCAATTGTATGTGTAGTTAAGACTGGTGTTAGTGACCTCTTATGCCCAATTGGACAACATGGATCTCAGAACCAAGCTAATGAAATATTTATTCATAGCAACCATTTGAAAGTACAAAAGAGAAACTTCACTAAACATGTAGACTATTGTAGAAAAAATGTGGGGTTAATTGTATTGAGGCTAAGTTTAACCTATATGATTTTAACATTGCAAGAATATTTTAAAAACTATTAAAGAAGTTCTTCCACATTTTAGAAGAATTCTGAGTTTTAGTGAACAAGGGCAGTAAATACAAGTTTTTGCCAGGGAGTTTTCTAGATAAAGGAAGAGTGACTACATGATCCTTGGGATAAATTTGTTTGTTGTCCTGTGACTGTTTGTTTGAAGTTCATAGAGTTTGGGGGCTTGTATGCTGAGCCTAGCTCCCTCTTAGGCAAGGTTGAAAGCTCTTCCTAACGAGGCTCTAAATCAGCTGCTGTAGCAGATGACTGGCAGATAGCTAATATAATGCCAATTTTAAAAAAAAGACATGATCTTGCCAGTTACAGGTCAGGAAGCCCAATTTCAGTATCAGGCAAATTGGTTGAAACTATAGTAAAGAACAGAATTATCAGACAGACAAACACGATGTGTTAGGGAAGAGTCAACGTAGCTTTTGTAAAGAAAAATCATGACTCAATCATCTATTAGAATTTTTTGAAGGGGTTAACAAACATGTGGACAAGGGTGACCCAGTGGACATAGTGTACTTGGACTTTCAGAAAGCCTTTCATAAGGTCCCTCACCAAAGGCTCTTAAAGTAGGCAGTCATGGGATAAGAAGTAAGGTCCCGTCATAGATCCGTAACAGATTAAAAGACATAAACAAAGGGTAGGAATAAATGGTCAGTTTTCACAATGGCAAGAGGCAAACAACAGGGTCCACCAAGAATATATATTGGAGTCAGTGCTGTTCAGCATATTCATAATGATCTGCAAATGGTGGAAAACACTGAGGTGGAAAAGTTTGTAGACAATACAAAATTATTCTAGATAAGTTCAAGGCAGACAGTAAAGAGTTACAAAGGGATCTCACAAAACTGAGTGATTGGGCAACAAAATGGCAGGTGAAATTCAATGTTAATAAGTGCAAAGTGCACTTTGGAAAATATAATCCCAACTATACATACAAAATGATGGAGTCTAAATTAGCTGTTAACACTCAGGAATGAAATCATGGATAGTTCTCGGAAAGCATCAGATCAGTGTGCAAGCAGCAATGAAAATAACCTAACAATGTTAGGAATCATTAGGGAAGGGATGGATAGATAAGACAGAAAAATCATGCCACTATATAAATCCATGGTATGTCCACACCTTGAATACTGCATTCAGTTCTGGTTGCCCCATCTCAAAAAAAGATATATTAGAATTGGAAAAAGTAAAAGCGAAAGGCAACAACAACAAAAAAGATAATGGATATGGAAAGCTTTTATACAAGGAGAGATTTAAAAGACGAACTATTCATTCAGTTAGAAAAAAGATGACTCAGAAGGGATATGATAGAGGTCTATAAAATCATGAATGGTGTGGAGAAAGTGAATAAGGAAGAGTTATTTACCTCTTCACATAACACAGGAACCAAGGGTCACCCAATGAAATTAACAGGCAGCAGATTTAAAACGTACTTACTTCTTCACACAGAACACAGTCAACTTGTGGAACTTGTTGCCAGAACACATGGTGAAGGCCAAAAATATAATTCTTTTTTGAATCCAGTTATACAACTTCAGGGAGGATAGGTCCATCAATGGCTATTAGCCAAGATGGTGAGGGACACAACCCCATGCTCTGGGTATTCCTAAACCTCTGACTGACAGAAGCTGGGACTGGAAACAGAACTGATCATTTAAATTATCCTGTTTTGTTCATTCCCTCTGAAGAATCTTGCACTGGCCATTCTCAAAAGACAGGATACAGAACTAGGGGGACCATTGGTCTGACCCAGTATGGCCATTCTTATGTTCAGTTTACAACAGTGAGCACAAAATGTGAGAAGTGGTGTCCAGATATAGCTGGGGGTCAATCCTGACTTTTATGGAATCTAGCTCTCGTCCAATACTAGCATATTTCCAAGAATACCCTATGGCCACAATACTACTTATGCAGTGTAGGTCAGCCATGGGTGTTTTAACCACTTGTCATTCAGGCCTACTTTGAGCAGTGATCTACAATCCTCACCTTCAATTATCTGCTTTTTTCAGTGAGTTAGATTTCTTGCTCTCCCTCCTCCTTTCCTTACAATTCAGTAGCTGCAATTTCCATGTTCGTGCCCCAGGGGACACTAGCTGCAGGTTTCCTCACAGTCAGTCTCATTTCACCTGCAACCCATATCAACTCTCCTACTCAATGAAGTAGTCACTCATTTCATCTGATCTGAAAACACTTCCCTCCCATCTCTCTGTAGCTGGATTCCCACTTTGACAAATATCTTGTCTCCTTCAGTGCTTTCAAACTGCCCCCTCCCTCCTGCTACCCAATCCTTCTGCAACTTCCAGTCCAACAACATCCACCAGTTCTCCTCCACTCTTCCTCTTAGCCCCCCACTCTCCTTTCCTCTACTGAATCATTCTTTGGCTCTCTTCACCACTCTTGGCTCATTTGCCCCTCTCTGCCTTCACAAGGTTTACCCTGGCAACCTCCTGTCCTCACTCACATCCTCAATCCCAAAATATGCTTCTTCCACTTTTGATCTTGCACAGCTTAACATCTACAGCAGAAATCCCTGTCACAGGGTTACAAGGTAACTGCACCTGTATTTCCCCCTGCCTGGTCCCTTGAGGGCACTCATTTAAGGTTTCTGGGGCCCAGCCATCACCTCCGTTGGGTGAAAACTGCACAGGCCTTACAATGCGATTTCCACAGCAAGCCAGTCTTCTGTCTCTTTGAGAGCTACAAACAGTGTATTGCCAGCAGTTACAAGTTACCATAGAACTCTTGCTAAGCGAGTACCTTTATTCTTAAGGCAAAAGCGTCACAGAAAAGACATAAAAACCAATAGATGCTACTATGGGCACGTTCAAACCTTACTAGAGATCACTCATCAGTCTTATGGGGCCCTGGTAGACCAAAGTTTTTCCCACCCTTTGGCAAAGGTTGGAGCCTTTGGATAGAATTTCTTGTCTGTTTGCCGAGTCAGAAAGTAGCCCTTGTACTGACTCAGGGCCTGCCTTCTTAAGCCAAAATCCCTTTATCTTTCCAGTCTCCGAAAACCCAGTATGAACCAGTATATGCAAATCTCCCCAAGAAGTGGTCTCTAGAGATATTTACACGATTCACCTTAATAGCCCCCACTATTTTAGTTCCTAAAGCTGCTGTGGTAAACACCCTCACAGAGTAGAGCACAATCATACATACAATACCTGGCCCACAGTGATACATAAATTTAATACAATACATTCCCCTAGAGATAGTGCATGTGGCTGCAATATTTATCACAGTCCCATCTATTATAAATTCACTTTCTCCTTCAGTTCTGCTATCCTCCTAGCCAGGCAGTTCTATATGTTCCGCTTCACTGAATCCCATATTCGCAACCTCAGCCACCTATTTTTTGCCTTTGACTCCCTCCTTAAACATCCCCCACTCCTGCTATCTCCTCCCTTTCCACATAAGGTTTCTTTCCCGTCCCCCAAAGGAAAGATCGGCAAGATCTGATAAGATCTCTCTCCTCCCATCATCAATACTAAGACTTTTCATCTGCTCTCCTCCTCCAATTCCTCCACATGCTCCATGCCAGCCTGCCTCCTGATCTTCCTTGCCACCATGTTCATTGTCTCCTGCTACTTTCTCCAGAGATTGGTTTCTCCATAAGCATGCTCTCATTTTCCCATCTTAAACATTGACTTCACTGTGACCTGCCTCTCCCACTAACATCCATTTTCACTTCACTTCCAGACTGAGTGTGCCATTTACAACTTCCACATTAAGTTCCTGCTCCTCCAACCCCATCATTGACCCATTTGACTCCAGCTCCACCCCTCACCACTCCACTAAAACTACTGACTTAGGATAGGGTTACACTACAGAGGCATAGCTACAGTGCTACAACTGCACTACTATAGCGCAGACATTTCCTATGTTGGTGGAAGGGGTTTTTCAATCATCATAGGGAGTCTACCTCTCTGAGAGGGAATAGCTAGGTTGACAGAAGAATTCTTCCATCCACCTAGCTGCATTTACATTGGGGGTTACATCGACCAGAATACATTACACAGGGCGCATTCTTCGCAGCCCTGAGCTAGGTCAATCTAAGTTATAGGCATAAGACAGGCCCACTGCTGATCCCATGGTTAAATCCCAGGACCTCTGCTCCACCCTCTCTCTCTTGACATCAGAGGCTTTTGACATCAACCTTCCCTATTTCTTAAAAATGTCATACATTGGCTTTTATTATTATTATTCTCTCATCTTATCTCCTATCTCTCATTCAGACCTGTTGTATTTCATATGATGTCTCCCTCTCACCTGTTGTAATAACGAAGCCTAAAAATTTACCCTGTGAGCTCAACTGTTGGAAAGCAGATAAAATTTTACAAAATATTCCAAAAATCTATAACAAATGTTGGTGGGAAAAGGTGAAAAAGGGAAACACTAAGACTGAATTAGTCCAAACAAAAAGGCTTATTAATATAAAACAAGCACTGTACTAAGATCAGACCTGCTAAACAAGAGAAGCATAGGACTGGGAATTAATGAACTATTATTGGCATGTCGAAAACTAGGCCTAACTAACTGTTGGACAAAATAATGAAAGGACAAGCTAGTTTGCCCATCATTCCCTTTTTGGGATCCTCAAAAGAGAGAGACTTGGGAGGTAAAATTGACAGTCGCAAATGGTGGCTGGCTGAAAGTCAACAGAACAGGATGGAGTGAGCTTTGCCATCATGGCTGCCACTCCCACCATCTCTTGGGACCCCAGGATGTGCCGTGACACTGTTTGGCCTTTGTCATCTGGATCCTGAAGGATGTCCTCACCAGACTGGGCCAGACGGAAGGACCCAGACGCCACCACTTCCACCAGCTCAATCCTGAATAACATCTTGGATGTGAGACAGTGGGTGTCCTTTTCCTTCCCCATCTTATTTCTTCTCTTTCCAACTTCTCTCCTTTTGTTTAATAAGAGTCTGCCTTAGCTGGCCAAAAGTGTATATTTTGCAACACTGCTATAAGCCTGTCACCAAAGAGACAGCTAAAAGTAGTGCCCTGAACAGCCCAATTCCAGTACGAGTTTGCCAGGTCTTCAGAGTGGCTAATAAGACCAACTGCCATGCCTGAGTTTTTCCAGCAGCAAGGATGCAAGTGAAAGTCAACACCAAAGACAGAAGCTGTATTTTCTATCTTTGCTGTTTCTTTTCTCTCCCCTCTTATGTACGTTTGTCTTGTTTTGTTCACTAGGAAACAGGATTGGACTTCAACAGGAGCTATTCCAGCCCAGTTCAACTACCTTCTCTTTTTCCCAAAAAAGGACAATTACCATCTTTAATGTCATCTAAGGGACTGTCAAAAAGAGAGGGGTTTTCCACTAAAGGCTCTCACCAGCTAAAGGAAAAAAGGAATGTTGTTAAAATTAAAGCCTTACTTAATACCTTTTATTTCAAATGCTCTCTTTTTCCTTTTTCTGTATCTTTAATAAAAGATACAAAAAATGTTTAATAGCGTGTTTGCCAAGATATTAATCAAGCTGAAATCTCTGTATATCAAACCCTGAACTTTGCCACTATTTAATGTTGTATAGTGACAGAGTCATAATAACATCTTTGACTCTGTGGGCCCATGTAGTCCATTTAAGTTAACATAGCACATCTCAGGGTGCATGTTCAAGGAAAAAGTATATTACCATGTTAGCTAACCCATGGTAAATAACGTGAGGTAAAATCCTAGTGAAGACAAAGCAGTTTGTAGTTTTCATGTTAACAGGTCAAGTTAAAAGTATGGGGGGGAGCCAACCTAACATAGGATAGAAACACTTTTCTGAGTAAAGACAAGGTTTCAGAACTATTACCTTATTGTATCATCTTCACTCCCTTTAGTCCATCAATGTTCCCAAGTTTTACCAGCCATTAGTCTCTCTCTCCCCTACTATTCCTTACGTATAAAAATAAACTCCCTCCCACACAAAATTTGTAAAAACACTACCTTATCCTTCTTGAGACACAGTTCTCACCAGCCTACTAACAGAAATGAAAGTCTCTGGTAAGTTACTAGCCATGTTCTTGTCATTCTTAAATTACACTAATCTAATTGAAGACGCACACAATTTTCATCCTTACCTAGTTCAGTAACTTGTCGATCAAAAGGACAGCGAACTGCTCTGCCATGGAGAGGAAGCCGAGTAAGACAGTCATGGCAGACGGTATGACCACACAAAAGCAGCCTGGGAACTTTATCACCTTGCAAAGAAAATACATCTTCACAGACTCCACACTCAAGAACCTATAAATCAAGAGATCATTTTGAACAGATCAGAAGCAGTCACACATCAAGAGTTAAGTGGCCCATGTTACACTGGTAGCTCTTGTATAAAGAAATCTACAGTGCAGCTGCACTCTGAAACGATTTAACCCCAGCAATTGTCCCATTAGATAGTTCTTCCTTCATGGATTCCAGTCATGATTTGCTTTTGTACAGCCCTTTCTCTCTGCAAATGAACTGAAGCATGAGCACTGTCCATCACAGTGTGGACCCACTTACTGCGAGCCCCAAGTAAAAGGAATCAAAGGCTGGCCCTGGCCAACTGCCTGTCTGGCCGAGGGCTCTTGATGGGGAGCCACTCCATGGCCCAGCTGATTCAGTGCACCCCAGGACCTCCCCATCTCATAGGTAGGACCCTACCAAATTCACAGCCATGAAAAACACATCATGGACTGTGAAATCTGGTCTCTCCCATTAAATCTGGCTATTGTAGGGGGTCGCAGTATTGCCACTCTTACTTCTGTTGCCTGTAGAGCTGGGCAGTCAGAAAGTGGCGGCTGCTGGTCAGGCACCTAGCCCAGAAGACAGCACTGCCGCCAGCAGCAATGCAGAAGAGTGGCATGGTATGGTATTGACACCTTTACTTCTCCCCTCCTGCTGGCATCAACACTGCTTTCAGAGCTAGGTTCTGGGCCAGCAGCTGCCACTCTTTGACCATCCAAATCTGAAGGCAATGCAGAAATAAGGGTGGCAATACCATGATCCTCCTATAATAACCTTGTTCCACCACCTTCTTTTTGGGTCAGGACTCCCATGGTTACAACATGGCTAAATTTAAGATTTAAATATCTGAAACTATGAAATTAAAATTTTTTTAAATGGACTATGAATTTGGTAGGGCCCTACTCATAGGGCCAGCCACTGGCCTGACACCTCACCTCACCCCACTCTGGGAACCCACTCGCCTCTCCAAAGGCTGCCCCCTAACCTCGCACCGGCTCACAGGACCCGGGGCCGCCCAACACAGCAAATCATCCCTCTGCACTCGTGCGGGCTTCTCCATGTTCCCACCAGTGGCCGCCCCCAAAGCCAGGGTAAACTGCTACTGCTACTGCTGCTGCTGCTGCTGCTGCACAGGGTCTGTTTTATGCCGTTGGGAGAAACCCCTTAGCCGAAGCAGCGTCGCCACCCTTTGGCAAGAGCTGTTGTGTGAACCGAGCGGGCACTTGGGCGGACGGGTGCAGTTCCTCTCACCTTCACAGCAGCCCCAGCCGGCCCCCGTCTACCGCTGTGCCGGGGACCGGCATCGAGCCCCGCTCCGGGGCCGGCCTTGTTTACACCCATGGCCGCCATCTTTGAAAAGGGAGGAGGAACGAGCCACCTACGCACCAACAACCCAATGAGCCAGCAGGGAGAGGGTAGCGGGCCACGCGCTGACGCTACCAGCCTTGCACTGTGATGTCACCACACGAAGCGTCCGCGCAGGAATGAAAAATAACCCTAACGGGTTCATCCCTGGCGGCCCCCGTGATCACTACTGCGCATGCGTCTCCTCGCAAAGACCACAGTGACACCTAAGGGACGCATGAAGACTACAATTCCCATCAGACAATGGGTCACATTGACGCTCAGCGGCTCGCGAAAACTACAGGTTCCACCGTGTAATGCTCTAACTTCATCTCAGTCACCACCGCGAAGACTTCAAATCCCAGCATATAACGCGATTCCTCCGGGTCCCCAGAAGACAACCCCACCCGCCCCGGTCCCTCTTCGTCCAGATCGTCCGTGAGCAGCTGGGATCAAGGGGAGCGGTGCATGCTGGGGCCAGTAGTTTCTTCGGGGTCCTGCTCCGTCCCAAATGGCACGTTGCATGCCGGGAAATGCACCTCCGGGTTCTCTGGAACCCGCTCAGCTTGGTTCAGGCTGCGTGCAGACCTCTATCGTTGTTCCTTTCGCCATCAGCAGAATCTTGGCCTAGGTGGATCCCGTAGGCGGCGAAGGCCCAGAGCTGGGAGGCCGAGGCAATGGATGTGAATCAGCCGAAGCAGGAGCATCTGCTGGCCCTGAAAGGTACCGAGACGGGAGCTCACCGTCCCTCCTCCTGCCTGGGCCTCAACCTTTCTCGCCAGCCTGGGGCGCGGGGTGGCCCCTGCCCTCGTTGCCCGCTCCAGGGCCGTGCCGGGAGATGCGGCTCGGCCCTGGGTGGCCTCGGGCCGGGTCTCTCCGCCGCGGGAGGGGGAGACACCAGGGCAGAGGCCCCGGCGGGTCAGTACGGGAGGGAGTGTGGGCTACTGGGTGGAGCGCGGAAGCAGGCCGGGCCCAGTGCGGGGTGGGCCGGCGTCGGTCAGGAGTGAGGGTGCCCTGTTAGGTTCCGGGAGTTGGGCATGACGAGCCCAGAAGATAGGCCCCTGCCTCACCCCACCAGCACCCGTCCGCCCGTTAGCCCGGGCAGTGACTGGGCTGCTCAGGTAGAGCTGCGGTTCCCTACACCGAGTGGGATGAAGAGCAGGCTGGTGTGATTAGCGCCTTTCAAGCAAGAATAAAACTCTTAGTGTATTAAAGATAAAATACATAAATATTGTCCTGATGTTGCCTGTCTACAGAAGCACTTGCTGTAGTTGTCACAGAAATATTACCGTACGGTAGCAAGTGTGGGAGGAAGTGGTTCAATGGTCCCTTTCTCAATGGGATATGGGCAGAACTTGTGCTAGACGTTGGCACTATGTAATCGGGGGACGTGGGTTCTGTTTATGGCATTGTTAAATAATCTCTCTGTAGTCTTAAGTAAGTCCCTTATCCTTCTCAGCTTCACTCTCTCTAGCTGTAAAATAGGAATAACTGTTGTACTTAAAATACTGCACAGGATCTTTTCAGGGGGAATAAGGCAAAGTGCCGTATTTATTGGTAATACACGTATCAATCAACACTGTATCATATGCATATGATATATATTACACTCACACACACTGTCTTGTTGCTGTTACCAACTAGTTGCTCCCCTTAACTTCACTGGCCAGGTGAGTTAGATGGGGGAGGGGTGGAGCTGGGCTTCTGCCCATCCTGTTCGATGCTCCCATGTTGACAAGACAATACCCGGGATCCTCTGCAAGACACCTCACATTTATAGCAGCTTCCCTCTTGTGCAAATCTATCCCAGATACAAAATCTGTGTCTGTGACCCTTGGTCCTTTGTGCTGCTTCCTTCTGGGTGTTGTCTCAATGCTGTTCAAAGAGTGTGTTTTCAGAAGAAGGTGCTTGCCTCTAACCCCCAAGGCCCTCAATATGTCTGCTCTTCTTTAGTGAGCCCACTTGAGAAGTTTTATTGTTCTTGGGTCTGGCTTCCATCCCCTCTCCAACTGTTGCAGCTGTCTGGAGGTGCCTGCCTTCCACGCCTTACTCATTCACACCTCCTTCATTCAACAGGGCAATTGATTAAAATGGGGGGGGAGGGAGATCTTATTCTACTTCTAGCAAAAAGACATGTTTTAACAGTCTACCGAGGCTCAATAAAGTTTTCTATATAAGGATCTGATACAAAGTTGTATGAAAATACAGGCATAATACGAGATCTATCTAGATAACCACCTATCTTTATATAGTACTGTATACTCCTGGGGGAATTCGGCATGGGTGCAGAATTCATGTCTCCTGCAGATTTCTTTGCTTCCCTGCAGAAAAATGACTTTGTGACTGGGAAGCTGCAAGAGTGGTCACATGCCCCTCACAAGCAGCACAGATGTGTCCACAGTGGAACTAGCAGTGCGGAGGGTGCAAGTGCACCTTGTGGCTTGAAGTAGTAATAACAACCCAAATACATGGTTTCCGCCTTCAGCACCCCCACTATAAAAATTTGTCTAGCACCACTGGATGCGTTGTTTTGGGTGCCTAGACCAGCCATCGGAGAGGAAAATCACTGGGTGGGGGGGCTGTGGATGCCCTGTCTGGTGGCTCCTACCCTGCGCCAGGCTCAGCTGGTAGTTCCGTCTGGGCTGGGGCTGAGGGAGAACAGGGCTTCCTCTTAGACCCACCCCCAGAAACCTCCCCCAGCTACAAGAAGCTCCACACCTCCTAGCCCCATTGCTCCTCAGCTGCAGAGGGAGGGGTCACTGTACGAGGAGCTGTGCCTCTATCCACCCAACCACAGTGCAATCCAGACCCTCCATGAAGCCCCTTAAGCCCCACTCCAGTTAGCCCCATCCCACTGCACCTGGACAACCCCAACAAGCCCCCTGCTCCACCTGCACCTGGACCTTCACCCTGCAAAGCCCCATTCCCCCAGCACCCAGAACTCCCCAATGACCCCCTGCGCATCCAGAGCTGTGTGTGTGTGTGTGTTTCTGCACGCGGAATTTTTAATTTTCTGGTGAAGGATTCCCTCAGGAGTAAGTACTATGAGCTCTTTGAATGAAAAAGTATACGAGTACAGAATGTTTTATTAATTGGAGGCTGAGGTATTTACAGTCTTGACCAAACAGATTGGAAGAAACATAAAGATACGGGTGATGGAAAAGTTGTGCAATACTTTGAAGGTGAAGTGGAGAAACTAGAACTTCGTTAGGAGAAAGAGAGGGTGAGAGAAGATCTTGTCTGGAAAAGGAAGACTATCTTGGTGGTAATGTTCTGCATGGATTTGAGAGGTAAAGGCTAGAAAGCTTCTGGAAGTCACAGATCATATAAACACCATTGACTTATGGGGGTGAAAATCCTGTGTTCTGCAATACCTGCAGTTAGCAGATGAGTTTTTAGCATGTGCAGCAGAGTGCTTGCATTTGCTATTCATTGGGCTTATAGTACACAGAATACTATATTTTTGTCTTCTAACTCTTCTTTGATCAACAGACAACTGCAGACTTAATTGATTCCTTGCCTCCACAGTCCAGAACTGATAAATTAATGTTTTCTACATTCTTTGAGTCCAATTTGCAAGAGAGCACAACTCCACAATGGAGCGCTGACCATTTTTGCCAGTAGTGAATTGGGACCTGTAACAATGAGAGAGAAGAGCACTAAATAATCTTTATCTGCTTTTCCTTTTTCTCGGTCAGTAAAAATTATATTGCTTCTGGTATTGTTTATCTACCATTGTGCTTTTGTGTTCATATTAAGTAGCAATAATGAACAACTTAAGATGAAGTCCAAAATCCTGTAATCAGTTGAGCTCAATGGGGCTACTCAAGTACATAAGTTATACATCTGCATAAGTGATTGCAGAATTGGGGTTTTAGGCCATGGTTATACTAGCGAGCTTACAGCGGCACAGCTGTACCGATGCAACTGCACTGCTGTAAGATCACTTGTGTAGCTATGTAAGTGGGAGAAGCTCTTCTGCCGACCTAGCATTGTGCATGCTACCACTTATGCCGGCGAAACTTGTTTCACACTCCTAAGTGGTAGTGAAAACATGGCCTTAGTTGAATCTACCTCATGTTAATACGCTCACTTTTAAAACACTCCTGAAGACAGTATATTGGTTTTAATGGTGTTAGTTTATTGCTGTCTAAAGCAGTTATTGAGGTTTCAAATGACAACATCAAGCTGCTTTTCCATAATAAAAAAAGAAATCAGCAGTTCTGCTGTTGTAACAACTGATTCAAAGCAAAATCTTTTCTAAATACACCCTTGTTTGGGGTATAGGGGACTGATAAGAGATGTAAGTAGATCCTTGGGCCTGCAGAGAAGTCAGTGTAGCTTTAATGCCATAGACTTTGCAATTAGAAGGAAAAAAGAACTTAGAGAGAACTCAAAACAAACCTGTCATAAATGTGTGTCCCTTTCAACTCCTAGAATTCAGTCACTGTAATGCAGTAGCTAAATGATCCGAGTCTAGTGTTTGTATTACTCTCTATGTTGGTATCTGTTAGAACACACACAGATTATTGAAAATTTGGAAGAAATTAGAGTAAAGAATGCTATGAATTTATTCCATAATTAGTAATGCTGTTTGTGCCCATTATTTAACAGGCATTTTAACCTTCATCTGAGAGAGAGAAATCTTGAATTTTGGAAATGAAGGAGTATCCTATTTAAAGTTTTCATATAATAGCATGGCTGTGATGTGTAGCTCTGAAGTTTGGAGCTAAGACTGATTGATATCTAGTTATGCTATGGAATTGAAATAAGAAAATCTTTATTATATATTGTCTGGCATACTTGGAGTCCAGAACAGCTTCTTGGCTAATCTTCTACTTTTAATTATGTGTAATTGTTAGTCCTATTTCAGGGAGTATTTTTTTCATATCAGTAATTATAATCTGCAGTATATTATTCAGTTTCCTTCATGGGAGTAGAAGGAAGATATTGTTTTGGATTTGTATTTAAAATTAGTATTTTCTTTGTTCTGTTTGCCCCCCATCTCCCCTCTCTTTTTTTTTTTTTTTCCTGGACTGATAATTTGAGAGGATATAATAGGTTTTAACGTCAAGCTGGTGGTAATTTTATTGTATGACTGTTCATGTTTTAAATGAAATCCTGGTGCTTTTAGTGGATAGCATTAGATATGCGTGTTAAGAACACAGTGCCATAGATGCATGGTAATTTGTGGGTAAATATAGTGGCATACAATCTGAGGGTTCCATTGAGGCATGCTTAACTGGGCAAAACTTCTTCACTTCAATTTCATATGACCACAGAAATGGGTGGGTGACAGGGAGGAGAATACTGTTTGGGGGGAACAGCATAGGTTTTTCCATGAAGAGCAGATCATATAAGTTTTATGTATGTTTTCTTTTGTTAAAGTTTAAAATATACTTATCTGGTGTTTTAAAACACTAGCAATGATTAAATATCTGTAAGTAATCACTGTGGTAAAGTATAAAGCATTCTGATACATAAATATAAACATTGCTAGTTTATCTTTACAGCATTTTGTTTTACTGAAAAATATTCTAGCAATATATGGCTTAATATGGTGGTTTCTTATTCTTTACAATACTTCTGCTTTAGGTCCTGTTTTCTTCTGATCTGTGCATCACATGCAAGAAAAGATTCTTGTAAATAAGATGTATTACGCTTTAGAGTTGAGGATCCTTATCAAGAGACTGTTTCTTTTATTAAGAATAACTGGATTCCTACAGTACCAGCATGGAAGTAGTTTTGCACTATCGACCATTTCAGAATGACCTCACAAAATTGCAGAAACTTGTGGAAGAAATACTGAAGGAGTTTCCTGTTCAGCAACTACCAAGATTTGTTCCCTGGTTTCCAAATGATTCACACAAACTTCCCCTCAAGCCGAAAAGACAACCACCTATTATTTCTGGTGAGAAAGCAGAAGAAGTGAAACAGCTTGTTGCAGCTTCAGAACCTTTTATTGGGCAACATTATGACTGCACAGTAGACCTTCTGGAGTTTCAGTCTAATTTGAAAACTGGTCAAAGTTTAATCCAGGCACAAACTGTGCATGCACAAATTCATTCAAGCAATCTGGAAGTACAACCAGCAAATGAAAAACCAAAATTGAGAAGGTCTTGGAGTATCTCTGTCCCTAGTCCTAAACTTAAAGAAAAAATTCTTCCTTTATCTAGAGAACTGCAGAGTAATTTAGAAAGACTGAAGCTACATGCATTTTATAGAGCAAAGTGGACAATTGAGCAATCTATTTGTAATAATCAAACTCTAGAGGACATTTGGATAAAACTGAACACAATGATCAAACACAATGAATTGCCAACTTGCAATGCTACAATCCAGAGATGTGTGGACCAGATATGGGTTTTCTGTGACATATTATACAGTGAATATGTTGGCAATCTTCTTAGAGAGAGATTAAATCTTACTGGGAGAATGAACTTGCTTGTACATAAATATGGAATAATATTTAGTTTGTAACTTTAAAACCGAAGGAAATAGTAATATTACTGTCTGGAATATTAGGTTTTGTTTTTTTTTTTAAACAGATTGCAAATATGCAACATATGCAGAAGGACTTGAAAACAACTGATGAATTCAATATCAGAAAACTATATTAACATTCGTTTGATTATCCACAAAAACTACGAGGAGGCTGGTGGCACCTTAAAGACTAACAGATTTATTTGGGCATAAGCTTTCGTGGCTAAAAATCCCACTTCTTCATGCATCTGAAGAAGTGGGTTTTTTAGCCACGAAAGCTTATGCCCAAATAAATCTGTTAGTCTTTAAGGTGCCACCGGCCTCCTCGTAGTTTTTATTAGTTTGATTGTTTACATATAATTCATGGTCAAACAAAATTATATCTGTGTATTTTGTAGTTGTTATGAACATTAGAATAGCCTTTGTGGTTTGTTCCCCCCCTCCATGCATAGAATCAGAGTCCGTTGTCCTGTGACTCTTGCAGATGAGCTGTTTTAGGAAAATGAAATCTCTACTTCTGTCAGGTAGAGGACTTCATTCCTGTACTGATTGAGTTGAAATTAGGAGGAGAGAAAAAGCACAATGTATTTTTTTTTAAGTGAATCATCATTGTCACCATGATGGATTTTGGTTTTGTCCTAGCAAGATACTGATTATCTCCAGGAAAAACACTCACTAGAATGAATAGTTTACATTTAAAATGTAAATTGACTTCCATTCCACACAAACCTTGTCACCTCATGCTTATTATGAATTATTTGCTCTGAAATACCAAATAATAAAGATAAAGATTAGAGAAAAAGTTTATATTGTAGTAATAAATTTTTACCTCCATTATTTTATGCCTTTTGTACCGACATTTTTTTTGTGTCCCTGCTTTTTTATCTCATTCCTGCATTTGAGCGTCAGTAGCTTATACTTATAGTAGTGAACAAAAAGAAAGTGCTAGGTTAAGGATTATTAAACCATCTGCATCTTGGAAAATTAGTCTGACTAGCTTGTGAAATTGTACATATTGATAAGATACTGGTCCTACTGGATGCATTGGTAGGTTAAGATGTTTGAATGCAGCATGGCTTGCAGTGACATGAGAGAAGAGACCCATCTTCAGTATGAATGTTGAATATGCTCCCATCCTCTTCAAAGGGTCTGTTATAAACTATAGAGCAGGTACCTTGGGACCCTGTAGGAGTGTATGGGCTCATATTTCTCTTGGGGACCTCTGCTAGGAAGTTTATGGTTATGCTAGCTGTCTTGGAAGAATCTGTATCCTAACTAGATGTAAATTTTTACAGTAGGCGGTAGCTATGAGGGAAAAATAGTTAATGAATGGGGATCCCAGGATGTTGGGACAATGTCCTGAAGGCCATTTTGTTGGATTGGAGTACAGAGAAAGAGAATTCCCATTTATTTCTCAGAAGACCCAACTGTTCTAAAACTTAATCATTTTTAACTGTTGGCAAATGTTGTTTCCCACTTTAGAGGTATAAGTAGTAATTTTACATTGCAAAACCCATTGGGAAACATAGTTCAACAACTCTGTTTCTAACCTTGTTTGTTTTCAATAAATAAACACGAGTTGCTATCCAAAGCAAAAATCTGAAAATGAATGTGATTTTGATTTAATTGGTAAATTAACAGTTTAGATGATAAGTGTCTATATTTGGCCTAATGCTTCCGTCCTGCTTCCTCCACTTTAATGTTAAGTTTCATTGCGAGTACTATTGATTTAATCTCATTGCAGTTCTTTCGGAATCTCTTACTTCTATAACAAATCAGTTAATCACTAGGTGTAACCATTTGCCATGACACTGGTAGAATAGATGTCTGACCCAGTAGTATAATTTCTTCCTTCTGATTCTCTACATGTACCTCTTGCTCTTGCCTGAATGTTCAGTCTTTTCTATTGATATGGAGGGTTTTTTAAAATCTTTTAATATTTCTGTTCAGTACAACTGCATTGGAAGTTTCATAGGATAACCCAGGGTGTGTATTAATTTGGGGGGAGGGATAGCTTAGTGGTTTGAACATTGGTCTGCTAAACCCAGGGTTGTGAGTTCAATCCTTGAGGGGGCCATTTAGGGTTCTGTGGCAAAAATAGGGGGACTGTTCCTGCTCTGAGCAGGAGGTTGGACTAGATGATCTCCTGAGGTCCCTTCCAACCCTGATATTCTATGCAAGTATCTATTCTAAAAGCTTGCACAGCTAAATTAAATAGTTTAATTTACTGTTCCTGATAACAGCAAAATTAGTAATAGAGAGACAAATAGCCCTTGTCTAGTCAGAATTTTCTTCCTTTTAATATACTATATAGAAAAGAAATGGTAGAGAGCAGTGCAGAATAAGCTTAAGTACCTCAGACTATCACACTTTTATCTTGGGCTATAACAAGAAAATCCAATTTTTGGCCCTGATCCTACAAAGACTTTACAGAGGCAGTACCTTTATTTAAGTGAGTAGTCCCACTGAAGTCAGGTTCTGATCCTGCAAAGATTTATGCATGTAACTTCACTCACATGAGGAGTCCCCACTAAGTAAAGTTGCACACACGTGCATAATTTTTTTTCAGGATCAGGACCTTAATTTGTGTTTGGTTTATGACTTCACAGTGACAGGTTATATCACTGTAATCTGGGTCTGCTTTATACATATAATTAAAATTGAACTAATTTTATCTAGCTATATGTGATTGATATCCATTTTCTGACTTAAAATTCTTGATAAGAATTTACTGTGAGAATCAAATAATTTTAGGACTTTTAGTACATGTCCACATTCTTCAGTGGTTATAGTTTTCTGGATAACTGCCGATGGGTTGTGAACACCCAATACTGTCTATTAAGAGTATTATTTCAGTTAGTACTGATTTACAGTCTTAAACCGGGAACTTTATTTTAATTTGTTATAGAAATGCTTAGCTGAAATGCATATGTATTTTAAATCTCCTTAGTATTTTGCTTGCCTTCATTCTGGCCCATTTCTCCATTACTGTGTTAGATGCTGTCAAGGTTCCTTCCCCACTCTGAACTCTAGGGTACAGATGTGGGGACCTGCATGAAAACCTCCTAAACTTATTTTTACCAGCTTAGGTTAAAACTTCCCCAAGGTACAAACTATTTTACCTTTTGCCCTTGGACTTTATTGCTGCCACCAAGCGTCTAACAGATATATAACCGGGAAAGAGCCCTCTTGGAAATGTCTTTCCTCCCCAAATCATATGCCCCCTTTCCTGGGGAAGGCTTGATAAAAATCCTCACCAATTTGCATAGGTGAACACAGACCCAAACCCTTAGATCTTAAGAACAATGAAAAAGCAATCCGGTTCTTAAAAGAAGAATTTTAATAGAAGAAGAAGTAAAAAGAATCACCTCTGTAAAATCAGGATGGTAAATACCTTACAGGGTAATTGGATTCAAAACATAGAGAATCCCTCTAGGCAAAACCTTAAGTTACAAAAAGACACAAAAACAGGAATATACATTCCATTCAGCACAGCTTATTTTCTCAGCCATTTAAAAAAACAGAATCTAATGCATATCTAGCTAGATTACATACTAAGTTCTAAGACTCCATTCCTTTCTGTTCCCAGCAAAAGCATCACACAGACAGAGAGAGCCTGTTTCTCTTCCCTTCCCCCCCACCCCCTAGCTGTTGAAAGTATCTTGTCTCCTCATTGGTCATCTTGGTCAAGTGCCAGCGAGGTTATCCTAGCTTCTTAATCCTTTACAGGTGAAAGGGCCAGGAGGGATTTTAAAGGTGTTTACCCTTCCCTTTATATTTATGACAGATGCACTCTTTACAGGAAATGGGATTGGGAGGGGAAAGATGACTTTAAGCCACTTGTGTATTACTCTACACTGTGGGCCTGGCCGTTAGTGTGAATTACTGAATTCCCAACCTCAAGCATTCAGGAATCATAAATCAGGCCCCCCAAAAGTTTTAAGATTATATATTAAAATTCATGAAGTTCTTTTAAATAATACATTTTGGGCCTTTTTGTTTTTGAGCTTCTAGAATTCATGTTCTTCATCTCCTTTTATGTCTCATCATTGTGGCAGACTTTTTTTAAATGAAAGCTGACAATTTCATATAGTTGCATGACTTAAGAGCTGTGGTTTTAAGGAAAATGCCACATATTGTGAGACTTGTGATAAAATTACAAGAGTTGGGGCAACGGTGAAATTAGAGTAGTCCTAAGACTTAGGACTAATTTGACTTACTTTGAGTCCTGTGGCCTTCAATGGGAAGCAGAGAATATCCACAGTTCACCAGCAGTCCAGATTCATCCCATCTTTCCCATGATATGTTTTGGGTATGTGGTGCGGGTGACAAGCATAGAGCTGTTGCAGTGGTTCTATATTACAGGCTGAAAGTGCTGTTGCAGGTCCTGTGCTCTTGGGGTATTTTCCAGGGTCAATTTATCACCCCTTTATGTTAAAGTGGCGTAAAGAGGCCAGGATGGGGTTGGGGGGGGGAATTCTCACAGAGTTACAATGGAGGGATACTGTCCAAGTCACTTCAATGACAACAATCCATTATCTCCAATGGGTGCAGTAAAAGTCCCCATATAATATTTGGAAGAAACCTTAAAGCAATCCACACATAGCCTGTGCATGAAGAATGACATGATGCCCTATGTTACTTTTTCAAAATCACAAACAGGCCTATATCTAGTCTTCTAAGGGCTTGTCTACACTGGCAAGTTTTGTTGCCAAAAACTACCTTTTGGCGACAAAACAGCAAGAGTGTACACACTACAATGGGACTTTTGTTGTGAAAAATGCCCAGTTTTGGTGACAAGAACCTCCATCCCTATGAGAGACTTTTGTCTTTTCTCCTCCCTTTATTGTTGACAAAGAGCCAGTATAGACGCTGCTGAATGTTCTGTGGACAGAACTGGCTTCCGCCAGTATCCCACAATGCCTGCCCTGATTGCTCTGCTCAGTGTTTTGGTCTCTGCTGCCCTGCAGGCATGCGCTCGTCCCCTTTCAAAGCTCCAGGAAGTATCTGTGGGCTGCTCCGTTTGGGGAACAAACAAAGAGCAAATCATTGGAAGCTCCTGTTCTGCCCGGCACTAGGAGCACAGCAGCAGGCAGACTGCGGCTTCACGGGGCAGGGGACAGACGGCTGTACTGTTTTGTGAGCTCTCTGTGCTGAGGAATGGCAGAGCTGCTCATGGTGCTGCTCTCGGTAGCTAAGGGGGCTGTGGGAGAAATTGGAGAGAATACCAAGATGTGCAGTGATTAGCTCTTCCTTCCCACAACACTGCACTGTGGGATACATATCCATGGTGCATTGCTCACCGTGTCGATGATGGTGTCCCCAATGTGGACATGATCTGTTGACAAAGGGAGCAAGTGTGAACATCCTTTCACGATTTTTGTTTTGTCGACTTTTGGGTGACAACATAAGTTTTGTCAACAAAACTTAGTAGTGTAGACAAGCCCTAAGTGCTGAAAGTTTTTAGAAGCTTGATGGAAAAGTTAAGTTTGGTGGGCTGGTTAATCGTATTACTTTTAATGAATATTGCAGGAAAAGTGTCTGGGATTTCACTTGATGATATTCTTTGCAGCTTTATGGCATGAACAAATTACTCAGCTGAGCGCAATGAAAAAATACAGGCATCGCTACAGTGTCATTGCACTTCCATAGGAGGTTTAACGGTTTTCTAAACAAAATAAAAACTAATGGAACTGCTGCAGTGCTTGTGGAAGGAGCGATTACTAATCCAATTGCTCCTCTTCCCAGATGAACTTACCTTCATTTGGATCCTGTATTTGTCTTAAGGTGTGAAAGGGCATGTTGTTCAGTGCAGTGCTCCAGTGTCCCACCAACTTTTTTACATAGGTTACAGTAACTGTTTGCCAGCTACTAAATGTTCCACTTGTTACACTTACTATGCTGCTGTTTTTGCTGTTTGCCTAATATTGTGCTGATTTCAGTGGAATGTTGACAGTTGTCAGCAGAGCAATAAGGAAAATGAAGGGTGTAATATTTGTTGTTGTTTCTGCACTTGGGTAAGGAGGCATCCAGTCCCTCTTGATGCAGACCTTATGGAATATACCTTAAATTCTCATTTATTGCTGATATTTACTCAAGACCACAAATCAGGCTGAATGAAATAAGATGTTTTCACACTCTTCTTCATTTTATGCCATCATTACCACTGACAGGGGTGCAGAATTCATATGGCCTGCATATTTCTGTGTTCCCCACACAGAAAAATGCAAAAGAAATCTGCAGGAGGACATGCACCTCTTCCATGACAAACCAGGCAGCGCGTCTGTTCCAACATGCCTAGAGCATCCTCAGAGATGCAAATCACTGCAGGGAGAGAGAGGCTGGGTGTGTGTTTGTGTCTGCGGGGGAGACATTGATCACTGTCAGAGGGTGGGGTTGGGTATGGGTGCCTGCCAACAAGTGAGAGAGACTCTGTCCCTTGCTACTCTGACTCATCAGGGGCATGGAAGGATATGTTTTTTTTTTATTATGCAGGAAGAAGGCTCTTTCCCTGAGGTAGAAATGTAGCAGCCTGTCTGCTAGTTAATTGATCTCCTTTTCTGAGGCAGAAATGTAGCAAGCTGCCTGTATAGTAACATTGTTAATGTTCCTATTGTTAGTTAACAGTTCCCATCCTCAGTCAATTCCTCCAGGAGCATAAAACCTTGAAAAGTTTTAAGGCCCCTTCATTGCCAGAGTGATGTGCAGCCTTATAAATGACAGTAAGAAAATCAGCTGGGAAGATCTATGTGCTTTTTCACTGTTTTTCCTGTGCCAAAGTGGCACAAAGGGATTAGATTATAGCTCAGGATTTACTTTACTTACCCATTTAAAAAGAAAAAAAAGACTGAGGGCAAATAAAACATTTACCAAGCAGTCAATAAAATGTCAGGACACTCAGAAACAAGCACTTCCCAAATTACCCAGCCAGGTCCAGGATGATGATTAGCAAAACTGTATGAAAGTTTGAGCAATTTAAAATTAATTTTTTTTTTTTTTTTTTTTTTGCTGTTTGGTGTTCTGTAATATAATTTAAATGAAAATCCAGGATTATAGCTGGAATGCAGGGTATTAGTTACCAAGTGCTTGTAACTTCACTTCCATGTGTTAGGAAATGCTGAATAGTCATTGTGACTTTTTTCTGTATTGTAGTTTAAATAAATTACCAAAACAATTGAAACTGGTGTGATTATATTGCATTATTTTCACAAATAAAATATGCAGAATTTTGCTGAATTGTGAATTTTTTGGTGCAGAATCCCGCCAGGAGTACATTATGCCTTCTTCAGCTAAAATCTCCAATTTACACCTTCCCATTAAAAAGAGCTTTGCTTATGGTTCACTTTTGTAATATAGCCATTCCCTAAAACAACTGATTATGCCTCAATTAATCATCTCATGTAGGTGTCTCATATTGTAGCATAAGCTACCACATGAACCATTGCACCATGCCCAAATGCATACCCAAAACAATTAATGATTTTACCAAGCTGGCATCAATGAATGCTGAGTAGACTAATGAATGTGAAATGGCACAAAAGTATAGTAGAAATGAAAATGCATCACAGTCTTTCAAGTAGCAACTTTCAATGCAAGCTTGTCCAGTTTATTTTTCTATAGCCTCAAGAGATACTGAGCTGAAGGTTGCCTTGATCTGCTACATATAATTTATTTCCTATTTTTAAATTGTAAACAATACATTCTATATGAAAAAATGAAGGAATATTATTTATATTTTGGAACTCCCAGATTCTTTAGATTACTTTGCCTGAGAAGCTATGACTTACTGATAATTGTGCTGTTGAATATTACATTGTATTTGTTTAATCTTGTGAGTCTTGTTACACTTAGTATTAGAGATAGAGCTTAACCAAAAATATTGTAAATGAGGGGAACACTGGTTTGCACAGACGAACCGCAAATGTTGGTCCCAGCAAATAATTTTATTCATATGCATTTAACAAAAATACTGAGCCTTTGTCTAGAATTTTACATCTTCAAAGCAGTTTGCAGAAAATGGTCCTGATCTTGCAAACATGTATGCAATAGAACTCAATAGGATTACTGTCATGTGTAAATGTTTGCAGAATCAGGACCAGTGTTTGTTTATTTGTTTGTTGTTTTGTGGAGTGGGGTGGGGTTGTTTTTGTTTTTTTTCCTATTCTCCATCTGGAAAATCTCTCTTGAGGATAAATCCCAGGCACCATGATATAGCTGAGGCTACGTAATTTGAGTAAGATGGTTTACATCAGCCTTGCAAAATTCTACTTGTCCCCTTTCCTGGGGCAAGATGGTTTGGTTTATTTTACAGGTGAGTAAAATCTCATTTATTTTGTTTTTTCATTATTGTAGTGTAGATTTTGTGCCTAGGCCATTACATTTTCATGATAGTTTTGCAACGCTGATTTAAAGTTTGTGACTGCAAGAAATCAATTGTATGCAATGACCTAGATCCCTATTAAACTATAACTCCATACTGACCAAAAATATTCACCAGGAAGTGCCGGTAATGTGATTGGTTGTATCACCCCCTTTCAAACTGACTTTAAAACAAGAAAATGAAAAATGTGATGGTGGGTTTTTTGGTTTTTTTTACTAAAATTATGAAATATTTTTGGATCTTTTAAATACTGTTTGCTTAATAACTTTTCCTTTCCTTTCTGAATTCACAGTGATGAGGTTAACCAAGCCTACATTATTCACCAATATTCCAGTGACCTGTGAAGAGAGAGACTTGCCAGGTATATGATGATCTCTTGATAATTAATTTATTATTATTTATATATCACCAGCGGTGTTCAGTGTACTGTACTTAACACATTTTTAAAAAGAAAAGCAGGTTCATCCCCTGAGGAGTTACAATCTAATGAATACATAACACAAAAAAGGATGAAAAAGGTGGATGGTACTAGAATGACAAGAACATCTGAGAATGTTTAGACTAATTTAGTAAGCAACATAAGTTGGTGTTTCATCAAGGCACACAAAAGCAAAAAGGATTAAAGCAGCCCCAAATGAGCAACTGAGACTTCTACACCACACCTCTGCAGTCATAGAGGTTACAATGTATTATATGAAGTAAACATTCCCCCTGTAATGGCCATAGAAAAGTAGCAAATCACCAACACCGTTCTCACCCCCAAGGCTTTGGAAGCTTGGTGAACAACCTGTAAACATGTTCCCTAAAAATCTGAGGAATTAGGAAAATCATAACATCCAGTGGATGCTGTTTTTGTTGTTTTGAGATGATTGTATGTGGAGGGAAGGTTTCAGAGAACCAAGTACACGCTGGGGAGAAAAATAGAAGCATGGAATTACCGTCCATATCTGGAGACATGGCATTCTGTATTACTCCCTGTCAAGGTTCATTCCCCACTCTGAAATGTTGGGTACAGATGTGGGGACCTGCATGAAAACACCCTAAGCTTATTTTTACCAGCTTAGGTTAAAACTTCCCCAAGGTACAAACTATTTTACCTTTTGCCCTTGGACTTTATTGCTGCCACCACCAAGCATCTAACAAATATATAACAGGGAAAGAGCCTGCTTGGAAACGTCTCCCCCCCCCCCCCAAAAAATCCTCCCCAACCCCTACACCCCCTTTCCTGGGGAAGGCTTGATAAAAATCCTCACCAATTTGCATAGGTGAACACAGACCCCAACCCTTGGATCTTAAGGACAATGAAAAAGCAATCAGGTTCTTAAAAGAAGAATTTTAATTGAAGAAAAAAAGTAAAAGAATCACCTTTGTAAAATCAGGATGGTAAATACCTTACAGGGTTAATCGATTCAAAACATAGAGAATCCCTCTAGGCAAAACCTTAAGTTACAAAAAGACACAAAAACAGGAATATACATTCCATTCAGCAGAGCTTATTTTATCAGCCATTTAAACAGAACAGAATCTAACGCATATCTAGCTAGATTACTTACTAAGTTCTAAGACTCCATTCCTTTTCTGTTCCCGGCAAAAGCATCACACAGACAGAGAGAACATTTGTTTCTCTCCCCCTCCAGCTTTGAAAGTATCTTGTCTCCTCCTTGGTCATTTTGGTCAAGTGCCAGCAAGGTTATCCTAGCTTCTTAACCCTTTACAGGTGAAAGGGTTTTTCCTCTGGCCAGGAGGGATTTTAAAGGTGTTTACCCTTCCCCTTATATTTGACACACCCTCATTACAGCCATTAGTTTACCCAGCACCTTATTTCAATGGGTAATTGACAATGATTTTGCAGGACTTGTTGCCTGATGAATTTCCTTGTCTTCTGTTGCTAGCACAGCATTCCAAGTTTCCCCTTGAAATTGTTGTGTTCTCCCCAGATATTGACTATATTCTAGAGGCCAGCCAAGGTGGAGAGAGAGGTGCTGTGCAGCCTAAATATTTTTCCCCTCCCCATCCCAGCAACAGACATTCTTCTTTCCCCATCTTCCAGTGCAATGGCAACTTATCTTCAAAAAACATGCATCAGGATAAAAAGACAAAATAAAGAAAATTGTATAAGAATGTAAATAGAGTAAAGTAAAGAAGGATAAATGGATCAGTTATTTCTGATGTGCTGTGCAGTTGGTCTTATGCAGGCAGAATTTCCGTTGAGGTTAACCTTTATCCTGAGATATGTCTTTGGGATTGAGCCCTTCTGTGTTGACTGAATCATTAAACACAACAGATGGAATTTTCAGAAATTCTCACTGTGTTAAGTGGAGTAGAGTTAGACCAACATTGAATGCTTTTGAAAATTCCACCCAACTTGTATTAAGTACTGCAAAAGCTGTACTTAAGGTTTCCTTGTATGCAGGTACCCTTTTATTTAAAACTTAATTTTATAAAATCACAAAGTTCCTAATCTGCACACCCTACTCAAGAACTAAACCAAACTCTACTAATGCTTAGAATTTAGCATGAGTGTAATTCAAGAAGCAATAAAGAGTTTAACGTGAAACTATTCAGTCTGCCCTTTATTGTGGGGTCACTAAAGAAAAATTAATTTAAACTAAGCCATAATATCAATAAAATTCAAAAGCAGCACTATATTATCAATTTCTAAATACGTAGAAAGGAAACCTGTCATTTGTATGTAGACAAGGATCTAGTTTATGCAAATGTTTTTGACCTATGCCATTATATATTATTACAGGAGATCTGTTGAATCAACTCATGAAAGATGACCCTTCCACCGTAAAAGGAGCAGAAACATTAATGCTAGGAGAAATGCTGACTTTGCCTCAGAACTTTGGGTAAGAATTGAATATGCAACTGTAAGGTATGAAGATTATTGCTAGATGAATCCTGGAACTTGAATTATTTGTGCTTATTAGCGCCCTTTCCTTTTTTTACAAATACACATTGCAGTATTTTGGTGACAACTAATGATAACTTGTTTATTTCATTAACAATAGGAAATTATTTACCAAGTATAAACACACAGTACTGATACTGGTGCAAGATAGTCACTGAATGTATTCAGTGACTGTCTCTGCAATATGTATCTGCCTCTGTGTGTAGTAGGGTCTAGGAGAGACAGTAGACAGCATGGCACTGCATAGTGCCCTGCAGTGTGTGCAGCAATTTTTAACTTCCAGGTGAAATATAACCCTTTATAGCAGACAGTCCCTTAGCAAAGTGCCTTCATTAGAGAAATTTACATTCATGTACAGATCCCTAAGATATGATGCACCAATGATAAGCAGGATTTATGCCAACACAGTTTACTCCAGTGTTTTCTAAATTAAGTTGTACAGGTGTAAGCCTCACTTTAAACTGGTGCAGTGCACATACATTTAAGGTTTTAAGGGACCTTCTCTGTATATCTCGTTGCAGGATTGGGACTTCAGTTTAACAGCTATCACTGAGATTGTCATTTTCAAGTAGGAATCTGACTTGATCATTTTTTATTTATTTTTTTTTCCTGATAGTTAAACTTTCAAAAATTGTGTATACTAGGAAATTGCTAGGGTATTTTTAGGGCCTGGTTTTCCAGACACTTATGTATGTAAGTACCTTTATTCGTACGTGCAGTCCCATTGGACTTGATTATAACAGGCACTGCAAAATTTTCCACTATTCCCATGTCTGGCTCAACTCTGTTAGTGGCAACAACGTTGGGATTCCTAGAGTAAAGAGGGGTTGCTGCCAGTAATTAGAGCACAGTGTCAATTAGACGTGTTCTGAGCAAGGTTAGATGAGACAATTTTTAAAATGCCAGTGGCCCATCTTTGATCAGATTCTTGATATTGCTAGCACTGATGGAACTGAACTGGTCATAGCATAGACCAGATCGCTGTAGAATTTTAAAATAAAATATTTACAAAAATTAAAGATGGACTCTATTGGATTTCAGTGTGTTGAGAATTACATTGTTAAAAAGTACTATTTTCTTTGAACAGAAATATATTTCTGGGAGAGACCTTTTCCAGTTACATTAGTGTACATAATGACAGTAATCAAGTTGTCAAGGACATATTGGTAAAGGTATGTGAAAAGATATACCTATTTATTGGATTTATAAAATGTGTCAAATCCATAGTATCTGGTGCATTTTTAACATAATACACAGCAGGTATTAAGAAATAACCATTAAAAGGTTTCCCAGCACAGGGGAAAAAAAAACCTCAGGTAGTCTGGAATGAAATCGTAAAGTGTTTTAGAGGACAAAATCAGGTTAGGATAGCATCCAAAAGCAAATGGGAAGAAAGTTTTTGTAGTATTAGCGTAGCATGATTTTCACAGCTAAGACCAGCAGGAACTGTATTCTGCACTAGCTCTAGCTTCTGAATGGTCCTCAAAGACTGTCCCAATTAAAGTATACGTATCTCTGAAATTATTTACATAGCCAAAGACTAGTATGCCACTGACTGAAATCTAAATTGTCTCTATTTTTAACCATAGCAAGTATGCTATGGTTAAAAGAAGCGTTGCAGAAATGCATTATTCTATTTCTTAAGTATAGATGAAAGATCAAAAATGGTTCAAAATTATTAAAATGCCTTTCTCTTTCATCTTAGTGTGTGCAATAATTAGCTCGATGAAATCTTGTTATGGGTTGAGTTATAACCTCCATTGAGATAGATAGATGTGAATTCACCCTTCAGTTAACATAACTGTAAACATAAGTCTCCACCAAAGACAAGAGGAGTATGTGTTTCAACCAAGAAGCTTTTGCTGAATATTGTTTTCAGAAGTGGGAGAGTAGGCAGAACAGTCAAAAGACAGAGAGGGAGACAGCTGGAAGGAGCAATTGAAAGCACAAAAGCAGAGCCTGGAAGAAACCTGGGGAGAGGTTTTTGGGTCAGGAGGGTAGGCAGCAAAGAGTGCTCTTGGTAATGTGAGCAAAAGATTCTGTTTCCTTCTGTTGGATTGCTTCTGCATTCAGAGACATATGACTTTGTACATAAACAAAACTTCATTAAAGAAATATCTGACTGTCACCATTTCTCTTCCTAACTGAAGCTGTGTACTAGACCCTAAATATTTGGCCAGCTACTCTGGTCAAAAGGGGCAACAATATATACTTAACACACTTAGCAAGGTTGGTAGTGATTCTCCATTACTAGCTATTTTTAAATCAAAATTGGATGTTTCTCTAAAAGACATGCTCTAGGAATTATTTTGGGGAAGTTCTGAGGCCTGTGCTATACAGGAAGTCAGAGTAGATGATCACAATGGTCCCTTCTGGCCTTGGAATCTATGAATATATATATATATACAGCGTATGTCAAATGGAAAGTCCACTTCAAACAGGTATAACCTCAGCAAGTAATAACTGCTCTCATATTGAACAAAAATGGGTTAAAATCTAAATCATGGAAGCCCTCTACATTTGGAACTCTTTTTTTTTGAAGCCAGTGGCAGTGCTGTGAGCCAAGGCCATACAGAAGTAGACCTTCTGTATGTGTACTGAATATTATCCTTGGCTTTAAAATATATATATATTTTTATTATATATATAAAAATATAATATTAGTTCTATTGCAGGACAAATGCATTTAGTCAATCTACAACCAAATAAAATGCATTTTCTGGTAATCACACATTCCCAACCTTTTTATTTATCAGCATTTAAGGGGGGAAAAAAACTCCTGTACTAGAACACTATTCATGCCATGGATCTAATTATGCTGCAAAGCAAAAACTGTTGGGCCATAAATAGAAATGGTAACTAAGATCTAGTATGTAGTGCTTCTCTTCTCTCCCCCCACACCCTTTTTTTGGGTCCCTTTTCAATACTTCAATATTTATTTAATAAATAATAATATATTAGACAAGTATGGAACAGATGTAACATAAAATTTACTCACTGGGGTTTGAATAAGACACTTTTAATACAGTATGGGCTTGCTGTCCTAATTCAAGCAAAATTGTCATTGCTTGCAGGCTCCACAGGTCATTCTCATGCATTAATGTTCCAGCAAATATTGCATGAGTTGTCTTTTACATTCCAGTTAATTAAAAAAACATGAAATGTATGTGCCTGTGTCTGTAGACAGATTTTTTTAAAAAAGGCTTTAAAAAGTAGATTCATTTCTGGTCATCTGGCTTTCATAGTATCCTGTAGATTATTTGAATTAAATGTAGCGCCTCACAAGGTATGTTTTTTTTTTTTTTTTTTTTTGTAATGCTTTGCTCTTTAGACACACTGACTTGAAAGCATTCAAACCTGTGGTGTTTTTCAATTCCAAGGCTGATCTTCAGACAAGTTCTCAGCGATTAAACCTTTCAGCTTCCAGTGCTGCAGTGGCAGAACTTAAATCTGACTGTTGCATTGATGATGTTATTCACCATGAAGTAAAGGAAATAGGAACACACATGTAAGATTTTATATCTCCTCCTGACTTGTGCATTTTTTTACACATATCCCTGAAATATTTTATATAGCAAAAGACTAGAATGCCACTGATGGAAATCTAAATTGCCTTTATTTTTAATCATAGCAAGTATGGTAAAGCTTGCATGGAAGCATTGCAGACATGCATTGTTCTGGCTCTTCTTAAGTACAAACAAAAGATTGAAAATTGTTCAAAACTATTAAAATGCCTGTCTCTTTCAGCTTAGTATGTGCAGTAAGTTATACTACACAGACAGGAGAGAAGATGTACTTCAGAAAGTTCTTCAAATTCCAGGTACTCTATATAAGAATATGCAGTGTCTGTAGCTAATAGATACTGTTTATTTACTTGCAACACTTGAAATCTAAAAAATATATTCGCTTTTTTATTGAAAATAGACTTATGTTAAACAGATTATTCTATGTCTTTAGGGGTGGTATATAGTGTTGTAGAACTTGCTTTTTATAAGACGTTTAACAAATGGAGAAAAATATTCAGTGCTATGAGATACAGATTTTTTTTTTTTTATGGGTGATGGAGTTCAGTATTGTCCCACCTTTTAGAACTTTTTCAGTGGTGTTTTTTTTTTTAAATGTAATTTCCTATGTTTTCAAGTACGTAAAAGGTTGTTACAAGGAGAAGGGAGAAAAATTGTTTTTCTTAACCTGTGAGGATAGGACAAGAAGCAATGGGCTTAAATTGCAGCAAGGGAGGTTTAGGTTGGACATGAGGAAAAACTTCCTAACTGGCAGGGTGGTTAAGCACTGGAATAAATTGCCTAGGGAGGCTGTGGAATCTCCCATCATTGGAAATTTTTAAGAGCAAGTTAGACAAACACCTGTCAGGAATAGTCTAGATCAGGGATGGGCAAACTTTTTGGCCCGAGGGCCACATCTGGGTATGGAAATTGTATGGTGGGCAACGAAATTGGGACTGGGATGCAAAAGGGGGTTGAGGGCTCTGGCTGGGGGTGCGGGCACTGGGGTGGGGCCAGAAATGAGGAGTTCAGGGTGCGAGGGGTGGAGGAGAAGGGGGCTCTGGGCTAGGGCGGGGGAGGGGGTAGGGGTGCAGGCTCTAGGCAGCTCTTACCTCAAGCAGCTTCTGGAAGCAGCGGCATGTCCCTCCTCCGGCTCCTATGCGGATGTGCGGCCTGGCGGCTCTGTGCACTGCACCATCCGCAGGCACCACCCCTGCAGCTCCCATTAGCTGCAGTTCCTGGCCCATGGGAGCTGCGGGGGTGGCGCTTGGGGCGAGGACAGTATGTGGACCCCCCTGGCTGCCCCTAAACGTAAGAGCCGGAGGGGGGACATGCTGCTTCTTCTGGGAGCCCGGCACGGGCACACAGAGCGGCCTCCAATCCCACTCTCTGGCTGGAGCGCGGGAGCAGGCAAGCCCCAGACCCTGCTCCCCAGCAGGAGCTCGAGGGCCAGATTAAACTGGCTAGAGGGCCGGATCTGGCCCACGGGCCATAGTTTGCCCACTCCTGGTCTAGATAATAGTTAGTCCCCCTGCCATGAGTGCAGGGGACTAGACTAGATGACCTCTCAAGGTTTCTTCCAGGCCTGTGATTCTATGTTTTTAAAAAAAAAAAAAAAAAAAAAAAAAAATCAAAAGAACATTGTTAAGGTTGCATAGTCAAGCACTCAGTAGTTAAGAAATGCCAAATTAAGGTTGCACTGGCAAACTTAATTCTGGCATTTCCTAACTCTACAGTGCTTAACTTTGCAACCTGAATAATGTTCTTGAGGTTTTAAAAAAAGAAACTGGCAAAAAAAAACAAATGGGTCATTCCACCACACAGACCTATGCCACTTGAGCTAATGGAGTAACAGAGAGTACAGTAACTCTTTACTTAACATTGTAGTTACATTCCTGAAAAATGCGACTTCTCACACACACACACACACACTCTCACACACACACACACACACACACACACACACACACACACACACACACACACACACACAGTATAAGTTTTAAACAAACAATTTAATACTGGTACACAGTAATGGTGATTGTGAAGCTTGGTTGAGGTGGTGAAGTCAGAGGGTGGGATATTTCCCAGGGAATGCCTTACTGCTAAATGATGAACTAGCAATTGGCTGAGCCCTCAAGGGTTAACTCATTGTTATTAATGTAGCCTCACACTCTACAAGGCAGCACGAATGGAGGGAGGGGAGACAGCATGGCAGACAGAGACACACACCATGTGTGTGAGGAGAGAGAGAGATGTGCATTTCCCCTTTAAGTACGCTGACCCCAATCTTAAGTACAGGGCCTTGTTAAGTAGATCAGCAAGCTGAGGCCGCAGCTGCTGCCAGGAAGTTCCCTCCATCCTGAGCCCTGTGCTATGTCCCCCCTGCTCTATGGAAGATCGGGTACGCGGGGTGCAGGAGCAGGGGGACACCCTGACATTAGCTCCCTCCTCTCCCCACACAGCAAGCAGCAGGCTCAGGGAGCAGCTCCAAGGCAGAGGGCAGCCTCCGCACAGGGAACTTTGGGGAGCTGATGGGGGGCTGCTGGCCCACCCTGGTTCCAAGCCTCCACCAGCTAGCTGCAACGGGCTACTCTTCCTGCAAGCAGTGGACAAAGCAGGCAGCTGCCAAATGCCGTTATAAGGGAGCATTGCACAACTTTAAACAAGCACGTTCCCTAATTGATCAGCAATGTAACAACAAAACAATGTTAACCAGGGCGATTTTAAATGAGAAGTTACTGTAGTAAGTTATCCTCCATGTGGGCTAGCACTAGAGGAAGTGTGTTTCACAAATATTTGCTGACAGGAGGGGAATGGTAAGATTCAGGAATCTTGGGTTCCATTCCACACTCTGGAGGACTGTAGTGAGCACAGACTCTTCTGCCTATTTTCCCTAAATTCTGACCCCTTCTGTCCCATTCCCTCCAACATATCCCAGTCCTCTCTCTTCCCCAGTCCCATTTTCCTTGTCAGCCCAGCCCAATTTCCAATCCTCTGGCTTCCCATCCCAGTCCTGGTGTCTTTGCCCAACCATTCCCAATCCCACCCCTACTCCCACCCCACTTGTTGTCCCCAGACTCCTTGCCCAGCCAGTCTCCTCTCCTCCCAGCCTCTTCTCAACCCCACACCCATGTTCTCTATCTTTACGCTTCATTTCTCTGTTCCTAATTCAATCTCAGCATCTCCCGCCACTCCAGCTTTGTCTCAGTCTCCTTGTCCAACCAGTCCCATTCCTCCTTGCCCTTCATTCTCGTTCCTTATTAGATTGATCGTTCTCTCTCTCTCTCCTTCCACTTGCACCACTGATTACTAGTTTCAGGCTCTCTGGTTCTTTGTCCAATCTCAGTCCCCCACTGTTTCCCTCCCTGGCTCCCATTCCTAATCTCCTTGCCCAGCCAGTCCCTGTCTTCCCCCGCTCCCAATTCCCAATCTCAGTGCTCCCTCCCCTTGACTTCCCCCAGTCCCTCCAGGTCCTTGTCTAAATCTACTCTGGCTCACCTCCCAGAAGGCTCTGGACCCTTTTGGTTACAAATTGGGCAGCTTTCTCTTCGTCATTGCCTGAGTGCCAGCAGGCGTATCATTGAGAGCACAGGACTGAAAGGCTGCCTGCATTTAGCATAGGGCCATGGGCCTGGCCTGGCGTGGCATGGCCTGGAACAACCCAGAGCTGCAATAACAGGGAACATCCTGCTCCACCCCAGGCAGGAACATGTCCACTGTGGACAGAATCTTCTGAGATCTTAGCTGCTAAGAAGTCTCCATTGATCATGTGAAAACTGCACTTTTTTTTCAAAGATAACTTTTCTAAATTTGGATTTCAAGTCCCCTGCTCCAAACGTCGTTGATATTTTTGAACATGGGGAAAAATAACACATTTTTCTCTAACTTAGTCTTGGAAATGGCTGAAACCCTTTTGGTAAAATTTTCCAGAAAAATTTCTGCCTGAAGAAGAAACCCACCATCTAATATTTCACTTTGAATGGTTAAAGTTTGGAAAAGTTATAACTAACTGAAAAGAACGTGTTAAAATGAGAAATATCGCACAATTTTAATAATAGGCTGCCCAGCCTATAATATATTAAATGTGTACTCTTTCCATTGACAAATAGTGAACTCTTTCCCTTGTTTTTGTTTTTCATGGACCTGTTATTACCATGACTGGTTGAAAACAACCACATTTCGAACCCCAACCCAAATTATCAATGTCTGTCTGTCTGTTAATTGCAAAAAAGAGAGGGAGCATTGGAACACATTGGTGTGCTGTGGTTTTTTTTTTTTGTTTTTTTTTTTTGTTTGTTTTTTTTTTTTTTTGGAAGTATGAGGAAATATTTGAAAGAATGAGGCATATTTTGGTCATCCGTGACTAAAGAGGGATACAATAACCACAGATAATTGAAGAATGTTATCAGTATGGACCTGATCATACAGTCAGACAAATATGGGCTTGTTTTGAATCTGGAATTGATTGTAGGATCAGGATCTAAGAATAGAGAGTAACTATTTAGGGTGGCCCAAGACACCATATACATGATGTAATGAGATTAATTTAAATGAAGGAAATTTTTTTTTAGAGGGTAAGATTAATGTCTTAACAATAAGACCTTTTATCTTTTGAAATAGTCTGAAGAAACCGGTGCGAGCTCATTCATCTCAGTCATTTAAAATAGGACTGGTGAATATATTGAAAGAAAAAAAAACTGACTTGTTGCTGGAAATGTAGTAATTACCTCATAGGTCTTTTCTGCCTTTCATTTTCTGGTTCTGTGAGAGTTGCTGTATTTTTAAGATAAGTAAAATTTGTGCAGAAAAACTTTGACAGGTGTTGATTGATTGTTAAATAAAGTAGAATAGGAAGAGGTCTTGACACCAAAACCAGCCTTCCAGGATAGAAGAAAACAAAGAAAATGAAAATAGGTAGTCAGCTACTGTAAATAATAAAACATTCCTCTATTGTCCAATATTTTGGGATTTTTAGATGGAGGGAAAGGGGAAATTGTCCAACATTTACATAAAAGAAAACATATTTTACAGTAAAGAGAGGGGGATCTGCAAACAAGGTAGTGAAATATCAGCTGTATGTAATTAGTTGCTATCATAGTTTTTCCTCATTTAAATACACACAACTGTTACACATCTATTGGTGATTAAAATACATTCTTAAGTTTTAATAATCATACATAATCACAGCTATTTTATACACAGCAATCACAGATCACATACCTCAATTAAAAATATAAATATCAAAAATACAAACATTAAAAAACCACACACTATTTGCTTTACATATGATATACCCATCAAAATGAACAGCCAGCTTGGAATTTAAATGTGGTCCTCAGGCCTTGTAGGACACAGGATATATAGAGATCATATTTTATGATTGTGAAGAGATGGTAGAAACTTGTAATGTTGCAGAAACACCAGTTTCACCTAACTTCTGCTGTTGAAAGGGGCGTCTTCAGGGTTTCATTAGGAACATGTGGAATGATTTGAGGAATTAATTGCTCCCAAGACATATTATGAGAAGCAGTGATAGTTCTATAGTTAAAGGTTTTTATCTGTGTTCCAACAGTGTATATAAGGCTCAAGAAACAGGCACATTTCTCAGTATCCAAAGCTTGAGATATTGAAGAGCACTCTAAAACAGAAGGTAGCATGTTGACTTTACTGTATAAAAATAGCTTAATAATCAGTGTGGTAATTTTTTAATATGTATTAGAATGCCTTGACATGATCCTAGGATATTTTAATGGGCATAAATATATGGGTATAATCTGTGAGCTATGTTGGTATCTGGTATATAGAAAGACCTCTTTTTGAAACTAATTGTCTATGCCTACAAGATTCCTGGGAATTTCAGATGTGATACAGTACTTTTTATGTTTTATAACTCTGCTATAAGGAGTTTGAGCTGGGTTGGCTCTAGGCTTTCTTGTGTAAACATTGCACTAATGGTAGATCATATATTTATGTAATACAGAGTCCTTATAAGCAGCAGTATGTGGAGAGAATTATAAGGGAATTCAGGGAGATAGATCATTTATAACACATTTTTTACTGTTTGCATATGTTCAGATACTAATAGTAAGATATTATGTTGAGAAATTTGCAAGCAGCCCACATAGTTTAAGATTTATGGGTACTGAGAAAGATGATAGCCCTGGGGTAATTGGGTGAAATCTTTGAAAACAAGAATAATTTCAGAGTAGTTTATACATAATGGTGTTGGCAAAGAATTAGATTGACCATTTTCTGAATAAAACCTGGGATTTCTAGCTGATTTTATAACATCACAAAATGTTACAGCATATCAATTGAAAGGTTGTTTGTTTGTTTTTAAACATTTTATGTAATACAAACTTCTCAAAACTCTGCTTAAAAGAAGTAAATATTTTTCTTGTTCTCTTTGGCCTCAATTGGAGAGCACATATAAATTCTACGCTTGAATTTGTTAACTGATGTGAACTAGGACGAAATATAACTTCTCAAGCAAACTGTATATAGCTTGATATGAAATTTACATAACATTTGTGGGTTTTGGCACTAGTAATTTGTTTTTTGTTTTTTTTTTTATTGAGGAGTGTGTCTTTGGATTGTGTGTATATAATGGCTCATTTTATGTGGTTAAAATGCTCGTTAGCTTGTTTCTAATAATCTCCACTGCAGATGTAACAGCCTTTTTTAAATTAAAAGGCTGAATCAGAAATTGTTTGATTAGTTAATCGCATACCACTGATATTTCATTGCTTTGTTTGTACTTAGTATTTGAGTTCCTAGGCAAGCTGCATTTGCTGTAAAACTCTGGGGGAAATTTGATGCAAACCTTTCACATTTTTGTTTGTTCAAAACAAAAATCCCTTTTTTGAATAGTGAAAAAGAATGTATCATTATTTTAAAGAGACCGATCAACTGTGTAAACTAGATTTTTCTCCCAGTGTAAGAGGACTTTTCTTATATGAAAGCATTTTCCAACACCTTGTCAAATTATTCATGCATTTAGCAAAGCAGTGAAGTATGTAGCTAAGAAGAAGCAATTGTACAAAAGAGTAGTGCTGCATCTCTTAACTGAAAGAATCCTAGGAGCTAACTCGTATGCATTACATTAATATATGTTGCTTTCCTGCTAGATCAGAAAGAAAAACACTTTTTTTTATGATTTGATTAGATACTTCAATATTTAAGAACCTAAGAAATAACAGTTTAAATTAGTATTTTTTTTTAAATAATGGTAAAGAAATCTGAGAAAGCCCTCTTTAATCTGTATTCTTTTTTCAATCAGGTTCTCAAACCACTAGATGTAAAAACAAAATTCTATAATGCTGAGGTAAGTGTGAGGTTTTTAAATTTTACTTACTGCATAGCAAATAGTGTTAAGGTTAAATATGAAAAGTTTCTTTTAAATAAATGTAGTACCTTGAGGTGCTAGTTGTACAAGCCTTGTTTATATCTTCTATGAAAAAAGACTAATTTACTTTGATTTCACCCTTTTGTTACAATAAGCTAGACATGGAATGTCCATTTCATCATCTATTTTCAATGTTGGGCTGAGAAGGGGAGAATAAAATTCAGATTTAAGGAATATGTTTGTTTTTGATCCAGTAACAATATGTGCATGTACTGCTTTCTCCTTGTGAAGTTTAATAACTGCAATCACAATTGCCTGTATTTCTGTTTTGTAACAAATATTTTAAGGCTGACTGGGAGAGTACTGTTTAAACTCTCATAAAGGAGATTAATTGTGCTCAGTATCAAAGTACTAATTTGGCTGGCTTCAGGAAAATTTTGTTTAGCTCTAATGTGAACGTGGTTTTTCTGTAATGTAAATGTCTTATCTGTGTCATTTATATAAGTACATGCACAAAGCACTTCAAAGATATGACATTATATAAGTGCTACATATTTATATGAACTTATTTTATCCATCTTTTTGATTTTTATGCTTTTAATTAGAGACTTATAGAAGATTTTCCTTTTTTTTTATTTATGACTTCATGGGCACTAGGAACTTTTGCAAATGGAATTCAGTGTATTCTGTACATCTAGGGGTTTCCCTATGGACTTCTGTATTTTTTACATTTTCTGCAGAATTTAATCTTCCATGGTAACCTGTAGGAATAGAATACAAGACATGTAGCCAAGAAATCTGGCTTCTGTTCCTAGCTTTATCCTTTATTTGCTGGATGGTGTTGGGCAAGTCACTTAATTTCTTCTTAATATTCCCTTCTCTGACATGAATTTAGTACTATCCTCAAAGCAATGTTGTACTGATAATCAATGCTTGTAAGATGGTTCAAGATCTTGTGTTGCAAGATGGGTGTTAAATTATGTTTGACTTACTAAATAAAGTAACTATTTCTTTGCTGATCATTTCATCAGAAACTTCCACCTAATGTTATTGTCTCGTCCAGTGGCTCTCAACTTTTCCAGACTAGTGTACCCCTTTCAGGAGTCTGAATGATCTTGTGTACACCAAGTTACACCTCACTTAAAAACTACTTGCTTACAAAATCAGGCATAAAAATATAAGTGTCACAGGACACTATTACTGGAAAAAATTGCTTATTTGCTCATTTTTATGTTTAATTATAAATCAATCAGAATATAAATATTGTACTTACGTTTTGGTGCATAGTAAATAGAGCAGTATAAACAAGTCATTGTCTATATGAAATTTTAGTTTGCACTGACTTCACTAGTGCTTTTTATGTAGCCTGTTGTAAAACTAGGCAAATATCTAGATGAGTTGATGTACCCCCTGGAAGATCTTTGTGTACTACCAGAGGTACGTACCATTTGTCTCATCTGAGGGGAGTCATTTGAAAGGAAATTCCACAAGAATAAAGTTGAAGATACTTGCTTACTTCATTAATTTTAGGACCTAAGCATAGGATGAAGGAAGGGGATGAGAGGAACTGAAATACATCGAGCTGGAAAAGATTTCCGCCCCCCCCATAAAATAAATAAAAAACCCTCTGCATGAAACTTATTTAAACTATTTTGCTAACATATAAAGTCCATATGTACTGTGAGTGGATTTGATTAAAGAAAACTATAGACTTTCTAGAGGTGTAATCATGCACACTGATACCTAAAATCTGCAAACAAGATCAGGGCTCCATTGTGCAAGGCGCTGAACATACGCATACAAAGAGACAGTCCTTGTCCCAAAGAGCTGGCCATCTAAATAAACAGACAGATAAATTGCAGGGGAAGGGAAGGATTATTATTCCTGTTTTACAGATGGGCACCTGAGGCACAAAGATTGTCGTCTTGCAGTGGTCACACAAGCAGTCTGTGGCTGTTTCCCCTGAGCTGCCAATGAGTAGCACTCTAATTACTAGGTTTTTACTCATACTAAAATTCAGAAAAGAGGTATAAGAAGTTGAAACTGAATTAAACTTTTAGAAGTCTTCTTAAAGTATATGATTAAATTTAATCTAATCTTGCAAAGCTGAGTCCTTCTACTTTAACTAAACTCTCTAGGAATGAGTTATTTAAACAATCTCGGAATCTGAGTGGGTAAAATGGATTATTTCAGAGAACTGGGATTATCTTTTTAAATATTCTTGTCACTGGAAATTAACAGTATACTCTTGCAAGGCAAATATTTGTGCCATTAGTAAAGTAAAGTTCTCCAAGGGGCAAAATAAATGCTTCTGCTTTGTATCATGGATATACTATTGATTCAGTAGCAGAATTCCAGTTGGAAAGAGCACAGGGGTTAGTCATCTAACTCCATAAGTGGAATGTCCTATTGTCCTGAAATACCCTCGTGAAGAATGGAAACCAAATCTCTACATGAAATTTTTAAAGAGCAGGTCATTTTTCTGAATTACATGAGAATATAAAAAAACTTCTTAAATTTGAACCCTTATACCAAGTTTTAGCTTGGACCAATTATTTTTAAGGCCCACTAACATCTGAAAATATGGGTCTGCAATAAAAATATTGAATTACCATCTGATGGTATAATTATTACAGCCTTACAAAATTCTGTTTGCCCACTTGTCTCGGGGAAGGGGGAAAATGTTAACAGGTGAGTGAAATACCTTCCTTTTCCCCTCATTCCACTATTATCTATCCATCCATCCTCATAATCACAGTAAAAGGTGGCCAAGTAGATTTGGTGCTTGAGCTGTTAAATTTTTAAGTATTTTTGCAAGGTTATTATAATACATTCTGTTCCATCTGTCCAGGAATTCAGACAGCTTTGTTATCATAGTATGTGACCACACTGTATCTATCTGATTAAACAGAATCATTTCAATAAGAAAACTTTGTGAATAAATAGTCCAAATGTATTAAGAATTTTGTTTGCATAGCAAATACAATTTAATGGATTTGTCTGGTTTGTAATTTCATGTATTAAAGTATAATTAGCACTGCTGTTTGTGATAATTGGAAAGCTAAAACAAAATGAAGAGCTATCAAAAACAATTATTTGGTTGGGAGTTCCATGTAGTATTATGTTAATAGCAACATTGCTGGAAGGATGAAATCTGAAGCCTTCTCATTGTGAAGAAAGGAAAATGATCCTTGGGTATAAGAGGGAGCTATAAATAAGGTATTTTATATGTGTGTGTATATAAGATCTAGTAATTTAAAAGTTTTAAAGGGTGACTAACCTGCTAAATTACTGCAAGGACTACTGCAAATGGGATATTACCTATTCATAAGGTCTCCCGCTAAAGAGAATGGATTGACACTCTCCAATAACAAGTTATAATAGTTATAACATGTTTCCTGTTGAGACAAGAGAAAGGGTCATATGTAAGGTCTTTGTTTGTATTGCAGTAGCACCAAGAGTCCCAAATCAGGATTGGAACCTGGATTTTTTACGTACTATATAAATGAACAGGAAGACATTATCCCTTGGAATTTTAGGGCCTGAACCAGCACCCAGTGAAGTTAATGGAAAGGTTCTCATGGCTTTGGATCAGGCCCGAAGGATCCTGGTCCTGCAAACACTGCAGTCATCTGAGTACAAGTAGTCTCTTGCCTAAGTATTTGCTGCACTGGGCCTTTTTTTTAAAAAAAAAGCTTACAGTTGCAATTAGCCTTGTTGAGGAACCTGTCTGTAGTAATAGGCTTTTCCTGGGAATTTGCTATTTTGAGTTTTGCTGAGTATTTTGCTAGCATATATCACATTTTTCCTGGCCTTGTATATGAACAGTTGCATTCTTCTGGAAAGATGACAAGGATCATCACCCATCTCAGGAAAAAAAAATGCAATATGGATTTACATTAGGGATAAACTTGGCCAGTTCAGTCTTGCCCAAAGACTAACCACCTTTTGATTTTATTAGCTTATCCCACTATACCTTTATCTGTAGCTCACTCACCTTATACTCGGAACTTATCCCATATTGGATTTGTTCTTCAGCATTCAGAAAAATTAGAGGTGTGATTATAAGCAATGCTAATTAACTGTTTAACAATACTACTTGTACCTTATTAGAAATATAGTTGTCATATGTGTTTGTATCTGTTTTTATTTACATTCCTCTCTTACTAATGCTGTCTTATTTAGAAGGAACAAAAAATGCAGAAATGCATTTTGTTTGAAAGTTAGTTATCCTCCTTTTTCTTTAATGTTTAACCCTAATTTCTCTAATGCTGTCTTTTTTTTTTTTTTTTTATTTTCCCATTAGAGTGACCTCAGTTCTGTGGTAATTTTTATTTATTTTTTTATAAATATATATGCTTTTTTAAATTGTCTTCTATTTGTCTCTGTGCCTGTTAAGATTATTTATTTTAAAAACATAATGGAAAAGCAATGTTCTGCATAAAATTAACTGATACTTTCACATCCATTCTTTTTTAATATATGCAGCTATGTATAATCCTTTTAAAATGTTAGCTCTTTCTTTAATACCCATTGTTGAAACCAAAAGTTGAGACTTTTTTGGGATGGTAATTCTACAAGTTATTTTACCATAATTTTAGCAGGCATATGTATTTATCTTTTTTTTTAATTTTATTTTTTAACTTGACAAAGAGATTTGTAATGGTTTCTTTCATGTTTTGGGGAAACCGAGTTTGAGTTTAATCCCTTTTTACATTTTCGCTTTCGGGAGAATGTAGAACAGTAGTAATCAACTGTTTCCAGTATCTAAATTCAGCTACAAGATTATCTTCTTGTTTAAGCTGTAATAGATCCCTTTTCTGTTTGCAGCAGGTGGAGACAGTGGGTTTCAGGAGAGAGCACCAAATGTCTTGTATCCTCCTTCATGCTAGTTACAACTATGCTTTCATTGCATGCAGTGATGATTTAGTATGGTATTTCTGCAGTATTATTTTACTTCAAGGGTTAAGGTGTACGCTGTGTTAAAATGAACTGAATTCTTCATAAGCACTTGAGTTTAACCATATTATTAAAACTAATCAGCCTTGGCCTTATTAAACTAACTTGCTTTTTCATTATGCTGCTTTTTTTCTTTTCTCCTTCAACATAGCTCTTTCTAAATTTTTGCTGCTAATGGTTGCTGCATTAAAAATAACTGATGTGATATTTGGGTAAATGGAGATTTTAAGCAATGGATTTATGGGATATATATATATATATATTTTGTTTCAAACAGTAAGAGTTTAAGTCCATAGAGATACTTGGATGATGATTTAAACTGTTAAATCGACACACACTATATTAATTGAGAAATGTTAATTACGAGGACAGCATTTTATTTGAATCTCTCTCCACCTTCTCCCACAAGTGTTGTACCTGTCCGTAACATGTGGATTTGGTGGGTTTTCATTACTGTATGTATGCTGTTATCATTCGTCAGTTTTTGTTTTTTACATTTTTAGGACATAGTGGAGGTCTCCAATACCTTTCCATGCTTCTGCTTTTAATATAGCATCTTTTGACGGTAAATCATCGGAGAATATTTATCCCATTTTGTCCGCTTTAATTTACATGCAAGACCCTATTTGCATAACATAAAATGAGACACATTTGCAGACAATCAGAAAAGTAAAAAACAAAAAACAAAACCCTATAAACATAAGAGAGAAAATCTGTACCCTTTCCCTAATCCTACCAAGGGGCCCAGATTAGTTCCTGCTGAAATCAACAACAAGTCCCATTGACTTTAGTTGGTGCAGAATTGGTCCTTAACTAATTACAAAAGGAATTTCTTTTCAGTTCTCCCAGTGCTTTTTGCCTCCGATAACCTGGACTTTCAAGCATTTATTTTAGTTTTAAGATTTTAGAACTTCAAGGTGTTGTCACCTACGTGGGACTCCAGAGGAGCCATAATAATACACACATTCCCAGTTCCTTGCTTTCTATGCTGAAGGGTAAACTCTATCTTCCTTGGTGACAGGCAGCCTCCATCTGAACTCGCACAGTTGAAACCATGTGCAGCCTGATTCCCATTATAGAGCACCTTGCACGTACCATTCTTGGACGTGAACACTAAAGGAGACCTGATGTTTCTCATAGAATATTTGGATATAGAGTGCCAATGAAATGATGGATTTACATAATGTTAGTAACTGTTGCATGATGTAGCTGAACAAGGGAGGAGATTGGATTGCTTTCTAGCTAGTACGTTTCAATGTCCTTTTAAAGTAATACTAGAAGCTCAGAGCATACATCTAATCTCTTGTATTTCAGTTCAATAAATAAACTACCTGTATTAAATATTCTTGTGATATTTATTTTTCTTGTACTTAGCTTGATGCGGCAGTAATCTGGCATGGCATGTCTTTAATGTGCATTGCAATTCCCTAACTTTCATTCTATTACTTCAAAAATTATCTTAGATAAAAGCTAAGTTGTTGCTGACTTGAAGAAAGCCTTGAGAAGTTATCATTCAAAACCTTTTAAAAGAATAGGTGATAGAATGTAGTACAGCTATCCCACATCCATTGTTTTAACGCTTTTGCTCCCATTAATTGTATTGGGATGGAGATTTTTTTCTTGCATTACTTACTGTAGCTTTGATTTGCAGGCATGAACTAATCACGTTTGTGATTTAATATTTTTCAAACAATAAGACACTGCACTTTATTTGCAATCCTAGTAACATCTTTATAAACTTGGTCCTCTACTTTTTCAGACAGATGAAGTATTTCTGGAAGCTCAGATTCAGAATATTACATCCTCTCCAATGTTTATGGAGAAGGTTTCATTAGAGCCGTCTATTATGTACAACGTAGCAGAACTAAATACTGTCAACAAAGCTGGGGAAAGGTAAGGAAAAATTCAGAGAGAAGCTCCTGTTTGACTCAAACTACTATATTAAATATAATTTTTTAAAGATAAAAGTATAAAATTAGCATAATGTTAGTAGTCTTTAGTACTCAATTCTCCTTTGGGAAATTAAAGAATTGAGCCACTACTCTGACATGTAGAGGTAGGAGTGGGAAAGGGTACAACAGTTTTCTTTGTATAAATGCTATTTTTAACGTCATATTTGTATTCAGACACTGAAAACAGATGGTGTTGTTAACCTGCTCCTTACATGATAAACACAAACTAGATACGTTGAAAATGTACTCCCTTCTTGGTGTTTCATTTATTGTTTACTTAAACACAAACTTTAGCCTGAGCTCTTTCTAACCTTACTTCTTCCTAGGATTTCTCCCTGCAGGACACCTTTGACCTTGCCCTCACTGCTTTCTGCTTTTGCAAGAGCTTTAACCCTTTTATACTTCTCAGTTATAACTAATAAGACTCACTAGAGCTGACTGCCAGGGTAGGTCAGCAGAATGGCCCTGCAAGATCCTAGAAAAATGTAGTATTTATTTTAATATACCTCATAGTACCAGTTCTCAACTTTTTCTGTTCCATGAACCACAAAATGACTGAAAATCATCCTGTGACTCACCATATCCCACAATCCTTCTGGTGCAAAAGATTGTAGGATTTGAATAGTGGATGACTTTTTGGTTACTTTGTGTGTCAGATCTAAAAATGTGAGTAAGGTAGGAATTGTGGTGTTGCTGTGGGGTAAAGTGTGACTTCTCCTTGCCTGTAGAGGACTCAGCTCCAGGGCAGAGGAAGCATTGTTCCTATGGGCTGTAAAGCCTACTCCAACCCTCCATGCAGCACTGTTTCCCTTGTCCTGGAGCAGAATTACATGCAGGGCAGGGATGGTGGAAGAGATGCTCTGGGATTGGGTGTGAGGGGACAGAGGGTAGCAGAAGCAGAGAGAAGAGTAGGGATTGAGCTGCTGTTGGATTTTAAATAGTTCTCAGACAGCATGATGTAACCCACCAGGTGCACTCTTGCTCTCCGTATCTGGATCAGGCTTTTCCAGTTGAGCAGTGCTATAGTATGGCATCTAAATGATATAGTAGACCAGCTCAGGAAGGGCATTAGTGTGTAGGTACAGCATGGAAGAGCTGAATAATGGGGTATCAGGGCTAGCAGCAGTGGCAGAGAGGACTGGACTAAGAATCAATGAAAAGAAAGAGTCATCTGAGATTTTGCAGGTGAAGAGTGGGGACAGTGTTGATGTGTTTCTTCACTAGCAGGATGAAGTGGTGATAATAAAAGATAGGAAGAATTGCCAGTGCTAGGTTTTTAGTATACAGTTCTTAAGCCCAGCTGTCCTTGGACTGTGCCGAAAGCCATCGGCTTTCACCAACTTGAATAGGTCTTCCTCGGCTAAATTACCTGTTCCTTCTGGTTGGAAGATAGCTGAGCCTCTGGTGGAGCAACCAGTTCCAGTAACATCTCAGGAAGCTTTTGAGAAAGGGAGTGCCTTGTGCTATTACCAGTTCAATTCTTCAGTGCTACAGGATGGTGTTTAGCCTAATTTGCTCTTGAATCTATTAATATTACAACAGATGATCTTGCTCTAGGCTATAGAATTGAACTGGTAGGTTATTAAAGTTACCAGGTGTGTGGATTATTTTAATGCAACTTAGAACACTATCAGTATGCTGTAAGCAGGTTCTAATGAGTGAATCCAGTTTCCTAAAATAGATTCTTTCCCCCTTCACTATAAAACCTCTTTCAGCAGACCTTAGTATTGTTGGGAAGAGTGTCAGTTTGGCCAACATGTCATTTGTAGAGTTCTTTGCTTATTCACACACTGCACTGTTTTTTTTCCACAAGGGAGTACAGGCAGCCTCATTTAAACTTTTTTTTTGTTAACATAAATGCTTTGGCTAGAAATACTGCTGATATTTAGAATATTTATTCACATTCCACTTTTGTCTGTTTTATATTAGTTTTTAAACAGATATAAAGACAAAGCAGGCCTCTGATCATGTACTTAATTAAGGTTTTGAGATCAACTCCATTCCTATACATAGAATGCCTTTCTCAAATTATTAGGACAAATATTATTGGATGAAATATAGAAGTTATATTTTTGCACGTTATGTTGCCAAATTCTTATTTACCCCTCTCCCACCCACCTTGAACCCAGGCTGAATATAGTGCAAATTATATCGTTTGATATCTGTGATAAATGGAACAATGCTACAGCTGTTTGTTTGAATTTAAAATGAGGCTGATGTTTTAATACGCTGGTCTAAAATGATACTTAAAACTTTCATAGTGCTTTACTTTTTCAAAGTTGTGTACAAACCTTGTCTAAACTAGATAATCCTGTTTAAAAAACAAAACAAAACAAAAAAAACTGTCACCAGAAGACTATGATTTAGGCTAGCAACTAATTGACAATACAAGCTATAATTTAGCAAAACTGACTTTTCCAGGATGGCTTTTCCCCACATCTAAATATACTCCTCATGGTTATTATACTTATAAATATTTTAAATTAGTTCCTTGATCCTGAATTCTTCTCAGTATGCTTTGTTTTTCCTTGTTTGGCAAGGTCACTGTCTCTGCTTAGCTTATTTTCCATGTTTCTGTAAGAACGACTTTCTGTAGGCATCTTTCAACTTTGAATAAGAAACCACACACAAAGTAAATAGGATTTTATTGGATTATTGCTAAGGCAAAGATCAAAAATCCTGTTGAAAAGAACAGTTTAAACTGAGGAACAATGTTCTTTCTTCTAGCGTCTCTACATTTGGTTCAAGGACATATTTACAACCTATGGATACTCGTCAGTATTTATACTGCCTAAAACCCAAGCAGGAATTTGCAGAGAAAGCTGGAGTGATTAAAGGTGTAACAGTAATTGGAAAACTAGACATCGTTTGGAAAACAAACTTAGGTGAACGGGGAAGGTTGCAGACCAGCCAGCTCCAAAGAATGGTAGGTTTTTTACAATCAGAAAATCCATTTTCAAGATGACTGAATGCTAAATTGAATACTTAAACAGTGACCAGAAAGAAAAGAGTTCACAGTGCCTGCCTGCTAGCTGAACTTATTCTGAATTCAACCTGTGTCTTTATACTTCACACACATTTTGGAAAACTATGTAGCATAAATTTGCAGCAAAGACTTGCTCTGTGAAGTGTGAAAAACCATGTTTCCTGAGGTAGCATAGCTGAACAATAATGCTGGTTTTCCTGATGTATGTTGGTATATGAGAGGCAAAATTCCTTTCAACTTGCTTGATATTTTACTTTGCATAGCAACATGCCCATTTTTGAGACATTGAACCACATAACTTAATGGATCATAAATTTAGAATTGCAAGAGTAAAGCATTTAATTTACCAAAGTACCAGAGAATAAAGAAAAATTAGTTTTGATTGGAGTGTGCCAATATATTGAAGTGCAGTTCTTGTCTCAAAAGGGAGTGACTTTTTTTAAATATGGCTCCTCTTTTATCCCACAGATCTGCTCCCTTTGTACATTTGGACTCATCTGCTTTCTTAAGAAGAACATAATGAACTATTCTAATGAAAATAGTTTTTATATTTTACTCTTCTTAGCCTTGAAGAGCCAACACTGCAAAAATGAATGAATTCTATTCTTCCTTCTTGTGACCCATCAACAGTTGCATACAAGTTCTTATTACAGGGCCAATCGGTCATCTGTGCAACCCCATCACAAAGAGTTAAATTTGGCTTGTAGCAGCACCTTTATTGATGGTGATGGGTTCTTCCTTTCCCACATACCAACTTGACAATTGCATCTCAGGCTGCACTTGCAGAACTAGCAGTCAGGAAAAATGTGTCTTTTTGTAGCCAGCTGTTTGCAGTGGTGATGTAGCTGTCTTGGCCCCAAGATCTGAGAGAGACAAGGTAGGTGAGGTAATATTTTCTATTACTGGCAGATGTAAGCTTTTGAGTCTCACAGAGCTCTTAAGATACTCGAAAGCTTGTACCTTCCACCACCAGAAGGTGGTCTAATAGAAGATATTACTTCACCTAACTTGTCTCATTATAAACAGTATGTTGGATATGGAATCAAAGAAAGACAAACCTGAAATGCAGCACTACTACTCTGAGAGTCACTTGGAAGTTCACATTGAATTACTGACATTTCTTTTCCTTTTTACTTGTATGTACATTTACATCAAGCAGTATCCCCCTCCCCCCCCATCCAATTGGAAATGGTCCCTTCTGTAAGCACCTTTCATCTAGTAACTGTGTGCCACAATTTTGTAGATATCATCATCATCATCATCATTGTTCGCATCACTAGGACTTCATAGGTATACTGATGCACCTCTAGCCTGCTTGCTTATGTCCTTTGTCAACCAACTCTCCCATCTTCAGCCTACCTTATCGCTAATTCCTCTTTAAGATAAACCCTTTTCCCTTTAAAACAGACTTTTCCCACCAAAAATCGGAGTTCTTTCATTCTGTCCCCTTCCTCATTGGACACACTTACTTGGTAATTTGATTATCTCCAGTAGCTTAACTCCAGCTGCTGGTGCTTGAAAAGCCAATGGTCCTCCTCAGTTTCCTCTTCGCTGGGCATATGGAAACCGAAGCTGACTATATAATGAATCTCCAAATTTCAGAGATGGGTTCACTTCTAGTTTGTCATTGTAAACCAGTGGTTCACAGTAGCCCTCTTTCTAACGAGAGCTGTGAGGCGTTTTCTACCCTTAGGTATTTCAAAGATACATGCTGCGTGACTCACAAATGTTTCATTTTTCTCACTATCCAATTAGAACTTGACTCCCACAATTCTCTCCTCTGACCTTTCAGTCCCATCAAACTACTTCGTTGCTAGAGTCCTCTTCATTCATTCATTTTCTCCTGCTAACCTAATTTTACTGTTTATCACTCCTGCCCTTACTTAATGGGAGTTTTGCCATTGACTTCAGTGGGTCCAGAATTTCACCCTTAATATCTGCTGGCTTTCACATTAACTCTGAACCACTGCTTGTCATCCTCTTCTGTAAATACTTACTTGACCTTTCCTTGCTTGCTAAATAGTCTTACCCTCTTCATATGATTTTCCAAGTAAGGATCTAAAAAGGGTAGAACAGTCTGGCTTTTCTCTCTGTCACAGCACTGAGGCTGCCCTTCTTTGCATGGTTAATGACATACCCCTACCCTCTGGTAATATTTTTTCTTTTCTTCTTTTCCAATTTCTCTTTGTATGTGGCTTTACACAATACAATTCTTAAGCACCTCAAGCAGAAACCTGGTGTCTAACTGAATTCATACACTTAGTGGCACTCTTTCATTTCTAATGAAGGCTTTCGATGTTCCCTTCCATTTTCTCGTATCTCAGGGCTTCACTTTTGGCCTCTTCTCATTCTGGAATGTCTAATTGTTAGCTTCGACTTTAGATATTGCTTTGTCCATGTGATATCCATCTCTTCTCTGACTCATCAGCTCTGTCTTCCAATCTTAATTCCGTAAAATGTTGCTAGACCTTAACATTCTACTGCTGCATGGCGCTGCTGTTTTTCTTAATCCCTACTCTTGAGAGAATCTTAAAATACAGTCAGGAACTCAGCTGATTTGGGGCTACCAACTGAATGAGCTGTAGTGGGCCCAATAAGTCCTCACTAAGTGACTATGCTACCTGATTGGTAAGAAGAACCAACAAATGATCATTTAAGCCCTTAGCAACAGCAATACAAGGGCTGCTCAATGTGTTCCATGCCCACAGCTGCACCAGACCTGCTTCCTACTTAACCCTTTCTCTACCCCTTGCTTGCTCCACTCCAGCCCTAGACTCTGCCTACCTGTGAACACTTCATTCCTAACACCTGGCTCTGACCACTGGCTTGTCTCATGACCACAACTCCAGCTCTGCCCTTTGGTTCTGTTCTGACTCCTGACTCCGATCATTGGCTTGCCTCCTGACCACACCTCCGGTTGTGCCCTCTGATTCTGCTCTGGCCACCAGACAGCACTACCTACTCCTTGGTTTGTGACAAATACTATGGCTAAACTACCCTCTCATTTAGGAAATGGGATCAGATCCTTTCCATTCTTCCTCGCCTTCACTGGATTCCTATCTCCCAATCCCACTGAAAACATCTGATGGCCCATATTAGCCTGCTTCTCGTGTGTTTGGCTCTTGTCTCTTCCCCTCAAATCCCGTAAGTTAGAGGTTGCCCTTTTTTATAGCTGCTCTATTGATATGGAATTCTCTCTTAAGCAATTGTTTCAGTTCTTCAAATGAGTTTAGTACTTCTCTACTTGCTTTAGTGTTCAAGAAGGCTTTCCTTGCACATCTACACTTTTAAAAATTAATCATATTTCTCTGTTTTATATATGCCTTTCAGCCTGCCAGCAAGTATGTGTTCCCTGCTCTGTCAATCATTATCTCTTTGCATCACCTCTTTTGTAAAGTGTTTTGTGATACTTGCTGAAGGATGCCATATGAAAAGTTATATTTCATACAGGAAAACATAATAAATATACCATCACTACCCTAGTATTTAAGTGCTTCATCTCAGTGAGACTTAAGGAGAGGGAAGAAAGGAAAAAAAAGGCAGGTGGGAATGGACAGTTAAGGCTTTTGGAAATAGAATATAGAGCTTTTTATCTCCGTTTGCTGGCTTGAATTCAGCCCAAGCTGGTAGTAACCAAAGCCTCTGCCATATGATAGCTATATCAGTGAGCTATGTAAAATGACTTGAGTCTCAATCCAAATTGTAGTGGACAAGTGTCAACATCAAATGCCACCCTAGCCGGCTGTTACTAGCAATATTTTTGGCAGTCTTGGTAGAGGTTTTATAGACAAAGGATATAGAGATTTATTATCCTCTGACTCCTAGAATTGATAACTCTGTCAAGGATGAGATGTATTAGTGGGATAGTGTGGGGAAACGTATATTTCCATTATCCACCCTGTTGCTTGCTTTTGAGCACAAGAAAGATTTTATCACCCTCAGAGAGTGAAATGTGGCTCACATTAAAAACTTAAATTAAAAAACTGGAAAACTTAATCATAAGGAGTGTACAGTTCAGATATTGTTGTTTTTTCCTATTAGTCTTTCCCCATCCTAACTTGTGATAAATGTATTTGTTTTTCTTTCTATTTCTTAGGCCATTTCTACACTAGCACTTGTGTCAGCAAAACTTTTGTTGCTCAGGGGTGTGAAAAAAACACCCTCAGAATGACATAAGTTTATTGCCAGCATAAGTGCTCATGTGTACAGTGCTGTATCAGTAGGAGACGTTCTTCTGTTGACATAGCTACCGCCACTAGTTGAGCTGATTTTATTATATTGACAGGAGACCTCTCTCCCATCATCATAACGTGACTGCACGAGCACTTTTACAGTGGCACAGCTGAATCAGTACAGTTGTGCTGTTGTAAGCTTGTAAGTGTAGACGTGGCCTTAGTTTAAATTTGTTAGACTATACTAAATGAAAGTTCAGTACAATACTTCACTTTGTTACCAATCACTTGAAAAACTAACTATTCTTGTACCTCTGCAGGCCCCAGGTTATGGCGATGTAAGACTTTCTTTGGAGACTATACCAGATACTGTAAATCTGGAAGAGCCTTTTGACATTACGTGTAAAATAACAAATTGCAGGTAATATCAGTTGGTTTTTGAGATTTTTTTGATAGGGAAAGTTTGGTTTCTTTAGTGCTAGTTGCTAAAGTAAATTTTAAACATGCATCTTTGTAGATGGATATCTATATAGATAATGCCACATATTGCTACCCTTTGTTGTTGTTTGAAATACATTTATATTAGAGTAAATTAAAGTGATCATAAAGCTATAATTACACCAAAGGGTGGTGGTGATACTACTGGAATGGCTTTGGATGTTGCCAAAATTCTGTGATGGAAGTCTGTGTAACTGCAATTTTGTATATTAATGTGGATACAAGTTTTAAGTTACAAAACATCTTACACGATTAGCATAAACATAAACACTAAGTTAAACTACTTCAACTAATTTCCATAAGAATAAAGGATACTTTGTGTCAACGTTAACTGTCAATAACTGCAACCCCTCAGAAGCATTGTTCAGTTTTTTTAATTAAATCTATCTAAGCCTTGAATATCAAGTTGGCACTTGATGGTATGAATGGTAAAGAACTAGGTTTATTCCTTATTGTTTGCTTTCCTCTAGCAGTGAAAGAACTATGGATCTGGTTTTGGAAATGTGCAATACTAATTCCATTCACTGGTGTGGAGTTTCAGGAAGACAGCTTGGAAAGCTACACCCCAGTTCATCCCTTCATCTTGCACTTACACTATTGTCTTCAGTACAGGGACTACAGGTAAGAGACATCAGTTTAACAATGTAACTGTGAGATATTATATGTATATAGTGGCTATTTTATGATCACAGTAGTGCAAAACTTATTCTTATCTACTTAATAAAATTTGTACACATCTTTTTCCCATTAGAGCGTCTCTGGCTTAAGACTAATGGACACGTTTTTGAAGAGAACATACGAATATGATGATATTGCACAAGTTTGTGTAATTTCTTCAAAAGTAAAAGAACATTGAAGAAAAATCCTTTTAACATTTCCCCTGGAGGTTCTTGGACCAACTTCCTACATTTTACATCTGAATGATGGCAAAATCATGTTTAAAACATCTGCAAACAATATAAGAATGTTTATTTGTCTTCTGTGAGCATTTTTGAAATGTTTTAAAATATGTTTTAAAGAGAACTATACATTTTATCTATTTGAAAATAAAATCTTTAAAGTCTGAAAATGCAGCTGCCAAGATTTCTTGCACTATTGTATTGAATATGCAGCCATCTTAAGAACTAAGTTATCTTCACAGTTGGCTTTAAAGGAGTGCCGATTGTGGCACTGACTGCAGAACTGCTTTAAGTTGGAGGGACTAGCCTCTAAATGGCAAGGGTTGATGTTGTTGTTTGTTAAAATTCAGTTCTCATTTTCATCCTTCTGTCAGGGACTTGAGGATTTGGACTTGACCTCCAGTGTGAAAGCACCACCCGCTTCCCCTGGGTACCCAGGATTGTGAGGCACCTATCCACTACCTGCCCTTAGCAAGCAGCAGTTTTGTCTGTAACTCAGCACCCTGAAACCAACACCTCCCGTCACACACAAGCACTCTGCACACCTTGCCCTCTCTGTGCAGGATAGTGATAGACAGAAACCAACCCGAGTCCTTGGAGCACTCCCTGCAGCATCCAGCCCCTGTCACTGGATACTCTTGGAAATTACCAGATACACAATTAGAATGAATTGTTGGGGGGAGAAGGAGCAGTCCATTTTTTCATAATAGACTGTGAAAACTTTTTTTGTATTCACACAGCGAACATATTTTTCCCCATGGCCTTGTGTTGGTTGATAATTTCATGCTTACCCAAAGTGGCCGGTTCGTATATCCAAGTTATTTTCAAGACTAAAGAAAAGTTCTTTTCTCTGGCTTTTCACATTTTCCGCCAGGGTATTGCACAGCAACCTTGCCTAGTTTGAAATGTTTATTTTAGACTTTCCAATATTATTTTTTTTCTTTAGTGTAAGTAAATGGAGAGAGGGTTTTTTTAAATATATGGGATGGATCATGACTAGATTACTAAATTAAGAGAGCAAGTGGTAGTGGCCAAGCTAAACTTACTCTTTCAGAGCTGTTTTAATCAGTATATGCTTGATTGATAGCTTACTCCTAAAATAGCTAAGTTGCCATGTATACATGAACAACACAGCCTACCTTCACTCTGCATGTTGTACTCCTGGGGGGAATTCTGTACCAAAAAAATTAAGAATTCTGTGCACAGTATTTTAAAAATCTGAAAAATTCTGCATATTTTGTCAAAATAATGCAATATAATCACTCTGGTTTCAGTTATTTTGGTAATTTATTTAAACTACAATACAATGGATGGAGAATGGGAGTAGGGAGCACTAGAGGAACTCCTCAAGCCCCCTTGCCTAATAGTAATGTAGGTTGGTTTGACCCTTTATTTTTAGTTATTAGTTAACAAATATATTCTCCCCCAGGAGTAATGTTGGTTAAAAAGTCAGTAAATGTTCACCCCAGGGCCAAGCCTTTCAAACATGACTAGTGATTCTGAGTAACTCCAATTTTGGATATCCAAATTGACAACTCAAAGGGGTCATTTATACAGGGGACACAATATTTTATAAAATAAGGTCCTCTAAGGCAGGTCAGCTTGTGCACCTAAAATCACATAAGAACAGCCATATTGGGTTAGACCAATGGTCCATCTAGCCCAGTATCCTATCTTCCAACAGTAGCCAATGCCAGGTGCTTCTGAGGGAATGAGCAGAATAGGTAATCATCAAATGATCCATCCCCTGTCACCCATTCCCAGTTTCTGGTAAACAGAGGCTAGGGACACCATCCCTGCCCATCCTGGCTCATAGCCATTGATGGACTGATTCTGCATGAATTTACGTAGTTCTTTTTTGAAATCTGTTAGTTTTGGCCTTCACAAGATCCTCTGGCAGAGTTCACAGGTTGATTGTGCATTGTGTGGAAAAAATACTTCCTTTTGTTTTAAACCTGCTGCCTATTAATTTCATTTGGTGACCTGTAGCTCTTATATTATGAGTAAATAATGCTTCCTTATTTACTCTCTCCATACAAATTACAATTTTCTAGACCTCTATCGTATCCCCCTTAGTCGTCTCTTCCAAGCTGAAAAGTCCCTGTCTTATTAATCTCTCCTCCTGTCACAAGGCATGTTGACAAATCTTGGCCAGAAGGAGTCACGTGACTTGGTTTGCAGAGCGAGGGGCCAAAACATACCTACACTTCACAAAAATTAATAATTTTTAATCACTGGAAAACCATGAGAATTTCATCTTGTTAGAAGATAATCAGCTAGACTAATACAGGGACTGTGCTTCCATTTTAGCCTCGCTGTAATTATGGTCTCTAAATAAATGACAGAGAGCAAGTCTGGGTCTTCAGTTCATTCATCTTTCCTCCCCCAATAAATAACCAACATGCATCTATCAGTTGAACAAAATGCTAAAGAATAGCAGTTACAGCAATATTCTTATATTCCTTCTAAATTTCAGCTAGCTAAGAGGGCAATCTGCCCTCATGTAATCCACAGAGTTCAATAGAGTAATAAGGGAAACCAAAACTACTACCTCCCCCCCACCCAAAAAACCAGAACCTAATTGATCTGACACAAATTTAAGGAGATGTAACCATATGGTAACATGTAATTTGAGCTAGGATATACAGAAGTGATGGGGCTTATCTACACAGCAAGTTACTGTATGGCAAACCATGGTGTGACTCTGCATTCCAGGACTTTCAGTGCACTAGAGCAGTGTCCACAGGGCAAGTCACAACACAGTATGTGGAGGTGTTATAGATTCACATGCCTGACTTGCCACATAGACAAGCCCTTAGACAAGTCAAATTGTGAAAGTGTGGTAACAATTACGGAGTGCTCTCCAACTGTGACAAGTTTTCTTAAGTTGCAGCCACTATTCTTCTTTGCCTTCAGCAGGAATGTGCAATTATCAGGCCAAACTCAGAGTTGAAATAGTTTCATAAGAGGAGGTAGCTGAACTCTTGACAATGGAGAGGTTACCCTTTCCCTTGATGAAAAACCCAAAATTGCATTTTAGCAAAAGAAAATGCTTAAGTTTGGTGCTGTGTGCTGAAGTACAACTTTAGTTGTATTTTTCAAGAGGGACATCAAATAGATGAAAATAAAACATTTCCACACAAGCCTGTTTTTTTGAAATTCATATCTTGAGTGTGAATCAAGTAAACTCTTCATTTTGCAACATTTTTCCCCTTCCACTGTTTACCACATGAATTTGCTGCTGCACCAGTAATGATAGAAAACCGAACAAATTTTAAATGCATAATTATTTATTTAGTTCACTGATAAACTGCAGTTGGTCTAAAATGAAAGCAAAATATTTGTTTAGATCATGGTTTTTCCACTTATCAGTATGAATTTTTTTCAAAGTACCCAAGCTCTCTCTTCAACTACTGATTAAAACAAGTCATGACATTGTGAACAATGTAGCCTGCAGCATGGCAAAATACATTTTAGCATGAATGAAAACTCTTCCTGGACTTAAATGGAAAGAGTAGTTAATGACAGCTACTGTCCATTAGGGAATTTCAGTGTTCTATTTTTATTAAGCTATAAAGTCCCATCTGTTCATATGCAAAATATAATACAGTTGCAAGTTTTATATTGTGACAAGTGTGGCATGTTCCTGCATTAGGTAATGCCATTAAAACTCTAAAAACAAGCATTCTTGTTACAGATGCTGGAATAAGACTCACATTCTTAACAGTGTGGTATGTAAAATGGAAGTTACAACTTCTAATAAGCCTGGTTCCAAGAGTACAGTTCATAGCATTAGTGATAACTACTCCAGAGCAGTTTATGACAGGCCTGGCTCTACCAGAACACAGACAGCTGCAGAATACTCAGTAGCTGATGTAAATATAACTACAAGCAGAAAGAGTGGCTATTTTGAGCCCCTACAGCCAACCTTTTTTTATATCATTGTTATACAGAAGAGTATAGTTTAGGATTATTATACTTCATACTATCATTAAAGACACTCAGCTACAAGAGACTTTTTAGTAGGAAAGGGTAAGAGAAAAAATAAAATAAATGAAGACTGTCAGAAGACAAGGGTAAATATACTGGGGCCACATCCTTAGCTTCTGTAAAGCCCCACTGTTACTTTTTGTTTGTTTGTTTTTTGTTTCCTTTATAAAATTTAGTGCAAAAAAACCTGGAATGGACACTGGCATTGCTGAAAATTTGGAGTTGTGAAATATAGTGGAGAATACACTGTGTAAATGGTCTGTTTAACGAGTGCATTATAGAAAAAATCTGCCAAATGATTTTTGCATATGTAGATTCCTAATGTAACTATTGTTTGGGGCTTAATCAGTTGTCAGGGTTTTTATAAAACAATTTTTTTTATTAAAAATAATCTGTCTGAAGGTAGATATTAGTTACTGAACTACATAAGTTAGTTCCTCCCAAGGCAGACACATGGCCAGCGTAAGCACTTCTTTCCATGTGGTCAGCCAATGAAACAGAGTAGCACTGATTCAATTTAGAGCTTAGGGATGTTTGCCCAATGTCTCCAATGCACCCCCCCAAAGTACATTAATGAGCATGTAATGCAATTATAAATAGCATTCTTTTTAGAAAAAATAAAGCTAATATTCTAATGCCATGTAGGAGTTATTTAATGAATAAAATATAAAGTGTCTTACGCAATGGATGTTGGTCTGATTTTCTTGTCTGTGTTTGTTTTTAAGACAACTTTTCTCCTCATCTCAACATGGACACAGCTACAAATTTCCCCCCTGTGCAATATATACAGCCTGACAAAATTGGGAATTTTTACCCTCCCATCACCAAACTCAGAAAGGAGCTCCTGTCTTAGTTTCAAATTCTGCTCTCGCTTACATTCCATGCAATGTCTTCTCACTAGCGCTTAGCGAAGACACTACTTCCCCTGTCAGCACAGGCATTCCACCTTCCTGAGAAGCGGTAGCTATGTTGATCTAGTGCTGTCTACCCCAGGGGTTAGGTGGGTATAACTGCATTGCTCAGGAGTGTGGATTTTCCACACGCCTAAGTGATTTAGTTATATTGACAAAAGTTAGTAGTATAGACCAGTATTTCTCAACCTCTTTGATACCAGGGACCGGCTTGCTGCCTTTCCAAACTGTGGCAGGGAGATCTCAGGGACTGGCACGGGTTCATGGACCAGTCGCTGAGAAATGCTGGAACAGACCGAGCCTAAAGTGTATCCAGCAGCAGTAGATAGCATGAATAGCAAACTGAAGAGAAACAGGTTACAAAAATATTTAAGAAAAAATACAGAAAAGCAAGGGGGTCTGAAAGTGTCAGGTTAGGAGGGCTGGGAAGAGTAACAGACTGAAAACTATTTCATGGCCTGTACACCATTCATCGCTTATTTAAAATATACAAGTTATGATATAATTAAATTCAAATATAATTCAAAAATCCTTAACTGTGTTTTTTCCCTAAGCCAGTGATTTACAACACTATATTGCTTTATTTGTTCTAATTACCTAAGTTTTCAGTGCTAATGACTTGTGCGGGTGTGTGACCAGTTTAACTAATCATAGTTAAGGATTTTTAAACTTGTGTTGTATACTGTATACACACAAGAATGAAGCACAACTTTCCATGCCTATGCTATTAGTGCCATAATGGAGACCTCCAGGGCTACTATGATGATTTGGGGACATATACAGTAGTAGAAATTCCTCTTTCCTTCTCCCTTGGCCGGGTCTCTTACTCTGATTTCTGCACATCTTCCTCCTAGCTCAGTTTTATCATCCTCTCTGTACGCACAACTCTTAATCATCCCTAGTCTCTACCACTCACCTTCTTCCCACCGGGTAAAGTTGAAATGCATATGATGCTGATAGCAAAAGCCTCTTAACAAACATTAGGGACTCTCAGTGCTAAGCAGTCGCAGGACTGACTCTCTGGCACATGTTTTAAATCCACATTGCACTCCATCACCCACATAGGCTCATCACAAGGAGCAAAGTGCTGGTCAGATCTATTTTTTCATAGCAGATCTGGTAAGAAGCAGAGCCATGCAAACCTTCACTACTGAACAACAGGCCTTTTACAATGTAATTTTTAAAACTAAATTTCTACACAGGCATACCACCACCCATTAAAGCATTAGACTCACTTCCCCCCTCAGAAGCCCTGTAGATCACTCCAATGCATAGCCTTGGTGCATAACAAGTAGCCTCTCTTTAAAAGAGATAGTGTTCATTAATTTGAAAAGCCTAAAGATGATAACTTTTATATATGGGAAGTTTAATAAGTCAATGTATTTAATATATACTAATTTATAAAGTATTCACTATACACACACACACACACACACACAAACACACGCACGATCTGTTCAAACTTGTGTGCAACAGATCTGTTTAACAGATTTATTCTTGTTTAACGAACAGACACAAAGGATTTTCTGTCTCATGTCCAAGCAGAATAGTTACAATGATGCATTTGCTACTAGCTATTGTATGCGCTTTGGGATTATATACCATTCACATTTCTAGTTCTACAACCACATGCCTCCTTTAAATCAGGAATGCTCTTCAGTGCTGCCACTGAAAGATCTGCTCCGGACATGATTTCTCAGTTGTTCTATGAGCTCTGGATTCTGCTGCTGTATCTGTTGTGCAAACTGTTGTCCCCTGTGTTGAACAGTTTTTGTAAATCAGCAAGTGAAAAATAACTGGTATGCAGCACTGATAAGAAAACAGGAAGTTTTATGATAGCTAAAGCTATGTTATGTAAATGAAGGCAAAAGCAAGCATAATTGGGATATGCATGAAAATGATAATCACGGTGTTATAGCTTTTACTACAGTATTTGAATTCTGTTCTGACAGATTGACATGTGTCCATGTTGATTTTTTAGACCCATCAGCTGCCTTTGATGAGAACTATTGTTCACTCACCTGCAGACACTAACATTAGTAAACAAAGCTGCTCTTGAGTGACTCTGCTCCCTTCCTTCCAAGAGATGCCAGCCAGCAATTTGGGTCAATTGTTCTTCTAGCCAAAAGATAATTTGATGTGGGGTTTCAGAGATGTATTCTGATACCCATTTTGTGCATGTGTAGATGAGGCCATTGGGAGAATGTGAGGTTACATGGGCTCCATTATGCTGATAACACTCAGCTCTACAAGAGGACTTCATTTCACCCACAGAGTCTCCAATCTGCATTTATGTGGTGACTAGCCAGGATTGTGGCTTGTATTGAGCTAACTGGCTGAAATTAACCTCTTATGAGACAGCTGAAATACTTGATCACTAGGAAAAACAACTGGAAGAGGTCTCTTACTCCAGGAATAAGCTCTTGAGAGAATTTTGTCCAGGTTGCAGTAGCTACCAATACTGCTTTAATTTGATGTGCACTGGGCAGGAAGGCTGCAATTTTGGGGATGGGGAGGGAATGGGTCCTTGCCAGAGTGATCCACACTTTTGTTGCCAATAATGTGAACTATTACAATGGACTCTGTGAGGCTACACCTAAAGACTATTTGGAAATGTCTGCAAGTGTACAATCTAACTTCATTCTTGACATATAAGTACATTACATGTGTGCTGTGTTGTGCACCGGCTTCCATTTGGTTTGTATCTTATCAAACTAACTGGTTTGGGTCCTGGCTACTGTAGAAACCACCTCCCTCTTCATGTGATATTGCAACTAAGTTGCTTGAAGTAGCAGCCCCTGCCAGTTTAAATGGGAGGAAGCTGCAGGATATTTTCAGCCTTACATCCTCCCTGCAGCCCTAAGTCTGACAGAGACTGAGTTTGCTGAATTTCAGATCACTCCACAAGACCTATTTATTCTCACAGCCTTTCCTCAAGTGGGTAGGCTGAATATGGCTTGAGGGAACAGGACTTTAGCTGCAGGGAACTGAAGTTTTTGGAGGATGCTAGTCCAATGCAATTTGAAAGAAAAATGTACAAGCACCTAAAAATTTAAACAGGCACTTTTAATGACCCGAGTCTAAAAAGCAAATAATGCATGAGACCAGAAAGTGAAATTGAGCTGTCAATTTGCTTTTTCAAACTGAATGAATGAAGTGCATGAAGTAAATAAACATAAAATAGTGAAAGTGAGATGTAAAGTTTAATCATCTAAGATTATCAGGAATACAAAGGCTAAAAATCAGCTTGACACTGTCTCTTTTAAACACAGCTGAGTGCTGCTTCTACAAATGTTAGGTAGTTAAAATAATATGTAAATCTTCACAACACTTACGCATGTATGAGGCTTGACAGATCACTCAGGCCACCAACACCTGCAGCAGGGCCACCAATGGCATTGGACATCATCCCCGACATTCTAGAACAGTTAACACCACAATACCAATGCTGTGTTATCTTAAATTAGTGCCTCTCGAAGTTTTTTTTACTGGTGACCCCTTTCACATAGCAAGCCTCTGAGTGCAACCCCCCTTATAAATTAAGAACACTTTTTTAATATATTTAACACCATTATAAATGCTGGAGGCAAAGTGGAGTTTGGGGTGGAGGTTGACAGCTTGCGATCCCCCATGTAATAACCTTGTAACTCCCTGAGGGATCCCAACCCCCAGTTTGAGAACCCCTGTCTTAAGTGACAAACTGCAGTTCTTTGCTGAGTTACTAGGAAGAGTACTGGATAGATTCATAGATAATAAGGTCAGAAGGGACTATTATGATCATCTCGTCTGACCTCCTGCACAATGCAGGCCACAGAATCTCACCCACCCACTCCTGCGATAAATCTCTCACCTATGTCTGAGCCATTGAAGTCCTCAAATCATGGTTTAAAGACTTTAAGGTGCTGAGAATCCTCCAGCAAGTGACCCGTGCCCCATGCTACAGAGGAAGGCGAAAAACTCCCAGGGCCTCTTCCAATCTGCCCTGGAGGAAAATTCCTTCCCAACCCCAAATATGGCGATCAGCTGAACCCTGAGAATATGGGCAAGATTCACCAGCCAGATACCCAGGAAAGAATTCTCTGTAGTAACTCATATCCCACCCCATCTAACATCCCATCACAGGCTATTGGGCCTTGTCATAAATATAAAGGGAAGGGTAAACACCTTTAAAATCCATCCTGGCCAGAGGAAAAATCCTTTCACCTGTAAAGGGTTAAGAAGCTAGGATAACCTCGCTGGCACCTGACTAAAATGACCAATGAGGAGACAAGATACTTTCAAAAGCTGTGGGGCGGGAAAAACAAAGCCTCTCTGTCTGTGTAATGCTTTTGCCGGGGACAGAACAGGAATGGATGTCAATGTTCCTTCCCACTCTGAACTCTAGGGTACAGATGTGGGGACCTGCATGAAAACCTCCTAAACTTACTTTTACCAGCTTAGGTTAAGGTACAAACTATTTTACCTTTTGCCCTGGGACTTTCCTGGGGAAGGTTTGATAAAAATCCTCACCAATTTGCATAGGTGACCACAGACTCAAACCCTTGGATCTTAAGAACAATGAAAAAGCAATCAGTTTCTTAAAAGAAGAATTTTAATAGAAGAAAAAGTAAAAAGAATCACCTCTGTAAAATCAGGATGGTAAATACCTTACATGGTAATTAGATTCAAAACATAGAGAATCCCTCTAGGCAAAACCTTAAGTTACAAAAAGACACAAACACAGGAATATCCATTCCATTCAGCACAGCTTATTCTCTCAGCCATTTAAAGAAATCAGAATCTAACGCATATCTAGCTAGATTACTTACTAAGTTCTAAGACTCCATTCCTGTTCTGTCCCCGGCAAAAGCATCACACAGACAGACACAGAGGCTTTGTTTCTCCTTCCCCCCAGCTTTTGAAAGTATCTTGTCTCCTCCTTGGTCATTTTGGTCAGGTGCCAGAAAGGTTATCCTAGCTTCTTAACCCTTCACAAGTGAAAGGGTTTTTCCTCTGGCCAGGAGGGATTTTAAAGGTGTTTACCCTTCCCTTTATATTTATATGACAGGCCTATTTACCATGAATATTTAAAGGTCAATTAATTGCCAAAATCACGTTATCTAGTTACTAGTTAATAAGTGAGCTGTAGGGGAAACTAAACTGTGGTAGATCCAGTTACAAAGAGTACAGCTGTAAAGTCAGTAATAGGAAGAACAATACAAATTTTAGTAATCCATTGCCATTTGCTTTTGTTTTGTTAAACCACTCAGACACCACTGGCATCTCTTTTCACTGATATTCCATGTTAATACTTACAGTTGTTGAACTTGAGGATTCTGCATTAAACTTGCTGCCTAGAATAGGTAAGATGTATTGCAAGTCATAATGCAGTCATATATTTAGTTATCATTGTGGGAGTCATGAGAAGCATAATATATATCGTCGTATTACAATACACAAACCAAGTTAATGACTCAAGACATATGATCCTCAACAAAATGACTCATTACAGCAATGTATTTCAAGGACATGAAGATAATATAATTCATTATACTCTACACCATGAATATCAGTTACAATGTTCTATTACTGTTCAGGGTAATCAACCATGAAAAAGAGTAAGTCCCTGTATCTCTAGAGCTACCCTAACCCAATGCCCTGGGAATTAGATGTTAAAATATGTCAGATATTTGGGCAATCATCTTAATGGTTTAAAAAAACAGCTTTGAATTATATATTGCTTAATATTAAGCTTCCATCACTCCAACTGGAGTCTTATCTAATGTTTTCCTCTAAATAACGATATATGCAAGGATAACAAATTAAAAGCTTTCTAAGTGATAAAGCCTACCCTCAGGAATCTGAGAAGGCTTATGGATTCTAGGCGGTGAGAAGGGAACAGTTAGTCTTGGGGCCACTGGTGGTGGTTTTTATTATATTGGGTAAAAATATCTAAGCAGTCGCAGGGATAGTCTTCTGTGTATGGAATGGTTTAAATGTTTGTGTTGTATTTCTGTAGAAGTTCCCAAAGCAACTGAAATAAATACATAAAAAGACCCAATAAGCGCATTTGCTGTATATAAAATGTTCAGCACATTCACTTACTCATTGGTCTTATCTATTCAACTAAATAAAAATACTTTACCCTTTTCTTCTTAAAACAGTTTTATTAACTAATTTTCCTCACAACACCTCTCCAAGGTAAATTAGTCATATCTTCTCCATTTTACAGTTGGGGAATGACATACAGAAAACCAAATTCATTGCAAATCCTTGATGTCAATGAAGTCTCATTCGTTTATATCAGCAGTGAATTTGGTCCAGGAGATTAAAGGCCTGAAACTTGAGCCACAAGTAACTTGTTCAAGGCTAGACAGTGGTAAAAATCAGAAAGAGAACTCAGGAATTCTTGGCTCCCAGTTCTGATTTCAACCTACTTGACTAATCAGGCAACCTCTGGAAATAATACAAAAAATCCATTTCATGTAGTTAGCTACAGACGGAAGAGAAGATTTTAAACTCAAAACAGATGGGATTGTCTGGACAATGCATTTGCCCAATTAAGTTACACATGGAGTTCCTGTGCAGCTTAATAAACTAAGCTGTGTAGAAAATTCACTCTATTCCTTCCTCACAGACCATTTCTACCCTACAAAATTTCAATAGGTGATCAGACCTACTGGCCTCTCTTTTAGGTTAGGAGCTATTACATGCTGTGGGGCTACATACTCTAAATTTTACTGTGTACCCGTTAGCACACAGATGTTAAGTTTGACGTGTTGTGGTCTGCTTTGGACAAGAAAGGTTGCCAGTAAAGCTGTGATCCACTAGCTGGAATTCTTTAAGAACTCTGAGGAATACAACAGGATTCTTGCACAACTCAGAGATATATGAAATTTAGTCTCCTGATCTACGCTCCCAAATTAATTCAAATCAGTTTGGATAACAGCACTGTGTGGAGTGAAGGTTTATTAAAGAACCATAAACAAAAGGTAATGAAAAACTACAAAGTACAGAGTTGTGTCAAGATGTCACTTTTCAGTGTTCTGTCTGGTCTGGTGTTCAATGAAAGCACATTAACAGCACATTAATTAAATTACCAATTGATAATATGTTGAGAGGGAGGTGTGTGGAAGAGAAATGAGTATACAGAAAAAATATGAAAGGATCTATGCTCAGATCCACTTAGGTGCGCAAGTCCCAGTTTTAGGCAACACTGCCGTTCACAAAACCTCCACTTGGCTGTTGCCTAATGCTACAGGTAGCTACAGTCACTCAGTGCCTAAATTTCCTCTGTGAAAGTTCCCTAGGCACTTAGTTTCTATGTTTGGGCATGTGCAGACCTGTCCCAAACCTAAACCCCAGCAGGATCTACAAACCAGGGGTGTTTGCTCACCAATCTTCCACTGGGCATACTTTCAGGACACTTACCAGATTGGGCCCGGCAGGGAACAGGCCTCATTCAAAATGGAGGAGGAGGAGGTGGTGCCTTAACCAGTGGGCTATGGGATATTCTGGTGTGGAACTCTTTCAGTCTCTCTTGTTGAAGCTTTCCAACTTTGGATAAATAACTAGAGTCACTGGTGCAGGGGGACTGGCTCCTAGGTCTCCCAACTTGTGGGTAGGTATCCTTGCCACCAGGCTAAAGAGTCATTCTCACACTTTCTCTGCATAGGTGCTGGAACAATTTTTATAATGGGGGTGCTGAAAGCCATAAACAAAACTGTAAATCCTGTATATGATGGAAACCACTTTAAACCAGTGGTGCTGGCACACCCACAGCACCCCTAGTTCCAGCATCTATGTCTTTCTCTGGCCCTCTGACTATTTATTTATCCAGACTGAGAACAACCCACATCAAAATATCCCATAATCCAGTGGTTAAAGCACTTTCCTGAGAGGTGGAGGACCACTATTCAAATCCTCTCTCCCGATCAGGCAGAAGGAGGAATTTAACCTAGATCTCCAACATCCCCAGTGAGTGCTTTAACCACTGGGCTAAAAGTTATAAGTTGGGTACTACGACCATCCCCATTTTGTGTGGAAAGAGGCATACACCTAACTCATTCTTACAAGAAATGGCTCAGGAACTTTCAGAGGGTGGCTGGCCCTGAATAGGAGTAGGAGCTGAGCCTATCTCTGACAAGCTCCACAAGGGAAAATGAGGTAACTCAGGTGAACCTGGAGCTAATTAACTCACTGAGTAATTGGAAGGCAGTTAATTAGGCAATGAAGCACCATGCATGATGAAAGGAAGCTACTCCCAGTAGATACTACTAAAGAACAGAGGCTCTTGGGGAGAAAAGTGGAATCCAGAACAAGCAAGCTTCCAATGTGAGATGTTTTTCGTGAGGTAGCCATTAAGGGAGCTCACTAGGAAAGGAAACCAAGTACCTGTAAGAATGCTCCTAGGTGGGAGATGCTCTGAAAGGAAGGAATGCCAAGTCTCAGCAGAACCTGGTCCTCATGGAAGGATTTCATCAGGTAGCAAAAGCCCCCGATTAGAAGATTGTAATGTTGTTCTGAGAAAGGGTCTCAGATTTGGGGATCTTGACCCAAGAGTAGAGATCCTTCCTCAGGAGATGACAAGAGACCCTGGCTCAAGAAGAGGTTTCTGGGTCAAGAGGCCTCACTGGTAAGGGACGTGAACATAACTAAGATTAATTCAGCCCCCTCCCACTCCAGCTGTAGACTCTGGAATGGATGCCTGCATATCATTCCACCTTTGAGTTATATAAACTACAGACTTGAAGGGGCACTGTTCAATATACATAAGCTTTGTTTGACTTATTGAGACCCCAATGGGGAAAACTCAGACAGGAGTAACTGCACTGCGGTGCTAGGCTGCCCAGAAGTGTGCCATGGTGTGCCCCTCCCTGCTGAGATCCCTAAATTGCCTGATTCCAGGAAAGGGGTTCTCTGCTGTTGATTGCAAGTGAACAAATCATAGAATATCAGGGTTGGAAGGGACCTCGGGAGGTCATCTAGTCCAACCCCCTACTCAAAGCAGGGCCAATCCCCAATTTTTGCCCCAGATCCCTAAATGGCCCCCTCAAGGATTGAACTCATAACCCTGGGTTTAGCAGGCAATGCTCAAACCAGTGAGCTATCCCTCCCCGCAAGTTAGGCACCTCCTTGCAATCGGCACTTATGCACCTATCTCCATGGGACGGGCTTAGAACATATCCCTCTCATCAGCATCTGTCATTAGCTAGCTTAGGTGGCTCTCCACCTAGCTTGCTGACTTTTGTGGGCGGCAGTTTAAGGCAGTCTCTCCCCATTCTTTGTATAGGGCTTTATGGATCCCATTATTGTTCACTGATTTTTCTAGGCACCTAAGTGTTAGGGATTGCAATACCTAAATCCCTTTATGGATCTGGGCCCTAATGTTTAGAAGTATGGGTAGGAAATAACCAAATGAGATGGGGAAAATGCAAACTGTTGGACAGTACTAATTGCAAACACAGATACTGAAAACAAATAAGGAACCTGAGAAGCACTAATAGAAAGACATTAGAAAATCAGATACAAATTAGCAATGTGATATGGCAGCAAAATAGAACAAATGTAATTTTGAGCACTGCCCCACCCACATATACACACAGAATCATGTCACGAGAAAGGGAGTAACAGTCTCTCACTGTAACTCTCTGCAACTGCATCTGGAATACTGCATTCAGTTCTGGACACGAGTAGAAAAAAAGACAAAACTGTACAGTTTAGAGAAAAGCAACAAAAATTATTAATCTGAAGGGAAAGGTTAAAAAAAAAAGTGCTAAATGTGACTGGTATAGCTGAGCAATGCCTAAACCACAAGTATGCAAATGTAAACACCAAGGAGGAATAGGAAAACTTCCTGACAGCCAGAGGCAGATTATGGTTTTGTGGGGCCCTAGGCAAGAGGACTGGAATTTGCATATTGCAAGGCCTTGGAGAAGTCCTTTCCACAGAGAGTCACCAGTCTCTAGTTCTACACAAGCAGCTTCTTGCACTCATGCAGTTGTTTCATTACAGCTGACTTGCACTCTGTATTTTCAAACAAATCCAAGAAGCTTCTGGCAACCCAACTCATCTCACTTTATCATTGGTCAAAATGGAGCAAGTTTCACAAGGGTGTTTTGAAAAACCTCCAGCAGGACGAGCACTCCCAAGGCAATTAAAGCTCAGTAGTTTAGCCCTCAGAGTATCATGCACTCAGTCATGATTTTCCTTGGGCTGAGGTTGACTCAGACAGCTGGTCTACATGGAGAAACTGACAGGCAGAACTATAGCTAAGCCTGTGTAACTTACTGTGTGCACACTCCATTCTGGAAGAGAAGTGACTTTATTCTGATATAGCTGTCTGCTTCTGGTGCATCCCCATACCAGCAAACCCTAAAATGGCATTAATGGGTGATTTGGCTTTGCTTTTTGTTCTTGCATCTCAGCAGTGAACTAGGCCCAGCAGCTGGCTGTCAGTGCCCGGGTGAATGTTGGCATGGAAGGAGAATTTTAGGAACAACTGAGGATGAGGTTTTCCCTTTGCCTCTCATGAGTGAATAGACTCATGTAGTTTCTCCAAAGTTGCATGGGAAATGCAGAATGTCCTGTAATTTTGGGATTTATCTTTCTGGAAAACTCCAGTGTTTCATTAATAAATAAATAAATATAATGGAATATAATTTATATAATTGATCATTTGTTTAGCTGCCTAAAGTATTTACTACTGGGTATTAGATACTATGGTGAAGGTTCATAAGTAGTGATTAAAAAACAAAAAAAGGAGATTAAAAATCTTTACTACATAAAAATGTACTCTCGCACCAAACAAGCTCTGCCCCCCCTCTCCCACCCTCCAGTGCTCCTGCCGAGAGCAGGTCCGAAGGCTTGCCCCACTCCGCCCATTGCTCCTATCGGGAAGCAGGCTTGGTGTGCGGGGGCTTGCCCTGCTCCCCAGCAAGAGCGCCAGGCAGAGGGGCAGAGCGGGTCAGCATGCCCATCTTTCTGCAGCCCCCCCAATTGTCTGGAGCCCCTGGGCACGGGCCTCGTTGACCCAGTGGCTAATTCCCCACTGTTGACGGCAAAATCTGTTCTGCTTTGGAATAGCCTCACCCTGGAAACAGTGAAAACCCCATTGCTTGACACAAGACTGGACAAAGCATTTAAAATGTTATGTTGGGAGCAATCTTGAATGATAGGGTGTGACAATTTGGGAGTCTGTCTACAATTTATGCGTTCCGGTTGATATAATGAAGTGTGACTGTTGAAAATCTACTGTATCATGAATGTGTATTCACAATATCCTACCAGTCTGAAAGCTCCCCACAGTGGAGACAATGGGAGAATACTTACCTTTCAATTGGTCCATATAGATATGTTAAATGTATTTGCTCAGCAGAGAGATGGACAGGAAGCTAAGGCAGGGGCTAAATTGTCCAAAGGTAAAGGAGGCAAGCTGATTTAGGAAAAGCAGGCTCCATGTTTCAGGAGAAGCCGTGCATGGGAGCAGACAGTATCTGAATAGCCCCCAACCCCAGACCAAAGAATGCTCTGGAGTGATGAGGAAACCGAGGCAGGGAAACACATGTAGGGTTTCTTTTGTATGATCATTATTCTCTTGTGTTTTATCTGATTAAATAAAAGAGCAATTGTGTTAGACTCTGGGCAAAGTGTTTCCATGTTACATGCTTCACATACCTCAGGAAAGAGTTAAATGATAAAAGAGAAGGCACACACCTTGGGGGCAGAATTCTGAAAGAGGATGTGTTTAAGGCTATGTCTACACTACAAAATTAAGTCATCCTAATTTACAAAAAGAAAAGGAGTACTTGTGGCACCTTAGAGACTAACAAATTTATTAGAGCATAAGCTTTCGTGAGCTACACAATGCATCCGATGAAGTGAGCTGTAGCTCACGAAAGCTTATGCTCTAATAAATTTGTTAGTCTCTAAGGTGCCACAAGTACTCCTTTTCTTTTTGCGAATACAGACTAACACGGCTGCTACTCTGAAACCTAATTTACAAAGGCAAACAGCCTCTGCATTAATTACATTGCTTGTGGGTGTCTACACTTTGCTACTTGTGTCGGCAGTGTGCATCCTCACCAGCAGCTCTTGTACTTATGTATTGTCAGTGTGGGATGGTTCCTGAAAGCCAGTAACAGTCAACGTAAGCAAGGCAATATCTATACTGACACTGCGTCAACCTAACTACATCGACCTTGACTCAACCACTTGCGGAGATAGAGTCAAGTTAGCATAGCTGGGCAGTTACATAGGGGGGCAGCGAAAATTAAGTGTAGGCGCTTCCATAGTTACATCGATGTAAGCTGCCTTGTGTCAACCTAATTCTAATGTAGACCAGACCTAAGTACAGGGGAGTCTGAAGGGTCAGCAATGAGCATAGGAGCTAGGCAGCTGGACAGCAGGTTCCAGCTCTCAGGAGAAGGTGCTAGACAGTAGGGATGCAAAATGTTATCCGGTAAATATTAGTCTTACCGGTTAACCCGCCTTAACTGTTAACCCCCAGACCATCCGGCCCCAGCATCCCAGTGCCAGCTGGAGCAGCCTCAGCCGGTTAACCATTTAAACAGTTAACTTTTAAAATGGTATTTACATCCCTACTAGACAGCATGTCAACACCCTGATTTTGTACCTAGGGACCCCAAGATCAGGCCAACGACTGGACTCTGTTCAAGCTCTGAGAGGCTTAAAACACCTGGGGACCCAGAAGCTGGGTCCTTAGTCTAGTGGGCAACTGGAAAGGGGATCCTGACCAGGTCTGTGACATAAGCTGATGGACTAAATGACCTAATAGGTCTCTTTCCATATGTCTATGGTTCTGCAGGGAAAAAACAGCCTGTAAGGATTTGGAGAGGGAGCACTGCAGCATAGAGTTATAAGGAGGCCTAATTAAAATGGACATTGCATAAGGTGAACCCAAAGTGCTTTGCTTGACTAGTCCATTGTAGTCAACCTCCACTTTACTATAGTGGTGCCTGTGTTATACTTAACATACAAATGCTGGTAGGCACATACGTAAGTATGGAAAGACCAAATATACCAGAGTGGCAAACCTTGTATGATTTAAGTGTAGGTTTAGGCACATGTTGAGAATACACACACTCTTTAAACCTACCTTTTGATCAATTTAATACATAAGGTCACTTTATCCCTTAGAGAATTTTTAAACCTGAACGCAGTGGCCAGGAATAAAGGCAATGGAATCTCTCAAGGTATGTCCACACTACAATAAAAGACCCATGCCACAGCTGCAGCTGGCCTTGGTCAGCTGACTCAGGCTCACAGGATACAGCAGGGGCCCAGAGCGATTGGGGGCAGGGGGTATTTAGCCTGTGTTCGACACCCACAGCTGGATCCTGGGCCCCACAGGCTGGAGTCTTCCACCATGCAGCCAAAGCCTGGGGCTGTAGGAGGCGGGGGGGGTCAGGGATGATGGGGGGCAGTTGGTGAGCCTAAGGCTGGTGTCCTCCACTGCGCGACTGGGGGACGGGGCTGGAAGCCCTGCGGACAGGGCCCGAAGCCCTGCAGCCAGAGAAGGTGGTGGGGACCAAGGTGATGGGGGAAAGTGGGTGGTGAGCCCAGGGCTAAAGCTCCGCAGCTGGAGCCTGCCGACCACCATCCCAGGGCTGAAGCCAGAGCCCCACTGTCCCTGGGAAGATGGGGGAACTCACACCAGCTGTCTGCCCCTCTGCTGATTGTGGCAGCTAGCAGCCCTGGGCAATTCCACAACCTCCCTGGGCAATTTGTTCCAGCACTTAGCTACCCTGACAGCGGGTGTTTCCTAAAGTCCAACCTAAATTGCCCTTGCTGCAATTTAAGCCCATTGCTTCTTGTCCTATCCTCAGAGATTAAAAACAATTTTTCTCCCTCCTCCTTGTAACAACTTTTTATGTACTTGAAAACTGTTATGTCCCCCTTCAGTTATCTCTTCTCCAGACTAAACAAACCCAATTTTTTCAGTGTTCCCTCATAGGTCATGTTTTCTAGACCTTTGATCATTTTTGTTGCTCTTCTTTGGACTGTCTCCAATTTGTCCACATCTTTCCTGAAATGTGGCACCCAGAATAGGACACAATACTCCAGTTGAGGCCTAATCACTGCAGAGTAGAGCAAAAGAATTACTTCTCATGTCTCGCTTACAACACTCCTGCTAATACATCCGAGCATGATGTTTGCTTTTGTGCGTGTGTTTGTGCGCGCGCGCAAGTGTTACACTGTTGACTCATTGTGATACACTATGACCCCCAGATCCCTTTCTGCAGTACTCCTTCCTAGGCAGGCATTTTCTATTTTGTGCAACTGATTGTTCCTTCCTCAGTGGACTACTTTGTATTTGTCCTTATTGAATTTCATCCTGTTTACTTCAGACCATTTCTCTAGATCATTCTGAATTTTAATCTTATCCTCCAATGCACTTGAAACTCCTCCTACATTGGTCTCATCTGCAAACTTTATATGTGTACTCTCCATACCATTATCTAAATCATTGATGAAGATACTGAACAAAACCGGACCCAGAACTTATCCTTGCGGGACCCTACTCGATATGCCCTTCCAGCTTGATTGTGAACCACTGAGAACTACTCTCTGGGAACAGTTTTCCAACCAGTTATGCACCCATCTTATAGTAGCTCCATTTAGGACAGTATCAAAAGTCTTACTAAAGTCAAGATATATCACATCTACCACTTTCCCCCCATCCGCAAGGCTTGTTACCATGTCAAAGAAAGCTATTAGGTTGGTTTGACACAATTGTTCTTGACAAATCCATGCTGTTACTTTTCACCTTATTATCTTCTAGGTGTTAGCAAACTGACTGCTTAATTATTTGCTCCATTATCTTTCTGGGTACTGAAGTTAACCTGATTGGACTAATTCCCCAGGTTGTCCTTATTCCCCTTTTTATAGACTGGCACTATATCTGCCCTTGTCCAGTCCTGTAGAAATTTTCCTTTCCCTATTTTAGCCTCTGATCCTACCTCATTTTCATTGGCATTCATTAAGTTAGTTGTCCAATTGCTACTCAACATCTTGGTGAAAACTGAAACAAAAAAGTTATTTGGCACTTCTCCCATTTCCACATTTTCTGTTATTGTTTCCTCCCCACCCCATTGAGTAATGGACCTACCCTGTCTTTGGTCTTTCTCTAGCTTTGAATGTATTTGTAGATTGTTTTCTTGTTTCCTTTATTTCTCTAGCTAGTTTAATCTCATTTTATGCCTTGGCCTTTCCAATTTTTTCCCTACATAATTGTATTATTTGTTTATATTCATCATTTCCCCCCCACGTTTTGTAGGACCTAGGTTCCACTTTTTGTAAGACTCTCTTTTGATTTTCAGGTTATTGAAATTCTCCTGGTTGGGCCAAGGTGCTCTCTTGCTATACTTCCTATCTTTCCTACACTGTGGGATAGTTTGCTCTTATGACCTTAATAGCGTCTCTTTGAAAAACTGCCAACTCTCTTGAACTATTTTTCCCTTTCAACTTGTTTCCCCAGGGGATCTTACCTACCAACTCCCTGAGTTTGCTAAAGTCTGCCCTCTTTAAATCTATTGTCTTTTTGAACTGTTTTCCCTCCTACAGTCCTTAGACGCATGAACTCTTCTCATTTCATGATCACTTTCACCCAAGCTGCCTTCCACTTTCAAATTCTCAATCAGTTCCTCTCTATTTGTCAAAATCAAACCTAAAACAGCCTCTCCGCAGTGGCTTTCTTCACCTTCTGAAATAAAAAATTGTCTCAAATACATTTTAAGAACTTGTTGAATAATCTGTGCCCTGCTGTGTTACTTTCCCAACAGATGTCTGGGTAGTTGAAGTCCCCCATCACCACCAAGTCCTGTGCTTTGGATGTATACACTAGTTATGATAAGCATTAAAACTATCTTCCTTTGTTGAAGCAGGAGTAATGTTTAAAACATTTTACATTCTGTTTCTTAATTAAAAGCAACAAGATATACTTAAAATACTCACCATACTAATGAACGCTGGGTTGTTTATCAAACTTGCCATGTCAAAACTCAGTCCTGTTCCAGTCTGAAAACAAATAATATCTGAAGAATACTACGTCTAGGAAATTCCATTTGAGTTATTAAAAAACCTCACTGAAAAGAAAAACTAATTAAGGTAACTTACAGGACTGGAGAGGTCTCTTAGTTTCTGTTCAGCTATTTTCATATTTGACTTGTAAGAGTCATTTTCTGGATCAAGAACCAGTGCTTTTTGGTAACTGGTAATTGCTTCTTGGTATTTGTTCATAGAGGTCAGGGCCAACCTAGTGTGAAATAAAGAAAGCCAGTATGAGCACATCAAAGAAGTAATGATACTAACAGTTTTGGATCTAATTAGCCCAGGAGTAAGTGAGAGAATCTCACAATTAACTTAGATCCTCATCATTCCAAAATATATGTAAGTTTACTACCAGAATGTAAATATTGATGCATATTGGCTGGCACTGGCATTTACTTTTGTCATACCACCTTCTGTAGTACAGATGATCCCCCAAGAACTCAGCCTTGCATATGTTCCACTTACAGGCAAGCCTTATGAAGAACTTTTTGCCGCCAAGGAAAATGCCAAATGCTTCTGGCTCTATTCTAGGCCATGCCTTCACAAGTTATCAATTAGTGAAATATGCAAGGGTGCTTCTTAGAGCTCGGTAACCACATCTATGCAGAGTTGCTCTCTCAATTAGGGCTCTAAATCTGATACGCAATTCAGAATAACAGTCCTGCAATCATTTTTAAATGAACAGTCCCCAGGCCCACCTATTAATCTCTTAAGAATGGGAAGTTGGAACTCATGGGAAATTCTCCAAGGAAAAAAACCTATTTACTTACCATAGAAATTACAGCTCCCTGAGATGCCCACCCATATGGAACTATGCTCCCTGCTCATTTTCTCCACTTCTTTGCAGTCTGTTGTAGAGGGATTCCTAAATTAGTGATATGAACTAAAAGACATTTGGGGCAACGCAATCTCTTTGGAACCCAGAATGGGAAGGAGAGGAGAAGCAAGCTGCCCCAATGTACACTTCTTAGGCAAATCTTCTAAGCTCATGTACTAGTGGCATGCTAGAGCGTTATCCACAAAAGCAATCATCTTGACAAAGCACAATTACTATAAGTAACTATTTTATATGCGTTGTCCTATATGGTCATCTTATGTTTAATACAATTTGTCTCTCTTCTGTAGCCTAGTTGGGTTTCATTGTAATACTATGATACTTCTAATATATAAGGGTTTTCCACTTTGTTCATAGCTGCTACTTATGGCAGCTCCAGTGTACCTAAGATATTGAATACTCAATCATACCTACATCTGAATAGGTAGCTACAGAAAAAATAGTTCAGTTCTGATACCTTAATATTTTTCTCAGTGTTCTTTTAATATTATTATCTTATCAGTATAAGAAATTGAAGTCATCTGATTTTTCTACCTGCTTAGTCATGATGATGGAAAACCCTGGTAGGCTACATCTGAGGGTCATTAGAGAGACCGTTCTCCAGAGTGCAAAAAGGAATCTCTTAAGTAATTTATTGATCATATTATATTCAGATTCCCTAAATATCATGCTAGCTATGCCAAATTGTTAAATTATGTTAATTTAAATTATCAGGGATCTTCGTTATCACCAAAGTTGAACAAGTCATTATCCACTGCACTTCAGACCACAGACTTTGGCACAGACACATTTACAGAAGCTGGTACTATGCTGGCCATAGTTCCCCCTTCAGATTAGGGCCAAGAGCCCTTTCAAACATGGAGACATTAATAAAACTTCAGGTAGTAAAGATGCATAATCCCATTTAATCCTTCCAGACAGCTCTCACTGTGCTATATTCACATAGAATCATAGAATATCAGGGTTGGAAGGGACCCCAGAAGGTCATCTAGTCCAACCCCCTGCTCAAAGCAGGACCAAGTCCCAGTTAAATCATCCCAGCCAGGGCTTTGTCAAGCCTGACCTTAAAAACCTCTAAGGAAGGAGATTCTACCACCTCCCTAGGTAACGCATTCCAGTGTTTCACCACCCTCTTAGTGAAAAAGTTTTTCCTAATATCCAATCTAAACCTCCCCCATTGCAACTTGAGACCATTACTCCTCGTTCTGTCATCTGCTACCATTGAGAACAGTCTAGAGCCATCATCTTTGAAACCCCCTTTCAGGTAGTTGAAAGCAGCTATCAAATCCCCCCTCATTCTTCTCTTCTGCAGACTAAACAATCCCAGCTCCCTCAGCCTCTCCTCATAAGTCATGTGCTCTAGACCCCTAATCATTTTCGTTGCCCTTCGTTGTACTCTTTCCAATTTATCCACATCCTTCCTGTAGTGTGGGGCCCAAAACTGGACACAGTACTCCAGATGAGGCCTCACCAGTGTCGAATAGAGGGGAACGATCACGTCCCTCGATCTGCTCGCTATGCCCCTACTTATACATCCCAAAATGCCATTGGCCTTCTTGGCAACAAGGGCACACTGCTGACTCATATCCAGCTTCTCGTCCACTGTCACCCCTAGGTCCTTTTCCGCAGAACTGCTGCCGAGCCATTCGGTCCCTAGTCTGTAGCGGTGCATTGGATTCTTCCATCCTAAGTGCAGGACCCTGCACTTATCCTTATTGAACCTCATTAGATTTCTTTTGGCCCAATCCTCCAATTTGTCTAGGTCCTTCTGTATCCTATCCCTCCCCTCCAGCGTATCTACCACTCCTCCCAGTTTAGTATCATCCGCAAATTTGCTGAGAGTGCAATCCACACCATCCTCCAGATCATTTATGAAGATATTGAACAAAACGGGCCCCAGGACCGACCCCTGGGGCACTCCACTTGACACCGGCTGCCAACTAGACATGGAGCCATTGATCACTACCCGTTGAGCCCGACAATCTAGCCAGCTTTCTACCCACCTTATAGTGCATTCATCCAGCCCATACTTCCTTAACTTGCTGACAAGAATGCTGTGGGAGACCGTGTCAAAAGCTTTGCTAAAGTCAAGAAACAATACATCCACTGCTTTCCCTTCATCCACAGAACCAGTAATCTCATCATAAAAGGCGATTAGATTAGTCAGGCATGACCTTCCCTTGGTGAATCCATGCTGACTGTTCCTGATCACTTTCCTCTCCTCTAAGTGCTTCAGGATTGATTCTTTGAGGACCTGCTCCATGATTTTTCCAGGGACTGAGGTGAGGCTGACCGGCCTGTAGTTCCCAGGATCCTCCTTCTTCCCTTTTTTAAAGATGGGCACTACATTAGCCTTTTTCCAGTCATCCGGGACTTCCCCCGTTCGCCACGAGTTTTCAAAGATAATGGCCAAGGGCTCTGCAATCACAGCCGCCAATTCCCTCAGCACTCTCGGATGCAATTCGTCCGGCCCCATGGACTTGTGCACGTCCAGCTTTTCTAAATAGTCCCTAACCACCTCTATCTCTACAGAGGGCTGGCCATCTCTTCCCCATTTTTCACTAGATTTGACAATTAGTATTCACAGAAGCAGCATTCATATTTTCATTCAATTTTCAGAATTAAAATTCATGTTTTGAAATTTAAAAAGCTAAGGACCAAAGTCAGACATTACATGCACATATACAGATCTCACTGACTTCAATGGTTTCAGAGTAGCAGCCGTGTTAGTCTGTATTCGCAAAAAGAAAAGGAGTACTTGTGGCACTTCAATGAGAGCCATGTATGTGCCTCTGAGGGAAGAATTTGGCACTAGATTTTGTTTTATTATTAAAATTTCTTTAAAGAGGTTTACCAGGTGAACTTCACTCTTACTGGTTAGGGGGTCTGATTCTCTATATACATATAGATGCATGGAATGTCAGACCTGCTTTGGCATTTATGGGTCAATGTAATCACAGTGTCTTGCCTACAAGTTACTATTACAACATCAGCCAGAGAGGCTTGTAACTCAAGTGGTAAAGGCCTGTATTTCTAGTGTCAAGGGTCTTAGTTTCTAACTCCCACAGCCTAAGCGTGCAATGATGGATTGCCCTACAGTTACGACAGGACGAAGAAGTCACAAAGCAACTGCATGGGCACCCTGGGAAATATCCCCAACACAAAAGCCCCTCTGCACAGGGACTATTGAAAAAAATCATAAGGATGAATTTCCCTAAGTGTGCAGATGTGAATTCATAAGAGTATTTACTTGAGAGTGCTGTGTTAGGGTCAGAAGAATTACTAAATAAACAGCACTTTCCATCTCAACAGATCTGCTTCCTAGGTGTATTTAACTGAGAAAAATAAGTTTGTACTCCTATTAGCTCTGCAAACCCAACACTTTTGAGAGAGGGATTTGGATTCTATTCTGTATTAATTATCATTAACAGAATAGTTGTTGTTCCAGTTACAGAATAATTACTGGTGATTATGTAGGAGCAAGAAAGAACACAGTTTGACTCCCTAGATTGAATTTGATAAACTGAAGAAAAAAATGTGTAGTGTAAACAGAGCAATCTGACAGGAAGTCACTAGGAGAGAACATGTAAATGGAACCTCATGCCAGCTTTAGTCATAGAAAACAACTGCACCAGATCTTCAGTCGACACAAACTGGAATTATCCCATTGATGTAAATAGAGCTACACTGATTTCCACCTTCCAAAGATCTGTCCCTGAATGCTTACATAAATCTGGATTATCTTACCCCATTCTCCCATATGCTTTGCTGTATTTTGGATCTATTGCTATTGCTCTCTCACAGTCTTGTATTGCTTCATTGTAGTTGCTGAGCTTACTTTGAGCAGCAGCCCTAAAGTAGGGGGAAAAGAAGGTATTTAAGAAAAGTCTGAGCATCCAGATTTAGGCCCCAAAGACTACACTTAACATTAAGAACATGTTTAATCCTACTGACTACTCAGTTACATTATAGAAAATTTGCTCACCTGGCTTGACTTCAGTGGGACTGTTCAAGTGCTTAAAGTTAGCATGTGAAAGTGCCTTACTGACTTAGAGCCTTAAATTATACAGAGTCATATCTTACAAAAAACATAATAGTGTGGAAAAGCGTTTGAGAACCACAATATAGATACACACAAAATACATCATTAAATCAATTATAACAAGCCAAACTGTCAAATGGTAGATTTGGTGATATATAATGACTATCTAGGAAAACAAGTATTTTGTACAGGCACCCGTTTGCAGTAATAATACTTTTTGTTTTCACTCCTCACAGTTCAAAGGATCTACTTGATCTCTCTCTCTCTTTTTACGCCTCTACCTATCAGTCTCATATCACAATAACAATCCTTCTGTTGAGGGCATCTATCCCTCAGATGCCTGGCTCCAGGAGAATTGCTAGAGGAGCTGAAGCTCTACACTGACTGACTATGTAGGTATTTGATCTATATTGATTTTTTCAAAGTCTCTGTAGAAATACAGTTGTGTGTGTAATGCCACTCATGCTGGTAGATAAGTCTGGATAAAGAGACCTAATAATTTCTGAATCAGTGAATTACTACTGTACCTTTACCAGGGAAACACTAATTATTTTTACATATGATTTATGAGTTAAGATAATAGAGTGGCCAAGCCGAAAAGTTCAGATCAGTATTCAAATTCAATCTTTCCCATGGTCTTTGAGTATTCAGAAAAAACATTCTAGCTTAAGTCTTTCCATAGTTAAAATGGTACTTAACAGAAGGAGGAATATTTAATTCTGCAACACATTTTGTGCTAGTTTTCCATGAAAAATTCTGTGTAAAATGATTTTTTTTATTTAAACCTTTTTTCCTACTATGCCCTCTGAATTATATACTTTGTCTAAGTTTGATGAAATAAATTACTTCCCTTCCTACTGAGTTATGTTCATTGTCTTTAATTATATGGACTGCTTTATACCTGTTCAACCCCACAGAGGTCAATGCAGTTGCATGAGTGTAATCAAAGGCAGTATTTAGCCCTGCATGCACTTCAAGTCTTTTTCATGTTTAGAGACAGACTCATCAGACCAAATAAGGAATCAGCCTGATTCGGCTCTCCCTTTTTCTTAAGGTAAAGCAACCCCTCTCTCCTCTGCTTCAACTTATGTCTGCACCATCCTCAAAACTTCCGGAGCAAAATTCAATCCTAGTTTTAAATGACTTCAACTGGTGGTATACCCACTTATGCCAGGGCTGAATTTGGTCTGTTTTACAGTACCAAATCACTGCAAGTTGCATATGCTTTGCATACTCACTGAATATCAAAGTATTCAGAGTAGCAGCCGTGTTAGTCTGTATTCGCAAAAAGAAAAGGAGTACTTGTGGCACCTTAGAGACTAACAAATTTATTAGAGCATAAGCTTTCGTGAGCTACAGCTATTAGCCTACCTGCTTGTCACCATGGAAGGTTTTCCTCCTTCCCCCCCCGCTGTTGGTGATGGCTTATCTTAAGTGATCACTCTCCTTACAGTGTGTATGATAAACCCATTGTTTCATGTTCTCTGTGTGTGTGTATATAAATCTCTCCTCTGTTTTTTCCACCAAATGCATCCGATGAAGTGAGCTGTAGCTCACGAAAGCTTATGCTCTAATAAATTTGTTAGTCTCTAAGCTGCCACAAGTACTCCTTTTCTTTTTGTGAATATCAAAGTAGTAGTAGTAATGTTGTGTTGCTAATTACACACATTTTGGGAAAAAAGAAAAGGAGTACTTGTGTCACCTTAGAGACTAACAAATTTATTTGAGCATAAGCTTTTGTGAGCTACAGCTCACTTCATCGGATGCAAAACACATTTTGGGCTCATTCAAAACCTACTGGAGTTAATGGAAGTCTTTCAGTAGGCTTCAATGGGATTTGGATCAGGTCCTACATGACCAATTTACATCTAGAAAGAATTTATAGCTCTGCTGTCTCATCAGAGAAAAGATATGGTTCAAACTCTGCATTACTGCCTTAAATAAGTAATGCCATCTTAGTAAATGTTTGTGGATCCTCTGCCTCCTTATGCTTGTCTCTATCTACTACATAATTCACTTGTTTAGTAACTAAGGAGTAAAATCTGTATTAGAAGTGCATTATGTAGAACTGTTACTTTTGCAATAATACTGGCATAAAGATATTTAGCTCCTATATAATGTTTTACATCTTCAAAGCACTTTATAAATATTTTTGAAAATTAATGTGTATTAAAATTAATTCGGAAAATTAATGCGTATTAGGCACAATCCATTAGAATTCCATAGAAGGGCTCCCACTAGCTCAAATGGGCTTTGAATCAGACCTTTACCCTAATTTCTTGTATAGAAATTGCTTCAAGCTGCCAACATCAGTCACCAAATAAAGTCTTGAAACAAAGTTAAAATCCACACTACAAATATAATGAAGACAAACATTTGAGTATAGTTGAAATGATACATTTTAAAATTTGCATAACCAAACTGGTATAAATCAAATGTTGTTACTCGCTGAAAATGAGGGCTTTTCACTTCACCTTGTTTTGATCTAGTTTGGTTTTTCTTTTTAAAATTATCTCTATGAAGTTTAAGGGATTTTTTGTTATTTTTTACCTGTTACAATAATACACAGCATTATTTGGATCCAGCTCTATAGCATGAGTGTAACAATCCACTGCAGCAACATAATTTTCTTCCTTCATGTGATTATTACCTGAAATAAATTGTAAAAATGATGGTTTAAGATAATTAAAGGTGTAATTCTATATCTGAAAAATAAACACAGAGCAGAATCACTACACTACAGTACCTCACAAGGCAGTTGGGACTGTGTTGCCTTTTGTGATTAACTTTTCAGAAAAAGATTTTGTATTAGTCTGCTGAATATACAGTACACTTTTTTCATGCAGACTTGTTATCTACACAGCAGCACAACACTTAATGTTTACTGCCCTCTCAATACTCTCCTTACTTACCAGGCAGTTCCCAAAAAACTGGTTCCTTCCTCAACAGCAGGGAACTGTCCCAGTGGGCTGGTCAACCACAACAGCTTAGCTGCAGTTTGGATTGGTCAGGATGGATATCCCAGCAGGTCTCACAACTTAATGAACTATCTATGGAGACCCTTTTTGATTTAATGCACCCAAAACTTGCTTGTAACTACAACCATAATATGAGGACTCTAAAAACAAGGACAACAAAGATGGGCAGGTAAATGAACAGTCCCATGCAGCTACCAGTAGCTCTTTCATGAAGATGCTGAGGACACATATACCACAAGTGCCATAAAATGACTCAGATGCAAAAGTACTCACCAACACCTCAGCAGATGCATCACTAGTCAACTCTTAGGAGACTAAAAATGTTATGCATCCAGGAAAGGAAAAACACCAAGCCGCACCAGTACAGTAAAAGGAAAAAGGATCCTGTCTTCCTTTTCTCTCCATCCCTTGCACCATGTCTGGCAGCAGTACAGGCACAGGCATAATCCCTCTCAGGCAGGGGAAAAGCTCAGATTTAACAGAAAGAGACTAACAAAACTTTAAGTCCTGGCAAATGGGCCACGGTAACAGAAGGAACACCACAAAGAAATTATGAAGGAAGAAGAGTATCCTACAAAGTGTAGAGAGAGTACAGGGATCTGACATGCTCCAGAAGGCGCCGAGTCCTCTCCATGCAGGACACATAGCTGAATGAGGAAGAGATCCTTCGGTCTCAGCCATTGGCAGTGCAAGAACCAATATTCCAAATTAACACAACCATACCAACTTTTCAGCTCTGTTATAACTGATACTATATTGCCACGAGTAACCTCATTGTGTATGAGAAGTAATGTTTCACATATTAGCCAAGTCACTTCCATTTGGAAGGAATGCATAATCTTCACAGAGCCAGGTAAGCGTAACAGGGAGTAGAGTCTAGTAACGTAGCTAATGGATCACAAATTAATTTCAATAATAATGTAATTTTAAATGAATGACAGGCCTAGGTGACAGGTCACTAACTTTTCAGCTAGTCAGGTAAATTCTCTCTTTAGTATTGGGGGTGAGTCAACAGGTTGCTATGGATGCATAGACTGGGCAGGTCCATCCAGCGTGGCTGCAGCTGTGACCAAGAAAGACCCTGCAGGGGGCAGTTCTCATCTCAGACAATGACTGAAAACAGCTAAGCATGTTTCTGTTTTTCTTAGATTACAAAACTGAAGGGACCACTGTGATGATCTTATCTGCCTTCCTACACAACACAAGCCATGGCACTTCCCCCAAAGAACGGGGCACAGTATTCCAGCAACAATCACACCAGTGCCAAATACAGAGGTAAAATAACCTCTCTACTCCTGAGATTCCCGTTTATGCATCCCAGCATCACATTCGCTCTTTTGGCCACAGTCTCACACTGGGAACTCATGGTCAGCTGATTATCCACAACCCACAAATCTTTTTCAGAGGCACTGCATCCCAGGATAGAGTCCTCACCCCGTAAGTATAGCTTACATTATTTATATTTAGCTGTATTAGAGTGCATATTGTTTGCTTGTGCCCAGTTGACCAACTGATCCAGATCACTCTGAATCAGTGACCTGTCCTCTTCACTATTTACCATATCCCCAATTTTTGTGTCATCTGCAAACTGTATCAGTGATGATGTTATAATTTATCCCAGGACATTAATAAAAATGTTAAATAGCATAGAGCCAAGAACCAATCACTGCAGAACCTCACTGGAAACATACCCACTTGATGATTCTTCCCTGTTTACAATTACATTTACAGACTTGTCAATTAGCCCGTTTTTAATCCATTTAATGTATGATATGTTAATTTTCTTTCTTTCTAGTTTTTTAATCAAACTGTCATGGTGTTACCCTGGGTTTGAGGGGTGTGTGTACCCCAAAATGTGATCAACCCAATTTCAACCATATTATGTGCACTCAGCCACTATGAATTAATGAAATAGACTACATAGTTAAAATTAATTTGGAGACAGGCTTTCAGAAGCAAGGTCAAAATCTAGCTGACAGTTTCTGCTAATCAGAATGGGAGGAGGGGAAAAAGTAAACAACTGAGACTGAAAACCTTGGTGGTTGGAAGACCTTGAGTCTGGGCTCCTCTGATATTAGAAGTTTATTGAAAGTTAGGAAAAAAGTGATGATCCAGTAGGGGTCATTATGACCTATGTTTTGTAGAAGTTAATTATAAAAGACTAACTAACATAGTGTACTTTGGATCAGTTCTCTGAAGCCATCTTGAGAGATGTTTTTCCCAACACCCTTTCTCCCCGGTGGGTGAGCAATCGGCCACTGCGAACCTGCTGTTAATTACTCAATACCGTTCCAGATGTTAGGTAAATATCTGGGATGTTTAAAACCTATTGCCTATGTCTGTGTTTGCTTAAATCTAATAAACTGCCGTGTTAGATAAGAGCACGCTGACTTGTATTTAATCTCTAATCAGACAGAATTGCTGTGTTTCTATTGATTTATTCCTGCAGTGAAATAGTTAAGTTACCACTGTTGGGGGTTCTGAAAACCCCAGTAACAATGAGGTACCAAATCAAATGCCTTAGAGAAGTTTAAGTATATTACATCAACACTATTACTTTTATCAACCAAACTTGTAATCTCATAAAAAATAATACTTCCACTGTCAAGAAACAGTGACAATGTAAAAAATAACTAGGTAGGTAAGATAGGGCAGGTTTGAACAAGTATTCTCAGTACTTGTATAACAGGGACTATTAGTAGGCCTAGTAATATCCTACCTACCAGTTTAAAAAAAATAAGGGTTTTATAACTGCATATGCATCTAATCTAAGACTTTGGAATCTCTGCTACGATTCTGAAAAAAGTACTGCTTGAGATACGGGGCCAAATTCAAAGCTGACACACATTTACCCCAATCTTGCTAACCCAAGCCCAAGAGCATAAGAATCCAGCCAGAGATGCTAGTTCTGCTCAGACTGTGGGATTTGGGACTCTGCACAACAGAAAAGTAGCCATGATAATTTATTACATTTTATTATAGTATCAGAAAAAATGCCTCAAGAAAAACAAATTGTTTTACTTTAGGGATAAATTTGTTTCTTTCTGGAACTGAAGCACTAGCTATTATTACATAATATTTATACTGCAGTATTGCCCAAAGGCCCCAATTAGGATCAAGCCTCACATTATACATAGGTGCTGTACAAACACACACAAAACCCACAGTTCCTGCTCCAGAGATTAGAAGCTAAGAAATCAAGCAAAATATGAAAGGGGGGGAGAATATAATTAAATATATATTAAGAGTGTGTGTGTGTGTGTGTGTGTGTGTGTGTGTGTGTGTGTGTGTGTGTGTGTGTGTGTGTGTGAGAGAGAGAGAGAGAGTGTACAATAATACTTATTAAAAACTATAATAACGCGAAGTGTCAATTCTCCAGTTTGCTGCTGAATTGTTAATTGGCTGATTCCTTAGAGGCATCACAGCAGAGAGGGGTATTAATAAGGACAGAGTTCGTGGCTTATGAATGAGTTCAGGGAAGATGTTCCATGCATAAAGGACAGTGTGAAGAAGGCCCATGAGATGCGTGCAGGTGCATGAGGCTAGAGTGGAGGAGCTGAGAGAAGTTGGCATGACAAGAGCAGGAAGGGACCAAATTATGAAGGACCCTGAAGGTAAGGACAAGAAGCTTGAATTTAACTAGGAAAAGACAAACATACTTTCCAGGCATCTCCAACCAGACCTATCAATGCCCCCAACTCCTAACCTGCTATTTCAATAGATGGTCTATCCTTAAATCAGACTGTCCGTTGAACTAGATTACACACTGCTACAGTGCCTACTTCGACAAGGTGCTGAGTACCAGTAAAGCCCAACAACTGCACTGGGTGTTGAGGGCATTTTGTACTTTCCATAAGGTGCTCAACACCACAAAGAAGCAGGCAGTTAATGAAGTGAAAAGCCATTCCAGAGCAACTATGTTAACATTCTCCAATTAATTTTCACTTCTGACCTAACCAGGTTTGAACTCATATCTCCAGAAATGAAAGGCTAACGACCCACTTCATCACCTAGCTAAGCTTTTTTTTAAGTGTACTTTATAAAGCCAAGAGTGGAATATATTATCCCTTGTCATTTGCAATAGCTGCAGCTGACCATTTAAAATGAGAGACCTTGACCTAAGAACATAACAGCCATACTGGGTCAGACTAAAGGTCCATCTAGCTCAGTATCCTGTCTTCCAACAGTGGCCAATGCCAGGTGCTCCAGAGAGAATGAACAGGTAATCATTAAGTGTCGCCTATTCCCAGCTTCTGGTAAACAGAGGGTAGGGACACCATCCCTACCCGTCCTGGCTAATAGCCATTCATCGACCTATCCTCCATGAATTTATCTAGTTCTTTTTTGAAAAGTCGTGGCCTTCACAACATCCTCTGGCAAGAAATTCCACAGGTTGACTGTGCATTGTGTGAAAAAATACTTCCTTTTGTTTGTTTTAAACCTGCTGCCTATTGAAATCCAGCCAAATTTTTCCGTTTCACTTTATTAAAAACTTTTCCCAGGAGGCTACTTCCATCTTTCAAATGTAAACATACTAATTTGGGTTTTATGCATAATATCTACAAATCTGAATTTATACCCAAAATACAATATAAATAAAGCCTTAATCTATTCAGTAGCCCTGCATATCTGTAAACAGTGCTACACTTCTTACTTTCATTAACATTAAAACCTACCACATGCACTCCACATATCTTAAATTAGTCCAATGCAAAAGAATCTGGAAATAGATTTTTTAAATTAGAGACGTAACAACTCATTTTACCATGATTTTACATAATGTAAAACTGTTTTTATATAATGAGTAAAATCTAGGGTTTAATGAAGTCAGTGGGAGTTTTCCATTGACTTCACTGGGGCCAGGATTTGAACATAAAAACCCAGTGACTGCAATGGGTGCTGAGGGCATTCTGCACTTTGAAGATAATTTATACTCAAACCATCGCATACCCTTTACAAAGTAATGAATTGGATACTGCTGAGTAGAAACTGTACTGGCAAATACAGGAAGCCATAATGTGCTCAACAACAGCCACGCATTCATTAGAATCTCTACTACTCAAATATGGAATGTTAGCCAGGGCTTCATGGTTTTCCCTTGTTTTAACTTCCCCTTAACCAGCCATCAGCAAAGGGACAGGATGAACTTGGTTTTACATCTCTCATGAGCTCTGACCCCATAATACCACATCACTGGTAGTGCACTACACTGTAAGCACTAACTATAAGCCCAAGTTTTCATGTGGAACAAGATACAATACTGCCACTGACTGAGCTATGCCAACACCCTAATATTGCCAAAACCCAGGGCAGCGTGAAATTATTACTCCCTGTGATGGTGGCTGACAAAGTGCCAGCTCATGACAAGACCCAGGGCCTCACTGAACACTGACAAATGTATAGCTGGAAAGGAGTCTGTCTTACTTCTGGATTAGTATAGTTAAAATAGGTATTAGTGTTATAAGAATGTGCTTACTGTTTAGACTTAATGGAATGCTGCATGTATTAATCCTACTTATAATATCTGTAGCCCATGGTATAAAGTTATATTGAATGTTAGCATTGTAAACCTCTAATTGTGTAACCTACCAAAGAGGAAAAGAAGCATTAATTAAGGTAAAGTGCTCGTTCTGCACATAAGATGGCCCACTGTAGGCAAATGAGGCATTGTGTAGCACCAAGGGACAAATACCTTGTTGACTGCATTTCTAACTCCTCCTGGAAGGGGAACCTGCACATGAACTCAACCCACCAGCGTGGAATCTGGGGTTAAGGGGAGAAAAAATCCCCAACAAGGAGAAACTTGTCTCTTTATGCTGTTTGGTCTCTGAGGGGCCAAGATTCCTAAGCATAAGCAAGAGATCCTCATGGTGCTTGGCACAGGTAGGCCCTAAAGGTTGTATAGAGTTGCTTATTACAGAAACTTATACTACCTTTTTTAAAACTAAGACAGTAACTCATTTGTGAGTGTGTTTCCTGTTTCAGCCTTGTAAATAACGCTCTTATTTCTTAGTTAATAAATCTTTAGTTAATTTATTACAGGATTGGCTACAGGCGTTGTCTTTGGTTGAGATCTGAGTACAAATGACCTGGGATAAGTGACTGGTCCTTTGGGATTGGAAATTACACCAAAAAGCACAACAATATTCAGGTTAAGTGACCATCTATCACATAGTCAGCTTGCCTGGGTGGCAAAATAGACTGGGATAACCAAGGGGACAGTCTGTGATTCCATGATAAAACTGTTATAGTGCTTTAGGAGTTCAAACTTGTTACTAGGTTGGTGAAATCTAATTATACACCACACAACCACTTCTGCCCTGGCTTTTGACAGTCTGTCCTGAGGTTGGCACTCATGGTCAGGAGCCACTCCAGACAGTATAATATTTTATATAGGTGGCAGGATTCACATGTTACAGGTCAATTGGATTTATAGATCATAATCCAGAGTTCTTAAAAGTTAAAACTTGATATTGAGAGTGTTTAAAGGTTAAAGAATAGACACAATGAGTGGAGCACAGTTATGGTCTTGAGACAAAAGACCTTGAAATGTTATGTAAAGAGAGAGGAATATCCAATAAACAGAAAACCCCAGATCAGGAGCTAAGCACCCGCTTGCCCCAGATGCCATAGAGACTGCTGCAGTGGAACTGGCTTGACTGCTTGTACCGAGCAGCCCAGGAAGAACGTAAGCCCCAGAGACTTATGGTGGACTTCCAAATCAAGAAGATCAAAGAAACCGAAGAGGCTGAGGAGACAACCCCCCACAGATGCATGGAACAACTGGAAGCTAAATACAGAGCTCACACATTGCAGCTCAAAGTACTGGAGCAAACAAAGGAGTTTCCTCAATCAGTTTGGGGTTTCTGCCCTGCTTTTTGGCAGTCTCCCCTGAGGTTGGCACTCACGTTCATGAGCTACTCCAGACAGCGTGACGCATCCTTATCAATTACAATTGTTTAGTCTGCAGAAGAGAAGAATGAGGGGGGATTTGATAGCTGCTTTCAACTACCTGAAAGGGGGTTTCAAAGAGGATGGCTCTAGACTGTTCTCAATGGTAGCAGATGACAGAACGAGGAGTAATGGTCTCAAGTTGCAATGGGGGAGGTTTAGATTGGATATTAGGAAAAACTTTTTCACTAAGAGGGTGGTGAAACACTGGAATGCGTTACCTAGGGAGGTGGTAGAATCTCCTTCCTTAGAGGTTTTTAAGGTCAGGCTTGACAAAGCCCTGGCTAGGATGATTTAACTGGGACTTGGTCCTGCTTTGAGCAGGGGGTTGGACTAGATGACCTTCTGGGGTCCCTTCCAACCCTGATATTCTATGATTCTATGATTACGCACCTTCATCCTTCAGCTGGTCAGCCTTTTCAATATCTTCTGGCAACGAATCGGAGAGAGGCAACATGTCATTCTACATTAAAAATAAATAAATAAATAAACCAGAAGTATATTCTGATTCAGGTCTAGGCCCTGGCTACATTAATGGCTTCTTCCACAACCTTCATCCTGAAAGGGGTTGTGTAAACACAGATACCTTTTAGTGATTGCACCATTAGACCTTACGTCAGCAAGTGATCATACCATTTCTGTAATACACACTAGATCAAGATAGTTGTCTGTTCCCGCTTAAAAATCTTACAACAATATCCCTCTGCCCCAGGAAAGTGGGGTTTTTTTTTTTTTTTTTAGTATGACCTCCAATATCCCCATTTTCTTCCTCCCGAGTTTTCTCTCTGTTTTTCTGGCACCAACAGTATTTTTCCTATGTTGGACCCCTTTGAATTTTAAAAGTATAGCTTTTAGTTTTACCTAAACTGGTGGTATGGAATGCTTTAAGAGACTACATTTTCTCCATGGGAGGGGATATGCACTGGAGCTGAGGGCAGAGGGACCAGGAAGCTGTGGCTGACCTCAATCAGTTTCTAGCCAACTGTCTTTGGAATTGCAAAATGCCTAAGTTTCACTGACAGCAAGTATCCTTCATGATAGAAAGAAGCCCATTCTTTTTAGTAACATATTTTACATGGGTTATCTTTGATATGACTGAATTTATGTCCTGTCAGAGTCCAAAAACTATCCTGTTCCCCTACCTATTACAAGAATTTCATCTGAACATCATTTTTATCAAGTTTCCACATTATTTTGACATATATAACATTTTAAGATTCCACAGCATAGTCACAATCTTAATTGGCTAATGATAAAGTAACCCTAAAGACTAAAATCAATTCTTACCTTGTGAAAAGAATTTGAGAAAATTTCTGTCAAGTGCTGTGGCACTGCAAGATGCGTATCTTCTAGGCTAATCTTAAAAACAGTCTCCAAACACTGAATTGCAACTTCAAAGAAATGAAATCATGATTAAAAATATAATTTTCTCAATAGAAATGTGTAAATAAAACTAACTAATAAAACTAAAAATAAATAAGGCAAAGGTACACTTCCTGACATATTTGTTGGCTAATTAAGCCTAAAAACAAAAGGCAGTTCTTTGGAGAAGTTCCCCCAATGGAAAGAAAAAAATAAATAACCTATTTAGTCTCTACTAGGCAACTTTGAAAGGCAATAGAGGCAGAAGCTCTTTAGTGTCTATATATAGCTCAGCCACCAAACTTAATTCCTGACCCAGACACACTTCTTTTAATACTCACTTTTTTTAATTCCATTTTTGACCTACGACTAAATTTAAAAACAAGATAAAACAGTACACATATATGTAATGCAGACATATAAACCAGTTACACATAAAAACTGCTATTTTTATAATTGTCTACTACATATAATTAGCATGAAAGCACCATATTTCTGACATTTTGTGTAACATAAAAGATGGGCCAATTCTAAACTGAAATATCTAAGTAATAATTACTGTTTTCAAATGTGTCCATTTTTACTATGCAAACCAAAGATTTTTACTAACAGCTGACTCATTAATCATAGGCTCTCATCCTGCAAAGTACCTGCTACATCCTGCGAAGTACCTTGCACTCACACAAAGTCCCACTGATGCCCGAGCCTAAGGATCCACATGAGCAGATCCCTTCCCAGGATCAGAGGGCCCCAATCCTCCAAACATTTAAGCAAGTTCATAACTTTACTCATGTAAACAGTTCCAATGATGTCTATAGGACTGCACATAAGTGACATGCTTAAGTGTTTGTAGACACAGTCAAAGACTGTAATCTTTATACATAGCTTAGAAAGGGTGTCTCATTCATGTATCTTAAGGTTATGGGGCAAGTATTCAACACACTGTGTGGGAATCCAGCAGCATGACTCCCATTAAGGTACATTATCTGCTAGTTTTAGAATCAAAACTGAAAAAGGGTATGAAATGTTTTGTTTTTAAAATGGATACGAATAGAAACTTATTCTTATGGGTTTTTTAAAATATTTTAATAAAATTTAATAAAAACAGGGTGGTTATTTTTTTTAATTTAAACCAGAGATAACCTCAAGAAACCAAATTCAAATCAGGGTCTGAACTTCCCAAAAGTTAAGGGGGCATCAGGATCTTGGGTGTTGAGGGTCCATTCTAATTTTAACTTTCAGATGTGACATTGTGAATCTGAAAAATGATAATATTGAGATAGTATAGGGGAATCGGAAAGGAAAATCTACTAAAAATTAACAATAACTGATGTTAAGGAGTCTGTTTTTTATCGTCCCAGCTGAGAGAAATGTTAAAAGTAAATACCCAGCATAAATGGTAAAATGTAAAAATAGATTTATTTAATTATAATATATAGTAAGTTAAAAGTAACAAAAGTAAGTAAAATTCTTACATATTTTATGCTGACAATGACTCTTTAATATTGATTGGGTACATGGCAAAATATTAACATACTGCACAGAAACTTTGCTTCTGTATTCTGTAATGTTAACCAGGTTCTGTGTCATTCAGTAAAAAACAATTCAGGGTCTGAGTTAAATTCCTTCTCTTCCTTGCACTAGACCTCAATGACAAGAAACGTAATTGTGGTAAACTGAATATTGATTTTATCTTGTTAATGAAGATCTAATGGCGAGTTGGTGACTTTCAAACCAATTTTATTTGTAACCTAAATTCAAATCTTATCTTCTGAGGTGAAAGACAAGTAAAATATTCCATTGCATTTCTATGCAGTACATGTTCTGTGGAAAACTACATGCACAATTCCATTAACAATAATGTGAATTATATTAATAGTACCTTTATAATGCCTACCAGAGAATCAATGGAACCAGGTATCCAGTTTCTCTTAACAATTTAATATAAAGTATTAACTGTCAGATATAAATAATAAATTCAGGCTTTCCCTTGTAGGGTAGCTCAGCAGCCCATCTGTGACAGAATGCTGAGTCATGACAGACAAATCAGCACTCTGATCACTGTAGCCTCATTAGTTTCCCCAGCAATAGCTGATTGAGGAAATAGGAAGAAATCAGAGGGGGAGGCTGGGTGAGTTAAGGTATTAACTGGTGCATCAGCTGACTAGCCTGATAAAAGCTAGGAAGTGTTGTGGGGAGGACAGGACTAGCTGTGCCCAGATTGAAGGTGATCCCAAGGAAGCAAAACCTCTCTTCCTCTCACAGCCCTGATGAATAGGGGCTGAATGTCATAGGAATTAGGACTCTTGTTTTGCATTGTACAGATGTTGGTAGAGGGGGCTTAACTAAGTTATACTGAGTGGACACTAAAGAGAGTCTGAGCAGTTCCTGGGGTGGCCACGGATGTGGTGGGAGGACACATACTCCATCACACTTATTTTTACCTTCAGACAATCCCTTTTCTAAATGCCTCACCTCATTTTTAACTCAACCTAAGAACAGAAACTATAGGTTAAAACACTTTAAAAAAATATTTCAATTTTTACTCCTCTCACTTTTGGGGGGGAAATGCATTAAGTTTATGTGACAACTCCTAGCTCCTCTTCTTATTTGTTTCTGTTCAAGGAAGGGGGGAAGAGAACTCTCAATTCTAACAGATCACATTATGCTTACATCAAATATTATGGATGTATTATTAATATTAGAATACATTTCCATAGTAGAAATAACTGGCTCATATATTACAGTGAGCTCCCACAATCCCCATTTAATTGAAAAATTAACACAATCTGAATCTTTATAATTCCCCTGCCACAAGTTTAACAAACGTTAGTACCCTTACGGGATAAATCAATGAAATAGACGTTTTGCTCCCACTGAATGATAGTCTCCTGCTATGTAAATGGCAAACCAAAACTAAAGACTTTATTAAAAATAAAGGTGGAGCCAAAGCACAAATATTTATTTTCAAAATGGGAGAGACCGATCCTTTCACAATGTGTAATTTTTTAATATACTAAGCAACTAGGATGAAATGTTAACCCCACTGACATCAAAATGAAGCCAGGATTTCACTTCAATTATATACAGTAGTTGCAATTATTTGTCTCAAGGATATTCGTATGGAATAGACACCACTTGCTCTCTGTCCCACTACCACATTCCTGCTATCTGACTGTCACAGGCAGATGAATTCACCCCAGAGCAGAGGGCTAGGCAAGGTTCTCCACACCACTTAAGCCCTCAGTGAAATTCACTTTGATTCACAGGACCAGTGCAAGGCCCTCTGCTTTACCTAAACCACAGGCTTTGCGGTGGTGGCTCTTACTAGGATCAATCACTTCTTACACTACCTGTTGGTGCAGTGTATGAGAGGTCACAGATTCCAAGGACAGAAGGGACCTCTGTGATCATCTAGTCTGACCTCATGTAATAATTGGTAATAAAACTTCCTGCAAATAATTCCAGTTTGAACTACACACTGATCCCACATAGGCAGGTCCTGAAGACAGCAATGAAGTGTAGATGCTGGAATGGCCAAGGGAAGAACAAAAGCAGCCATTTAAACACACTGCATAAATGAGGACTGAAGCTGCTAATCCATACACTGGAGAATCAGGTGCAAGAGAACTATTCTATTCTATTCAGGCTTTCGTACCATGCTCATCACCATAGTTTCTGAGCACCTTCCAGTAATGCATTATGTGACTGTTCTCTCTCATTCTCTCCCCAGAGGGAGAAGCATGTGTAGTGGAGAGTCTTGTTTTTGGTAAAGTTTTATTTATTTTAAATACATATATCTGCTGCTATGTGTTTGCATTAGAGGAAGTAAGATCAAAGAAATGCATCTTGCACTCAGAGCAGAAAGTATTGAGGTTTGTGTTGTTCTTAGTTTTTGGGAGAGTTTATTCCAGTCTCAGGCCGCTCCCCACCCACACATGAAAGTTCTGTCTCATGCACAGATAAGCTTTACTCTTGCTGTTGAGAGTTCCATTGTACCAGAGGAGTTGTCAACCAGAGACTGTGTGTCCTGGCTGCACAGCAGATCCAGACCCTGGAAATGGCAGGGTGTGTGTCACCTCCCCAGTCCACCCTCTGATTTCTGTTTATGCAGGTGAGTGAATGTCACAAATGAAACATGCAAATGAGCAGTCCTTCTACACTGGGGTGAACTTCACCTATAGTCTGATATACTTGTATGCTTCAGCCAATCAGAGTACATTTTATCAATAAAAGATGGCTTTGAAAAGCATGTTATACTTTTATTTTGATAGTCCTCAACTGGTTGATTTTTTTTTTTTTTGCATAGTTTGTTTGGTATTTGATAGTTAACAATTATACAATGCTTTACAACCCCACAGAACACTGCAAGGTACACAAAGTACCCATGTATTGAATGGACCAAATTCTTCCCTCACAGTCTTGTTCGGAGCTATGTTCACACAATCATGGGCAAGATTTGGTGTGACATTTATTTCACATAAAATAAAGTTAACTTCTATTGCTAAAAAAGGATCAGCTATGCAGATTGGTTGGCACAGATGCTGTATATTGTATAATGCAGCATATGGTACCATATTTTTGGCAACATAAAACTCTAAAATTAGGACTTCACTTCTCTGTTAAAATATGCTCAATTGTGGAAATGTTCAATTTTATCTCTGAGCATTTACATGCCATTAAAAGTATTATAATCCACTTTTGTTTAGAAAATAAATCTCTGTTAAAATTGTAGTTCATTTGCCTCAGGGCAACTCTAGCCAACATCTGTGTCAAATAAGTGATCAGTTAACCCTTCTTAGTTACAAACCATCAACATTTAACAGTATTTTATTTAAAAACAATATGAATAAAAAATTCCCACTTCATAATTTTAGTTCTACAAGTGTGGCCTTCTTATCAACTGGAAATAAGTTTCTCAACAGGTATTGGGATTTTTAAATTAATATAGTTGTTCATCACATATCAAATGCACTGACTATTTCAGCTTTTGTTGTTAAACTGAATCTTTAAAATATGTTTTAAAAACAACAGTATAGAAAACCCAAATCTCTCTTTCCTGTCCATGTTAGTGAACTGTGTTACATACATCTAGTCTAGTAGAAACCACATTTGAAACCACGTTTATACAAGCAGGGAATCTGTGATTGAACGATATGTTTAAACATGGCTCAAGAAGAGTGCACACTAAACCAGGTTCTAAAAAAATGTAAAGAGTCAGCAGGGAAGGAGTTAACCATACTCAAAACTTTGGTAAAGGCATGTCTGCATGGGGGCACTTATGAAAATTAAGGTGAATCAACTAAAGGTATGAAGTCAATGCATACAAATTAAAGCATGTTAAACCCCTATTTGGATGTTCTTGCTCAGGAATAAAGTGGTCTTAGTTTGCTGTAACTTAATCTTCCTTTGCCAAGACAAAAATATATCTGTCAAGAATCCTTACCACTATGTGATACTTGGAATCACTGATAACAGCCCTCTTCTGCAATACTGCTCTTACAATAAAACATGTTTGTCAAGACATATAAATGGTGCATTCTTTGTGCATTCACTCTCAGAGGCACAAGCCTGACCTCAAATAGTACATGGAACTCCTATCAACATTAACAAGAGCTCTTCATGTGCATCAAGGTAGAATATGGTTGCTCATGATTTGGCCCCTCACCCACTCCGGCCCCCGCCCCCACCCCAGATGCTGTTGACAAAAGTGTTGTTCTTCAGTGTGTTATCCACAGATGATAGCGCATATGAAAAATTGAGGGAAACAAGGCATGAAAATTGAGTGAGACAAAAGCCCGTCCACATCATCCCCCCAGTGGTAGGGACAATAGCATTACCTAATTTAAATCCTTAGCATAATTGAAAGTGCTCGTTGTTCAGAAATAAGACAATAACTTTAGGACCTCTTCAAATTTACACAGATTTTAGGATTAGAATCTTGTGGACATGTAAAATCTCAATCTATTTCAGGAATGAAGATCTTTTTCCTTTAATAACAAAAATTCTAAAACATTTCACAAAGTTTTTGTGAAACTCCAAACTCCTCCCATTCCTAATCCAAAATTGGCAACTTTATTTGGTAATAGATAAACCGACAGAGAGAATATTGGAATCTACAGGATAAGGAAATAAATTGTTCAAATAATAATAACTTCCTGACATACAAGAGACAAAATACAATAATTTCATCGTAAGACAACATGAATAATGAATATAGTTCATTCACATTGCTTTTTGTCATGATGTATATGTCAACCAACCTAGCATACAAATATGTGGCCTTCAGTATTTACCTTCCAAGCTTTCTTGTTCATCTGAAGTGAAAGCATCCAGCTGACTCTGTTCTCTCAAGAAATGGATGACCGCATATACTAGGCGTTTGACTGATGACATTTTAGAAGCTTATGAACTTCACCTAAATTATAAAAATATTAAAAGAAATAGAGACATTTTTAACATTCATAAGCATGGTACTTTAGGACCAATCCCTGAATACTCTGCACACCCTAAAGTCCCATTAACTTCACTAAGAATTTTGGATGTACAAAATATGCATCACTAGATCTTCATCAAAAAGCATATCAAGAAGGGTATCACTAAACATTTATTTATTTCAATAAGATTCATAAATCATAAGGCCAGAAAGGACCATTGTGATCATCCCTGTGTAAAACAGGTCATAGGACTTCCTTGAATTAATTCCTGAAGGAGTTCATAAAAGTTTGTTATGCGTAATTTAATCAATTAATTTTGCTAAAAAATACAGTTTTGATTTAATGACTAAAGCACATGCAACTGGAAGCAGGAATACTCAAATAAAAAATAATTTAAAAGTACATGGACAGATGTCTCATGACTGGCATAATTATACACTTCCATTTTCTGACACTGTGCTACAGAATGGCTTATTTTCCCTTTAGACTGAAAACTAAAACACTGTGACCTCAGTGCAAACTTGTGATTAGTGACATGCTTCTGACTCAGCCTGATTTGCATTCAGCATCTATTTGGAGTTATATAACTTCTCTTTGGGAGGAAAATTAGTTCTAACTTTTTCTGAGTTTTTTGCCTAAACCACTAAACAGAATTTATTTTTGAAAAAGAGCAGTGTTTAACTATGCTTTAGAAAAAGAAAATCTGAGATTTAACATTTAGGCAAAAGGCCACACCTGTAAAAAGCATCTTTGTTTATAGAATACTGGTTATACTATAGATGTGGTTCAACCATCTTTCGCAGCTATTCAGGAGACTAACAGAAATGGGTTACCAATTTGAGATGAAGTGCAAGTAATAGTCTTACAAAATATATGGGATATTTTGACCGTACTTTCAAGTGATCCTTTGAAAGAAGAGGTATTCAGGAGAGCAGGTTTCATTGTCTACGGTACAGCAAAGATCACAATAATATACACTCTATACACTCATAGGAATCTAAGTAATTGAAGACGTATATAAAACCCACATTGTAAAGATCATTGTCCATTAGCTTCTCTACGGTTCACTACGGGCATTGACATGCTGTACATTAGATTTGACAGGCTCCCCCAGTCCAAGGCATGGCAACACGCTCAGCAGTGGCAGGCACCAGCCAAGGCTGCCCATGTTCAGCCCCAGGGCTCCTTGGCAACCCGCTCAATCGCGCAGCTAGCCAATCTGGCAGAAATGGCTTTTCTCACCCATCTGCTCTGCCCCAGCTCAGGGAGGGGTACCCGGGTCCGAGGCAGACGGGCGGGGACGGCTGCCGCCCGGGAGACCTTCCCCTGGCACTGCCTCGCACGGGGAAGGAGGCACAAGGGGATGCCCTGCTCTTGATGCTCCCCCCTTCTCGGAGAGACACTTGGAAGAGCCCGATTCCCCCCAGGCGGCAGCATTATTCCCGCTGCGGCACGGGAGCGCCCAGAGCGCAGCCCCCGCACCGAGGACGGAGGGCGGCGGCGGAACCCTTACCGTGCAAGGGGCGAGAAGCCCGGCCGGAGCAGGGCTGGCTGGCAGCGGCTGCGGCTGCGGCTGCGGGGCTCCCCTGTCCAGATGCTCCCTCCCCAGGGCGCGGGCCGAGGAGTTGCCGCGCCGGGGCGCGGCCGGCGGAAGTGGATGCGCAGCTCCGCCGAGCCGCCACTTGCCCGCGGGCACATGGCAGCGGAGCGTGCGCCTGGGCTCGGGCGCCCCTAGCAGCTGCCGCCCCGCCGCCCCCATGTTCTCCCTGGGCAGCGCTGCGGGCCGAGCGGTCAGCAGGTAGCGTCGGGGGCCCGACAGCGGCTGTGGGAGAGTCTCGGGCTGCTGCGGGGCCCGCGGTGGGTGCGGGGCGTCTGAGGGGCCGGGGGGATGGGGCTGTCGGGCTGGATAAGGGCGACTAGGGCGGGGTATCTGAGGGGTCGGTGGGGATGGGGTGTTGGACTGGACAAGGGCGGCTGAGGGTCCTGCCTACGCCCCCTGACAGCCGAACCCCTGCCCTAAACCCCCTTCTCACTGGGGAGGGCGTGTCCTGCCCCCCGTCCCTTTATGCGGGGTCATCCCGTTCCCGCACACAGCCATAGCGGCGCCCCTGCCCCCAAGCCTCTCCCCAACGGGGGGTGGGGTCCCTGTCTGTCCCCTGTGAGGTAGCCTGGCAGCCGCTGCTCTGGCTTCCAGTCGGCTCAGGAGAGAAAAAATCTGGTTCCCTCAAAGGCGGTTAGATTTGTGTGTGATAGTTTCCCCAGGGCACGTTCAGAGGCCCCAGATGAGAGAGGCCAGGAAAATAATAGTGCAAGAAACGTTAAACCATGCGGGATTGCTTCCTTCAGCATGTCAGACTTTCTGCGGCCTGAAATAACCCTCCTTATTTACAGCACCCTCAGGTGCAGTATCGATCAGACAGGGTCTCTGCCTTGAAATTCTTGCAGTCTAGTTAGTTCCAGACCTGTAACAACAGAAATGGGCAAAGAAACAATGGAGTGGAGACATGGAGGAAGGATGGGGTTAGAGCAGTAAGATATTTTCAGCAAAGGCATGAGTGCAGCCAGATGGAGCAATTTCTAATTTTATATATTAAAATAAATGTCATTAACTCACTGCAGCTGGTTGCAGCAGAGGGTTTTAAATGAGAAAAGGGTTGTGTCCTTGTGGGCCAGTTCAGGATAGATGTTCAGGGTAGCATGAAAAAAGGCATGTAGAATGTTGTGGAAGAAGTGGACAAATGAGGTATTATTGGAGGAGACGAATGAAGGGGGAGGATGGGCAGATCCATGTAGGGCCTTGAAAGTGGGAACAAGAGACCTTCAAGGTGGGGTCAAGAAGCTTATGTAATGGAGAAAGGGAAGACAATGGAAGGGTTCACAATGTAAATACTTTGCAGTAATGAGAAAACAAGATATTTGTGATGAATGGAACTAAATTTGAGTGAAAATGAGGTGACCTTTGCAGTAATGGACATTTGAGAAGTAATGCAAATATTGTGTATATAATACAAATGATATGTATATCCCTTGCACATTATCATTGCTGTCCTGTCCCAGAGCTTTTGGTTATGTCCACTTATGGTTAAAGGGACACTATCAATTTAGAAATCACGTTTCTGTACTAAAAGTGTTTACCTGCTATTGTTGAAAGTAGTTCCGAAAGTCACTATAACTGGAAAAGGGCGGGGGGGGGGGGAATCATAGAATCATAGAATATCAGGGTTGGAAGGGACCCCAGAAGGTCATCTAGTCCAACCCCCTGCTCAAAGCAGGACCAAGTCCCAGTTAAATCATCCTAGCCAGGGCTTTGTCAAGCCTGACCTTAAAAACCTCTAAGGAAGGAGATTCTACCACCTCCCTAGGTAATGCATTCCAGTGTTTCACCACCCTCTTAGTGAAAAAGTTTTTCCTAATATCCAATCTAAACCTCCCCCATTGCAACTTGAGACCATTACTCCTCGTTCTGTCATCTGCTACCATTGAGAACAGTCTAGAGCCATCCTCTTTGAAACCCCCTTTCAGGTAGTTGAAAGCAGCTATCAAATCCCCCCTCATTCTTCTCTTCTGCAGACTAAACAATCCCAGCTCCCTCAGCCTCTCCTCATAAGTCATGTGCTCTAGACCCCTAATCATTTTTGTTGCCCTTCGCTGTACTCTTTCCAATTTATCCACATCCTTCTTGTAGTGTGGGGCCCAAAACTGGACACAGTACTCCAGATGAGGCCTCACCAGTGTCGAATAGAGGGGAACGATCACGTCCCTCGATCTGCTCGCTATGCCCCTACTTATACAAGGAGAGTTCTTGGTTTGTGTTTTACATTGTGTACAGTCATTTTCACTGTTTTTTCCTATATATAAGCTACTTAGTTTCCCTTGTTGTTTGGATTTTTCAAACAGGTGAGAGAAAAACACACTTTAAAAAAATTAACAACTGGCAGAAGGACAGGAAGGGGCAGGTGTGGTACCTGAAACTGCAAATGGATGCTCATCCTTTTTACGAGTTTTAAATTTAGAAGTTTTTATCTCTAATGCTTCCCTGTGATTTTTCCGTAAAAACTAATTTTATCTCTTTCATTTCCCAAGTATTGCTTTTTTTATCTGTTTGTAAATAGAAGTGAAAGTAATACGGTAATTTTTATTGTTTCATAAATCCTTTGCCAATCTTTACTTTAGTGTCCCTCCTTTGCTGAGGTACCAAGAGCAGCTACACTGAACTCGGACATGTAAGGGGAAATCCTACCATCAGACTGTCTGGAGTGGCTCACAGCCATAAGTGCCAGCCTCAAGGCAGACTGTCAAGAAGCAGAGCAGGGATCCCAAACTGGTTGTATGTTCTATAATTAGATTTTACCAACCCAGTAACAAGTATGAACCCCTAAAGTATTTTAACAGTCTTACCATGGAGTTACAGACAGACTGGAATGCCCAAAGACACTGTCTTGCCATCCAGGCAAGTTGGTTGCTATACCCCAAAGATCATAAAATATTCAGGTTGCTTCCAGTCCCAAGAGACTAGTCACTTACCTCCCCAGATCAATTTGTACCTTAGATTTCTCAAAGACAACACTTGTAACCAATCCTATAATTAACTAAAGATTTATTAACTAGGAAAAAGAAATTAGCATTGTTATAAGGTTTAAAGCAGGCAAGCATATATATACACAACTGAGTTACAGTCTGTGGTTTGAAAAGATGACAAAGTTGTAGTGATCTGTCGGCACTAAATGTCTTTTAGGGCTAACCAAGGTTGACCCTGGGGATCTCTGCTTCTGGTTCGTAGTTCTGGTCCTGTCAGGGTATGTCTGCACAGCAACTGGCCCCCCCTGGCTGGACCATGCCAGCTGACTTGGACTCATGGGGCTGTTTCATTGCTGTGTAAACTTCTGGACAGTACTTAATTTGTAATGAAAGAGATGCTGGGGCTTAAGCAATTAGGTACCGAGACTTGAGCAATTTTTATATTTTCATAACTGACACAGCAAGCCCAGAGGTGGCAGAGGGGATATGAACTGCCATGCCTAGAGGTGCCAGGGCTCAGCCCTGGCAAACCCTGGCACAAATTAAACTCTGCTTCTGGGCCTGGGCTGGACCCCAGGTTCTGGAACCCTCACAAGGCACTAGAGCCAGGGCTCCAGCCCTTGCCTGGAAGTCTACACAGCAGTGAAACAGACTCACAGCACAAGCCCCGCGAGCCCAAGTTGGCTGCCACAGGCCAGCTGCGGGTGTGTAGTTGAGGGTATGCCTACATAACAGAGTCCAAACAGCAAAAGAGAGACAAAAAATTTTCTCATCAGCTATTTTTATTTATTTATTTTTTCTTCAGAATTCAAGCTGATAGGAAGAGCCCTTTTGCATATAGCCTCTTTATGGATATGAAAGGGCAGTTAACGAAGTCTTTGTATTGTGATGTCCCACAGTGGCTCATAGTTTTGATAGGCCTTTTTTGATGGCTAGAAGACGATCCCTCCTGACTGGGTTCAGTTTCAGGCCAAAAATTTTTTACCAGGCAGAACCTTAAGTATTACCTTATAGCAGGGGTGGCCAACCTCTGGCTCCAGAGCGCATATGGCTCTTCAGAGGCTAATATGCAGCTCCTTACCTCGGCACTGATTCTGGAGCTATAGATTCTAACTTTCCAGTTTGCTGGGGGGGTGCTCACTGCTCAACCCCCTGTTCTGCCCTAAGCCCTACCCTCACTCCAACCTTTCCCCCAAGGCCCCTGCCCCTTCCCCTGAGCCTTGCATGTCCTTGCTCCTCCCCCCTCCCCCCCATAGCCTCCTACGCATGTGAAACAGCTGATTGTGGTGGGCGTGAGAGGGGAGAGTAGGTGCTGATTGGTGGGGGCTGCCGGCAGGCGGGAGGGGCTGGGGAGCTGATGGGGGGCTGCTGACTTATTACTGTGGCTCTTTGGTAATATACATTGCTAAATTCTGGCTCCTTCTCAGGCTGTCCACCCCTGCCTTATAGCATGTGATAAAGATATAATGCAGGGGTCAGCAACCTTTCAGAAGTGGTGTGCCGAGTCTTCATTTATTCACTCTAATTTAAGGTTTCGTGTGCCAGTAATACATTTTAACATTTTTAGAAGGTCTCTTTTTATAAGTCTATAATATATAACTAAACTATTGTTGTATGTAAAGTAAATAAGGTTTTAAAAATGTTTAAGAAGCTTCATTTAAAATTAAATTAAAATGCAGAGCTCCCCCCCCCCCCCCGGACCGGTGGCCACACCGGGCAGTGTCAGTGCCACTGAAAATCAGCTTGTGTGCCACAGGTTGCCTACCCCTGATATAACAAGTGAGATTAATGCATGCTGCAATTTGCAAGCATTTCATAAAGTCTAAACACATTGTTATAAGTTCAGTATTCATCTTAACCATACTAATGCACAGGTGAAACAGACTGGTTTCCAGCAATGAATTTGTCAGTGCTCAGCTGAGGCCTAAAGCCTTAGCAAGAGCTGGTACCTACCTCTGTCAGCATCACATCCCATCAGAAGTTCAGCATACACCTGCAGAACCCGTAGTAATATAAATTCCCTACATTACTTTTCTCTTTAGAACAACTTACGGGGAAAATGAAAATTTCAATTCAGAGCAAATTTCTAGCTGTAAGAACTCATCATAGACAAAGTGGAGATTTCAGAGTCAGCATCTGATTCTACCAAAATGAATATGAATACCATTTGCCAATGACATCTTTTTCACCATAGGGTCAAGAAGGGTTTAAATTAGGGGTGGGCAAACTACAGCCCTCAGGCCGATCCAGCCCGCAAGCTGTTTTAAGCTGACCTGCGAGCTGCACCATGCAGCTCAGCCCCACTCTGGCTGGGGCGCTGGGTCAGGGGCCACACCACGCAGCTCGGCCCCACTCCGGCCGGGCTGCTGGCTTGGGGGCTGCACCAGCGGTTTGGTCCCACTCTGGCCAGGGCACAGGGTCAGGGGCCTCACCACACGGGTCCGCACCACTCCGGCTCTTACGCACTCCAATTGCCTCCTCCGGTCTTCCAATGGGAGCTATAGGGGCGGTGCCTGTGGATGGGGCAGTGTGCAGAGCCGCCTGGCCATGCGTCCGCGTCCCAGAGAAGGGACATGCTGCTGCTTCCGGGAGCCTCTTGAGGTAAGCACCACTCGGAGCCTGCACCCTGAGACTCTCCCCACGCCCCAACCCCCCTGCCCTAGCCCTGATCCTCCTTCTGCTCTCCAAACCCCTCAATCCCAGCCCGGAGCAGCCTCCTGCACCCCAAACCTCTCATCCCCAACCCCACCCCAGAGCCTGCACCCCCAGCCAGAACCTGCACCCCTACCCCAGCCCTAATGCCCATCCCACCCTCCAAACCCCTCAGTCTCAGCCCAAAGCACCCGCCTACACCCCAAACTCCTCATCCCCAGCCTCACCCCAGAACGCGCACCCCCACCCCAATTTTGTGAGCATTTATGGCCCACCATACAATTTCTATTCCCCGATGTGGCCCTCGGGCCAAAAAGTTTGCCCACCCCGGTTTAAACACTTCAATACACTTGAAATATACAACAAAAACGTGTGAAGAAAGCAAACCAAAATATAGAGTAATTCTCTTGCCATCTTACTTCATCCTTTCGCAACATTCTTGTGCTATGTCTACAATAGAAGCTAGGGGTATGATTCCCAGATTGTGTACATATACTTATGCTAGCTCTCATCAAGCGAGCATGAGTATAAATAGTGTAGTTGCAGTAGCACAGGCAGCTGTTATTGCAGCACAGCTTGGCTATACCAACTACGTACCCACCATTTTCAGGAGAGTTTGTACTCGGCGTAGCTAAGCCATGCTGCTTCTTCCCGTGCTAGTGCAGCTACATTACTATTTATACTTTCGCTAGCTTGATGAGAGCTAGCATGACTATGTGTACACAAGCAGGGAATCACAGCCCTAGCTCGCAGCGTAGACATAGCGTCCGTGAGCAGAAAATGCCTGAATAAGGGCTGTGACATTCTGCTCAGAATACCCAGAACTGTAAGTCATTGTGTTAGCCCTCTGCCTCAGTAAAAGTGAGTTTTGCTGGAGGTTAGACTCTGTATCAGTTCCCTGCCATGCTAGTCTGTCTGCTTCAACAACAAACTCCTCAAGACTCTGCCTGTCTTAACCTTCCCATGCGGGTAACCATCAGTGAACCCCACTTCCCCAAAGATGTCACTCTAGTGTACAGTCCATCTCACTGGACACTCAGAAATTGTTTGCTGCTTTCAAATATGCAGAGCAAACACCAACCTGTTAGTTTAGCTGAGTACTCACACTTGACTTCAATATAGCAGCACCGAGATGGTTTGTAGTAAACCTAAGAATAAATGTATTAAGAAAGAACAGAGATTTTAAGTGATACTAAGCAAGAAAAAGAGACATATAGTTACATGCAAAACAAAACATGCTTTCTAGTGATTGAAACTTAATTCTTGCAAGTTATATCTTTGTCTAAAACAGTTTCTCACTTGCAGCAAGTTATCAGTAGCTTCCGCCCTTCAGGCCAAGAGGATCCAATTTCCACAGGCTCAAAAGGTGCTCTTCCATATGTCCCCTAAGTCAGCGGTTCTCAACCAGGGGGCTGCAGAGCCCTGGGGCTGAAACCTGATGCTCTGAGCCCCGCTCTGAAGCCGGGAGCCGTGCGGGACTGAAGCCGGCGCCGCTCCAGCCGGGAATCACTAGAGGGTGATCAATGAAAAATCCCAAGTCTGTTTTTTAAGCTTGGTCACCTGGGATAGGGAGAGGGACTGACTTTACTGAGGCTTGGAGACAATCAAAGCAAGTCTTTGGGTATAAACAAAGTGTGTGGCGGCGGGGGGCGGTAAAAACCTTAAAACTTGAGGGTGGCTTGTTGGAGGGCACAGCGATTCTATCAGATCTAGTGCCTCATATAGTAGCCCTGCCCTTGCTCCACTCCCACATGGGCAGGCATTGCCTGTTTATTGGTCAAGCGTCCCAGCTGTGTCTTTGAGAGAAAGGAGCAGAGCCGGCTGAGCATAGAGACCAGCGGGCCTGGGTCTGCAGCCTAGAAACGGACAGGGTCAGGAGAAGCCATGGGCAGGGGCAGTGAGTTATACCTCCACGTGGTGCCTTAGCACCAGCAATATTCAGAGCCCAGGGGCCCAGCTCGACCAATATGTGGGGCTGGGTGTCCCCCCCCATCCCATCTGCTGCCCCCCCCCGCGCCTCCCCCAAGTGTCCCCTGGCCCCCTCTTGCTGACCCTGACGCATGCTGCCCCAGAGCAGAGCTTCCCTGCCTCTTATGTGAAGCTCCATGCTGCCTCCCTGCAGCAACTGCTGCCCAGGGTCCTAGTGCCCCCATCTCGACTGCCAGGGCAGACTGATTGAGCCTGCCATTCCCCTCAGACCCTTCCCTTTTCTGGCGGGACCCTCCACTAGCACAGGGGGGCCCCCTGCCTGCAGTCACCGCTCCTGCCCCATGCTGGGCAAGGGGCAGCCCCATCCCTCACCCCCAGTGAGGCTACAGTCAGGGGCAACAGCAGGAGAGGAGGCACACGCAGCATCCCCCAGCATCCACCATGGGGGAGGAGAGGGAGATTCCTGGACCTGAGAGGGGCCCTAGGAGCACATGCAGTGACAGTGGTGGGGGTGAGTGTGCTGCTGTGGAGGCAGGAAAAGGGGGGCTCCTCCCCCAGAGCTTGCTGCTGCCAGCAGGGAAAGGGCATGTGGGAGTCCTCCTCTCTGGCCCCTGTCCCAGACCAGCCTGCCTGCACCCCTCATCCCCAGCCCTGCCCCACCCCAGAGCCCACACTCCCAGCCAGAGCTTTCACCCCCCCACTGCACCCTCAACCCTCTACCTAGCCCCTCCAACACCCCAAACACCTTATCCCCAGGCCCAGTCAGAGCCCCCATCCCACTGCACCCTAACCCTCTGCCCCAGCCCTGAGCCTCTCTAACCCCCAAACTCCCCAGCCCTAATAGAGCCCTCACCCCCCACACTCCAACTCTCACCCTGAGCCCCTCCCACACCCCAAGCCGCTCATTCCCAGCCCCAGATGGAGCCCTCGCCCTCTGCACCCTTACTCTTGCCCTGAGCCCCTCCCATACCCCAAACCCCTCATCTGCAGCCACAGCCCTCACCCTGCACCCCCTCCCTCCACACACCCTCCCATCCCCAAACTCCCTCCCAGAGCCTGCACCCCAATCCCCTGCCCCAGCCTAGGGCCTGCACTCCAGACCTCCTCCCTCACCCAAACTCCCTTCCAGAGCCTTGAGCAGGTGGGGAGCGGAGTTTGGGCAGGGGTGGGTTCTGGGCACCATCAAAATTTCTACAAACCTGCCACCCCTGGCCATGGGGGCACAGACCCTCACCATCTAGGGACAAGCTCAGAGCTGGGCTGGCAGGAAACAGCAGGGATTGGAGGGCAGAGGTAGCACCGGGAGAAGGCCAGCACCCCCAGGACGGGCCCCAGGGACTGAGAACAGCCCCTGCCCCAGAGATTCCCCCCCAGCCCCACTGTGTAATTCAGAAAGGGGAGATTTGACCCTTTTAACTCACACCGCTGTTTTTGAGCTAGTTTTAAAGAACAGTTATCTATTTAAGAAACTGGGAGCCAAAGTCCCTTTGAGACAGGACTTGAAACAAAGTTCCACTCTACCAAAGCTGTGTTTATTCCTTGTGCTGTACCATCAGTTGTCCCAGATTCTACTATGTTGGCAGCGAGAGCACAGGTTTTCAATCCTGTACAAATCTGATGTACATCACCTCTTGCTCAGCTGTAGAGCTGTCAGTGGATCCATCAGCAAGCATAGTAACAAACTTGGATTTATATATGCATTTTTGAGATGCTTCCCTAAGATTTGTGATTGTTTATATAAAGTCTTTCATTCCATTGGTGTTAATATAACTTGTTCAAGATTAAGGGCACTTTTAGCTTCTAAATTAGAATATTTCAGAATGAAGTCCTATCTAGAGGTTGTGTAATCAGCGTTAGATGAGGTATTGGACCTTTAAATCTCACTGCATTTTATAGAGCGGTCTAGTAACAGGAGATTCTTGTGGAAAATAACTTATTCTTTTTTTTGCTTGTATGGATTTCACTTGAGCAGGAGAATAGTCATGTATATGTAGGAAATAATTCTGAATGTATTACAAGAAGACTCCAGTTATTGGAAAGCATCTCATGTTTCTTCATATTTCACAAAACAATCTTTGACATGAAATCAGTATATGTTCTGCTTTCCATGAATTCTGGAATGTGTACCTTAGCATTCTCATCAGCTTGTTTTACATTCCAAGTAGGGTTGCCAACTTTCTAATTGCACAAACTTTAACACCCTTGTCCTGCCCCTTCCCTGAGGCTGAGGCCCTGCCCCTTCTCTGATGCCCACCCCCAGCTCACTACATCTCCCCTCTGTCCGTCACTCACTCTCTCCCCACCCCCACTCACTTTCACCAGGCTGGAGGAGGGGGTTGGAGTGCAGGAGAGGGTGAAGTCTCTGGCTGGGGGTCCGGGCTCTAGGGTGGGGTTGGGATGAGAGGTTTGGGGTATAGAAGGGGGCTCTGAGCTGGGGTCAAAGGGTTCAAAGTGTGGGAGTGGTTCCCAGCTACTGCGAGCTATGGAGTCGGTACTCGGAGTGGGGCGCCGGGGCAGCAGGTGAAGACCCCCTGGCCGCCCCTGCACCTAGGAGCCGGACTTGCAGTCTGCTTCTGGGAGCCACACGGAGCCAGGGCAGGTGGGGAGCCTGCCTTAGCCCTGCTGCTCCGCTGACTGGACTTTTGGCATATTAAAGTCTCCTGGATTGCTTTTAGTAGTCACCCAGCAATTGAAGCAGATTCCAGTCAACTCCCGGCCAAGATGGAAGGGTTGGCAACCCTAGTTCCAAGGCTTGCTGGTTCAAATTGATGGACTCTGGTTTTCCACTTTTGTTTTAGCCTCCAAATCCAAAAGGATTGTTTGATATACTCCATAATTTTAACCGTTTCTCAAAAAAAAATACCTGTATTTGTACAGTCCTTATACGAATGTGACTAAAATATTTGGTGTGCCAGTCAGAGCTTGCTTTTCAAATTAAATAGCTTCTCTGGCCTTTGCAGCAGCACTCAAGTTTGCAGGTATAAGGCTCCAATAAAGTATAAAGGGAGGTGCCATCTCCTTTACCAAGTTATGTTTTGCAGAAGTAACAAGTAATCAAATTTTAACTTGATGGCAAAATATACTGTTACTTGGCATTCTGGCAAAAATATTTGCTTTTGAACCATCTGACTGTTGCTTACAAGTGTTGTTATTCTTGTTGAAAATCCAATTGTGTCTTATAGGGGCTGCAGCTGCTACAATGTCTTGCTAAATTTTTGAGGTTGTAAAAGTTGCTACACAACCTACACTGATTTGGTTGGAAAAATCTGGTTGTTGCTTGGGTTTTTTGGTCAGCAAATTTAAATTGTTCTTTGGCATTCCAGTGACAATAATTGCTCTTAGAACTCTTTGGCTGTTGCTGAAAATCCCATACCAAACCTCTCCCATCTTCTTTCCTGAATCCTCTCAGAGCACCAATGGACAGCACATTCAAAGCTGCACCATACAGTTATCATAATTCCACTGCCATGTTACTCCAGATAGAACACATCAAAAAGAAAGGTAATGAGAGCAGGAACTACACAATGATGAAATCTGAGGCTTCCCATTGTATTGGCCCTAATATAAGTTATGCAAAGAGGACTTCAAGCAAAGAGACACAAAGTTTTAATTTTTCAAATGATCAGAGAGCAAGCTCCATATTTCAGCAGATTTTGAAAACCTCTGTTGAACATTAGCTACTGAATTAGCATTAGCCAGTGCTTAACTGACAGTACAGGGGTGAAAGCCTCCTGGTTTTGTCACTCTTCAAATGGGACACAACCACCCCCTAGCTTGGGACAAGGCTCTTTGGGGGGAAATCATAAACAAAGAACTTGGAAATGGTTGAAAGAACAACCTTAATGCACAGAGGGAGAGGGTCAGGGTCAGCAGAGAAGCAGACTAATCTGGTCCCCAGAAGGATGAGAGCATTTAGGATAAGATGGGTCTAACTCTTAGTGGGAACTGCTAAGCTGTAGGTAAGTTAATATGCCTTTCTTTCTTTTAGCCCTTTTCTCTCTGACAACTGTGTTCCAATGGATGGATAAATAATATTTTGTTTGGAAGAAACTGGTTGGAGTCACCTTCATTTTCATAATGATCACTACTCCTGAAGGAAAGTTTCTAGTAGGGGCTAAACCTGTTGAGAAAACAAGAATGGTAAAAAGGGGTGCCATTACCTGGAAAGCCAGTCTAAAAGTGGGGTGACTCATAGGATTTCATTGAGAGAAATGAAGGGGCTGGGCCTATCACTTGAAAGGGGAGCTGTAGCGATGCTATGACTGACCAGTGCGGCACATCCTGCTGGTTGTCTGGGAATTAGCTCTTTTCCAGTTTACAGAGCGCCCTCTGTAGGCCAGTGTCTCACCTATCACTGTCCCCATGTCCCTCCCGGACCCCAGTGCCCTTTACCCTGGGGTTCTGCCTCAGCAGTACCCCCACACTCTGGGTCTCCCTTCCCAGGGGAACCCCCAACCCTCTAAACAAACTTGGCTCAGTGGCTACGCCAGTCATCATCTAGCTCCTGCTCACTGGGGCAGACTGCAGTCTGTAATGGCCACTCATCACAGGCAAGGGGGTAGGACTAGCTGCCTCTGCCTAACCTTGGGCTGAACCTCTGCAACCCCAGTACCTGTGCAGGCCTTCACCAAGGCCTGCAGCCTGGGGGTTTACCAGGCAGGAGCTTCTGTTGCCCTATCCCCAGCCCTGCTCCTCTCCAGCACCTTCAGCTCCTAGCCCTTCCAGGGCTAAAGTGAAACTCCTCTGCATCTGGCCCACAGCCCTCTTATAAGGGCCAGCTGGGCCCTGATTGAGCTGGCCACAGCTGTGATCAGCTACTCACTCAACTTCCCCAGCTGTTCTTAATCCCTTTTACCCAGCCACAGCCCTCGCCAGGACTGCTTTTAACCCCTTCAGGGCAGGAGCGGGGTAACCTCCAAAACACTGAGTGAAGGGTCAAAGGGCCAGTTTACCCTGGAACTGTAACAAGAGGAAAATACAATTCCTTTTATTTGGCTGCAGATGGAAGAAGGCCTTATTGAAAATATAAAGCTAGCAATGGTATTTTATCCAGGAAGCTTGTCCTCTGAGAATGTTCTATAATGAAAAAGGCCAAATTTAGTTAAAAGTTACTTTAATACTGTTAACAAAACAAGGGCACCGTGAAGTTAATGGAAGATGAAGAGGTACTTAGCATCTTGCAAGCTTTGGTCCCTTTATGTAGAGGTGTGAGGAAGATTTCAATATTTCATTTCTTCTTGTCTTTTCCCTATGAGGAAATGTACTGTCTAATTGTTCAAAAATATCCACGGATTTCTTTTTTGACACTGTTTTATATTTAATTTTGTCTGGTTCTTTCATGGTGTCATCACTAGGTTATATCTTAGGATTTATGTCCGAGGTTCATTCACATATGTTGCTCATTCAGAATCAGTCTGCAGTTACTGAATAGTTGTTACGGAATATACGATTCAGATAGTTGATAAGTCTTTTATATCTTCACTTCACTTCTGGCCAAATTTTATGTTTTCTTTTTCCTTAAAGCTTTTAAAATGGCTTGTCAGGCAAGCCTTTGTGTTTGGAAATAAAACTGTAATTTCCCAAGAGTTTTAGGCCCCCAAGAGGGTAAAGATTTTATAAAATTCTGATGTCAGCATATGGTCTATCTTTGGTTCCACAATAGTTTTACAAAAAGAAAAGGAGTACTTGTGGTACCTTAGAGACTAACAAATGTATTTGAGCATCAGCTTTCATGAGCTACAGCTCACTTCATCGAATGCATTCAGTGGAAAATACAGTGGGGAGATTTATATACATAGAGAATATGAAACAATGGGTGTTACCATACACACTGTAAGGAGAGTGATCACTTAGGGTGAGCTATTACCAGCAGGAGAGGGCGGGGTGGGGGGAAAACGTTTTGTAGTTATAATCAAGGTGGGCCATTTACAGCAGTTGACAAGAACATCTGAGGAACAGTGTGGGGTGGGGTGGGGAATAAACAAGGGGAAATAGTTTTACTTTGTGTAATGACCCATCCACTCCCAGTCTCTATTCAAGCCTAAGTTAATTGTATCCAGTTTGCAAATTAATTCCAATTCAACAGTCTCTCCTTGGAGTCTGTTTTTGAAGGTGGTTTTTTTTTTTATTTATTTATTTATTTTTTTTTAAGAATTGCCACGTTTAGGTCTGTAATCGAGTGACCAAAGAGATTGAAGTGTTCTCCAACTGGTTTTTGAATGTTATAATTCTTGACGTCTGATTTGTGTCCATTTTTTCTTTTACGTAGAGATTGTCCAGTTTGACCAACCTAACCTTCAGGATAGGTTGTAGATCCTTGATGATGCGTTGGAGAGGTTTTAGTTGGCGGCTGAATGTGATGGTTAGTGGCGTTCTGTTATTTTCTTTGTTGGGCCTGTCCTATAGTAGGTGACTTCTGGGTACTCTTCTGGCTCTGTCAGTTTCTTCACTTCAGCCGGTGGGTATTGTAGTTGTAGGAATGCATGATAGAGATCTTGTAGGTGTTTGTCTCTGTCTGAGGGGTTGGAGCAAATGCGGTTGTATCGTAGAGCTTGGCTGTAGAATACAGACTAACACGGCTGCTACTCTGAAAATAGTTTTACATTCATTCTCATGTTGTTTTGTCTCTCTCTTTCATAAACTGTTAACTTTCTAGAAAGAAATTATACATATTTAGAAGATCACCTCTGTGTCACCTCTGTAATTTATATATTATTTGTAAAATTCTGTCATCCTTAATTCTAAACACATAAAAATCTAGTTTAAATTATTTTATTTACTTTTTTACCTGGTCATTTTAACAACTCCAGTTAACTGGTTCTATGTGTATGTTAAAGGGCCCACAAAGAGCATCAGGGAACTATCACTGCTAACAGCTAAAGATGATCTCCTTTATCTCAGATGGCAAAAACATTCATTTTTGGAGCTGAGGGACCAGGGTTTTAGTCTCAGCAGTGTGTGTGTGAGTGTGTGTGTGAAATATATATCAGTTACTTGCAGCCCATTGATTCTTTGTGCCATATGGCTTTAGTTTATAATTAGGGCACTGGAGTATTTGAGAATTCATATTTATTTACAATTTTATGTAGACACCTGAGACGAAATCCTGGGCATTTGGAAAAGCTCCCATTGACTTCAGTGGGGCTAGAATTTCACCCATAGTGTATTTTTTATTTGCATTTTACTTTACATATACTCACTGTGATCTAAGTTGACATAACATATTCTCTGGTTGACTGAGAGAGACCTCAGGAAGGGCAGTTACAAAATGTGTTTAAATAGTTCATTGAGGTGCAACCTTTAGTGACTGTGTCACTAGAAGTTATATTACAGTTCTTTGTCAAGAAACTAAAGAAATCAGTGTCCCATGTTGTTAGAAGGATACACTGATCAGTTCAAACCTTTCTGGAGCATTGTCCTCTCTACCAGCCCATACAGATGGTTACTTTCTATACTGGGGTGGCCAGCCTGAGAAGGAGCCAGAATTTACCAATGTACATTGCCAAAGAGCCACTGTAATACGTCAGCAGCCCCCATCAGCTCCCCCCCCCCGCCTACCAGCAGCCCCACCGATCAGCACCTCCCCCTTAGGATGACCAGACAGCAAGTGTGAAAAATCGGGATGGGGGTGAGGGATAATAAGAGCCTGTATAAGAAAAAGACCCCAAAACCGCGACTGTCCCTATAAAATCGGGACATCTGATCACCCTACTCCCCCTCCCTCCCCGCACCTCCCAATCAGCTGTTTCATGGGGTGCAGGAGGCTGGGGGGGGAGGGGAGGGCATGACAGGCTAGGGGGAGGGGCTGGAAGGGATGGAGTAGGGGCAGGGCCTGTGGCAGAGCCAGGGGTTGAGCAGTTGGAAAGTTGGAGCCTGTAACTCCAGCCCTGGAGTTGGTGCCTATACAAGGAGCTGCATATTAACTTCCGAAGGGCAGTATGTGGATCCGGAACCACAGGTTGGCCACCCATGTTCTATACCATCAGCTGGAGATTGGAGCAATCAGAGTCGTTACTACTCCAATACCATATTGTTGCTATTTAGCATTTCTCATTTGTTTTCTGTCTTCAACAGATGTAAACATCCACTTGCAGGCAGTTATAATAATTAGTGCTAGGCTACAGATTTTATTTTTTTATTACTCAAAGCTACTGTCTAATGTAATGAGAGAGTTAGGTCACCAGTTTCACCCTGGAAATTAAAAGTAGTGCTTGTCAGTCTTCTGGATCCAGCATTCAAGCCCTCAGGGGGAGATCCAAGTAATTCTATAGCCATTTAAACCTCTTGCCCAGTGAATAATTCAGAATTATTCACTAATTGCTGTTTTAGTTACTATTTCAGTGGTTATTCTTGAAAAATATATTTGCTCAGTGACATAGCTGATACATATTTTATCTGTGTGCATATCTAAAGTGCTTAACTCCATAATATCTCAGCATTGTATGTGGACTACAGAAAGCTCCATCTGAGTAAGTTCCATCTGGAGATGTTAATTTCACATGGTGGTCTTCGGTTTAGTTGTTAGCTCTTACCTTTATGCATGTTGCTTGGTTTTTCTTCGCTTCTGCTTCATTTATTTGGAATACGCTTGGTGTAGAGAGAATTCTTTTTCTGTGACCTTAAGAAGGTGGAATTTGCACTCTTCCTGATTTTCTTTGCATGGGTTTTCTAGAGCCTTGAGCTTGCTGTTAAGAAGATGCACCTCCAGCTCCTCCTTCTCTATATCTAGACTCTTTTAATCACAATGTACAGGTGATTCTAGTTGCCATAGCAGGACCCAGAAAGAGAGATGGTCCTTGAGATTACAGCATTTTATCCTTTAAGGGATTTGTAGATTAATTTACAATCTTGAAATGGACCTACTAGTGTTGGAATGGGGAGCCAATGTAGATGGCAGAGCACCAGTGTACAGTACTGTACTCTTTTGCTTGTCATTTTCAGGATGGGCTGCTACGTTCTTATCTAGACGAATATAGAAAGAGTTTCAGTGGTCCAGCATAGAAATTACTAATGCCTCAACCTTTAATCTAAGTTATTGTCAGAGAGGAATAAACAAAATTATCTTGCTAGCCAGAGATGGAAGAAGGACTGTTGCTATCTAAGTGTTCAGTGTCAGTAATGACTACAGTAGGACCTATGGCTGATCCACTCTCTTGACTATGAGTGGACAAATGCCTTCAGCTGAGAGAAAGCTGGTGATGATAAGCTGCCCATAGAACTGTTTTCCTCTTCTGGTTCTCATCACCTACATTCAGCTTGAGCCAGCTCTTCTTTATCCATGTGTCAGAGTCAGCAAGTCTCTAACATATGGGCATTATCACAACTCTGATTGTCCAGATCTCTATGTGCTGGTAGAGGAAAAATAAAACTCTTGTGTGAGCTGTGATGAAGGACTTGAATAAACCATGTTCACTCGGAAAGAATAGCCTTCCATTACTACATTTGGGTAAGAATGATGTTCCTTATTTATATCTGTACAAAATAATTGACTTAGTCTAGTTGTAGAATCTTTCAGCTACAAAGGTATAACCTTAAAATGGAAGCCTTTCACCCATGCCCTTTTCAAACTGTTTGCATAGTCACCATTTTTCATCCAGGCCACCTACACACTACATTATTATGCTAAATTTTATGAGCATTTATATATGTGGTTTATATATATATATATATATATAAACTGGTTTTGATACTCCCCAAATAGCTATTAGCACAGTTGTCGCGATTGCTATTAAATAATCAACATTTACCATGAATTGGTATCTGTTAGTAAATGTCACTTTGTAATAGTGACCACTTTACACTTGCACATTTTAAAAAATCTTTAATTATATCTGGGTATTAGTTTGTACAATTAACATATCAACACATACTATCTTCCTTCGTACCATAATTTATTTTACTTCATTAGCAGGAGTTAAAAAAATATTTTAATTACAAAGCCATGCCATAGAACAATCAGCTTAGTAAATGCAAAGGTTTTAAATCTCCTAGTTGCTTTGTAATCACAATTGCCTGAAGATGTGGGTTAGTCCTACTAAGCTAATCTTCTGTGTCAGGCAAAACTTGCTTCTCAAGGGCAAACTGGCTTTGAGTTGCTCTCAGTTATCTCTTTCTGCTACTACTGCTCAACTTGTGATTGTGTGCACAGGGTCAACATTGTAGTAGAACAGAATGGGTTTCTCTTTTGGCTCTTTTGTTTCCAGTACATCTGCATCTCATTGTATGACTTGGTCCCAATTTGTCTGTATGCAGTGTTGGTCCCAGGATATGATAGAAACAAGGTAATAATAGTATCTTTTATTGGACCAACTTCTATGGGAGGGAGGCAAGCTTTTGAGCTTACACAGAACTCTTCTTCAGGTCAGCTCTTTTTCAGAAGAGTTCTATGTAAGCTCAATAACTTGCCTCTCTCACACACAGAAGTTGGTACAATAAAATATATTGCCTCATCCACCTTGTCTCTACAATTTGTCTGGTCCAGCTAAATTTTTTCACTCTCAAGGTCAGTTCCCCCTCAAACTTTGGCTTTGGTTCTCTGCTCCAAAATATCGCCTCTAGCAAATCCTTGTCTCTGGTTCTTCCATACTTATGGCTTAGTGCTTGCTTTACTATGCATACTTCATTCTCACTATCTGTTAGATACTAATGTTAAGTTATGCAAAATATATGTCCATATTTATGTATTTATAGATAGATATTAACTCTGGGTTTAAGTTGGACATGAGGATTCTGAGTTTTCCTATTAATACACTGCTGTGAATTTTCACATTATCCCTGTAAAGAATCCTACAGAGTATGATCAAATCTGTGTTCACAAAACAGCACCTCTCCCAATGGAGCTGGAAGCAGCTGCTTAATTAAACTGATGAGACTCACTCAGCTTCTAGTTAGTTTCACTCTTCTACTTCTGATGCAGCTGGGATGTATGTAGGTGTGATTCCCCACTGTCCTGGAGGTGCTCTGGGTGAAAAAAAGATTAACATGGAGGGAGAGAGATGAGACAAAAACAGGAGGGTCAAAGAAGAGGAAGAGATGTGGGGGAAAGAATTGACAGAGCAGCTAAAGGAAAGCAAGAGAAATTACCAAAAGGGGAGAGGGCCTGTCTTGAAAATAACAGAAAAATGGGAGGGAAAGAAGGAGGAGACACCCCCTCCCCCCCAAAAAAAACCCACCACCAGCCAATAGGGACAGAAAAAAAAAAAGCCTGTGATGACTGCTCTACTGACACCATCCTTTTAGGGAGAGACTTCTCAAGGAGTCTCCCATTACACCTTTCACAGACAAATGGGGTAGCACTACATCTGCAGACCCATCTGTATCTACTCTTCAACTAGAAGTGTACCCTCTTCAACTAGAGCAGGAGGTTCCCAGACTTTTTGCTGGCTTGACCCCAATTTAATGAATTATTTCCTCACAGGATCCCAGACAGTATGGAGGACGCGATTTTGAAGAGCAAAATACAGTGCATGTGCGGTCAAGCTGTACAGAGCAAAGTGGTGTCCTCCGCACAGTAGGGATTGCCACAACCCTATTTGGGGTTGCAAGCCACAGTTTGAGGACTACTGAACTAGAGGGAGGGTTGCTGTGGTATGGGGCTTTGATGTGTGTGGGTGCAGTGGTGCAGGGAGAATGGGATGAGTGCTGAAAAATAGTGATAAATGAGTGAGTAGATTCAAGAATGGGGCATGGACCAAAACAAAGCATGGAAAAGCAAATAGATGCACAGAAAACAAAAGGAAAGGAAGAGCATGGAAGAAGTTGTGGGGTATGGCAATAATGACAATCATTTGCTCTTATATAGCACTTGGCATTGGTTGATCTCAAAGTGCTTAACAAAGGAGGTCAGTGTCATTATCTCCATTTTACAGATATGGAAACTGAGACAGAGAGAGGTAAAGTGATTGTCCCCAGGTCACCCAACTGGTCAGTTGCAGAGGTGGGAATAGAACCCAGGTCTCCTGAGTCCCAATTTGGTGGGTTATTCCGCAGGTCATAAATGTGTGAAATGCAATGAAAGGAGAAAAAGACACAGATTCCTGGGTATGATTGGGAGCAAAGGAAGGTCAATAACTAAATTTTAGGGACATGTTATTTCTTCCTATATTTTGATGATTCAAAACTCAGAAAAAACGCCTCCCCCTGAAATTTTGAAATTGCCCCCTTCGCCATTAAACCCCTGAAAAATGGCTGAATCATAGCTTTGTGTGTGCTTTGTCGTAATGGTTAGTGAAAAGGCAGCTGTCCATCCCAGCACTGTAGGGGGTCTCTTGTAAACTTTTCTGTCTAACCAAGTCTGTAATACAGTTGAGTACTTTAATTAGAGTTATTAACTGAACACAAAGGTTATTTATAGATATGAGAAACCTTCATGCCTTTTCCAGGCACAGAGCAAAACCATATGAAATACTCATATAAGATCTGCAACAGTTAAAAGAGTACATTTTGATGCAGGAGGCTCTAAGATAATTTGCTCTCAGGCCTGGAACACAGCAGACATTCAATGCAAATATAAAATTATCCATTTTAATTTACACTTCCACATTAAATGTTTTTGCCATTTTGTTTATGTTGCATGTAACTACTAGCCTTCAGAACCTAGCTTTCACTGTATATTCCCTTTTCCTTGTCTCAAAATACAAAACACTATTGTCTGTTTCCATGGAGTTTCAGTAACTGGTGTTTTGAATAACAACTCAATCCTCTAAGAAAAACTGTTTTGTCTATTTTTGCTGAACCAAAAGGTTTTATCTCTGTTTTTGCATACATATTAGATAGCACTCCCTCAATCTAGTAGATGGGGGGGGGGAATGTGAATTATTTTAAAATATAGATTTATTTAATTAAAAGTACAACTGTTTAGGGTCCTGAAGAGGCTAGACCTAAAAAGGAATACATTCTTGTTTCTAAAAGTACTGTTTAATAAAAAAAAGTAATGTTTTTTTTTAAAAAATAATACACAATAGACTTTTTGCTTCAATTTAGAGTCTTAATCTCCAAAATTCATTTTTAAAATTTCAGAGCTGGTGGTCCAAGTCTTTTACTGAGAATGACATTAGGAACAGAAATTACTACCCATCTCCAGGCCTCTTCATATGCAGCATCAGACCGAAACTTTTTGAAATGGGACCTGTCACCAGAGCAAATTAGAACAAAGACAGAAGATCTGATCATGAAAACAAAGCAAGTGTATGACAATGTTGGAATGCTTAATTTTGAAAAAGTAACATATGAGAACACTATGCAGGCTCTGGCCGACATAGAAGTGGAGTATACAAGTGAGTATGTGGAATCTAATACCTTCCTTCTCTGAATTCATCCTCTCCACACAGCAGAGGTCTGGAAGCAATGCAGCAAAAGCAGTTACCACCTGTGAGTCTGATCTGTGCCCTTCATGGCTAAAGAAAGTAGAAATCTCAGAAGTGATATCCATTCATATTCATTTTTGACCTGGCCATTAAAGACGTGGCAAGGGTTAGCAAGACTATGCTGGTATTACTTCACTCATTTCTCTCATACTATATTGAGAGAGTCATGATGGGCATATACTCCTCCACTTTCAAAGTCCTCACCTGTGAAATCTGAGTGACCCATCCTATTGTTGTCAGTGACTGCATGGAGCCACTTGGTGGCACTGTGCAACAGCATGGACTAAAATGTGGCAGTACACATATGAAATTCAGCTTTACAATTACTTTCTCATCATATATAAAAAGCACTTTTCTTCAGCCATTTGAGGGCTTGTTTGAGACCAGTATCTGAAGTCAAATCACGGAACTAATGTGATGCTAGTGGGGGGAGGAAAGCATTTCAGAGAACTCATGTCTTAACATCTTCCTCCAGTGAAGGCATCTGCTCTGTATTAAGTCTGCAGTCTTACCCTTCTCTTGACACTTCACAGATTCTGTGCACCAAATAATCATGACTATGGTTATTATCCCTTTTCCTTTTACAGCTGGCAAGGAGACTGTCTTGAACAATCTTAATCCAAACAGCCTCCTGTCAGATTCTGATTTAGCCAGAGTGATGATCAGTGATCCATGCATTCATGACCTCTAGCCTGAATTATTGTGGCTCTCTGTGTGTAGGAATAAAACTACCAGGCTTATTTTAAAAATAAAAGTAAATAAATAAATAAAATAAAAAGCTACTGTTTGGTTCAGAACATAGCAGCAATCTACCCAGCTGCAGAGGCCGTGAAGAGTACATATCACTCCAGTGCTCTTCTCTCTTCCCTGGGTCCTATCAGAATACTAATTCAGATTTAAGCTTTGGGTACCAATCTTCAAAGCTCTACATGGGACTAGTCTCACTTTCCTGAGGGATCATTCATGGTATGTGATAATGACCTCCCACAACAGCAGCATTCCATTAGAACCTTAAGAACATAAGAATGGCCATACTGGGTCAGACCAAAAGTCCATCTAGCCCAGTATCCTGTCTTCCGAAAGTAGCCAATGCCAGGTGCCCCAGAGGGAATGAACAGAACAGGTAATCAAGTGATTCATCTCCTGTCCCCCATTCGCAGCTTCTGGCAAACAGAGGCTAGGGTTACTATGCCTGTCCAAACTGGCTAATAGACATTGGTGGACCTATCCTTCATGAACTTATCTAATTCTTTTTTGAACCCTGTTATAGTCTTGGCCTTCACAACATCCTCTTGAAGGAGTTCCACAGGTTGACTGTGCGTTGTGTGGAAAAAATACTTCCTTTTGTTTGTTTTAATTCTGCTGCCTATTAACCTTGGAACTGTCAGTCTTGAATATTATACTCACATGAGCAGGGGAGAGAGCTTTCCCCGTAACTGGCCCATGTACCTTGAACTCATTCTCAGAAAAGACCCAGATGACCAGAAACCTCAGGAGCTTCAGAGCAAAATGTAAAATTCACTACATCATTTGAACCATCTTACCATAACACCAGCAAAACAAATAAAGTTCAGGCCCTTCAGACTGGAGGAGAAGGCAAACCACATTTGTATGTGCATCCATAATTTTGAGAGACAGACATGATACCACCGTGTTTGGTTGCGTATAATGTCTTAGTTTTTCACAAAGCTTTTAGGTTCATCTTAAAATCTGTAACCAACTAATCTTTAGAACCTTCATCTGCTAGTAATATGAACAGTCTCCCAGGACAAAAAGCATTTGTTACACTTTTGTGTAAAATGTTTGAACAAAGCATAACATGCAGGATATTAGCACTTTTTTAAAAGGAAAAACTATAATTAGGTTTAATCAAGGTTTAACCAAGTTAATTAATCCAGCTAGTCATTTCAACTACTTTTTTAATTATAGAACCTATGTTCATGTTTGTTATTAGTACAGGGGCATGACAGCATTGCTGAGAATTTATTTTATTTTCATTTCCATTCAAAATTGTTACTTAGCTTGTGATCTCTGATAGTCCAAAATAATCACACATCATCTCCCTCAGTTTTCTTATTGCTTGCTTTTATTAGTAATAAACAGACTTGGTCATATCTGTATTTTCTCCTGCCAATTTTTGAATAATTTGAGGGCGAATTGTAAAGATTCAAAACTTGCTACTTCGAAGATTCTAGAGAGAATCTGTGGCATCCATTAAAAATAATTTATTTAAAAATACCTACTTTCTGTACTTTTAAAAGATGAATCTCATTTCAAAACATAAAATTACTCCAGTTCTTTAAATATATCTGTATTAAGCTTTTACTAACTCAAAATTGACCTTGTGGAACGATTAAAATGGGGACATTTGCCAGGGCAGTTAGGCTTTTATAATATACACCGTCAGTGAAATATGCATTTGTTCTAATGCATCTGTTGCAGCTCTGTATATAATTGTATTGGTTCATTTTTTACATAATCCGTGATCCATTCATTATCTGTAAATCCTAATCAGTGGTTGCTTCAGGTATCTGTTTATATAAATTTATTTCTGAAAGCTTGTGTAAAAACTAAAAACGATTTATTAAAATAACTTATCTATTCCTAGGAAGTACCTCATCTTGAAAAAAATTAACATGGACTGACTTGCATTGTAAGTGTTTGGTGCATTTTTAAAATGTATTTTTATTTTAACAGTGGAAAGAAGCATGCTGGATTTCCCGCAGCATGTCTCATCCAACAAAGATGTACGCTCAGCAAGCACAGAAGCTGACAAAAGACTTTCTTATTTTGATGTGGAGATGAGCATGAGAGAAGATGTGTTTCAGAGGATTGTTTATTTGCAGGTAAATGACAATGAAGATAACTAAAAATAACCTGTAGAGGAATATGTAAGGTACCTCCAGTGAAATTTTTTTCCCAATAAATCAGTACATGCTGTGTTTTTCAGTATCCCTATCACTTCATTAATCTCAATCACTGTTAAATCCACTATCCACTCAATAGAGCTGTAGTGTATGTGTTACATGAGGGGGCCTCATTTAAATTCTCTTGCTTCAAAAACCTAAGGATTTTGCTTAAAGAAAACCTTTACCAGGTATCAGAGTAGCAGCCGTGTTAGTCTGTATTCGCAAAAAGAAAAGGAGTACTTGTGGCAGCTTAGAGACTAACAAATTTATTAGAGCATAAGCTTTCGTGAGCTACAGCTCACTTCATCGGATGCATTTGGTGGAAAAAACAGAGGAGAGATTTATATACACACACACAGAGAACATGAAACAATAGGTTTATCATACACACTGTAAGGAGAGTGATCACTTAAGATAAGCCATCACCAGCAGCAGGGGGGGGAAGGAGGAAAACCTTTCATGGTGACAAGCAAGGTAGGCTAATTCCAGCAGTTAACAAGAATATCAGAGGAACAGTGGGGGGGGGGGTGGGGGGGGAGGGAGAAATACCATGGGGAAATAGTTTTACTTTGTGTAATGACTCATCCATTCCCAGTCTCTATTCAAGCCTAAGTTAATTGTATCCAGTTTGCAAATTAATTCCAATTCAGCAGTCTCTCGTTGGAGTCTGTTTTTGAAGCTTTTTTGTTGAAGTATAGCCACTCTTAGGTCTGTGATCGAGTGACCAGAGAGATTGAAGTGTTCTCCAACTGGTTTTTGAATGTTATAATTCTTGACGTCTGATTTGTGTCCATTCATTCTTTTACGTAGAGACTGTCCAGTTTGGCCAATGTACATGGCAGAGGGGCATTGCTGGCACATGATGGCATATATCACATTGGTAGATGCGCAGGTGAACGAGCCTCTGATAGTGTGGCTGATGTGATTAGGCCCTATGATGGTATCCCCTGAATAGATATGTGGACAGAGTTGGCAACGGGCTTTGTTGCAAGGATAGGTTCCTGGGTTAGTGGTTCTGTTGTGTGGTGTGTGGTTGCTGGTGAATATTTGCTTCAGATTGGGGGGCTGTCTGTAAGCAAGGACTGGTCTGTCTCCCAAGATCTGTGAGAGTGATGGGTCGTCCTTCAGGATAGGTTGTAGATCCTTGATGATGCGTTGGAGAGGTTTTAGTTGGGGGCTGAAGGTGATGGCTAGTGGCGTTCTGTTGTTTTCTTTGTTGGGCCTGTCCTGTAGTAGGTGACTTCTGGGTACTCTTCTGGCTCTATCAATCTGTTTCTTCACTTCAGCAGGTGGGTATTGTAGTTGTAGGAATGCATGATAGAGATCTTGTAGGTGTTTGTCTCTGTCTGAGGGGTTGGAGCAAATGCTGTTATATCGTAGCGCTTGGCTGTAGACAATGGATCGAGTGGTATGATCTGGATGAGACCTTCCTGCCAACACTACAAAAAGAAGGATTCTGGGTGGACTCCTCCTGAAGGTCGAAACAGCAGCCTGGATTTCTACATAGACTGCTTCCGCCGACGTGCACGAGCTGAAATTGTGGAAAAGCAGCCTCGCTTACCCCATAACCTCAGCCATGCAGAACACAGTGCCATCCACAGCCTCAGAAACAACTCTGACATCATAATCAAAAAGGCTGACAAAGGAGGTGCTGTCGTCATCATGAATAGGTCGGAGTATGAACAAGAGGCTACTAGGCAGCTCTCCAACACCACTTTCTACAAGCCATTACCCTCTGATCCCACTGAGAGTTACCAAAAGAAACTACAGCATTTGCTCAAGAAACTCCCTGAAAAAGCACAAGAACAAATCCGCACAGACACACCCCTGGAGCCCCGACCTGGGGTATTCTATCTGCTACCCAAGATCCATAAACCTGGAAATCCTGGACGCCCCATCATCTCAGGCATTGGCACCCTGACAGCAGGATTGTCTGGCTATGTAGACTCCCTCCTCAGGCCCTTCGTTACCAGCACTCCCAGCTATCTTCGAGACACCACTGACTTCCTGAGGAAATTACAGTCCATTGGTGATCTTCCTAAAAACACCATCCTAGCCACTATGGATGTAGAAGCCTTCTACACCAACATTCCACACAAAGATGGACTACAAGCCATCAGGAACAGTATCCCCGATACTGTCACGGCTAACCTGGTGGCTGAACTTTGTGACTTTGTCCTGACCCATAACTATTTCACATTTGGTGACAATGTATACCTTCAAATCAGCGACACTGCGATGGGTACCCGCATGGCCCCACAGTATGCCAACATTTTTATGGCTGACTTAGAACAACGCTTCCTCAGCTCTCGTCCCCTAATGCCCCTACTCTACTTGCGCTACATTGATGACATCTTCATCATCTAGACCCATGGAAAAGAAGCTTTTGAGGAATTCCACCATGATTTCAACAATTTCCATCCCACCATCAACCTCAGCCTGGACCAGTCCACACAAGAGATCCACTTCCTGGACACTACGGTGCTAATAAGCGATGGTCACATAAACACCACCCTATATCGGAAACCTACTGACCGCTATTCCTACCTACATGCCTCTAGCTTTCATCCAGATCATACCACTCGATCCATTGTCTACAGCCAAGCGCTACGATATAACCATTTGCTCCAACCCCTCAGACAGAGACAAACACCTACAAGATCTCTATCATGCATTCCTACAACTACAATACCCACCTGCTGAAGTGAAGAAACAGATTGATAGAGCCAGAAGAGTACCCAGAAGTCACCTACTACAGGACAGGCCCAACAAAGAAAACAACAGAACGCCACTAGCCATCACCTTCAGCCCCCAACTAAAACCTCTCCAACGCATCATCAAGGATCTACAACCTATCCTGAAGGACGACCCATCACTCTCACAGATCTTGGGAGACAGACCAGTCCTTGCTTACAGACAGCCCCCCAATCTGAAGCAAATACTCACCAGCAACCACACACCACACAACAGAACCACTAACCCAGGAACCTATCCTTGCAACAAAGCCCGTTGCCAACTCTGTCCACATATCTATTCAGGGGATACCATCATAGGACCTAATCACATCAGCCACACTATCAGAGGCTCGTTCACCTGCGCATCTACCAATTTGATATATGCCATCATGTGCCAGCAATGCCCCTCTGCCATGTACATTGGTCAAACTGGACAGTCTCTACGTAAAAGAATGAATGGACACAAATCAGACGTCAAGAATTATAAAATTCAAAAACCATTGGAGAACACTTCATTCTCTCTGGTCACTCGATCACAGACCTAAGAGTGGCTATCCTTCAACAAAAAAGCTTCAAAAACAGACTCCAACGAGAGACTGCTGAATTGGAATTAATTTGCAAACTGGATACAATTAACTTAGGCTTGAATAGAGACTGGGAATGGATGAGTCATTACACAAAGTAAAACTATTTCCCCATGGTATTTCTCCCTCCCACCCCACCCCCCACTGTTCCTCTGATATTCTTGTTAACTGCTGGAATTAGCCTACCTTGCTTGTCACCCTGAAAGGTTTTCCTCCTTTCCCTCCCTGCTGCTGGTGATGGCTTATCTTAAGTGATCACTCTCCTTACAGTGTGTATGATAAACCCATTGTTTCATGTTCTCTGTGTGTGTGTATGTGTGTATATAAATCTCTCCTCTGTTTTTTCCACCAAATGCATCTGATGAAGTGAGCTGTAGCTCACGAAAGCTTATGCTCTAATAAATTTGTTAGTCTCTAAGGTGCCACAAGTACTCCTTTTCTTTTTACCAGGTAGAAACCTGGGGAAAAAGGTGCACTCTCTCACTTCGACATTTGGCTGCCGGATAAGCTTGTGCACACACTCGTTCACTGTTTCTTACTTCATTGGAATTAGGAATGACTACATTTTTTTGTTGTTTAAATTATTCTAGAAGTCAATAATGCTGATGCAGACAAAATACTTGGTTTACTACTGTCTACTAGCCCCTTTTAAAGTGTTTTCATAGATTGCCTCATCCTCCAAGTATTACGCTTTAATTAAGTATATATTATTAATTGTGTAATTCAAACTAAACCAAGAAAAATTAAAATTTGCTGTGATGGCCTCACTTTTCTTACTCCCCCAAATGTATGAAGTAGTATTTGTTTATCATTCTTCAGGTGGGTAATTTTAAAATATTTAAGCAAATAATTTAGTATGAATAATTTTAATGTTTTCATCTGTCCCTCCTCCAAATGTGGAACTTGTGTCTATTAAGCAATTGTGCTTACTGTTGTTCCACATAGCTGATAAAACACAGGAACCACTAGCTGCTGGAGTCATTTTTGTGCTGTCAACCTTGCTTTTTATAATACTAACTGGAAATCTTGATATTTGCAGTGAGATCTGAACAGAGCATTTTATAATTTCCCCTATCATCTTTTATTGCCATGCTTTCCAAGAATGTTTTCCACCATTTGCTTTCCCTTATTTGGCTATTTCCACATTGTTTATGTGAGAACCTCCTGATGTTTTACAGCCCCACTATAACTATTTTGTGTGTGTGTTGGCAGCTAGTGTTTCTTAATATATTTCACTTTTTTACATATCTCATACTATGAATTGAAGTTTGATATGTGTTTACTATTTTATGTGATTTTATGTTATATACGTTATGTGTATGTGCACCTTGTGGGCTCGGCTGTAATACAAATAATATTTTTTCATATTTATGGGCATTTCTAGCAGTCACTTGTGAAAACCAAATGTAAATATCTACAATAATTACTGTTGGTCAACAGAATTCTTTCATATTCACCTTGGTATTCTTTCTATTTAATTTCCCCTTGTGACGATATTCGGCATTTACATCTATTTCAGAATACTATAGTGTTTCTAATTTCTTTTTGTTAATCCTTTAAATTAGTTTGAGGGTTCCCCCCTTCATTTAAGCAGTACAACAATATGCAGATATTTATTAATCATCTGTTTAACAATGACATGTGACCTGGGCTAAGATCTCAGATCTGAATACTCCTAAAATTCACAATGTCTGGGAGAAGATCATTTTTGGTGGAGGACATTAGGCTGTGTAATTTGCTTCCACCAAGACCATGCTGAATCTTTCCACTTCCAGATTATGATGCATGACTTCTCTGCTCTTGTAGGTTGTTGCCTCAACTGCACCTGAGGAATGACTTTTCCAAGTAGAGTTTCTAACAGAAGAGGAGAGACTGAATTAAAACCATTGAAAATATAGTAGCTATTTTAATAAGCCAGCCTCGTTTATTTCAATGTAGTATTTCTATCAAGTTAGGGTTTCCATGGAATTTTCAGGGCTAAAGCATGGATTCTTAATTTAAACATCATGAGCCTGTTTAGGGCCAGGTTAGCAGTACAGTGAGGGCCCCTCAGACTCCTACATTATTTATTATGGGAGTATCCCATGAAAAGTTGGATGTTAAATTATAACATCTAGGATCTCCTACATCTCTCTGACCCCAGGCCCATTTTTACTCCCTTAATGCAGGCCTGAGTCTGCTAAAGTTATTTACTATGCTTATGTTACTTCCTAAATCATTCTTATACATCCTCCTCCACAATGTTTTTTGAAAATGAGGGGGTTTTTTATGCCTAATCAAATAAAAAAGCTTTTTCCAAATATTAAGGAAAAAATTCCATCCTAGGCTTATGTGGTAGATGTATACTGCAGATCTCCTTCTACAGGAAATTTTTCTCCAGTGATATAAACCCTTGAATATAGGTGTTTATAATAGATTTTTAATATTAATGTGTCTGATGAAGCGATAATATTAAGCCTAGGTTTCAGAGTAGCAGCCGTGTTAGTCTGTATTCGCAAAAAGAAAAGCAGTACTTGTGGCACCTTAGAGACTAACAAATTTATTAGAGCATTAACTAATAAATTTGTTAGTCTCTAAGGTGCCACAAGTACTGCTTTTCTTTTTGCGAATATTAAGCCTAGTCATTCCTAACAACTGCACACAGGGGCATGCTGAAGAATGTTATCAAACCTCCTCACCCACACATCCTTAGAAAACTCAGCATGGTTTAAACAGTTGCTACTACCCTCGTTTCCAATATTCCACAGTCTCCTTTTTTTAGTTCTCCTTAAAGACTTGTTCACATAATGCGTGGAATATTATGGTGTTTCAAAAATGAAATTAAAATTATATTATGTAAATATCAGCAAAGGGATATTTAAAAAGCAATTATCCTTAATTATGAAAAACTCAGAATAATCATGTAAGGTAAAGTACTCAAATTTAGAACCTCTGTCACAAACCTTGTACATCAGAGAAACATTGGGTGAGGTGAAGAAGTATCATTAATAATTAGAAGTTTAAAATTCACACCATAACACATTAAGTCCATGCTTGCTGTAAAGTCTTACACCATTGCTTATCTTTAAACACATGACTAGACTACTTAAAGTGAAAGGGACTATTCATGTCCATGAAATTAGGCATTTGCACAAGTGTTTGCAGGATGGGGCATTAGACATCTTCAAGGAGGCATAGTGATATTTTGGTTTAAAAGTGTGTTTTAAGAGGTGGTTGATAGGGTGAAAGTGAGTTAAGAAAAAAATCCCACATGGGGCCTAACAAATTCAATATGGAATTCTGTAACTTTTGTCCTTCATTTTAATTGTAGTAAGAGAACTGTATCCCTTTACACATTGGAATACTCCTGTTTTTTCTACTCATCATCTTCCATTTAATATAATTTCAGCAAACATGTGATCTTGGACATCTAAAGCCTGAAGCTAAGCGATACTTAGAGAAGTCAGTGAAAATGGGAAAAAGGAATGGACTCCATCTTCCCAAAGAAATACAGAATGTGAGTATGGGTTTCCTATATTTATAATATGAAGAAAGTATGGTTTCACTGCTATGAAGAATTTCCTAAGTGTATATTTTTGCTTATGTACTCAGATCTCAGTTAAGTGCTGCTTTGAGGCCATCCTTACTCTTAGAGACTGTAATGATGATAATGTGTTCAAGACAAATAAATACAAAATAAAAGATTTTAAAATAAGCCCAATATTTTTGAAAGTGGGTAATGATTTTGAATTCCTGAATTTTTGAGTAACTAACTTGAGACAACTTAAAAGGAGCCTGATTATCAGAAAGTGGAAGGCAGCACTCCCTAAAAATGAGGCATATGTAGGACATCCAAAATTGAGCACCCAAAAATTGAAGAGTTCTGTGTAAGCTTGAAAGCTTGTCTCTTTCACCAACAGAAGTTGGTCCAATAAAAGCTATTATTTCACCCACCTTGTCTCACTATTTAACAGCACAGGCTTGTGAACCTGAAGTGGCCCTCTGCCTTTCCCCAATAATTGCTCCCAATGCAAATCCTTCAATTGACAGGAGCTTAAATCTTGGTTATGCATATTTATATTATGTTAAGCTTCCTGATGCCTCTAGAAGATCTTTAGAAACTATATGTAAGGAGACTGTTGGTGACTCAGAGTGAAGTAAAATCTTGGCTATTGTTAAAATCTAACCAGCAGCAGAAACAAATGAATCACAATGTATACAAATTATATGTATGTAAATTTGGCAGTAAGGAGCCAGAACACTCCAGAAGTCAGCCTGATATGTCAAAAATATTTTGCTCATCCATCATCTTGTGTTTAAGAAAAGATTTTGGAATACTGTTCTCTTTCATAGATGTTCTTTTCTTTCTGCCATATATTTAAAGGTCCCAGACTAATCTAGGAGCTCTTTAACTTTTCAGCAGCTTATTGACGCACCTTTGTTGTGTCTCTGCTCCTTTTGGAGCCATCTACCAGTTATCTTTAGGACAGCAATTCCCATTGAAATACAACAGCAAATTTTATTTAAAATTAAATTTAGACTTTTATTTTGAGAGAGGGAGAGAGGGGAACTAAGTGTTAATACATAAAACTACTTTAGAGCATTATTGACATCAGTGGTTCTCAACCTATGATCCTTGAATCCCTGGAGGTCCGTGGAGTGTGTCTAAGGGATCCAAAAAAAGGCATAGACTGAAAACTGAACAGAATTCAGCTATATATACAGACAATATATTTCCAAAGGGGTCCACACCTCCATTAGAAATTTCCAAAGGGGGTTGCACCTCCATTCGAAACTTTTTAGGGGTCTGCAAATGAAAAAAGGTTGAGAACCACTGATTTATCTGATAATTCCCTTGTGAGTTAAGAAAATATACTTCTAACGTGTTTGGGGTAAAAGAAAATCTTAGAGAAAGTTAAATTATTTTTACATGTAGGGCAGCAATAGGTAGTTACAATATTAGTTTTTGATGGTCAGTTTAATTTATATTCAATTAGGAAATAAAGACCATGAAGAAAAAATTGAGTGAGCTGTGTATAGACTTCAACAAAAACCTCAATGAGGAAAACACATTTCTCATGTTTTCTAAGGATGAACTTCGTGAGTACTGTATTTCTCTTTCTTAAGAACTGCAGTTAAATTTCAAGAATCTTTTTTGTGCAGCTCTTAGATAGGGTTCAATTGTCATACAGTATCTAGGAAATGAAATTGTAACACAAAACCTTGTACTGATTTCCTATCCTTCTCCAAATCCAATTTAGGATTGCCTTTGTGTAATTAAAAATTCTTCATGGACTTGCTCCACCTAATCTCTCAGGACTCTTCCCATCTTTGCCTTTCTCTCTCCTCTCCCCTCACATCTCCACCATTGGGCTTCACACTCCATTTGTAATGTTCTGTCTATCTAAAACACTTTTCTGCTGTTCAGGAAGTTAAGCTACTTCCCTGATTTAAATATTACTTTAAAGCCTTCATTTTCAGTTTATCATATGATTCTCTGTAAAGGATTTGGTGATCCTGGGTCTGGAGGTCACTCTGTAAAATGTATTTTATGCGTTTAATAGAATTAGAGATTTTTAAAACTATAATCTGTTTTTAAATGGGATTATCTTGTTAAACATATTTCTGCTTCTCATAAGTGAGGTGTTCATAATTTTAATATTGTTTGATTTGATTAAAAAAGTAATTAACAATTAACCGTAACATTTAGGGCTGTATTTCGTAGAGGAGTTTTTAAATTAAGATGTGGAGGAAAGCCGAGAGGTACATAAAGTAAAAATCATAAATGAATCAAATACCATAAAATCTCTATGATAAAAATTCCATGCTTGAATAACAAGAGGATAGCAGTAGGAAGATACTACCAACCACCTGACCAGGATGGTGAAGGTGATTGTGAAATGGTCTAGGAGATTAGAAGGGCTATAAAAACGAATAATGAAGGGGGATTTCAAGCATCACCATATTGATTGGATACATGTTACCTCAGGATGGGATTCAGAGATAAAATTTCTAGGCACCATTAATGACCTGGAACCCATAAAGTCCTGGAACTCATAAGGGGAGAGGCAATTTTTGAGATAGTCCAAAGTGGGGCACAGAATCTGATCCAAAATGTGGATACTGCTGAACCACTCAGTAATAGTGACCCAACTATAATTAAATTTATATGGAGGGAAAAATACCAAAGAAGCCACCCACAGTAGCATTTCCCTTCAAAAAGGTGAACTACACAAAAATGAGGAAGCTACTTACATGGAAATTGAAAGGAACACAAGAGTGGAATACCAACAGCTGCATGGAAACTAGTTAGAAACAGCATAATGGGGGTCAAACGAAAGGTATATCCCAAATAAAAACAAAAAAAAACAGTAGGAGAAGCAGAAAAATGCCATTGTTTCTAAACAGCACAATGTAAGTGGATGTTAAAGGCATCCTTTAAAAATTGAAAGTCAAACTGTACTAAGGAAAATAGAAAGGAGCATAAACTCTTGCAAGTGAAGTGTAAAAGTATAAGTAGGCAGGCTGTCACGGTTCCTTCCCCACCCTGAACTCTAGGGTACAGATATGGGGACCTGCATGAAAGACCCCCTAAGCTTATTCTTACCATCTTATATTAAAGACTTCCCCAAGGTACAAACTTTGCCTTGTCCTTTAACCCTATGCTGCCACCACCAAGCATGTTAAACAAAGAACATGGAAAGAGACCACTTGGAGACGTCTTCCCCCAAAATATCCCCCCCCCAAGCCCTATACCCCCTTTCCTGGGGAAGGCTTGATAAAAATCCTCACCAATTTGTACAGGTGAACACAGACGCAAACCCTAGGATCTTAAGAACAATGAAAAAGCAATCAGGTTCTTAAAAGAAGAATTTTAATTAAAGAAAAGGTAAAAGAATAACTTCTGTAAAATCAGGATGGTAAATACCTTACAGGGTAACCAGATTCAAAACATAGAGAATCCCTCTAGGCAAAACCTTAAGTTACAAAAAGACACACAAACAGGAATATACATTCCACCCAGCACAGCTTATTTTACCAGACATTAAACAAAAGGAAATCTAATGCATTTCTAGCTAGATTAATTACTAACTATCAGAAATTCTGAGACTGCATTCCTGATCTGTCCCCAGCAAAAGCATCACACAGACAGACAGACCCTTTGTTCCGACCCCCCCCTCCAGATTTGTAAGTATCTTGTCTCCTCATTGGTCATTTTGGTCATGTGCCAGCAAGGTTATCTTAGCTTCTTAACCCTTTAGAGGTGAAAGGGTTTTGCCTCTGGCCAGGAGGGATTTTATAGCACTGTATACAGACAGGTGGTTACCCTTCCCTTTATTTTTATGACACGCCCCCCAAATCACAGATAGGGTGAAAACACTGGCTGTGATTTCTTTCTGGAGCTCTAGGAGAAAACAGAGTTAATAAGACACATGCACCTCTAAATATACTACCAACTGTATAAAGACTAACAATATTTTCCACATCTCAAGGACGATTTTAACCAGTTGATTCTGGGAAACTTTCACAGGAGAGTGCATCAGCCACTTTGTTAGAAGCTCCTGAGATGTGTTATATGTCGAAATCAAAATCTTGGAGAGCTAAACTCCACCGAATATGTTTTTTGTTATTTCCCTTCGCGGTATGAAGCCACTGTAGTGCAGCATGGTCGGTTTGCAGGTGGAAACGCCGTGCCCAAACGTATGGGCGTAGCTTTTCCAGAGCGTAGACAATGGCGTAACATTCCTTTTCACTGATTGACCAGTGGCTTTCCCTCTCAGACAGCTTCTTGCTGAGAAACACGACAGGATGGAACTCTTGATTCAGTCCTTCCTGCATTAAGGCTGCTCTCACACCACGCTCGGATGCATCTGTGGTTACTAGGAACGTCTGTCAAAGTCTGGGGCCCTTAGCACAGGGTCAGACGTGAGTGTCGCTTTAAGCTGGTTAAAGGCCTTCTGAGACTTTTCAGTCCACTGAACTGCATTTGGCTGTTTCTTTTTGGTTAGGTCTGTCAGTGGGGTGGCGATTTGGCTGTATTGTGGTACAAATTGCCTGTAATATCCGGCCAAGCCAAAGAAGGATTGTGCCTGTTCCTTTGACTTTGGGACAGGCCACTTTTGGATAGCATCCACTTTGGCCTGTAGGGGGTTGATAGTTCCTTGACCCACCTGGTGTCCAAGGTAAGTCACTCTGTTGAGGCCTATTTGACACTTCTTAGCCTTAACAGTTAGTCCTGCCTCCCTTATGTGCTCTGTGACAAAGCTCTGTCCTTGCCTCCATGGGTCCCGCGTTTCCTGGTGGATTTCGCTAGCCTCAGAGGCTCACTGTGACCCTCCACGTAACCCTTCTCTCTCTAGAGACAAGGGTCACAGTCTACTGAGCCATTTTCATCATAAGTCAGCGAAGGAGGTGAGGAGAAAAGTCCGGGGCTATGAGTACTGGGTCATTACAGAGGGCCGTAGGGCTTGTACATGGAGCAGTGAGCAGAGATCTTTCATCAACTTGGACACGAAAGATATCCCTTGATCAGTCAATATCTCCTTGGGTAGCCCAACCCGGGCAAAGATCTGTACTAGCTCCTTAGCTATTTTCTTGGAAGCTGTGTTACATAGGGGAACAGCTTCCGGGTACCGGGTAGCATAGTCCAGTACAACAAGCACATGTTGGTGGCCACGAGCTGTCTTCTCTAGGGGCCCTACCAGATCCCTGGCTATCCGTTCGAAAGGAACCTCTATTATTAGAAGAGTTATCAAAGGAGCCCACAAGCGAGGGCTATGTAACTGACACTCCGGACAAGAGTGCAGTATCACCAGACATCTTCATGTACTCCTGGTCAGAAGAACCTCCGCAGGATCCGTGCCTGGGTTTTCTCTACCCATAGGTGTCCTCCAAACAGGTGACTGTGGGCGAGACTCAGTATGGCTTTTTGATGTTTTCGTGGCACCAGAAGTTGTTGTATCTCTTGCTCCTGCATTTGCATGCGGTAAAGGAGATCTTTCTTCACTATAAAGTGAGGTCCGGAACCCCGGAACTTCCCATCCATGGGTATCCCATCGATCTCAGCCACCTCTTTCCTGGTGTTATCATACCTGGGGTCTTTGCCTGGTACCACCCAAATAGTCTCAGCTATGGTAGCTGATCTTTTAGAAACATGACATGTACAATTCCTTGGGCTACTTCCCCCAGAGTAGCTCTCACTTTCTCAAGCTCCACTTCACCCTTACCTCAGGGCCTCCTTCCTTGTGCCTGATATGGTGTGTACTACTCAGTCTCTCCAACAGCGCAACTTCCTCCCACAGCTCCTGACGTGCGCACCCACCTGACTAACTGGAAGGCTTTTAACTAGTTTCAGCCAGCCCCTCATTGGCTTCAGGTTTCCCAATCAACCTAGCCTTCTCCCTGCCTTCTGGAAAGTTCTTAATTGGCCCCAGGTGTCTTAATTGACCTGGAACAGCTGCCATTTCACTTATCCTGGTACCAAAGATTTGTTTAGCCTGGAGCTAATATATCCATCTCCCACTACTTTTCTATAGCCATCTGGCCTTGCCCCGTCACAGCTCGAAGACTTTTTGTAGATGTTCCAGGTGTTCTACCTAGGAATCCGAAAATATGGCCACATCGTCAAGGTAGGCGACTGCATATTCTCCCAATCCTGCTAGAAGACCATCTACAAGTCTTTGGAAGGTGGCGGATGCATTCCGCAGCCCAAAAGGAAGCATGTTAAATTCATGCAGCCCGACGTGTGGTGAAGGCTGACCTTTCCTTGGTGGATTCATCTAGCGGTACCTGCCACTACCCCTTAGTTAAGTCCAAGGTAGAGATAAACTGGGCCCGTCCCAGTTTCTCCAATAGTTCATCTGTGCGTGGCATTGGATAGTTGTCTGGGCAAGTTACAGCATGTAGCTTATGGTAGTCCACGCAAAAACCTATCTCCCCATCTGGTTTGGTAACTAGAACCACTGGGCATGCCCATGCACTGCGGGAGGGGCGGTATAGCATCTGTAGCATATCCTGGATCTCCCGTTCTATAGCAGTTTTAGCTTGAGGAGACACACGGTAAGGTTGGGCTCTAATTGAGTGAGCATTACCTGTGTCAATGAAGTGGTATGCCTGTTCAGTCAGTCCTGGGGTGGCTGAACCACAACAAAAATTATTAGGGGTCTGGAACAGCTTCCAGATGAGTAGAGACTAAAGAGACTGGGACTGTTGAATGTATTAAAGAGACGACTAAGTGGGGAGATATGATAGTCTATAAAAATCATGAATGGTGTTGAGAAAGTGAATAAGGAAGTATTATTTACCTCTTCTGATAAGACAAGAGCCAGGGGTCACTCAATGAAATTAATAGACAGTAAGTTTAAAACAAACGTAAGAAAGTACTTCTTCACACAATGCACAATCAACCTGTGGAACTTATTGCTGGGGATGTTGTGAAGGCCAAAAGTATAACTGTTCCAAAAAAAAATTATACAAGTTAATGGAGGATAAGTCCATCAATGGCTATTAGCCAAGATGGTCTGGGATGTAACTGGATGCTCAGGGTGTCTGTAAACGTCAGACTTCCAGAAGTTGGGACTGGCTGATATGGAATGGATCACTCGATAAATTGCCCTGTTCTGTTCATTCCCTCTAAGCATATGGCACTGGCCATTTTCAGAAGACAGGGTTCTGCGCTATATGGACAGTTCTTATATTAAACTGGTCTGTAGGAGAACAAATGAATTACTGTTTTATGCACTAAACGTTCATTGTTAATTTTTAAAAAGAATTTATATTTAAAAAATCCTTTTTTTGAATGTTGTTGTTTATATTCCACAGAAGCCCTTCCTGATGACTTTATTAATAGTTTAGAGAAGACTCAAAAGAACAACTATAAAGTTACCTTAAAGTATCCCCACTATTTTTCTGTCATGAAAAAGTGCTGCGTTCCAGAAACAAGACGAAAAATGGAAACTGCCTTTAACACAAGATGCAAGGAGGTACATCATATATTTAATTTATGAAATTCTATGTGTGGCTAGTAATGATAATAGATAAAAAATGTATTATTCAACAGGTACTTTAGAATTTTTAATAATGAAATTCAGTACAATTAATAAAAGAAGGCCATAACTGGCTATTTGAGTGTAGATCATTTTTACACAAAAATCAGTCTGGGTCTGTCTGCTGCTTCCATTCACTCACTGTCTGAAGAATCTTCTTGGACAGCACTGTAAAGAATTTATTTTAAGCAGTAAATTCTACCCAGTTAGATTTTACTGCCTTTTCCCCTTTCCAAACAACTGTACATTTAAGTAAACACATAGTTACTGTGCACATTGAAAAGTCTGTAAAACCTGTCAAAAGGTTTTAAAATAAATAGTGCCCATATCTAAATGAATTGATCTTCTAGCTACTTAGTTTATCCAAGTAGTACTTAGTTTATCCAAGCCCACAAAATATACTCTAATACAGTCAAGCTAATCTTAGTGATCCATAGAGATTTTAGTTTTTTATAAATATGCCAGCATCTCCAACAAAAAGATACTTCTGTAACTAATCTTTCTAAATGTTAGTTTAATCAGGTTAATAACAAATTCTTGAGAAAGTGCAGAAAATATATGGCAACTCATCACATTTTTATTTTATACTTTCATAATAAATTCTTACCTCATGTCCTGGAAAACATGGCTTGGAGATTTATTTACCAATAGGATCAAATTACTTCTTTAAAGTGCTGTTTGGTAGGTAGAAATATTAGCATAACATGCAACATTAATAAACCCCCTCACAAGTAAACTGCTTTTTCTTTCTCTGTTCCAGTAAGCTAGTTCATCTTTTCCATACAGTCACGATTTAATACCTGACTAGATTTTTTTTCTCTCTCTGATTCAATTTTGATTAAAATATCTAGGTTTGCTTTCATGCAAATCTCTCCTTTTTGAAGCCAACGGGCTTGTAATTGTTTTCCACTTTGCTCTCATGATAAACATGAAACCATAGAAGATTGTGCTTCAGTCTTTTCAGTATTCCTGATCTTATAAAAGGAACCACACTTGAAAATGGAGTGTTATGTGGCAGTACGTAGTATAGTAGCATAGTGTGTCTACTCTCCGTACTTGAATATATCTTTTATTAACACAAATGTATTGTAGATATGTTTCAAGGAAAGAATAAGACTTTGTTGCTGCCAATATTCATCAATACTCAAACCTTTTCACAACATTATATTTGCAGGAAAAAATTGTGATAGAGAAGATCTTATTTTCTAGAACAAATTGTCATATATTTGCAGTTGAGATCCCGCCCATCGACATAATTTTAGTGTTAGGCACTGTCCTACTGGAGATAGAGGCTTGACGCTAGCACTCACTCACTACTGGTCTGTGGATGAGGATCCTTAAGTGGGTTCCTGCTGAGGGGGGCCTAAAGATCCAGGTTCAATGCCAAGTCTCCCATTAAGACTCTTTATATTGCTCTGGCAGTGTAAATGGCCAGTAAAGTGGGCAATGAATTTATGCTAACTTTATGGTCCCTTTACTCTAGTAGAACAGTGAAAAAAGCCCTTCATGTAAATAGGAATCAGGCTCTAAGACTTGGCATTGAACCTGGATCTAGACCTCAATTTCTCCTTCCACAGACAAGTAGTGAGTGGGAATGCTAGGAGGCACTTTATACTGCCAATTAAAGGACAGAAGTAGTGAGCTCCAGAGTGAGTCCAGCTAAATACACTATGGCTGATAAGATGGGCATATCACGGGCAATGTGAATAGGTGGTGTGGGAAAAAAAATTAAAAACAGGTATTCTCCTGTTGACTGAGCTGCAGGGGATAGCTTAGTGGTCAAAACGTTAGATTTGTACAGTCTAGATACCTGGCACAACAGGTTCAATGTTGGCATTGATTTTGCCTTTCATACTTTCAGGTTCCACATAGTTTATTCTTTTGATTCTTTCAGATGGGACTTCAATGTCCTCACAGACAGAACATCGGCTTTTAAAGTCCTGATGATGATATGAATAGAAGTAGGGGTTTGCCCATGTGTCCTTAATTGTCATTCAGGCATTTAATTAGAGAACAGTTGCCTAACTGAGCTTTTGTACTTGGTACACTGGCAAATGTGAAAAGTACAAGATAAGATAAAAGAGCACTAAGAATTGAACGCTACATATCTAGCATATTTAAAGGGATACACATTCAAGGCTGCATGGGCCCATAGTTGAACTTACCCTAAAAATAACTTTTTTTAAAGTATTTCATTCTGACCCTGAGAAATCTCACTTACCCAAATTGGGGGGCTACAATGTAGATACATTCTCGATTTCACCACTTTTAACAAATGCTGGACATGGCTTTGTTTGCATTTGGAATGCACATCACAACTATATTTTGATAAATTTTATTCAACTTCTAATTGACCAAAAAAACCCAATAATGCTCTTCCTAGTGCTCAGATTTGTAACCTTAAAAAGAACCTGTTGCCATTTGGTTTCAGTGAAATGATAATTATCCTGACTGCTTAGAAAAATCAGGACTCTGACCACTGTCCATCAAATTGTAGATACTGTGCCATCAAAAATTTAAGAAATCCTACCAAAAATACATTTTTATTTATAACATTTTTGAGTAATAATCCCAATATGTTTCATTTAAAATATCTGCTATTCCTTATGATTTTAGTTCAAATTTTATTCAAATGATTGTTTTGATCATATGAATTTAGTTGTCTTTAATTCATCATAACCTTGCCTTCTTTTTCATAGGAAAATACTAAAATTCTTCAGCAGTTGCTTCCCTTAAGGGCAAAAGTAGCAGAGCTTCTTGGGTACAATACTCATGCCAACTTTGTACTGGAGGTGAACACTGCAAAGAGCATGGATAATGTAACAACCTTTTTAGGTTTGTTTTTATTTATGTGTTATACTTTATATTTAGATCTGCAATGTGACTTGGTACCCGAGGGAAACTTAAATATGAAACTGGAGCACAGAGCACACAGACAGTTCATTTGGAACAGGAGCTCTCTGCCCACCCCTTTTAATATTTTTAAGAGTCTGTTCTCCAAGCACAGGCATAACTGTGTTAAATGTAATGGGAGTTCTGGTATGAACAGAGAGAGGATAAGAGAGTTCGTAGGTTGTAAGAGTTTCCAGAGGAACAATTTAAAACTACTTAATGCATCAAGGAGTTGTCCTTTCTAGTAGTCTGTTTTGTGATCTCCCTTCTCGTGTCAGTATATTCTTGCATCAATAGCTACAGCGAAAAATTTCTCTTAAACAGCTATGTAGGAATTGCTGTCCTGAAACAAGCAACTGATCCATCTAGATGACTGTCCTGTCCACAGCAATTGCTTCTAATCGGTGCTTTAGAGAAAGGGAAAAAAAGCTCTGATACTGTGCTTGCTTCCATTATTTAGCACTTGACATGGCCCTTGTAATATTTATCTTGGCTAAGATAACTGACAGTGGTGTGTTTATTCATACAAGCAAGGCTCGTCATGGCTGTCACAGTAATCATGGATTTCATTATAATTCAAAAATATTCATAACTTTTAGACATTTTGAGATTTTTCCATGTGGGCAAGTGGATGTGATGGTAATAGTTGAACTGATTTCACTGAGCAACTTTAAGTCTGCCAACTGAAACCCTGGGCTCCATGGGAAGTTAATATAGAGCAGGAGCTCAGCATTAACATTGTAGTAATACAAAGTGCTGAACTCCATTTGTCCAGAGATTGAGTTACCTTGAATGCTGTTTGGTTTCTGTTTACTTGTTTGTTTTTGTTTTTGTATTATTTATTTTGAGATTGCATGAGACTCTTGAAAATTATTTCTTGTATGTCATTGGGACTTAGAAAATTAATATACGGGCTTGTATTGTAAGATTCGCAAAAAGAAAAGGAGTACTAGTGGCACCTTAGAGACTAACAAATTTATTTGAGCATAAGCTTTCGTGAGCCGCTGTAGCTCATGAAAGGTTATGCCTAAATAAATTTGTTAGTCTCTAAGGTGCCACTAGTACTCCTTTTCTTTTTGCGAATACAGACTAACACGGCTGCTACTCTGAAACCTATTGTAAGATTGTGTCCTTTAAATCTAGTTTTGTAATTATTTATTGTGGAGAGAAGAATTTCATCAGTTAATAATCATATTTGCTCTGTTTCTTTTGATATTATTATTAGACATAAGTATATGGATCTGATCTGCTGTGTTTTTTTAACAATGTTCATATTTGAAATTGATCATCAATAAGTCCTACAGTTTGCTGAAAAAGTGTGCAGTCCTTTGACATGCTTTTAATCTACCTCGTTGTGAGTAGTATGTTGTTACTATTTATTAGCAATAGAAATGTACACAGTACTTCAAAGTACAATTAGAAACAGAGGTCCTTGCCCCCAAAGCTTACAATTCAAATTTGTATTTACCATTGCATTGAAATATTAGAATTTTAAAAATAATCTGATTGCAGAACTTTGACATTCTAAGACTCAAATATAAATGTCAGAGTAAGTCCAGATTGTGTTTTCTGGGAGTTTCACTGAGATAAAATGATTTACTCTTTTTGATCCTTTATCTCCGTAGAAAAATAATGTAAAAATCAGTGGAATTATAGGGCGTAATGTCCAATGGCCTAGCAAATATGGGCTGCTATTGAGACGATCCAGTGTAGTCAAAAAACATGGAACTCTTCTACCTTCAGCTAATTGGCTTGAGCTGGGAATAGGACAGAGGTTGCCCTGAAAGGATCTGGGGGAAAGGTACAATATGAATCATCATGTCACACCTTCAATGGCTGATAAAAAAAAAAAAAAAAACCAAACAGTTGAAGGATAGGTGCCGTAATTGTACTACTAAATCATATTGAAGAGAAATCAGAATTACATGGGGTGGCAGTGGAGATTTAAGGTAGATGAATACAGTGTTAGCTAGTTACTACAGGAAATTATTTTCCAGGTGTCTGGTTGGTGGGTCTTGCCCACATGCTCGTAGTATAACTATTTGGGGTCAGGAAGGAATTGTCCCCTGGGTCAGATTGGCAGAGACCCTGAGGGTTTTTCACCTTCCTCTGCAGCATGGGGCACAGGTCACTTACAGGTTTAAACTAGTGTAAATAGTGGATTCTCTGTAACCTGAAGTCTTTAAATCATGATTTGAGGACTTCAGTAATGCAGCAAAAGGTTAGGGATCTGTTACAGGAGTGGGTGGGTGAGGTTCTGTGGCCTCCAGTGTACAGGGGGTCAGACTAGAGATTATTATGATGATCCCTTCTGACCTTAAAGTCTATGAATCTGTTTCTCTTTTGGATGTCCTTAGAAAAGAATGAAAGACACTATGACTTAACTTAACCTTTGCCATTGATGATGGTGCAACCGTTCACATGCTCATATCTCAGACATCCCTGTAACCAAAACAGAAAGGCAAGCAATGAAGTTGTCATTAATTGAGAAAGGGAAAATTGTGGTGGCTGGTATTAGATAAATACTCTTTTTTACTGTTGTATAAATCTAAAAAAATATATTAGTTCTCCAGTAGTACTAGTAGTAACATAGTACAATATGGAACCGACAAGTTGATACAAAGGTAAATCTCTGGTTGCATTTTCAGATGATTTAAGTAAGAAGCTAAAACCACTGGGTGACGAGGAGAGAGAGTTTATTCTGGACTTGAAGAAAAAGGAGTGTGAAGAAAGAGGCTTTGACTATGATGGAAGAATCAATGCATGGGATTTACATTATTATATGAACAAGACAGAAGAGCTTAAATATTCCATAGATCAAGAGAAGCTTAAGGAATACTTTCCAGTTGAGGCTGTTACACAAGGCTTATTGAACATTTACCAGAAGCTGCTGGGACTTGTGTTTGAGCAGATAGAAAATGCTCATGTTTGGCATGAGAGTGTTACTCTTTATACAGTAAAAGACGATTCAACAAGAGAAGTTTTAGGTCAGTTCTACTTAGACCTCTATCCCAGGTAATTCTATAATTTATTGCTTTATTTTAAAAGTGTTAAGGTGGAGTTAATCTTAGCTGGGGGTGGAGTTATATGAACCTGGAAGTAAACTTTTTTGCTGCCTAATTCCAGAGTGTTTCTGGGAGGGAAGCATTCATATGGCTACTTGTATTCCATCTGCATATATCTTTAATAAGTTTCAGACATGATTCAAACATGATTTAATTGAGGAGTGGTCCTGCATTGAGCAGGGGGTTGGACAAGATGACCTCCTGAGGTCCCTTTCAACTCTGATATTCTATGATTCTATGACACCATTCCTTTATATATCTGTCTTTGCTGGGTATAGTTATGTTCGGGTCAGAATCCTTGACCCAAACATAAGTGAGATTGCTGGCTAATACTATAGATGATACTTATTTTTCTCTTTTGTTTGTGCCCTTCACATGGCATGTCAACACTGGTAGAGATGGATGTGTTCCTGTCTTCTGTCCATCAGGCAGGAGATGCTAATCAGGATGAGGGAATTTTTGTACCCTGCTCCACCTCTTTTTAACTCCCTGCAGGTAAACTTCCACTTGCTTTCCGATTCATGTTGAAGGAACTGAGGAGAACAGCTGGTGCCTTTGACTGAAACACCCTCTTGGAGCTCATTCAGCCTGAGTCTTCTGGGTAGAGGAAAGAGCAGAGAATCACTCAGGAAATTAAAATTTGACTTTGACCACAATGTGGAACTTTAGTCCTCTATTGTGGGCCCTGGGTGCATCACCTCTCCACAGGTAGCTAGGAGGGCTGTCAAGCAATAAAAAAAATTAATCGTGATTCATCGCACTGTTAAACAATAATAGAATACCATTTAAATATTTTTGGATGTTTTCCATATCTTTAAATATATTGATTTCAATTATAACAAAGAATACAAAGTATACAATGCTCCCTTTATATTTATTTTATATTACAAATATTTGCCCTGTAAAAAACAAAAGAAATAGTATTTTTCAATTCACCTCATACAAGTACTGTAGTGCAATCTCTTTATCATGAAAGTTAAACTTACAAATGTAGAATTCCATACAAAAAATACCTGCATTCAAAAATAAAACAGTGTAAAACTTTAGAGCCTACAAGTCCATTCATTCCTACTTCTTGTTCAGCCAATCGCTCAGACAAACAAGTTTGTTTACATTTGCAGGCAGAGCCATCCCTAGCATATGGCGAATCGGGTGGCCGTCCCAGGCCCCGCGCTTTGGGGGGCCCCGCGGTGGCCACCCCGAATTGCCATAGCCTAGGGACGGCTTTGTGTGTGTGTGTTGTGCAGGGACTGCTAGGCCGGCCCAGGGAGGGTAGGATTGTGGGAGCGGGACCAGGCTGGCCCTGGGGGCTTAGAGGGGGCCTGGTGCTGGCAGTGAGGGTCGGGCCCGCACTCACCGGCAGGAAGCGGCAGCAGCGACCCCAGCCCGCCCCGCTCCTCCCTGCCAATTCCCGGCATTGCTCAGAGGGGGGTTGGTCCCAGCCCCCACACCTCCTAGGGATGGCCCTGTTTGCAGGAGATAATGCTGCCTGCTTCTTGTTCACAGTGTCATCTGAAAGTGAGAACAGGTGTTTGCATGGCACTGTGGTAGCTGGCATCACAAGATATTTACATGCCAGATGCGCTAAAGATTCATATGTCCCTTCATGCTTCAAGCACCCTGCTAGAGGACATGCATCCATACCGATGACGGGTTCTGCTCGATAACGATCCAAAGCAGTGCAGACTGACGCATGTTCATTTTCATCATCTGAGTCAAATGCCACCAGCAGAAGGTTCTTGTTTGGTGGTTTGGGTTCTGTAGTTTCTGCATCGGAGTGTTGCTCTTTTAAGACATCTGAAAGCTTGCTCCACACCACGTCCCACTCAGATTTTGGAAGGCACTTCAGAGTCTTAAAACGTGGGTCAAATGCTGTAGCTATCTTTAGAAATCTTACATTGGTACCTTCTTTGCGTTTTGCCAAATCTGCAGCGAAAGTGTACTTAAAATGAACAACATGTGCTGTCATCATCCAAGACTACTTAACATGAAATATATGGCAAAATACAGGTAAAATAGAGCCAGGGACAAACAATTCAGTCACAAATTTAATTAACACTTTTTTTAATGAGCGACATCAGCATGGAATCATGTCCTCTGGAATGGTGACCAAAGCATGAAGAGGCATAGAAATGTTTAGCATATCTGGCACGTAGATATCTTGCAATGTTGGCTACAAAAGTGCCATGCAAAGGCCTATTCTCACTTTCTGGTGATGTAAATAAGAACTGGGCAGCATTATCTCCCGTAAATGTAAACAAAATTGTTTGTCTTAGCGATTGGCTGAACGAGAAGTAGGACTGAGTGGACTTGTAGGCTCTCAAGTTTTACATTGTTTTATTTTTGAATGCGGGTATTTTTTGTATAGAATTCTACATTTGTAAGTTCAACTTTCATGATAAAGAGATTGCGCTACAGTACTTGTATGAGGTGAATTGAAAAATACTATTTCTTTTGTTTTTTATGGTGCAAATATTTATAATAAAAAATAATATAAAGTGAGCACTGTACACTTTTATTCTATGTTGTAATTGAAATCAATATATTTGAAAATGTAGAAAAACATCCAAAATATTTAATAGATTTCTTTTGGTATTCTATTGTTTAACAGTGCGATTAAAACTGTGATTATCACAATTTTTTAAAAGCGATTAATTTGTTTGAGTTAATCGCGTGAGTTACCTGCGATTAATCGACAGCCTTAGTACCTACTGATGGGAGCAGGATCAAATTCCTAATATCCCCTATCAGTGATATGTATGTGTCTCCTCTTTGCCTCCTAAGAGGAACATTGCTTTTATTTCATTATCCCTGTGCCCGTTCCCAGCATATTACCAAGAGATCTCTTCTCCATTCTAGGTGGTAGGAGGTTGCTCTGTGTCTTGCTCCAATATCCCCTTGAGGAGAAGTCTGCAAGTGCTTTAGAATGAGCAGGCAAAAATTCCCTGACTCCTTCACCGAGACTCTCCCATCCTTGGAGCAGCTATCAACACCATGCAGGGGAAAAGTCTTTCCCTCTTTAGAAAGAATCTCAAAACTCAACTCTTCCTGATAGCCACATCTGTCCAGCTCAGTCCAGTCCTGCTGATAACATTGGTCTTATGCCAGGACCTGGTTCCATTGCCCAGTTTCATTCCAGAACCTTAGAATCATAGAATATCAGGGTTGGAAGGGATCTCGGGAGGTCATCTAGTCCAACCCCCTGCTCAAGGCAGGACTAATCCCCAACTGAATCACCCAGCCAGGGCTTTGTCAAGACTGACCTTAAAAACTTCTAAGGAAGGAGATTCCATCGCCTCCCTAGGTAACTCATTCCAGTGCTTCACCACCCTCGTAGTGAAAAAGTTTGTCCTAATATCCAACCTAAATCTCCCCCACTGCAACTTGAGACCATTACTCCTTATTCTGTCATCTGCTACCACTGAGAACAGCCTAGATCCATCCTCTTTGGAACCCCCTTTCAGGTAGTTGAAAGCAGCTATCAAATCCCCCCTCATTCTTCTCTTCTGCAGACAAAATAAGTTCCCTCAGGCTCTCCTCATAAGTCATGTGCTCCAGCCTCCTAATCATTTTTGTTGCCCTCTGCTGGACTCTTTCCAATTTTTCCACAGCTGCCTTGTAGTGTGGGGCCCAAAACTGGACACAGTACTGCAGATGAGGCCTCACCAATGCCAAATAGAGGGGAATGATCATGACCCTCGATCTGCTGGCAATGCTCCTACTCATACAGCCCAAAATGCCGTTAGCCTTCTTGGCAACAAAGGCACACTGTTGATTCAACCTTTTGGCAGTTCTTGCTGAGTCTTCCATGTTGCAGGGGAGAACTTGGAGATGCTCATCCATAGTCTTTTCTTTAGTGGATGTGTCATCTCACACTGAATGTGATTCCTCTCTAGACCCCATCTTACTTAAATGTCTCATGTTCCTTGGGGCTCCAGAGTGACTAAGGTTTCTCGAAGTGCACTGCCTGTCCCACAGGATCTGCTTTCCAGGGCCCAAGAAGATCCACTTCAGGTGGACTCCATCCTACATCCTAACCCCACGGCCCTAAATTTAAGGGCTTGGTCCTTGAGCAGAGCCTTCTAAAAGTGTTTGAGTATCTCAGGCAAGTTTTTGATCATTTTCTTGAATTCATGCATCTTTCGCATAATATGGGGCTTGGGCTTCACTTTCGGTGGTGCAAAAGTCTTTCAGTCTAAAAATCTTTCTTCCTGCCATCCTGGACTTCCCCTAGGCAGGGTTTGACAAGAACATGTCAGCTAGGTACCCTAGAGTGCTGGCCTGTGCACTTAATGAACTTGGGTCAGATAGATGGCTTCCCAGTAGCACAGACCAACTAATCACCAATTTGCTGAAAGTGGTCTCTTACCTTAGGCCTCCAATTAAGTCTCCCGTGCCTCCATGGAGATTTTGTCTTATTTTTAGATCCCTTTAAACCTCTGAGTTCTCTCCATCTCTCTGTGCTGGAAATTGGCTTTTTGCTGGGCAGGGAATGCTACAATTCAGGCTACAACCTCATATGACATCATTATGCAGGTCCTCTAAACAACATCCTTCAGTAAAGAAAGGGAAGTGAGGGCCTGGTATTATTAATGTAAAAAGCAAAGGGGAAATGACACTAACTTTTTGCATCATAAAACCGCAATAAGGAAGGGGGACGTGAATATTTTGGACTTCATGTTTAGTGACTCACTTTTAATTATGACAATTTTTCTAACTATTAATTAACAGTTTAATTAAAATCACATTGCTAAAGCAGCAAACCCTGTTCTTTATTCTTTAAATTTGCTCAAATGCTGGTAACAAAAGCTAATGTTTTTGAAGTGAATGCTTCACAGAATGGGATTTGTCTTTCATACTATAGTTGTCATGTCTAAGCTTAAGTAAAATTAACTTTTAGAAGCAGCAGAGTTATCACTTTTGAGTTCAATAATATACTATATAAATAAAAAAGAGACTTGCAAATGCTACTCTAAATATTTAAAGTGATGGGATTTAGAAGTACTTTTTCTTTGTGCTCTCAGTAGAATCCTAAGTACAGTGACTTTTATAAAGGTCATAGGACACTATCTTATTGTGGTTTTTTCTAAATAAAAGAAAGAGAGTCCCTTCCTCATATAAAATCTTAGAGGGAAACAGCCCTCTTCCCCATGTTACTTGTGGAAGATAGGCCTATTGTGTAAGGATGGCTTTTGGTATATTTTCTTGTTCAGAGAAGGGAAGTATGGGCACGCAGCATGCTTTGGTCTCCAGCCTGGCTGCCTACACTCTGATGGCAGCAGAATGATGTCTGTAGCTGCTCTGGTGACCAACTTCACAAAACCAATATCAGATCGCCCATCATTGCTGCAACATGATGAGGTGAAGACTTACTTCCATGAGTTTGGTCACGTAATGCACCAGATATGTGCGCAGGTAAGTAATGTTTCTATTTCATTAAAATATCTAATTCTTTCTTCACAGTCTCTCAAAGTGTTGGTGGGGGAGGGGATAAACCCTGTTTGATGGGTGTATGGTTTCCTTAAGGTAAGTATTTAAGAGCTTCACGGTAACTTTTCACAGTTGATACTTGTTTTGAGTTTTTGTGTACAAGCCCAGCAGTGAATACAACTTCTGGAAAATGTTCATTTAACAGCAAATCCTTTTCCCTCTGCACACCCTGAGCAACTGGGGTTGAGGAATGAGCAGCTCCACGAAGAAGGAACCCTCCCATAGGCAACAGAGCTGCTTTGGGGCTAACTCTGCAATTGTTGCTTTTGATAGTATCTGCAATGTGTTAGGAACTGTACGGACACAAAAGAAAGCAGAGTCCCTGTCCCAAAGACTGGAAATGGCGGATGAATCCACTGTCCTCACATGTCTCCGATCCCAGTCACTTTCTGCATGGTGGCACACACGTAGGAAGCCCTCACAAAGCTTGGTACAGAGGGTGCATACATCCCCTACTTGAGCTTCCTGAATGCTACCTTTATTCCTCCCTCCACCATGTAGCAGAGTCACACCAGTACTGCAGCAGTCAGGAGCCTCCACGTAAGCAGAAAGGCTGGAATTGGCCTGGAGACTTGTCATAAAGACATAAAGAAGCTGCTTAGTTTCATCTTTAGTTGAACTGTATTTAAGATTGATTCTGCTATGATGGTAGATTTATTATTCGTCCAATTAATTTGTTTCCCTTTGTTTGAAAATTATAGCCTTCAGTGTTTCTTTTTAAAAACTGTAAATTCTGTACCATCAGCCCACCAGTCCAGAACTCATGTGGTTGCACTCTGGCCTCTTTACCCAATAAGTAGCAGCACAAATAAAATGTCAAAGGTATGTAGCATACTTAGGATTTCATTTCCTGGCTTCCAGTCCCAGGTAGAACTTCCACAGAACAAGGAATATATAAATCTACTGGCTAAATTTGGAGTTAAACAAGTTGGATTCTGAATTTAGAGCTAAAAGCTAAATTTTGTACATAGCTTTTCTCTCCCGGCTTGTCTGTGAAAAATGGGAAGAATCCAGCTATTCACTCTTGCCTAAAGATATCTAAGAAACACAGTTTCGGAGTGCAAAAATTAAAGAGAAAACCCTGCCCCTTCCTCCACAGCTACGGAGGGATTCCTGGTGACTGGAACACATGGATCTGCTGCAGAAATGAGAGTAGGATTTGAAGGAACAAATAGGGATGTGCCTCCCTGGCCCAGAGTGATTTAGAAGACTAAGGGATATGTCGTTCATGCTGCCAATGGATTTCACTTCTTTCAAGCCCAGCGGCACCCCTTAGTTCAAAAATATTGTGCAGTATTTCAGGTGCCAGCATATTCCTACAGAATTAACAAAATTAGAGGGATAGTGCTTAACAGGATAAATGAGTCAAATGAAATCCACGAAGCAGATCTAAATGCATTAGAACTACGGCATTATACAGCAATTATATAAGTTAATCACTGAGTTTGTTTGTGATAGAACAAAATTTTGTATCATGTTACAAAGTAATTATATTGAGTAAATTAGATTTATTTTTAGGGTTGTCAATTAATTGCAGTTAATGCATGCAATTAACACAAAACAAATTAACTAGATTAAAAAAGTCGCAATTAATCCCTTGTTGTAATCACACTGTTAATAATAGAATACTAATTAAATTTATTATAACTAATTTTGGATGTTTTTCTACATTTTCAAATATATTGATTATAATTACAACACAGAATATAAAGTATACAGTGTTCACTTTATATTATTTTTTATTAAAAATATTTGCACTGTCTACTCAGTTGTACTTCTTGTTCAGCCAGTCGCTCAGACAGACAAGTTTGTTTATGTACCCCGCTTCTTATTTACAATGTCACCTGAAAGTGAGAACTGGTGTTTGCATGGCACTGTTGTAGCCAGCATTGCAAGGTATTTATGTGCCAGATATGCTAAACTTTCGTGTGCTCCTTTGTGCTTCGACTTGTAGGCTCTAAAGTTTACACTGTTTTGGTTTTGAGTGCAGTTATATTTAAAAAAAAAATTCTAAGTTTGTAGGATGCACTTCCATGATAAAGAGATTGCACTACAGTACTTGTATGAGATGAATTGAAAAATACTATTTCTGTTTATTTTTTTTCAGTGCAAATATTTGTAATAAAAAATAATATAAAGTGAGCATTGTACACTTTTTATTCTGTGTTGTTATTGAAATCAGTGTATTTGAAAATATAGAAAAACATCCAAAATATTTATAATACATTTCAATTGGTATTCTATGACGGTTTAACAGTGTGATTAAAATAGCGGTTAATTGCGACTATTTTTTCAATCTCATGATTAATTGCAATTTTTTTTAATAGTTTGATGGCCCTAGTTATTTTGTAATGTCATGGGGCAATACTGAAATGTAATTATATTGCTATAATATGTCATGTAAGAGAGAGTAAGAAATATAGACCTGTTTCTGAGTTCCTGTGACTAAGAATCACTGCATGATGTTTTGGTTAGTTTTCTCATTGCTTATAATTTATCTTTTCTTCTTCTCTCTCTTAAAGTTTGAGGCTATTTTAACATTGATCTTTCTTGTAATACAGCTGTTTATAATTCTGCCTTGTTTTTACATCATCACACTTTTGGCACCTTACATAGGTTGACATTTTACTAGATATATGATATAATCTCATTTGTATTTTGTTTAATATAATGGAGAGTTTTTTGTTTTTTTTGTTTTTGTTAGACCAATTTTGCTAGATTTAGTGGAACTAATGTGGAAACAGACTTTGTAGAAGTTCCTTCACAAATGTTTGAGAACTGGGTATGGGAAAAAGAATCTCTACAGCAAATGTCAAAACATTATAAAGATGGGAGCCAGGTTGCAGATGCTCTTCTTGAGAAACTTGCTGCCTCTAGAATGGCCAATACAGGTATCTCTTTTTTTTTTTTTTCTTTTACATACAAAAAGCATTCATGAAATGGTAGGAAAGACAGAGGACAATATCCTGCATAATAGAGAACAGGCACATGCCTTAGATAGTAGTCTCTTCTTCCTTCATTGTGTATCCACCTCCCCCATGACTGCTACTGAGAGGTAAGCACACCTCTATAGAAGAAAGGCCCATTAGATTATACCTTGGAAATGAGTGCAAAAACTGCTTAAATGCTGAGATTTACTGTAAAAAAAAAAAAAAAAAAAATCTGATATCTTAATTTTGTTCAAAGTGTGAGAAAAATACAGTTGAAAAAGATGGAGCTTGTAACAGCAACTCCTTTCAACAGCCTTTCCAACCTTTTTTTAATTATTAATTTCAACTAAGAGGAAGAACAATGCACTAGACTGAGAGTCTGGAGACCTTCCTGACTGCTACTATCTCTTTCTGATTATTATTATTTGTGCTGTGGTGAAACCCCACACCCCAAAACCACTACCAAGATTATGCTTGCTGTTGAACAGACACATAGAAAGACATTATCCCTGCTCTCCAACGTGTGTATAAAAAACAATAAGAAGGGAAGTGGGATAAGGACAAAGGTAACAGTAATGAGAGCATGTGTTTACAGAGGCTTACCTATGTGTCTACCTTGAAAGTTCCAAATGACTTAAAATTGCTTTTTGTCAAATATCAACAACCCCCTCAAGTCCTCTTCCTAACTATTGTCACTTGGCAATTTCCTTTGGCACAAACTTCATGTGTGTACATGGGTAAGTCTCTGTGCTTGATTCTCTGTCTTTAAAATGAAAATATATATTGTCCTCACTGGATTTTACAGTGCCTAACTCATTAATGTGTATAATGCACATTGAGATCCTTGGATGGCTGATACCATAGAAACCCAGCGTATTACTATAACATTTATAAACCAAATGCCCTTATACCACTAGGTCTTTTGACTCTTCGTCAGATTGTTTTGAGCAAGGTTGACCAGTCCATTCATACCAAACCATCTGCTGACCCTGCAGATGAATATGCCAAGTACTGCATGGAGATTCTGGGAATTTCTGCAACCCCAGGTATGTAAAAGTAAAGTTTTCATGCAGGATGTGTGACTGCTTCAGATAAGCTTACCTTCACAATAGGTCTTACAGCAAATCAGGTGACTGAGAACAGAAATCCAGGTTTATTAAACTGAACTCTTTGCTTTGAAATAAGACAAGAAAGATCATTAATGTTATTACATCAAAAATATCCATTTGCAGCTAGGATATATTCCGGATTGATACATTAATGCCCTTCTAAATCGGAAGTACTATTATATGTTAAAGGGACTACATTTGATTTCAACATTAATAATTTGTTAATGTTTCTTTCTTCTTCATGAGCTTGTTCATATCCATTCCATGTTAAGTGTGTGCGCACCATGTGCACTGTTGCCAGAAATTTTTCCCTTAGTGATATCAGTCGGGACAGCTCTTGCACCCTCTGGAGCTGCACACTCATGTGCCGGTATAAGGGGCGCTGCCAGCCTTGCACCCTCTGTTCCTTCTTACCGCCTGTGACAGTTGCTTGAATGACCCTTTTTGCTGTGGCAAGGTTTCTTCCCAGTGGTTTTTGAACTCTAACTCTTTGTACTTAGTTGTCAAATTTTAGTGTACATAGTTTTTGTAATTAGTATTAACATAGTTAGTGTAAATAGTTCCTGTTGTTGAGGGACTCCTTCACCCCAGGCTTCAAATTTTGTGCTTCCTCTGGCAAACCTATGCCCGTGAACGACTTGCCCTCCAGCTGCTTGAAGTGCTTGGGGAAAACTCACATGGACGTGTATCAGATCTTTTGGGATTTCAGACCCTCCACTAAAAAGGAAAGAGACATTAGGCTGAAAGCTAGCCTCATGGAAGCCACCCTCAGAGCCGTGCCACTCTGATTCAGTTCTGAGCACTTAGGCATCAGTGAGAAGTGCTCCTCTGGCAAGCTCTTCCTGGCACTGTTCACTATCTCCGGTGCCAAAGAAGAAGCACAAAAAGCAGCACATCAACGGAGGGCGCTTGCCAGTGCACAAGAAAGACAAGCATGGGGAAGGCAGCACAGTGAGATCCGTACCAGGCCATTCTTCCACTCCTGGGCCTGCAATGTCACCGTTGATTTTGCCTAGAGTGGTGAGTCTGGTGCAGGACCCTCCAACGACACCCGGAAGCCACCGTGGCACTAGCAGTCTGACTGTTCTGTCAACCCCGGAAGCTTTCCAAGTGGCGAGGGGGCTACTTTCTCTCCCAGTTGCCTTAACTCCATTGGGACACACTCCAGCTCCGATGTCCAGAAGCAGGAAGGAACAAGGAGCTCCTTCCTGGCGCACTCTAGTGGCAAGCTGACCCTGATCCCAGTGTCCTAACCATTTATGATCCGCTGCTGGTCCCTGGACCTCCAGCACCACATGGTGGCAGAATCAGGTCCTGCTCCAAGAGCGGACTCCTCCTCTTAATTCCAAGGAAAACCGTATGTGCAACCTAAGGCTCACCACTGGTACCCAGCCTATGCGCCACTGGACTTTGGTACCAGTCTTCCTGCCAGCACCTGGCCAGCAGGTCATTGACCAATGTAGTGGCCGTACTGGAACCCCTAGGAGATTCCCCTCAGGCACTGGGGCCTCACTCCCATAGTTTCTACTCGGTGGTTTCCAAGAGGTGGACTGCTGGCACTTGAGACTGGCCCCCAACTCTGTATGGACCCTTGTAACAATGTTCAGGAGATGACTGGTGGATGTCATTGAGACTAAAGAAGAAGAGGTATCCCCTCCTCTGGTGCAAACTTCCTCCTCCTCTCCAGGACAATTTCAGGGCCGATCAGGACCTCCTGAAGCGGGCAGCAGCGAAGCTGGGTCTGGAAATTGAGGACCTTAAAGAGACATCACACAGCTCCTTTGATATCCTGGCTGCAGCAGCTCCCTCCAAGGTGGCCTTACCCATCAATGAGGCTGTGAAAAGACCGATCAAGGTCCTGTGGCAAACTCCTTCTTCTTTGCCCCCCATCTCAAAGAGGGCAGAGAAGAAGTATTACGTGTCAGCGAGTGGGTTCAAATACTTGTACTCGCACCCTCCTCTAGGGTCCCTGGTTATGTCTGGAGCAAACAAGGAGGACAGGCAAGGACAGTTGAGCACTACCCGTAAACAAAAAGACGCCAAGAAACTGGACTTTTTCAGAAAAGTTTATTTAAAGGGTAGCCTTCAACTACGTATCTCTAACCAGCAAGTTTTACTGAAGAGAGATGATTTATAATCTGTGGTACTCCCTGGCTAAATTTAAAAACTTTCTGTCCCAAGATTCAAGGCAGGAGTTCATTGCCCTTTTGGAAGAGGGTAAGAATGGGGCCAGGACCTCTCTCCAGGCAGCTTTGGATGCAGCCAACTCGGCAGCTAGGACAATGGCCTCCGCTGTCACCATGAGGTAGGTGTTCTTGGCTCCAGTTCTCGGAGCTTCCTCACATGGTCCAACAGTCTATCCAGGACTTCCCCTTCGAAGGCTTCTCTCTCTTCTTGGAGCAGACAGACACTGACTTCACAGCCAGAAGGACTCAAGGGCCATCCTACAATCCGTAGGCCTTTATGGTCCGTTGGTTTCCAGGAAGCACTTCAGGCCCCAGCAGCCTCCTCATTTCTTGGTGCCTCCAAGACAAGAGCCCTACAAAAGAAAAGGGAGAGGTTAAGTGGTGCCAATCACTCTCCTCCACTTTAACCTCCCAGCTGGGGTCTCAGAGGTACATCAGGGCCTTTTGAAGGTGCACCTGAGGGCATTACCACCAGTCGCTGCTTCAGATCCGTCTCCCCTTTTATTTTTGGACTGTCTGTCCCATTTCAGCCCAGCATGGTCATAGATAACATTGGACTGTTCAGTTCTAAGTACAGTGACAGTAGGCTATATCCTTCAATTTTATCCACCCCTTCCTCCCACCTCTCTTCAGGGACCCTTCTCACAAGCAACTCCTCGTCCAGGGGGTGCAATCTCTTCTACAAATGGGGTCTGTGGAGGAGGTTCCAAAAGACTAGGGAGGAAAGGGGTTTTACTCATGATATTTCCTAATTCCAAAGGGGGCCTCCAGCCCATTCTGGACCTGTGTCGCCTCCTCAGATATCTCAAGAAACTGAGGTTCCGCATGGTCTCCTTAGCCGAGACTGGTACGCCACCCTCAACTTAAAGGGCGCATACTTTCACATTTCTATCTTCCATGGCCACAGAAGATTTCTCAGGTTTGTCATGGGTCAGCGCCACTACCAATTCACCACACTTCCCTTCAGCCTGTCGGCAGCCCCTGGTTTTCACAAAGTGTATGGCAGTAATATCAGCCTTCCTCAGATGGCGAGGCATCTAGGTCTACCCATATCTCCAACAACTGGCTGATCAAAGGTTGGTCATGGACTCAAGTTCAGAAAAGCATCAGCGTGGTCCAAGCCATCTTCTGAATACTGGGCTTGCTGATAAACGAACAGAAGTAAACTCTTGTCCCAGAGTATAAAATTTATTGGGGTGGTGCTCAACTTGACCCAAGCCAGAGCCTTCCTACCAGAGGCCTGATTCCGGACTATGTCGGACCTGATATCCAATATCGTGGTCCACCCAATTATGACAAGTCAGGTTTGCCTCAAGCTACTGGGGCACATGGCGGTGTGTACTTACATGGTTCAACACGCAAAACTGTGCCTCAGGTCCCTCCAGATGTGGCTTGCACCAGTATATTCCCTAAGCAGACACCACGTGGACTCTGTGCTCACAGTTCCTCCCCTAGTCCTCGCCTCCCTGAAATGGTGGAAAGACCCAAGATTGTTTAATGATGAGGGTTCCCTTTGTTACTCCTCAGCTGTCAGTAGCTTTAATCTCAGACGCATCAGACCTAAGGTGGGGAGCCCACCACAACAACTTTTTGCGACCAGAGGCCCTGAGTCCTGAAAAACTCTCCCTGCCCATAAACGTCAGGGAGCTCAAGGTAGTACACTTAGCTTGCCAAGTGTTCCTTCCCCAGATCTTAGATGAGGTGGTACAAGTATCCCTGACAGACACTACTGCAACCATGTTCTATATCAGCAAGTAGGGAGAGGCCCGATCTTCGGCCCTATGTCAAGAGGCCATCTGTCTATGGGACTTCTCTGCAAAGCACACCATTCAACTCGAAGCATCACATCTATTGGGATCCCAGAATGTACTGGTGGATCACCTCAGCAAATCCTTTTCCACTCACCGTGAGGGGTTTCTTCACCCAGAAGTCACCAGGTTCATCTTCCAAAGGTGGGGGCCTCCCAAGGTGGACTTGTTTGCTACGAGATAGAAGAGGAAATTCCATCAGTTTTGCTCGCTGCACGGGCACAGCCTGGGCTCCCTCTCCAATGCTTTCCTGGTGCCATGGACAGATATCCTATTCTATGCCTTACCCCCGATTCTTCTGGTTCACAGTGTCCTCCTAAAAGTCAAATGAGACAAGGTGAGAGTTATTCTGATAGCCCCAGCATGGTCTGGCCAACGCTGGTTTGGCTCCTCTATCCATCAGTAGCTTTTCCGGTCTTGCTCCCACTCCATCCAGACCTAATCTCACAAGACCATGGCTTGTTGCTTCACCCGAATTTCACCTCCCTGCACCTAACTGCATGGATGCGCATGAACCCAGAGGAACAGGATTGCTTGGAACAGGTCTGGCAAGTCTTGCTAAGTAGCAGAAAGCCATCCACCAGGGCTACCTGGCCAAGTGAAAACGCTTCTCAACATGGGCGCCTCAACAAACTCTCTCTCCATCTCAATTTTCCCTTCAGTCTATCTTGACCTACTTGGTCCACTTAAAGCGGCAGGGCCTGGCCCTTGCGTCTATCAAGGTATACTTAGCAGCCATCTCTCAGCCTTCCACCCACTGGTGAATGATCAGTGTTCTTCCACAAGATGATGGTATGATTTCTCAAGGGGATGGAGAGGCTCTAACCTCAGGTCTGTGAGCCAGTCCCCCCCTATGGGACTTAAACCTGGTTCTGTGGAGACTCATGGATCCCTCCCTTCAAGCCGCTAGCATCATACCCCCTGCTGTTTCTCTCTTGTAGGGTCGCCTTCTTGGTGGTGATCACCTCAGCCAGAAGGGTCTCTGAAATCAAGGCCCTTATATCAGAACTGCCATACATAGTGTTTTTCAAAGTCCAACTGTGCCCCCACCCGGTCTTCCTGCCAAAGGTGGTGTCACAATTCCATAACAACCAGGCCATTTTCCTGCCAGTCTTCTTCCCAAAACCTCACAAGAGCTCTGAGGAATGGTGGCTTCACTCACTGAACGTTATGTTTCCCCTTGCCTTCTATACGGAGAGGACTAAACCCTTCCGGAAATCCACATAACTCTTTGTAGTAATAGCGGAAAGGATGAGAGGGCTACCTGTGTCAGCCCAAAGGATCTCATCTTGGATAACCCCCCTGTATTCAGGCTTGCTATGAGCAAGCGAATGTCCCACCTTCGGCCATCTTAACTGCTCACTCCACAAGAGCCCAGGCTTCGTCAGGGCAGTGTTCCTTCCACAAGTCCCAATCCAGGACATCTGTAGGGGTGCAACCTGATCATCAGTACATACCTTCACATTTTGCTATCGCATCACAACAACAGGCCAGGGATGATGCCAGTTTCGGGAGAGCGGTGTTGCTGCCTGCATGTCCATGAACTCAGAGCCCATCTCCGAATGTACTGCTTGTGGGTCACCTACCATGGAATGGACATGAGCGATCAATCAAAGAAAAAACAGTTACTAACCTTTCCGTAACTATTGTCCTTTGAGATGCGTTGCTCATGTCCATTCCATAACCTACCCCTCTGTCGGAGTTAATGGTAAGAAAGAACTGAGAGGGTGCATGTATGGCTGCGCCCCTTATACCAGTGCATGAGCATGCAGCTCTAGGGGGCACTAGAGCCAGCCTGATGGATACCACTAAGAGAAAAATCTCCAGCAACAGTGCGTGTGGCATGCACACATCTAAAATGGAATCGACATGAGCAACATCTCAAAGAACAACAGTTATGGAAAAGTTAGTAACCATTTTTTAATCTGCTTTTTAAGGAACAAACATGCCAGCTACTTTTGGACATTTGGCAGGTGGATATGATGGCCAGTACTATGGATATTTGTGGAGTGAAGTTTTTTCCATGGATATTTTTTATAGCTGCTTTAAACAAGAAGGAATAATGAATCCAAAGGTAAGATAGGAACTAGCTTTTTAGTATATACCAGTAGTGAATTTTTTAAATTTCAGAATTAGCTATTGTATAAGCTCCAAAACTAGATTATAATCAGCAATCAGTAGGTTTTAACATTTTAGGCCTTTCTTATGGTAAGTATTGTCACAAAGCTCTGTCCTTGCCTCCGTGGGTCCCGCGTTTCCTGGTGGATTTCGCTAGCCTCAGAGGCTCACTGTGACCCTCCACGTAACCCTTCTCTCTCTAGAGACAAGGGTCACAGTCTACTGAGCCATTTTCATCATAAGCCAGAGAGGGAGGTGAGGAGGAGTTATCCTTCCTTGCAGTCTCTGTTGTCTCCCAGTCTCAGTGATTAATGAGGGGGCAAAGCGGAGGGGGGAGCCCAGGCCCACCCTCTACTCCGGGCTCCAGCCCAGGGACCCTAATAGTCTCAGCTATGGTAGCTGACCTTTTAGAAACATGACATGTATAATTTCCTGGGCTACTTCCCCCACAGCAGCCCTCATTTCATCAAGCTCCACTTTACCCTTACCTCAGGGCCTCCTTCCTTGTGCTGATATGGTGTGTACTACTCAGCCTCTCCAACAGCACAACTTCCTCCTACAGCTCCTGACATGCGCGCCCACCTAACTAACTGGGAGGCTTGTAACTAGTTTCAGCCAGCCCCTCATTGGCTTCAGGTGTCCCAATCAACCTAGCATTCTCCCTGCCTTCTGGAAAGTTCTTAATTGGCCCCAGGTGTCTTAATTGACCTGGAGCAGCTGCCATTTCACTTATCCTGGTACCAAGGATTTGTTTAGCCTGGAGCTAATATATCTATCTCCCACTACTTTTCTATAGCCATCTGGCCTTGCCCGGTCACAGTATCAAATCCACTACATCAATAAAAAAGTTTATAAATGGTTTAATTTTATAGTAGAAAATCTGTATTTTAAGGGCATTTGTGTTTTACACAATTCTTGGCTATAAAGTTAAATATGTAAAACTTGTATAAGATATATGGCTCCTGTGGTTTGTTAGGAGATGATTTCCACTTTCCCCTTTATTTTACACTGCACAGTATGGGAGAGCACACTTCCTCGTGGTAAAAGATTATGCATGGTCTGCTGCCGTAAAAGTTTATGACACTAGTGCCATCTTTCCATTAATAGCAACTCACCTATGTGTTTTGTTATGCAATTACCATTCAGAGTATGGAAATCTAAATCTATTTTGGGCCTCCCCTTTTGCAGCACAGTATAATTTACTACTCTGTCAGATCAGTTGAAGCATTTTGTGTTTTGGTTTCTTTGTTTGTTTGGTTTTCACAGGTTTAAAAATACATTCCCTCAAAAGGCTTTGAATCTTAAATTATTGGTTCGTTCTAGAGCTGCTATTTTACTTCTTTGTAGGCCTTGACCTCTTCTTTTCACAGCACAAAGGAAAGATGGCTGTTCTAGTGGTTAAGGTGCTAGCCTGGGACTTGAGAGACCTGTGTGTAATTTCCTGTTCTTACACAGACTTCCTCTGTGACCTTGAGCTAAATCCATAGAGGGATTATTCACAAAGTGGACAACTGCCATTTATATGCCTAAATTCAAAATTTAGATTCTCAGAATCCTTGTTCGGCTGCCGCCTAATCCTGCAGATGCCTAAGTTGCCACTGGTAAAGCCCCCTAGGTGCCTACATTTCTGTCGCTGGGTATACACCCCTCTGCTTCACGGTGTGGAAGGCCCAAGTTCAAATCCTCCCCCTTTGCTTGATGGGGGCAGAGATTTGAACCCAGGGCTTCCACTTCTCAGGTGAATCCTCTGACCACTGACCTCTGAGGTAGGTCTCGATCTCTCCTGGTGAAGCTCTTCCATTTTTTGCATATAAATAGTCAGCAGGCCAGAGACGGAGAGTGAGAATGATTCTGTAGCCCAGTGGTTAGGTCACTAATATGGGATGTGGAGATTCAAGTCCCTGTTCCACAGAACTAAAGTTATAAGGGCTTTACCACCAGCCCCCTTTTTTACAAGAAAGGGTTTCAATGCCTAACTCCAGGAGAGGGTTTGTGGCTGTGAATGCTGAGAGGAGGGAAGCACCTGCCTCTGGCCTGGAGTTAGGTGCCTAACTCCCTTTGAGAAGTGGGGCTTAGGCTTCACCCCTCTCCTTGTGGGTACATTAATTAGCTCCCTGTTCAACATGCTGGCTTTTGTTAATCCCATTTGTAGGCACCTGATTCTCCCCATGCATTGTATAGGGATCCTGGGCACCTAACTCAGTGCTGTGGATTCCACTAGACCGTGGGGCACCTAATAGTTACGTATTGCAATGCTGAATCTAAATCTTATTTATGGATCTAGCCCCTTAGGTCTTCCCTTTTCTGTTCCGTGTGCTCTCTCTTTGCATAGGCACAATCCATTTTCTAAGTGTCTCTGAAAGATGGCTCAGAGTTTTGACTATTCAAAATTTCTCCAAATTGCTCTGTGACTTTTGTTTCTCCCAATGCATTAAAGTATCTTGTATTCTGAGTTTTATTTAGGGGTTTTTTTCTGGACTTTTTTCTCTTTATATGAGAGGCTTAAAAATAATTTGTCTTTTCAATTATCGTACCACTACCAAATGGATATTCACTGTGCTTCAGCTACATAGATTCTTGGTGCCTTTCTTTAGCGTGAGGCCTTCTGGAAACTCTCTTTATGAAGAAGAGGAGAAAAGTAGTTATTTCACTGCAGTCTGTGACATTTTATGTTTGTTCAGCTGCTCATATAACTTTTTAAGAGGGATCTACTATGTGAGAGCTACTTGGTGAAGGCTTTAAGTGGAAAAAAAAAAAAAGTAACCTCACCTCCAAATCAGATCTGTTTAACCGGTTGTCCTTTCTGGCTGCATTCTTTAGAGGCATAATAGAGTTTCCCTGATGGGACCAACAATCCTCCGTAAACAAATATCAGATACTCTAGTAAGCTAAAATCTTTTCTTATTTCAAACAAAAACTGCCATCCCCAGATACCCAATTAGGTTTCTTACTACAGCAGCAATTTCAAATAAGACCTCAAATAATTTCAATTTCAGAAATTCATGAAAGGAAGGCAGTTACTAGCATATCACAAGACTGGGGTTTTTAGAACCTCAGCTTACCTCTTCCTGTCAGAATGAAACTGAGGTTTCACTTCCTGCATAAGCAGCTATCACATTAACAACTTGAGTGTTAGAAACCGTATTTTTAATGATCATTCATAATCTTCTGAACTCTATAGCTTTATTATTGTCAGACTCCTCAATCCCTACAGATTTTATTGAGGAATCTCTACTCTCTCAAGAACTGGGAGATGTGATTACCTATATGATGTAGTAAAAGATTTTTACCACTGATACCACACATTTTTTTTTTCCAAATTACTCTTTACTCTCCAAAGAACAAAGGCTTGATTCTGTATTAGACTTCCGGAGACTAACTCAAGCAGTAAAATATAAGCAACACTTCAGTATGTTCGCTCTTCAATAAGTTATCCAGACAGTGCACCTGGTAAGTCAAGGTAGCCTCAATACGTTTCCTAGAGTTTTTAAAGAGAGATGTTAAAGATTCAGAGGAAAAAATTCTTCCCCTCTTTTCCCTCCATTGGAATAGAAGGCCCAAAACACAGCAGAATTGCTATGGTTCTGCTGCATGGAGGAAAAGCCATGCAGGAGCTTCTAGACATATCTAGATCATATGCCTAAATCCACAATTAAGGGCAGTCATGGCTGCTCTGAGTCAAACCATGAGAGGTTTAGAAATAATTATTTTCTCCTGCTGCCCCAATCTATCTTGGAATCCCTGTAGAAAGACCATTTACTCAAGCTTTTCTCAGGGAATGGGCTTGAAAGATAGTAAAGAAACAGCAGTATTAACCATAGTAGTCCAACTACTACAGCCAGGTTTTTCAATGTGTTAGAGACTGTATGGTGGGAAATGAAGCTAAGGGATGAAATAACAGCATAGAGGCCTGTAGAGTTTCCAAAAAGATGATCAAACCTTAGAATTCAACCAATAAACAGGACCTTCACTTAGTCCTTCAGCACAGCTATCAAGAAGTTGTATAGTCTTAACAGACAACCTATTAGTGATGTATTATCTACGACAAACAAGGAAGCAGCTTATCCTAATTCTTCTTCAGTCAGGAAGCCAAATAGATCTAGGAACCCTGCGTGCAGAGAAACATCTTCCCATTGGCATTCATATCTCAGGGGCCCAAAATGCTATAGGAAGATTCTTTAACTAACTATGAATGGGAACTAGTACTGAAGATTACTTCAGATGTTGTAACATGCCTCTTGCCTTTCTTGTTCAGATAGTTCTGATAACTAATTATTGCTTCAGGAGTTACTGGCTAATTCTGTTAAAAGTGTCCACTTAAACAGAAGCAGTGTTGGTACTTGGCTGTTGTTGCATCCAAATATTCCTCTCACACCTTACACTTCTATGAGATGGGATAATAGGTACTATAATAGAAACAAGGTACCTGAAAACATAAAACCCTATCAGCTCAGTAGTGTGAGATATTTTCATTAAATTACTAATTCCATATGAATAAATGTAAAAGAATTTAATGTTTTTTAAAATTAGAAAGAGAAGTCCTTAATTACTATTCTAGCATCATATTTCAACTGTCTGTTAAAATAACAATACTCTTAACATCACTTGTGATGTTGTTGGTGCTCTAACAAATCCATGTGCTTTAGGCAACAGACTCTTGTGGAAAAGCCCCCTGAACTTGGGTTTCGGCAGGGAATAGCTCTTTGTTACCTAACATGTTTAAAAATAATATTAAGGTCTATGTGTTTGTGTTCTGATAATGATTTAGGATAATTCAGCTGCTTATTATCCCCCAATACTGCAGTTAGGGATTCCTTCAGTTTGGAGCTGATAGCCAAGGATTTTGAATTAGGGGAGTGTGGACTTAAGGTTCCCTTGGCGTGTGTGGCAGTCTTCTAAGATAACCCATCCACCCCGGATTTTAGCAAAGCACTGTATGCATGGTGTCTCTTGGTGAACATCTTACAGAACATGGGCAAATGAAAGGATTGTGACTACATAAATGCTATAAGAACACACGAGAGAGGTTTTTTCTTCAGGAATTGATGGAGGCCCCTGCAGACTTGAGCCCACTCTGGCCACATAGCCTTAGTTGTCTCTAGGATACACCCCAGGCTTTGGCCCTTAGTATTAAGGGAGAATAAGGAGAGAGGCAGTTCCTACCATGATCAGCAAGCTGTCTTTCCTTTATTTGTTATTGATTTAGAGAATTTCACAAACATTAAATATTAACATTCTGATTTACTTTTTCTGTCAGGCTGGAATGAAATACAGAAACCTTATCCTGAAACCTGGAGGATCTTTGGATGGGATGGATATACTCCAAAATTTCTTACAGCGTAAACCAAACCAGAAAGCTTTCCTATCGAGTAAGGGACTGAATACTCAATGAAGCAACAGATCCTTTGCAATGGATCAAGCAAGGTGGGCAACTTGAAATCTCAGTGTATTTCATGCCTTTCTTAGACAATGTATCACACAAGGGAAAACCAGTAACTTAGATTTTTTTTTTTAATATTATTGTATACATTTGATTAAATCGCACAGGACTACAAAACTTAACACGTTGGACCAAAACATTCTAAGATACTGTGTTGAAATTTGTATAGTGATTTTATTTGTGAATTGTTATGAAATTATACAAATTAATCTAGAAAAAATACTGACTTGTATGTCTCTTGAAAGAGACATGGTTGAATTATTCTTTGTGAATTAATTTTAAAATGAGGAAAAAATTCATTCCCCAAAATTAAATAATTGATTCATTTTTATTCTACAGTTTCTTTTATTGTTCTGATAGCTCACTAACATCTACTGTCTAAATTAAACTCTTTCTGTGCCTTGGGTTTATCTTGCTTCCAGGCAGAAGATCCAAGATTGAGACTTGGGAGAGGTCTTTTGCTCCCAAGAGTGTTATTGGATGAGAGATTTGCATTGATGACACTTTCATCTTTTATTTTTATGTTAAACTATCATCATGTACTGTATAATTTAAGAACTTCTCTTAATTTTAGTTGTCTCTCCTGGGAGACAGGTGAAGAAGCTAAGATCCTTGCTCTTCTATCATCTTCTATTTTTTGTTGATATAAAGCTTTATTCGAGGTCACCATCCATCTCCTTTTCATTCTTTCTTACCACCACTAGCAGTCACTAGAAAGCAATACTTGTACAATTATAATAATATCAATTGTTTTGTGAAGTCTTTCATGATATATAGAAAAAAACAATTTATGTCTCCAGTAAATTTTAATAGATGGTGAAAATAAATCCAAGAATGGTATACACATGCCCTGAATCTTATTAGTAATTCTTTCCAAGGTGGCAACCTGGAGATGTTCCAAGAAAAGTCACATAATTTAATTATTTTACATGTTGATGGAGAGCATGACTGTAAAGCCATGCAGTGGATTGCATTGCATTTTCCTCCAATAGAAAATAACTACTTATGCAATTACGCAAATAAAACTATAAGCGCCGAGGCACTTCTTCTTGGAATATATAGAGACGTCACCCTTAATTTCCAAACTGGGCAGTTCTGAGGCATTACCACACTACTAGGAATCTTCTAGTTACTAACTTACATTTTTACACATTTGAACATTTCTTTACCAGAACTGGAGAATAATGAAGCAGAAAAATTTATATGAAGTTCCCCATTTAGGATTTAGCTGATTGTGAATTTTAAAACTTGAGATGAGATATGCTACTGAACCCCAGCAGCTATGGATATGAAGAGACAGACAAATGTACCCCAAAAAGGAAAGCCTTATTATTTAAGCAACCCATATTGAGATCTGAATACAGAGTTACTAAGGAATTTGAATGGTGGTGTTTATGAAGCATCCATAACCATAGAAATAGTATTTGTCAAACATAGAGTGTTTGCTTATAACGGATCAAAAGATATTAGTTTCCCCTTGCCCCAGAAATAAATCCAAATTATTTCACTTTGTCCAGGAACAAATTCACTATTTTAAAATATTGAGCATACTACAGAGATTCATTGATCAACCAAAATTTGAAAGCTGTGACTACTAATGTATTGGTTTTAATGTGTCCTTTGGAATTTAAGAATAATGCCATCATATATATGCTGATCAGGAGAATATCACAGACTTTTCCACATTAAGGTGTCAGCTTCCACTGATTAGCCTTCAATATGGCAATTATAGAGGCCAAACCTAGAAACTACCTGGCCTCATTACGATCAGTAACTAATCTGTCAGACTTGAATCAAACCTTTTGCTTTACCATAAATACTAATATGAACTTTCACAGCCAGTTATTTTTATGCCCCAGTACTGTAATTATATGCACTACCACAGGCACATACATGTGCATGCAGTTCCATATGTGAGAAACAGTTGTATAGTAATTGAGGCATCCTGATGATATTAACCTTTCACTGGAAATTAAGGCAAGGCTGTTTTGTAAACCTTGAATTTTGTCTGGATTAAGGTCTGTTAAATTCTAACTGGGTTTGGAATGAAATACTTTGCTTTTCTTCTTCTTAAACAATTATTTCTGTTAAGGTGGCAGTTATCGCTACAATATTTTTAAAATATGCACTGTAGAATTTTAAAATTCTTATGAATAGAAGATACAAAAAATAGCAGCTGAGCAGTGATGCTTTTGTAAAATGAATACACAAGTTTCTGAACAATGGAAGATTTAGCAAGAGACAAAATGTAGTGTTCCTTTTCAATCTGATAAACATTACCACATGAGGGAAACCTTTCTCTGCATAAAATAGAAGTTTCAGCATAAAGAGATTTGTGAATGCAATGCTTATAAACAAAAGTATGCTTATGATTATATAGTTGGAGAGATTTAATCTGACTGTTAAATAGTAAAACAATCTGTTAACACAAAGTGCTATTGATGTAAATAGTTAAACTGGCTTGTAGGCTTTTCTACTATTCCCAAAAGTCTCCATCATATACAGTTAAGAACATAAGACTGGCGATACTGGGTCAGACCAATGGTCCATCTAGACCGGTATCCTCTCTTCCGACAATGGAAGTTGCTTCAGAGGGAATGAACAGAACAGGCAATCATTGAGTGATCCTTCCCCTGTTGTCCACTCCCAGCTTTTGTCAAACAGAGGCTAGGGATACGCAGAGCATGGTGTTGCATGCCTGTTCATCCTGGCTAATAGCCATCGATGGACCTATCCTCCATGAACTTATCTAGTTCTTTTTTGAACCCTGTTACAATTTTGGCCTTCATAACATCCCCGGCAAAGAGTTCCACAGGTTGTCTGAGTGTTCTGTGAATAAGTACTTCCTTTTGTTTGTTTTAAACCTGCTGCCTATTAATTTCATTGTGTGACCCCTAGTTCTTGTGTTATGTGAAGGAATAAATAACACTTCCTTATTTATTTTCTCCACACCAATCAACATTTTATAGACCTCTGTCATATGCCCTCTTAAGTCCTTTCTTTTCCAAGCTGAAGAGTCCCAGTCTTTTTCATCTCTACTCAGATAGAAGCTGTTCCATACCCCTAATGATTTTTGTTGCCCTTCTCTGTACCTTTTCCAATTCCAATATATCTTTTTTGAGAGAGAGCGACCAGATCTGCATGCAGTATACAAGATGTGGTCGTACCATGGATTTATTTGGAGGTATTATATTTTCTGTTTTATTTTCTATCCCTTTCCTAATGTTTCCTAACATTCTTTTAGCTTTTTTTTGACTATCATTGCACATTGAGCAGATATTGTCAGAGAACTATCCACAATGACACCAAGATCTCGTTCTTGAGTGGTAACAGCTAAGTTAGACCCCATCATTTTGTATGTATAGTTGGGAATGTGTTTTTCAACAGGCATTACTTTGCATTTATCGACATTGAATTTCATCTGCCATTTTGTTGCCCAGTCACCCAGTTTTGTGAGGTCCCTTTGTAACTCTTCACAGTCTGCTTTTGATTTAACTATCTTGAGTTTTTATATCATCTGCAAATTTTGCCACCTCACTGTTTACCTCTTTTCCGAGATCATTTATGAATATGTTGAACAGCACTGGTCCCGATACAGATCCTTGGGGGACATCACTATTTAACTCTCTCCTTTCTGAAAATTTACCATTTATTCCTACCTTTGTTTCCTATCTTTTAACCAGTTACTGATCCATGAGAGGACCTTCTCTGTTATCCCATGATTACTTACTTTGCTTAAGAGCCTTTGGTGAGGGATCTTGTCAAAGGCTTTCTGAAAGTCAAGTACATCATATCCACAGGATCCCTCTTGTCAAAATGTTTGTTGACCCCCTCAAAGAAATCTAATAGATTGGTGAGGAATGATTTCCCTTTACAAAAGTCATGTTGACTCTTCCCCCAACAAATAGCGTTCATCTATGTGTTCAATAATTCTGCTCGTTACTATAGTTTCAACCAGTTTGCCCAGTACTGAAGTTAGGTTTACCAGTCTGTAATTGCTGGGATTGCCTCTGGAGCCTTTTTTAAGTGATGTCACATTAACTATCCTCCAGTCATCTGGTACAGAAGCTGAATTAAGTGGTAAGTTACATACCACAGTCAGTTTTTTTTTTTAGTTTTATGTTTGAGTTCCTTCAGAACTCTTTGGTGAATACCATCTTGTCCTGGTGACTTATTATATCAGTTTGTTCCAAAACTTCCTCTAATTACATCTCTCTCTGGGGTAGTTCCTCATATGTGTCAACTAAAAAGAATGGCTCAGGTGTGGGAATCTCCCTCACATTGTCTGCAGTGAAGATGGATTTAAATAATTAATTTAGTTTCTCTGCAATGGCCTTCTTTTCCTTGAGTGCCCCTTTAACACCTGGATTGTCCAGTGGCCCCACTGATTCTTTAGTAGGCTTCCTGCTACTGATGTACTTAAAAAAAATTTGCTGTTACTTCTTAATATACAAACTTGCATGTCAAGAGTTAGGCACCTGATAAAAGTGGTCTGATTTTAGAGGTGTTAAGAACTTGCAAATCCCACTGACCTCATTTCAGGCCATCTGAAAATCAGGACACTTGCTTAGGTACCAACTCTAAACACCCATGTTGGCCGCCATTGAAGCCTAAGCCTATAATACACAGCTGCCTGCTGAATTTGTACTTAAAGTGGTATCAATATCTCTTTTTGAAATTTCTTTGATATCATTCTCACAGAGTGCTCATTTCTGGCATGTGCCAAAAAAAAAAATCACAGGTTTTAGCTGCCTCAGAGAGTTTGTTTGGCTTCACAACCCAGGGTTCTAAAGTGAGAGTCAAACAAAATGGTGAAAATATTGCTGCCTTTTCTGCCATAATCTGGCAATTATTTTAAGGACTGGTGCTTCCACTGAGTCTGGTGCTACCAGAAAAAACACTGGTGTCCTGCTATCTTGCTGCAAATGGCTGGTTTTCCAATAGGAAATGATATGGCTGCTAGTTCTTTTTAGACAAGTAAAAGAAAGATCTGTTTGTCTATTACAATACATCTCCTGCCCTTCTTCTCTCTTGTCTCTAGCATCAGGATTGCATGCTGTTTCTTCTTATATACCATTTAATCTTAATGTCCTATCCCAATACTTTTTCCATGCTCTGATACTCTTAAAAGATTACTCTAAAACTGATGACACTGCATCATATTCTTCTGTAACAATCTATACCCCCTTAATACTATCTAAAATCAGTGCCTGATACTGCTTCATTGTAGCAATTGTAGGACTAATCACATTTCTGAGGTGTGCTCACACCTCATAGGAGAACATGCAGGATAAAAGGAGTAAGTGATACCAGAATAGGAAGAAGCTGTAAGTGATCTGCGGGCCAACAAGACGTTAAATGGAGGGACACTGTTAGATCACTGATGCAAACTGGACCTTCTGCCCCTTCATAGGAAGAAACTACAGTAACTGTCTCAAGAAAGGAATTTGACATTGTAACTGAAGATTTCAAAACATCCATCTTCTTAATCAGTGCATCGACGTACCGATAAAGAGAGAAAGTTAAGACTCACAATCCATTTTTATAGTGTGTGTGACAGGAAAAACAGGTCTGTCACTTGGGTATATCACACTGCTGTTGTCACCATTTGTTTTATAAAATAAAGCTTCCTACTGTGTAGTCATTATGTAATGTTAATGTAATTTTCTTAAATGATGATCTTACTGTTTACTGGGTTTTTATATATACTAATGTTTGTATCATCACAAGTTATATATGTACTCAATGATTTCCCAGTTAAAAGAAACTTTCAGATAAGCAGTTGGAGTTTGTGATGTTCTATTTGTACTCCTCTCCCTGTCCCACCCAGTCTCCAGCATCTCAGTACAACTCTGTGTAGCTCAGCAGCAGGAAAAAAAAAATTAATTTTGCAAGCCAGTTCTCTCTTGAATCATTTGTCTGGGTGTAGGTAAAATGCCTACTGCTTTAATGATCTTGATTGTGGTTCTGTGGCTAATAAATGGAATTGGAACTATAACTAACAATATATTCCTTCATTCTAAAAAGGCACATAGGATATTGTCAACTGAGTCAATATACCTGTTAAGCCTACAAGTAAAAATTAGTTTTATGTCTAGGAGGAGACAATTTGTCCCTATTAAAAAAAAACCACCTTACAGTTTGGAACAATATAGTTCAGTGTTCAAGAGAGATCCAGGAGTGGAATAATGGAAAGATGTATGAAGAGTGCGATGCACAGTTTGTCGTGCACATCCAAGATGTTCCATTTAGAATAGGTATAGTAATATAACAATGTTAATGGAAACAACTGACCGGGATATATCTGTCCTCTCTTTACCTAAAACATTACACTAAGAGTATGTCTGCACTTTCAGCTGTGTCTTTAATTCACAACTTGGGAACAGACTTTGATCATGCTAAAAATACAAGTGTAGTTGGAACAGTGTAAGCAGCAGGAGGGGGTAGGCTCCCTCAGGCTGTTCCTGCATCACATCAGCCCCTTGCATCACCATGGCTACACTGTATTTTTAGTGTACTAGCCTCAGAGTTAATATGCATATTCTCATGGAGCTGGAAATAATGCTCCCAGCTCAAAGCATAGACATACCCTAAGAGGTACACAGTGTTTTAGCCACATAACTCCTGCTAAAATCTGTCAGCACCACATATGTTTCTATCCCCTCCCTGTCTCCAGTTTTTGGGAGGAGATTGGAATCTTTCCTCTCTCTGCTTCTCCTCTTGGCAGTTGGTTTTTTTTCCTCCCTTTCTGTGTGGGGAAAGCTATTTCATCCCATGTGATGGGGGGGCTGTCTGCCCAGTAAAATGAAAGTGTTATGGCATCATGCAGAGGCAAATTAAGCGGAGCCTAGGTTCATCATATTTTCAGCATCCTCTCATCCCCTCGAAGGATCCACTTTAATTTGTCACTAGCCTCATATAAATGAACATGTTTAAGACAATACCATGGGAAAATATAACACACTGTGACATAAACCAGATTATTAATTTTAATTAGTAAATAGGGTTAGCCAATCACTAATCTTGTTTCTTGCACAATTCTATTAAAATCTATTGTACCAATGTCCATTAGACAAAAAACAATTATGATTACTATGATCATTTATAAAGAGCAGTCATTGCAATGAAAAATGAGTCACAGGGTCAATATCTCCAGCTTTCAGCCGTAGAACACTAAGTACTTTTTAGGGAACTGTGATCTAAGGGCTGAGAAGTAAGTCAATTGGGGACTATTGAAGGGGCTTTCCAAAAGTTGAGTGGATTGTATGGGGAGTGGTGAGAACCAAGAGAGCTGGCAGACCAGGCTGTGGTGAGTGGGAGTTAGATGGCTGGAGGTGTTGGGGAGTAAACCAATTACTGGGAGGGGTTAGAGACTGACTAGATGTCAGTGGCAAAAAAGAGGTTAAAGTAAGAGGGAAGGAACCAACAGCTGAGAGGAGGAAGTTGGACTGGGGTGTTTTTGTGAGGGTTGTGGAAAGGTCAAGATGAATGTTAGGGTGGAGGCAGCAGGAAGGAATAGGAGATGTGGATAACTACACATATCCAGTACCTCAGTGCAGTTTCCTGATCATGTATGAGAAGAGTATACAATTTAGCTGTGGGGTGTGTGTGCGTGCGCATACACACGTATATATTGATCATTGTCTTTTAAGTTAACGGTAAAAGACTGCGCTAAAGAGCCTGAGATTATACTTCAAGATGTTTAAATGCTTCAGCTTGGACATCATCTTGTGACAACATCATATTCTCTATGAATATCATTGATGCTAGCTCTCTTGTGTGTAAAGAAAAACTCTTTGACTTTAGCAAAGCTTCTGATACAGGCTCCCACAGTATTCTTGCCAGCAAGTTAAAGAAGGATGGGCTGGATGAATGGACTATAAGGTGGATAGAAAGCTAGCTGGATCATCAGGCTCAAGGGGTAGCGATCAATGGCTCCATGTCTAATTGGCAGCCGGTATCAAGCAGAGTGCCCCAAGGGGTGGTCCTGGGGCCGGTTTTGTTCAATATCTTCATTAACGATCTGGAGGATGGCATGGATTGCACCCTCAGCAAGTTTGCAGATGACACTAAACTGGGAAGAGTGGTAGATAGGCTGGAAGGTAGGGATAGGATACAAAGGGACCTAGACAAATTAGAGGATTGGGCCAAAAGAAATCTGATGAGGTTCAACAAGGACAAGTGCAGAGTCCTGCACTTAGGACGGAAGAATCCTGGAAGAATCTGTAGACTGCTATAGCCTAGGGACTGAATGGCTAGGCAGCAGTTATGCAGAAAAGGACCTAGGGGTTACAGTGGACGAGAAGCTGGATGAGTCAACAGTGTGCCCTTTTTGCCAAGAAGGTAATGGCATTTCGGGCTGTAAAAGTAGGGGCATTGCCAGCAGATCGAGGGACATGATCATTCCCCTCTATTCAACATTGGTGAGGCCTCATCTGGAATATTGTGTCCAGTTTTGGGCCCCACACTACAAGAAGGATGTGGAAAAATTGGAAAGAGTCCAGCGGAGGTCAACAAAAATGATCAGGGGGCTGGAGCACGTGACTTGTGAGGAGAGGCTGAGGGAACTGGGCTTATTTAGTCTGCAGAAGAGAAGAATGAGGGGGGTTTGATAGCTGCTTTCAACTACCAGAAAGGGAGTTCCAAAGAGGATGGATCTAGGCTGTTCTCAGTGGTAGCAGATGACAGAAGGAGGAGTAATGGTCTCAAGTTGCAGTGGGGAGGTTTAGGTTGGATATGAGGACAAACTTTTTCCACTAGGAAGGTGGTGAAGCAATGGAATGGGTTACCTAGGGAGGTGGATGAATCTCCTTCCTTAGAAGTTTTTAAGGTCAGGCTTGACAAAGCCCTGGCTGGGATGATTTAGTTGGGGATTGGTCCTGCTTTGAGCATGGGGTTGGACTAGATGACCTCCAACGGTCCGTTTCAACCCTGATATTCTATGATTCTATGACTTCAATTTGGGAGACATACACCAGCAGTTGATAGCAGCCAATAGTAAAACTTCATTAGTTTCTAAAAATTATACATGATTTTCTTAACAGAACAGGTTAATGCTTAGGGATCAGTGATCATAATCTGATTACATTCAATATGGGCAATGGAGGACAGTCTCAGCCAGAAATATATATGTTTAGTGCTTCAAAGGGCTAATTTCCCAAACCTAAGGAAAATTATAGCAGAATTGATTGTGAGAAAAAATTTAGACAGAAAAATGTAAATGAAAACTGGGAGCAATTTAAAAAAAAAAAAAATTTATTACACGGCCAAAAAAGCCACAAATCCATAGTCAAGAAAGAGAATAACTTTCCTGGGTCAGTGGTGAAGTGAATACTGCAATTAGAAATTAAAAAGCAATATATAATAAGTAGTAAACAATGGAAAACAGATAGCAACTATACAAATTAGAAGTGCAGAAAATTGATAAGGGACGCTAAGGATGTCAGTGAAAAATCCATGGGTGGCAGGGCAGAGGGCAATAACAAACCTTAAGTATTCTAGAAGCAAAAGAAATCCGAGCAGTGGTTTAGGCTCAATACTAGATGGAGACAGTCAAAGTGTTAGTTGTGCAGAGGTGTATGATCTGTATTTAGAAAGTATCAGGACCATGTCCTTGTATCACATGAGGCTGATGAAATACTTTCCATTCCACTGGTAACTGAGGAAGATATTAGACAACATCTACTAAAGATAAACATTTTTAAATCAGCAGGCCTTGATAACTCGCACCCAAGAGTCCTAAAAAAGTTGGCTGAGGAGACCTCTACTGATGTTCATTTTTAATAAATCTTGGACTACCAGGGAAATTCCAAAAGACTGGAAGAGTGCTAAAATTATGTCAGTAATCGAAAAGGGCAAAGGCGAAAGACCTGGTTAATTATAGGCTGGTTAGCCTGACATCAGTCCTAGGCAAAACAATGGAATAGCAAGTACAGGATTCAACTGATAAAGAATTAAAGGACAGGAATATAATTAATGTCAGTCAACATGAAAAAAGTCTTGTCAAACCAACTTGATTTCATTCTTTAATTGATATGAGTTTGGTTGATAAAGGTAACTGTATATATATTCTATACTTAGACTTTTGTAAGGCATTTGATTTAGTACTGTACAACATGGTGACTTAAAAATTAGCATGACACAATATTAATAGACTACACATTAAATGGATTAAGAACTGGCTAGCGGACAGATCTCAAAAAATAGTTGTCAATGATGACTCATCATCAGCTCAGTGTTTTGTGACAGACCCAGACTAGTGGGGTACAGGAGTCTGGTCATATTGCTAAAGGATCCCCCCCAGCCTAAGAGGGGGGTCCACAGGACCTGGAAAGCCAAATAATTATGGGGGACAACTAATGAACAAGGACAGGAGTGTGGTCAAAGGGTCAAACGAAGGGAACCAGACGGGGACACCAAGCAGAGAATCCCGGACAGCGCCCACTGCTCCTTGAAGGCATCAAGGGAGTCAGTGGATGCCACCCAGAGGAACTCTGCCCAGAGGCGTGAACGGACAGAGGATTGGAAATGGGCCCCACAGTCACAGGAGACTCCATCGGCCAACCTCCTCACCCTGGTTTTATAGATGACCACTTTAGCCAGGGCCAGGAGGAGATTGACCAGAAGGTCCCGTGACTTGGTGGGGCCACGGACAGGGCGTGCATAAATAAGAATGTGAGGGGAAAAGTGCAACCAAAATCTCAACAAAATATTCATGAGGAGCCGGAATAGGGGCTACAGCCTGGCGCATTCCAGGTAGACGTGCGCCAGGTTTCCCCTCACACCACAAGTGTGTCCGGGATTGGGATGAACCGCACCAAGTACACGCCCATGCTCACGGCCCTGTGAAGGAGCCATCAGCTGATATCCCCAGCAGGCCTCGGAACCAAGGTGGAATAGAGACCGGCCCACCGGGGCTCCTCACCTTTTAAGGGTGGCAGGAGATCCCGCCACTTTGTGTCAGGGTGGGATGCAAGGGTGAGGACGTGAAGAGTGTGGAGCATGAGTGTGTATAGATGTTTCCTTGGCGCAGTCTGGAAATGGACCGGCTGCAGCTCGTGTAGCCGGCTCACGGTGGAGGGGCGGGGGGGGTCAGTCGGGTCCACGGAGCAGGGGCCCACCTGAAAAGGTCTGGAGGGCCTGGTGTGGAGGTTGGGTGGGGCACGCCCTCCCTTAGGACCCGAGGTAAACCCGAGCAGCGGGTGGCAAAGCGGCCCTCACCTCCTGAAGTACGTGCAGGGGAGTACGAGGTCTGGAGAGCCCCATGCACCAAGCAAGCATCAGGGGATCCAGCCAGTCTCCCCGGTCATAGTCCAGAAGGTCTCTGACTCTGGTGACTTCTGCCAAGACCAAACTCCGGCGCACCAAGGGGGACTCCGCCACCTGCACATGGAGCTGGGGATTGTGTAGCAAGGGCTCCATGAGGAGATCTTCCCCTACGGAGGCCGCCACAGACCTGGTCACTGTGAACAGTTTCCAAGTCTGGAAGAGGTCCTGGTAGAAGACCGGCAGCCTGGAGAGGTCTTGTGGAAGACCTCTCAGATGGAGATAAAGGAACTGCCGGTCATATTGGAGCCCCCAGAGGTGGCGCAGGAAGGTGTGCACCAATACGCTCCATACCGGACTACCTGCACCATAAAGGAGCCTCTGCAAGGCCTGGAGGTGGAAGACACGGACCTGAGTGCGGAGACACTTCAGGCCCTGCCCTCCCTCGGTAGATGGAGGACCCCTGCAGAGACCCAGTGCAGTCCTGATCAGAAGAACTCCAGAATCAACATCCGGAGGTTGGCCAGGAAACCCGGGGCCAGGACCAGGGTGTTGAGCCGGTACCAGAGCATGGACAGGACTAGTTGATTAAGCACTAGCGCTCTCCCTCAAAAGGGAGAGGCACCAGAGTAGTCCTGTCCATCTCCGGAGCTGCTCTACCACTCTGCCCTCTAAACCATGCCAGTTCTCCGGCGGAGACAGATGTGTGGCAGAAAGGTAAATGCCGAGAGAGCAGAGGGAGCTCTCCTGCCACCCATCCCTGACCACCAAGCCAGAGCTCTTGACCCAGTTGACCCGGGCAGAGGAGGCTGCCAAGTACACAGCCTGGCAAGCCTCCACCCGCGCCAAGTCACCCAGGTCCTGGACCACGAGGAGCACATCGTCGGCGTATGCCGACAGGACCAGCCGCAGCTCTGGCTCCCGCAGCGTCAACCCAGTCAACCTCCTGCGGAGGAGACAGAGGAAGGGCTCGATCTCCAGAGCATACAGCTGGCCCGAGAGGGAGCACCCCTGCCGTACTCCTCGCCCAAAGCTGACCGGTTTGGTCAGGGTCCAGTTGAGCCTGATCAGACAGACACTCTGCAGAGGCATACAGCACCTGGAGAAAACCCACAAACTGGGGTCCAAAGCCAAATGCTTGCAGAGTACTCAGGAGATACCCTGATCCACCCTGTCGAACACCTTCTCCTGATCCAGGGACAGGAGGGTGAACGACAGACCGTGCCTACACCTGGGTTCCAAGAGGTCCCGGACCAGATACTTGTCGAAGATGGTGCTGCCCAGGATGGTATAGGTCTGGTCTGGGTGGATCAAGTCCGCCAGCATGGACCCTAACCGCAGCGAGATGGCTTTTGCCAAGACCTTGTAGTCCGTGCTGAGGAGCGAGATGGGACGCCAATTCCGTAAATCATGGAGGTCCCCCTTCTTCGGCAATAAGGCGAGCATGGCTCACCTGCACGAAGAAGGGAGGACCCTGCTCTGCAAAGACTCGGCCCAGACGGTGACTAGGTCTGGGCTGAGGATGTCCCAGAACATGCGGTAGAACTCCCCGGTCAGCCTGTCCATGCCCGGAGATTTATTAGTGCGCATGCGGCGGAGGGCTTCCGAGAACTAGGCCAGGGTGAGAGGCAGCTCTAGCCAGTCTCGGTCGCCCGTGCTGACTGTTGGGAGTTCGTCCCAGAGCACCCTGCAAGCGTTAGGATCGGGCAGATCTAGGGAGAAAAGGCCTGCGTAGAAGGCTCTGGCCCTCCTACACATCTCCGCCGGACCCATGAGGGGGTGCCGTCCTCCAGGAGGAAGCAGGTGACGTGCTTCTTAGCCCCCCTCTTTCTCCAGGGCGTAGAAGAAGTGGGAGCCGCGATCCATCTCCTGAAGGAGGCGGATGCGGGATTGAACAAAGGCACCCCGGGCCCGATGGTCCTCTAGGGTCCGGAGTGCCTCCTGCTTCTCCCGGCATGCCCCGCAGAGGGATGGATACTCGGGGCTGACGGCCAGACACCTCTCCAGCTCTAAGACCTCCCTTTCCAACTGCCCTATCGCCGCATCCCTCTGTTGGCTGGTGCCCCAGATGTAGTCACGGCAGAAGAGCCGGGAGTGCACCTTCCCCAGGTCCCACCACCACCATGCCACGGGAAAGGCACGCCGCTGCCCTCGCCAAGCCAGCCAGAACTCCCAGAAGGATGCCACGAAGCCCACATCCTCCAACAAGCTGTTAAAATGCCAGTAGGCCAGCCCCAGCCTCTCTGTGCATTGAGAGACCGTCACAGTGGCTAAATGGTGATCAGAGAATGGGACCGGCTGGATGCTTGAGGAGTGGCCCCTGAAAAGTGGAAACATGTTAAGCAGATGCAGTCCAACCGGGAGTGGCGCAACCGATGGGCCTCCATCCGGACAAAGGTGAACGTCGAGACGTCGTCCGGGTGGTGGTTGCACCAGACATCCACCAGGGAGTGATGGTCGACTATCTCCCGGAGGACATCCACAGCGGCTGGGCACAGCTCGGTCCCTGAGCGGTCCCGCTCTTTGAGGGTAGTATTAAAGTCCCTGCCCAGGACCAGGCACTCGCGGGGATCCAAGGTGCTGAGGAAGACGGACGCTTGCTGAAAGAAACGCAGCATCTCCGAGCCTGATGTCGGGGCATAGACGTTGACAAGATTGACCATGAGCCCCTCCATACAGACACGGAGGTGCAGCAGGTGGCCCGGCACAACCTCGGCGACCCCCAGCACTTCGGGCCGTAGGTTGGGGGAGAACAGGGTCGCCACTCCAGCCGTACGAACTGTGAGATGGCTAAAGTAGACCCTGTCCCCCCAATCCAGCCGCCAGCTGTCTTCGGCCGTTGGAACCATATGGGTCTCCTGCAGGAAAACCACAGAGTACCCCTCCTCCCGAAGGAAGGAGAGCACCTGGGACCTGCGGAGACCCATCCTACAACCGCAGGTGTTCAACGTTGCGATGGTAAGAGGTGCCATGAGGAGGGCTGGGAGGGGATCCTCGCCGGCAGGGACGCTCGCGGCTCCCAATGGGCCGCGCAACAGTCCGTGACCTACCCCGTAGGTAAGGAGTCACGGAAGAGGCGGACCCGCTGATAGGCCGCAGCACCCTGCTTCCCAGTCCTTTTACCCTCCCCCATGAGGGCCCTCGCAGCCCGGAGGATTTGACGGAAGTCCCCGCATCGCTGTAGAGCAAGCTGCACATTGTTACGGGAGCCACGGACGTCCTCAAGAAACTCCCGCAGCTCCTCTCGCAGCGTATGGGGGGCCGGGGTCACTAGCCCCCAGCTTTCCTCCGGAGGAACCACCAACATAGCCCCGTGGCCCACCAAAACGGGCAGGCAAGGGGCGGACCCCCAGCATGACGCCTGATGGGCTGGCACCAGGTCGCCCCCCTCAAACCCTGGCTCAGTTGGAGGCGGCGGAGGGAAGATAGCCCCGAGTGAGTCAGGACTGGGAAATACAGAGGCCAGTCCCTGGGGGGTATTCTCTGGAAGCGAGGAGATGATGGCCAGTGGCGGCAATGATATCATGGGAGGTGGAGGGGACAGGGACGGGGTTGATATCAAGAATAGGGCAGGGATCCAGAGTAGGTGCAGGGCAGGGGTCGGAAGCAGAGTCAGGGAGTGGGGTAAAGGCAGGATCCTGGACCCCAGTAGCCAAGCAGCTGGAAAACAGCCCCCCTCGATTGAGCTCAAAGAACTGGGGGGTGGGAAGGGCCCCTCCCTGGGCATAGTAGCCACAGCATCGTCAGTGGGGTCCCCGCCTGGAAGGAGGTCGGTTGCCCCACACTCACAAGGGACAGCCCGTGGGGCTCGAGTCCCGGCTGCATGGCACTGGCCGTCGCCTCAATGGGCTCGGTGGTCGACAGCAGGGTGCCACCTGCGGCTGGGCAGATGGAGGAGCCCAGGGAACCCTCGGAGGCGGGAGCAGAAGCAGCGGTTAGGTGGAGGGAGCATGGTGAAGCGGGGGCTGGGGTGAGGTCGCTCAGATCGAGGCCCGCTGGCAGAGGGTCGTCCTCCCCCTGGGTGACTGGGGTCAGACCCAGGGCCTCAATCTTCTTAGATGGAAAGGAGCTCTCCTTCCACCACCCTGCAGGCCTCCCCGTCAATGGCCGAAGTGACACTCGCCTCGGGGCTCACAGGGGCTCCGGACGGTAATGGGGCAGGAGGGATTTCATCGGGGGCCTTGGAGGGAAGGGACTCCAACGGAGGGACAGTACTGCCCTCCTGTGCTGCCACACCCTCCCCAGCCAGTACCAGGGGATGGAACACGCCCATGGGCAAGGCAGAAAGCTTGGCATCGGTGCCCCCTTTTCTGGTCTTCCGGGGGGCTTCTGCATCGGTGGAAGGGAGCGGAGCTCGAGCCTTCCGCTTGCCCCTCTTCCCCTGGACTAGGGCCCAGTCCTCCATGGCATCAGCAGGGGGCGGCCAACAGGGGTCGGGTCAGGGGGCAGGGGTGATGGCTCAGGGACAGTGGGAGGCAGCAGTGGGGCGGCATGAGGGAGGGAAGATTCCCCCTGGGGTGGGCCCTCTCCCAGGCCTGGCGGTATCCCTGCTGCACCCTCCTGTAGGGGCCCCGCTGGATTGCAGGCAGCAAAGGCGGGCCCTCCCACTCGTCTGGGCATGCTGGGGGGAGTGCCCCTTGGGCCTGAGCGGGAGCAGTGGTGGACTGAGGAGAAGGAGGGGCAGCTCCTGGCACCGGGCAACCAGGGGCGCCGGCGATGACAGGGCCAGCGCCCTGCTGCGGCTTGGGGGTCCCGGATGCCTCTCCTTGCCAGGCCAAGGGGCAGTCCCTCCCGACGTGCCCCATCACCCAGCAGAGGTAGCACCAGGCCTCCCCCGTGGAATAGTGCACCTGGTAATGGGCCCCCTGATAGGGGACCAAAAAGGACCCCTCAAGCACCTCTCCATCACGCGCCGCCAGCTGCAGTCGAAGCTGCACTTGCTGGCAGAACAAGAGGACGTGACTGAGGGCCGGATCCTTGCAGCCCAGTGAGAGAGGGCTTAGGACAGAAATGGGCTTCCCCAGGGTCGAAAGGGCAGGTAATAGGGAAACCCTTCCTGCAGACTCCCACAGCTGGCTGCTGCAGCCTGGTGAGTCTTCCTCAGGAGGGGATCCAGTAGTTAAAAGTGAAAGCCTGCCAGGCCTGTTAGCACAACTGTTAAAGAGCCATTCAAGGGGTAATGAAGACATTTAACAGCACTTGCCAAACCCCAGGTATATACTGTCAGTTTCTGAATTTACTGAAAAAAGAAAAGGAGTACTTGTGGCACCTTAGACTAACAAATTTATTTGAGCATAAGCTTTCGTGAGCTATAGATGAAGTGAGCTGTAGCTCACGAAAGCTTATGCTCAGAGAAATTTGTTAGTCTAAGGTGCCACAAGTACTCCTTTTCTTTTTGCGAATACAGACTAACACGGCTGCTACTCTGAAACCTGAATTTACTGACAGACAGTTGTGCATTACTGTTATATTTACTCAGAACATGTCAGTCTACAGGACCTTAGTTTAAAATTTGCTTTAAAAATATTTCATTAGTGAGTTGGTGAAGATTATAAAATCACATCTCTAAAAAAATCCTTGCATAGATTTTTTTTTGTTTTGTTTTTAAGATGGACAATCATTTTTCGCCTTAAATGCTTGGATCTTCAGACATAATTTTTTAAATAAATCATTCAAAAGACCATCCTTATCTAAAATACACACTTTAATTACTATATTAAAAAAAAAAACTTGCTTACAAAGTCTTCCTGTCCATCCCTTTCTCCCTTCACCCCCACTCCCCCTGCCACCCCATTGAAGAGAGCCTTTAAAGGGACAACACCCCTTTCCTTCCAGATAGCTGGATATCCTTTGTTATGCCTAAAATCTTTGGAAACTTGAAAAAAAAAGTTGGTGAAATTTCATAAACATGTCTAATTTATTTTATATGATCTCCATAACAATAGTGTTCCCTTTTTCTAAAAGCAATGAACGTTATGAACACACTCAACCTCTGACTGATTAATTTAGAATAATGTCTTTGTTTCCGCGAGTTAAATATGTAGTAACCTGGAATTATTACTTTATAAAGGCTTAAGAGTACATTTAAAATATAAAATCAGCTTAGAAATACTGATTACGAAAATGTAAAACAGAAGAGCTGCATCATGTATTCCATAATATTTAATGTTGTATTCAGCAAGACAGCTGACTCACCCTTACTACAAAGTTTTTGCAAATAAATGCCTGACAAACTTAAGTGCATATCAAAAAAAATCTGTGACTGACATTTTTTATGCTCAAATTTAGTGCTTTTAATTAGCTACCTTCTGCATGTCCATTCTGCCTGAGGGCGAGGATACCGGGGTCTCTGCAGGGAACTGTGACTCTCTGCCACTGTGAAGTGGGTCAGGCGTCTTGTTATCCTTTGCTGTCTTGTCCCTCCACCCCCTGGGGCTGCATGCTCTGTCTGCCGTCAGGTATAGGGGCACCAGTTTAATAATACTGTGTAGGATTTATGGGGTCCTAAGGACGGCCCTGGTGATGAGGTTAGCTGGGTGAATGGCAGGTTTGAGCCTTTAGCAGAAGCAGCCAAACTGAGGGCTGCCGTGACCCTCTGAGGTGAGCAAATCTGCCAAGAAGCGCAGGACCCACCAAGGCAAAGGAGGAACTTTGTCACAGTTTCTAAAGTGGTTCTGCACAGATTGGTACTAGGCATGATACTAATCAACATTTTCATCAATGATCTGGAAGTAAACATAAAATCATGGCTAATAAAATCAGCAGATGACACAAAGATTGGAAGAGTGGTAAATAATGCTTAGGACAAGGCAGTCACACAGAATGATCGGACTTGATTGGTAAACTGGGACCATTAAAAATCCTGGATTGTTTTCCAGGATAGGTTGTAGATTGTTGATGTGCTGGAGAGGTTTTAGCTGGGGGCTGTACATGATGACGAGTGGCGTTCTGTTATTTTTCTTGTTGGGCCTGTCCTGTAGTAGGTGACATCTGGGTACCCATCTCATTCTGTCAATAGTTTCCTCACTTTCCCAGGTGAGAAATGAGGAAACAAACCTCTCCAGCACATAATCATCAACCATCTATAACCTATCCTGGAAAACGATCTCTCACTTTCTCAGACCTTGGGACGCAGGCCAATCCTTGCTTACAGACAGCCTCCCTAACCTAAGGCAAATACTCACCAGCAACTACACACCACACCACGGAAACACTAACCCAGGAACCAACCCCCGAGGCAAACCTTGTCAACTACTGTCCCCATATCTACTCTTGCGACACCATCAGAGGACCCAACCACATCAGCCACACCATCGGGGCTCATTCACCTGCACATCTACTGATGTGGTATGTGCCAGCAATGCCCCTCTGCCATGTACATTGGCCAAACAGGACAGTCCCTACGTAAAAGAATAAACGGACACAAATGGGACATCAGGAACGGTAACATACAAAAGCCAGTAGGCGAACACTTCAGTCTTCCTGGACATTCTATAACAGATTTAAAAGTAGCTATACTAGAAAAAAAAAAAAACTTCAGAAACAGACGTCAAAGAGAAACTGCAGACCTACCATTCATTTGCAAATTTAACACCATTAATTTGGGCTTGAATAGGCACTGGGAGTGGCTGGTTCACTACAAAAGCAGCTTTGCCTCTCCTGGAATTGACACCTCCTTATCAGTTATTGGGAGTGGACTGCATTCACCCTGATGGAATTGGCCCTATCAACATTGGTTCTTCACTTGTAAGGTAACCCCTTTCTCTTACAGGCATAAATATATATTGGCACATGATTTGTAATTTTCACTCCATACATCTGAAGAAGTGGGGTTTTTTTTTTACCCACAAAAGCTTATGCCAAATAAATCTGTTAGGCTTTAAGGTACCACCGGCCTCCTTGTTGTTTTTGTAAATACAGACTAACACGGCTACCTCCTGATACTATTCCTTATAGATAGTCAAGTGGAGTGCTTGAAGAAGTAGTAGTCTACCCTCTAAATTTTGGAGGATGCACTTGACTGGGAGCTGAAAAATTTGGCCCCTTGTTATCTTACTAACCCCTTTATTTGTTAATAGTGATTTATATGGACAATCCTCAAACAAGTTACAGACAAGATCTGGCACAAGATCAGAAATACAATTTCTGAATGCAATATAAAACTTAATGGGTACACTCAATGGGAGACCCAGGCTTTTCATAAGGACAAATTGATTCTATATTCCAAATATGGACAAATTTTGGGCTAAAAAGCTATTGCCAGAAAAGCACATAAATAGCAAGTTTCGCATACCTACAATAAAAATGCATTTCACATAAGCACTGACTGCACTTCCTGCAGCTCAGAAGCTATAATTTTACACTTCCGTCCTCACAAAAGTTTAAAAGTAACTGCATCCTATTGAAAAGTTGATACTAAGACCTGTTAAAGCGTTTATACCAGCAACCTGTAAAATACTAATGAACCTAACTCAAAGCAACTTAAGCACCATTGCCCTTTGAAATAAATATGGAAATGAGTCAAAAGCACTTTTGACAGCTATAAAAAAACATACTATATTTCCCAACCTGTATCATCTAGAGAAGTTTTATTTTGTCAGGCTAAGATGACAGAAAATACAAAAAAAGAGCACAGCATTAGTAATAAATGAGTTACAAGAAACCACCTGTTTTCTTGTAATATGGTCCTGACAACTAATATAAGCCTTTTGGGCAAAACACACAATGAACAACATGTTGGAAATTTCTTAAATACCACAATTGTGTATCCTTGGTGTTAATGATAACATTTTGTGAAAGTTATAAAAGCTCTATTACTATTAACACTATGTAAAATAGCAACTCTAAGAGCATGGATGAATCCAGCAGGACAAGAAGAATCTATATAGCTTAATCTGTTCTGAATAAACCTCATAATAAAGCAAATCACTAAGAGCAACACAGAATTGTGATCAGTTTGCAAGGATGTAGGGAAACAATCATTTCTTTCAAGATAAACAATGTATGTACACGGTCTGGCTTTTTATCCATTTGATATTATTTGTTATAGGCACAGATCCACACCCATATTTAATTAGGTGTATTATATAAAGATAATTTTATTTTTAGTTAAAGAGTTTGAGGGGGGAAATCCTTTTCTGTGGCTTTTTATTATCTGTCTTTATCTGAGTGATAGAAGACCTAATAATCTTGATAAATCAAGCAGCACTTGTATATATCCATTGATACAGAATACAAGAAATTTTCTTTAGTGAGCAAAAGTTATTTTTAACCATTTGAGGCTCTAACTTTAACCGTTCCTTAATCCCCTGGTAGCAGTGATATAACCTACATTAAGTAACAGATTGAGTGTCTCATTATTTTAATAGGTTTCAGAGTAGCAGCTGTGTTAGTCTGTATTCACAAAAAGAAAAAGGAGTACTTGTGGCTCCTTAGAGACCAACAAGTTTATTTGAGCATAAGTGAGCTGTAGCTCACGAAAGCTTATGCTCAAATAAATTTGTTAGTCTCTAAGGTGCCACAAGTACTCCTTTTCTATTATTTTAATATTCACTCATGCAGTTATTAATATCTCCTTTTCTTTCCCTCCTTCTCTCTGGTCCAAACTTTTTAATGTTTTCCATCATAGTGCTAAAGGGCAGTGATAGCTATACCTGACTCTTCTGGTGCTGTTGTTAATGGAATGGACAAGTAATTAATCTTGTCATCTTTTTGGTAATCCCTGAGACCTTTATTATTAGTCTTTTAAAATAACTACTAAGGGCAAATCCCTTCCCCTCCCCAATGCTGCAGACTTTGAAGGGGATAAAAGGAGCAAAGATCCTGTTGAGGGGTCCATAGTCAAGGGGCATTTGTCTTACCCAACATCCTTCATTGGTAACCCCAGGGAAAATTCCTGTGGAAGTGAAGGCTGAGTTTAAAAGCTATTACCTCAAGATAAAATATTTCTACCTTTAAACATTGTATAATGATTTCTTTACCATTTTTAAGACTAGGTAAACCTGCCGGTTTCACTTGAGTGATCAGATTACAGAGATAACAATAGCTTACTCAGCATGTGCATTTTTTCTAAATTAAATTATTGATGATTAAACACATTTATTTTAAAAGGTTGTTTGAGATCTGTAGTGATTGGTATTTACAGAGAACAGATATCTGATCACCATGGTCTCAGTTCTGTGACTTAGGGACAGATCCTCAAAAGGTATTCAAGCTCCTACCTTCCATCAACTTTCTTGGAGTATTTGGCCCTTAATAACCTACATTTTCAAACTGCATGAAAATGATCCGCAAAGGAATAGGTAAGTGGAACCCACAATGCCTCTGTTAGCCTAGGAAGTGTTTAGTTATCAAGAAAACTTCCAAAAATATTTAAAACTGATGCTGATTTCATTTATTTTTGCAGCTTGTAGTAAGGAGCAGAGCCCATTATCATTGACAAACATACATTGTGGAAAATTAAACCTTTCCAAATTATTACCTCCTGATAGTTAAGGATATTTCAGAAGTTGTTTAGTTATGTGATACATATCATTAAAAAAGGAAGGCAAATGTAAATCTGATTCATGTTGTATTGTTCTCAGTGCCAAGTCAAAGTCAATTACACAAGAGGTTTGTGAGTTGTAGATATTTGCTCTACTCATAAAACTGCCACTCCTGTGCTCCATGTTCTGAAAAAGTTATCATTGAGGATCACAATAGGGAAGGATTACAATAGGAACATCCCAACTTGCTATCTATGTTTAATAGAATAGAACTGCTTTATCTTGGAAGAGAATATAATGCAAGAGTGTAGTCTTATTCTTGTTTTTTAATTAGATTTGGTCCTAGCATGTGGCTTTATCAATAATTGCATGAGTTCTCCTGTGTTTGAGAGCTGTCTTTGTACACTTCCTGCCAATAGACTTTTATTATTACCAACAAACCTTTGAACAACATACTTCCTTTAGCCTTTCATTAGTTTGATTTGCTGAAGGACTGCAGTGTATTTAAAGGAGTGTTAAGAATGGATAGCAGTTTAAATTAACATTTCCAAATTTACATTTAATTTAGATTGCAAGGGGCACTGTCAAAGCATTTGGACCCTGTCTGTTAAGTTGTAGGTTATATTTGTAAAAATGCTGATTTTGTTAGCAGTGGGGGAAGAAGGGATTTAAAGTAACCTTTCTAGCACTGAATAACTTTCTTTTTCTAAAGCATAACACAGAATAATTCTTGCCTGTGTAGCTCAGTTTATTAATACTACTTTGTGGCTACAAACATAATTCCTGGGCACTCTGCTGCCATGTGCAATTCTCAGCCCTGAGATAGGTGCAAGGCACTGCATGCATTGTATGGGGAGAGTAAAGCACCTAAGAAAGGGATTCTCAGAGGCAGCCAACCAAGTGGGGAGCCACCTAAACTAGTCAAGAGTGAAATGTAAAGGAAAGAAACAGGACTTGGGCCCAGAGCCACAAAGGCATTTTGGTTCTTAAATCTCACTGATCTGGGCCTTAGGCACCTGCCTGACAGGCTGGAGAGAGGTACTTATCTCCACTTGGGATTCTCAGTTGTAAATTCTCTCCTAGGTGCCCTCAGGTCAGCTCTCACAAAAAAAATGAAAGACCCTCAATAGCCCAACTTGGATCTAAGAGACCTACCTTCAAAGTCCTATGCTGCCCGATTTGGTGTGGGGACTTGAACCTAGGTCTCACACATTCATGGTTAGAGCCCTAACCACCATTGCTCGAAGGGGACAGAGATAATTTTGCCTGGGCATGAACCTTTAATTCTCTTTCCTGGTTTCCAGACATTTGAGTTATTTTTCTGAACTTGACGTTTTGTAAGGGCACAAGATGCCACTGCGCAATACTAGTTCTGAACTAAGTGTCGGTTACTTTCCTTGGGGTTTTGGTTTGATTTTCGGTGCGTTTGTTTAGGAGTTAGTGACCATTGGCATGTAAGGCTCAAGCCAAGCCACTGACCCATCTACAGAGCGTAATCCTTCATTGCAGGACATTTTCAATATTGCTTCCCCAAACGGGTGGTGGGTGCCATGCAAAAGCAGGGGTAAGCGTTGGGTGATTTAGACCTGGCGGAGCCCAATCACAGCTATGGTTTGAACATCGGAAAACATTGGTAGAATCTCAGTCTTGGGGAAAAAAAAAAAAAAGCTGGCTTTGGTTGGGGACTACATCAAATGACCCTAAATATGGATTGCTAACCAGGCCCTGCGCCTTAATGAGGTGCACCAAATTTCAAGGCAACTTCAATAACCATGTGGGTTTTAGAGCACTTTAAAAAAAAAAGTCTTCCTAGAAAAGGAAGGGTCTTCTCAACCTTATCTAAGTGGAGTTGGCATCCCCTGTAATGGTTAGCCAATCCTTTCCTGCATACTGAAGTTCAGAATAAAACTCACTTTGTTTCATCTTCTTTTGCAACAGCAGTATATATGTTAGTGATCATGAAGTAATTTCACATTGTGAGCAGCTAGTGACATTGTTTCAGAATCGCTACTTTTTAATGTCACCATACCTTAGACGTACAATAGTTATCCATAAAAACTGCTATTTCAGGGGGCGAGTAAATAGCCCCTACACCAATAAGATTGGGGATAACTAGAACACAACCTCAAATGACAGGTTAATATAATATTTACAGTTTGATTTCAAAAAAGGGGTACAACAAACATGGTAGTTCTGTACTGTGTAAAACTAGTAAAATAACGAATGTACATTTTTTGCATTTAATATAAATATACCAGATTAATCAATGAAGGAAAAATACACTAAGACATACAAGTACTCAGGAGAAGTGCTAATGTGTTACTGATGAAGAGTTAATTTCTGGAACACTAATAGGTCTACCTCAAGAAATTATTCATTTAAAAGAAAGGTTTCAGAGTAGCAGCTGTGTTAGTCTGTAGTCACAAAAAGAAAAGGAGTACTTGTGGCACCTTAGTACTTGTGGCACTAACAAATTTATTTGAGCATAAGCTTTCGTGAGCTGTAGCTCACGAAAGCTTATGCTCAAATAAATTTGTTAGTCTCTAAAGGTGCCACAAGTACTCCTTTTTTCATTTGCAAATATTCTAGAATCTTTATCTCTAAAACAAAGTTGTTGTTTTTCTTTTTTTTTTTGCAAGAAACAACTGAACTGAATGTTTTTACAGCCACACCCACATGAAGACTTTTACCCCTTATACTCTATTTCCTATATGATAAAATGATCAGATAAATTGACCTGATGCATTAGAAAGACTGTGCTGTTAGAAAATCTATATATAGCCTAAATACTGGTGTGAAGCTCACTATCTGTGAGCTGGACTAACGCTATGTGGTATTCCAGGAGATTCTTTAAACAGAATACAAACTCTATGTCCCTAACATTTGATCAGTCCAAAACGTAGCTAGTAATCCTGCTGGCTCTAAAGTTAAAGCCTGGCTGACATATTAAACCAGGTATACTGTATACAAGAGAGTCACTGGGTTACTATGAGTCCAATCAAGAAAAGGTCTACTCACTTTCTAATTTATTTTTAATTTGCAGGAATCAAAAAGTAAAATAATTCAGTGAGGACACTTACCTCCCTGAATCAAGGAGGTCATGGTGTTTTTAATCCAAAGATCATTCAGCCTGGTCGTCTTATTCAATACCATCAATTCCAAATGTAAAAATCTTAGCAGAGTTGGCAGCAAGAATGGAACTCTCTCTACCCTCATTTAATTGCACTGGGCAAACCAGATCTATTATGACTCAGTGCCCCTGGAATAACTGGAGAAGGTTATCTGATATTATATTACACCAGGATAAATAAGATTAAAGATATTATATCTCTGAAAACCAAACAAGTGTTCTACTGAGGCTATATTCCCTCCACACACACTCCCCACCATTACTGAATATTTTTAATCTGTCCCATATTTATATCCTGCATACACACAAGTGCATAACTACAAGCTTTTGCTGATAATATCTTAACTGTTCTAATCTTCGCTGCTTCTCAGAGAGGTCTCTTTCCATATTGCCACATATTTAATAACTGAACATCTTGCTGGGGTCAGACACATTCAATTGATCTGATTGTACAGTTAAAACAGGAAAAGCTATCTGATTTCTATAATTACTGATTACAAGCCTTTCATAATCAGCTTCCTGTTCCCATTTGTAATTACCCATCCATAGTGCCATCCTGCGTGTAGTTTCAACACTTGCCCAACTTGTGGGGTTCACATGAGATCATTTTCTGGTTTACCTTCCTACCCTTGCCTATAAACATAAGGTTAATTTCTTAATGTGATGTCGTATTTGAATCTAGTTTAGACTCTTAAGTATTGCTCTCTATCCTTCTATCCATGTCTTCTAAAACTTTGCATATCTAGGAAAACCATCACTTAGCTATCTTACATAGGGATGAATTGCATTGTACACTGTTTACAAGTAGTAGCAGTGGCAGCCTCATGACAATGAATTTCAATTCTGACCTCATGGGGCTGCTTGTAAAGGGCAAGAGGGTAGTTCTGGCTACTTCTCCATTCAGCCCATGGGAAATTACTTTGTTTGAGACAACTGCATTTTAAACTTTTTTAAGTAAGAATGAAGACCCCCAATGCCTTTTTCTTCTCTGACTGTACAGCAGCTAACACAACGGAGTCCTGGTCCATGATTTGGGGGTCCTGGTGCTATTGCAATACAAATAATGAACCTGGTTCATTTACAATTAAGGTTGCTGCAGTACATCTAACTCATATACACTGCACAAAATGAAAACATTGCAGGTTTTTGGGGTTTTTTTTTTTTTATTAAAACTAAAGCCTTAAGCTACATTAACAGGTACTTCAAAGCCTCAGAATTCATATATTTTGTTATTAGAGATTGGTTAGACCCTCAGCTGGTGTAAAGCAGCATTGTTCCATTGACTTTCAAAGTAACTATGCCAATTTACCCCAGCTGAGGATCTGGCCATACTATTGCTGTGTGAAAATTCACCTTATACATTTCAGTAATAGTCTTAACTCTGACTAGAGCTGGTAAAAGAAAAAAAAAAAAAAAGGCCATAGCTTTTGTGAATGTTTTCATGCAAATCAGATCATTTTTGCTCTCCGAGCAACTCTTCAATGAAAAGTCTCATTGAGATGTTTCAATCAGTTTTTACAGCTAGCCAAAAAGTTAGCTGAAACTTCCACAAACACAGCAAAATCTTAAGCATGTTTTGTTGTGATTGAAATTTAAAATGGCAATGGAAATTTGTCAGTGTGTTTCAAAAAGTTTTGACCAGCTGTAACTCAGACCCACAAGACATATTGACAAACTCTTCCAACACTGATACTTACAAATTAGACATTAACATACACAGACAGTAACTCCTCACTTAATGTTGTAGTTACGTTCCTGAAAAATGCAACTTTAAGTGAAGCTAGGTTAAACAAATCCAATTTTTCAATAAGATTTAATGTAAATGTAGGGGGTTAGGTTCCAAGGAATTTTTTTGGGGGGGAGGGGGCAGACAAAAGGCATTCTATACTGTACAGTACTGTACAGTGGTTGGGAAGTGCCCCGGCTTACCCCACATAGGCACAGCCCGCTGCAGGCAAGGATGCTAGGAAGCACCTTGTGCAGCAGCAGCAGCAGCAACCTCCCTCCAGAAGAACAGGCACTGACTTTGCCGGGGGGATGCTCCTGGCCTGACTCTTTCCATCCCCGCTCCACTCCAGACTCGCCTCTTCTGACTCCCACTCCACCTCCTCTCCAGAACATGCCCTGTCCCCGCTCCTCCCCCTCCCTCACAGCACTTCCCTGCTGCCAAACAGCTGTTTGGCAGTGCTTTGGACTTTCTGAGAGGGAAGGGGAGGAACAAAGACACGGCGCTTCCCTGCTCCTCCCCTTCCTTCCAGAAAGTCCAGAGTGCCGCACACTGCATCTTCTAGGGTGCAAAAAGGCATCTTTTAAAAAGTGGAAGTCAAATCCTAGTGAGGTAAATAGAAAGGAGCATAAACACTGCCAAATTAAACATAAAAATGTAATAAGAAAAGCCAAAAAGGAGCTGGAAGAACAGCTAGCCAAGAATTCAAAAGGTAATAAAATGTTTAAGTACATCAGAAGCATGAAGCCTGTTAACCAACCAGTGGGGCCCCTGGACGATAGAGATACAAAAGGAGCACTTAAAGACGATAAAGTCATCACAGAGAAACTAAATGAATTCTTTGCTTCAGTCTTCACGGTTGAGGATGTTAGGGAGATTCCCAAACCTGAGCAGTCTTTTGTAGGTGACAAATATGAGGAATTGTCTCAGATTGAAGTGTCACTAGAGAAGGTTTTGAAATTAATTGAGAAACTTAATAGTAACAAATCACCGGGACCAGATGGCACACCATCTGAAAGAACTCAAATGCGAAAGTGTGGAACTATTAACTATGGTTTGTAACCTGTCCTTTAAATCAGCTACTGTACCCAATGACTGGAAGATAGCTAATGTAACACCAATATTTAAGAAGGGCTCTTGAGGTAATCCTGGAAATTACAGGCTGGTAAATCTAACGTCAGAACCGGGCAAATTAGTTGAAACAAGAATAAAGAATAAAATTGTCAGCCACATAGAAGAACATAAATTGTTGCACAAAAGTCAACATGGTTTCTGTAAAGGGAGATCATGTCTTACTAGAGTTCAAGGGGGTCAACAAACATGTGAACAAGAGAAATCCAATGGACATAGGTTACTTAGATTTCCAGAAAGCCTTTGACAAGGGTCCCTTACCAAAGGCTCTTATGTACATTAAATTATCATGGGACTAGAAGGAAGACCCTTTCATGGATTGAGAACTGGTTAAAAGACAGGGAACAAAGAGTAAATTTTCAGAATGGAGAGGGGTAGCTTGTGGTGTTCCCCAAGGGTCAGTCCTTGGACCAATCCTCTTCAACTTATTCATAAATGATCTGGAGAAAGAGGTAAACAGTGAGGTGGCAAAGTTTGCAGATGATAATTATCTTGAGCAGTTTAGTAAGACCAAAGCAGACTGAAGAACTTCAAAAAAATCTCACAAAACTAAGTGATTGGGCAACAAAATGGCAAATGAAATTTAATGTGGATAAGTGTAAAGTAATACACATTGGAAAAAATAACCCCAACATGATGGGTGCTAGTTTAGCTACAACTAACCAGGAGAAAGATCTTGCAGTCATCATGGATAGTTCTCTGACAACATCCACACAGTATGCAGCTGCAGTCAAAAAAGCAAATGGGATGTTAGGAATCATTAAAAAAGGGTGTGGCAAATTGCCAGCACTACTATGAGAGGTCTCACACTTTCTCTTCTTGGGGGCAAAGGGTGGTCAGGGCACCATTACCCCATGAACTGGGATATTAACTGCCCCACTAGTGTCCTGGAGGAAGGGACCCAGGACTGCCTTCTACTCTGGGTCCCAGCCCAGGAGCCCTAGGAATAGCAGTAAATCACTAGAACTAGCGGTTCCTTCCCCTGGGCTACTTCCCTCTCCTGTTCTCCAGCTTGTGGGGCTCCCTCTGCACAAACCAGGTGTCTCTTTACCTAGGGTTTTAGTCTTCTTAGCCCATCGCAGCACTTCTCCAAACTCTCCTCTGCATCTCTCTAAATTGCTCTCTGCTCTAAAGCCAATCCACTGTTTCAACTGCTCCTCTTGTCTGATTGAAACAGGTTTTTTTTATCATGTGACTGGCTTCAGGTGCTTTAATTAATTTATAGCAAACCCTCTTCCCTCTAGAGGGAATAAGGCTCCCTTCTAACACTCTCCTACTGCCCTCTAGCCATGCTGTATCACAAGAGATAGAGAACATCTTATTGCCCTTATATAAATCCATGGTATGCCCATATCTTGAATACTGTGTACAGATATAGTCCCCTCATCTCAAAAAAGATATACTGGCATTAGAAAAGGTTCAGAAAAGGGCAACTAAAATGATTAGGGGTTTGGTACGGGTCCCATGTGAGGAGAGATTAAAGAGGCTAGGACTTTTCAGCTTGGAAAAGAGGAGACTAAGGGGGGATATGATAGAGGTATATAAAATCATGAGTGGTGTGGAGAAAGTGGATAAGGAAAAGTTATTTATTTGTTCCCATAATATAAGAACTAGGGGCCACCAAATGAAATTAATGTGCAGCAGGTTTAAAACAAAAAAAAGGAAGTTCTTCACTCAGTGCACAGTCATCCTGTGGAATTCCTTGCCTGAGGAGGTTGTGAAGGCTAGAGAACCTCCATGAATTTATCCAGTTAAGTCCATTAATGGCTATTAGCCAGGATGGGTAAGGAATGGTGTCCCTAGCCTCCGTTTGTCACAGGGTGGAGATTGATGGCAGGAGAGAGATCACTTGATCATTACCTGTTAGGTTCACTCCCTCTCGGGCATGTGGCATTGGCCACTGTCGGTAGACAGGATACTGGGCTGGATGGACCTTTGGTCTGACACAGTATGGCCATTCTTATGCTCTTAAGATATCACAAGGGAACAGGGAAGCGCTGGGAGGGCGGGGGAGGAGGTGGAGAAGAGGAACTTGTGCAATGCTCCCTTGTAAAGTCACTGCTTTTCCACAGAATCTTACAAGCAGTGGACAGAGCAGGCAGCCAAACGACGTTATAAGGGAGCATTGCACAACTTTAAACAAGCATGTTCCCTAATGGAGCAGCGACATAACTTCAAAACAACATTAAGCGGGAGGACGTTAAGTGAGCAGTTACTGTATATTAATGATGTAATAGGACAAAAGAGTTTATCCATATGTCTTGTGGATCAAAGTTGAAGTTGTTACTGGCTACCTTGGTAAAGCTTCTCTGGGGAATGAGAGCTATTCATTGTGGGGTTGAGAATGGCAACTCCAAGAGGCACTTGAAGCCAGGAATAGCCCTTTTGAGCTTGTTTAAAGTTTTATGATTGTAGAAGCAAAAGGCAATCTCCAGCATTCACTACACCCCCTTTTGAAAGATACAGCATGACAATTTCCCCCAGCTCCTGCTGCTGGATGCTGTCACTCTCACACCTTTCCCGGTGAGTACCCATTTGGGGTATAGAGCACTAATGGACACATTAGCTAGTCCCCCAATTTTGGTTGGAGAACATTAGGCAGCATTTTTTCCAGACCCCACAGTGGCTCAAAGGATTGGGAGAAAACTCAGTACTCTCTTTCTTCCCCTCCCCATAGGAAGGACACCAACATGTGTTTTAAAATGTATAATTGGCATAAGCTGGGCTCTTAATGTCACTGTTTGTGTGAACAAAAATTTCAGTCTTTTCTGAAATTTGGCACGAAAATATGCTAATGTCTTGAGTCCATACAAAGTGTTTGCTGTTGGAATGATGCTATCCAGCCAGTTAGATGTGTCATAATCCTGAAAGCCTAGCTGTGTTCCCGCAGAGATCTTTTGCCCTTAATGAAAGTGCTTAGCCCATCCCCTCACACCTCCTCTAAGATTACTTAACAGTGGTGGATCTCTAGGAACAGACCACCTCATCCTGATGTTGACAAATGCATCACTAAAGGGAATAATGAGTAAAATGGGCCCATTTTGGAATGGGAGAGGAGAGAACACTGCAACTTTCTGTGAATTTAATTATATTTCCTGCATTTAATAGGTGAGTAATAGAATAGGGGCAGCATCCTAGCTCACGCAGACAAATTTGCCATCCCAAGGGGTCCTGGAAATCCGACTGCATGAAAAAAAAAAAAAGACATACTTTATTAGCTAAATATTGTCATAGTAACACTCCATCAAGTGCCTGTGGCGGTCCAGATTCTGCGTGGCTGCTCCATAAGTGCTTGACAGGAAGATGCAAGAAGGTTTCCTCCAGCCTTTGCACCACTCTGCAGTGGCCAGGCAAAGGACAATGTCATTCCATGATGTCCCTCCTCGCATCTTCTAGGGTGCAAGATACCCCAAAGGGAACAGGGAAGAGGGAGCCCAACATGCTCCACCACCTAATCAGTGACCAGTACAGCTGTCTCCTGGAGTACAGGGAAGGGTATGCTGCCCCAAATGGACACAGGAGTGTGATGAGGAGCTCCAGGAGGATTTCTGCTTCTCTAAGGTACAATTGCTCCTGTGGCTCTGCCCTCCCACTGCTCCCAATGCAGGTCAATGGTTATAAGGCCCCATGCAGCCCCAAGCGAGTAGCCATGCTTGTATAAAGTGGCGGAAAGAACTGCGGGTTAGTTAAGAAATAGCTATTCAGGACTGTGGTGCAGTATGTGACTAGAGATTGTAACTGCTATACCCAGTTTTGGACATCACCTGATCCTGATTTTTGAAATGTCACCTCCATTCTGCTAAATAACTATAGCAACAGCTTTTCAGAGTTGTCTCCACAATATTTTAATGTTGTTATGAGTAACAACTATTATTATGCAGACAAAAACTCCTTTCCCATCAATACATGTGAACTCCACTTTAAAAGTGAATTAATGTTGGCTATTGACTTGTGACTTTGTATTTTAAGCAGACGGGATGTGTCCATGACAACTTCCCTTTTGAAAAGTTAAATCCCAGAGAGTTCAATTAAAAAGGTCCAGGATTTCTGTTGTTGATAAAATGGAGAATTGGCTGGTTTTTTTGTGGTGGTGGGTTTTTTTGTTTTTTTTTTTTTAGCTGAAATCAGAGTGGATACGACTCTTAGTATTTCTAATTTTAATTATCATAACCTTAAAAGGATAGGTTACATTTTAGCATTTCTTATTCTGAAACAAAACCTTCCTATCTTCTCTTGGGCAGGAGCTTAAGACATCTGTGTAACTATGGAGAACTAAAACTCATTTAAAGTCACCCTGGTGGAAGGTTGCTTTTGAACATCTTTTGAAAATCACAATTTGAAAAGTCACAAAACTGGTACTAGTAATTTTAGTTACTGAATGACATTACTAATTAATGTATTTCTTGCATGTGTCAATGATACACTCAAAATATAAATTTACTATTGAATCACTCAATGATGAATCACTGTATGATGCTATTGTGGATAGGATTTAGTCTGATAAATGAAATATATCAGCCAATTACAACATAAGCAAAATACTGTTGCTTGAAAAAGATAGACTGGGTCGTCTTATCTGGCTGTTGGAGAGATTGTCTGGGTTTCTTCCTCCCTATTATCTTCAGGTTTGCTACTGAAATGGCATCCATTTCCTTTTTTCAGTTCCTTCTCCAAACTTTATAGAGCCATCATGGGGAATTTCCTTGATTCTAGTGCCCTTTCTCTTGACACTGGATAAATTAAGGGTGAAACTGGAACAGTGAATCATCACAGCAAAGGAGAAGAGCTTCTTACTAGTAATAAGTAGGGAAAAGAAAGCCACAGGGTTCTGCTGTTCCACAGTTCTAACAGTGCTTTCCTTTCTTGTGTCATTTTCACATTGATCAGGTTAACTGATGCCTCTTTAGACACTAATTGCTGTATTGATGAGTCTTAATTGGCTGGTCACACTGGTTCGCTGAAAAAAAAATTCCTAAAAGGTAAAAATGTTAATTGTATTGGTAATTACTTCAAAGCTTTTATCTTATTTTAGCCAATGTCCATTTCCATGGAAACAGGAACAGGTATAGCACAATTCAGCAGAGCTGTTCTGCACTCTTGGCAACCTCAGCCATGGCTGAGGATGGAAGGACAATTATGCAAACTGCACTTGCAGATTTTATAAGACTCCTGAAGTTTCTAGTGTTTTAACTTAGAATTATAGGAAGGAAATTCATCTTAGGGACGAGACTCCACCTTCATAGGCAGTATGGGCCAATTATGGTCTTGATTTTGCCCTCAGCTACATTGCAGGGGGGTCTGAGGGTTGCTTGGCAATCAGAGTCCTCAGGAGAAATTCTGTCTGACTCAACAACAACAACTTTTCTAGGGGGCTCTTGGGCTGAATACAGCAGCTACACAACCCTTGGCTCTTGTCTTCTAGGAACATCTTTGAAAAATTTCCCACCATGACTACCAGTTCATCTGAAATTGTAAGCAGACTGATTATGTCTAGTAGTTTAACCTATCCAGATAATTTGCTCCTTGCTGTCAAGCAGTGACATAAACAATTTAAAGTGCTATCCAAGTAACTGTGGAAACTTCCTAAATATCAAATACCTTTTAGTATTCTGGAATAAGTTTATTTTTTTTCTTTCAAAGGTTCTGTAAAGGTTCTATATATTTCTGTATACTACTTGCACTTGCTTTATGAAGTAGGAATTATTTTGAATTCCTGTGATTAGTTTTTCAGTAGATGATGTTACTGGTCTTTATGAAGTTCCCATGTTTTGTGAAGCAGATTTAGGTAATGAATTATGATTTAAGTAAACCATGAATAAGGGGTAAGGGAGGAGAATTATTGTGAAACTTAACATATGTCAAGGTGAATAAGAGTAAATAAGAGTCCCCATTGGGACAATTAAGGCAAGTTGGCCGATACATGTGATGACTTCATTAGGCATCTGCTCTTTACAGCCCTTCTCCACCCCTCACCAAATGAGAAGGAGGAGAAGCTTGGTAACCTTGATGTCAATAGGCCAATCTGAATGACTTGTTCATCAGAAGTTCAAACAAGGGGCATTGCCCCAGGGTAGCTGGTCCCTGTGAATAGACTACACCCAGTTCCCCTGGACCAGAGCAGGTGAGCCCATTCCAGCTAATTAAAGGGGGGTGGGGTACCCATAGAGGGCCTATACAGGGCTTCTAATGGGCAGCTGAGGGAGGGACTGAGAAAGGCTATGCCTGGGGAGGGAAAGCTATTGCCTGTGGTGGGTCTCTAGAAAAAGGGGCTCAAAGAAGTAGCACTGGGGCTGTTGCTTCAGGGTGGGAGCAGAGCTGATGGAAACTGGGAAGCTACCATGAACAGGTGTGCCAGAAACTCCTGGGAGGGGGGACCCTGAGGCTAAGCTAAGATTTTTTTTTTCTGTTTAGACTTTGATAAATTTAGACTTTTTCTGTTTGTTTGTTAACCTCTGTAAATCAATAAATCTTGCAAATGACTGGGTGTGGTGGCACATGCTTTGGAGCTGGGGAGAAACACAGCCTGGTGACACACAGCTATCACGCTCTACAGCAGAACAGTCATGCTATATCAATGACATAATTAGTACCCAGTGGGCAGCACTAACTATGGAAGGCATGTCTTGAGCTGGCTTGCTGCTGAAACTGATTTTTCTTCCAAATGTCAAATTTAACCCCATGCAGGGTAACCAAGCTGTCTCTGTCAGTCATGTTTCCTACAACATTTCATCAGCTATTGGCACATGATCAGGAAGAGTTTAACTGCTAGTCATGGCATTGATGTGATGTTACATTATATTTTTTAAAAAAAGTGTTACAGTAGCACTAAGTAATAAACACTTAATAAAAGATAGTTTCTGTCCCAAAAAGCTTACAATCTAAATAGAGAAGACAAGAATTATTATTTTTCCCATTCTACGGAAGGATAATAGCGTACAGATTGATTTAGTGACTTGCCCAAGTTTCTAGATAGATAGATAGATAGATAGATTCTATGGCAGAGCCAGGTTTACAGCCTTGTTCTCCTAAATCTTGGTCCAGTACCTTAACCACAAACCATCCTTCCTCTCTAAAACAAGATTGAGAGACTGTGACCATGGGAGATAGAAAAAAGATTAAAATATCTAAACGTATCAAAGCAAATGTCAAGGTTTATAGTGAATCTTAATTAAAGATATCTGATACAGCATGAAAGTACTTCAATGCCAGCATGTTTTGTTTGTTTTAGAAATACCTCCTCCATTGTATAGATCCAATCAAATGTCAGTTTGTTTGAAAGTTATAACTAGTGACTTGTTTTCTTTCAATAGCTCCTGTGCCACTAGGACTACTTTAATTAAAATAACTTGTTCCATGACACAGCAGAGATCCCACTGCTTAAAAACACTGCACTGCTACACTCTAAATTGTTCTGCTTAATGGCATTAGAAGTACTAGTTTGTCCGATCAACAGTTCTGCTGATGTCCTAGGTGCCAACTGAGAGCCAGAACATGTGGGTCTTCCATAAACAAGAGTTTTAAAGGGAAATGTTAGGCCATGTAAATACTGTACCACAGAACAGATCTCTGCACCATGGCACTTCTATTATAAACCCTGTTTTCCTGAGGTTTATGACCTGCCTATATGTAGAATTATTTTACACCCAACCATTAACACTGAACTGAAACAGGGCCAAAAAAAAGGAACTGCCTAGGACAAATAGAAATTCACAGTCAAGCCCTGTGTTTTAATGGGGTCTTAGGCAAAACAGTTCAGAACTGTCCTGAATCTGTGGCTCTCTCGCTAAACAAACTGACCCCAAACCTTACCTGTGGTTCTGCTCCTCCTGGCAGAGGCACTGCCAGCTCCCAACCCCACCTGCCCCATCTTCCTTCCTCCCCATGACTTTCCCAATAGACCTGCTTCTTCCTCCATCATAATCATCCCAGACACACCTATACCCTCTACATTTTGAAAGAACTGACTGCAGAACGAAGCAGCTCTGGCAGCCTCTGATAGTCCCTGGCTCCCATGGGGTTAAAATCTCCAGTGCTCTGATGTATGAATTGTACTGTAAATCATGTAAGCTTTAAAGACTGTGACTTCTGAATTCAGTGATGGCTGTAGCCCGATAACAAAGATGCCAGGGCTACAGTTCTCATAGCAGGATTGAAGGGGTGTGTGAGTTAGAAATCACAATACGACTTTCTCAAAGGTCATATCTTAGGAGTATTGGAGAGCATGGAAAAACGGCTTCAAGATATTTGGATAACTGGATTCTTTTGCCCATCTCGGATTTGGCATACTGCAAACAAACATGCATGTTACACTGTTACCAATGAATACTGATAAAATCTAAAATATCTTTCCAAGACCAGCTCTACAATACTACCCCACTGAACCATTAAATTTATTCCACTGATTTGCAATCTCGGAAGAATTCTAGCACACAGTGATGTGCCATTTTAATTGTGGCTCTGTCATCTAGTGCTATGGAGTGAGACACTGTCTCCATCCCACTGGCAGCCCAATTCCAGAGGTTTGTATTCCTGGCTGGAACAGTTCACTGTTCACTCTAGGCTGAAAACTGGTGTATACAATATCTAGGTATTAGACTGCTTTAAGTAAGTGTCTTCACTTAGGGAAGATGTCTCTAAACACATGGAGTAGTCCCACTGACCTCCACATATTGTATGTATTGCAGGATTGGACCCTAAAGGAGTAATTGCCAAATGTCAGCACAGGCCCATGGTATGTTTTACAGCTTTGTCATTGTCTGGTGACTAACTACCAAAATAAATGACAGGTTTCAGAGTAGCAGCCGTGTTAGTCTATATTCGCAAAAAGAAAAGGAGTACTTGTAGCACCTTAGAGACTAACAAATTTATTAGAGCGTAAGCTTTCGTGAGCTACAGCTCACTTCATCGGATGCATTTGGTGGAAAAAACAGAGGGGAGATTGATATACACACACACAGAGAACGTAAAACAATGGGTTTATCATACACACTGTAAGGAGAGTGATCACTTAAGATAAGCCATCACCAGCAGCGGGGTTTGGGGGGAAGTGGGGGGGGAGGAGGAAAACCTTTCATGGTGACAAGCAAGGTAGGCTATTTCCAGCAGTTAACAAGAATATCTGAGGAACAGTGGGGGGTGGGGTGGGGAAAATAACATGGAGAAATAGTTTTACTTTATGTAATGACTCATCCATTCCCAGTCTCTATTCAAGCCTAAGTTAATTGTATCCAGTTTGCAAATTAATTCCAATTCAGCAGTCTCTCGTTGGAGTCTGTTTTTGAAGCTTTTTTGTTGAAGAATAGCCACTCTTAGGTCTGTAATCGAGTGACTGTTTTTTGAATGTTATAATTCTTGACGTCTGATTTGTGTCCATTCATTCTTTTACGTAGAGACTGTCCAGTTTGGCCAATGTACATGGCAGAGGGGCATTGCTGGCACATGATGGCATATATCACATTGGTAGATGCGCAGGTAAACGAGCCTCTGATAGTGTGGCTGATGTGATTAGGCCCTATGATGGTGTCCCCTGAATAGATATGTGGACAGAGTTGGCAACGGGCTTTGTTGCAAGGATAGGTTCCTGGATTGGTGGTTCTGTTGTGTGGTGTGTGATTGCTGGTGAGTATTTGCTTCAGATTGGGGGGCTGTCTGTAAGCAAGGACTGGCCTGTCTCCCAAGATTTGTGAGAGTGATGGGTCGTCCTTCAGGATAGGTTGTAGATCCCTGATGATGCGTTGGAAAGGTTTTAGTTGGGGGCTGAAGGTGATGGCTAGTGGCGTTCTGTTGTTTTCTTTGTTGGGCCTGTCCTGTAGTAGGTGACTTCTGGGTACTCTTCTGGCTCTGTCAAACTGTTTCTTCACTTCAGCAGGTGGGTACTGTAGTTGTAGGAATGCATGATAGAGATCTTGTAGGTGTTTGTCTCTGTCTGAGGGGTGGAGCAAACGCGGTTATATCGTAGAGCTTGGCTGTAGACAATGGATCGTGTGGTATGATCTGGATGAAAGCTAGAGGCATGTGGGTAGGAATAGCGGTCAGTAGGTTTCCGATATAGGGTGGTGTTTATGGGACCATCGCTTATTAGCAACGTAGTGTCCAGGAAGTGGATCTCTTGTGTGGACTGGTCCAGGCTGAGGTTGATGGTGGGATGGAAATTGTTGAAATCATGGTGGAATTCCTCAAGGGCTTCTTTTCCATGGGTCCAGATGATGAAGATGTCATCAATGTAGCGCAAGTAGAGTAGGGGCATTAGGAGACGAGAGCTGAGGAAGCGTTGTTCTAAGTCAGCCATAAAAATGTTGGCATACTGTGGGGCCATGCGGGTACCCATCGCAGTGCCACTGATTTGAAGGTATACGTTGTCCCCAAATGTGAAATAGTTATGGGTGAGGACAAAGTCACAAAGTTCAGCCACCAGGTTAGCCGTGACAGTATCGGGGATACTGTTCCTGACGGCTTGTAGCCCATCTTTGTGTGGAATGTTGGTGTAGAGGGCTTCTACATCCATAGTGGCTAAGATGGTGTTTTTAGGAAGATCACCAATGGACTGTAGTTTCCTCAGGAAGTCAGTGGTGTCTCGAAGATAGCTGGGAGTGCTGGTAACGTAGGGCCTGAGAAGGGAGTCTACATAGCCAGACAATCCTGCTGTCAGGGTGCCAATGCCTGAGATGATGGGGCGTCGAGGATTTCCAGGTTTATGGATCTTGGGTAGCAGATAGAATACCCCAGGTCGGGGTTCTAGGGGTGTGTCTGTGCGGATTTGTTCTTGTGCTTTTTCAGGGAGTTGCTTGAGCAAATGCTGTAGTTCCTTTTGGTAACTCTCAGTGGGATCAGAGGGTAATGGCTTGTAGAAAGGGGTGTTGGAGAGCAGCTTGGTAGCCTCTTGTTCATCTCTTAGCCCAGCAGAAGAATCTGTCCTATCTCAGGGCCTCTCCTTTTGCCCCTCCACCCCCACGAACATGATGCAGTTCTGTGGTGACCTAGAATCCTATTTTCGACGTCTCCGACTCAAGGAATATTTCCAACACACCTCTGACCAACATATTAACCCACAGAGACCTTCCTACCAACACTACAAAAAGAAGGATTCTGGGTGGACTCCTCCTGAAGGTCGAAACAGCAGCCTGGATTTCTACATAGACTGCTTCCGCCGACGTGCACGAGCTGAAATTGTGGAAAAGCAGCATCGCTTGCCCCATAACCTCAGCCATGCAGAACACAATGCCATCCACAGCCTCAGAAACAACTCTGACATCATTTGTCAGAGGCTACGAGGCAGCTCTCCAGTACCCCTTTCTACAAGCCATTACCCTCTGTTCCCACTGAGAGTTACCAAAAGAAACTACAGCATTTGCTCAAGAAACTCCCTGAAAAAGCACAAGAACAAATCCGCACAGACACACCCCTAGTACCCATACCTGGGGTATTCTATCTGCTACCCAAGATCCATAAACCTGGAAATCCTGGACGCCCCATCATCTCAGGCATTGGCACCCTGACAGCAGGATTGTCTGGCTATGTAGACTCCCTTCTCAGGCCCTACGTTACCGGCACTCCCAGCTATCTTCGAGACACCACTGACTTCCTGAGGAAACTACAGTCCATTGGTGATCTTCCTGAAAACACCATCCTAGCCACTATGGATGCAGAAGCCTTCTACACCAACATTCCACACAAAGATGGGCTACAAGCCATCAGGAACAGTATCCCCGATAATGTCACGGCTAACCTGGTGGCTGAACTTTGTGACTTTGTCCTCACCCATAACTATTTCATATTTGGGGACAACGTATACCTTCAAATCAGTGGCACTGTGATGGGTACCCGCATGGCCCCACAGTATGCCAACATTTTTATGGCTGACTTAGAACAACGCTTCCTCAGCTCTTGTCTTCTAATGCCCCTACTCTACTTGCGCTACATTGATGACATCTTCATCATCTCGACCCATGGAAAAAAGCTCTTGAGGAATTCCACCATGATTTCAACAATTTCCATCCCACCATCAACCTCAGCCTGGACCAGTCCACACAAGAGATCCACTTCCTGGACACTACGTTGCTAATAAGCGATGGTCACATAAACACCACCCTATATCGGAAACCTACTGACCGCTATTCCTACCTACATGCCTCTAGCTTTCATCCAGATCATACCACACGATCCATTGTCTACAGCCAGGCTCTACGATATAACCGCGTTTGCTCCAACCCCTCAGACAGAGAAACACCTACAAGATCTCTATCATGCATTCCTACAACTACAGTACCCACCTGCTGAAGTGAAGAAACAGATTGACAGAGCCAGAAGAGTACCCAGAAGTCACCTACTACAGGACACGCCCAACAAAGAAAACAACAGAACGCCACTAGCCATCACCTTCAGCCCCCAACTAAAACCTCTCCAACGCATCATCAAGGATCTACAACCTATCCTGAAGGACGACCCATCACTCTCACAAATCTTGGGAGACAGGCCAGTCCTTGCTTACAGACTGCCCCCCAATCTGAAGCAAATACTCACCAGCAATCACACACCACACAACAGAACCAACAATCCAGGAACCTATCCTTGCAACAAAGCCCGTTGCCAACTCTGTCCACATATCTATTCAGGGGACACCATCATAGGGCCTAATCACATCAGCCACACTATCAGAGGCTCGTTCACCTGCACATCTACCAATGTGATATGCCATCATGTGCCAGCAATGCCCCTCTGCCATGTACATTGGCCAAACTGGACAGTCTCTACGTAAAAGAATGAATGGACACAAATCAGACGTCAAGAATTATAACATTCAAAAAACAGTCACTCTATTACAGACCTAAGAGTGGCTATCCTTCAACAAAAAAGCTTCAAAAACAGACTCCAACGAGAGACTGCTGAATTGGAATTAATTTGCAAACTGGATACAATTAACTTAGGCTTGAATAGAGACTGGGAATGGATGAGTCATTACACAAAGTAAAACCATTTCCCCATGTTATTTCCCCACCCCACCCCCCACTGTTCCTCAGATATTCTTGTTAACTGCTGGAAATAGCCTACTTTACTTGTCACCATGAAAGGTTTTCCTCCTCCCCCCCCCCCGCTGCTGGTGATGGCTTATCTTAAGTGATCACTCTCCTTACAGTGTGTATGATAAACCCATTTTTTCATGTTCTGTGTGTGTGTGTATATCAATCTCCCCTCTGTTTTTTCCACCAAATGCATCCGATGAAGTGAGCTGTAGCTCACGAAAGCTTACGCTCTAATAAATTTGTTAGTCTCTAAGGTGCCACAAGTACTCCTTTTTTCTTTTTACCAAAATAAATGGCACTTAGACAGTATGTTTCTGTAGTCGGTACTCTGAACTTGTTGGGGAATCAGTAGATAATGTCTCCTGCTTTACTTACCATGTGACATGAAGGATTCTGAATGTACAAGTGCAGTGACTCATTGACTCTCTGGAGAATAATCAGTGACTTGGACTGGTGTTTCATACTGAATACCAAGAAACCTGACTGAGCTATGTGCATAATCTCTCTGGGATTGCCCAGTCATATGGTACTGTTCCTTTGGGATTAAAATGGGAAGGCTCCTTCTCCTTCCTAATGCTTTTATGCTCCATTTGCCTAAAGGTTGCCCTTGTTAGTGGATAGTAAAGTGCAGGACATTCTCATGATAAAAAATGTTTGTGAGACGACAGAGGAACAGATATATGCTCCACCATGCTAGTCAAACACTGTTCACCAAATTCTCTGACACCGTGTATATAATTTAGAGGCTTGCCTCATTATCCTCATTACTGTGCTACTTGCATGCATAGATGATTCTGCATGACTGGATAAATTGTTGGCATGAAATTTCCTTTCTCCTCTTTCAAACTATTGCTCTGTATGGTGTTACATTACTCTACATATTTGTCTGAGATTCCTGTAATCTACTTTGGTCTAAACATGTTCTAATAGGTAATCCCTGGCAGCGGCATTTTTTGTTAAATATGTCTTCGTTTGGAAAATTAAATATAAGCATTGGGAGGAAACCCCCCCCCCCCAATAATTTTAAAACTAGAAACGGTTTAAAAATGGATTTTTGTTTTTTGTTTTCAGAGCCATTTTAAGTATAGGGAAGTAAGAGTATTGTATAAGTAATGCTGTGTTGGTATTTCCTTTTAACCATAATGTTTACTACCCCTAAACTAAAAGTGATTGCACAATAACTGACAACCAGTATATATCACATAGAAGCATTCTAACCAAATTTTAATTATACTTAAAACTGATGTTTCTAAACTAGTATCATACTAACTGAGATTTATTCATCACCGACAAGTCACATTCACCAAATTACAAAACATCTCTTTAGAGTCTATGTACTTGCTGTCAGTAAGAGGTGCAAATTTTCAATCTTCTCCAACTGAAAACAGCTGCTGAGTATTGTTAGGTACTTATTAGGTTCTAAATTTTATTTGAAAACTAAATAAGTAGGGAAGTCCTAACGTTGACAAGTACTGCCCAGAACACAAGGAACAATGCTTAAATGAGAAAATCTATCATAATCAGACTAAAGCTATCTTGAAGATTTAGAAACTTTAAGAAGTAACTCTTTAAATGTAATAGCATATAAAAGCAAAATTACCCATAAATCTATGCATAGTGCATCTGCGTCTCCTGGATTAAAAGAACTATAATATTCTCTTTATAATACAAAACTATTCCAACAACTGATAAAATTAAGTTGTGCTCAGGTGGAATTTTGGAAGAGAAATGAACCCTCTGATAACATTTTATGGGTCAGAGTATGGGATATGCTCATAATGAAAAGCTCATGGATTGTCTGAGACATTGCACAAAAGTGTTTGGAGGAGCAGGGCCTTAGATTGCAAGTCTTTTATGGCAAGAGCATCTATTAAATGTACGCAATTCATTTTGAGAGTTATGACTCAGTTTGTCTCAAAGGTATTTGTTTCACATAACTTTAGAATTGCCTCACTTTTATTGATAATTCATAATTATTTTTGTTAGAAATAAAGTTTAAGTTATAGGATTTATTTACACTATAGGAATGAATCCCACTGCATTTAAAGTTTCCTGAAGCTATAATCACTTTAAACAGTGTCTTGATATTTATAGCCGTTTTAAATCCCTAGAATAACTTTTGATATTTTCTTAATTTGTATATATAGTTTTATCTTGTCTACATAAAATGTCATGAGGAGCTGTAGGCTAACTATTTTCTTTTAATCTGGGGCTACATTGTTTGGTTTGGGATGGCGAATACCATAAGTAAAACAAATTTATTTGAGCATAAGCTTTCGTGAGCTACAGCTCACTTCATCGGATGCATTCAGTAGAAAATACAGTGGGGAGATTTATATACATAGAGAACATGAAACAATGGGTGTTACCATACACACTGTAACCAGAATGATTACTTAAGGTGAGTTATTACCAGCAGGAGAGCCGGGGGGAGGGAGGGAGAACCTTTTGTAGTGATAATCAAGGTGGGCCATTTCCAGCAGTTGACAAGAACGTCTGAGGAACAGGGGGGTGGGAGAATAAACATGGGGAAATAGTTTTACTTTGTGTAGGTTTCAGAGTAGCAGCCGTGTTAGTCTGTATTCGCAAAAAGAAAAGGAGTACTTGTGGCACCTTAGAGACTAACAAATTTATTTGAGCATAAGCTTTTGTGAGCTACAGTTCATCTGATGAAGTGAGTTGTAGCTCACGAAGGCTTATACTCAAATTTGTTAGTCTAAGGTGCCACAAGTACTCCTTTTCTTTTTACTTTGTGTAATGACCCATCCACTCCCAGTCTTTATTCATGCCTAAGTTAATTGTGTCCAGTTTGCAAATTAATTCCAATTCAGCAGTCTCTCGATGGAATCTGTTTTTGAAGTTTTTTTTGTTGACGTATTGCCACTTTTAGGTCTGTAATCAAGTGACCAGAGAGATTGAAGTGTTCTCCAACTGGTTTTTGAATGTTATAATTGACGTCTGATTTTTTGTCCATTTATTCTTTTACATAGAGACTGTCCTGTTTGACCAATGTACATGGCAGAGGGGCATTGCTGGCACACGATGGCATATATCACACTAGTAGATGTGCAGGTGAACGAGTCTCTGATATTGTAGCTGATGTGATTAGGCCCTATGATGGTGTCCCCTGAATAGATATGTGGACAGAGTTGGCAACGGGCTTTGTTGTAAGGATAGGTTCCTGGATTAGTGGTTCTGTTGTGTGGTTACTGGTGAGAATTTGTTTCAGGTTGGGGGGCTGTCTGTAAGCAAGGACTGGCCTGTCTCCCAAGATCTGTGAGAGTGATGGGTGGTCCTTCAGGATAGATTGTAGATCCTTGATGATGCGTTGGAGAGGTTTTAGTTGGGGGCTGAAGGTGATGGCTAGTGCCATTCTGTTATTTTCTTTGTTGGGCCTGTCCTGTAGTAGGTGACTTCTGGGTACTCTTCTGGCTCTGTCAATCTGTTTCTTCACTTCAGCAGGTGGGTACTGTAGTTGTAAGAATGCATGATAGAGATCTTGTAGGTGTTTGTCTGTCTGAGGGGTTGGACCAAATGCAGTTGTATCGTTGAGCTGGGCTGTAGACAATGGATCGTGTGGCGTGATCTGGATGAAAGCTGGAGGCATGTAGGTAGGAATAGAGGTCAGTAGGTTTCTGGTATAGGGTGGTGTTTATGTGACCATCACTTATTAGCAACGTAGTGTCCAGGAAGTGGATCTCTTGTGTGGACTGGTCCAGGCTGAGGTTGATGGTGGGATGGAAATTGTTGAAATCATGGTGGAATTCCTCAAGGGCTTCTTTTCCATGGGTCCAGATGATGAAGATGTCATCAATGTAGCGCAAGTAGAGTAGGGGCATTAGGGGACGAGAGCTGAGGAAGCGTTGTTCTAAGTCAGCCATAAAAATATTGGCATACTGTGGGGCCATGCGGGTACCCATAGCAGTGCTGCTGATTGAAGGTATACATTGTCCCCAAATGTGAAATAGTTATGGGGACAAAGTCACAATATCAGAGGCTCGTTCACCTGCACATCTACCAATGTGATATATGCCATCATGTGCCAGCGATGCCCCTCTGCCATGTACATTGGTCAAACTGGACAGTCTCTACGTAAAAGAATAAATGAACAAATCAGACGTCAAGAATTATAACATTCAAAAACCAGTTGGAGAACACTTCAATCTCTCTGGTCACTCGATTACAGACCTAAGAGTGGCTATCCTTCAACAAAAAAACTTCAAAAACAGACTCCAATGAGAGACTGCTGAATTGGAATTTATTTGCAAACTGGATACAATTAACTTAGGCTTGACTAGAGACTGGGAGTGGATGGGTCATTACACAAAGTAAAACTATTTCCCCATGTTTATTCCCTGCCCTCCCCATTCCTCAGAGGTTCTTGTCAACTGCTGGAAATGGCCCACCTTGATTATCACGACAAAAGTTTCTCCCCTCCCACCCCCGCTCTCCTGCTCTTAATAGCTCACCTTAAGTGATCACTCTGGTTACAGTGTGTACGGTAACACCCGTTGTTTCATGTTCTCTATGCATATAAATCTCCCCACTGTATTTTCCACTGAATGCATCTGATGAAGTGAGCTGTAGTTCACGAAAGCTTATGCTCTAATAAATTTGTTAGTCTCTAAGGTGCCATTTTCTTTTTGCGAATACTGTCTAACACGGCTGCTACTCTGAAACCCATAAGTAAAACAAAATTTTACAATGAAACTAAAACTGACTATACTAGATGTTGCATGGGAACAGCCGCCACAGGGAATTTCCCACACCCATGTATTATTCCAGTTGCATTATTAGATGCATTAGGCAATTCACAACAAACATTGCTAAAGCGTAATCTGCACTAAACAAAGGGTATGGTAATCTCATGCATAAGGCAAGTGCCTGAAAGAGTTCATGGAGGGAAAAAAAAAAAAAGAAGGCCATCACTGGGAAATTACCATCTTGTGATAACATTAGTTAAGATGAAGATGCATTGCAGGATACGGGGTAGGAACTCCCAATAGTTCATGTGGGATGTGAAATTTGTGTACAAGTACCACTGTAGTGACACTATGCTGATGAGTCAAGAGGTACTTTGATTCAAAGTCTCTATTTTTAAATTTGGGGGCTGAAGTTTGTCATACTTGATTCTATCCCAAAGGTGAGTTGTTTTGAAGAAAATGACTTGTATGAGCATGAGAAAATGATAGTGGTTTATGGTTTTGAAAAAAAATGTAAGACCTCTTCCCCTCTGATGGTTCCAATGCTTTTATTTAAAAGTTTAAAATTTGGCATAGTTGTTCTCAGTTAGGTATGTGTGCTTTATTAAACTGAGAAGGAGGGTATTATTTGAGAAAAATATATGAGCAATAAGTGAGTGAAAGTAGCCTAATGCATTATTGTTCTAATAAGTGTTCAAGTTTCTATATTTGGATAATTGAACATGATAGAAAAATATTATATATATGAAAATATTCAAACCAACGGTTGAAGGCATAGTCAAACTTATGTGCATTTATTTAAATATGATCACCTGCATTTAATTCTCAAAAAGAAAAGGAGTACTTGTGGCACCTTAGAGACTAACTAACTTATTAGAGCATAAGCTTTCGTGAGCTACAGCTCACTTCATCGGATGCATTTGGTGGAAAAAACCTGGGTGGTTTTTTCCACCAAATGCATCCGATGAAGTGAGCTGTAGCTCACGAAAGCTTATGCTCTAATAAATTTGTTAGTCTCTAGAGCATAAGCTTTCGTGAGCTACAGCTCACTTCATCGGATGCATTTGGTGGAAAAAACCACCCAGGTTTTTTCCACCAAATGCATCCGATGAAGTGAGCTGTAGCTCACGCAAGCTTATGCTCTAATAAATTTGTTAGTCTCTAAGGTGCCATAAGTACTCCTTTTCTTTTTGAGAATACAGACTAACACAGCTGCTACTCTGAAACCTGTCATTTAATTCGCAATTACACTACTCTTAGCCAAAACCCGTCATTGAACTGAATGGTGACTCTTGAAGTGGAGTGGTAATTGATCTAATGATCAATCTCAGGGGAATGGCAACGGTATATAAAACTTTTCACTTCTAGGGGCTTGTCTTCATGTACAGTGCTACCGGAGTGTAGCTGTAATGCTTTAGTGAAGATGTTATTATGCTGATGGAAGAGCTTCTCTCATGGGTGTAGTTAAACCACCTCTGCGAGAGGAGTAGTTATGTCCATACCCCTGAGCCACATGATTTTCCCCCCACCCCTGAGTAATGTAGTTATACAGAGATAGGTCTTTAGTTGTGTAGATATGGCCTAGGTGTAGGCTGTTAGCAACCAGAAATCATTACTATCTGAGGGCTTTTCAGTACCCTACATGAAGAGTTTGGGTTTAGTCCAGTTCTTAATAAGCACATATTAATATACAGAATCATGATCCCTACTGGCACATTTGGAGTCCCACTGCAGCGGCCAAGGATTAAACGGGCATGAAAACATCATCCCTAGAAGTGGTCCCTTCAGAACATGATTAAGGAACATACGGAGACCAGCATGTGGAAGTCTGCCCTACTGTTACTAGTTCTCTCTGTCCTGTGGCTCAGCAGAACGTCAGACTCCAGAATTGTCAATCTGGCATCTTACATAAGCAATAAATCCATTAAAACATTTAAAAACAACTAAGGATACAAAATGCAAAAACAGTTACTACTGCATATTGTTGAGATTTAACATGCAATGTTGAATAAATCATGTGACAACAAATCTAGTAGCCACATTTCACATACGCTTGCATATTATGAAACATTAAAGTTAATAAGCAGCATTTTACTGAATATGTTATGTAGAAAGGGGTCAAATGTTTCAGTGGGAAATACAACTCTGAATTTCCTAGTTTTGTGCGCAACATCCCAACTATAAGATGGTACTATTATTAGCATTTTACTCGTTTAACAGAACACACAAACATTGTTTATTATCTTTTGGAAATTTCCCATGTGGCACTGTGCCCTTTTCTCCCTACTCCCCCATAAAATACTGGAGGTAAATGATACATTGGCGTGGTAACTAAGAAGGTTGTTATGAATGCAAGAGAACAAAAGCCTGGCACAGGACTGACTATAATATGTGCAATTAATAAATTATGAGGATGAGTTACTTACACCGAAGGAAACAACTGTCATTCCCGAATCCAGATTGAGTTTGTCTAAGCAACTACCACCTTCATTAAAAAGAATGAGCCAATGCATTAACTCTGCCAAAAAGCAGAATAAAATAGTTACACCTTTACCCTAGAAAAAACAGAGAGCGAAACCAGGTAGCCACTGCTTAATGAGGAAGAAAAAGGGCACCACCCATGAAGAGCTGTTGCTTTCTTATACACAGAACTGTAGCGTGCTCAAGGCTACAGCTGCTGCAGCATTTTGGGTGTAAAGAGAGAAACGGCGAACTGAACGTTACACTGACCTACGTCAAGTCTTTTCTCGGCTCCTTGATTTCCTCTGCATCCCCCCCCCCCATCCTCGCCTTCGCCTCTCTCACTTCTACCTCTCCGTTCCGCGGCCGCCCGCACGCTTCGCCCTCCCACTTCCAGTTTCACGCAACGTAACTTGCTGAGGGCTCGCTCGCGCAGCGCAGTGATTGGCGGGGGATGGCCGCCCCTCTCGCGGCTGTGGCTCTGGATTGGCTGTGTCCCGCCGCCGCTCGCACTCAGCCCCGGACTTGTTGTCTGGCTCTCCCCTCGCGGCCTGAGGGAGGGCGTGTGAGAGAGAGGCGCGTCCGCCCTTCCTTCCCAGCGGCGCTGCAGAGTCTTCTCCTGGCTAGGCGGCGGCGGTGCTGCTGCTGCTGCTTGTATCGTGGGTGACCCGGCGGCGTGGGCGGGAGGTGGCTCGGCTCCTCGCGGCTCCCCTGCGGCCGCCCGGGCGTGGGGAGCGGGCCGAGGAAGGGGCAGGTGAGGAAAGAGCTTCTTGTTCTTCGCCTCGCGCCCCTGGTGGCGGTTGACGGCGCGGGGCTGGGCTGGGCTGCATGCGGCAGTCGCTATAGGACAATAAAGCGGGCGGGGCGGGTTCGGCGCGCGGAGCTGGCCTAGTGCGGGGAGGAGGCAGCCTGGGCTGGGCGGCAGGGGGCGGTGGCGGAGCGGGCCGGGTGCGGGGAACTGTCGGGTGGGCGCTGCCGACTCGCCGTCTGTGGCTGTGCCCGCGGCAGGAAGTGACTCTTCAACTTCAGCGTCTCGGCCGGGGGAATGTGACTCGCCTGGGATCGGCCAGCTGCTGAAACCGGGATCGGGGGTGCCGAGAAGCCGGCGCTGCTTCCACCTTGCCCCAGCCCTGCCTCCCGGCCGAGAGCGACTGCAACCGCTCGGCCCCCGGGAAGAAAACTTGGTTGGATTTAAAATTCTCTTGGGGGTAGAAAGGAGCCCTGCTGGTGTTGGGTGAAAGACCGCCGCGATCAAAGGTAAGCGGTGCGGGGGAGGTTTGGTTAAGAAACCTTGCGCCGAGGGGAGGGGAGGGGAGGGGGAAGGAAAGAAAAGAGCTGGCGTTTTTCATTCTGATATCCTGTTTTTGGCCTTTATTTTTCTTGCTGGATTGTGTTGTCTGCTTGAAATAAGCATGAGTATTCTTTTGTCTCTTCCAATGCTGTTTGTGTGAGTGGGATCGTTATTTCCATGGAGGTTGCCACAAGAATCTGATGAGATCGAAAGTTTTTAAGCTCCTCAAACACAGAAGTTTCTTTGTTCAGCAGGATGAGGTATTGAAGTGAAACTGCCTGGTTATGCGTTTGTGATTTTTTTTTTTTTTTTAAAATCGTTCTCTTCAGAAAAAGTTACCAAGCCTGGTCGCTTGTTCCCTTCTCTGTGAATAAGCACTTCTAAAGGGTGCTACTCTTAAGTTTCGTACTTGAAAGAAGTCCAGAGGTTTTGGAGATCACTGTATTTATTTATTATTTTTCCTTACTCTGTCTGGGTGTTGGTTCCTTTCCTCTGGCCATCTGATATGTGCACCCTTTAAAAAGAAGTACTGGTATGTATGTATGTATGTATGTATGTATGTATGTATTTTCTACAAAAAAAGTTCATTTATTCATTTGTAAATAAGGTTGCATTACCTTTTTTTTTCCTCCTCTTCAAGATGAAGAGTTTGACTATGTATTTAATTGAAGAAGAGTTGGTTTGTTTAATTTTATCTTAACATTTGGGGCAGGATAACCAACACTTCGTATAATACCTCTCCTTACAATATAAATGGATTTTTTCATATGCAAGAAATATGTTCTAAATTTAGAACCTGTAGAAGATTATCTTGATAACATCTATGTATAAGAGAGGATGGAAAATAGCATACTTTAATGTGAGTTACTGTAAGGACTGATTCTAAACATTCATATGGTATAATTTTGGTTAAAAAATTGGTAACAATTTTAGTTTTCATTGCTTTCGATAAGACTTCTCATCAAAATCTGTTTGTAGGAGTAAGAAAATGCACAAGCTCAATTCAATGTGATAGCCTTAACAAGATGTTTTCAGTATTGCATAATTGTGACTAGTATATGTTACTTTGTGTCTTGACTAACTGCATTGAACAAAAAAATATTTAACAAAGTTTCTACATGCTGTATCACAACTTGGTTTAAGAGTAGCAGCCGTGTTAGTCTGTATTCGCAAAAAGAAAAGGAGTACCCGTGGCACCTTAGAGACTATAAATTTGTTAGTCTCTAAGGTGCCACGGGTACTCCTTTTCTTTTTGCGAACTTGGTTTAAGATGCTTCAAAGAGGCAATTACCAGATGTTGATTACATTGTGGTTCCAAAACTACCTGTGCTGAGAGAGACACTTCCTCTCCCCGAACCCACATTTATGTAGAAACTCATTCAAGTATTGTGTATGTTTCCAAATAATGTATTAAAGGCCATAGCTTGGGACTGATTGTGTTCCCCTTGGTAGAAGACAGTCTAAATTATTGTTCTTGTATAACAAATTGGATGGTGGTATGTTTTCAGTTATGCTGATTGGATATGGTGTCTGATCAGCCTGGTATAGAAATATGGAACTGGCATGTCTGAGAAGTGTGTGCACCCGACAGTCAAATAAGTTCACTTGTGTGTGAACCTTTTATATTGCTGTAGGTGTATCTATCTGTCTATTTTTCAAGGAGGCAAAATATCCAATGACCCAGATCAGATAAATAACAGTAGGCAGTTTTGTGTAGATATGAAACAATTTATTCATCTAGCCCAGACTGGTTTAGTAATAGTAGTTTTTAGTGAAAAAATGACACATTTGTGTTGATACAAAATCCCTTTTTCAAGTGATAATGTACAAGTGATCAGGTTTTACAATTTATAGACTTCACAAGCAACAGAAAAGGTTATTCTTGGGCATCTGAAAGAACTAAACAAAACAGATGACACTGAACTTCATCTTCCTTATATGGTTTATGCTTGGCAGTAACACAATGAAGTCTAAACAGAGTAATCCTTTTACAAAGAACGATCACTTTCCAAAGCAGTGCTTCATTCCCAATAATGACTAGGTTCTACAGGGGGGAAAAATGTAGTAACGCATGACAAATTTAGTTGTAAACCACTGTATTCCTAATGGATGCAATTTTTTATTTCTTTTCGGACCTTTTGTTTTTCTGATGATGCACTAGATATTTTTCAGTGCTATGTAGAAGAAAAGATCCTTGTGTTTGGGACTGCAACTTTTTAAACTACAGTTTTGTCACTATGGCAGCTACAAGGCCCTTCTTAAATGATGAAAGTGCAGATCACTGCAACATATAGCTAGTGGTTATGACACAGAATGGAATTCATTTCATTAACATAGCTTAGTATTAATTAGGTAATTTATTCCTTTTTGCAGCCAGCAGTGTTTGAGACTAAAAAATTACATGGTAGTCAAATCTTTAAATTGTCATTTTTGATCAATTCATTTTATAAAATATTAAACCTGCTGAGTGGGTTGTGTGACTGTGTATATATGCTAACTGGTACTGTTTCAGTCAGTGTCTTCAAAAATGTATTTGATATCTTGTTGAAATCTTTTAACTTGGTGTGCTACTGCCACTTCCCCCCCACCTCAGTTGAGTTAAATATGTACAAACAAATACTGTCTTAAAATTAAAATATCAAAAATAAAATTATAGTGGTGTACAAAATCCAGCTGTGGGTAGCGGAATAGCCACAAGAACTTCACTATTCGTATGTGTAAACACTTGTACAAATACTGTTTAAAAGCATATCATGTTCAAATAGAGCTGATTTAGGGACTTGGGGATGAAGAGCAATTTTAATTCAAGTGTTCATAAAATGTGGTGGTATGCGAAAGTAAATGTATGGGTTTTTTTCTTTAATGGCATTCATCCATAGTGTATGGCTTTAAGGTAAATGGCAATATTTAACTTTTCCTATGGGGTTAGAATATATGTAATACTTTTTTAGCAAGTTTGGGGAAGTTTGATATGATGACTTCCACTCAATTTAATGTAAATGAATTTTTCTCACCTTTACAACTTTATACCATTATTAGTTTACCTTTTTCCTTCTGAAAGTGAAACACTTCAGAAGAGAGAAGTTCCCTCTACTCAGTGTGATGGGCATACCTCTATTATTTTAGGGTTACTTATGAATCTCTTGTTGCTTTTTGAGAATATTAACATTTATGAGAGTGTAGGCTCTTGAGTGAGTTTCCCTTCTGGAATAAACTAATACTTTTGAGGGAAGGTTTGACAGTTATGGGAGGGAAAGCTTTTCTTATTGACCTGAAAGTTGCTCATACCCATGAGAGCATACTACTGTTAGTACAGACAGCTAATGTAGGTGCTTACAGGTGACGTGTTTGATTAAAATATCTTCTGTGTGGAAATTGCTATAAACACAGAGGTTCAGATGGAGTAATGTTGATGTTTTTGCATGGTTAAAACAGTTGAATTGCTGTTCAAGTGGTGGTGATGATGATACAGTACTTGTCACAATAAAATGTAAATATTCAAACCCAAGCAGAGTGTTCGGTTTATTTATAAAATGTATTCTAAATTATTGCGGGGGTTTTTTTGTAGTAGTTTTGGCATATCCTTTCTCTATTTTTGTGCAGTGTTTTTTGCTTAGCAGTTACCTACTATTCAGCAATGTAAAATGTTTGTTTTACGATTCTTGAGCTTTTAATATAGCTGGTTTTAACACTCTCTTGGTCTTTATGTTTCTCTGGAGGTAGTGTAGAGGAATGATATTTCAGCACTGAGTTGGTGTTTGCACTTTACAGATATAGGATGTGTCCAAGGCTTTGTACAATTGAGAGAGAGAGGTCTAAATGGAACAAAACTTCGTTTTAACTCTAACAGAACTGTACTTCAGTTATGTTGGAGGACGTCAGCATTGTAACTGGTTCTCAAATAAGCAAACTAATTTAATCTAGATCACATTTTCCTATTTATAATGTGGGTGCACAGCTGGTTGAAAGACCATGCTGAAACAGTAGTTAGCAATGGTTCTCTGTCAAATTGGGAAGACATATCCTAATGTGGTCCTGCAGGAGTCAGTCTAGGGTCTGACAACTTGGATAATGAAATGGAGAGTATGTTCATAAATTTGTGGATGACACCAAGTTAGGCGGTGTTGAAAGCACTTTGGACAGCAGGATTAGAATTCAAAACAACCTTGGAAAATTGGTCTGAATTCAAGTCAGATGAAATTCAGTGAAGACAGGTTGAAGATACTGTGCTCAAGAAGGGAAAATCAAATGCACAACTACAAAATGGGGAATAACTGACCGTACAGTAGAAAAGAACATGGTGGTTATAGTGGATCACAAACTGAATGTAATCCAACAATGTGAAGCAAAAGCTAAAAAGGCTGGTGGTATTCTGTGGTATATTAACAAGAGCGTTGTCTGGAAGACATGGGAAGTAGTAGTCCTGCTCTACTCAGCATTGGTGAGACTTAGTTGCAGTACTGTGGCCAGTTCTGTGTGCCACTTTAGAATTATGTGGACAGACTAGAGGGAGACCAGAAGGAGCAGCAAAAATTATAAAAGTTTTAGAAAAACTGACCTATGAGGGTTAAAAAAACTGGGCATGTTTAGTGTTGAGTAAAGAAACCTGTTGCGGGACCTGATAAGTCTTCAGGTGTTAAAGCCTGTTATAAAGAGGAGGATGATCAATGGCTCTCTGTCTACTGAAGGTAGGACTGCTTAATCTGCAGCAAGAGAAATTTAGGTTACATATCAGGAAAAACCTTCTAACTGGGAGGGGTGTTAAATACTGGAATTGACTTCCAAGGGAGGTTGTAAAATCACCATCAGTGGAGGCTTTGTCTAACCTGTTCTTCAGACACCTGTTGGGGATGGTCTAGGTATACTTGATCCTGCCTCAGTGCAGGGCGCTGGACTAAATGATTTCTTGAGGATTATTCCAGCTAGGGCTGTCAAGTGATTAAAAAAATTAATGATTAATCGCAATTTTAATTGCACTGTTAATAATAGAATACTGTTTATTTAAATATTTTGGAATGTTTTTTCTACATTTTAAAATATATTTATTTCAGTTACAACAGAGAATACAAAGTGTACAGTGCTCACTTTACATTTTTGATTACAAATATTTGCATTGTAAAAAAAATAGGTGAACTGAAAAATACTATCTAAACACTGTAATGGAATCTCTTTATTGTGTAAATGCAACTTAAAAATGTAGATTTTTTTTTTTTTACGTAACTAAACTCAAAAATAAAATGTAAGACTTTAGAGATTACAAGTTGGTCCACTCAGTCCTACAAATCCACTCAGACATGGTGTGGAACATGCTTTCAGATGTCTTTTAAAAAGCAATAGTCTCTGATGCGGAAACGGTAGAACCTGAACCACCAAAAAAGGAAAATCAATTTTCTGTTGGTGGCATCTGACCCATCATCAGCCTCGAAGCATGTCCTCTGGAATGGTGGTCAAAGCATGAAGGGGCATATGAATGTTTAGCATATCTGGCATGTAAATATCTTGTGATGCTGGTACAAAAGTGCAATAGGAACAGCTGTTCTCATTTTCAGGTGGCCCTGTAAATAAGAAGTGGGCAGCGTTATCTCCTGTAAATGTGAACCAACTTTTTTGTCTCTGTGATTGGCTGAACAAGAAGTAGGACTGAGTGGACTTGTAGGCTCTCAAGTTTTAATTGTTTTGTTTTTGAGTTTAGTTATGTTAAAAAAAAAAAATCTACATTTGTAAGTTGCACTGTCATAATAATCTTGTCTTGTCTTTTGCAAACAGGTTCCCCTTTAAGTGTAGGCCTACAAAAGCAATTCAGTTTTTGTTGGAGAAAGCTGTTTTGTTTCTGAATAATCTGTATTTAAAAAGTTAGAAATCCGATCCATCAATTAAAAGAAAAATAGGGTACGAGCCCTGCCCTTGCTTTCCTGTCAAGTTTTGTGGTTTTATAACCACACTTACATATTCCCCGGTGTTGTATGAAAGACTCTTGTGAGCAGGTGAACAGCAATATTGGCTGTACGCAGTTGTCAAATGCACAAAGAAAACGTGGGGGAGGGCAGGAATAAAAATTTATTTTCTAATTCCATTCACTTTTCTTAGGTGCTTCTTGTAATAGTAGAAAGTAAAATACAACAGGTGCTGAGTCTGGGGTGTGGTCCTAAATAGATTTCCTTTCCCTTCCCATGCCAGAAATTCCTCCAGCATATTCCTCCAGCTCTATACCAGCATAAGAAATTCCTCCCTTGCTGGTATAGAGCTAACACAATGGAGCTATGCCACCACATCTTGTAGTCCCTGTCACAGTCGTTGGCCAGGGGTGAGGGAGGATATGTGTCCTGAGTCCTATATGCTTTGGCTATTCTGGAATGTCAGACAGCACTAGTGGAATTTAACTGCCAGAAACAACCAGAAAGGAAATATATTAAAAACATCTCTACTGAGCTGTCACGCTCGCTTGCTCTCTCGCGCTCTCTCTCTCTTCCCCCCCCCCCCCCCCCCCCGTTTTAGGTCGTATTACCTGTTTGAAGCAGACACTCCGGCTATATTTTGTCTTTCTGCAGACTGTTAGGTGAACTCTGTGTGTGTGTGTGTGTGTGTGTGTGTGTGTGTGTGTGTGTACACACACTCTCCCTCTCTGAGCGCTACCATTTAGTTTTAGTGACTGAAGTGGTTGTAATCTCACTAACCATTGCAAGTCATTGAAATTAAAAATTCCTTTAATATTATCCCTCCCAAATCAGTTATTTGTCTGCATTTGAAGAGATCATCACCAGAATTCATGCTTTTGAGGGTTAGCTCTCCAGTGATGTTCTAAGCTCTTCCTTTTTTTTTTTTTTTTTTTTTTTTAATCCCTACAGACAGCCATAGAGGAATGGCACAAGAGTCAGCCTTTCTGTTGGTCATCATATTCCAGCCTCTGGAGCCTTCCAATCAGTTCTTTCTTGACCACAGTCAGTGTTGAAGCTTTCTGCAGGAGCTGTCGCTCTCTAATCTCTGCTCTAGCATTGTCTGATACTCTTTACTGTGCCAAACATTCTAGCAAGGGAAAATTTTATTAAAATTGTTGGGTGCTTTGTTTCAGTTCTTCGGCCCATCTTTCCAGTAATGTTTTTAGCACCTATTTTTCAACACTTTTTGGTGTGTTAGTCCTTTGCCTTTTGGGTGCGTATTTCAGCAGTTACGTAGTTTTGTGGTGCTTTGATGTTTACCCATAGTGCTCTTGCACCTGCTTGTTGTATCACATATTTTCAGGAAGCTATTAGTTTTCTAGCCCCTCAGAAGGAAAGAAGATTGCTCAGTTGCTTCAGGTCATGTCCATACAGCAAAACGACATCTGTAACAGATTAACACATCATTTGCATCATTTGCTTCAGTGTCAGATTTGGTGGCTGCTGTCACTCTGACTATTGAGACAACGGGGGAATGCCTCCAAACCCTTTTTCAGGCACCTCAGGGGGATTCTTATGAAACTGCTCAGAGTTGCTTATAGGGCTTATCCTTGGAAGAATAGCCATAGTTGACCAAGAAAGACAGTTAATTGCTTGAACTCTGGGTTGGTACAAATCTAGCTTCCCTTGGTAGGAGGTAGGTGGAGGGATTGCCTTACTATTGAAGTATTTTACGTTGTTTCCATTTAAGCCAAATGCTTTGACAGGCTTGGCATTTCATATGGGTGGTACTGAGCTTCAGCTTACCTTGGCATCTGGTCCAGTGCCCATTAAGTCAGTGAAAAGACTCCAATTCCCCCTGAAGTTAATGGGATCAGGCCTCTGAGATGGAGCCTTGATGGAAGAAGCTAAGATAGGAAGTATCAGGAGAGGCAGTGGATCTCTGCGTTGCTGTCAAACCCCACAACTTCAGAAAGTTTCACAACAAGGTTTATGGAATTCCCCAGGAACTGGTTCTTGTGCAACAAATTAAAATGATTCAGAAGACATGGTGTATGGTCAGTGATCGAGCTAAATTGTTCCTGATATTCTATGAGGTTGCTTTGAAGACATCAATAAACTCTGATGGGGAAGTGCTAGGAACTCTTGTTGCAATTAGAACACTCCTTATGCCAAATTCAGTGCCTATATTACCAGGAGCAGACTCTCGGCAAATTGTTTAGTTTCGGCACTGATCCTCTCCTGGAAGTGGCCAGCGCCATATCCCTGCACCCTGGGGAAGGAAGGGGACAGAGGGCTCTGCATGCTGCCCTCGCCTGGAGGTGCTGCCCTCGCTTGGAGCTCCCATTGGCCAGGAATGGGGAATTGTGGCCAATGGGAGCTTTGGGGGAGGTACCCACAGGTGAGGGCAGCACACGAGCCCTCTAGCCTCTGTCACCCAGGGGCAACAGGGATGTGGTGCTGGCCACTTCCAGGAGCGGTGCAGGGCCTGGGCAGGCATGGAGCCTGCCTTAACCGTGCTGCTGCCACCCCAGAGTCGCTCAAGGTAAGCAGCGCTGGGCCGGAGCCTGCACTCCAAACCTCTCCTGTACCCTGCACCCCAACCCGCTGCTCTGAACCCCCTGCCACACCCCTCCTACAACCCAACCCCTTGCCCTGAGCACCTTCCTGCCCACCGCACTCTCTCCTGTACCCCAACCCACTGCCCCAGCTCTATGTTCATGGCCATGCATGCTATTTCCCCACCTAAGCAGTAACTTTTCTCCTTTATGTAGCAAATTACTGTAAAATAGAAACTACAACTCATTTAAATTTCCCAGAAGATGGGAGGGAAGCTTTAACTTGAAACTTAATTTCAGGAAACATTTACATCAAAACTGATGCGATTAAACTAGTAGAAATTATAAGCATATCTTTTCTTTTGAAAACTTGTATGCAAATTAATGGTTCTGATCCTGCAAGTTCTGATGCATGTATTTAAAATTACTCATATGCATAAATATTTGCAGGATCGGGGCCTGTATTTTAACTAATGATAACAATAATACCTAGCTCTTAAAATGCAGCGTTGTTGTATCCATGTTGGTACCAGGATGTTAGAGACACAAAGCGGACAGAAGTTGGTCCAATAAAAGTTACTACCTCATGCACTTCTGTGGCTCTTAATAGTAAGTCGGGGTGGGTTTGGTAGCATACCAATCTAAGGCTTTCATGGAAAAATGCTCAAAGTACAGGATATAATATGCAGATATAAAATTTGCGTTGTCCTCTTTCTCACTGTAGTACACTTAATGGGTAACGAGCAAAGATGTTAAGATGTTGCAAACAGAAGTGAAAGTAACTGCAGTAAACCAGTGGTGATTCAGAATGCTGGCCTGCCATCTAGCATTGGATGCTTATAGGAGGATATACCCAACTGAGTACTTCTGGTCACAACTTAACTTTTCTTACCGAACCATAACATAGATACAGGTTGTTAGAACTCAGGGTGTCATGTCTTCGGTTGTCTTGAGTTTTTAATTTCACACCAAATGTAATACATCTTTGTGACCTGGAGCATCCAGTCATCTTATAATGGGTTGTTGGAAAGGTGGTTCATCAGAGGGTCTTTAAGTAGAAGAGAGTGACACTCAGTAGGACTTGCTTTAGACCAGTGTTCACCTCCTTCTCCCCTAAACAACTGTTCCATTTCTTCTTTTTATTGGGTAGAGTATTAGTATTCAAAACAAACATCCAAAAAAAATTCTGGGTTTTTTGTAAGTCTCCCCTCCTCCTCCAAATCCATTTTACAGTGATGGGGGAAAAATAACTTTTTTTAATATTGCAAAACACCTTATTCTGTAGAATGTTAATAGGAAGGAATATGTGTTGAAAACACTGTATGGATACCTTTAAGTTTCCTAGTTACAGAATGTTAAAATGTCACTGCTTGAGTTTTAAAAGGAAAAAAAATACATAAACCCAAGAACCATGAACTTTGAGTCTGATAGACAAGATCAGAAATGTAATACAGGAGAAATAGCTAACAGAATGTTCAGTTATCTCTTTCTCTAGTACATTACCTTTTTGCATAATTCATTGAACAAAGAGAGGCAGTTTTTGAATACTTTTTTTTTGGTTATCTTTCATGGAATCATGCTGTCAGAATTACTTTAAATTTGAAAGTCCTGCTTTTTCTCAGGATAGTTCCTAACACAGACTTTTCAGTTCATTAGCATATATATCGAACTCTATTCTGAAACAATAGAAATTTAAAAACAAACAAAAAAAGGAACTATTAGAACAGCCAAATAGCTCTAGGAACTGCAGAGATGCTAACTATTCTAATCCTTCCCTTTCTCAATCTGTCCCAAAAGAGTTGAGCTGCAACATTCCCAGCAACCAGAATAATGGTCCCAGCTTTGTCCTGAACTAAAACACATAGGTATAGGACCACTGAGCCAGTACCACCTTATTCCTTTTTGTCTCTATTACCCTCCCATTTTTGTGTACCTTGTTGCATTCCCCTACTACTTCTGAGAAAAATAGCATTTGTGCTACTGCATTTGTTTTCCTTAGCAGTGTGAAATTGCTGAGACGCATGCAATTCATGCTGCTTCTGTTGGAGATATGTGGCGAAATAGGAATATTGTTCTGTAGGATTTTTCCTGCTTTAATCTTAAACAGGAGAGAGAAATATGGAATTCCTTGGATCCTGAGCCAAATCCTCTGTTTCTCTCTGACTTTACTTTAAGGAATAATAATGAGGATTGGTGGTATTGCAGTAGCAGGCAATGGCATCCTAAGTGAAGGATTATGCCCTCATTGTTGGAGAAAGTGGAAGGCAGTAGTGAGATGGTTGCGAGTTTGTTAAACACTCTTCTGCCTCCCTCCCCATTCACTTCAGTGAAACGTGAAAAATTTTCAGAGTAGCAGCCGTGTTAGTCTGTATTCGCAAAAAGAAAAGGAGTACCCGTGGCACCTTAGAGACTAACAAATTTATTAGAGCATAAGCTTTCGTGAGCTACAGCTCACTTCATAGGATGCATTTGGTGGAAAAAGCAGAGGAGAGATTTATATACACACACACACACACACACACACACACACACACAGAGAGAGAGAACATGAAACAATGGGTTTATCATACACACTGTAAGGAGAGTGATCACTTAAGATAAGCCATCACCAGCAGCAGGGGGGGAAAGGAGGAAAACCTGTCATGGTGACAATCAGGTAGGCTAATTCCAGCAGTTAACAAGAATATCAGAGGAACAGTGGGGGGTGGGGTGGGGTGGGAGGGAGAAATAACATGGGGAAATAGTTTTACTTTGTGTAATGACTCATCCATTCCCAGTCTCTATTCAAGCCTAAGTTAATTGTATCCAGTTTGCAAATTAATTCCAATTCAGCAGTCTCTCGTTGGAGTCTGTTTTTGAAGTTTTTTTGTTGAAGTATAGCCACTCTTAGGTCTGTGATCGAGTGACCAGAGAGATTGAAGTGTTCTCCAACTGGTTTTTGAATGTTATAATTCTTGACGTCTGATTTGTGTCCATTCATTCTTTTACGTAGAGACTGTCCAGTTTGGCCAATGTACATGGCAGAGGGGCATTGCTGGCACATGATGGCATCTATCACATTGGTAGATGCGCAGGTGAACGAGCCTCTGATAGTGTGGCTGATGTGATTAGGCCCTATGATGGTATCCCCTGAATAGATATGTGGACAGAGTTGGCAACGGGCTTTGTTGCAAGGATAGGTTCCTGGGTTAGTGGTTCTGTTGTGTGGTGTGTGGTTGCTGGTGAGTATTTGCTTCAGACTGGGGGGCTGTCTGTAAGCAAGGACTGGCCTGTCTCCCAAGATCTGTGAGAGTGATGGGTTGTCCTTCAGGATAGGTTGTAGATCCCTGATGATGCGTTGGAGAGGTTTTAGTTGGGGGCTGAAGGTGATGGCTAGTGGCGTTCTGTTGTTTTCTTTGTTGGGCCTGTCCTGTAGTAGGTGACTTCTGGGTACTCTTCTGGCTCTGTCAATCTGTTTCTTCACTTCAGCAGGTGGGTATTGTAGTTGTAGGAATGCATGATAGAGATCTTGTAGGTGTTTGTCTCCGTCTGAGGGGTTGGAGCAAATGCGGTTATATCGTAGCGCTTGGCTGTAGACAATGGATCGAGTGGTATGATCTGGATGAAAGCTAGAGGCATGTAGGTAGGAATAGCGGTCAGTAGGTTTCCGATATAGGGTGGTGTTTGTGACCATCGGTTATTAGCACCGTAGTGTCCAGGAAGTGGATCTCTTGCGTGGACTGGTCCAGGCTGAGGTTGATGGTGGGATGGAAATTGTTGAAATCATGGTGGAATTCCTCAAGAGCTTCTTTTCCGTGGGTCGAGATGATGAAGATGTCATCAATGTAGCGCAAGTAGAGTAGGGGCATTAGGGGACGAGAGCTGAGGAAGCGTTGTTCTAAGTCAGCCATAAAAATGTTAGCATACTGTGGGGCCATGCGGGTACCCATCGCAGTGCCGCTGATTTGAAGGTGTACATTGTCACCAAATGTGAAATAGTTATGGGTGAGGACAAAGTCACAAAGTTCAGCCACCAGGTTAGCCGTGACAGTATCAGGGATACTGTTCCTGACGGCTTGTAGCCCATCTTTGTGTGGAAAGTTGGTGTAGAGGGCTTCTACATCCATAGTGGCTAGGATGGTGTTTTTAGGAAGATCACCAATGGACTGTAGTTTCCTCAGGAAGTCAGTGGTGTCTCGAAGATAGCTGGGAGTGCTGGTAACGTAGGGCCTGAGGAGGGAGTCTACATAGCCAGACAATCCTGCTGTCAGGGTGCCAATGCCTGAGATGATGGGGCATCCAGAATTTCCAGGTTTATGGATCTTGGGTAGCAGATAGAATACCCCAGGTCGGGGCTCCAGGGGTGTGTCTGTGCGGATTTGTTCTTGTGCTTTTTCAGGGAGTTTCTTGAGCAAATGCTGTAGTTTCTTTTGGTAACTCTCAGTGGGATCAGAGGGTAATGGCTTGTAGAAAGTGGTGTTGGAGAGCTGCCTAGTAGCCTCTTGTTCATACTCTGACCTATTCACGATGACGACAGCACCTCCTTTGTCAGCCTTTTTGATTATGATGTCAGAGTTGTTTCTGAGGCTGTGGATGGCACTGTGTTCTGCATGGCTGAGGTTATGGGGTAAGCGATGCTGCTTTTCCACAATTTCAGCTCGTGCACGTCGGCGGAAGCAGTCTATGTAGAAATCCAGGCTGCTGTTTGGACCTTCAGGAGGAGTCCACCCAGAATCCTTCTTTTTGTAGTGTTGGCAGGAAGGTCTCTGTGGGTTAATATGTTGGTCAGAGGTGTGTTGGAAATATTCCTTGAGTCTGAGACGTCGAAAATAGGATTCTAGGTCACCACAGAACTGTATCATGTTCGTGGGGGTGGAGGGGCAAAAGGAGGGGCCCCGAGATAGGACAGATTCTTCTGCTGGGCTAAGAGTATAGTTGGATAGATTAACAATATTGCTGGGTGGGTTACAGGAACCATTGTTGTGGCCCCTTGTGGCATATAGTAGTTTAGATAGCTTAGTGTCCTTTTTCTATTGTAGAGAAGCAAAGTGTGTTTTGTAAATGGCTTGTCTAGTTTTTGTAAAGTCCAGCCACGAGGAAGTTTGTGTGGAAGGTTGGTTCTTTATGAGAGTATCCAGTTTTGAGAGCTCATTCTTAATCTTTCCCTGTTTGCTGTAGAGGATGTTGATCAGGTGGCTCCGCAGTTTCTTTGAGAGTGTATGGCACAAGCTGTCAGCATAGTCTGTGTGGTATGTAGATTGTAATGGATTTTTTACCTTCAGTCCTTTCGGTATGATGTCCATCTGTTTGCATTTGGAGAGGAAGATGATGTTTGTCTGTATCTGTACGAGTTTTTTCATGAAGTTGACAGATTTCCACTCTATACGGCTAAATTCAGTGCCTTGCATAATGACAGGTTTCAGAGTAGCAGCCGTGTTAGTCTGTATTCGCAAAAAGAAAAGGATTACTTGTGGCACCTTAGAGACTAACAAATTTATTAGAGCATAAGCTTTCGTGAGCTACAGCTCACTTCATCGGAAACTGGACAGTCTCTACGTAAAAGAATGAATGGACACAAATCAAACGTCAAGAATTATAACATTCAAAAACCAGTTGGAGAACACTTCAACCTCTCTGGTCACTCGATCACAGACCTGAGAGTGGCTATCCTTCAACAAAAAAGCTTCAAAAACAGACTCCAACGAGAGACTGCTGAATTGGAATTAATTTGCAAACTGGATACAATTAACTTAGGCTTGAATAGAGACTGGGAATGGATGAGTCATTACACAAAGGAAAACTATTTCCCCATGGTATTTCTCCCTCCCACCCCACCCCCCACTGTTCCTCTGATATTCTTGTTAACTGCTGGCATTAGCCTACCTTGCTTGTCACCATGACAGGTTTTCCTCCTTTCCCCCCCCTTCTGCTGGTGATGGCTTATCTTAAGTGATCACTCTCCTTACAGTGTGTATGATAAACCCATTGTTTCATGTTCTCTCTGTGTGTGTGTGTGTGTGTGTGTGTGTGTGTGTGTGTGTGTGTGTGTGTGTATATATATATATATATATATATATATCTCTCTCTCTCTCTCTCTCTCTCTCTCTCTCTCTCTCTCTCTCCTCTGCTTTTTCCACCAAATGCATCCGATGAAGTGAGCTGTAGCTCACGAAAGCTTATGCTCTAATAAATTTGTTAGTCTCTAAGGTGCCACGGGTACTCCTTTTCTTTTTGTGAAAAACTTTGGCTAAGTATCGGACAAAAACTACCAAGTAAATTCCTTGGGGTTGATCAATTTTTGCTCTCACTAGTGAACACCTATTTAAACATTGGCTTCAGTTGGACTCATCACACAAGTAGATATTTACCAATGTGATTCAACAGTGCTGAGATTGGACCCCTTATATGAAATGTTTAACCCTGTAAGAACCTGCAGATACTACTGACTTCCTTTGCAGAGGATTTTCAATGAAAATAATTTTTTAAAATAGAAATTGTATGAAACAGAGCATACCATAAATTGGTTTAGTTTACTGCTTGATTCTGAGTCTGCCAATCTCTCTGCTCCTATGCCCGCCCGCATTGCCCTGTTTATTCTCTCCAGTTGATTGCTGTTATGGTACCTTTCCCGTTTTCTAGACCATTGCTTGCTCAGCAGTCTGAGAGAAGTTGTGGAGCAGACTTAAAATTAATTAGACATCTCCTACCTAGAGACTATGAAAGTTGAAGCCCCAAAATTACATCCTGAATGGAATCCCAGCACTCTTCCCCTCTTTTTGGTAAGTGGGAGTTGGGTTTCTCACTGGAGTATATTTGTATTTGCTTTTGGGTAGAAGATATCTAGCTAAATTACACAAGCCCTGCACAGAATAGAATAAAAGTAATGGTAGTTGGAGTACTATAGAAATAGAATTGAAACAAATCTTAATTTTAGATTTCTGACAAAGAATGGTAGTGGAGATGGATATCTGAAACTTAGGTAACAGAGAGTTACCAAAAGAAACTACAGCATTTGCTCAAGAAACTCCCTGAAAAAGCACAAGAACAAATCCGCACAGACACACCCCTAGTACCCAGGCCTGGGGTATTCTATCTGCTACCCAAGATCCATAAACCTGGAAATCCTGGACGCCCCATCATCTGAGGCATTGGCACCCTGACAGCAGGATTGTCTGGCTATGTAGACTCCCTCCTCAGGCCCTACGTTACCAGCACTCCCAGCTATCTTCGAGACACCACTGACTTCCTGAGGAAACTACAGTCCATTGGTGATCTTCCTAAAAACACCATCCTAGCCACTATGGATGTAGAAGCCCTCTACACCAACATTCCACACAAAGATGGGCTACAAGCCGTCAGGAACAGTATCCCCGATAATGTCACCGCTAACCTGGTGGCTGAACTTTGTGACTTTGTCCTGACCCATAACTATTTCACATTTGGTGACAATGTATACCTTCAAATCAGCGGCACTGCAATGGGGCCCCACAGTATGCCAACATTTTTATGGCTGACTTAGAACAACGCTTCCTCAGCTCTCGTCTCCTAATGCCCCTACTCTACTTGCGCTACATTGATGACATCATCATCATCTGGACCCATGGAAAAGAAGCCCTTGAGGAATTCCACCATGATTTCAACAATTTCCATCCCACCATCTACCTGAGCCGGGACCAGTCCACACAAGAGATCCACTTCCTGGACACTACATGGCTAATAAGCCATGGTCCCATAAACACCACCCTATATCGGAAACCTACTGACTGCTATTCCTACCTACATGCCTCTAGCTTTCATCCAGATCATACCACACGATCCATTGTCTACAGCCAAGCTCTACGATACAACTGCATTTGGTCCAACCCCTCAGACAGAGACAAACACCTACAAGATCTCTATCATGCATTCCTACAACTACAGTAGCCACCTGCTGAAGTGAAGAAACAGATTGACAGAGCCAGAAGAGTACCCAGAAGTCACCTACTACAGGACAGGCCCAACAAAGAAAATAACAGAACGCCACTAGCCATCACCTTCAGCCCCCAACTAAAACCTCTCCAACGCATCATCAAGGATCTACAACCTATCCTGAAGGACGACCCATCACTCTCACAGATCTTGGGAGACAGACCAGTCCTTGCTTACAGACAGCCCCCCAATCTGAAGCAAATACTCACCAGCAACCACACACCACACAACAGAACCACTAACCCAGGAACCTATCCTTGCAACAAAGCCCGTTGCCAACTCTGTCCACATATCTATTCAGGGGATACCATCATAGGGCCTAATCACATCAGCCACACTATCAGAGGCTCGTTCACCTGCGCATCTACCAATATGATATATGCCATCATGTGCCAGCAATGCCCCTCTGCCATGTACATTGGCCAAACTGGACAGTCTCTACGTAAAAGAATGAATGGGCACAAATCAGACGTCAAGAATTATAACATCCAAAAACCAGTTGGAGAACACTTCAATCTCTCTGGTCACTCGATTACAGACCTAAGAGTAGCTATCCTTCAACAAAAAAGCTTCAAAAACAGACTGCAACGAGAGACTGCTGAATTGGAATTAATTTGCAAACTGGACACAATTAACATAGGCTTGAATAGAGACTGGGAATGGATGAGTCATTACATAAAGTAAAACTATTTCTCCATGTTATTTCTCCCCCCCCCACCCCACCCCCACTGTTCCTCAGATATTCTTGTTAACTGCTGGAAATAGCCTACCTTGCTTGTTACCATGCAAGGTTTCCCCCCCCCCCTCCCCCCCGCTGCTGGTGATGGCTTATCTTAAGCGATCACTCTCCTTACAGTGTGTATGATAAACCCATTGTTTCATGTTCTGTGTGTGTGTGTATATCAATCTCCCCTCTGTTTTTTCCACCAAATGCATCGATGAAGTGAGCTGTAGCTCACGAAAGCTTATGCTCAAATAAATTTGTTAGTCTCCAAGGTGCCACAAGTACTCCTTTTTCTTTTTGCGAATACAGACTAACATGGCTGCTACTCTGAAATCTTAGGTAACATTAAATATCTAAACCCTTGTACAGACATGTCAATGTGTCTTTCACTTCCAGTTACGAGCAGGCGAGGGCAGAACTGAAGGCTGCTGCAAATTCTTTTTCCCATAATTCGTTCTCTCCCTCGACTTCACTACTTATACGCAAAAAGGAGGGGTAGACATGTGATCCTGGCTGCACAGGCATCTAGGTAACTGATTCTGTTTCAGATCATCTCACCTAATGAATAACATGTTTTGGTATTGTAGAAAAACTAAACATACTAATATTATTTAAATTCTGCTGCTTGTGACTGAAAACATTATGATCAAGATTTTTTTAAAAATGGTTTTTTTATTAAGATTCAAAATCCCTGTTTAGGCTCCTAAACAAATGGTGAACTGACTTTAAAAAGTACTGAGTATCCTGTAATGACCATTGACTTGAAGGCACACAGTAGGCCACCCTTATTGTAGGTGCCTTTAAAAAACAAACAAAAAAAAACAAACTGAAAACTTAGGTGGACTAAAAATATCTATCGCTGAATGTTAAATATTTATTGGTGGAAACCAGGGATATAGAAGCTGGTATTAATGTAGAAATTGGGAAGATGAACTGGCCCATGACTTTTTTGGAAGTCAGTGGAGTTTCCCTTTAAACCAGGACTAAAATACAGTAACCATAAATTTATTAAATGAACATTTAAAGGGACTTTTTATAGGTCTCTTCACAAAGGAAGTTTTTGTATTACCATGCAGTTTTTCTGTCACAGCCAGCATGTCTGCTTAATGGTTGATTTCCATAAGTAGTGGTATCTTTTTCTGCTTTGTCTAAAGAGAGAAAAATATTAGGCCTCTGGAAACCATTATCTAATAATTTTGTTAAAAATATATTCTGAGAACCACCAAATTATTCTAATACCAAAACTGCCTATTGCAGCAGAAAAAATGACTTCTGTAGCTCTTCATATTGCTTCCTGACCTGAAGAGTGCTAAACAAACTGAAGAAAAAATAACTTTGCACAACCATATCAGATATAACTAATAATTACTTTTTTATGTTCTACTACATTTCTAACCTCCCTTCCTCCAGAAGTGAGAGAGACCATAAGTAGATAAACATTAAGCAGATTTAGTGAGAGTAAAGCTAAGTGAACATGGGGAAAGCAAATACTGGAACACCTGGTGACTCACTATGGCTAACCAAGCAAATGTATGGGAAGAGGCCACATTGGAACCAGTTTTCAAAGCAAACGGAGACTAATCCTCTATATGCTAATGCTATAAAAAGCTAGTCATATGGACCAGGAGGTATGTATCAATTAATGTAGAGGAAACTAGGAGATAAAGCGCATGTTCTGTTCTAATTTATCTCTAAGTTGTAGTTGCTGGCTTTTTTGTTGAAGATTAACCTTTTCTTTTGGTTTCCCAAAAATATTATTGAATTGGTATGTGAAATAATCATCAAACTAGATACATAAAATCTTTTATTGATACACATGTTCTTTAAAAAGAAAAGGAGGACTTTTGGCACCTTAGAGACTAACACATTTATTTGAGCATAAGCCTTCGTGGGCTACAACTCACTTCATCGGATGAGCTGTAGCTCACAAAAGCTTATGCTCAAATAAATTTGTTAGTCTCTAAGGTGCCACAAGTACTCCTTTTCTTTTTGTGGATACAGACTAACATGGCTGCTACTCTGAAACATATTATATAATATACATAATTTCTTACAACTTGCTTCCTACATACTGTTTGTGTACGTGTACACGCTATAATATATCTCACTGAGATTCTCCAAGTGCTTTCCTTAGCACCTGACTCTAGAGCTTTTCACCTTAGTATTTAATAACCGAGCATCAGTCATGAAGCTGTAAGAACGCTAAAATGTATTTGTTTCCTTTGTAAGATGGACCTTCTCGTTTCTAGCTTTACATTTTTGTACTGAGCTCATGTAAAATTAACAGAAATGGTACTCCGTGTGGACAAATTCTTTCCTTATATTTCTTTGATAAGGAAGAACTTGCGGTTAAGAAGGAATGTTGAAAATTGCAATAGTAAAAGATAGAATGACAGATGATCTCTGCTATGCAAGACTGAGATAAACAAGTTGAAACAATATTACCTAGGATAAATGTGTCTGCTGTCATGGGGCTATAAGGTAGAATTGCATACTGTAGGTTGTGGTGATGATATCCTATAGTCTAGGTCCAAGGACAGTATCATGGTGAAAATCCTAGTCATATGTGTTCTTTCCTTATCTCTAGGATGCCTTTTAGGGTGTTGTGCTGCATCTTGCTTGGGTGGGTTCATTTTTTAGTATTGCATGTGGGTGGTAGATGTTTGATTCAATTTGAATTCCTAGCATTCCTTCTCTCACCCTGGCTGCTGAAAGGAAAAGGAGTTTTTCTCCCCCTTCCTTATTCCTCTACACCTTGACCTTCTGGATCATTTTAGGGGATGGTGTCTGCTAGTCTACACTTCCTCTTGGCTAAGCCCAATTTGTGTGTCTGGTGCTCTTTTCTCCAGATTCAATGAAGTGGCTCTTATGGGAACCTATTTAATTAATTCTGGGTTCAGCGTTTGCTCTTTTCCACCATACTACTAACCAGATTTATTTCTCCTTCTTGATTCTGTGTTAGAGATGCAATGTGTCTTAAAGATGTTTTGGGCAATGGGTCTACCCATAATTCCATTCATTTGATTTGACTTGCTGAATCTTTTTCATTCTACTAGTTCTAGCTAGAAATTCTTGGACTTTTTTTAACCTGTAATCCAGTATCTTTCCATTCCCAGATATTCTCCAGATGGAGTAGTCATTACTTTGTCCTCGTTCTCTTTCAGGTTCATGTGAATCTGGGAGATAAGCAGGGAAATGCTTGCTCTTGGCTTTTTTGTTTGTCTATTCTAACTGTCACTCCAAATGATGTGGCTGGAATTAGTAATTGCAGAGATTAATATGACTTTCATGGGAAGATGTGGCAGGGGCCAGAGCAAAAGCTCTGACAGGCAGCATCTTTGTAGTTTTTGTAGTACTTGCAGCTACTCTAAGGTAACTTAAACTTATTCAAGTTGAGATTCCCCCTCCCCCTCCCTATATGTGAGGACAGATTGCAATATGTGCACAAAGTATTGCTTAAATACTAATAATAGAAAATAAGTAACCAATCACTTCTTTACTACTTTCTGAAATATTGCTTGTTTCCTCAAATTTTGCACTAAATTAAAATAGTCTTCAGGTAATGTGGATTTACGTGGAAAATCCACTTACTAGATGAGAAGTTTTCTTGAAGTATCAATTTAAAAGTGCAGTTTTAACAATACAGCTTACTTTGAATATCTGTTGCAGATCATTGCGTAGTTTAAGGAGTGGTTTCTTGGTGGTTCTGTACAGTGCAGTGTCAATATTATGAACCCACTTCTCTTCTGTGATGCCAAAATGTTAAATAATTGAAGAAGCAACATGTGTAGAAAGAATAAAAATGGTACATTCCTATGCAAAACAGAGTAGTATTCTGTGTGTTTTAATGTTAAAAATAAAATCTGATTTCTTTCCCCTAATTCTAAAGAATAGCATTAAATGAAGGACTTGTTAAGCAGCATTTTCAACACTTAGTACTTATTGACTTGCACTTAGCAGTCTTCTCTGTTTTCTTCCTGCTTTCTTTTCCTTTTTTATAACCTGGTGCGTCAGAGTAACATTTTATTTTATTTTTTATTTTATTTTTTATTTTATTTTATTTTCTGGGTGGCTGATGAAACCTCCGTGGTTATCTTGAAGCTGTATCTCCGTGTTTGTTCCATTTAGAATTACATTTCACTTATGAGGGAAACACTAACTTGATGTCTACATATGTTTGCGTGGAGAGTAGATCTATCAATATGCAACGTAGATGCATAGATAAATATTTATGCAGAATATGTATTTAACAGTGATGCCATTAAAAGTGTTTGGTAACAGATGTCGTCTTTTAACAGTATAAAGTGGAAAACTTTTTTTTTCTTCAGTGCAAAAATCCCCAACCAAAAAATCCAGAGTTATTAGAAATATGAATTTGCAGAAAAGGACATTTCTCTCTGCTCAGGAAACTCTGCAATTCCTAACAGGCTGTCAAGGCAGTAAGTAGTATCCATATCCCCAAGTAGGGTATAGTATGATTTTATTATAATGGAGAAACAAGCCCAGGGCAAGATTCTTGCATTATACTTGAAAGTGAAGTTGTATTTGAATTAAGGAACAGTCATTCTTTGATTTCTCTTAATTGGAAGGTGATGCTATTAAAACTATATTGACAGGAAAAAACATGTTTTTGGAGGCTGTAATTTAAACATTTTTTCAATTAGTCATTTTACCACAGAACTTGTGTAGCTTTGAAAGTGAAATGTATTAGACTTTTTTTTTAAGATCTGTGAAGTGACCAGTGGACAGAAAACTTTTTACTTTGATAGTTTCTTCTTTTCACCTTCTCCTTGTTCATTCTTCCAACCATTCAGGCGAGGCATATGGAAGTATGAAGGTACATTTAATGTCCAGTGCAAGTTAACTCACCAAGAGCAAGTACAAGGCCCCCCCAATGACATTTCTCCTTTGTCTAAGTAGTGCAGGTAGCGTGGCTGTGTGAAAGAGGATATAGTTGGAGAAGTGGGTGCCTCCATGTTAGTCCTAGATAGAGTAACACAGTGATTTGAAGGCTGTCCAGGGCAGAGACCATAGGGATCAGTATTTCCATAGATTACAAGTGGAACATGGGGACTGGAATAGCAGTGGTAGGAAGATGGCAATGCAGCCCTCCTGTATCTGAGATGGTGATGGGGTGTGGGGAGGGGGGGTTTGGTATTTCTACTACATCTTTAACTGTTGTTCATGACAATTATGCCATCAGAGCAGACTGTGGATGTGCTTCCAATCTGAAGAAAATTCTTCTCTGATTCCTTATGTCCTGGTCCTCTGACCAGATGGCTCCCCATTTGGCTTCATGCCTTTCCTGGAACTGCAGCAGTCATCCATGGCTGAGATGTTTTGTTTTATCTGGTCTGGGTCTGCTTTAGATTAGTCCTTGAAGAAACTATAGGAATAAACTCTAGGAATTATTTGCAGGAAAATGGAAAAGCTGCCCTCATTATAGCTTTTTGCACCAACCCTTCAATGTGGGTTCTGTCTGTGTTCCACGCACCAAGTTTCCCTGCACTAGTTGAATGCAGAGATGTTGCACGGCTGCTATTAACCAGAAGCATAGCTGAACTGCCTGACTCTGCCATGTTGCAGTCCTGCTTGCCTTTTCTGACTGGGCACTGAAAGCTGATTTTATTTGGTATCCGAGAGGAATTGTAGGAAGAGCCAGAGGAGGAAGGATGTAGGAGATTATGTGCACGCACGTATGTACGTACTTCCTGTGCTGTTTGATACTCTGCCTCTGCATCATCCTAAAAAGGCCTTCAGGTGTACCATTCCAAGAATCTGTGGTCTCCCGTGCTCCTCACCTCGTGTTATCCAGAGACATGGTTTTTGTCCTTTCTAGAGGGGATTCCTTTCTCTCTGCCTCATCTCCTCTCCTACGGTCTTACCTAAGAAGGTCCCCTGAAAAATGCATTTGTTTAGTCTCTCATGGTATGTAACATTACTCCCATAAACGAGGTGGAAGATAAGAAGGAATTGGGTCTTCCTGTCTTTCTCCAAGACCACTACAAAGGAGGTGCTACCTGTAGATCCTTCTCTCATTATGGTGGTCAAGGCTGGGTAAGCATCACCTGTTTCTGTTACACACTCTGTGAAGAAAGCCCTTCAAATCTAAAGGCTAGACTCTGAAGCTTTCTTCCTAAAGTAGGCTTAGTAGTGATTTTTGCATACCAAACACACTCTTGAATTCTGACATCTTCCTCTTAGGTCTGTTAGGCACAGACCAAGAGTGCCATACTGAAAATTTGCCATTTATGCATCATACTAGTTATAACCTAGGGCTTTGCTGCTCAAGTTTATGGTTTTATGTGGTAAGTATAAATGAGGTTTTGTGTGTGTGTGTGTGTGTGTGTTTCACTCGGAGATTTGTGTTGACTTGTACTGTTGGCAAATGGGGGTGTGCTTTGTTGAGGGACTGTGTGTGTGGTTGAGATTGTTGTGGTATTGTGTGGGTGGTTATGAAGAACTGTGGGTCTTAGGCCATCTAATCCTCCATCTGTGCAATCTCCCGCATACAACCAATGAGATTGTTGCATCCAAAACAGTTGTATGGTAATGGAGGTGATTGGGTGAGTTACCGCTGATCTCTACAATAGTCTAGAACTCCTGGTATGCCTTAGATACATGCCTCACTGTTTTTGTTTTGTTTTTTAAATCTGTGTAATAAGATTTCACGATAGTCACACTGTGTGATACTCTGAAGCCTAGAATGTCTGTTGAATCAGCGTGAAGCAATGGAAATGGCTATAAGCATGATTTGAGAGCTCTTTTTGTGTTCAGAAAGCTTCATCTTCCAAACGGATTGCTTCTGCATCCCTGAGCACCTCATGTGGCTTATCACATCAGTTGGCCCTTTCTCAGCTTCCTTAATCCTTTCAGGATTGGCATAGGGTGAATGCCCAGTCAAACCATCCATTTTGACTCTGTGAACTGTACTTATGTGTATAGCTATAATAAGGGCATGTATCTGTCATGTCAAGAGTCTATTACCATTGTGATATTAGAGTTATCTCAACTAGTCACCACTCTTAGTCTATAGCTAATATGTATGCAACAGTTTCATTGGTTGTCTGAGGAAGACTACATGGATGGTGAATTGCTTTGCCCAACTGCCACACCATGTGACAGCACAGGCTTTCAGCTACTGGTACATAAATGTGTGACTTGTTAGATTGTAAATTCTTGAGGTCAGGATGTGTGCTGTCAATTTGTGGATGCCTAAAATTTTGTGGCTACTACTGGAAACTCGGCCTTCTGTTTTTCCCCCCATTCCTTTGGAACCCTCAAAAGGGACCATGTGATGCAGATCCTAAAATATTTTATCCACATTGGGGTGGGTGATCATTTCAAATTTGCAGGAGCAAACAGAGGGGCCAAAGGTTTATGCAAAAAAACTACATAGGCCAAGAGGTCTGGGGAAGGGTGTGGAGAGAACATGTGGCCTGTTTTGAACTTAAAGTGGCTGAACCAGTTTGAAATATCAAAAATTCAAGATGTAGCCTTTCCATTCAATTTTAGTAGCCATGAGTGAGAGGACTTCATAGCTTTAGTTAACTTGAAAAAATGATTGTTCAAACATGCTTGCCTGCCACAGGCATACGAGTATCCTCTCTTGACCTGGTTCTGTCTTTACTTCAGATTTTTCCAGCACTCTTTGCTACTAACAGGGGAGAACTTAAGCATTCCTATACAACAACTCCAGATCTGGCCTTTTCCCTCCATACTGAGGCCTAAAATTCTCATCTGACCCCTCACCATTTCATGTCTGGACTAGTGCAACTGCTTCCTTTCTGGCCTGTCCTGCTGCAGCATTCCCTTTAAAGTCCATTGAAAATACTTCTGCTCAGGTCCTCTTTGTGGTTTGTTGGTCTGGCCACATCAAATCCCTCTTTGAATCCCTTCAGTGCCTCTCCCTTCACCTCTGCATCAAGCATAGACATCTTGTCTTTATTTCTAGCCTTCACAACATAGCCCCACCCTATGTAGCTGATATAATTGATAGTCAGGGTTTAATGCTTTGTTTAAAATTAAGTTATCTACATTTGGTATCTTTAATTTGGCTGGGTACGGTTCATCCTTTTATATCCCAATCTCTGCTGTGTCTTCAGCCTGGGTAGTCCTGTTTTTTCTTCTCTCCATCTTTCCAGGACATTACTAGTCTCACCTAGAGTCTGCACTGGCAGACAACCATGCCATGGAAAAACAATTTACCTATTACTTCTTGTGTGGCACCCTCCAAGGATATCACACTGGGCATGTATAAAGCAATTTTTAGGTGGAAGCTGAAGGCAGCACATGACACTTTTCACTTTAAAATGTCAGCTGGAGGCCAGCTACTGGGAGGCTTAGAAGAGGTAGGACATTTTAAGGGGTTGGAAACTTCCCATGCAGAAGAGAAGCCTGCCTATTTGACAGAGAAGCTGGCTCCACTCAGAACTGCCATTAGTTACTCCACACTGCAGAAAACAACTTACTGATAGTTTTATTACTAAGGTTTCATGTAAGAAAATGGATTTAACACTAGAAGTTAGGCTGCAGACTGCCATAAATATGAGGGATTCACTCCCGTACAGCATCTGTGTGTTTTTTCTGGTGGAAATGCTGGCAATGTTTTGTCTACTATTATTGTTACAGTAGCATCAAAGATAAGGATTTTTTTCTTTAACACTAATCTTCTAGTTAAGTGGTTTTGTGTGTTTGTCAGCACTCTGTGTAAAGTCAGTAAATTTTTCTCCCTTGCATAGTCAGTTAGCTAGTCAGTTCCCCTGTTTTACAAAACAGGAGAAAAGAGATGCTTAAAAAAAGAAAATGGGAACTGAGAGCCCTCAAATGGACTCCTGGGCACATACAGTAACTGAAACGTCTTTTAACCTTTTAAAAAATACTGTCTAGTTGAGATTTCTATCACAAAATGTAATCTTTGCTGTGATTATGTTCTATTAATAGAAAGTTTAAGAAAATAAGTCAACCTGAAAAAGCTCTTGTAACAAACTATTTTTAGCAGTTTTTATCTTAAGATGTTTTTGCTTGTAGTTTAAAGTTGCAAGTTTTTGGGGTATTTTTGGGGGGTACACTTTGCAGAAATTGTCCTTTTTATGATACTTTAAAATTCCCCCTCCCCTCCTAAAAATTCAAAAAAAGTTTTCTGGCCATATAGTCTACTGAATGTTGCAAAAATATGAACAGCTTTTTCTTAGCCTGGGTATCTTCAAGTTAAGAAGACCACATCCTGTAAATAGCTCTCGACAGTCTGAACGTAGAATGCACACTACAGCAATTAACATCTAAACTGCTGGCACATCACTATCTTAATCATAAAATGTTTACTCTGTTGAATGTTGTACCCTTTTCTGGGTATCTGACATAGTTGTGGGTCAGAACATGTCAATAGGTACTCAGCAATCTAGGCTGGGTGTGTGTGTGTATGCTCTTATACCACAATCATGACCATAGCATCCAAGCGCCTTGCAGTAGTACATTAAGCAGTATTATGAAGTATCCTATTATGTGGTGGTTGTGTCTCATCCTCTGACCAGGGGGAGAAGCTTGTGGAAAGTTTTTTGTTTTTGTTGTATTTAAATATATAGGTTGCTATTTATTTGTTTAGAGAGTGCAAGGTCAAATAAATGCACCTTGCACTTGAAAGTGGTGCAGTTAGCGATGGTCCATAGTTCTTGGAGTTAATTCCAGTCTCTGCCTGTCTCTGGAGAAAGTTCTCTCATGCAGAGATAAGTTTTACTGTTATTGTTGAGAGTTCCATTATTCCAGAAGTATGCAGTTTTCGATCATGGTCTGCATCTTGGAGCTTTAGATGCCCTTTTAGATATTCTGAGCCTAGACCATGGAGCAAGATTAACCACACTAATATCTTCTTCCTAAATCTTTGAACATTTGTTTTCATTGTCTATATTTTTTTTAAATAGTGATTGACTAACACATCAGTTCATGACATATTAATTATGTTAAATTGTATAATCTAATGTAACCTAATACAACATTAAATCACACTCTAAGATTGTACTCCCATGTATGCTGTCACAGGTACTAAAATATCTGTGCTGACATGAGTCAATTCTAGTTGTAGTACCCTGATCACAGAGAAGGCTGCAGGCTCGGTGGGAATCAATCAGTGTGTTACTGGTTGGGATTACTGACATGTAGTGACAGTTGTTGGGCTAATGAGGTAATTGGTTTAGTAATTCGGAGGAACCAGAAGTAAGGGAAGCTCAAAGGTAAGCTGGGGAGGAGAGAAAGCTGTGGAAGGTTCCTCCTGATTGTACTGGTGCTACGTCCTACTCTGTTTGGAAACTGAGGATTAAAAGTAGATGGGGTGGAAAAGGAAACAAATTGTGTGTGGTTTTGACTGGGGGGAACCACGAAAACAAACTAAGCAGGGCCGCTCACTGGGTAGCCAAAGAAGCGTCTTGTGACATATCAGGCTACTTCCTTGTATTCAACATTAAAAGTAAATATATAAAATAATGGAATGACAGCTTTCACTTTAAAGGAGGCTGAATCCAGAAATCATGTGACTGACTTGGTATTTCAGTGGAGCTCCATTTTTAGAATCAGTTGTAGCTTTTTCCCTTCTGTCTCTCGCACTCCAGTAATCCAGGCTGATGGGGTGGAATGTTCCTTAGCCAAGAAGAATGAAATTCAGCTTAAAGTTCTTCATCTCTCCTTTTGTTCTGTTTCTAAATCTCCCATAATATTCAGAACTGCTGTTAGAAACATAATTTGGGAGAAAACGAGCATTTAACAATAAAATATTAATTAAAAATGCAGTCATTCTTTAGCTTTCCTCTCTGTGTACCAGGTACACCTTTCCTCAGACTTTACCTCCAAAGGCATCATCTCTGCTTGTTACTCGAGATTTTCAGAACCCAAACCTGTGGTAACTTAACCTGTTTTTGTCCAGGCTGTGTCAAGAATAAATCAATGGAGACACAGCTTTGTCTGATAAATGATTGATACCAACAAGAATTCTTTCACCCAAAGTTCCTTCTTAATTGAGTTTCAAGCACATACACGTGTAAAGACAATAGATTGAGAGCATTGCAAACATAGTTACAGAAAGTCTAAGATGGTTTCTAGTGCTGAACAGCTGGGCTTCTGGGAGCCCTCCTTCCGTCTAGCTGCTGGGGAGAGGATGTCGGTCTCTGCTTCAAAGAAAAGTTCCCTCAACCTGCTCAATATTTTATTGCTATCGTAAACATCGCACATAACTCATAGTGACTCCTAGAGGGTCGCCATAGTAACCCCTAGCTTGTCACCAATTCACCTAGCTTCAGTAAATTTCATGACTTACCAGCAAAGTATTTCTAGTCATAACAATAAAACTTCAGAACCAAGGTTGGTATTCACACACACCCTTCCAGTCTCATGGTACATTAACTCTCCATTCCATCCTTCCATTCTGATTAGCAAACTGCAATCATGCAGCTATTTGGCCTTGCCTGTCAGAGTCCTAGTAATTATTTCTAGCTATGTGGTATTTGGTTTTCAGCTAACAGTGGCTGGACACACAAAATGGCTGCAATTAAGTCAAATTCACTTCTCTCGTAACACACTTACCTTCTATTTGGATTCTTCTGATGCTCACTCTCTCACACCTGTGCATGCCAGGCACCACATTCCATGTGTTCTAGTCTCACCTTCGAACCTTCACATGGGCCCTTCTATATGCAGTGTAGTTTTTGCCCTTTTGAGACTTACCTTCTACAAATTCCAGTGAGGGTCTGAATTGTTTGGACAGCTGATGCTTGGGCAATGACAATATTTTACTCTCTGTTGGAAACAGTCTAGCTGTAATAAGTCTTAATGTGTGGTTCTTTAATTAGAAAGTAATGGTTACATGTTTCACTAATGAAGCGTACTCATGAGAGCTTTTGAAGCAATGAACAGCAGCCTCTTGGTGTTTGGCACAGGATGCTGGGAGGAGATGTTCTCCCTATCCATTGGAGAGGGAAGTTTATGAATGTGTGGTTTTTTTGCCCCCCCCCCCCCTTTGCCTCTAGTAGGAAAGGTAGAACACCAAATTCAGAGGCAAAAGTTCCATGATCCTAGCGTCACTTATTTTGAGATGTAATGTGCTAGTTTCTATCCTCATAAGAGAGAAATCCTTGCTGTTTCTTAGGATGCAAATGAAGCTGGTCTTGTTGAAGCCTCCTTTTGTGTTGAACAGCGGATGTTTTCCCAGACATTGTGGCCTGGTGTCAGGGTTCCTTCCCAACTCCGGGGTACAGATGTGGAAACCCGCATGAAAGACCCCCTAAGCTTTATTCTTACCAGCTTAGGTTAAAACTTCCTCAAGGCACAGATTCCCTTCTTGCCTTGGGATCGCTGCTGCCACCACCAAGGGATTTAACAAACAATCAGGGAAAGGACCACTTGGAATCCTATTTCTCCCCCCCCCCATATTCCCCCAAGCCTATACACCCCCTTTCCTGGGGAGGCTTGAGAATAATAATATGATCAAAGACCCAAACCCCTGGGTCTTGGAACAATGGAAAAATCAGTCAGGTTCTTAAAAAAGAAGGATTTTATTTAAAGAGGAAAAAGGTAAAAGAATCACCTCTGTAAACTTAGGCTGGTAGTTAACCTTATCAAGTAGCAGAAAATTCAAAGAGCACAGAGGAACCCCCTCTAGCCGTAGTTTCAAAGTTACAACAAAAAAGGGATAAACCTCCCTCTAGCAAAGGGAAAATTCACAAGTTGAGAAAACAAAGCCTTGCCTGGCTGTTACAAGTTTGAAATATGAGAGACTTGTTCAGGAAGATTTGGAGAACATGGATTGATGTCCGGTCGCTCTTAGTCACAAGAGCGAACGGCCACAGAAAACAAAGAACCCAAAACAAAACCTCTTTTTTCCCCCCTCCCCAGCTCTGAAAGTATCTTTTGTCCCTACTGGTTCCTTCAGTCAGGTTCCAACCAGGTTAGTTGAGCTTCTGAACCCCTTACAGCTAAGGAGGAATTTAGACTTCTCCTTGTCCAGACCTATTACGTCCCCAACAATCTTCTATTCATTGAACTTTTTGAAACTTTGCACTTTTAGAGAGAGGTAAGGGATTGACTTTGTGTACACAAAATTGCAGTGGGACAATAGGGTTGAGGTCTGTTGTTTCTCACCTTTTTATAATTTATTTTAAAACATTTTTGCTGTTAACAAGCGTGTTACCTCTGGAGAGACAAATCCACAGTTTGAGAACAGCAAAACTAAGCATCTCTGATGGTATCTTCTAGACTGAGCACTGAGTCCCAGTGGGTAGATAGAAAGATTAACCTAAATAATCTATACAGAAGCCCCTGGAGCCCCATGAGATTGGGTCCCTAATCCATGAACTATTGGAACTCATTTACAAAACTTTTCTTAAACCTTACATTAATATATTGTCTTATACTATACAATTAGAGTTTATCCCTATTCCATGATGAGATACATGGATATCTCAAAGATAGTTTTAATTAAGATAGGTTTTTTTTTCTCAAAGCATCTTTCTTTATCAAAAAGATCGAAGTTCAATTTTTTTTTTAATAAATGATTTTTATCCACCCTGTAAATGGTCAGTTTTCAGAATGGAGAGAGATATAGTGGTGTCCCCCACAGGTCTATACTGGGACCTGTTCTGCTCAACATAATCCTAAAATGATCTGGAAAAAGGGGTAAACAGTGAGATGGCAAATTTGCAGATGCTACAAAAGTACTCAAGATAGTTAAGTCCAAAGCAGACTGAGAAGAGTTACAAAGGGATGTCACAAAACTTGGTGACTGGGCAACAAAATGGCAGATGAAATTCAATGTTGATAGATGCAAAGTAATGCACACTGGAAAACATAATCCCAACTATACATAAATGAAGGGGCCCAATTTAGCTATTACCACTCAAGAAAGAGAGAATTGTCATTGTGGATAGTTCTCCATTCAATGTGCAGCGGCAGTCAAAAAAGCGAACAGAATGTTGGGAATCATTAAGAAAGGGATAGATAATAAAACTGAAAATGTCATATAGCTTCTGTATAAATCCATGCTACGCCCACATCTTGAATACTCCATGCAGATGTCGCCCCATCTCAAAAAAGATGTATTGGAATTAGAAAAAGTTCAGAAAAGGGCAACAAAAATGATTAGGGGTATGGAATGACTTCTGTTTGAGGAGAGATTAGTAGGACTGGGACTTTTCAGCTTGGAAGAGAGATGACTAAGGGGGATACGATTTGAGATCTATAAAATCATGACTGGTATGGAGAAAGTAAATGAGAGTGTTGTTTACTCCTCCTCCTCATAACACAAGAACCTAGGGGTCACCAAATGAAATTAATAGGCCGAAGGTTTAAAACAAACGGAAGTATTTTTTCACAACGCTCAGTCAACCTGTGGAGCTCTTTGCCAGAGGATGTTGTTAAGGCCAAGATTATAACAGGGTTCAAAAAAGAACTAAATTCAGGGAGGATAGGTCCATCAATGGCTGTTAGCCCGGATGGGCAGGGATCGTGTCCCTAGCCTCTGTTTGCCAGAAGCTGAGGATGAGCGACAGGGAATGGATCACTTGCTGATTACCTGTTCTGTTCACTCCCTTTGGGGCGTCGGGCATTGGCCACTGTCAAAAGAGAGGATACTGGGCTAGAAGGATCTTTGGTCTGATCCTGTATGGCTGGTCTTAAGTTCTTAAAAATAACATCCAGTTGTTTCTACTCTTTACTGGACCTAAACAGAATAGAAACAAACAAGGTGTTTTGCATATTCGTCTGTCTTTTTTTGTTTTTTGTTTTTTTGGTTGCTTTTTAAAAGACTTACTAACTAGCAAGTCTGCTTTTGTGAAAAGTGATATTTGTGTGTTTAATATAACTTTTCATAATGGCAGACTTGCTAGTTAGCTGGGAAGCAGTAAAAAGTGGTATTAACAAACATACAAATATCACTTTCCACAGCAGACTTACTCAGCCTGGCAAGCAGAAGGGAGAAATTTAAGACCTGGATGGGAAGGTGGGTAGGGAGGCAGCAGGGGCCGGATGCAATGAGGTAGGTGGATGAGGGGCTGGGGGAGGCAGCAGGGGTGCAGGGGTGATGGGATGGTGGTGAGCCTGAGGCTGGAGCCTAGGGGCCGGAGGACACAGTGGGGACCAGGAGTGATGGGGGTGGGCGTGTGAGTATAGGGCTGGCACCCTCTGCTGCGTGGCTGACATAGCTACTGCTGATCGTAGTGGGTGGCTTAATTAAGTCAATGGGAGAGCTCTCTTCCATTGGCTTAGAGCAGCTAAGCTAGAGAGCTTACAGCAGTGCAGCTGCATCAGTACAACTGCGCCCTGTAAGCTCTCTAGTGTAGCAATGTCCTAAGTCACAAGGAGAGGAGATTTGTTCTGACCCCATTAGCTGAGCAGCAAGGAAAACTGTTTCAGCCAGGTTTCAGAGTAGCAGCCGTGTTAGTCTGTATTCGCAAAAAGAAAAGGAGTACTTGTAGCACCTTAGAGACTAACAAATTTGTTTCAGCCATATACTCTTCGGAAATAGCAAACCCATTGTTTCATTTCAAGACAAGCCGAGGAGAGTGTAACACAGGGAATGGAACCATGAGTGTCCCTTACAGTTTCAGGCTGTGTTACATTAGACAAATGGCAGAGACACCCTGTAGGTGATTGGGAAAGGCATCTGATGAGATGCTAAATGCATTAATTCTTAATTGTAAAAACATACAAGCCCAAGGCCATGGGCTAACTCATTAAATCAGTGAAGATTCCAAAAGGCCACAAAGCGAAACAGTTACCTTGTCAAACTTTAACTGGGCCTCTGTTCTTTTCAGCTCATTATTCCTAATATTCTTAGAATAATAAGTGTTTGGCAGCATAATGGTTTTCAGCATAATGGCTCCTTAGAGCAGAGGTTCTCAAACTGGGGTGGGGGTTGGCCCACAGCTGGCCTCTGGGGAGATTGGGGGTGTGAGTGTCTGGCTGGGAATGGCCCATGACTGGGCTCTGGAGGGAGTGAGAGTGTCTGACTCCCTGGCTGGGCTCGCAGGGAGGGGGGAGAGAGGAAGGGGCAGAGAAACTGGAACTGGGCTGTCGTAGGGGTTTCTTTAACTCTGTACTCCTGGAGGAATTTTTGTGTCTTTGTACTGTTACAGATGTACTTGCTGACAGGTAGTTCGAAATAAATTATCGAAGTAAATGAAACTGCCATGGTTATATAGTACTATTTTGATAAATAAAATATCCAGAATTTTGCAAAATTTTAAAGTACAATGTGCCAAATTTTTAATTTGTTGGTGCAGAATTCCACCAGGAGTACTTCATGAAGAATCTTGTTCTCATTTGAATCAAGGATTATTTATTGTTTTTGTTTTGGTTTGGGTTTTTTTTTTTTTTTTTCCCCCAAATAGACTGCTTGCTCTTCTTCAAGACATGTCCCCATGGGTGCTCCACTCCAGGTGCTGGTGCATCCCTGCGCCTTCGCTCAGAGATTTGCACAGCAGTTCCCGAATGGGCTACGTACGCACAGCGCCTGCCTTATGCGCTGCGGGTGCCTTAATAGTGCTTGCGTGGCCCTGACTCCTTAGGTCCTTCTCTACCTTCCCCGGCCTGAGACGAAGCTCAGTGGTCCCACTCAAAATTTCTTCTCTTTCGGATAGTTTGTTAGTATAATTAGCATAGTATTTTAGTCCCCATAGTCTTCCCTCCCCTCGCCTCCCCTTACGGTTAGTTAGACTTTACGTTATGCCTGCCTCCCCAGGCTTTAAGAGATGACTATGTGCAGAGAGGCCATTACCATCTCTGATGGCCATTCTCAATGTGTCTGCTCTTTGGGGGAATCCCATGTCCCCCAAAAATGTGCCCATTGTAGCAAGCTGAAAGTCAGGGCACGGAAGGACAGAGACCTGAGGCTTAAGTTAATTCTGATTGAAAAGTCCCTCAGACCCGCCTCTGATCCAGGACATGAGTCCTCCTCAAGACAGAGCCCTCCTAAGTCCACTAAGGACAAAAAATCAGCGAAAACAGGGGCCAGCTTACTCACCTCATAGGAACAAGACTACCTTCAAACAGTCCCTGAGCAGGACTCTCTCATCCATGCCTACCATACCATGGCTCAGCACATACGACGCTCCGGGCACCTCTGGCGCTGTCCATACTCCAGCTGCCGCTGATATGCACCACGCTGGTGCTGAGGCCAATGGCTTGAAGTTGTCTGCCTCTTCTACCATGGCACTGCCCGGCACCATAAAGGACTCGATGCCACCCCAGGTGCACTTGTCTGTGCAGCACACAACCGCTATTACAGCCTCATCATCTACTCTTCGCCACCTCTGACGACGCACATTTTGCCACACCAGTCAGCACCAACTGACCCTGCAGTCCCATCACTGCACTCGGCGCAGTACCCATCGGCACTACAGTTTCTTCACCAAAGGGGTTTGCTTGTTTCACCAACCCCTGAATCTTCTTTACTGGGTTCTGATGTCTCAGTGAGACTGTTGGCACCATACCGACAATTATACCCTCCCCTCTCACTTTTCTAGTAATGAGGATGGAAAAGTGGAGGGAGTTTTTTTTCACCACAGTACTCCTCCACATTCAACACACCTACTAATGCCGGACCAATAAGATCAAGGTCCTCACATGCCAGAGAGTTACCATCCTGGAATGGGCACCCTTGGATGGGACCACCCATGCCCTTCCCCGGACAATGGCATTATTGGAACCCATGGGGGCCCTACAGGGGACATCACACCAGTTGACAACAGCCCACATAGAGGTGACACCAAATCTCCTCTTCAACCCTCACACACGTCTGTGATGGATGTACAGTAACGCCTCACTTAACGTTGTCCTGGTTAATGTTATTTCATTATTACGTTGCTGGTCGTATTAGAGAATGTGCTCGTTTAAAGTTGCGCAGTGCTCCCGTATAACGTTGTTTGGCAGCTGCCTGCTTTGTCTACTGCTTGCAGGAAGAGCAGCCTGTTGGAGCTAGCTGGTGGGGGCTTGGAACCAGGGTGGGCCAGCAATCCCCCTATCGGCTCCCTGTGAGGCAGCTGTGCAGCAGGCTATCAATTGCTGGGCAGTTCAGGTGTCCCTCCCCATACTGCTGTGTGCTGCTCCTGCCCTCTACCTCCTCCTTGCTGTGCAGGGGGTGGGAGGGAAGAGGGGTGCTAATTTCAGGGGGTCCCTCTCGCCCCACTCCTGCCCCCCCGCTCCTGTACAGAGTGGTGGGGGACGACGACAGGGCTCAGGATGGAGGGAGCTTGCTGGCAGTAGCTGCTGTCTCAGCTTGCTGATTTACTTAAAAAGGCAGTATACTTAAGAGTGGGTCAGTGTACTTAAAGGGGCAATGCGTGTTTCTCATACACAGAGTGTGTGTCTCTCTCACACACACACACACACACACACACACACACACACACACACACACACACACACACACACACACACACACGGCACTTTGGACAGTGGAGGGAGTGGTGTGCTCCAGTGGAACAGCGTGGGTTCATCATCACGTTCAGTTTCTGCAGGGTATGTTTGCAGCCACTGCCATGCGTCTATTATGTGTCCTCCCTCCATTTGTGCAACCTTGTAGAGTGTGAGGCTACATTAACAACAATGTGTTAACCCTTGAGGGCTCAGCCGAGTGCTAGTTCATCATTTAGCAGCAAGGCATTCCCTGGGAAATATCCCACCCTCTGACTCCATCACCTCAACTAAGCTTCACAATCATCATTGCTGTGCATAGTATTAACTTGTTTGTTTAAAACTTGTACAGTGTGTGTGAATATAAAATGTCTTTTTTGTCTAGTGAAAAAATGTTCCTGGAACCTAACACCCCCCTCTCCCCCTTGATGTACATTAATTCTTATGGGGAAATTGGATTTGCTTAACATGGTGCCACTTAAAGTAGCATTTTTCAGGAACATAACTACAATGTTAAGCGAGGAATTCCTGTATGGGAGGAACCTGCAGTGGTGCACACAAAGATGTGCCACCTGATACCTCTCCAAATAACAATAACTCATTTTCCTCCTCTGGGGAGGCTATTATGCCGCCACCGCCAGCAATGGCAGACGATTTCACCCACTTTCAGAACCTATTTAAAAGGGTGTCTAGCGAGCTCAAGATCACTATGGAGGAGGTATCGGAGACATCATGCAACCTACGGCCTCGTCCAAGATTGCCCTCCGGATCAACGGAGCTATCATGGATCCGGTCAAGAATATCTGGCAAACCCCAGCCACTATACCCCCGACCTGCAAGAGAGCAGATTGGAAATACTATGTCCCTTCCAAGGGCTCAGTTTCTTTTCACACATCCAGCACCAAACTTGCTGGTAGTGGAAGCGGCGAACCAAAGAAACAAGGAGCAACATTTCCAGTCTACTCCTTCTGACAGGAAGAGTAAAAGAATGGACTTGGCCACAAGGTTTATGCATCCTCCACACTGCAATTTAGGATGCAAACTATGCCGCCCTCCTAGCCAAATATGACCATGGAAACTACAAGAAATGCCCCAGATTCTGCTCCAGAGTGGGTCTGGGAAAACATTCCATGGGGGACACATTACGATCAGATGGAGCAGCAACCTACTTGTACGCATTCCCACTGATACCACTCCTACACAAAATACAAACGGAGAGGGCCATGATCATACTGATAGCCCCTATGGGCCTAGACAGCTATGGTACCCACTTCTAACATGGATGTCCACTTGTCCACCAGTCTTCTTCCCCCCACCCCTCCGAACGTATTGTCCCAACGCAGGGGCCATCTATACCATCCAAACATAGGAATGCTCCATCTTGAGGCATGGCTCCTCAGTGGTTCTCCAGTGAAGAACTAGACTGCTCTGAGCAGCTGCAAACTGTACTATTACACAGCGGGGCACAATCTATACACACCACACATATCCATAAATGGTCTAGGTTCATGGCATGGTGTTCTGCCAGGCAAACAGCTTTTACTTTTGCACCTCTTCCAATAATACTGGACTATCTTCTGGAGCTCAAACAATCTGGCCTCTTCTTCAGCTCCATAAGGTACATGGCAGCAATCACAGCATTTCTCCAGAAGATCAGTGACACCACTACCTTCACCCACACTATCACAAAAAGATGCCTTAAAGGCATCCAGGCCCTGTACCCAGACATCAGACCAGTCACTCACCATGGGACTTGCACTTGGTCCTCACATGTTTGACGGAAAAGCCATTTGAACTGCTAGCATCCTGCTCTCTACTACACCTATCTATGAAAGCTGCGTTCTTAGTGGCAATTGCATCCACCAGACGCGTAGGAGCTCTCATGGCTGACTCACTGTACCCGCGCTTTTTTTTTAATTTTATTTTTATTGAAAGGATAAATTCATGCTCCAACACATCCCAAATTTCTCCTGAAGATGCATTGGTCCTAGCACTTCAATGAACCTATCCATCTACCAACCTTCTTTCCTAAACAGCATGCAAACACTTTTGAAGCAGCAATGCACACACTTTATCTGGATAGGACTAGGCCATTGAGGGAGACCCCAAAACTTTTTATCTCAACTGCAGAGTGATCTAAGGGCAAATCGATATCCAGCCACAGAATATTCAACTGGGTATTAGACTGCATCCACTTAAGCTACCAATTAAAGAAGATACATCCTCCAACTTCTATTAAGACACACTCTACCAGATCTGTGTCAATGTCTGTTGCATTCTTATTCTTACATTCCTCTCGTAGACATCTCCAAGACTGCTACCTGGGCTTCGGAGCACACCTTTAAGGGCATAGTGTTTAGCACTCAGGGACCCTTGACTGACACTGGAATGGTCTGAGTTAAGCTGTCTGACTTTTTTTTTTTTTTTTTTTTTTTTTTTAAAAAAAACCAGATCCAAAGTCCCTATCATCCTAAAGATACTGCTTTTCAGTCACCTGGAGTGGAGCACCCACAGGGACATCTCTCGAAGAAGAGGAGGCTACTCACCTGTGCAGGGTCCATCCGGATGTTCCACTACCCACCCTCCTCTTTTCTCCAAACGCCAAAGTAGAGAAGGAACTGAGGAGTTAAGGCGCCAGCAGCGCGTGAGGCCTGTGCAGGTACTGCTGTACAAATCTCCAAGCGAAGGCCCAGGGGTGCATCAGCACCTGGAATGGAGCACCCACAGGGGCGCTCTTCTCGAAGAATGTCAGTTACTGCACAGGTGAGTAATCTCCTGTTCTGAAAGGGGACGATAAAACCATGCATCAGTACCACCACCACCTCTTTCCCCTCCTCCTGTTCTTTGCCGTATTTTTGTAAGGTTATTTGAGTTGGTCTCAATAAATGTCATGAAGATAAGGTGATGGGCATATTCTGTCTTAGTTATAGCTGCTGCTGTTCTAGTATACTAGCCAGGAACATATAATAGAAATGTATGTTCTCAACATACGTAATACACAATAAAGGTCAGGCTTGACAGATCACTGGCTGGGATGATTTAGTTGGGGATTGGCCCTGCTTTGAGCAGAGTGTTGGACTAGGTGACCTCCTGAGGTCCTTTCCAATGCTGATATTCTATGATTCTGTAATACAGCAGCTCTCTAGAAGAGAGTTCTCTGTGCAGAACAGAACTTCCAGATAGAAATGGATCAAACCATTCAAGAGCAACTCCATCCCCTCCTATCAATAACTACAGACATTCCTGTAAAACCTTACATTAAACTAAAATGAAGGGCAGCTGACAGGTCTGCCAAATAATTGTGGACTCTTTATCCTAATCTGTTGCTAGGATGGGCCAATGGAAAAGCATCATGACACAATGCTTTCAGCATACAGATTCTCTGTCTTGTAGTACGCCTCCGATGCTTTGAGATTGCGTCCTTAAATGTCATCTGGTTTAGGCTCAAGATTTAATTTTTGTAAAAGTTGTTTTTCAATTGTTTTGTTTGTTTACCTATTAACTGTGTTCTAGAAACCAAAATAGGTTTTCTCACACTATTTTGCATATGTGGGTTTTTGTTATATTTGAATTCAAACGCTTCTCTGTAACCCAAATATTTTGATTGGTATATGAGAATAAAAAAAATTAATCAGTCTTATTGTTTCTGTTCAGATTTTACATTCCACTAATGTTTGACCTTCAGCAATAGCTGGGTCACATTAATATTCAACAGCAAGAATGATTGGTTTAGAACTTAGGTACTAAACTGACAAGTAACTATAGGAAATAAGGCAATCTTAGTATTTTTCGTTTGTTGGATTGCATTTCCATTAGGCACTGTTAGTGGAAAAGAATTATATATACTCATTAAAATGAATCTTAACTTTTTTACAGTTCCATGTGGATGGTTATATTGAGCTCATTGCTGCATCCCACTGAGTTGGAGATCCAAGTTCAGAAACCGATTCAGGATGCAATGGTGTCAACTGGATGAGGTGGAGTGATTCGGGTAGGTAGCAGTCTGAGAGAAGTATAATGCAAAAATATGTCATGTTGTTGAAGGTGAAGGCATGTACGCTAGCTGATAATACTTCCTCTGATCCTGTTTTTTTTGTTCTTCCACCCACCACAAATCAACAACAAAAAAGCATGTTCGTTTGGACTCTGCATTGTTAGCAGCATCTAGGGAAGGTATGGAAGAATTTGCGGGTGGTGGATAGAGCCCCACTTCATGGAGGCTAGCCCCCGGCCCCACCTCTTCTCCCATGGCACCCCCAACACCATCTATGGCTGGAGAACCATGGGCCAGCTAGAGCTGCCCCAGCTGTGCTGCACCTTGCCTCCTGAGACCCGAGCTGCCCCTTGGGAAAAGCTCTTCTCTTCCTGAAGAACCTGAGCTTTTAAGCCATTCAGATTCCAGGGTGGCTGAGGAGGTAGTATCTGCTACTCAGCTTCCTGGGTTCTGAGATTATTGATGAACCCCGGGAAGTTGAGTGGCACATACTGCCTCCTCAGCTGCTCTGGAATCTGCATGGGGCATAATCAAAAACTTCCTCTGTGCAAGCTGCCAAAAATCCTCAACTGGGCATCCGGCAGCAGCAACTACACCAGGGGAGGCTTAGCCTCCACTGACCTATTCTATCCATCACCTATGGAAGAACTGTTTGTGAAGTGGCTTTTGCAAAGAAGTGGTTTGGTGCAGAGTGGTTGAGATGACCACTGCTGTTTTTAATATTTATAAATACATACAACATTTTATTCTTTGCAACTGAACACTTAAAAATGCTGTGAATATGCTGCTTTGCATTTGTTGTTTTAAAGTAATATTTTCTTATGTTCTCAATGCAGGTATTGTAGAGATAAGGTGGGTATGGTTATCTCTGTTATTGGACCAACTTCTGTTGGTGAGAGAGAGACGCTCTGGAGTCACAAAGAGCTCTTCTTCAGGTCTGGGAAAGGTACTCTCGGCATCCCAGCAAAATGCAGGATGGAACAGTGTGTTTAGTATAAGTATTTAGCACATGTTGTAGGGGACCGCTCAAGGTAGAGTGGATCGTTCATACCTCTGCAGTCATAGGACAAAAAGAGGGGGGTTAGTGGCTTACAAATGATTGTAATAAACCATACATTCAGTGTGTCTGTTCCGTCCATGATTTTTAGTGTCTAGCAGAGTAATGAATTTAAGCTCCCTGGCTAGTCTTTTGAAGGTGTTGTGAAGGTTTGAGTATGAAGGCTGAAAGGTCAGATATGGAGTGATCACTTTGTGAAAAGCGTACATCCACAGATGATATGGTGTTTTTGTCTTATCATTTTTCTGAGAGTTCGTTTGAGAGCATAGTGATTCTCATTTCACCCACATAGTTGTTGTTGGGGCATTTAGTGCGCTGGATGAGGTACACCATATGTTGTGGTAAGCATATGTAGGACCCATATTTATTGAAAGGTGTATTGTGGGCGGTGTTGATCATCATAGTGCTGAAGATATGTCTACTGGTTTTTCATCTGTTCTAGCTGGGTCTGGTGCCTCTTTGAGTTGGTGTGTGTCCTGGGCTGGGGGGACCTTGCTTCTGATGATGATCTTGGTAAGGTTGGGGGGTTGCTTGAAGGTCAGAAGAGGGATTCAGGAAAGATTTCTTTCAGGATGCGGTCCCTGTTGAATATGGGTTGTAAATTGTTTGATACCCCATATGGGTTTCTCTGTGGGGTGGTAGTGACAGTTGGCAGTTTCTGTAATGAAGTAGATTCGCTTTGGGTATTTGGGTGGCCCATTCCATGATGTAATCTACTTCTCTGGTGGAGTGTCCTTGTTTGACGAAGGTGGTTTTTAAGTATGTTAAGATGTGTATGCTGAGGAGAAAGTCCGGGATATTCTATGGAATCTGAGTGCTTGGCTTTAGATAAGAGATTTCTTGGTGGGTTTGGCATGGTGACTGGGTCTGTGAAGGTAGGCGTGATGATAAAGGAAATGCAGTGGATCTAATTTACCTAGATTTCAGTAAGGCATTTGATACCGTGCCACATGGGGAATTATTAGTTAAATTGGAGAAGATGGGGATCAATATGAACATCAAAAGGTGGATAAGGAATTGGTTAAAGGGGAGACTGCAATGGGTCCTACTGAAAGGCGAACTGTCAGGTTGGAGGGAGGTTACCAGTGGAGTTCCTCAGGGATCGGTTTTGGGACCAATCTTATTTAATCTTTTTATTACTCACCTTGGCACAAAAAGTGGGAGTGTGCTAATAAAGTTTGCAGATGATACAAAGCTGGGAGGTATTGCCAATTCAGAGAAGGATCGGGATATTATAGAGGAGGATCTGTATGACCTTGTAAACTGGAGTAATAGTAATAAGATGAAATTTAATAGTGAGAAGTGTAAGGTTATGCATTTAGGGATTAATAACAAGAATTTTAGTTATAAATTGGGGACGCATCAATTAGAAGTAACGGAAGAGGAGAAGGACCTTGGAGTATTGGTTGATCATAGGATGACTATGAGCTGCCAATGTGATATGGCTGTGAAAAAAGCTAATGCGGTTTTGGGATGCATCAGGAGAGGCATTTCCAGTAGGGATAAGGAGGTTTTAGTACCATTATACAAGGCACTGGTGAGACCTCACCTAGAATACTGTGTGCAGTTCTGAATGGTCTCCCATGTTTAAAAAGGATGAATTCAAACTGGAGCAGGTACAGAGAAGGGCTCCTAGGATGATCCGAGGAATGGAAAACTTGTCTTATGAAAGGAGACTTAAAGAGCTTGGCTTGTTTAGCCTAACTAAAAGAAGGTTGAGGGGAGATATGATTGCTCTCTATAAATATATCAGAGGGATAAATACAGGAGAGGGAGAGGAATTATTTAACCTCAGCACCAATGTGGACACAAGAACAAATGGGTATAAACTGGCCACCAGGAAGTTTAGACTTGAAATCAGACGAAGGTTTTTAACCATCAGAGGAGTGAAGTTTTGGAATAGCCTTCCAAGGGAAGCAGTGGGGGCAAAAGATCTATCTGGTTTTAAGGTTCTACTCGATAAGTTTATGGAGGAGATGGTATGATGGGATAATGGGATTTTGGTAAGTAATTGATCTTTAAATATTCAGGGTAAATAGGACTAATCCCCTGAGATGGGATATTAGATGGATGGGATCTGAGTTACCCAGGAAAGAATTTTCTGTAGTATGTGGCTGGTGAATCTTGTCCATATGCTCAGGGTTTAGCTGATCGCCATATTTGGGGTCGGGAAGGAATTTTGGAGAGAATTTTGCAGATTGGAGAGGCCCTGGAGGTTTTTCTCCTTCCTCTGTAGCATGGGGCCTGGGTGATATGAGGGAGGCTTCTCTGCTCCTTGAAGTCTTTAAACCATGATTTGAGGACTTTAATAGCTCAGACATAGGTGAGGTTTTTCGTAGGAGTGGGTGGGTGAGATTCTGTGGCTTGCGCTGTACAGGAGGTCGGACTAGATCAGAATGGTCCCTTCTGATCTTAGTATCTATGAATCTATGATGCGTGGGTTTCTCGTATATAGCTGAAGCTGATTGTTGTGTTGAGCAAGTTTGATGCTAATGTGGAAGCATTCTAGAGAGAGTTGAATGAATGGGTGATGAAGTTGTGGAAATTTGTGTGGGAGTTTAATGATACTTTTATCCTATGAACAGACAAAGTGTCATTTGTAATTGCATTTGTCAGTAATTCTTTAGGGTGGCCTGTGAAGAGATTGGCGTATTGGGGAGCCATCCTACTACCCATGACTGTTCCTTATGTTTGGACAAAGTGTGTATGTTGTCAAATATAAAATTGTTATGGGTGAGGATGAAATGGTTCGCAGATCCAGTAACCACCCCAATAACACCAAGCAATCTAATATCCTGAAGAAAAGCTATCCAGTTAATTGCTGAAATTTTGGTTCTCAGGCCCCTACTTCCCATTTTTTTGAGTCAGAATTGTGCCACATTTGTTACTTTTTTTTTTTTATAACTGCAAAAGCTGATACATCTGGCTTCCTGTCTGCTTCCAGGCTCTGAGGGTAATAAAGGATGCATAGACAGGTTCACATCAGTCCAATGAATGAAAGGGAAGGGGAGAAAGAATAACCAGAACTGTGTGATATTGTATATAAAAATGTATACTATATATATATATTCTATATATGTGCAGTACAAATGTATGTAAATACACTTTAAAGTATGTGTTTAATTGGAGCCTGTTGCATAATTCTTTGAGACTGCAGTTTATTTGGATCTTTTTGGATTATAGGTGATGGTCTCAGCCTTCTTAGGTAATTTCACCAAAAAGAGCCAATTAAACCCATTAAGCAAACACACTCTTCCCCCCACATCTTCTTCTCCTGATGCCAGAAATTAATGAAAATCAATTTTTGCTGATAGTAGGATTCACCCTACGAACTCCTGACTCTCTCATCAGAGATTTCACTTAAATTTGAAATTTAATAGTTCACTAGTAAAAACTGTTTCATTAAGCATTTTGTTGGTGAAATACCATTTTAGAAATGAAATAACATGCTACTAAATGTGAACACCCAGCAAGACTGTTGATTGTTCAGTGGCTATAATAAAGAAAAGGTAGTACAGGAAATGTTGCTTGCACATTGTATTGAATCTAGGCAGTAGCATGGCAGTAAGTTTTTAGGAGACAGAACCAAAAATAGTAGTAATGGAAGAGAGAGATGAGAATAACTTGGGGTGTAGCCAGGGTTGTCCCTAGCCATTTTGGTGCCCTATGCAGTCCCACAGGCCTCTGCGGGGGGGGAGGGGCAGGAGGGAAACCACCTCCCAGCATGAGTTGATAGAGCTAAGTGAGTTGGGGCAAGGTTGCTCCACTTCCTGCCGCCCAGTGAGTGCAGGGCAGCCAAGCCGACCTTGCACTTACGGAGGCATCAGGAAGTGGAGCGACCTGGCCCCAGCCCGTTCTGCTCTGCTCCCCTGGCTCCCAGCCTTGGGAGGCAGAGGGGGAACCGCCTCCCAGCACTCACCGGCGGCGTGGCTGAGAGTCAGAGGAGCAGAGCAGGCTGGGGCTGGGTCGCTCCACTTACTGCTGCCGGTGAGTGCAGGGCACCTGACCTCTGCTGCAGTTCTCAGGGGAGTGGGGGCGGAGAAGGGGCAGGGGCTTTGGGAAGGGGTGGGAGCGGAGCTGGGTGGGAAGAGGCAGGGCTGGGGCAGAGCAGAGGTGGGGGCCTTAGTGAAAAGGTGGAGAAGCATGCAGCTGCATAGGGCATCAGGAAATTTTGGTGCCCTATACAGCTGCGTACTTTGCGTATGGGTAGGAATAGCCCTGGATGTAGCTTCCATGTACTGGGAGAGGAGAGGAGATTAACAATTAAGGGTTTTTTTTTGTTTTGTTTTGTTTTTTAAACGTGCTTTCTTGATGCTACGTTTGAGGTCTGGAGCAAACACCGCAATGCATATTGTAGACAAGGATTTTGAAAAGCAAAGAATCCAATTCAATTGCTGGCTTTTTGAGTCACAAAGTTTTCTTTCATTTTTTGCTATTGTGGTGCATGCTTCCTTTTTTTCCATAATATTAACTTACATCTCCTCTTTGTGCTGTTTCTGATTTAATGAACTGGTAACTTTAATTGGGTTATTGGTAAGCACATACATTAGAGCACCACGTAACATAATAATCAAGCTGGAAGTTTAAGAAGCAATGCAAAATGTTAACTCTGAGGTGGTCCATTTCTTGTTTGTTATGTTGGCTCAGGTTGCTTAAAGTCAGTAGGGAATAGAATACTTTCCCCAGAGCCTCATACAGTGAGTATTAATTTCTGCATGGAGAAAAAAATAACCTTAGGCCATCAGAAAATAGAATACTGTTCTTGAAATAAAACTTTTTTACAATTTCTATTAGTTTAACTAATAACTTGCATTATACTAGTTTGTTCCATCTGAAGATTAATCCAGTTCTTTATCCATTTCATCTTAAAAGCCACAGTGAGTAAGAACCTGTTCCAAAGCTCACTGAGGTTTAATGGAAGGATTCCCGCTGACTTCAGTGGATCAGGACCTTACTGGCTTGTGTGGAAAACTTTAGTAGAGAATGATGATGCATCTCTGCGTGGGAGAAAAAAGCATTAGCTAGTGGCTAATGGACAGGATTATGTTAGACCTGTTTTTTATTCCTGGCTCTGCTACAGACTTGTGTGGCTGCAGGCATGTCTCCTCAGATTCTTCCTTTGTAAAACAGGATTGTATGATGTACTACATCATAGGGATCTTTTGAGGCCTAAGCAATGTTTATAAAGAGCTTTGAAATACTTGGTTAGAAGCTGCTATAGAAATGCCTATTTGTGAAATAACCAATACACAGTTATAACAAAGTGCAGTCCATTATTGAATTTATTGAGCATTCTGCAGATGCTTTAGTGTAAAATTTTAAAAATTCATTTCTTTCTGGGAAAGAAGCCATAATTTGTCTGATGTTAAACTTGGAATTTGGCATGCTGCTAAATTTCTAGATCCAGTGTGGAAAAAATGTTAAAAATACGGCATTTAAAAATACAGGAGAAAATCTTCAAGACTGACAAACAGTAATGTCATCTTTGTGCACAGACAGAGTATGTGAAAGTCTAATTCCTTCTCAGTATTTGCTGAGAGACATTTAAGGCTGAATATTAAACCATTGGATTTGCCATACTTTTTGACACCTCTGGATTGTTACTGGAACATACTGTACTTGGTGGATGGTTCTGATAAGCTTCTGATATTTTCAGCTGTACACAGTAGTGAAGTCAGTTCTTTCAGTATAATATATTCTGAACAGTGTTTTTCAACTGGATATCTTTTAGCACCTTGCAGGGAGCTACAGACACAAGTCGTGCATGATTTGGGTGCCAACTGGAAACATCTCTGTCTTGCCATCAAGACCACAGACAGGATTGCAAGGCTTGGGACAAGCAATGATCCCATTTCTCTATCCCATCCACTTGGCATATATGTGGCTCTTTCACCACATCATGGTGACCAGATATCTCAAGAATGCTGACGGGAGCTTTGGTTTCCTTCATGTTTCCTTTGTTAGCATACATGAGCTGTTGACACACTCTTGCATCTGTAGCAGTAGACATTGGCCCAGACCTCCTGCCTCACAGTTCTGCTGAACAGTTCCGGCAGGGAACCCCCACTCAAGGCTGTCTCTGGAACAACTGTCCCACCAACATGCTGCCTGTTATGACATTACAGGTCTGCTGGGGTTGTCTTGGCTATAAATATCAGGAACCCATCTTTCCAAAGGAGAAATGGCCTTTTCTCTTATGAAAGGGCTTATGGAATCTTCGGACAATCTGATTCAGGAAGTATAACCACCCCCAGTTCAACAACAAGGAATTGGCCGTCAGAGAACCAGACAATGTGGAAACCAGAGAGGAGGCGTGATGGTTTGTAAACAACAAAGGCAACAAGTGAAGTGGCATTCTACATGGCTGAAGGCACATAAATGCTGAGACTGCCAGAGAGAAGAGGACCAGGAGGAATTCCACACAGCTAGAAGTTTCCATTTGTTATCTGCTGTAGGTTCCATGCTTATATCTCTGAAGATCTAGCTGACTGAATGGAATAGGGAGCTGTACAGGACATAGCTGAGGATAGGTTCTCCACCTAATCACCAAAACAATCAAGCATGCCCACAAAGGGATCTGCAGCCATACAAGGAAGACAGACAATGTGCTTAAATATTCTCCAAGATCCACTGGAGTGTGACTTGGCAGTCCTGTCCTTGTAGGTGGAGGCCACAGTTATTTCCACTGAAAGCAAATTTCTGTCAAAGCACCCTTCAGATGAAGAGAGACTCCTCAACAGGGAGAAACTTGTAGATGACACTGGTAGAACTAGTGTTTCAGCAACTTCCATGTATTTTTCCAGGATTATGTTAGCCTGAATGAATTCCTTCTAAAAAATCTCATATCCCTGAAGGTGTTTTACTTTCATTGAGGGGGAGCATCCCCAAGGAAAGTATCCTTAAGTGTATTCATTGTTACTGCCTCTCTAAACACTTTGTGCTCTCCCAGTAATCCTCTTGTTTAAGTAGACACAAAGACAGCTTGTTTTAAATTGCGTATATTATTTTGCTAGTAAAGATGGTTTCAAACTGTACCTGCACAGTTAGTGTTTTTTTTCTGATTATAGGTATTAAAAATAACTTTCAAGGAAATTAAAACATTCTCAAAATTAAACTTTCCTTTGAGTAAGGTGTTAACTTGAAGAAATAACAATTATCTTGCAAATATACAATAGCTCCAGAATATAAAAATCTTTATTGCTGTAATAAATTATTTGCACTTCAGCACAAATTACTTGTGGCCCTGGATAGCTTTTTTGGGTCAAAAGAGGAATGACTAGATTCTGTTGTGTTATAAAAAATCCAAAGGGACAATACAGTTCTAGTTCAATCATATAATAAATCAGTTATTTAGAATTACCTTGTGTAGAAAATGTAAGAGCCTTGCATCATAGAAGAGTAGTTCTAAATTATATGACAAAAAAGATAATCCACACATTTTATCATTACTTATGTGGCAGGTAGTAAGGAGTTTTGAAACTGAGCCAAGGTTTAGTGTTTATAAATTGGTATTGGTCTTCTCAAGTGTAATGTGATAATGTCACATAGAAACAGATCATACCTCACTAGCAGATGGAACATGTCTCTTTTGAAACACAATAGAATGAAAAATATTTTTTGGAGTGATGTATACGGACAAGCAAAATCAAGTAGCTGTTGCAGCAAGATAAGAACCTAGTATCAGTCACTACCATTATGACATGCAAACAGGAACTTGTACTTCCTGAAAGCTGCCTGTTTTCAATTGCCTTGTTTTTACAATGCCTTGACACTTGACAGAGTGTCTCAGTGATATCTTCCTTTTGGGCGGGTCTTGGAGTTTTAAGAACCTGTTCACGTTTGGAGTGGAAAAGCATGGGATCTTGTCTCTGTAAGGCCAAACTCCTGGAATATTAAGCAACTTTTAAGGAATGGAACTGTAATAGAATGACGTGTTCAATTATAAATTCAAGCATGAGCATACAAGACTACAGCAGTTCAGTACATATTAAACTCAGTTTAAATGAGTATTGCATTTTAAAAAGATCTCTATATAAAGGAGAGTTAAGATTGCAAAGCCAAATACTCAAAAACTAGGAAATTTCCAGCATTAAGATTGCTTTAATTTGGCTCCCTTATGCATATGCATTATGAGAGTCTGGAAAAAAGAAGACTGAGAGGGGACATAAGTTTTCAAGTATGTCAAAGGTTGTTACAAGGAGGAGGGGAAAAAATTGTTTTTCTTAACCTCTGAGGATAGGACAAGAAGCAATGGGCTTAAATTGCATCAAGGGAGGTTTAGGTTGGACATTAGGAAAAACTTTCTAGCAGGGTGGTTAAGCACTGGAATAAATTGCCTAGGGAGGTTGTGTAATCTCCATCACTGGAGATTTTTAAGAGCAGGTTAAACAAACACCTGTCAGGAATGGTCTAGAAAATACTTAATCCATTCTTGAGTGCAGGGGACTGGACTAGCTGACCTCTCCGGTCCTTTGATTCTATGATAACCTTGAATTCCATTATTCATACTACTCTTTTTCTACACGACCCCTGTCTCATTCAATGCTTAGGATAGACTGTCCTCACTGGATGGGTAGCCATTAAGTATTTATTTTAATCTTCCTCATTCACCGTGTGACCTGTTGCTTTCTTCGGTGCTCATCATGCAACCCTGTATGGAATTATCAATTTCCTTATGTGCTTTCTTATAGTACTCATCACTGTAGTGTATGAATGCTTTGTGAAGATAAATATTTGTAACACGTGGAAGGTTGAGGTGACCGTATTTTCTTTTTACAGGTAAGGGACTGAGGCAAAGAGACATTACTTTTCATAATTTGAGCCTTATCCAGCAACTTCAGGTCCGCAACTTGAAATGCCTGGGGTGTGATATTTCAGAGTACTTAATGTTTTTGTTGCATTTTGTGTGTTCACAGCACAGCTCCAGTCAACTTCAGTTGGAGATGTGTGTGTTCAGCATTCTTGAAATAAGTCCTCAGATGTTTCAAGTCAGCACCTATTTGGCCACCTGTGAAAATTTTGGCTTAAGTGACTTGCCCAGCCTCCGATAGGAATGTAGCAGAAAGAGAATCTAGTTATTAAGGATGGCTTTCCATTGCATTAATTATGAGACCATCCTCTTTTACTGCAGTCCTTTGCCTCTTTCATTTAACACTTTCCAATTTCGCAACAAATGTGGCTGTGGTCCTGCAGCCAAGTCTCATTAATACATAGACTTTAAGGCCAGAAGGGGCCATTGTGATCATCTAATCTGACCTCCTGCACACTGCAGGCCACAGAACCTCTTCCATTCAGTCCTGTAATAGGCCCATAACCACTGGCGCTGAGTTACTGAAGTCCTCAAATCTTGATTTAAACAATTCAGGTTATAGACAATCCTACCATTTACTCTAGTTCAGTGGTCTCCAACCTTTTTATGCACAAGATCACTTTTTGAATCTAAGGGCAACCCAGGATCTACCCTGCCCCTTTCCAAAGGCCCCACCCCTTCCCCAAAGCCCCACCCCGCTCACTCGATCCTCTATCCTCACTCACTCTCATCAGGCTGGGGTATGGGTTTGGGGTTCAGGAGGGGATGTGGGCTCTTGGCTGGGTCCGAGGGGTTTGCAGTGTGGGTGAGGGGTGCAAGCTGTAGGAGGGAGTTTGGGTGCAGACGGGGGCTCCGGGCTGGGGCAAAGTGTTGGGGTGCAGGAGGGGCTACAAGGTGCTGGCTCTGGGAGGGGGTCAGGGCTGGGGCAGGGGTTGGGGTGCAGAATGGGTTGCTGGCTCTGGGAGGAAGCTCCAGGCTGGGGCTTGAGGTGCAGGAGGGGGTATGGGGTGCTGGCTTGAGGAGGGAGCTCAGGGATGAGGGTTGGGGTGCAGCCTCCCATCGGGCAGTGCTTATCTCCGGAGGCTCCCGGTCAGTGGCAGGCACAGCGAGGCTAAGGCAGGCTCCCTGCCTACCCCAGTCCCACACTGTTCCTGGAAGGGGCCAATGTACCCTTGCAGCGGGATGGGGGACACATGGCTCTGATCACTACGCCTGTCTGCAAGCACTGCACCCTCAGCTCCCCCGGCCAATGGGAGCTGCAAGGGTGGTGCATGCAGACAGGAGCAGCATGCGGAGGGAGACTTCTGTCCCTCCGCCCCTGGGACCACCCTGGCGTGAGGCCGGGGTAGACAGGGAGTCTGCCTTAGTAGTAGCCACACTGCTCAACCAGAGATCGCAATCGACTGGGAGATACTCTAGGATTGACCAGTCGATCTCAATCAACCACTTGGAGACCACTGCTCTAGTTCAATCGCAAGAGGAAGGTGAAAACCTCCTCAGGGTCTCTGACTATCTGACCTGGGGAAAATTCCTTCCTGAGCCTAAATACGGTAATTATTTAGACTCTGAGCATGAAGGTGAGACCCATCAGCCAGACAGCTGGGAAATAATACTTCGTAGTAATTTAGACCTCCTCATCTGGTGTCTTGTATCCAGCCGTTGGAGATATTTGCTAATAGAAGTCACAAATGGGCTATATGCCATTGTTGGCAACCTCACTATACCATCACCTCCATAAACTTATGAAGCTCAGTCTTGAAACAAGTTAAGTTTGTTTGTTTTTTGTCCCCACTACTCCACTTGAAAGGGGGTCTCAGAACTTCACTCCTTTGCTGGTTAGAAATGTTTTGTCTAATTTCAAACCTAAACTTGTTGATGGTTAGTTTATATCCATTTGTTGATGTGCCATAACCTTTGTTTTGTTAGATTAAACAAGGCAAGCTCCTTAAGTTTAAAACCTCTCCAGCTCATCATGAAAGATTTACAACCTATCCTGAAAAATGATCCCTCACTCTCAGATCTTGGGAGACAGATCAGTCCTCACTTACAGACAGCCCCCCAACCTGAAGCAAATACTCACCAGCAAACACACAACAAAAACACTAACCCAGGAACCTATCCTTGCAGCAAAACCTGATGCCAACTCTGTCCACATATTTATTCAAGTGACACCATCATAGGACCAGGTTTCAGAGTTTCATCATAGGACCTAATCACATTAGCCACGCCATCAGGGGCTTGTTCACCTGCACATCTACCAATGTGATATATGCTATCATGTGCCAGCAATGCCTCTCTGCCATGTACATTGGCCAAACCGGACAGTCTCTATGCAAAAGAATAAATGGACACACATCTGATGTCAGGAATCATAACATTCAGAAACGGGTAGGAGAACACTTCAACCTCTCTGGCCACTCAGGAAAAGATTTAAGGGTGACAATTTAGCAACAGAAAAGCTTCAAAAACAGACTCTGAGAAACTGCTGAGGTTGAATCAATATGCAAACTAGATGCCATTAACTTGGGTTTGAATAGAGACTGGGAGTGGCTGGGTCATTGCACCTATTGAATCTATTTCCTTAAGTATCCTCACAGCTTCTTGTCAACTGTCTAAATGGGCCATCTTGATTATCACTACAAAAGTTTTTTTTTTTTTCTCCTGCTGATAATAGCTCATTTTAACTAATTAGCCTCTCACAGTTTGTATGGTAACTTCCAGTGTGTGTGTATATATATAAATAATACACACACACACACATCTTACTATATGTTCTTCTATGCATCCGATGAAGTGGGCTACAGCCCACAAATAAATTTAATAAAATTTGTTATATTTATAATAATAAATTTGTTAGTCTCTAAAGTGCCACAAGTACTCCTGTTCTTTTTGCGGATACAGACTAACACGGCTGCTACTCTGAAACCTCTCTTTAAATGGTTCTCCATCCTCTAATCAATCTAGCAGTCTTTCTCTGCACTTGTTCCAGTTCGAATTAATCTTTCTTAAACATAGGAGACCAAAATTGCAAACGGTATTCCAGATGAACAACAACAAAAAACCCCAGTGCCTTGTATAGTGATAACACTTTCCTTTATCTGCTGGGAATACCTTGCTTGAGGTGATACTGTACAACCTTGATTAATTCAATGAGCACTTACCCATTTTGTGCACTAGAATGATTCAGGAAACCCTTAAGGGGAAATATAATACCATATTGCATCACACAAAAAGATTGATTTACCAATTTTTGCATGTTGGACTTTGCAACCTTAATGTTTTTAATGTAGTTTTTTATATACGAAAATGCCTAGATTTTTTTAAAAAGCTAACTGGCACACACATTTCCACCATGTGCAAGTTACTAATACCCACATGAGTCATAGGCAGGTCTTGAAACTAGATCTACAGTACAGATGTCCACTATATGAATGAATGGAACGTAGCTGGCTATTATCCTTTATATGGGCCAGATCCTAGAAGAGGATCAGACATACTTTGCTTATGGGTTTCATGGGTATTTGCTGACAGCAGGATAAGTCCTGGGTTTCATTTCCATGCTCTGGAGCGGAGTGTGCTCTGTTTCAAACCCTTCTTGACCTCTTTCTTCCCCAGTCTGCCCCCTTCTTCCCTTGCCAACTACCAGGTCCTCTGCCCCCACACTATCACAGTCCCTCTCTGCTTATCACATTCCCCCTACTTTGGTCTCTTCTTATTCTCACTTCAGTTCTCTGCAGCCTCTTTCTCCTTCTCCTCCTGCTTCTCTGTACTTCGTGGGTAGCAACATGACATCTTTCCTTCCTGCCCATTCAAATGTTTGCGTACAGTACCCTGCAGTTCAGACAACAGGGGTGTAAATAGCAGTGTGCATCAAAGTGCTGTGCTGTAACTCCCCCATGTGGATGCTGCAGGTGTGAACTGAAAGGTTCCTAGTTTGCATTAATGTAGTTCTCTTCGAACAGGACCGATACCCAACTTTGGTGTATGTCCAGTAGCAAGCTGGCTTTCAAGACCCTTTTGTAAAGATTCAACAGTAAAATGTCTTGCATTTTAGAAAACAAATAATTGTATTTGGTATCTTTAACTGTTCAGACAACTATATAAAGACTAGAGCTTTTAGGGTATGCACTTTTTTAAAAAATAAAATTGAATTATTATAATATTTTGTAAGTAGGTTTCAGAGTAGCAGTCTTGTTAGCATGCAAAAAGAAAGGGAGTACTTTCTTCCACTTTGTGGCACTTTAGAGACCAACAAATTTATTTGAGCATAAGCTTTCCACTGCATGCATCCGATGAAGTGAGCTACAGCTCACTTCTAGCTTATGCTCAAATAAATTTGTTAGTCTCTAAGGTGCCATAAGTACTCCTTTTCATTTTGTAAGTAGGTAGTACTTTCCCAGCCTACTCCAAACAATTCTCACTCTTCAGTCTGGTTTAATGAGTACAGAGTTAGTCTCAAACAAATTCACCCATCCTTGGTCTAGTTTAATGAAGTCTCTCACAAAACAGTTTTCAAACAATTATACAGGAAACTGTCCTGGCCAAAGCCTTCCCCTCAGGGCTCCTCCTCCCCACACGAATAGGTTCCACACACACTCAGTCTTGGCTCAGCCGTCTTGCTCTGAAAGTCCTCCCTTCCTCCTCCCTCATAGGAGATGGCTAAGGATCCACTTGCGCAGTGAGTCATCACCTACTTATCACTCTTCTAGCCAACTCATTCCTTGCTAACCGTGGGTGTTATGGAACACTGTTAGCTTGTTACACATCACAAAGTCCCTAGCAGGTTTGGTGTCCTATTTTCATAGAAACTCTACAAACACAAGTAAGACACATCCCCATCCTGAGAAGTTTGCTGTCTAAGGGCTTGTCTAAGTATACAGTGCTACAGCGGCGCAGCTGCAGCTCTTTGCCAATGGGAGAGAGCTCTCCCATTGGCATAATTTAACGACCCCCAAGGAGCAGTGGTAGCTATGCCAACAGAGAGCTTCTCCCACTGACATAGTGCTGTCGACACCAGTGCTTTTGTCGGTATAATTTGTCACCCGGGGTGTGAACCCACCCCCATGCCTGAGCAACATAAGTTACACCGATAGATGCGCCAGTTTGGACAACTGTTATGTCAGTGGGAAAAGCTCTCCCATTGGCATAGAGTGGCTACATGAGAGATCTTACAATGGTGCAGCTGCATTGGTACAGCTGTGCTGCTGTAAGATCTCTAGTGTAGACATGGCCTAATTTAAGATAAGAAGCAAGAAATGGGTGTAACAGAATACCTGAGAGGGGGGAAGGAGGGTCATGGGGATAAAATAACATTTCACTAGTTAGTTAATCCATAAATTGATTCAGGGGTGGGTAGTGTGTGTGAAAGAGAAAGTGGCCCACATTCAGTTTATTTTTATAATTTACTTATTTACAGTTTTTAAACCTCTATTTTCAATTTAAAAAAATATTATTTTCCTTGATTACTTCCTTTTTCTCCTAACCTTTTCTTTCCCAAGTTCCATTTGCCTTCCTCTCCCTCAACTAGTGTGGATAAGAATCGATTTATTGTGGGGGAGGAAGGGTTTAAAGTTTTTTAATTTAAATCAGATTTTTAAATTTAATTTAACCAAAGTCAAAGAATCCAGTTATTTAAATTATAAGGTTTTTTGTTTAAAATCTGTTTAAGATGAAATCTGAATTTAATACACAATATATTAAGGCCTAAATTTATAATCACAAAACATTTAAATAAAAATAAATATGCTCTTTTGTATGCTTAATTAAATTCCAGTTACTATTCTAATACACCTGAACACAAATCATGAGCAAATAGTTAATTATCTAGTAAATAAGCCCTATATCATTCACCAATTTCTAACATAATAAAAATGAACAATAAATAAGAATCTGAAAATATTAAGGTGAATAATTGCTTAAATGTACATAGTTAAAATACATCCTTGGCAGCAAAAATAAGTCCAAAATCTAGTGAAAAGGTTCTATTTAGTTGCAAATCAACTTGTTTTAATGGTTACATCAACTCATAAGAATTCACCTTGCTTTAGAAAAATAACGGAAATACAAATGGAGAAGTTGACTAAAATCGATTATTTAAATTGAGGCTTTCCACGTGGTGATTTAAATCAATCTACCCTACCCCCACATCCTCGGAAGTACACCTACAGTTAACCATTTATGATAGCAACTTGGGCTTCTGAAGTTTGGTAGATATATTGCAAGTTGCTAGGTTGTGCTGCTCCTCTGTCTGTGCTGCCTGGGGAGAACTTTTTAATTGTTAGTCTATGAGCAGTTGTAAAGTGGAAAGAAACAATTTTCTGAATTGTCAGCTCTGTAAACTCAAACTTGGAGTCTGAATCAAGTGGGATTTTTTTTCTGTCACATGTATCATCACCAGTTATGAAGAGTGTGCAAGCCAAATTAGGCCCAGTTGATTCTAGCCCAACTTCTCTTTACCCATCAATGAGTTTGCACAAATGTCACTTTGGTACTTCGTAAACAATCATGTTGACTTACAGGGCATAAAATGCAGCTTCCTTTTAGTTCTGTTTGGTTCTGTTTTTTGTATATTTATTTGTTTTTTTTAAATCAAAACTTTATTATTATTTATTTACTAATATAAGCAGATATGGCTTTGAATACATATGGGAAGTAGTTTAGAGTTTACAGGGGGTCATTTTTCAAAATAGACCTACACTTCAGATTGTCAACAGGGCATCCACGAGGAATTGTCAGACAACTGAAATCCAGGACTGCATGTTCAGGGAATGGGGACAAGTCAGGTGTAGAAAAGTGATTTGCTAGTCTGTTCAGATATCTGCCCCCTCTGCCTCACCAGAATCCCATACCCTACATTAAAAGAATGTTTAGGTTGCAAAAAGCCAGTTTTATGAACTTTTTAAATGTCATGACCCATGGGTTTCAAACCCAGGTCTACAAGTTTCATGGGAGTAGCTACACAACAATCTTGTATGTGGCAGCCTGTTGGCAATAGCTTGTCTGCAACTCATGAAGTCGTACCCCAATGTGAGGCTGTGGAACAGGAAGTTGTCCTGAATAACTTGGCTCAACCCTGGTCTGGACTGCCTGCTTCACTGGCTTGATCTGGCACCTGACTTGTGGTTCTAGATCTTTGGTTTGTCTCCTGCCGCTGACCCTCTGGTAACCTGACTCTGGTTCCTTACTAATAGTTCTGATCTCTAGTTTGTCTCCCAGTCTCCTGACTCAGCCAACTCTGGACTCTTGTCTTGTGATTGCAGATTCTGGCTCCAGGTACTAGGTCTGCCTGATCACAACCTGGCTGTGCAGAATGTTTGATTTTTTTTATTTATTTATTTGCAACTGAAATAATGTTCTCAATGTAACCTTTTAAATCTAACTTCTAAGGTTTTTTATTTTAAACAAAAAGTCTAAAAAATTTTGTTTTGGGTATAGCAATCAATCCCATCCATGAATGAATCATCATTAGCATTTGAGCCCTGAGCCTTCAGCACTGCAGCACAGACTGCTACTGCTTGAGCTACCGGACTAATACCACCACTAGTTGACAGCAGAAAGCTGCATTCAGGGAAAGGGAGGATGCATAGGTGTTGAGTCTTTCTTTTCCCCGAGGGTGCTCCACTGCTGCTTCACCCAAGACCCTGTCCCCTGCCCGAGGCCTCCACCCACCCCTGTTCTCTGCCGTCCCGCAAACCCCTTCTCCAGTCTCCAATCAGTTGGTTGGCAATGCCTTCAATCAGTTATGGCTGGTGGGTGCTGAGCACCCACTATTTTTTTTCCATGGGTGCTCCAGCCCTGGAGCACCCATTGAATCGGCACTTACGGAAGGATGTATTGGGGTAAGCCTGGCTTTTGATTCCCTGCCGCTGGAACTGGGGTGGGTCTTCTGCTGTATGTATTGAACCTAGAAGGGGTTGCTGCTGCCATGTGCTGGGTCCCAGAAGGGTTTTTTTGAGGCGCCTGGCCCATCTTACTGCCCATCTGGGAGTTAGGGGAGCTCCTTCCTCACATGGAGTCCCCAGATGTGTGTGTAAATGGGTCATTGGGGACCACATGCTAGATCCCTGAGTTTGAAAAGCCAAGCTCTCTTCTGTCTCCTTTGCTACAGATATTTCAGCAGTTTCCTGACATTTTCTGTGCAGTACAGGGTAGATTAATTTAAATCACTGGTTTTAATCATGATTTAAATCAGAAAGCAGGAAACATTGATTTAAATAATCAGTTTTAATCTTGTTTTATATTTTTTTTATGTTCCTAAAGAGAGGTTGATTCTCAGTGGTTGATGTAATTTGGTACTACTCTCTGCTACTCAGGAGGCTATACTATATTAATACAAATTTATTTAAGCAATTATAAAGCTTAGTATACCTTTTCCAGATTCTTATTTTTAATTTTTTATTACAAAATGATGTCACACTTCTTATTTATTAAGTGATGGTTTTTTTTACTCATGATTTGTATCAGGCCACATGGATTAAAAACTCAATTAAAAATGAACAAACCTATTTTAAAATTGGTTTTATTAAACAAAACTACTTAAATGTGCTGGTTGCATAAGAAGAAAATGCACTTAAAACTGATTTATTAAACAAAGGGAATACTATCTCTAGTTAGTGAATTGAACTGATTTTCTGGTCAACATGTCCTTCAAGATTATAGAACTAGTAGTACTCTCTTTCTTGCATATCTTTTTTATTCATAGATTTGAAGAGGAAAAACAAGCTTTTCTGCTTTTTTCCTCATTTTCTCAACTTTGAATGAATTAGTCATTGAGCTGAACTAGTTGAATAAAGTGAAATGAAGAAATATTTTCTGTGCACATGCAGAAGAGATACTGCTGTCAAAAGCTGGTGCCACACTGTAGTGAACTCTGGTTACAGGTGCTTAGCTAGTGACATTTCAGCAGTTCAGTGGTTTGACTTCCTTTAAAACTTTGGTGGCAAACATACTCCTTAAATATATTTATTTAATTTAAATGATTTTAAATAGATTTTAGTAAGTTTAAGCTTTAACATAGGTTATCATAATTTCAAATTTAATTTTAAATAGGTTTATTTTTAAAAAGAAATATGTATTTAGATGTTTTTAATCCACTCTGATGCATTGTGTGGTAGTGGCACTGGTGCTATTGCTTTGGTAATGGTTTGAGCCATGGTTGCGTGAGCCCAGCAGTGGAATGTTGAAAGCTTTAGGTTTGCTGCCCAGATTTTCCTGGAGAATACAATTGAGAGAAGACAGTGGTAATAATTAATACTCTTTCTCACCAAATCTGAATGGAATTTCATGCAACAAAGAAAAGGCACTTTTGTAATCTGAGAGGATTCTAAATATCAAAGGTCTGTTGCAGAAAAAGGAAATGTGAGATGAGCTTAAATAAATTATTCATAATGGAAAGTATTTATTTAGTAATTGTCTGCTTCATATCTGTATATCAAAGAATCATAGGAATGGAAGGGATCTCAAGAGATCATCTAGTACAGTTCTCTGCACTCAAGTAGCTGGTTTAAAAGGAACAAAAGGAAGTATTTTTTTCATACAGCATACAGTCAACCTGTGGATCTTCTTGCCAGAGGATGTTGTGAAGGCCAAGACTATAACAGGGTTCAAAAAAGAACTAGGTAAATTCATGGAGGATAGGTCCGTTAGTAGCTATTAGTCAGGATGGTCAGGGATGATGTCCCTAGCCTCTGTTTGCCAGAACCTGGGGAATGGGTGACGGGATGGATCACTTGATGATTACCTGTTCTGTTCATTCCATGTGGAGCAGCTAGCATAGGCCACTGTTGGAAGACAGGATACTGGGTTAGATGGACCTTTGGTCTGACCCAGTATGGCCATTCTAATGTTCTTATGTAAGTATTAATATCTACATCTGAGTAAAATCATGTAGCTGTAATTGTATATATAAATAGTATTAACTACCATGCCTTTTACTTTCCATTCTTTCACTCTCAGCTTGGTCTCTAGTTGGCTGATCTAAGAGGCAATGGCACCTTAGTGCTTATGTGCACTTTTATACAGTATCATTTTGTCCAAGAAGGATTCATCAAATATGGAATCACTTTGATTATAGTACAAGCACTCCACACAGATGGTTTGTGTGTGGACTAATACAGAGAGAGGCGCCTCCCTATAACTCAGACTTCTGTGTCTGCCTGTGAAAAGGGACAGGCTTAGCACATTCTCTGTTCATCGGCATCTCCTACTGGCTAGTTTAGGTGCCTAGCATGCTGGATTTTTGTAGATGGCATTCTAAGACTTTTGTCTATCCTCAATTCATTGTAAGGGGAGCCTAGGTGCCTATCTCAGGCTCTGTGGATTGCAGTGTTGTTCCTGCGACTCTTGACTCCTCACCTAACTTTTAGGTGCCATGACAGTGAGTGTTGCAACACCTAAGCCCCTTTGTTGATCTTGACCTTAATGCATGGTTCCCTGTGGTCTTTCTTCCGACTCAGTGTTCTGTAGAATTACGTTTATGCCCAGCAGTACTTCAGTGCATTTTACAGCTTTACTAAATGCAATGGACATGTTAATTCAGAGAACTGTTTTGATAGCTTTGTCCATTATTGCAGGTCACATGCTAATCTCTAAATCTAGACCTTGTTTAGTGCATGTCTCTTCATACGAAATGAGGAAAAAATGGTTGTGTGTGTATGGGTATTGTATTTAAAGTTAAGATTTTTGTCACTGTTTAGTAAAACTTGTGGGCAGTCAAGCGCAATAAACAAAGTCATGGGAAACCTGTGACCTGTCCCTGACTTTAAAAGTAACCATTAGAAAATGGGGGGAGGGGTGTCCAGCACCCACCATCTGGGGTGACTTGGAGTTTTGGGGGCCTGGGGCTGAAGCGAAAAATGTCATGGAGGTCTCGGGAGTTACGGATTCTGTGACTTCCATGACATAATAGCCTTAATTATACCGTATATGATTTTGAAGAAAAGTTTGCCAGTATATAAATATGTTCATGCAGATATGGTGGTGGTTTGGCAAACTCAAAGGAAAAAGCTGTGTTTTGGTAATTCTTGTATATATTGGTGGTGAATTTTTCATACAAATATGTATATACAGAAGCATTTTTAGGTTTATTAAACAGCTTGATCTATAAGTCTGTAAGGGTGTAATGATATCCAGTTAATTGCTAGAAGAACAGTTTTAATTACCTAACATGCAGTTATAAAAACTTAAAATAGTATTAGTGGTTTGTAAATAATTTGGAAAAAGTAAAATATAGTCAAACACTACATATAATAGCCAAATGAAAATATAAATGCACAGGTTAATCTTTTTTAATACTATGGATATACACTAAGAAAAATATTCCTTCCTCCATCATAGTAGAACTACAAAACAAATATTACCAAAATTAGATTTTTCTAAACAGTTGTCATTCCCTCACCTCCTGTGAATATTCAAACATACACTTATAGTTTTGGTATCAAAAATTAGATTATTTTTGGTGGAAGAGATCTGCAGTACCATATATCTTTAGGATCCAATGGAAATCATAAAGGTACAGATTTTGTGGGCAGATTTTGAAGGGATGCTGTCATTTTATTTGGATAGACTGACCTACACATTCTGCATCTTACTTGGTAACATTTAGTGGCATTCCTTAGAATCGTAACTATCCATTTTGTTGGTATGGCGTGCTGAATCAGTTATTCCCCCTGCGTTTAATTGGGTTATGCCTAAAGTTGGGCAGTGTATGTTCCTGCTGATGTCATTTGTAATGCTATAGTACACAAAGAGGTAGTCAAGATCCCCATATTGAGTTCTGCTCCCTTTTACACAGAGAAAAATCAATGATTTAACTAGATGAAAAGCTCCAAATGGTGAGAAACTAAAATTGACTTCAAGACTGCATTGAGTTGTTTTGCATATCGGTAACAAAATATTCGGAGGCAGCATTGTTAGCACTAAGACAAGACTTTAGGAAACTCTTGCACTATGGCTTACTCTATCACTATTGCTGTGTGATCATGAGCATGTCACGGAACCTCTTCACACAGTAGTTTCACTGTGTATTAAAGACATTACATCTCTTTTTTTAAAAAATGCTTTGAGATCCTAAGATGCTATATAAGTCAAAAGTATTAAAGAAAGCTGTATTTAGATCACAATCTGCTAAACCATTTTTTAGGAATTATGTAACATAGGTGTTGATAAACAAATATAATTACATCTAGTATTATAGAAGTCACTTTGCAGTCAGGTACTAGCTATTAGCTTAAATTTTAAAGAAAATGCTTCATGTGTCTGGAAAGACATTGTTTTAAGCCATCAAAGTAACTCTAATTTTTACTAATTCATAATTATGGAAACAAGTTAGCTGCTTATGGTAAGATTACATTTCTGTAGTGCATTTTTTATTGAAGTTTGGGTTTTTGTTTTTTTTTGTTTTTTTTTCCATTTTTAGCAGGAGTGGTTGTTGGGAATCCTTTCTGTGCATGGAATATATATAATTCTCTCTCTCTCGTTCTGAGAACTGCTTGTGACTGACATGTCCATTTTATGGAGGATGTCCATAATAAAACATCTTGGTAGATGTTTGCTTTTAGAAATGTGCAATGTCAAAGGCACTAATAGAATGAAGATAAAATTGTTATAGTGGGGAGGAGAAGGGAAGGGGACAAACCTAGTCTGGGGTTTACATGTCAGATGTCAGTGTAAAATGTTGACTACCACGTTATTCTTGGAGAGAATAGCGTTGCTGTCTTTCTAATTACTGATAATCGGACCCCATCAAGGCCTCATCTCCTGTCCTGCCTTTTCCTGGGAGGCCCTGCCCATTGCCTTGCCCCAAACCCCTCCACCATTGCTCGCTCCTCTCTCCCTCCGTCCCTCCCCCCATTACTCATTGAATTATCTCAAGGAGCCAGCCTGCAGGCAAGAGATGCCTCCGCTGAGCAGGGGCTGGGGCGAGTTAATGACCCAGCACCTCCCCCTGCCTGACAGTAACCGGATTTTTGATTCACGTGCCATTTAGAGTTGCCAGGTTCCCTTTTCAGTTGAACTTTCTGGTTGAAAATCAGGCACCTGGCAACCCCAAATGTCACCTGGACACAGAAGCCAAAAACGGGTGGCAACTCTAAATACAAAGAGGGTTAGGTAATGTATTTTATTGGACCAACTTTTGTTGGTGAGAGAGACAAGCTTTTGCGCTACATAGAGCTCTTCTTCAGGTCATTGTGTAGCACGAAAGCTTGTTTCTTTCACCAACAGAAATTGGTCCAGTAAAGAGATTTTTCACCCACCATGTCTCGCTAATATCCTGGGACCAAAATGGTTACAACAACACTGCACAGCTTATTCCTAGCAAAATTAAAAAAAAATTAAGGAGTCTTCTACCTGTCTGAGGACTTGTGTACATTAGGGAGTTTTTTCACTAGACAAGCTATAATAATGTACCTAACCTAGTACAAACTCTGTTTAGACGCACTACTCCAGTTTAAAGCGGGGCATGCACCAGTGGAATTTACATCGATTTTAATAGAGTATGCAGATCCTGCTGCAAACCCTCCTTTACACTTGTGCAGCACATATATACTAGTTTATCTACACTGATGAAAAAGTCCCTAATCAAGACAAGTTTGTAAAAGAGAAATTTAGATTTGTCTTAACTTGTGAGTCGTTTTGAAGGCTCTTCCTATTTCCCAACTTCCCATAAGAGAATAAACTATTACAAGCCGTTATTCGTTATGGAGCCATGTCATAAATATAGAGGAAAGAGTAGCATAAAATCCCTCCTTGGCAGCTGTACTGAATTGCCTTACCTGTAAGGGGTTAAACAGTTCAAATAACCTAGTTGGCACCTGACCAGAAGGACCAATGAGGAAAGAAGATGCTTTCAAATCTGTGGGGAGAAGGATTTATTTGTTTGCTCTTTTTTGTTTTTTGTTTTTGTTTTTTTTTTGTTCCCTCTCCAGACGGAGGGAGAAGCCAAGCAGGTATAGTATTTTCCTGAAAATATACCTGTAATAATCCATCTAAAATCACTGGAAATGTAAGTAGGACCAGGAAATGCATTAGGTTAACTTGTTGTTTTGGCTTGTGAATTTTTCTATGCTACAGAGGTAGTTTTATTACTGTTTTTGTAACTGTGGAGCTGAGCCCAGAGGGGAATCCTCTGTGTTTTAAATCTTTTTATTACCCTGTAAAGTTACCTTCCATCCTGATTTTGCAGGTATGATTCTTCAATTTTTTTCTTTATAAATAAAGTTCTTCTTTTAAGAACCTGATTGATTTCAATGTCCTGAAGACAAAAGGTCTGGTCTGTGCTCACATCGCTAAGGCAATTGGTTCGTATATTATTCTCAAGCTTCCCTAGGAAAGGCGGTTTGGGGGGATCTTTTGTGGGGATAGGGACCCTTCCCTGAATTTTTGTGTAAATCACTTGGTGGTGGCAGCAATACCGTCCAAGGACAAGGAAAAGCATTTGTGCCTTGGGGAAGTTTTAACCTAAGATGGTAGAATATAAGCTTAGAGGGTCTCTCATGCAGGTCCCCACATCTGTACCCCAGAGTTAAGAAGGGGGGGGGAAATCCTGACAAAGCCATGTTCTACACATGATTGATTTAATTGATTTTTTTTAAGATTTCATTAAGTGAAAGATATTTTAGAATAAAGAAAACTGTTTTCAGCATACTTTAGTGTGAGAAAACTCACTTCTGTTCTAGTCTTCCCTTCCAGCCTTCTAATTTACCATAAAATTGACTCTTGGGTGAAATTTCTCAATATTGCTATATGCCTCATGGTGAAATTTAGTAAAGTTTGAAAATCTGTTCAGCTGTTCTTGAATTATTAATGTTTAGAGGCTTTTTTGGCATTTGCCTAAAACAAATAATGTTGTTGTTGAAGTTCAAACTTGCCATGCATGCAGTTCTTTGAGGACTTTGCCAAGGGGGTTTTTCATAGAATCATAGATACTAAGGTCAGAAGGGAGCATTATGATCATCATAGTTCGACCTCCTGCACAACGCAGGCCACAGAATCTCACCCACCCACTCCTGCGAAAAACTACTCACCTATGTCGGAGCTATTGAAGTCCTCAAATTGTGGTTTAAAGACTTCAAGGAGCAGAGAATCCTCCAGCAAGTGACCTGTGCCCCATGCTACAGAGGAAGGAGAAAAACGTCCAGGGCCTCTTCTAATCTGCCCTGGAGGAAAATTCCTTCCTGACCTCAAATATGGCGATCAGCTAAACCCTGAGCATATGGGCAAGTTTCACCAGCCAGATACCCAGGAAAACTACAGTAATACAACATTGTAGTTTAGCTTGTACATGCTTCAAATAGGAAATTCAAAGTTTTTTAACATGGAAATTGTGGTTTATTCTTATTGTGCATATACATATATTAGAGATTATTCTCCTCTGACTCCCCTGCATGTATGTATGTTTACACACACGTGCTTTAAAGACTCCATCCCGCTCCCATTGTAATCAGTGGCATTTCTTTAATTAGATTAGGAGCAAAAATGAGAAGGCATAGGGCTCGTCTACATTACAAAATTATGTCAACCTAAGTTACGACTGGCAACATAATTTCAGTGTTCCATAATGCAGTGTTCTCCATCCCATAATTTCATCTGCATCCCGTAATGCTTCATGCATCTTTTCAAAAGTCCCACAAACTCGTGTGTCCCTCCTCATTGTCTGCCATCTATGACAGAAACATGAATCCTGCACAGCTCTGCACTATTCTGATGAGCTTTGCGAGCATGGGGCGCCTAATCCTGCAGTATTTGCAGAGCTACTAGAGGAGCTGTGGGGAACAGAACAATTCCTTTGAGGCTAGCTTGCTGTGGGACATAGAAACAATTCAAAGTTGTTGGCCAGTTAGCCTCACCTCAGTCCCTGGAAAAATCATGGAGCAGGTCCTCAAGGAATCCATTTTGAAGCACTTCAAGGAGAGGAAAGTGATCAGGAACAGTCAGCATGGATTCACCAAGGGCAAGTCATGCCTGACTAACCTAATTGCCTTCTCTGACAAGATAACTGGCTCTGTGGATGAGGGGAAAGGAATGGATGTGGTGATCCTTGACTTTAGCAAAGCTTTCATTATGGTCTCCCACAGTATTCTTGCCAGCAAGTTAAAGAAGTATGGGCTGGATGAATGGACTATAAAGTGGGTAGAAAGCTGGCTAGATTGTCAGGCTCAATGGGTAGCGATCAATGGCTCCATGTCTAGTTGGCAGCCAGTATCAAGTGGAGTGCCCCAAGGGTCGGTCCTGGTCATATTTGAGGGCTCGCATTTTTGGAGTGATTCTCCTACTTGGTCCAACTGGCCAGTCTAACAAACTTCAGGGAATGATGTGAGACGTGCTTCTTTTTGTTCAAAGTTTGAGATTTGGATTTTCAATTTGTTTTTGAGAACAGTAAATCGACTTTATATTGTATAATCAAACATCTGTTTGTGATGTGCAGCTGACCTGTAACCATTCTCTGATATCTGAGTGCATCCCCATAGGTATTTGGCCTTTATTGGGGTGAAATCACATATTTCTCCCACTTTTTGAAGGGTCCTGGGCTACAGTATGCTGTGGACCAACTTTGCTTACCCTAGGAGGTCCAATTGGTTCATGTACCTGTGGTTCTTTCTTTCCATTGGAAGTTGTGAACAGTCATGAATACAGTGACCCCAGACAGTCCTTTTTAAATAAAGAATTGTTTTTTCTTAACAGTAGGAACAAAGCGTAACTTAAGAAAAAAGCTTTTTAAAGCATCAAAAGGCCTATATGCATGTCTTTCACCTAGAGTATCACCATACTCTTAATGGGGACCTTGGTATGTCATCTTATCCCCAAACTCTGAACCTCTGGTATCTAGGTTCACCTTCCTTTTTGGTTTCTGTATGTGAGTGAGTCTTTTTATCTAGTCTCAAGTCTTGTTGCTCTCCTCTGTTTTCTGAGCCTGGATAAGCTGGTTTGAGTGGCTCAGCAGCAGTCGGTGTAGCAGCATTCTGATGAAGAGAGTCATGGATGTTTGCACAGAGGTGGTTATCTGAGTTGTCCTCCTCCCTGCCTGCATTTTCTGACAGTATTGCTATTGAAGTCACTCAATATATGCATACAGTAAACCACATAACAATCAGACCAACAGAACGTAAAATATTGTTAAGTTATTACATAGCAGCTACAGATCTGTCATACTACTCACTATGACAATAGGCATTATTAAAAATGAATTAGCAAACTCGAAAACAGCTAAACAGTTGCTTGGAAGTTTAAAAAAATAATTTTGCTTTTGGACTGAGTACATAAATGAAGAATTCCAGCCAACAATGTAACTTTTAAGGAAAGTTGTAAAATTTGCTAGATAGTTTTTGGTTTTTTTTAGGTATGGATAACCTGGGCCTTCCCATGCTTATCGCTAAGCTATAGATTTTATTCAGTATCTGTGCCCAACACTAAAATTTGAGCATGACCAAAAATATGGTTGCATTCTTTGGCTGAGTTAATGACACAGACACTGAAACAAGACAGGTCAGATTCAGGAAAGAGGTTATTACTTGGTACTCAATGTGACGCAAAATAATTGTTGTTACTCGAGCTAACGAAAAAATGGTAAGGCTTTATTTAAAATTAACTTTTTTTCTGCAAATTTAAAAACGTTTTTTCATTTATTTAAAGTTTTTAATGAAAAAAATTTTATGTAGAAAAATTTGGGTTTTTTATAGGTTGAGTATTTCCCCTTTCTCTTCCCTTTTATTTTTGCCCCATTTTGCCATTGAAAAAGTAAAGGGAAAGGAGAACATGGAAAGAAAAATGAAAAATTACTATCTGAGGTTCCATTGAGAAAAATAAAATACACCCTCTCACTCCCCAAAACTTTCCAGATCAAGGAGATGGGGAAGAGCAAATTTTTTAACAAAATAAAAACTTCTTAGACTTTTTTGACTTGTCCTAGTTGTTACACAATCCAACTTTCTGCATTATGGTGACATTTATACCTATATAGTTTAACAGGGTTGAGAAATGTTAGATTCACTGGACAGACCTCTGCCACTTGAGCTAATGGAGTAACTGATAGCAGTAGTAGGTTATCCTCTGTGTGGATCAGCACTAGAGGGAATGGGACTCTTTGCAACTGGGTTTCACAGAAAGTGATTTGAGGAAAAATTTGATGAATGGTTGTTAAAGGCTGGTATAGTTGGGGAGAGCATTATCAGCTTGACTGCATACGATATAAGATATAGTGGGATTAAAATTGAAGGCAAGTAGCTTGTTTTTGATGTGATGGAGAAGGCACCAGTAGAGCGGATGGGAAGAGTGGGTGAAGTGGTCAAAATGGCAACCAAGAATTTTTTATTTCTAAATTTCAACTGGGGATTATAACAAAAAGATCTTAAAGGTCTCCACAGTTGAATGGAGAATAGGGTGAGACTTTTTAAAAAATTGAGAGTAAGATATGCCAAGTTAACACTAAAAAGTTAGGTTGACCCAGCTATGTCACTCTGGAATCTGAAATATCCACACCCCTCAGTACTGTAGCTAAGCTGATCTAACCACTGGAGTACACAGCACTAGGTTGACAGAAAAATAGAGTTGATGTTTTATCAAATTAGGGTTGCCATTTGCCATGTCTGAGATACAAAAACCCCATGACATCTGAGATGATCCTGAGCCCATGAAACTGGACAGCTGGCAGTCTGAACTGAACACTGTCTTACAGATTTTCTGGGAAAGCTATCTCAAAGAAGGGAAAACATGGATAAGTGGCAATCTTGCATCAAATATAGATGATGTTGGAGTAAAATGAATTAACTGCCAGAAAGATCCCTACTTGAAACAGAGAGCTAAGATTTTCTTCAAAATCATATATTTTTTTCAAGTAATTTTTTTCCCTTCTGATTTTTTAAGCTTTTTAAAGAATCGATTTTCAGTCTTTCTCTATGGCCGTGATAATTAGAAACTTTTTTTAAATGTAAGTTGGGTTTCTCATGTGGCTTCCAGAATCCAGAAGTTGGAGCTTGAAGAAAAACACCAAATATTTGTGTGTATTGGGATTAGGGCTTTGTGCGCCATTAGTAGTGGTTCAGGAAGTTGAACGAGAAGTAATGTCCACTCTGTTGTGCTCAGTATCAGCTTGATCCTTCCTGGCATAAAAGTCTGAAGAATTCTGGTTCGCCATTCCTACGTTGGACAGGCAGGTAGGTGAGTGAATTTTTCAAGTCCTGAAATTTTACAATATTTTTATGCCTGTCTGGTGGCTTGTATGAAAGCAGAGCTGAGCAAGAACTGATAAATAACTTACTTATGTACAGAGAAAAATGGATTTTCATATTCCATTTCTTGTTTTTCCATCTTACCACTGTGTTCAAATAGAGTTAGTAAATAAAATGTGCTGCTGCTGCTTGTAAGAAGTTGGAGTGTTTACTGTTGCAGTTGAGGTCAGCGGGGATACTCAGCCTGTATTCCCTTTGGTCGGGGTGAAAGTGAGTTGAGTGACTTACTGGTACTCTGGGGCCAGCTCTGGCCCCTGGAAGGGGCGGGGTTGAGGGGGTCAGAGCCAGCCCCAACCCACCCTGTAAGGTAAGTGCCCTTCCCCCCCCTCCGGGGTAGCAGCAGCAGCCTGGGGCTCTGGGGGCTATTTAAAGGGCCCGGGGCTCCCCTCTTCTACTGCCCTGGCTGTTTAAATAGCCCCGGCCCTTTAAATAGCCCCTGGAGTCCCCACTACCCCATGGCTCCGGGGGCTATTTAAAGGGCCCACAGCTCCCCTGCTTCTACACCCCCCCACCCCCGGTCCTTTAAATAGCTGCCGGAGCCCTGGAGTAGTGGCGGCAGGGCTCCAGTGGCTATTTAAAGGTCCTGGGCGGTAGAAGCAGAGGAGCCCCAGGCCCTTTAAATAGCTGCTGGAGCCCTGCAGCTGCTACCCTAGGGCTCTAGCAGCAGGGCTCTGGAGGCAATTTAAAGGGCCTGGGGCTCCAGCCACTGCTGGGAGCCCCAGGCCCTTTAAATTGCCCCCTGGGGAAGCCGGGCTGCCCCAGTACAGTACACCAGCTCTTACCAGTACGCCATACCAGGGCGTACCAGCTTACTTTCACCTCTGCCTTTAGTATAAAAGAGCAGGCCCTACTGGCAGAGTGTCCTGCATGAAGGCCAACTTCCTTTGGAATTCTTTCTTCTCCCATCCTATTCTGAAATAGCCCAATTTTTTTGCCCTTGTGAGGAGTTCTCAAAGCTCGTATGCTTGAGTGGGTGTTGGTGAAGGGTTCAGGTGGTTGGAGCAGGGGGGATTTTTGTGTGGCATGATAGCATGGTGAGGACAGTTGGGTTTAAAACCAGGATAATCTGATGACTGGATGATATGTGGAAGTGTAAGGCAGAAGAAGAAATATGGTATTAGTTGATTTGTTGACTAACTTCTATGTACTGTTTTGCCAGCTCATGATGTTTGGTGTTTATTTTGGTTAAACCCCAGCTCCTGCAGGCGTTTGATTACATGGGTATTTCAGCAAAAACAACTAGGAGTCCTTCTGGCACCTTAGAGGCTAACAAATTATTTGGGCATAAGCTTTCATGGGCTAGAACACACTTGATAAATACAGGAGAGGGAGAGGAATTATTTAAGCTCAGCACCAATGTGGACACAAGAACAAATGGTTATAAACTGGCCACCAGGAAGTTTAGACTTGAAATCAGACGAAGGTTTTTAACCATCAGAGGAGTGAAGTTTTGGAATAGCCTTCCAAGGGAAGCAGTGGGGGCAAAAGATCTATCTGGTTTTAAGATTCTACTCGATAAGTTTATGGAGGAGATGGTATGATGGGATAATGGGATTTTGGTAAGTAATTGATCTTTAAATATTCAGGGTAAATAGGACTAATCCCCTGAGATGGGATATTAGATGGATGGGATCTGAGTTACCCAGGAAAGAATTTTCTGTAGTATCTGGCTGGTGAATCTTGCCCATATGCTCAGGGTTTAGCTGATTGCTATATTTGGGGTTGGGAAGGAATTTTCCTCCAGGGCAGATTGGAGAGGCCCTGGAGGTTTTTCGCCTTCCTCTGTAGAATGGGGCATGGTTGACTTGAAGGAGGCTTCTCTGCTCCTTGAAGTCTTTAAACCATGATTTGAGGACTTTAATAGCTCAGACATAGGTGAGGTTTTTCATAGGAGTGGGTGGGTGAGATTCTGTGGCTTGCGCTGTGCAGGAGGTCGGACTAGATGATCAGAATGGTCCCTTCTGACCTTAGTATCTATGAATCTTGATCAGATGCATGGAGTGGAAAATATGGGAGCAGGTATAAATAGATGAAAAGATGGGAGTTGCCTTACCAAGTGTGAGGTCAGTCTAATGAGACAATTCAATTAACAGTAGGATACCAAGGGAGGAAAAATAACTTTTGAAGTGGTAATGAGTGCCCATTTCAAACAGTTGACAAAAAGCTGTGAATAACAGTAGGGGGAAATTTAGTATGGAGGAAATTAGGTTTAGGTTCTGCAATGACCCAACTACTCCCAGTCTTTATTCAGAACTAATGTGATGGTGTCCAGTTTGCAAATTAATTCAAGTTCTGCAGTTTCACACTGGAGTCTGTTTTTAAAGTTTTTTTGTTGTTGTTGAAGAATTGCCACTTTTAGATCTGTTATTGAGTGACCAGGAAGATTGAAGTGTTCTCCTACTGATAAACGAACTACTTACCTTCAATTTTAAATGTAGTCCCACTAAATGTATCATATTGTATGCAGTCAAGCTGATGATGCTCTCCCCAACTATACCAGCCTTTAACAACCATTCATCAAATTTTTCCTCAAAGCACTTTCTGTGACATGTTAAGTTGAATGTTATAATTCCTGATGTCAGATTTGTGTCCATTTATTCTTTTGCATAGAGGCTGTCTTGATTGGCCAATGTACATGGCAGGAGGGGCATTGCTGGCACATGATGGCATATATCACATTGGTAGATGTGCAGGTGAACGAGCCCCTGATGGCATGGCTGATGTGGTTAGGTCCTACAATGGTGTCCCTTGAATAGATATGGCACAGAGGTGGCATCGGGGTTTGTTGCAGGGTTTGGTTCCTGGGTTGGTGTTTTTGTTGTGTGGTGTGTAGGTGCTGGTGAGTATTAACTTTAGGTTGGGGGGCTGTCTGTACGCGAGGACTAGCCTGTCTCTCAAGGTCTGAGAATTTCAGCTCACTTTCATTTTCTTTATTTAAAAAAAAAAATAGTTTCTGGCCTTCATGGCAGTTTGAGTAAAGTTTGAAACTGTAAACCATGGAGGCTCAAAAACCGGAAGACAAAAACTCAGAAAATATTTTTATAATGTCATGAGTTCTAAGGCAATCTTGTGATTTTTTTTTTGGGTGTCTGACTTTGAATTATTTAGACACTTAGGTAGTAATGCCAAAATGTCCATGGTATTATTTTTAATTGTATGCTAAGGGTGTCCAAGCTCCAGATAGTTAATATTTGGTGTGGAATGTTTCAGACTGAGATTGAAGTATGTAAAATCTTACTCCTCTGTATTGGTATAAAATTGCTGTCTGGTCCAAATACTCTTATCTACATAATATATATTTACTTCAAATGATACTGCAACCAACTTTGAACTCCTTTGTGCATATTTGTTGTCAGCTGCAGAAAATGTTTTTAGCTGACAACACTAATACCTAAATGAAAAAGTAGACAAGGTAGGTTGATCTCTAGAGGCAATTGTACAATGCTTATCCCTGTTGTTGATAAAATTGCCCTTTTTATGGGAGCAGCAAATTTAAAATATGCACAAATTCATTTGAAAAAGAGATGTATTTCACCTATGGGGCAATTTTTGGTTCAAAAGCTTGCTTATTACAAATTGTTTGTTAGTCCAATTAAAAAAAAACAACAAACCATCTAATGTGCCTTGTCCAGCATTTGCTGAGAAAGAGGTTGATAGAAAATTAAGTTTGTTTTAAATGCATTGGTGAAGTGCAATCTTGTCATGCTCCATTTAATTTCTAGTTCTTATGTTTAGCTTCTCAAATAGATTTCTTCAGAATCATATGGAGAGAATGTTGCTGATTATAATTCAGTTTATTAGGATAATGTCTTTTAACATCATTATAATGAATTCTCAACTTTTTATATTGGAATTGGTACTTGCTAATTATTCCAGAAATGATAGGTAAGGATTATAGAAGAAACAGTGTAGCAATAGTCTAAACTCAATATTAAAGTAGAGGAGAAAGTGATGTTGCCCTTTACTGTAGGGATACTTTTGGCTACCGTATCTGAAAAACCTTTCAAGTTCCCTCAGTTCTTCAGCAATCAGCACAACTTTTTTAAAATGAAGCTGACTGCAAAGTAAAATATCTAGTACAGTGGTTCTCAAACTTTTTCTCCCCCCCCCCTCCCCCGCAGACGACTTGAAAATTGCTGAGGGTCTTGGCGGACCACTTAATGATCTTTCCAAATGTTGTTTGTACCGTTAGCTAACTATTGTAAAGTGCTTTGGATAAAAGTGCTATATAAAATAAACTTAATAATAATTAAAGCTTTTTGTTCTGCAAATAAACACACAACTCGTATTTTAATATCAGTAGTCTGACCTTTCTAATGCGATGGATGTGCCCTCTCTTCCCTGCCATGGCAGCCCCCGAGCTGGGGCTGGAAAGGAGGCGTGGGGGGAGAGGTGAGTCTCTCCCCGGCAGCCGCAGCCCTGGAGCTGGGGAAAGTCGCTTCTTTCTCTGGCCACTGGCCCATCCCACTTACCCCTATTCCCTCCAAGGCCACCACCTCATCTTACATGTGCATCTTCTCCAAGGTCCAGAAACCTAATTAGCGGAGCCATGCCTGCATGGCTTCGCTAATTAGGTGGGTGGCCCTTCATTCTCTCACGTGCAGCTGCCCAGGTGCGCACCTGAGAGCGAACTGTCTGTAGATCACCTGAATGGAACTCGCAGACCACTGGTGGTCTGCGGACCACAGTTTGAGAACCTCTGATCTAATACATGTAAAAACAATTTGTATCCAATTATGCAGATCATTAAATAAACTTTTGTCTCTTTTCCTTTCACAGAATGTTGGCTTTGAAAGCTCGGGGAAGCAGTAGGGGAAAAAACGTAACAGAGTGGTAAGTACCATGTTGTTTTTTCTTTTGAACCAACAGTATGTTTGTTAAAATATTTAAACACACTTTCAATTCTCAAACACGATTGATTAAATTAATGTGTTTTAAGACTTTATGCTACATCAATCCTATGTTGTTCTAAAATATTTTCCAATGAGAACTGATGCCAAATTTTAAGGTTAAAAATATCTGCTGAGAGCCAATTGAAGGACGCATGTTTTCAAGCTAGTTTAAGCACATTTATGTGTTGCTGTCTATGTGAAAGGAGGATATACAAGGAACTAAGGGGAAAACGCTTGCCCTAGAATTTAACTGTCCATTGTAAAGCTTACAATATTTTTAATAAATGTTTGAAAGATGGTTTCTGGATCACAAAAATATTTTAGAATCATAGACTTTAAGGTCAGAAGAGACCATTATGATCGTGTAGTCTGACCTCCTGCACAATGCAGGCCACAGAATCTCACCCACCCACTCCTGTAACAAATCCCTAACCTGTGTCTGAGCTATTGAAGTCCTCAAATCATGGTTTAAAGACTTCAAGGTGCAGAGAATCCTCCAGCAAGTGACCCATGCTGCAGAGGAAGGCGAAAAACCCCTATGGTCTCTGCCAATCTGCCCTGGAGGAAAATTCCTTCCCGACCCTAAATATATGGCAATTGGCTAAACTCTGAGCATGTGGGCAAGACTCACCAGCCAGACACCCAGGAAAGAATTATCTGTAGTAACTCAGATCCCACCCCATCTAACATGCCCAATGGCCTGTGATGGGATATCTACTTCTAATAGTTGAAGATCAATTACATGCCAAAATTAGGCTGTCCCATCTCCTCCATAAACTTACCAAACTTAGTCTTGAAGTCAGATATGTCTTTTGCCCACACTGCTTCCCTTGGAAGGCTGTTCTAGAACTTCACTCCACTCCTCTGAAACCTTCCTCTAATTTCAAGTCTAAACTTCCTGATGGCCAGTTTATATCCATTTGTTCTTGTGTCCACATTGATACTGAGCTTAAATAATTCTTCTCCCTCTGTGGTATTTATTCCTCTAATATATTTATGAAGAGCAATCCTGTCTCCTCTCAGCCTTCTTTTGGCTAGGCTAAACAAGCCACGCTCTGAGTCTCCTTTCATAAGACAGGTTTTCCATTCCTCGGATCATCCTAGTAGCCCTTCTCTGTACCTGTACCTGCCTGAAAACTTCATGGAGACTTTTTAAAAACACCATAGAGACTCAAATTAAAAGACCAAATAAACAGCAATAAGAGAATTGTCCCAGATTGAGGTGTCAATAGAGGAAGTTGTGGAACAATTTAAACAGTAATAAGTCACCAGGACCATATGCAGTTACCCAAGAGTTCTGAAGAAACTCAGATTAAATTGCAAAACTAACTGTGATATGAAGAAAAGGAGTACTTGTGGCACCTTAGAGACTAACAAATTTATTTGAGCATAAGCTTTCGTGAGCTACAGCTCACTTCATCATGGATCCGATGAAGTGAGCTGTAGCTCACGAAAGCTTATGCTCAAATAAATTTTAGTCTCTAAGGTGCCACAAGTACTTCTGTTCTTTTTGCGGATACAGACTAACACAGCTGCTACTCTGATAACTGTGGTGTGTAACCTTAAATCAACTTCTGTATCAGATGACTGGATGGTAGCTAATGCAACACTGATCTTTAAAAAATGGCTCCAGAGGTAATCCTAGCTAATCCTTACAGGCTGGTTTCAGAGTAGCAGCCGTGTTAGTCTGTATTCTCAAAAAGAAAAGGAGTACTTGTGGCACCTTAGAGACTAACAAATTTATTAGAGCATAAGCTTTCGTGAGCTACAGCTCACTTCATCGGATGCATTTACAGGCTGGTAAGCTTAACTTCACTACCAGGCAGATTGGTTGAAACTATTAGTAAAGAACAGAATTATCAGACACACGGATGAACATGATATGTTGAGGAAAAGTCTACATGGCTTTTGTAAAGAGAAATCATGCCTCAGCAATGTATTAGAATTCTTTGAGGATGTCAACAAGTATGTGGACAAGGGTGAGCTAGTGTTCTTGGACTTTGAGATACACTCTGACTAATTCCTTGACCAAAGGCTCTTAAGCAAAGTAGGCAGTCCTGAGATAAGAAGTAAGGTTCTGTCATGGATCATTAACTGGTTAAAAGATGGAAATAAAGGTAGGAATAAATGGTCAGTTTTCACAATGGGAAGAGGCAAATATCAGAGTCCACCAAGGATATTTATTGGGACCAGTGCTATTCAACATATATTCATAAATGATCTGGAAAAAGAGCTAAACAGTTAAATTAATTAACTATCTTGACTGAGTAATTTAAGTCCAAAGCTGACTGCGAAGAATTACAAAAGAATCTCACTAAACTGGGTGACGAGGCAACAAAATGGCAGATGAAATTTAACGTTGATAAATGCAAAATAATGCACATCGGAAAACATAATCCCACTTATATATACAAAATGATGGGAACTAAATTAGTTATCACTCAAGAAAGAGAGATGAGGCCATGTCTACACTACAAAATTATGTTGACCTAAGTTACACTGGCATACAGCACTGGAGTTATTAAATTGTTTGTGTGCATGACAGTTGAGTCCTTTTATTGGCAGTGCACATCCTCACAAGGAGCACTTTTATTGATGCAGAATGCAGTGCTCCATGGGTAGGTATCCACTATGCAAATCGCCACTTTCCAGTGCAGGGTCTTTTGGGAAGTTCTTGCAATGCCTGATGGAGCTGAAATGAGTTGTACAGTGGTGACTGGGCACATGCAGTCAACTTCCCATAATATAGTGGTCTCTTGCCCATAATTTCATCTGCAGACCATAATATTGCATGCCTTCTTTACAAAATCCCACGAACTCATAAGTCCTTCCTTGCCGTCTGCCATCTCTGACGGAAACATGGAGCCTGCACAGCCCTGCGCTATTGTCCATGAGCGTTGTAAGCCTCGGTTGCCTGATCCTGCAGCGTTTGCAGAGCTGTAAGAAGAGCCACAGGGAACAAGGCAATACCTTGGAGGCTAGATTGAAAGAAACGATTCAAGATTATTGGTGGCATTCATAGAGCAGCTGAAGGTGGTGGAATGCCAGTTCTGGGCCCAAGAAACAAGCACTGACTGGTGGGATTGCATTATCATGAAGGTTTTAGATAATGAGCAGTGGCTGCAGAATTTTTGGATACAGAAGGCCACATTCCTGGATCTGTGTGCAGAACTTGCCCAAGCCCTCCAAGGTAGGGACACCAAAATTAGAGATGCCCTGACCATGAAGGGATTGGCAATTGCAATGTGGAAACTTGCAATGCCAGATTGCTACTAGTCAGTCAGGAATCATTTTGGAATCAGGAAATCCACCTTGGGGGCAAATGTGCAGGGCAATTAATCACATCCTACTATGCAGGACTGTGACTCTGGGCCAGGTGCAGGACACTGTGGATGGTTTTGCAGCAATGGGGTTCCTGACCTGCATTAGGGAAATAGATGGCTCACTCAGCTCTATTTTAGCACCAGACCGCCTTGCCACAGAATACATAAACATAAAGGGCTAATTTTTCTATGATAGTGTAAGTGCTGGTGGATTGCCGGGCATGCTTTACTGACATCCAATGTGGACTGGTCTGGGCAGGTGCATGACCCGTGTATCTTTAAGAACACAGGACTGTTCAGAAAGCTGTAATCAGGGACTTTATTTACTGTCAGGGGGATTACCATTGAGGCTGTTGAAATGCCAGTAATGGTCCTGGGAGACCCAGCCTACCCTGGCTCATGAAGCCATACACCATTCACCTCGACAGCACCAAGGGGCAATTCAGCTACAGGCTGAACAGATGCAGAATGACAATGGAATGTGCTTTTGGTCGTTTGAAGGGTCCCTGGCATTGTTTATTCACAAGATTAGACTTCAGTGGGAAAAAAAATCCCAACAGTTATAGCTGCCAGCTCTGTCCTGCATAATATCTGTGAAGCAAAGGGGGGAAAAATTCTGCCGGGGTGGAGGTGGAGTGGTTGTCTGCTGAATTTGAACAGCCAAATACCAGGGCTATAAGAAGAGTTTGGTTTGGAGCTATACAGTTCAGGGAGGTTTTGAAAGACCATTTTAATGGTGAGCCAGAGTGATTTGTGTTGCTGTAGTGTGCTTTACCTGGGCTTTCTCTTTTGTGGTCCAGAATGACTCTTCTAGTGATTGCTGTATATGTAGGAATATAGCATTGTCAGTGTGCCTATTAATATTGTTTGTGAATGATGATGTTATAGGTTCTGTGACACAGTGCAGTAAGAGGAAATTGCTGTCAGACCTGCTCATTGCCAGCCAGCATATGTTGTGAACTAATAAAGATGCATTATATTTCAAAAAATAGAATTTTATTCTGTAACTTAAACCATTGAATTAAATAAAACACTTAGAACTTAACTTAATAAATTAAGGGACCGACTTATGAAAGGGAAAGAACAGTCATTTCCATTTCATGTATAAATACGCCAATCATGTCTTTCACAAGTCAGTGTATGTGAAGCTGTTGTTTTCTTTAATGTCCCCCTGGGTGGAGTAGTAAGGGTAGAGCACTAACCCCTGATGCCATGTGGAATGTTTTAGGGTGGTACCAATATAGAGTTCTCTATGGGCTGCAGAGGGAGGCAAGCACAGGATTGTTGAACCTGCAGGACCACCAGAGAATCCAACATCTCTGTTTGTTCTGAGATGTGCAAGCATCTCTTACTGCAAGTCCCTCACCTTTTCTTGTGCCTTTATCCTCTCTGCTCTATCCTTGTCCATGCTGTCCGCAAGGATGATTCTTCAGGCCCTGTACTCATTTTCTGGTGCACCACTGGCTTGTAGGATCTCCTGACATGTTATCCCGAGTCCTCTTCTTTCTCCTTCTTATCTGGGTCAGGCGTTCTGCAAGTGTGGAGGGGTAGACCCTGAAGGCCACAGTGGCAACAGTTGTAGATACTTTTGGGGAGCAAGGGGAGTGAGTTCAGCATTTTAAGATCCTGTGTGTGTTATAAGCACTACATTCTCACTTTTGCTTGGGAGTCATGGTCAGTGTGGCCTTCTGGGATTTGGGACATGAGGCAGGAATAGCTCGCTTGTGTGATTCTAGTTGTATAGGGCCATGGAACTGAATCCTGGCCTAGGGAAAAATGGAAAGTCCCGCTGTTCACTGAGCTGGTCCATTGTTATGGACATACATGTATTAATGGTCCGATAGAGTCTGCAGGATACCAGTGCTGTGCTTTGTCAACAATAAACTTGGCCAGGTGCCTTCATCCCTTAACAAATCTTGTGGTTGTTGGGCAGTTCACTCAAGGTCTTCTCTGCCAGCTGTCTGTGCAGGGCGGGGGTGGCACACAGAGGAAGCGCATGCAGCCAAACATATAACAACTACTTTATTGATTTTGTTCATGTTATCGATATTTTTAAATGTATTTTGATGTTAGTATTTTATTAACTAATCTGTCTGCTAAAATTGTTCCATCAATATAGTTTCTGAGGATAACCCAAGTATCTTAAAATAAGTGGAGTTCTAAGTTGTACTAGCTGTTTTTTAAGGGACTGTTTGATAGTTGTGTATGTCTGGAACACATTATGCTCTGCCCAGTCCACTCTGTCTGAGATGCTCCCTGTGCTGGGGGGATGTGGGAAGGGAGAGACAGAAGCTCGTAACACTGACTTTATTTCTATTTATTTCATTGACTATGCAAAAGCGTTAGATACCATCCGATATGGCCATCTTCAGAGAACACTTGCAGACATGGGGATTCCAAAGCATTTCATTGAATTCATTTTAAGTCTCTACCATGATCAGACACAGCACTGTGTGAACAGGAACAGGTGGCAATGAGTGGTTTTTCACTGGACAGGGTGTGAGACAAGGGTGTACTCTGTCCCGAAGCCTTTTCAAGGTGTGGGCAGAGTATGAGACAAGCTGTGGAGGGCTGTGACAAAATGGAAGGATCTGGGGTTTTTATTGGTGGATGCCTCTTAACTGCCCTCAGATATGCTGTAGCTCTTTGCTACAATTACTGATGCAATGCAACAAATGTTGGAGTCTATTAAAAACAATTAGTAAGGAATATGGACTGAATATGGCAAAAATCAAAATGCGATTAACAAAAATGCGAGCAGAGTTGCCAAACTCATGTTGCCGCGGTAGGTAGTAGATGGGGTCCTACATGTCCGACCAACGAGGCTGTTCCAAAGAAATTAGAAGACTAGGAATAGGTTGCTTACAAAAGTTTGGAAAAACCACGCCATCTCAAAATGTGCAAAGGTTCGCCTGGTGAAAAGCTTAATTTTTTCCATAGTGACTTGTGGATGTGAATTGTGGAAAATAAATGCTGCTGACAAGATGAAAAATTAAGCTTTTGAGATGTGATGGTGGCAGCAAAGGTTCTTGCGAATCTCCTGGTTCTAAACCTCCCTCCTTCCAAAATATTAGTTGGCAATATTATTTATTTATAATATTAGAAATCAGCAGGTGCAAATGTATGTACTTTAGTCACATGAGGCATATAGATGGAAATAACTTCAAGAAAGTTAGGGAAGGAATGGTAATGGTCATTGTAGTACAGGGCAAGGAAATGGATAGAGGCTGTGTGCTTGAGGTTAACAATAGATCAAGAAGGCATCTGAAAATGCTGCTATATCACCAATATTCAGACATGAATAAATGGATTTTTACTTTCCTTTATTCCAATCCCTGTACACTGATTAGACAAAGAGATTATCTTTATTTTGATTAAATGACAAAAAAGATGACTATACAAAGCCCTATTTTAATACTGCTGGAATTTTGTTGTAATAATTATTCAGTAAGGAACTCTGACAGCCTGCCATCTACAAAAGGCTGCTTTTCCACCCTTTCATGATAGATGGAAATTCAGGCATTATAATAGTACTAACACTCATGCATGAGTTAAATAAAATTTGGAATGTAAGGCACCCCCAAAAAGAGTTCCAGATGAGCGAAGTGTAATTTGGAATATGTAGCAGACTAGATATTCACAGAATCAAATTTGTAGCTGCATAAATTCAAAGGTGGAACATAGATTGCAGTTACCCTTTGCACTGCCAAAAAAAAAAAAAAAGTTGGGTTCATTGTTTTCCATCAAAATCTTTTTCCTATTGCCTATTCATTTACTTTTAAGAAGTAAAACCAATGTTTAATGGCTTTTTTGGTAAAATCTGTATTTTGAAGCTTTCCAGACTGCAGGTGGAATTGCAGAAAATGAATATAGTTCCTGTGTCTGAGCACCTTTTTAAAAGTTTTTCTTAATAGTGCAATTTTTAGTGGCAGGCACGATCGTAGTTGGATCAATTTACAGAAACCATACTGGTTCATTTTCTATGTTCTACTTTTTGAATGAGGGTGCAGAATCGGAGAAATGTATGGCTAGAAGGGACCTCAAGATCATTTTGTCATCCCAACAGGTATTTGTCTAACTTGTTCTTTAAAACCTCCAGTGATGGAGATTCCACAACCTCCTTTGGAAGCCCAATCCAATACTTAACCATAGTTTGAAAGGTTTTCCTAATATAAAATATAAAAATACCTCTTATAAGAAATGTCTACTTACTTTTCTAGGAACTAAAGCATAATGATCCTGAGAAAGTGAAACTTTGCTGTAAGAAGCAGAGGTTTCAGTTTGATACTCTTTTTCACTTTAAAAAAAAAAAAAAAAGTAAAAATTTATACCCTGATTTTCTCCACTGCCAAGCAGCCACAGTATCTTTTCCTTCAATGGAAGTTACAGGTGTTCTGCAGTCCTTAAAATGTAAAAATTCTAAACTTGGCATCTAATAAGCTGTTGAGGGGAAAAAATATTTTAGTTTCTCGAAGTCTAAAGATATTTCAGAAACCTCATTTTTGTTTACAGTGCCTGAAAATGACAACAAAGCGGAACTTGTTTGTGCGGTTGGTGCCATGCCGCTGTCTACGTGGAGAAGAAGAAACTGTCACTGCACTGGATTATTCTCACTGCAGCCTGGAACAAGTGCCAAAAGAGATATTTACCTTTGAAAAGACCTTGGAAGAACTCTATTTAGATGCAAATCAGATTGAGGAGCTTCCAAAGGTATGGTGTTTGAGGTTTGGTTTTTTGTGAGGTGTATTAACCCTGTTACTTTACTTCATCTATATTATACAGCAGTGGAGTAATAATTCTAAAAATCTGTTGTCATTGAGGGCTCTTGTAGGTGACCAACTTCCATTTTCAGCTCACCAGTTTAAACTTCTTAATATGTAACTGAAGACTTCATTGTTTTTGCTTCTTTTCATCTTCATCACCAGTATATGGAAAATTAGATCATTATCCTGCCTGAATCATTGTTGAATGTTACTTTGCTAGGTTCTTTAAAGGTTGACTATTTTTCACATTTATAGCTTTTGTAACCATTGGAAGTCCAAGCAATTGAAACCAATGAGGACGTTATTCAGTTTCTTGTTTATCCCAAATAGGATAGGAGCTTACAGTTAATTAAGCCCACTGGACTTCAGTGGGAGCAGTTAAGCCAACGCTACTACTAATACTACTACTAAGAGCTTGTCTACCCTTACCGGAGGATTGACGAGCAGCAATCGATGCATTGGCGGTCGATTTAGCGGGTCTAGTGACGCTCTCCTGTCAACTCCTGTGTGCATAAGTAGATCTAAGCTATGCCAATTTGAATTACGCTATTCACATAAGTCAGATTGCGTAGCTTAGATTGAATTTCCCCTGTAGTGTAGACAAGGCCTAAGTCAAGATATTGTTTTTGTCAACTGTCCAAACTGAGAATTCTCTACCTTTTAAGTAGGAATAGATGTTAATAGCAACTTGATGTTCTACAGGTCTTCAAAAGGCAGAAGTGACTGTTACGATGATGTCGTCCGACTTCCTGTATATCACAGGTTATAGAATGTCTCCAAAAATAATTTTTAGAGCATATCTTTTAGAAAAACATCCAATCTTGATTTTTTTGTTAAATTATTAGTGATGAAGAATCCACATAATCCTTGGTAAATTGTTCCAATGCTTTCTTATTCTCACTGTTTAAAAATGCATGCCCCATTTCTAGTCTAAATTTGTCTAGCTTCAACTTGCAGCTGTTGGATGGTGTTATACCTTCCTCTGCTAGATTGAAGAGCCCATTATTAAATATGGGGGAAGACCATGTGACATAGTGATCTAATGAATACATTTATAGATTCAAAAGGGACCAGTATATCACAGGCAGTTAAATTCACTCAGATACCCCCTGTATTACAGCCAATAACTTTGTTCTTGACTAATGCATATCTTCCAAACGGTCTTGATTTTTGAAGACATAAGAGATGGAAAATCTACCACTTCCCTTGGTAGTTTGCTCCAGTGGTTAGTCATGTTCACTGTTAAAAATGTGTGCCTTATTTCCAGTTTAAATTTGTCTGGGTTCAGCTTTCAGACATTGGTTCTTGATAAGTCTTTGTCTGCTAGATTGAAGAGCTCTTTAGTACCTGGTATTTTGTCCCTGTGAAGACACATTGTAATCAAGTTTCCTTTCAATCTTTTTTATAAGGAAACAAATTAAGCTCTTTATAAGATTAAACTGCTGATGCTCTCACTATAAGGCGTTTTCTTCAGCTCTCAAATTTTTATGGCTCTTCTCAGCACCCTCTGAGTTTTTTTCCAATATGTGGATACTAGAATTGTATACAGTATTCCAGTATCTGTCTCACTAATGTGAACTGTGAATCATAGACTCAAATATTGAGAAAGGGAAAGGTAGAAGGAGATGCTCAGGAGGATTAAAAATAAATATATAAATAAAAATATGTCCCCAAAGAACTGACATAAGTTAGAAAAATTTCTTGGTAGCTGCATTGCACGTCTTCCAGCTAAAGAGAAAACCCCGAGAGTTGGAACCAATTTTTTAAGCTAGGCAGGCTTCTGCCTACATCAAGCTTACTCAATCTTTCAAGGCTGTAACAGACATGTGCCTAAGATAACCTCCCAAGCTAGCTAGATGTGTAAAATTTGAAAGTCACTTATGCTCCTAAGCGCTTAAATTACATGAAAGTGGGACTTAAGTTCCCAAGTTTAAAAAAAGTATCCTAAATTTTTAGGACTAGAGTAGGTTTTATCTACCATAGCTCCTTCCCCAGTAGGCTTTGACCAATGAGCCATATCCACTGGATTCAAAATGGAGTCTTCCAGCTAACATTAAACACTGAAGCTTCCTAAATCTGCAAAACAACTCAATTACCAGTACAGTTTCCTGGAGGTAAATCTGTTAGAAGAAAGGATAAATCATTCCTCCACAAGCATATCTTGTAGTTGGCTTCTACCTTCCTATTTTCCTTGGAACTTAGAGGACAGTTAACCATATAGTTTTTACACCAGCCAACTCTAATTGGCTTCACACTCCCAGTGATGGACCACTTATCAGAATACAGAAGATGAAAAAACAAAATTTTAAAACTTTTCCCTTTTGTAAACCTCTTCCCCACTGTCTGCCATACGTTTTTCATTCTTTTTACATGAAAAATTAGATAAATTTAGTATGCTTTTAAAAATCTATATAGCTGTTTGCTTGCAGGGATAAGTTTTTTGAGCACATTGTCTCACTGGAAATGGTAAGAAAAAGGAATGGCTCCAAAAGATGTATGCCAACCAAAGCACCTATCCAGTACATTACCCAAGGAAATCCAACTAATGAAAGCATTGATGGTGCAAGCTAGTTGATTTGTAACAGGTCCATATTTCTGAAGAAAAGGTACTGTGTCACTACACAGGATAGAGTTTATTCTCTTGAATAATTCATCGTCCAAACTTATGGTTTGGGTGTTATGTGAATATCCGATTCCTGGGACTAGTTCCATGGTTTGTGGTTGAAATAATGGTTTATTATGTAAGCAATGCAATCCAGTGACTTCTCACTCATATTCATGGCAGTTGTGGCGTCACTAAAAAGTTAAAGTAAATCTTATCTATTCCAACCACATTCTCACCGTTTGGCCAGTTCTTCCTCAGAATTCTGTTTAAACATAAGTTGGGGGAAAATGTTGCAAAAGAGATCATGATAATGAGTTGTGACTTCAGCACCAGTGTTATGCGCTATTTAATGACAGATGACAATATTAATCTTCGGAGGAATTATTGTGCATGGACAATGGATTATCTCTGGCCTACCTGTCATCTCCTCCTATTTGCTATCAAAACATTGACCCTTGCCTCTGATCCTCAGATTGTCTTGGCTGCCCATTTTATAAAGTTTTCCAACAGGCATTGTCCTGCTTTCTCCCATGTGGGAAGAACTCCCCATAAATACCTACGAAAACACTTGGTAGTCCTTCAAATTCTTCCTTAAAACTCTGCTTTGCTGTGATATGTACAAAAACCTTGACAGTGTTTAGGCAGCCAGAGTGCTGTGACCACTGCTTAACATGCTGGTCAGCATCATTCCTTTATTTCCTTGTGCTTTCCCCCTCAACTTTATCTCTTTCTATTCACCAGCTGTCTCTTGTCTTATAGTTCGATTGCAAGCACTTTGGGGTAGGGGCCATCTTTTCATTCCATGTTTTGTACAGTGCCTAGCAAAATGGGGCTCTGGCTCTAGTCACTACTCCAATACAAATAATTTTTGTTAATATTGTTGTTAATGTTTACAGATGCCATTGGCTGTCTAGTCTCTTAAATTAACCCATGCATATATATGCACAGTCAGACTATCCTGCTGGTCTGGATAACTTCAAAATGTTAATCATTCCCCCCCCCCACACACACACACACACTCTGTTAAACTTCTTTAGAATTGCCTTTTAAGGGAGGGGAAAATAAGGAGGCTGCATAATTTTAGATTTATTTTAAATATATTCCATTTAGATGAATTTCATCCCTTTTTTAAAAAATAACACCCACCTATGTGGGTGTTAAAGCTTGTGTTCCAAAATGGATGGTTTTAAATGCAGACTACAGTTGTATTTATTTGTGGAAGCACGTGTAGTTGCTGTAGAAGAGGGGAATGTTGTTGTTGCTGTTTAGCGCTTTTATTTTTGGAACTCTGGTCTTATCAGCACTAGTAGAGAGTGCACGCTGCTAATTTAGCAGACCTTGATGTTACTCATAGAGAGAGATCACAGGCACAGTTTGGTGACAAAGGTGCTTGGCCAGATTTATTGCCCTTAAGGCACAGTTCTAACAAGATGCACAACTTGCCATATTCATTAACACATGAGTGTACTAAGGCAAGGAGCAGCTCAGTTATCAGGAATTTTTGCTATCCCCTCGGCGACACAAAGGGTTATGGTGAGATACCCTGACATTTATAGACTGAGATAAACAACTTGGGTACCACTCCGTGTTTCATGACATTGGTTTGTTATCTCCACTTGTTTCTGATATCTTGGACAAAACATTTCTATTTATTCATCTTATTTTGTACTAGTTTGGGGTATATTTGTACTAGCCTTCTAAAATATATTTATGTAAATATTCAATGCCTAGTACACTAGCAACAACTTGGCCAAGTGTGTGTAACAAACAGTGAACTTGTAAGCATTTACTTTAATACATGGCCTGACTGCTTTACAGCCTCTGATGCACGCCCCAAATTTTGCGCCAGAGCCAGTGCTCCAGGTGCATGCACGTGCTCTCTCGCTCTCTTCCCCCCACCCCCCACAATTGCTTCTGCTTTTTTATTTATAGGTTTGAGAATTGTCAGGCATTTTGACTCTGAAAAGTGAATGTTAGTATTCCTCATTAGTACATATTAGCTCTTGTTAATGATTTCTGAAGCATTGGAAGACGTTTGTAGAGAGCATCTAACATAAATGTTTGCCATGTTTTCCTGGCTCTGGACAGTTACAGCTTTTCACTGATGCTCATTTTGTAATTCAGTAATTCACTACATTTAAAACAAAAATTGTTTCACAAATATCCTGACTTTTTAGTGAGAAGGTCAGAAGTTAAAAAGAATTAAAAACAAAAGACGTATAAAGAAAACAGAGAGATGCTCAGTCACTTTTTTCTTTGTTTCAATAGCAACTTTTTAACTGTCAATCCCTGCACAAGCTGAGTTTGCCAGACAATGACCTAACAACATTGCCAGCATCCATTGCAAATCTCATTAACCTCAGGGAACTGGATGTCAGCAAGAATGGTAAGTTTTTATTTGTTGTTACATTTTAGAGGAACGAAAGGGCAAAACAAGTATGAATATACAGAATCACAGAGGCAACTATTACTTTCAGAAAAGATTTGTTTTAATATTAAATATAAATCACCAATCTAAGTGACTGTCAAACTTACTGTATGGAAAAACATGTTGATTGTAATATGTCTGTGAGACATTTGTTATTTTCAGAGGTATCAAAAATAAAATAAACTGTTTAGTTTGAAGTTCAGTACAAAAAAAAATTGATAGGGGAATGAAATAGACACCGATCCTGCAAACTTAAACATACACATACTGAACTGCACTACCTTGAGTAGGCCCATTTATTTTAAGTGGCCTAGTTGCAAAGTATATGCATGATTGTTTATGGGATCGGGGCTGTAAGTAGCAGTCTGAAGTCTGAAATACTGAGATCCAAATTTTGTGACTGGTAACAGGCAGAGAATAACCAGGAGCTCGTAATAATTATCATTATTGGCTTACTGTATATTTTTTTCAGCAGTGGATTCCATTTGCTGAATCCAAATAGAAATGGTTTATTTTGCTTAATAGTAATAAAAATAACTGCTGAACACAGCTAATTCTTAGTGTAATAGGAAAGTCAGAAATTTGAATGTTCTTGATTTGAGTTTTTGATTTTTAAAGTATTTATTTTAAGGGTTTTTTTTTGTTGTTTTGGTCAGATTGGTAGTTTTGGGCTAACAGGAGCAAATTCAAACATTTCATATCGTCAGGGCCAGATTAACGCAGGAGCTTTAGGGGATGCAGCCTAGGCCCCAGGCTAAGGTGGGTCCCAGCGCAGCAGGGCTCAGGCAGGCTGCCTGCATGCCGTGGCCCCACGTGCTCCTGGAAGTGGTTGACTGCTGGCATGTCTCTGCGGCCCCTGGCAGAGGAGATGGCTATGTGCACTGCCCCAGTACCGTCCCCACAGATCCCATGGGCTGGGAACCGGCCAATGGGAGCTACGCTTGCAGGCGCAGGTAGCACAGAGACACGCTGTCCCCTCCCCCCAGGGGCGCGCAGAGATGTGCCAGCAGCCGGCCGCTTCTGGGAGAGGTGTGGGGCTATGGCAGGTAGGTAGGTAAGCAGCCTGCCTGCCCGCCTAAGCCCTGCTGCGCTGCCTGGCGGGAGCCGCCTGTGGTAAGCACCTCCCGGCCGGAGCCTGCACCTCGCACCCCCTCCTGCCCCCCATCCTGCTGCCCCAGGTCCAAATCCCTGCCTGCACCCCTCACCCTCTCATGCACCCCAACACTCTGCCCCAGCCTGGAGCCCCCTCCTGTGCCCAAACTTCCTCCCAGAAAGAAACTAACATAACAGCTGGTCTAAGGTAAGAAGTAGGCTATTTTGAATTAATTTAACTGTATTCTACATGTTTTAAGACTGAAATGTAATCACAGAATGGCTTTGTTAATTAAAAGGCAAGTTTAGTATAGTGTTAATAGCCTCGATGCCATAATTGTGGTGATTTTGTTTTAAATTAGGAAAAAGACTTTTATATAGGGGTCCCATAAAATCTAATAGCCCTGGGCCCACAGGAGAGTTAATCTGGCCCTGCAGACTTGTTTATAGAAAAAAGTGGTGTGCCTGATCAGAAACTAAGTTGCTGCAGAATACAGTACAGTATCACCTCATTAATTCACTTTAATGATGGGAGACCAATTGCAGATTAACATACTTTGCCTTAATTAATATTCTCATACAATGCATAACAATTTAAAAAAATTCATTACAACAGGAGGTTGGATTTACCACAATCACAGTGAAGTTTTCTCAGCTTGGATTAATGGTTTTGTTTGAAAACTATTAACATTCAAAGCCTGAGCAAAGTTTTGTTGCCTTTCTAGGGAATGAAGAAAATCATTTGTTATCCAAGAGGTATTATAGGAAAATAGCTGTTCTCTACAAGATTTTTCAACCTGGAGGCCTCCTAGTATTGTTTAGTAGTGTATTTCTGCTATCGTCATCAGTTTCTGCTATTAAAGAGCACAATTTCCAGACAATCTTGAATCCATATTATAGGTTCCGCGCATGTAATTTAATCTGAAGTTTGGCATTCAAAGAGGTAAAACTAAAGGATATAGAATGTTTATTATAATATGCAAATATAGCCAAATAGAAGGATAAAATTGATGTTATGCATATGAAGCCTGCTATGAAAATTGTAGATGTCTGTTTTGTACATATCATCTTTCTTGAATGTCTGTAATAAAGTCTAGAGTTCTAAAGAAAGGAGAGATCCAAGTGTCAGATTAGTCATGTTAATGAGTATTCTGTATATTTAACCTAGTTATTTCTGCACAATTCCATAGTCTAATTGTGTCAAATTTATTGCTTTATTTGGACAACGTGTCCATTCATCCAGCTATGATTCCACAGAGTTACAAAGGGTTCCACTTTAAATAAAAATAATAATAATCTTGTTGTGGAAATATTGGTTTCCCCCTCATTGTCCTTTGTGACCAGCTTTATATTTGAGCTATTTTATTATATTTTCTAATGAACGCTGCATTTTTATTGCAATATAGTAACTTTATTATTATTATTATTATTATTATTCTGTTCCTGGTACAAGTGAATTAATATTGTTAACTAAATAAGACCATCCTTAAATACTTCCACTATGGCAAGAATTATAAGTTAAAAGAAGTGTTCTTCTGTCTAGCCTGAACTGCTGAAAGAAATAACTGTTTCCAGTATAGCAGTTATTAAATTATATTTAAAGGAATCAAAAGGTTTTCTTTGTTTTAGTTCTAGGGCTAGCAAATGCCTCAGCTCACAGACAAGGGGAAACTGATCAGTTACCAGCTGTAGAGAGTTGTCCTTCCAAAATAATGCAACCTTTAACTAAGCGTACAAAGATCTACTCAAACAATGTTTGTTACTGAGGCATAAAGTATTTTAAGGAGGCAGTTGCTGTATAATTTGGTATCTCAAACTGTGAAATAATTTTTTTTATATATTTTAATTGTTATGGGAGCAGTAGTAGCTACTTCATAGTTAGGATAGAAGTTAGCTTCCTATCATAAAACCTAATTTTCAATCACTCACCACAATTTGAACTCTTCCATCCCCAACCAAAAAATCCCCACCAATCTTCCTGAAATTTTACATGCTACATTTTATTCTCAGATAGACTTTTTCTAGGAAGCTTGGTAAAAGCCAGAAAAGGAGTTTGTCTCTTCCCTTTCATCCTGGCTGGTGAGATAAGGGATACTAGAGTTCCCTCCAGAGTGTGTGATGAATTTGAAGCTGTCCTAGGCTTTTCAATTTGCTATGTAAAGAAAGGGGAAATTCCTCCCCCCTCCGCCACCAATCACTCTTTTTCCCTAGCTGCAGTTACTGCAACAGGGGAAGTTCTGTTGTCTCCCCCTTGTATCCTCAAAGCTTATTCCTGGCAACTGGCTACATTTAGTTGTAAATAATAAACGTTTCAATGGTTATACCGACCAATGAGACTGAATCTTGTACAACCAAAAAATATGATTACAGTCAGTGATTTAAATTAAGGTTTCCTATCTTCTGATTTAAATCATTTAAATTCGGGATTGATGTAAAATTTTATTTTAAATGTACCCTAAGGCTAGGAGGCCCAAAATTTGATTTACTTGGAATAAGACAGCAGTCCAACATTCATCAACAGTCCTGATAGGACAAACCAGTATATATGTACAATTAAGACCAGACAAATTGGTAAGGAAAAAGATATTTCAAAACTTTCAAATAGTGCCTAAAAAGCTTTGTAAAATTTAGGCGGGGGTGGTGGTGGTGTGAAGGGGAATCTTGGTGTCCTCCAATAAACCATCACAAGGATAGTGTTTGGTGGATCATTAACATCATATGCATTCTGGGAGGCAGTGTTATTGGTTTTGCCAACTCTGGGTAAGTTCAAATAGGAATGGGTGAATCTAGTGGAGACTGAGATTTTGTGAACTTCATGAACTTAAAAAGTATCTTACAAATATACAAAATGTATATGAACTCCTTTTCTCCATATATATGTAGTGAAAACTACTATTCCACAGATAAAATTCAGTAAAATATTTATTCAGGCTCATAATGCAGGCCATCCTCCTATTGTGCATGTGTCTGGCAACAGTGGTGGTATTTTCTTCCCTGTGCCTGCCATGGCAATTCTGAGACACGATGCTACCCTAATGTAGGCCAAGATTCAGCAAAGCACTTAGTCAGGTGTCTGCTTAAATGCCTTGGTGAATTGGGATCTCATTTTACTTGTATCTGTAATTCTTCCACCCACTGAGAAGCAGGCAGTGATTAATTTTGTCACAGATTATTATAATTGATCCATCTGTATTTAATGTTTTCAACGTTTTGCTAAAATGAAATGTTTTCTTGAGACAGAGTGTAATTGAAGTTACAGAGAATGGGCTAACGCACATCCCTAACTGTGAAGGCACAATGAAAAATTAGGTGAGGCATGAGCAATTAAAATAACACACAGTTATTGATGCTATATTTTTAATTTATATTTTATAATGGTTGAATGTTTGTACAGCACCTAGCCCAATAAAGCCCTGATGCTTACTGGGATAAACAAAACACAGACCCTGCAGTTAGAGCCTAGACTAACAGTAACATACAAACAACATATAAGCAAAATATTGTCATAGTTACATATATTGGATTTCCCCAAGCCATTATTTCTCTCTTCCCCCATCCCTCCAGAACTGCCCTGGCCCGCTTCTCTATCCAGGGGCCTTACCCAACTATCTCTACCAGTGCGAATCCAGCATGTCCTCCTTCCACTCTGCAAATCCCACATATATTTTACTTTTGTTCTTAACCCTTCCGATTTTGTTACTGCTACTTTTTGGTTTCTTCTAATGCATTAAGTCTCGCTCTTTTTCTTTAAATGTCCCTCTAATCACCAGAAAAATGCTTTTTACCCACTTCTACTTTCAGATATAGTTCAGTTCAGTTTTGCATGTAGACATCAGAGATTCTGAAAGCAACCTGAATGTCCTGAGTCTCTGATGGCATGACATTCCCCATGCTCTGCTGTTGCTGCAGCTGCCATTGCCTCTGTCTCTGCCCTCCTCGGGGAGAAAGGACCTTATGAGTAACATATCTTGTCATTGCCAGTTTCATTGCACAGTGACTCAGTGTCTCCATCCAAAATACACTTGAGTAATTAAATTTTGTTCAGTTCACTTTCAAAAAAATCATATGCTAATGTTTAGGGCGCAATCTGGATCTTGGTCTCTTGTATTATTTTTGTGTGAGGGATAAAGGTATTAATTTAGGATTAGAGCCAAGGAGTTCCTAAATGATTTCTCAATGTCCATTAAAATTGAGTGAGGATTTTGTGACCCATGTTGTTGTTTTTGAAATAAATACCAGCTGTATGGTTTTTTGGTTTTATTGTGTAATTAGTAAAAACAAATATAGTCACTTAAACTTGTCACTAAAACTAAATACTAAAAATATTTCTATTTATTTAAGAATTAGCAATACAATTAGCGAATTGGAGCTACAATTGAAATTGAGTGAATAAATCAACCAATTGATGACCATATGGAATGGATTCAGCAACTGTCCAAAGCATTAAATTAACACAATCAAGATTTAAATCATGAAGTTAGCGTAAGACTTGATTAACTGGTATCACTGGAAACTTAAGGAGACACCATCTACTTCCCTGCCCTGGGAAGTAGTGCTGAGTTCCCTTCAAAGCTGCATATTACCAGGTGACTCTCACCATTGACTCTTTCCCCATCTGATTTATTCACTGTGATACAGGGTGGTTGACCACCTCTGTATGCCCCTTTATGGGCAGACTATGTGAGGTAATATCTTTTAGTGGACTAACTTGTGTCTCTTATGTCCTGGGACCGGCACAGCTATTGCATACAACAGTTTCTGCAACATTCTTATGGCCCAGGATAACACACAGTGCTTTGAAGTAGGATTTATTTAATCTAAATATACACATGCTATTTCTTTGATATTCACACACTCATTCACACTTTAAAAAGGAAAAATAAATAATATTGTGGATGTCTCAACTAAAGAAAAAGTGTTACTTAAAGGAGAAGTCTCTTCAGCTTGCATGGTCTTAGCTTCAGGGCTAGGACTGCAGTTCAAGGATCAGGATGTCATCTGGTTGGTATCTCATGCTGGTGGGCTTTCTTTGGCTCTTGGCTAGGCCAGCTGGCATGGCCTGTGAAGTCTTGGTCTCCGCTTTCCTTCAGCTAGCTTCAGGACATAAGACGCACCTTTTTCCCTGTTTACTTGGATCTTTAAGGTTGCAACTTCTGTGTTGCTCCACCCCATGACAACTCGCTGGAAATCTTAAGAGCAAATGGGGATTATAGGCCTGATACCCCAATAACATGATCCACTCCGAGTTGAGGGGTGAGCAAGCTGACTTTTAAATCGTCTGAAAAATGTTTTACTGACAGTTCTGTGATACCATATAGAGTACCACCAACTGCAAGTATAGGTGTCCTGATAATACAAAAAACATGGAATCAGTAGGGGATGATTTAGAAGTGTTGAAAAACACATCTCTTAAATTTGGGGTGCCAGTTAAGAGATGCAGCGGATTACATTCCTCCTTAGGCTTCTGCATGCTTTGTGGAGGATCAGTGGCTATTGTTGTTTGTTCTTGATCTTCACCCATACTTCCAGTCATGAATATTTTTACTCCGCATTTAAAAAAAATATTCTGGGCCTTGCTAGCAACATTGGGGAACTTTACTATTTTAGCTTGGTAAAAAGTCACTTCTTGGCAATAGAGCTATCTTAAGCAATACAATTAAAGGTTGTTACAAAAACTTCTGTTTTCTTGTGTAGGCTTACGTCAGATTGGCCTATTTATCTCACATCTGTCATGCTAAACATCTTCTCAGAATATACTTGTTAATGGATAATTTTGCAATCTAAGAGAAGGTGACCATGATTTGGTTTCCTAATAGTATTGAACTGGACAGGTGTTTAATATCCTTACGTGGTTCATTGAAGTATCAGCGCACACTTGCAGGCATGTAACGCTCTACCTTTAGCTGGATTTGCTGAACAGAAATCTGTCATTTCATCAAAGGTAGATTTTTGAAATTTTAAGTAGCAGGACTGCTAAGAAATGTACTGAAAAAACAAGGAAGTAGAAATTGTTGGAACAACTATGTTCTATGTAGTGCTTAACTGAACAAAAATGTTTGCTCTGCTAACACTTTTTTCTGTCCTTCAAGTGCACGCAAGTTCCTATCCTGTCACAGTGGGTCTTTTGTCAAGTTTTTTGGAAGCTAGAATATCTTGAATCTTGGGTCTGTTAGTGTTGCAAGCGCATAATGTGTCATTTTTAATATAACTTGTAATGTGAAGATCTTGACTACAAGATGTGGATCAAAGCAGTGTCCTGGCTTGAAGGGGGCTTGATGACCATCTGGACTAAACCTTGTTAAAGCTAGAAGCAGCAGTCCATACTATTATCATGCTATAGAATCAGTTGGGAGTCGGGGTCGGGAACTGCACCGGTTCAGAACCAAGACAGTCAGCTGAGGTAGAGTGAATGGAACAGAGGCAGAGCAAGAGATGACAGGAGCAGAGTGGCGACCAAGAACCAGGATCAGGAATGAGGCAAGATATCAGGAGCAAGGCTGGAGCTGGGAACTAAGAGCAAGGCAAGGTATCGGAAGCACACAGAAAAATCTGTTGCAGCAGCAAGCTGGGGATCCGCCTGGTTGCACAGACAACCTCTAGGCATTTTCCGTAGGCCTTAAATACTGTTCCTGGGTCACTCAGGAAATGCAGTAGGCACTGACAGGACATCTAGTCGTGCTCGAACCCTTAGGGCTCATAGACTGTCATTACCTCTTTGCCAGAGCTGTTGGGTGGTGGGGTCAACACAGCAGTTTGCACACCTGGGTTCCAGACCCATGGATCCTCAGATGTAATGTTTCAACTGGTCAGTCACTTTCTGAGATTGCTGGCATATAGGTAACATGGCAGTCAATCACAGAATCATAGAATTGTAGTGCTTTGAGACCTGAAGAGGTCACCTGGTTCAACCCTAAGCTGAGTCTGGATCAAGTATACCTTAACTATCCCTGACATGTGTTTCTCCAGCCTGTTCCTAGAAACCTCCAGTCATGGGGATTCCATAACCTCCCTTAAAAGCTTATTCCAGAGCTTAACTATCCTTATAGTTGAAAAGTCGGGCTGTCAAGCGGTTCAAAAAATGAATCGCAATAAATCGCATGATTTAAAAAAATTAATCCCGATTAATTGTGCTGTTAAACTATATTAGAAAACCATTTATTTAAATTTTTTGGATGTTTTCTACATTTTCAAATAACACAGAATACAAGTGTACAATACTCACTTTATATTTTTGATTACAAATATTTGCACTGTAAAAAACAAAAGAAAAACAAAACAAAACAAAAAATAGTATTTTTCAATTCTCTCAGAAGTACTGAAGTGCAGTCTCTTCATAATGAAAGTTGAACTTACACATATAGAATTATGTACAAAAATAACTGCATTCCAACAATGTAAAACTTTAGAGCCTACAAGTTCAATCAGTCCTACTTCTTGTTCAGCCAATCGCTCAGACAAACAAGTGTATTCACATTTGCGGGAGATAATGCTGCCCACTTCTTGTTTACTATGTCACCTAAAAGTCAAAACAGGCGTTTGCATGGCACTGTTGTAGCCAACGTCGCAAGATATTTGTCATGCTTCATCCACCATTCCAGAGGACATGTGTCCATGCTGATGACAGGTTCTGCTTAATAATGGTCCAAAGCAGTATGGACAGACACGTTCATTTTCATCATATGAGTCAGATGCCAACTGCAGAAGGTTGATTTTCTTTTTTGGTGGTTCAGGTTCTGTCGTTTCCGCATCGGCGTGTTGCTCTTTTTAGACTTCTGAAAGCATGCTCAACACTTCTGCCTTCTCAGATTTTGGAAGGCACTTCAGATTCTTAAACTTTGAGTTGAGTACTGTATCTTTAAGAATTTCACATTGGTAACTTCTTTGCATTTTTGTAAAATCTGCAGTGAAAGTTTTCTTAAAACGAACACATGCTGGGTCATCATACAAGACTGCTATAACATGAAATATAGGGCAGAATGCAGGCAAAACACAGCAGGAGACGTACAATTCTCCCCGAAGGAGCTCAGTCAAAAATTTAATTAACGTATTATTTTTTTAAATGAGCGTCATCAGCATGGAAGCATGTCCTCTGGAATGGCTGCCGAAGCATGAAGGGGCATACAAACGTTTAGCATATCTGGCACGTAAATAACTTGCAATGCCGGCTACAGAAGTCCCATGCGAACACTTATTCTCACTTTCAGGTGACATTGTAAATAAGAAGCAGGCAGCATTATCTCTCGTAAATGTAAACAAACTTTTTTCTCTTAGCGATTGGCTGAACAAGAAGTAGGACTCAGTAGATTCGTAGGCTCTAAAGTTTTACATTGTTTTGTTTTTGAGTGCAATTTTGTAAGAAAAAAATCTACATTTGTAAGTTGCACTTTCATGATAGAGAATGCATTATGGTACTTGTATGAGGTGAATTGAAAAATGCTATTTATTTTATCATTTTTACAGTGCAAACGTTTGTAATAAAAATGTGAGCACTGTACACTTCGTATTCTGTTTTAATTGAAATCAATGTTTGAAAATGTAGAAAAACATCCGAAGTATTTAATAAATTTCAATTGGTATTCTATTTAACAGTGCGATTAAAGCTGTGATTAATCACAGTAAATTTTTTTAATTGCGATTAATTTTTGAGTTAATTTCATGAGTTAACTGCGATTAATCGACAGCCCTATTAAAAAGATTTTCCTACTATCTAACCTAAATTTCTGTTTCAGCAGATTAAGCTGAGTACTTCTTGTCCTATCCTTCAGAGGACATGGAGAACAACTGATCACTTTAAATATCTTAAAGGCTGTTATAAAGATGTTATCAGATCCCTTTCTCCTCACCTCCCAACCTCCTCCTCATCTTTTCTCAAAACTAAACTTGCCCAGTTTAACGTTTCTTCAAGGTCAGGTATTCTAAACCTTTTATGAGGTTCATTCTGAAGATTTTATCCTTATGAGATTTGTTAAAGGCTTTGGGGTGAAATAGTACCATTTTCATTCTGTCCTTATTTAAATGTTTAGTGTGAATGGTGACAACGAAGCCAGTGAGCAAATAGACTGTCCTCATGACACTGGGGAAAAGGGCACTTAACTGCATGACTATGTTTTGTACAATTTAATATATATTGGGAATTTCCACAATAGAGAAATAGTGCACCATGGCTTTATGAAGCGAAAGTGACTCTATTTTTTTTCTTCTGTAGGAAATGGCATTAGATCTATAGCTGCCATCTGCTTTTTTCATGAGTGCAGAGCAGAGCATTTTCTCTGAAGAACGTTCATTACTTGTGTTTCAGCAATAGTAATGGAGAATGTAAAAAGATTTCAGCATGCATTACAAGTCAGTAGGTCATAGTGGTTGGGGACATCGGAGATGTGGCAGTAGAAAGAAGGGTGACACTGAGCTGCTGATCTTAAAGTATCATCATTATCACACTTATAGCTCTCTTCCTAGTATCAGATTTCCATATTGGATAGCAGGCTCTTCAGTGACGTTCCTAAAGATCTCTTCCTCGACTTATGCTTTTATGATGTGTACAAAATAGGATATACACCTCTACCCCGATATAACGCTGTCCTTGGAAGCCAAAAAATCTTACTACGTTATAGGTGAAACCGTGTTATATTGAACTTGCTTTCATCCACCGGAGTGTGCAGCCCCGTCCCCCGCCCCCCGAGTGCTGCTTCACTGCATTATATCCAAATGCATGTTATATCGGGTCACGTTATATCGGTAGAGGTGTACCAAGGTTCAGCTGTGCTGACTAAGACAGACACCATGCAGATGGGTTTTGTTGTTTGTTCTGAGGGCGCTGGACTCTTCTGTGGGCCTTATGAACAGGCAACATAACTGGCATAGCAGAAGATGCAATATTGTAGCAAGGTTTTGTTCCTTCATCACACTTGGATCTGAATTTCTATAATACATAAGGTTGTAGAGAATGTTGATGGCCTTCATAGGCTACGTCTGGCATGGGGTGGAGTATCAATTGAATTCCTTCAAGCTTAATAGAAGACAAGTTTGTATGAAATTAGCATCTTGCAGGACTGGGATCTGGGTAAGAGAGATCTTAAATTTTTTTGTGTAAGGACTAGATCTAAATTAATATTCTCTCAGGAAATGAAAAGTTGTAAATAGAGCCAATTTTTAACGTTTTAGGTGCAAAAAAATGTATTCTTGCTTAATATTTTTTTTGAGGTTTAAGCTCATCAGAATAAAAAATTAATTGTGCATGAATGCTGCTAAGCTCATCTCCAGAAGAATAATCAAGAGTAGCACTGCCTTGATGTACTATGTTTGATCCTCAATCCTTCAAATAGGTGCATGTGTGACTACAAATGAAAGAAAAGGAGTACTTGTGGCATCTTAGAGACTAACGCATTTATTTGAGCATAAGCTTCCGTGAGCTACAGCTCACTTCATCGGATGCATTTGGTGGAAAATACAGAGGGGAGATTGATGTACACACACAGAGAACATGAAACAATGGGTTTATCATACACACTGTAAGGAGAGTGATCACTTAAGATAAGCCATCACCAGCGGGGGGGGGGGGGGGGGGGGGAAGAGGAAAACTTTTAATGGTGACAAGCAAGGTTGGCTATTTCCAGCAGTTAACAAGAATATCTGAGGAACAGTGGGGTGGGGGGGAGATATAACATGGGGAAATAGTTTTACTTTGTGTAATGACTCATCCATTCCCAGTCTCTATTCAAGCCTAAGTTAATTGTATCCAGTTTGCAAATTAATTCCAATTCAGCAGTCTCTCGTTGGAGTCTGTTTTTGAAGCTTTTTTTGGTTGAAGGATAGCCACTCTCAGGTCTGTAATCGAGTGACCAGAGAGATTGAAGTGTTCTCCAACTGGTTTTTGAATGTTATAATTCTTGACGTCTGATTTGTGTCCATTTATTCTTTTACGTAGAGACTGTCCAGTTTGACCAATGTACGTGGCAGAGGGGCATTGCTGGCACATGATGGCATATATCACATTGGTAGATGCACAGGTGAATGAGCCTCTGATAATGTGGCTGACATCATAATCAAAAAGGCTGACAAAGGAGGTGCTGTCATCATCGTGAATAGGTTGGAGTATGAACAAGAGGCTACTAGGCAGCTCTCCAACACCACTTTCTACAAGCCATTACCCTCTGATCCCACTGAGAGTTACCAAAAGAAACTACAGCATTTGCTCAAGAAACTCCTGAAAAAGCACAAGAACAAATCCGCACAGACACACCCCTAGAACCCCGACCTGGGGTATTCTATCTGCTACCCAAGATCCATAAACCTGGAAATCCTGGACGCCCCATCATCTCAGGCATTGGCACCCTGACAGCAGGATTGTCTGGCTATGTAGACTCCCTCCTCAGGCCCTACGTTACCAGCACTCCCAGCTATCTTCGAGACACCACTGACTTCCTGAGGAAACTACAGTCCATTGGTGATCTTCCTAAAAATACCTAAAAAAAAATCCATAGCCACTATGGATGTCGAAGCTCTCTACACCAACATTCCACACAAAGATGGACCACAAGCCATCAGGAACAGTATCCCCGATACTGTCACGGCTAATCTGGTGGGTGAACTTTGACTTTGTCCTCACCCATAATTATTTCACATTTGGGAACAATGTATACCTTCATATCAGCGGCACTGCAATGGGTACCCACATGGCCCCAAAGTATGCCAACATTTTTATGGCTGACTTAGAACAACGCTTCCTCAGCTCTCGTCTCCTAATGCCCCTACTCTACTTGCGCTACATTGATGACATCATCATCATCTGGACCCATGGAAAAGAAGCCCTTGAGGAATTCCACCATGATTTCAACAATTTCCATCCCACCATCTACCTGAGCCGGGACCAGTCCACACAAGAGATCCACTTCCTGGACACTACGGTGCTAATAAGCGATGGTCACATAAACAACACCCTATATCGGAAACTTACTGACCGCTATTCCAACCTACATGCCTCTAGCTTTCATCCAGATCATACCACACAATCCATTGTCTACAGCCAAGCTCTATAACCGCATTTGCTCCAACCCCTCAGACAGAGACACACACCTACAAGATCTCTACCATGCATTCCTACAACTACGATACCCACCTGCTGAAGTGAAGAAACAGATTGACAGAGCCAGAAGAGTACCCAGAAGTCACCTACTACAGGACAGGCCCAACAAAGAAAATAACAGAACGCCACTAGCCGTCACCTTCAGCCCCCAACTAAAACCTCTCCAACGCATCATCAAGGATCTACAACCTATCCTGAAGGACGACCCATCACTCTCACATATCTTGGGAGACAGGCCAGTCCTTGCTTACAGACAGCCCCCCAATCTGAAGCAAATACTCACCAGCAACCACACAACAGAACCACTAACCCAGGAACCTATCCTTGCAACAAAGCCCGTTGCCAACTCTGTCCACATATCTATTCAGGGGATACCATCATAGGGCCTAATCACATCAGCCATACTATCAGAGGCTTGTTCACCTGCGCATCTACCAATGTGATATATGCCATCATGTGCCAGCAATGCCCCTCTGCCGTGTACATTGGTCAAACTGGACAGTCTCTACGTAAAAGAATGAATGGACACAAATCAGACGTCAAGAATTATAACATTCAAAAACCAGTTGGAGAACACTTCAATCTCTCTGGTCACTCGATCACAGACCTAAGAGTGGCTATACTTCAAAAAAAAGCTTCAAAAACAGACTCCAACGAGAGACTGCTGAATTGGAATTAATTTGCAAACTGGATACAATTAACTTAGGCTTGAATAGAGACTGGGAATGGATGAGTCATTACACAAAGTAAAACTATTTCCCCATGTTATTTTTCCCCCCCACCCCACCCCACACTGTTCCTCAGATATTCTTGTTAACTGCTGGAAATAGCCTACCTTGCTTGTCACCATGAAAGGTTTTCCTCCTCCCCCCTCCCCCCCCCGCTGCTGGTGATGGCTTATCTTAAGTGATCACTCTCCTTACAGTGTGTATGTAGCTATAGCTTACGAAAGCTTATGCTCAAATAAATTTGTTAGTCTCTAAGGTGCCACAAGTACTCCTTTTCTTTTTGCGACTATAGACTAACACGGCTGCTATTCTGAAACCTTCAAATGAGACATGAACCCTCCTTCTCCCTTCCTCCCAACAAAAGTATGAGTGGCGTATTTTATAATTAAGGATACAATTCTGTGTCACAGGTCATGAATTCTGTGACTTTCCGGGATCTCTGTGACTACTTCTGGGAGCGGGCTGGGGTGGCTGGAACAGTGGCAACTGGAATAGCTGGTTAGCAGTCAGTCCTGAGAAGCTGGAATAGCTGGCTGGTGGCCAGACCCAGACCACCAGCTGGGGCTGCGTTACCCCCTGTGGGATTGGAGCAGCAGCAGTCAGCCCCTGTCGCGGGAGCAGTTGCAAGCCCCAGCAGTGCTCTGTTTGCCCTCCCTCCACTCCAGGGTATTTTTAATAAAAGTCAGGAACAGGTCGTGGGCTTTCATGAATTTTTGTTTATTGCCCTCAATCTGTCCCTGACTTTTACTAAAAATACCTGTGACAGAATCTTAATCTTATTTATAATCCCACTGCATTCAGTACCAGTACCCCTTCCTCCTTCCCCCCCCCCCCATTCTGTGACCAGCCATATACAAACAGGGAGGACCCAAATTGCTGGGATTATTACCAGTAAAGCAATTGTATCAATTGGCAGCATTTCTCAAGGGCTCAGAACATGAACTGATGGGACATACTGTTGGTGTCAAAAACTTTGTGCTCTATGGCTAAAGGCAGAGCTAGAGTAAGGCATAAGTACTATGTATCCATGCCTGGGTCTGTGGCTCATGGAGTCATGTGATTACATTAGCACTGGTTTTCTTTTTAAAAGAAGTAAATCTCTAGCTTTTTGATTAAGTAAAACATGATCAGAGTGTAACCGATGCAGTGAAACCTATCTTGAGTCTGTAATAAGCCTGGAACAATAGCTCTGAAAGAATTGAACAGCCCTGTTCATCTCAATGGAGTGTTGATTCCAAGATCTGTTGCACTGAGGGCCCTTGCCAGCACCACCCCAACAAGAATATGCATGGCTGGAGAAAAGTGGGTGGGTAGGGGGAAGGTTCCATTTCTACTCAAAGTGAGCTGAGCATTATTAAGGCACTTAAGCATGGTGGATGGGATTTTCAAAAGTACTCAAGTGTATATCTGCTCTTCCATTGGGCATGGATTACCCTCCACCCACCCATCCAAGCAGATATAGTGTGGAAGAGCACATACACACTCTGAGGGAGGCAGAGATGGCCTTTGCTGCTTCTGGTAGGAAGAAAGAGGTCCCATGCCACTGTCCTTATCTCTCTGGGAGAGGAGCGGCCCCTGCCACTACCACTCCAAGTGGTGTGCAAGGCTATGGTGAGGCTTTGTGTCATGGTATACTTAGGGCCCCAGATTGCCTCAATCCAACCCTAGCTATGGGGGAGACAAACTTGCTACCCTGAGATGCACTAAAACTACCCCGTTAAAGACAATATAGATTATATAGGTGTAACAGAATCTCTGTTCCTGGTGGTTTTGCATAAGGAAGAAAGGAAGAAATTGACTTTCAACTCTCAGCTTCTGTTTGTGGAGTCAACGGTTAGAAAAATGAAGTTTAATGACAAACTGCTCTCAAAGCCAGGAGGATCACCAGTTCTCTGAGGAGATGAGGGGTTACTTTCTGAACACCTAGTGATAAACCTAGAAGGTGGGGAGAACAACAATTTTTGGAACTGTGGCCACTAGGGACAGAAGGAAGAGCAGAGATAGAATGAATCATCTTGCTTACTGCCCTTCTTGACCCTCTGCTCTTATCTCTCTTTCTCCAGGCTTTCTCCCCTGCCGGTTTGTGTTTATCCTTCTACTTCTCCTTCTTTGTATCCTTCATTTCAGTTTGTCTCCTTCCTGAAGGAGAGATGAAAGAAGGGATAGCAAAGAGAGAGGACAGAAGTGACTGCAACTCCATGCTTCTAGTGTGTGGGAGGTAAACAGCAGAAGGAAAGCGGGTGGCCTGGGGGTTTGGTACAGTTGATTGATAAATATTACCTCCTACTTCTTGATGGCTAAAGCCATGAGACTCAGAGAGCAGAGTCATTTAATTCACTTCCAGAAATAGTCTTTAGAATCCATAGTACTTGCAAAACAGCAGCAAAATAGGTTTGTTTTTCATTACTCTCATTCCTTATTCCCACTTTTATGAAGTTTTTTTTGCTTTGAATGATGGCTTTTATCAATGTTAAAAGTACTGAATGAGACTGGTAGACATCTTTTAGCAGGTAACATGGTAGAAGAAGCTTTTTTTAAGAACAAGGCATTAACTGCTGACCAACTTCAGTGTCAGACTTCTAGTATATGAGTTGTTTGTTGTTCATATTGTTCTTAACTATTGATTTAATATGAATTTACCTTTAAGAGTTGTTCTGTTCTTTATTTGTAACTGAATGTAAAGCCAGATCCTCGGCTGGCATATCTCACTGTAGCACCATTAAAGTTTATGTACACCAGCTGAAGCTTATGTCTGTGGTGCATATATACAAAATCAAGACTTTGTCCCTGTAGCCAGTACATTTTACTGCACAGCAAACATTTTCCTCCTCCAATCATCTCTAAATATTTTTTTTTCCCCCCTTGGATTACTTTACAGAGCCACACTTCGATGGAAAAAGGAGTCTTGTTCTCACAGATAAGCAATAACTTAGTCTTCACTAAGCAAATAAATTGTTTGAGTAGCAGCCGTGTTAGTCTGTATTCGCAAAAAGAAAAGGAGTACTTGTGGCACCTTAGAGACTAACAAATTTATTAGAGCATAAGCTTTCGTGAGCTACAGCTCACTTTATCGGATGGCATCCGATGTAGCTCACGAAAGCTTATGCTCAAATAAATTTGTTAGTCTCTAAGGTGCCACAAGTACTCCTTTTCTTTTTGCAAATAAATTGTGTAAAACACATGGGGATAAGATTAGTGACAGTGGGCATGGCTACACTGGAAACTTCAAAGTACTGTCGCTGGAGCACTTCCGCGGCAGCGTTTTGATGTGTGAGTGTGGTTGTCTGCGAGTGTTGGGGGAGAGCTCTCCCAGCGCTCCTGGTAATCCACCTCCACGAGGAGATTGGTTCCGAGCACCAGGAGCGCGGCTCCCAGCACAATAATCCTGTTTACACTAGTGCTTTAAAGCACTCTGACTTGCGCTCAGTGGGGTGATTGTTCACACCCTTGAGTCAGCAAATTAGAGCACTATAAAATGTAAGTGTAGCTAAGCCCAGTGATGCTTTTAATGCCTCTTGCCAAGGCACAATCAAACAAAAGGCTACTGCAGAGCCTTCTGTTTTATATATCAAGCACAGTGGATTAACGTTTCTATATTTGGATACTTGATATATACTTGGCTGTTCTTAAGAGCAAATTTATGTTGATACTTTACTCTTCCTTAGTAGATGTTACTATATATGCAGTTTATATGTTTTTTTTATAGGTGTTCATCACCAGTTCCATATGAAAGTTTAACAAGTCTTTTGTGATGTTTTATAGATTCATAGATACTAAGGTCAGAAGGGACCATTCTGATCATCTAGTCCGACCTCCTGCACAGTGCAGGCCACAGAATCTCACCTACCCACTCCTATGAAAAACCTCACCCATGTCTGAGCTATTGAAGTCCTTAAATCATGGTTCAAAGACTTCAAGGAGCAGAGAAGCCCTCCCTCAAGTCAACCATGCCCCATGCTACAGAGGAAGGCGAAAAACCTCCAGGGCCTCTCCAATCTGCCCTGGAGGAAAATTCCTTCCCGACCCCAAATATGGCAATCAGCTAAACCCTGAGCATATGGGCAAGATTCACCAGCCAGATACCCAGGAAAGAATTTTCTATAGTAACTCAGATCCCATCCATCTAATATCCCATCTCAGGGGATTTGGCCTATTTACCCTGAATATTTAAAAATCAATTCCTTACCAAAATCCCATTATTCCATCATAACATCTCCTCCATAAACTTATCGAGTAGAATCTTAAAACCAGATAGATCTTTTGCCCCCACTGCTTCCCTTGGAAGGTTATTCCAAAACTTCACTCCTCTGATGGTTAAAAACCTTCGTCTGATTTCAAGTCTAAACTTCCTGGTGGCCAGTTTATACCCATTTGTTCTTGTGTCCACATTGGTGCTGAGCTTAAATAATTCCTCTCCCTCTCCTGTATTTATCCCTCTGATATATTTATAGAGAGCAATCACATCTCCCCTCAACCTTCTTTTAGTTAGGCTAAACAAGCCAAGCTCCTTAAGTCTCCTTTCATAAGACAAGTTTTCCATTCCTCGGATCATCCTAGTAGCCCTTCTCTGTACCTGCTCTAGTTTGATTTCATCCTTTTTAAACTTGGGAGACCAGAACTGCACACAGTATTCTAGGTGAGGTCTCACCAGTGCCTTGTATAACGGTACTAAAACCTCCTTATACCAGGATACCGGTAGAGTACCAAGTACAGCTTTTATTTCAAGTGTTTCAGTTAGGGAGAATTTTCACTAAAAAGAAACAGCCCTTGTCTTTGCAAAATTTGGTATGATGTGATTTGCAAACAAAATGGATCACTTATTCCCAAAAAGATATAGGCCCTGATTTTTATCTGGAAGAGAGGAAGGGAAATAGGCTTCCTGATTCTCAGAGCCAGTTTGCTCTGGCCCTGCTGAGGATTAGAGTAGCTGAAGAGTTGCTCTAACTTCTGTCCAATAGGGAACCTATGCCATCAGAGAATGTGTGATGGAGAAGCCATGCTCCTTCCTTACAGCTGATACAATTGCTATGCGGGTGTGGGAGGATGGGGCTTGCACCAGGAGTTGCATCGGTCTTCTTTACAGTGGTGAAGATGCCTTCTGCACCAGGGCAATTCCTGACTGGCTTTTTATGGCCAAAGTCTGTCCCTTTCGAGGCACTTGAGTGATGCAAAGGGTCTGGATCTCAGTTGATTATATGGCCCATGACCTGTAATTTCATAAACTGGTATTTCAGGATATATGAGATTTTCTGTAGATATCTGGCCAAGTGCAATGAAGTTTTGATTTTAGATGAGAGTAAATGGCTAAACAGTGCAAAATAGAGTTCCTAATTATATTTTGTGTCCTAATCATCAACATTCAGTGGGATGGTCAAGAATATTGTCTTTTTGGGGATTTATATCAGTAACTTGTTGAGTTTCCATTCTGTATATTGCCCTCGTCAGTGTCGTGTGTTAGTAGTGCACTAAGTAACATAACTAACATCTGTCACATGTGATATGTTCTGTCTCATTCGGAACCCAAGGTGTACGGTGTATGTGCAGTGTAGTGTTTGTTTTGGTAGGATTTTCGGTTTGGGGGCATTTTTTTAAATGTACATACTGCCTGTGTGTATGTTAGAGAAATCAAGGTCAAAGAAGCACTCCTTGTACTTGGAGTGCAAGGTAATGAGATTTGTGGTGGTCCTTAGTTCCTGTGGGAGTTGGTTCCACAATCTTAAAACAGTCCCCAAGAAAGCTCCGTCTCCTGCACAAACTCAGTTTATCCTTCTGGAAGAAGGTTCCAGTATGCCCAGTGAGTGAAGTTGTTGACCATGGTCTTCATCCTGAAATTTTATTTTGATATTAGAAAATTGATCAGTAAACATGCTGTGCAACAAAGGAGCTCTTACAGTTCAGTTTAGCAACATTTTTCCTTTGGTAAGATTATTATAAATAGAAATATTAATATGAATTAGCCATCTTATTGCCATATAGATATTGTTTATTGTTTGTATTGAAGTAGTATCTGTTCTATTAATTTAGATGGAATAAATGGACCAAAGGTGTGAACATAAACCCAGTCACTATCCAACATTAAACAGTGTTAATCAACGTTCAGAACTGGGTATAGAGAAACCTGCTTAGTACTATGACAAACAAATCATTAAAAATCGTTTTAATCTTTTATTGAACACATTGAAAAGAAGGAAAAACAATTAACATTTGAAATGTAAAGTATCAAATAAGGCTTTCATTTTAACAATCTTTTTTGTTCCCTTTCCTTTGGCTGGAGAAAGTTTTAGAAGGAGAAACCACTTGAACAGTCTTTTAGATAGATAGTATCAAAGATGGTAATAACTGTCCTTGTGGGGAAAAGAGAAAGTTAGTTGAGATGTGCCATTGGTGCTTCGATTGAAAAGACTCCTTGTTTGATAGTCTCTTAGCCCTGGTCTACACTAGGAGTTGAGGTCGAATTTAGCAGCATTAAATCGATTTAACCCTGCACCTGTCCACATAACGAAGCCCTTTTTTGACTTAAAGGGCCCTTAAAATCTATTTCCTTACTCCACCCCCGACAAAGGGATTAGTGCTGAAATCAGCCTTGCCGGGTCGAATGTGGGGTACTGTGGAAACAATTAGACAGCATTGGCCTCTGTGAGCTATCCCAGAGTGCTCCATTGTGACCGCTCTGGACAGCATTCTCAACTCAGATGCACTGGCCAGGTAGACAGGAAAAGGCCCGCGAACTTTTGAATTTCCTTTTTGACTAGCGTGGCAAGCTGCAGGTGACGATGCAGAGCTCATCAGCAGAGGTGACCATGATGGAGTCCCAGAATCGCAAAAGAGCTCCAGCATGGATCAAATGGGAGGTACTGGATCTTATCGCTGTATGAGGAGAGGAATCCGTGCTATCAGAACTCCATTCCAGTTTTCGAAATGCCAAAACGTTTGTCAAAATCTCCCAGGGCATGAAGGACAGAGGCCATAACAGGGACCCAAAGCAGTGCCGCGTGAAACTTAAAAAGCTGAGGCAGGCGTACCAGAAAACCAGAGAGGCGAACGGCCGCTCCGGGTCAGAGCCCAAAAGATGCAGCTTCTATGGTGAGCTGCATGCCATTTTAGGGGGTTCAGCCACCACTACTCCAGCCATGTTGTTTGACTCCTTCAATGGAGATGGAGGCAACACGGAAGCAGGTTTTGGGGATGATGATGATGAGGTTTTAGATAGCTCACAGCAAGCAAGCGGTTTTTCTGACAGCAGAGAACCGTTTCTCACCCTGGACCTGGAGCCAGTACCCCCCGAACCCACCCAAGGCTGCCTCCTGGACCCGCCAGGCAGAGAAGGGACCTCTGGTGAGTGTACCTTTTTTAAAATACTATACATGGTTTAAAAGCAAGCATGTTTAATGATTGATTTGCCCTGGCATTCTCGGCTCTCCTGGATGTACTCCCAAAGCCATTGCAAAAGGTTTCTGGGGAGGGCAGCCTTATTTCATCCACCATGGTAGGACACTTTACCACTCCAGGCCAGTAGCACGTACTCGGGAATCATTGTAGAACAAAGCATTGCAGTGTATGTTTGCTGGCATTCAAACATCATCCGTTCTTTATCTCTCTGTGTTACCTTCAGGAGAGTAATATCATTCATGGTTGAAATAGGGTGCTTTTCGTAAGGGGACATTCAGAGGTGCCCGTTCCTGCTGGGCTGTTTGTCTGTGGCTGAACAGAAATGTTCCCAGCTGTTAGCCACGAGGAGGTGGAGGGCGTAGCCATGCGCTGGGGGGAGGCAAAATGCAACCGTGGAACAAAAGCACATATGCTGTGTATGTAATGTTAACAGCAAGGTTTACCGTGAAAGAGTGTACCCATTGTTCTATAAAATGTCTTTTTAAATACCACTGTCCTTTTTTTTTCCTCAACCAGCTGCATGTGTTTTAAGGATCACAGGACCTTCTCCTTCTCAGAGGCTAGTGAAGATCAGAAGGCGAAAAAAACGCACTCGCGATGAAATATTTTGTGAGCTCATGCTGTCCTCCCACACTGACAGAGCACAGACGAATGCATGGAGGCAGACAATGTCAGAGTGCAGGAAAGCACAAAATGACCAGGAGGACAGGTGGCGGGCTGAAGAGAGGGCTGAAGCTGAAAGGTGGCGGCAGTGTGATGAGAGGAGGCAGGACTCAATGCTGAGGCTGCTGGAGGATCAAACTAATATGCTCCAGCATATGGTTGAGCTGCAGGAAAGGCAGCAGGAGCACAGACCGCCGCTACAGCCCCTGTGTAACCAACCGCCCTCCTCCCCAAGTTCCATAGCCTCCTCACACAGACGCCGAAGAATGTGGTGGGGGGGCCTCCGGCCATCCAGTCACTCCACCACAGAGGATTTCCCAAGCAACAGAAGGCTGGCATTCTAAAAGTTTAAAACTTTAAAACTTAAGTGCTGTGTGGCCTTGTCCTTCCCTCCTCCACCACCCCTCCTGGGCTACCTTGGCAGTTATCCCCCTATTTGTGTGTTTGAATTAATAAAGAATGCATGAATGTGAAGCAACAATGACTTGATTGCCTCTGCAAGCGGTGATCTAAGGGAGGAGGGAATGGTGGTTATCTTACAGGGAAGTAGAGTGAACCAAGGGGTGGAGGGTTTCATCAAGGAGAAACAAACAGAACTTTCACACCATAGCCTGGCCAGCCATGAAACTGGTTTTCAAAGCTTCTCTGATGCGCATCGCACACTCCTGTGCTCTTCTAACCGCCCTGGTGTCTGGCTGTGCATAACCAGTGGCCAGGCGATTTGCCTCAACCTCCCATCCCGCCATAAACGTCTCCCCCTTACTCTCACAGATTTGTGGAGCGCACAGCAAGCAATAATAGTGGGAATATTGGTTTCACTGAGGTCTAACAGAGTCAGTAAACTGCCCCAGCTCACTTTTAAACGTCCAAATGCACATTCTACCAGCATTCTGCACTTGCTCAGCCTGTAGTTGAACAGCTCCTGACTACTGTCGAGGCTGCCTGTGTATGGCTTCATGAGCTATGGCATTAAGGGGTAGGCTGGGTTCCCAAGGATAACTATAGGCATTTCAACATCCCCAATGGTTATTTTCTGGTCTGGGAATAAAGTCCCTTTCTGCAGCTTTTGAAACAGACCAGAGTTCCTGAAGATGCGAGCGTCGTATACCTTTCCCGGCCATCCCACGTTGATGTTGGTGAAATGTCCCTTGTGATCCACCAGTGCTTGCAGCACTATTGAAAAGTACCCCTTGCGGTTTATGTACTCGCTAGCTTGGTGCTCCGGTGCCAAGATAGGGATAAGGGTTCCATCTATGGCCCCACCACACTTAGGGAATCCCATTGCAGCAAAGCCATCCACTATGACCTGCACATTTCCCAGGGTCACTTCCCTGGATATCAGCAGATCTTTGATTGCGTTGGCTACTTGCATCACAGCAGCCCCCACAGTAGATTTGCCTGCTCCAAATTGATTCCTGACTGACTGGCGTTGCAAGCTTCCACGGGGCTATTGCCACTCGCTTCTCAACTGTGAGGGCTGCTCTCATCTTGGTATTCTTGCGCCTCAGGGCAGGGGAAAGCAAGTCACGAAGTTCCATGAAAGTGCCCTTACACATGCGAAAGTTTCCCAGCCACTGGGAATTGTCCCAGACCCGCAACGCTATGCGGTTCCACCAGTCTGTGCTTGTTTCCCGAGCCCAGAATCGGCATTCCACCGCATGAACCTGCCCCATTAGCACAATGGTGCCCACATTGGCAGGGCACGTGCTTTGAGAGAAGTCTGTGTCCATGTCCTCATCACTCTCGTCACCGCGCTGATGTCGCCTTCTTGCCCGGTTTCGCTTTGCCAGGTTCTGGTGCTGCATATACTGCTGGATAATGCGTGTGGTGTTTAATGTGCTCCTAATTGCCAAAGTGATCTGAGCGGGCTCCATGCTTGCCGTGGTATGGCGTCTGCACAGAAAAAAGGCACAGAATGATTGTCTGCCGTTGCCCTGATGGAGGGAGGGGCGACTGACGATATGGCTTACAGGGTTGATTTATAGGGAATTAAAATCAACAAAGGGGGTGGCTTTGCAAGAAACTGAATGGCCCCCTCAAGCGCAGAACTCAAAACCTCAAGGATAGAACTCAAAACTGGGTTTAGCAGGCCATTGATTTCATGGAGGGAGGGAGGAGAAGATGAATACAAAACAAATGTGGTCTATTTCTTGTTTTGAGCCACTTCATCTATCTTTATACATCTTGCTGGTAGCAGACTGTGCAGTATGACCGCTAGCCATTGTCATCTCTTGCGTGCTCGGCAGAAGACAGTGCAGTATGACTGCTGGCCATCATCTTCTGCTGGCTGCTGATTAAAAGACAGTGCAGTGCTGGTAGGACTCAATCGCCATGAGACGAAACTTAAAAGGGAAATGACCTGGCTGAGTCAGTCTCATGTTTGCCCAGGCGCCCCTGACCTCATCAAGGTCGGTTAAAAGAGAATCCAGGACTATGTCGACGACGGCTACCAGTCATACTGCACTGTCTGCTGCCAAAAGGCAATAAACTGCTGCTGTGTAGCAATGCAGTACCGCGTCTGCCAGGACCCAGGAGACGTACGGTGATGGTTAGCTGAGCGGGCTCCATGCTTGCCGTGGTATGGCGTCTGCACAGGTAACAAGAAAAAAAGCGCAAAACAATTGTCTGCCCTTGCTTTTATGGAGGGAGGGAGGGAACAGGGACCTGACGATATGTACCCAGAACCACCTGCGACAATGTTTTAGCCCCATCAGGCACTGGGATTTCTACCCAGAATTCAAATGGGCTGCAGAGACTGCGGGAACTGTGGGATAGCTACCCACAGTGCAACACTCCAGAAGTCGACGTTTGCCTTGGTACTGTGGACACACTCCGCGACTACGTGCACTTAGAGCATTTGTGTGGGGACGCACACAATCGACTGTATAAAAACGCTTTCTACCAAACCTATAAATTTGACCTAATTTCGTAGTGTAGACATACCCTTAGATAGTAGCAAAGATGGTGGTAACTGTCATATCAGGTAGGGTTTGGGATTCAGCTGAAGCAGGTAGTCATGGTGATATCTGGATCCCTCTCTTTCTGGCCCATTCTAGCCAGGAGATCACTCAGGAATCAGGTTGATGAAGGCCTTGAGACCTGGGAAATGATGTGGGTGGCAGCCACAATGGTGAAGCTCACTACATTAGCCTCCACCTATTCCAGTGTGTTCTTGTTGTTGGTCTTTCATTGTTCTTTCATACTTTCCCCAAAAAACTTTCTTTTAAAGATCCCAAATGGGAACTATGGGTGGAATAGCCCATCTCCTCATTTTATCCACCAATTAGGCTTAATATCTGACATTCAGATTTTTTCTTTAACTTCTGGTTCTACATCTCCTGTTTTTAACCAGCATAATTTCAACACAGTCCTCAAATCAAGTCAACTTGGCCTTTTTGTTTAGACTAATTCAGTTATTCTGTCTCTTTAATACCTTTACTCATCAACATTTGTTGTTCTAGTTTATTGTAACATCTTGCGTACCATTACCTACTTTTTACAGTTGAACTCACAATTTGAGTAAATGTGTAGGCCCAGTTGTCACAACACATCCAATAGGTCCCAATCAAGGTCAAGCTCCTTTTGTGTTGGGCACTGCACATGTTAAGGGTTAAAAATAGTTACATGCAGTAAAGGAGTTCAGGATCAGGTTGATCTTTGGTCTAAAGTTATCTTTTAAACAGTTTCCATCTTTTGCTTTTTTTGTGTTGTTAGAGTCTGATCTTGCAACATGCTTAGTGCTCACAATTCTCATTTCAATTAGAGCTGAGGATGCTTAGCATCAAGCGCTTCGTGTCCAATCAGGAGTACTATATCATTAGTAGCCAAGTAGAAGTTTTTTTCTTTAGTAACCAGAATTTTATTGGTATGTGTTTATAATTAAGATTTCTCAAAATCACTATGTTGTGGTGGTAGAGATAATCGGCTGCTGAGTCTCAACAGTACAGCACATGCCGCTTCAGTGTGAGGCCACAGAACGTACTAGGCATCTGTTTAAATCCGACAGTCAGTCCTTTACATAGAGCATTGTTGTGGATCTGTTATAATTGTTCAGTTGCATCAGTAGGTTTGCTACATGTCATAGTTTTGTGAGCAGCTCTCAATATGAAGGGCCTGGACCATGCCTTGTGGGTGCGACATAAAGGACACCCAAAATTATTTTTGTAGCTGACATGAGAGCCATGACACAACATAACAGTATTGACATGTTTACAGTAAAGCAAGATGGGTGATGGAATAACCTCAGATTTTATGACACTTGCATTTATTATACAAAACTTAAGAATTCTTATTTTTTGCACATACAACTTTAATTCAGGTTTTAGTAAGGTGGAACAGAAGAGACAGAACCACTATAGGGTCTTCTCAGTTTTATTTAGTTCCCAAGAACATCCAGGCATTATTGGACCTCCAAAGCTCTGAACAGACCCTTTCTGATCTCAGGTGACTTGATGGCAGACTACATAAGCACCTTCAAGACAAAGAGTCTTTTGACATCTTCACAATTGTCTAGGTCCTAGAAGATCACGGATTCTTAATTCACCATGAGAAGAGAACTGATGACCAATCTAGAATGGGTTTTCTCAAGAGCAGGGATCTCTGGGTTAGTAAGGATAATGGTGACAACATGCCAGGTTGGAAGGCTGGGAAGCATTCTTGCAACTCATTCAGAGAACTTGGAACCTGGTTCACCAGAAAGGGAAAATTTGGCATTAACCTTTCTGAACTCAACTGTTAACTGGGCTATTCGATATCTAGGCCAATCCTTCAGATGTCAGATTTTAGTTTACAAACAACAACAAAATGGCTGTCATGCAACAGCAGATGGGAAGGAACAAGATAGGGGATCTTCCACCATTGGAGACCTCAAGCCTTTCTAATCTGGGCAGGAAATCCTCTTTTATCTTTGCATGCCCTCAACATCAGAGGAAAACTTACTATATGGCAGACTGGCTAAGCAGGCTGCTGGTAGATCCAGTGGCGTTGAATTCACCTTCCTATGAAGAAATTCAGCTAGCCTAAGATAGAACTCTTTGCATTTAAAAAAGGCAAATGCAAAATACCTATGTATTCTTTGCTTATGAAAAGGATCCAAGAGCAATAGCCCTGATGCACAATTCCAGTCTTGTTCAAGTACTGCACCGTCTCCCTCATATGCTCCCAAGTGAAGTGTCCCCATCTGACCTTTTGCTCTTCCTTGTTAAGTCTCTCGTGCTAGCTTCCTGCTTTACTCCTTTTTCTTAGTTCTTGGATGAACTAATAACAGCAACAACGAAGAGATATTAATATGTTTGTGTGTAAATTCTGGCTTTAATTTGGAATTGGTAAATGATGTGCTTGGGAAAGAGGTGAGAAAAAATGTTTAATAATTCAGTTGTTTTTTTAAAACATAGTAGTAGTGGCCTCATTCACAATCACTAGAAGCTATCTAGAATTAATTGAAAACTAAAGTACTGTATGTAAATAGGTTGATATTTTTGAGAACTCTAAAGAATTTATTTTTAAGCCCAGCAAGGTCTGCATTTCTGTTTGCATTAGAGTTCACTAATTGCTTGTTTCCCTTTAATGTCTCTCACTGCCTTCTCCTCAAGGGGATCTATTTTAGGTATTCAGAGTTTCTTTAAAAACTTATTACCTGCTCATCCTTATATTAACATGTTGGATGTGCAAAGTTCATAAAAACATTGAAAACTTCAGATACGTTTAACTGGTTTTTCTTTTGTCCCTCTGTTTATGACTGCCTTGGAAGGAGTACAGCGGAAAAGGATCTGGGCGTCATAGTGGATCACAAGCTAAATATGAGTCAAAAGTGTAATGCTTTTGCAAAAAAAGCAAACATCATTCTGGGATGTATTAGCAGGAGTATTGTAAGCAAGAAGTAATTCTTCCGCTCTACTCCACGCTGATTAGGCCACAACTGGAGATTGTGTCCAGTTCTGGATGCCACATTTCAGGAAAGATGTGGACAAATTGGAGAGTCTAGAGAAGAGCAACAAAAATTATTAAAGATCTTGAAAACATGACCTATGAGGGAAGATTGAAAAAATTGGGTTTGTTTAGTATACCCTTGTTCAAGCAAGTGGAACCAAATTAAAGTGTTTTGCTTGCCAAGAGAGATGCCAACTGAGATTTGGCCTAATTTATTTTTCCTTGTGCCATTTCAGATTTGGTTTCTTGATAGTTTTCAAAGTTTTAAATACATTAATTAATGGGCTAACTGCACACTTTTCTTATGTACTTCAACTTCTGTCTTAGTAATTCCCTTTTTTGTATTTTTTGTCTCCAAAACCACCAGGGGAGTAGAGAGGATAGGTTCATACCTTTTATAAGCAGAGTCAGCTTTGGCATTTTTTGCCATGCCTAAGAAATATTTTGCCACCAATCATCCGGTGCCTTCCCAGCCACCTTAAAACTTACTGATTACTATCCCATTCTTTTAAAAAATAAGTGTCTTATCCACCATGCTCATGTTGGAATGCTTATTTTGCTCACTTGAGTAGTTCATTAAAGGGTGACTGCTCATATCATTAACATTTAAGCACATGCACAATTGTGGCCTTGGTTTTATATATATAAAATACCCCATATTAAGGTTGCCTAACACTTTCCATTATTAAAAAAAAAAAAAAAAAAAACCTTGCAATCTTTCTTTGGAGAGCTTTGTTGCTTCCATAGCTTGCAGTAGGGTTTTGAAATTTTGCAGGAGGAACAATTAGGTTCATGGAAATTCATTCACATTTGGCTGAGTTATATGCTGTAGAAAATCACCAATTCCTGTTGGAGCTTTTCATAACAAAACGCACATTCCTTTCTTTCTCTAATGAAAAATAGAATAGATGATGTTGCAGCAGCGCATCCACCAGCCAATCTGCATAGCTCAGACTGCACTGTCTTGCACTCATAAGTCAATTATGAGCAAGAAATTACCACCAAAAAACCTTTCAATATATTTTCTCAGTCCACCAATAGCAGATATTTTCATTCAGAATACTTAACTATCCATTTATCTAATAAAAACAACAAAAATACAAATCCTATCTGCCAGCCAATCTACTCTTCTCTTCTGCCAGCTCACTTCTCTAGTCCTCTGTGTCTGGTCACCAGATATTCTTTTGGTTTTAGATAAAAAGTTGAGTGATTAGTGTATATCTAAATCAATCTACAAACACCATTCTGTTTTGTGAACAGAATTGGATTGTAAACTGTACTGTGCCCTGTGACTTCCATCTTGACCTGGATCACCCAGGAGATACTAGAAGAATTTCTTACATCTAGCAGAAAAGGTAACAATGGGAAAGTAATCAAAATTCCTCAGCCTTGTGTTTATGCTAGAACAGCAGGCTGTCTGCAATTCCAGGGGAACTACTAGTTCCAGTTTAGATGCATGAGGAGGAGAGGCCTGTGAGTTCAGCAGCTGATTACCTGGCAGATTTGAAGGTCACCTGATGGAGGCCAAAATTTTATTTAAGAGCGAGATTTTGGTGTGCCTGGGCACTCTCACTGTCCATCTGCAGACAACCAGAAGATTGAGCAAGAGGAGTGGGGTGCAGGAGGGTACTGGGACCCTGAAAGGATACCAACCAAAATCCAAAGGGCTTTCAGAGTGGTAAGGACACTAGAGGGAGAGAGGTTTTACGTGCAGGTGTTTGTTACTTTTACCTATATCTGTACCTCTTGTGCTTTCTGTTTAGAAGTTCCTTTGTAAAGTCTATGTGCTCCCTTTGTTTTAACTATCACAGGGTCCTTAAAGGGTTAAACAGTAAACCAGAAAACCCACAAGGATGGAGCTCTGGGAAAGGGATGCTTAAATTGGTGGGGAGAATTAGGGTTCAGCACTGGTCTTGAGGCCTAGGATAGCTGGATCGCTGGGTCCAACCTCCCAGTAAGAAGGTACAGGATGTCTGTAGGCTTGGTGTGTGCCAGAGAGGCTGGAATAAGAGACAGTGTCTGGATGCTGCTCAGACCCAGTAAATTTAAAGGCACATGGGATCCAAAGGTTCAGTCCAGTACAGCAGCCTGGTATCAGACCACAAGTGTGAGCTCAGCCAGGGTTGTAACAGAAGTTATTCCAATACCATTCCTTCGTTTTAAACAGAAAAGTGATACCCTTAAGCAATACATGAAATCTTGAAGTACACTCTCAGTTAATGACAGATGAGTTCAAGAGGCCTCCTTAATTATATCTGGAACATTAGTCAAGCCTCATATGCAGAAGATCCTTCATAGTGTATGTCATACATTGGATTAAATATTCATGCCACATTAGGCTTGTTCTATCAGGAAATTTGGATGGCATTACTTGATGCAGGTCAAATAGAGACTTCATGCTGAAAGCGGAATGTAGTTATTGGGTATTTCGGGTTTTTGGAAATAACCTTTTGTTGTATAACAATTTTTGGAGCACTATAGTTATGAAAAAAGAAAAGGAGTACTTGTGGCACCTTAGAGACTAACAAATTTATTTGAGCATAAGCTTTTGTGAGCTACAGCTCACTTCATCGGATGCATTTGGTGGAAAATACAGAGGGGAGATAGATATATACACACAGAGAACATGAAACAATGGGTTTTATCATACACACTGTAAGGAGAGTGATCACTTAAGATAAGCCATCACCAGCGGCGGGGGGGGGGAGGAGGAGGAAAACCTTTCATGGTGACAAGCAAGGTAGGCTAATTCCAGCAGTTAACTAGAATATCAGAGGAACAGTGGGGGGTGGGGTGGGGGGGAGAAATACCATGGGGAAATAGTTTTACTTTGTGTAATGACTCATCCATTCCCAGTCTCTATTCAAGCCTAAGTTAATTGTATCCAGTTTGCAAATTAATTCCAATTCAGCAGTCTCTCGTTGGAGTCTGTTTTTGAAGCTTTTTTGTTGAAGGATAGCCACTCTTAGGTCTGTAATCGAGTGACCAGAGAGATTGAAGTGTTCTCCAACTGGTTTTTGAATGTTATAATTCTTGACGTCTGATTTGTGTCCATTTATTCTTTTACATAGAGACTGTCCAGTTTGACCAATGTATATGGCAGAGGGGCATTGCTGGCACATGATGGCATATATCACGTTGGTAGATGCGCAGGTGAACGAGCCTCTGATAGTGTGGCTGATGTGATTAGGCCCTATGATGGTATCCCCTGAATAGATATGTGGACAGAGTTGGCAACGGGCTTTGTTGCAAGGATAGGTTCCTGGGTTAGTGGTTCTGTTGTGTGGTGTGTGGTTGCTGGTGAGTATTTGCTTCAGGTTGGGGGGCTGTCTCCCAAGATCTGCGAGAGTGATGGGTCGTCTTTCAGGATAGGTTGTAGATCCTTGATGATGCGTTGGAGAGGTTTTAGTTGGGGGCTGAAGGTGATGGCTAGTGGCGTTCTGTTGTTTTCTTTGTTGGGCCTGTCCTGTAGTAGGTGACTTCTGGGTACTCTTCTGGCTCTGTCAATCTGTTTCTTCACTTCAGCAGGTGGATATTGTAGTTGTAAAAAAGTGAGCTTTTCTTGGAAAACATGTTAAATTTGTTCAGTTTTTGTTTGAACCATAAGAATAAAAAAAATTGTTCTTTTCTTGTAAAACTTGTAAATACGTAGATCATAGAAATTATGCATGTTTTGATTTGCTGATACACACACCAGTTTAGAGTACTAAGCCAGTATTTTCATTTTGGAACTTTTTCATCTCTCTGTTGTTGAATTACAGCATAGATCAGAAGACAAATTTAATGAAAATATAAATAAAACTATTGTAGTTCTGTTTTAGTCCCCATCCTAACTCTATTTGCTGTCCCCATCTTTTATTTTCTGGGCTTTATTGTAACCAAAACATAATTTTTGTCTACTTGTAACTTTCTTTTAAAAAATTGTTTTAAGTATTAAGTCGTGGTAATCATCAGTTTACATATCATACAGTTTTTACATACCTACATGTTAAGTATTAAAAAATGCATTTTTCTTCAGAAGGGTCATCAAACTTATTTGATGGATAGAAATGGTTTCTCTTTTTAATTAATCTCAGTGGGCATGGTATATTTGTGACGGCCAAATGTTTTGTAATGTTTTTATGAAGCCAGTGTGTACCTCAGTTTCCCCTGTGTGTTGCATTGTTACCTGGTGTGTGAAGAGAGACTGTATGTTCTTGGGGCAGGCTAAGACACAGGTGTGAATGATGCCTCGCTGTCTGGGGCCTTAGGTCCCATATCAGCAGAGCTCTTGAGAATACAGTGGCAGATCCAATTGCCTGGACGTGGACACATAGTAACTAATGACCCAGAGAGATCTAGACTCCCTGCCTCTCAGCACGGAGGCCTGATCCACATCTCCCCAGTTTAGAGATTAAGTACTTGTGAGGTGGGAGTTAAGTATTGGCTACTGGAGGAGTCAGGGGGATGCTCACTGGGAAGTCTGATTGAGGAAGTCAGACTGACAGCAGGAGAGAGCTTTGAGCTCTGGCTAGCTAGAATGTATTTTGCTGTAACCTTCATTTCTCTGTGCTATCCAAGGTTTACCTATGCTGTGTTGTAGTCAGCTAATAAACCCTACTGTTTGACGTCACTGCAGATGCTTATGGGAGGTGCATTGCTCACTAAGATTGTTTCCCTCAAGGGTCTGTCTTACTGTACTCACAGAATGGAGCTCACAGTGTAAAGCAGGAGTGGTAAAGGCCCAATCCAAGGAAGCGGTAAAGCCGCATGGCTTACCTTGGAGGAGGGAGTGGGACTCCCTTTGGAGTCTGGCACACTGAAGGGGTCCTCCCAGAGACTGTTCCTAAGCTTACTGCTGAGGGTATTCTGCGCCAAAAAATTAAAAATTCTTCACACAATATTGGAAAATTCTTCAAAATTCTGCAAGTTTTGTCAATAAATAAATCTGGAGGCACCAGAATGGCAGTGGGTAGCACAAACCACTGACTGCACCGAGGTAGATCACCCTCCCACCCCGTGCAAGGACCAGGACTGTCCCAGAAACACCCGGGGGCCCTGCCCCTCTGTGCCAAGCACAGTAGCTGTAGGCAGGCAGGCTCAGCCCAGCAGGATACAAATATGGAGGGCTTAGCATAGGAAGATAGGATTCTGTGTGGGACAATCTGGGTGTGGGCAGCTTGGTGGGGGGCCCGGGTGTAAAGGAGATCTGGATAAGCAGGGGCTTTTTGGGAGGGAGGGGCTCTGGGAACAGACACAATGGGACTCTGCAGGAGGATTCAGGTGAAGGTGGTTGGGGCTCAGCAGGGGGTGGTCTGGGTACAGGGGGTGAGGGTTGTCGGGATGTGGGGTCAGTGGGGGGGTTCTGGGTGCAGGGGGTGAGGCTTGGCAGGGCAATCTGGGTATGAGGTGGGTCCGGATGCATGGAGATTAGGCGGTGGGGGAGCAGCTCCCCGTACATTGACCCCCTCCCCTGCCACGGCTGAGGAGCAGTGGTGGCAGGAAGTGGGGGTGTCAGCTCTTCCTGCAGCTGGAGAGGTTTCTGGGGGTGGGTCTGACCCAGCCCAGGCCGTTCCTTACAGGGGAAGAGGAAATTCTGTCCTCTCCTGCCCAGCCAGGATTAGTAGCTGAGCCTGGCACAGAGTAGGAGCCACTGGCTGAGGTGTCCCCAACCCTGCTCCTCCAGTGATTTACCACTCCGCTGGCTGCTCTGGGCACCCGAAACAATGCACCTGCGCTGCTGGGGAGTGGTGCATGACTACTCTTGCAGCTTCCTTTGCTTCCCTGTCAGAAAGTTGTTTTTTTGTTTTTTGGGGTTTTTTTTGTGGCAGGGAAGCAAAGAAATCTGCACATGCACATGTCCCATACAGAATTCCCCCACGAGTAAAAGTTGGGGCCATAGCACTATTCCTATGGATTTGACAGTATTACCTGAATCTACACCTGGATTACCATTTGAATGAGAGGTTTACTGAATATTTAGCTGTTTGTTAAATACTTTATTGTTGCATTCAGAGACAGTGAGAAAATATTTACTTGTAGGGCTTGGCTATACTTGCAAGTTAGAAGGCAGTAAAGCAGCCCCGGGCACCCTAACTCCTGACCTGTCCACACCTGCAAGGCACTTACAGCGCCTGGACTCTGCAGCTCGAGCGCTCCTGTTAATCCACCTCCACGAGAAGCATAATGCTTGCTGTGCCTTGGCTGAAACGCCCCAGTGTCAGTCTGAGTGAGGTGTTGTATTACTGCGCTGTGATCGGCCTCTGGAAACGTCCCATAATCCCCTTAAGGCCACTTTTGTCATTGTTTTGGACTCGGCTGTAGGAATGCGGATATCCCCTTTCAAAGCTCTTTCTGACAGCCGGCATATTTATCAGTGCTGGGACAAAGCAACCATTACTGTGGAATACTGCTTGCTGTGAGTGAGAGAGAGAGAGAGAGAGAGAGAGAGGCAGCAGGGAGGGGGATCTGCTGCTGTCTGAACTTACAAGACAGCATGGTGACACACTTTCAGCACCCCAAAATCCCCCCTCTCTCCCCCCACATACACACAACACACTCCCTGTCACGCTCCACCCCCAACCCCATTTGAAAAGCATGTTGCAACCACTTGAATGCTGGGATAGTTACCACAATGCACTGCTCTCTGTGGCGTTGCAAGAGCTGCTAATGTGGCCATGCCAGTGTGCTTGAATCTGAAAGTGTGAACACACTGCAGCGCTTTCCCTACTGTGCTCTCCAAGGGCTGGTTTTAACTCACAGCGCTCTACATCTGCAAGTGTAGTCAAGCCCTTAGACCATCACAAAGGTAGCCATTTGTTTATCTTCCTTCCTCACCCTTCTTTTTCTTTCCCTCTTTCTCTCCTCTCTCTTCTGTTCACCCCTGAGCATTTCCTACCCTGAGCAGTTATTTTCCATCTCTCTGTGGGCTTCACTCCTACTCTTCACATTGTATTGCTTACATGATCATTTGTGATTCTGTATGTTATAAATATTTTGGTCTACCCAACAAATGCTGCATCTTTTCTCACTTACTGGTATGAATTAATTTGAGGCTAAGGGTGGTGGTGTGTGCTGAGGAATGCTAACCCTCTCTGCTGAATTTAGGGTTGAGAAACAGGACTGTTAATCTTGCCTTAGGGTGAGTAATATTACTTTGACACTGAAGATTCAAAATTGGGCTTTAGAGTCACCATCCCAATTAAATTAATAGGAGATGGGAAAATTCCCACCTCTAAGGTTACCTTCACTGCAGCAGGTGGTGGTGTTTTATAGTGGGATAACTAATCTATATTAGCTGTCCCACTGTAAAATCCTGTTGGAGTCAAAGCACTGTAGTTTTAATAAAAACTTTAGTGAAAGGTAGCTAGGTGAGGCTAATGCTATATCCCCACCTGTGATTGGTTTCTCTCAACTTACCTCACGGCAAAACTACAGTGCCATGTCTCCATTAGGATTTTATGGTGGACTAGTTAATGCATAAAGAATGAGGAGTACTTGTGGCACCTTGAAGACTAACAAATTTATCTGGGAATAAGCTTTTGTGGGCTAAAACCCACTTCATCGGATGCATGCAGGAAAATACAGTAGGAAGATATATATATACACGGAGAACATGGGAAAAAATGGGTGTTGCCATACCAACTATAATGAGACTAATCAATTAAGGTGGGCTATTAACAGAAGGAGAGGGAAAAAAAACTTCTGTAATGATAATCAGGATGGCCCATTTCAAACAGTTGACAAGAAGGTGTGAGTAACAGACAGGGAAAAATTAGCATGGGGAAATTAGTTTTTACTTTGTATAATGACCCATTCACTCAATCTTTATTCAAGCCTAATTTAATGTGTCCAGTTTGCAAACTAATTCCAGTTCTGCAGTTTCTCGTTGGAATCTGATTTTGAAGGTTTTTTTGTTGGAGTATTGCGACTTTTGGGACCAGGGAGGTTGCAGTGTTCTCCGACTGGTTTTTGAATGTTATAATTCTTGATGTCTGATTTGTGTCCATTTATTCTTTGGCCAGACCAGACAGTCTCTTTGCAAATGTACATGGCAGATGGGTATTTCTGGCACATGTTGACATATATCACATTGGTAGATGTGCAGGTGAACAAGCCTCTGATGTGATTAGGTCCTATGATTTCCCTTGAATAGATATGTGGACAAAGTTGGCAACGGGCTTTGTTGCAAGGATAGTTCCTGGGTTAGTGTTTTTGCTGTGTGGTATGTAGTTGCTGGCGAGTATTTGCTTCAAGTTGAGGGGGCTGTCTGTAAGCGAGGACTGGCCAGTCTCCCAAGATCTGTGAGAGTGAGGGATCGTCCTTCAGGATAGGTTGTAGATCCTTGATGATGTGTTGGAGAGGTTTTAGTTGGGAGTTGAAGGTGACTGCTAGTGGCGTTCTGTTATTTTCTTTGTTCTGTCCTGGAGTAGATGACTTCTGGGTATTCTTCTGGCTCTGTCAATCTGTTTCTTCACTTCAGCAGGTGGGTATTGTAGTTGTAAGAATGCTTGATAGAGATCTTATAGGTGCTTGTGTCTGAGGGTTTGGAGCAAATGCAGTTGTATCTTAGAGCTTGGCTGTAGACAATAGATCATGTAGTGTGGTCTGGATGAAAGCTGGAGGCATGTAGGTAAGTATAGCAGTCAGTAGGTTTCCGGTATAGGGTGGTGGTTGTGACCGTCGCTTATTAGTACTGTAGTGTCCAGGAAGGGGATTTCTTTTGTGGACTGGTCCAGGCTGAGGTTGATGGTGGGATAGAAATTGTTGAAATCATGGTGGAATTCCTCAAGGGCTTCTTTTCCATGGGTCCAGATGACGAAGATGTAATCAATGTAGCGCAAGTAGAGTAGGGGCGTTAGGGGTCAAGAGCTGAGGAAGCGTTGTTCTAAGTCAGTCATAAAAATGTTGGTATACCCATAGCAGTGCCACTGACTTGAAGGTATACATTGTCCCCAAATGTGAAATAGTTATGGGTGAGGACAAAGTCACGAAGTTCAGCCACCACGTTTGCCATGACATTATCGGAGATATTATTCCTGACGGCTTGTAGTCCATCTTTGTGTGGAATGTTGGTGTAGAGGGCTTCTACATCCATAGTGGCCAGGATGGTGTTTTCTGGAAGATGACCACTAGATTGTAGTTTTCCTCAGGAAGTCAGTGGTGTCTTGAAGATAGCTGGGAGTACAGTAACGTAGGGCCTGAGGAGAGAGTCTACGTAGCCAGAGAATCCTGCTGTCAGGGTGCCAATGCCTGAGATGGTGGGGCATCCAGGATTTCCAGGTTTATGGATCTTGGGTAGCAGATAAAATACCCCTGGTTGAGGTTCTAGGGGTGTCTGCAGATTTGTTCTTGTGTTTTTTCAGGGAGTTTCTTGAGCAAATGCTGTAGTTTCTTTTGGTAACCCTCAGTGGGATTAGATGGTAATGGCCTATAGCAGCCTCTATTTTCTATGCCCGTTATCCTGTGGGGGGGAAAAAACATGCTTTTCTGGGCAGTGACAACAAAGCCTATCATTGTTTCAGGCTGTTCGCAGAGTTAGGAAGACAACAGCATCAATTACACTTAACATTTGGAAGTTCTCTGCAATCATGAAGGCTAGACTCTTATTTTTTTTAAAGGAATGAAGTTTATGTTCTGCATAATCTGAACATGTCTTGCAGGCCACATCAACCCTCAGGTGGTCTTGATCTATAGTCTGTCTAAATTTGGCAGGGGAGAAGGGGAGCACAGTTTGTTACTGAAAATGTATATTGGTGTAATTGATTCAAGGCTGACCCAAAGGCTCTGGATCAGGTCCTTTAATTTTCCTGACTGATCCATGAAAATCACTGTTGCAGTGGTTCTCTGGAGTGTTGGTGGGAGCCTTTCCTGATAGAGCACAGAATGAAACATTTTGAGAAACAAATAGTGGGTATCAAACAGGTATTGCGAGAGAAGGTAGTGCATGAAAACGGATATTTCTCATATGAAGTGGTCCTCAAAATGAAAAATTGGAGAACCACTGCATTAATTATTAAATGAATTAGTTTTTTTTGTTTTAAATTAAACATTTTTCTGCCTGTGATTGAGTCTAATAACTTAACATAATTTGTCTGTTCTTTATTTAACAGGCATACAGGAGTTTCCAGAAAACATCAAAAACTGTAAAGTTTTGGCAATTGTTGAGGCCAGTGTAAATCCAATTTCAAAGTAAGTAAGTGTGTGTGTGTGTGTGTGTGTGTGTGTGTGTTCGGTTTTTTTTATTCTGATGACAAAACCTAAACTTTCTTGTATCTCTGTATAGCTACACATGGAGCTAGTAGTGTGTCCCATAATTAAAGTTGCCCAACAGGTCCCATTATAAGATGCTCTTTTTCAAAGCTTATAACTTTGCCAGACTTTAACTGTCCAGGCTGAAATTTTCTATGCTGGGTGTTTGACTCAGGTTGAGTTTGATTTAGGGATGCAACCCTCCAGGATTGTCCTGGAGACTCGAGGAATTAAAGATTAATCTTTAATTAAAGGTAATGTCATGTGATGAACTCTCCAGGAATTCGTCCAACCAAAGTTGGTAACCCTAGTTTGATTAAAGGTTCAGCAAAAACAATTCAACCATTTCTGCGAATAGGGTTAGAGGAAGAATATATGTATTGGCCCATGGTTAAAAGAAAAACAAACAAACTGAATTCTTATGACTCTTTCATTGAGATGCGCGAGTGCCCCCATTCTCTGAAGCACAGACTTGAAATTTAGCAGGGAGATGCCATCTAGTGTTTGTATGACTGTTTGCCCAAATTTGGCCAAGTTATAAACCTTTGAAAATTTGCATGTGCCACAACAAATAAATAATATAATAATAATTACTGTATAGTAGCAACTTGTTAGAGTTTGGCAGGTAAATTCTCCAGAGTCCATCTGCACTGATCAGGCCCAAACCCAGGACTGCAGGCTTTGAGCAAGACTTTCCCTGCAATTGCTGCTCTTGGCTGCTAGAGGCGTCTGTGGCACTGGGCACTGGAACTAAGAACAGTGAGACTTTCTGGTGTCCAGTCAGCATGGAGGCAGAAGCAGCCTGACTGAAATTCAGATGGGACAAGAACTGAGCCAGAATGGGGAGATGGATTAGGACAAGGAGTTGAGGCAGGGAAATGAGACTGGGAGCATAAGGGGGTTGTTGAGGGAGAGACAAGACTGGCACTGGGACAGGCTGGAGCAGGCAATGGCAGAAATGGTCAGACTTGGAGGGGAATGGGGCAGAAGAGTGTGCCCACAAGAACATACTCCCCTCCAGAATCTGGAATTGAACACAAGGTTCTTGGGTCTCCCCTGTCAGCAAATAGCTATGGATCTAGAGCAGTGGTTTTCAACATTTTTTCATTTTGAGAACGCCTACAAAATTTCAAATGGAGGTGCTTTGGATTTCCTCTGGAAATCTTAGACATAGTCTGCAGACTCCCATGGGTCCATGGACCACACGTTGAAAACCACTGGTCTAGAGGCTGATCCACACAGAGGATGACACAACCTACAACTGTTAGGAGTTCCTCCTTTAGCTCATGTGGGAGAGGCCTGTGCTATGGATCTAAGAGTTCCAATCTGTTGATGAACAATGTGGGTATCAATCAGTATGGTTCCACAGGATGGAATTTTTTTTAATAAAAAAAAAAAAAATCCTTACGCACACAACTACATCTAAAAGCATGTTTCAGAGTAGCAGCCGTGTTAGTCTGTATTCGCAAAAAGAAAAGGAGTACTTGTGGCACCTTTAGAGACTAACAAATTTATTAGAGCATAAGCTTTCGTGAGCTACAGCTCACTTCATCGGATGCATTTGGTGGAAAAAACAGAGGAGAGATTTACACACACACACACACACACACACACACACACACACACACACACACACACACACACACACACACACACAGAGAGAGAGAGAACATGAAACAATGGGTTTATCATACACACTGTAAGGAGAGTGATCACTTAAGACAAGCCATCACCAACAGCAGGGGGGGGAAAGGAGGAAAACCTTTCATGGTGACAAGCAGGTAGGCTAATTCCAGCAGTTAACAAGAATATCAGAGGAACAGTGGGGGGGTGGGGGGGGAGGGAGAAATAGTTACTATTTCCCCATGGTATTTCTCCCTCCCACCCCACCCCCCACTGTTCCTCTGATATTCTTGTTAACTGCTGGAATTAGCTGGAATTAGCCTACCTGCTTGTCACCATGAAAGGTTCTCCTCCTTTCCCCCCCCTGCTGTTGGTGATGGCTTATCTTAAGTGATCACTCTCCTTACAGTGTGTATGATAAACCCATTGTTTCATGTTCTGTGTGTGTGTATATAAATCTCTCCTCTGTTTTTTCCACCAAATGCATTCGATGAAGTGAGCTGTAGCTCACGAAAGCTTATGCTCTAATAAATTTGTTAGTCTCTAAGGTGCCACAAGTACTCCTTTTCTTTTTATCTAAAAGCATGTTAAGGTTGCAAAGTCAAACACTCAAAAGTAAGGTAACCTGTGCAACCTTAATTCAGCCCCCTTGTGCATATACATTATGATGCAGTCTTCACATGATTACGTACTGTTTTTTCCACAGGACCTCTGCCTCTTTGAGTGCACAGGATGGATAGTGTTCTGGACACTTATCAGGGTTGTGTAATGAATGTGACTGTTGTCTGTGGTAATCAGACAGCAAGTGTGAAAAATCGGGACGGGGGTGGGGGGTAATAGGAGTCTATATAAGAAAAAGGCCCAAATATCGGGACTGTCCCTATAAAATTGGGACATCTGGTCACCCTAGTGGGAACCCTGCTTCATTTGAACAGAATTTGGAAGGAGTTTAGTGAATGAGGCAGTTGTGTAGGTATGTAGTGAATGGGGAAGAAAAAGCATGGACTTAGGTTAAATCAGTTGAATTCTGCTCTAAAAACTGGATTTTTTTCCCTGCCTTTGCCACAGAGTTCTTGTGTGATGCTAAACAAGTTACTTAAACCAAACTTTTCATAGATGCTCACTAATTGTGTGTTCATTTTCTGGGTGGCAGACTTGAAATCCTTCGATGAGTACTAATAGGTGCAACTGAAATCACTGGGCAAGAACACAGTGTGTTATATAATGCTAAATACTGTGAAAAATCAAGTCCTAGATATCTCGAACTGGGCAACCAAAATTAGTGAACAGTTCTGACCTTAATCTCTTTGATCCTCACTTCCTTATCATTAACATTTGGGATCATACCACCTCACCACACACAGGGTTGTTGTGCAAATCAGTTCATTAATGTTTGGGAAGCACTCAGATACTTCAGTGAAGAGTTCCATGGAAAAAGCCTATGGTGAGCTCAGTATTCAGACCAAGGTTTGAATATGTGTAGTATGTAAGACATAGAGTCACATGTTGAAAAATAAGGATAAAACAAGAATAGCTATTGGTTCTGTGAATACCATTTGTCCTGTGCACTGAATGAGGCAGGAGTTCTGGGGGAAGCAGAGGGAGGAAGTGATCTTATTAAATACAGTATCATAATGGATACACATATGGGAGGTGACTTAGGGTTGAACAGACAACCTTAATTCTGGCATTTCCTTACTTTTGAGTGCTTGATTTTGCAACCTTGATATTCTTTTAACATAGTTTTTGTGTGTAGTTATATATACATCATCTTTCTCAATAGATGTATACAAAAATAAAAAAAGGATTAACATTTTTTAAAATTTTTATAACCTTAATAAAATACCATTTGAAAAAAAATTCAACATATGTGCATGCACATATGTAATTATATAATGATTTATATTTTAATGTGTAACTGTATAATTACATAATTATTGCTAATTAAGTGGAAGTGAACTGTACTAAATTTGTATTAATTAACTGATCAGATGATCCACTACACTCTATTCAATTTAAAACTATGGAACTTTGTAGGCATAAGGGCTGAGTAGGTATGTTGGATAAGGATAAATAAATAAGTAAATATTTATTGATATAGCACACTGCTTTACATGAGGGTCAGATTTTGTTATCTTTTTAAGACTGTAAGGGTTAGAACCCCCCCTTTTTTTTAAAGATTAAGATGGGAACATTATTGTTTTTGTTTGTGTTTTTATTTTAATGTCAAAGTCAAATCTTATAAAATAGGAAATTACTGAGATTTCTGTTGCTTCTACTGCTATTTCTTAGGCACTTACAGCCATAACATTTGAATGCCATTACCAACATTTTTAGAAGTTGCCAGTTCTCTGAAGAAGGTGGACAAATTGTACATTCCTCTTCCTCAAATATAAGTTGCTTAATTAAAAAGAATCCAGTCTGTCTAGTTTATTTCATGGAGCACAAACCATGGACCATTTTCAAACTCGTCTCCTTGGATAAGACTTGGCAGAAGCAATGGCTCTTGTCTCCCTGGTGACAAGATTTAGGCTTGGCCCAGTTTCTAGAAGTAGTGCTAGCACAGGTGGGATTTCTGCTGAAAAGACCATCACCCCACTTCCACCCTTAAAAAACAAACTAACTCAAAAAGTTTTACTAGTTTTTCGTTAGCCTTGGTATCTCCACTGAGTGCATCTTCCACAGTGGGTTGCAGTGCGAAAACCAGCCTTTCAGATAACTAGACCATAACCTGTTCATAGCATTGAAAAACAAGGGCCTTGAAACTGATTCTCATATGAACAGTTAGCCCAGTGCAGGCTGAGACAGCCTTGTAGAAATGCTGATAAACCTTAATTTAGTATATACGTTCATTAGGCTATACTAAACAAATTGTACTGTGTTTTAAGAGACTACAATATAATTACCTATGCTTCATTGAAACAAAAACACTACCTAAAATTTTTTTTTGTTTATCTAGGCTTCCAGATGGATTTTCCCAACTGTTAAACCTAACACAGCTGTACCTGAATGATGCTTTCCTTGAGTTTTTGCCAGCCAATTTTGGCAGGTAAGTTTAAATTTGAGTCTGAAAACCTACCATATTAATTCTTCTTCACTATTCAGAAAAGGTTTTGCTGCCTCTTAAGCAAAGGGTGGAATATAAATCTCCAACAAGTTTTTCATGTATTACATATCTTAAAATAAAACAAAAAACACCAACATACTCTTTGGTAGATCTTCCTGAGTGTTCTATTCGTACTCTTGAGAAACCTTACCAGACATCACTTACTGGAAAATAACAATTAGATGCTTGCCTCACTTCAAGAGGTAAGTCTGTCTGGTTTTAAGTATGAGAAACTAATCTTGCTGAAATACAGCGTGGTCACCATTTAGTTGTTGGAATGCAGCAAAACAATGACTGTCTTCAGGAATCTATTTATGAACTTCCCATCCGTTTCTGGTAGACACACAGATGTTTTTATACATTAGTAAACTTCTGTAAACCAGTGATTCCTGCACTATTAGTGCTTAGGAACACACAACATATTTGCCATCAGTTATTCGCAGAACCCTGTGTGATGGGTTTCCCCCCTGGGGTGTCACCTGGAACTGGGGTACCACTAAACCCTTTTGAGCCACCAGCCTGGGCTCCCTCTCACACTGTGCTGCTGTGACAAGCTGTCAAGCCCTCCAGGCTTTCACTTTCATCAGCATTCACACGCAGGGATACACCCAGCTACAGTTACATGCAGACTCTCTGACCAGCCACTGCATGAATCAACAATAGAGAGGCTACAGTCAAAATAGCTACCAGATTCCCAGACTCTCACCCCGCTGGAGTATAAACCCAAAATTATACTGTCTTGCACTGCACAGGGAACTGTACAGTGTAAACTCAGAGTTCACCTCCCTCAATCTGAAGAGGAAATGCCAATCTGAAGAGGAAATGCAGCAGTCTCCTGAGCTAAGATTTTCAAGCGCTTCACTCTAAACTTACTGGTTTAGATTAAAACATTAAATAAATTTATTAATTACAAAAGATAAATTTTAATGATTATAAGTGATAGCAAACAGATGAAAGCAAATTACCTAGTAAATAAACAAAATCACAAACTAAGCTTAACACACCCTGACTGATGATACAAGTGGGCTGCAGATTCTTAAGGCACAAGCTACACTTGCTTTGCAATTTTGAATCCCCAGGTTTTTCCTACACAGGCTAGAAATCCTCTTAGCCTGGGTCTAGCACTTCCCCCAGTTCAGTCTTTTGTTCCGGAGATGTTTCCAGGAGTTTTTTGGTGTGGTGATTGAAGAACAAGAGAGGATGTCACTCCCTGCCTTGTATAGCTTTAGCATGTGGTGGGAATCCTTTGTCCCAACCTCAGTTTGTGGAAAAATCACTGGTATCCAAGATGGAGTCCAGAGTCATTGGCCTGGTCACATGCCCTTGCATACCTTGCTGATTGTTTACAGGCTGGCGAAAACATTCACAGGAAGGTTAAATTCTTCAAGGGTCCATTGTTTTTGCTGATGGACCATCAGCACTGTCTGGCTTCTTCATTGTTGTATCAGAAAGGCTAGTTGTGGGTGTCATCCAGAATAAGCACAATTGAAATACAGATACATAGTCAATATTCTTAACTTTAGATACAGAAATAATACATGAATACAAATAGGATAATCCTATTCAGCGAATCATAACTTTTCCAATGACAGCTCACATGACTCATCTTGTACAAAATGCATTATAATTATGTCATAATCATATCACTGAAGAATATGAGGTGCAGTGTCATACCTCATAGAAGCAAATTTGCTCTAAATCAGAGTTTAACATGAGGCTAATACTTATACCCTACTCTTTAAACTCCGGTTTAATTTTTCAGTGCAAAAATAAGATGATATAGTTAAGAAGAACATTATTTTTAGGCCAGTACTGTGTGTCCTTTCCTCCTCCTTCTTTTGGTTTGTCCACTTCTGTTCTGTTGTGCTCTCCTTCCCTGTCCTGTCTGGCTCTTTCTTTCATACCTTTTCCCCTCCCATGTCTCACCCAAACTTTTCTTTCAGAGCTACATCAGTTTACACCAGTTGAGGATCTGATCCTTGGAGTGCAAGTGACTAGGATCCTATAATCCTAGTCAATACAATTCAGTAAACAAGTGCTCAGAAAAGTGCTGAGAGCAGAAGCATAGCACTACTCTTCTACAGTTGCTGAAGTAGTTTGGCAGACCAGTAGGCACTCAGGGAAAAGCAAGAACAAAAGTAGTCTGTTAGCAATGCATTTACTAATCATCTAAGACACACACTTTTAGAAAATTTCCACTACATGCATCTGAAGAAGTGGATATGCATCCACCAAAGCTTATGCTCCAATACGTCTATTAGTCTATAAGGACTCTTTGCCACAGGACTCTTTGCCACTTTTAGGGTTGTTGGCCTAGATCTCTCTTATGTATGTATTCATTTCCTGAATTCAGTATTTTAAAAAATCAGATACACTGTACATTAAACATTTTGATTACAAATAGGTTGAGAGGGGATTGTTTTCTTCACTTCACTCTTGGAACTGAGCCATGAGGTATGTCTACACTTTGAACTGGATGTGTAAATTCCAACTTGAGGACATACCTCTGCTAGTTCTGATTGAGCTAGCATGCTAAAAGCAGAGTGTAGCCACACCAGCAGGAGGTAGCCAAGCTACCCTAAGTATGATCCCATCTGAGACTCTAGGTAGGTCCTCGAGGTGGCTAGTCACTCACGCTATCATGGTTACACTTTATTTTCTGTATGCTAGTGCAGGTGTCTCCTCAAACTGGAATTTACACCTCTGGCTTAAAGTGTAGACATACTCTCATAGTGTTCTGGGTATAAATCAGAGCAGTAAAGGATTGTGTCACTGCTTATCTTGCAACCCTGGGTGATTTACAATGCTTTTCTGCTATAGCTCCGAGCCTGGGATACTCCTAGCTAGCAGGTAAGTCTGTGTGCCAGACAGCCCTGGTTCAGCAGCTCTGACCCCAGAACCCTCATAACCCCATTTCCACCAGACTTGGTTACAACCAGCAAGTGACCCCAACACACCACATCCCCAAAACCATGTTCCCTGAAGTGTCCAGCCCTCACCTGGGCCACTCAGACAAATATTAAGGTTTGCTGCTCCTTCAAAGAGACAGAAGCCCATTACATCTTATTAAAATAATGGGGGTTATTACACCCTTCCCTTCAAACACAGCACTGAGTTGGTTTATAGTAAAAAATAAAACAAATTTATTAACAAAATATACATAGGATTAAGTGATGCCAAGTTAAAAAAAAAAAAAAAAAAAAAGGTGGAGATGGTTACAAGCAATTAAAAGTGAAAATACATATCTAAGTCTAAAACTTAATCTTGCAATGTACAGGCTTTGTTCAAGATGGTTTCTCTCACCAATCTTCCTTCTTCCCAGCCCTGGCTGACTTCCCCTCAGTTGGGATCTTCCACAGAAATTTATTTGAGCATAAGGTTTCGTTAACCCCCCACTGTTCCTCAGACGTTCTTGTTAACTGCTGGAAATGGCCCACCTTGCTTGTCACCATGAAAGGTTTTCCTCCTCCCCTCCCCCCCACCGCTGGTGATGGCTCATCTTAAGTGATCACTCTCCTTACAGTGTGTATGATAAAACCCATTGTTTCATGTTCTCTGTGTGTGTATATAAATCTCCCCACTGTATTTTCCACCAAATGCATCCGATGAAGTGAGCTGTAGCTCATGAAATCTTATGCTCAAATAAATTTGTTAGTCTCTAAGGTGCCACAAGTAGACCTAAAAGTGGCAATTCTTCAACAAAAAAAAACTTCAAAAACAAACTCCGAGAGACTGCTGAATTGCAATTAATTTTCAAACTGGATGCAATTAACATAGGCTTGAATAAAGACTGGGAGTGGATGTCATTACACAAAGAAACTATTTTCCCATGATTATTCCCCCCCCCCCCACTGTTCCTCAGACGTTCTTGTCAACTGCTGGAAATGGCCCACCTTGATTATCACTACAAGAGGTCCCATCCGCGCGCCCCCCCCCCCCCCAATGCTGGTAATAGCTCACCTTAAGTGATCACTCTCATTACAGTGTGTATGGTAACACTCATTGTTTCATGTTTTCTATGTATATAAATCTCCCCACTGTATTTTCCACTGAATGCATCCAATGAGGTGAGCTGTAGCTCACGAAAGCTTATGCTCAAATAAATTTTAGTCTCTAAGGTGCCATAAGTACTAGTTTTCTTTTTGCGAATACAGACTAACACGGCTGCTACTCTGAAACCTTTAGTTTTCCAATTACCTATCACATGACACCTTTTTAGATGCAGATTATAACCATAGTGAATTGGTGTAGCCTGAACTAGTCAGGCCAGCTGAAACTCACTACCTGATTCCAGTGAGCCTCTTGTCTTGAGATGCTTTTAGCATCACACCTCTCCCATTAAAAAGTTACAGGGAAGTTAGCTAGTGGCTAACCCAGAGGTAGCCTTTCAGAGTCCTCTCTCCTGGACATTTGTTACCTTGTCTCCCTCACCACACCCCAGTATGCTTGATTTTCATCCACCTAAGACTATAAGCTTTTTGGGGCAGGAACTTCAATTTATCATCTTTGTACATCACCCAGCACAGTGAAATCCAGTGTCATTGAGGCCTATAGGTGGTACTGCAATATAAACATGTTTATAATTTAAAAATTTAAAATTAATGGGAATTGGGATGCAAATCCCTTAATAGCTATGAAAATCTCAGCCTTGGTTTTAAAAATATACAGGTGCTAACTTAAAACACCCTAACTTCTAGGCTAATAGAGCTGAACAGGAATTAGTAATAGACCTTATACCATCAATTGATTTATATATTTTATTTTAAAAACAGGTTTAAACTGCTGCGGTTACAGTAAAATTTCCTGAGATAAGGTAGGTGAGGCAGCATCTTTTAGTGGAACTTATCTTTTATTCTTACCTTTGTCTTCTATTCTGACCTGAAGACGAGCTCTGTGTGGCTCAAAAGCTTGTCTCTCACCAACAGAAGTGATCCTATAAAAGATGTTACCTCACCCACCTTCCTCTAATATCCTGGGACCGACTGCTGTAGTTACACTCCATACAGTAAGATTTCCTGTTTAGTCATGTGCTTGTTCAGGTACTTAGCTAATTAGTCTTGTGTATGAATAGAATTATGGAGAGAAATTAGAAATTGCAAGACGTGAATTTTTTCATCTGTACTTGTTACATATTTGAATAAATTAGAACTAAAGTAAACCTCCCAAAATGTGCTTTAAAAATATTTTTGTTTTCGGTTGTGCATTCTGCAGATTTATTGGCATCTGGTTGAGGCACACTTCGATACACATTTAAGCTATTATATTTTTGTAGCAGATTAGTGTTTGGGTTTTTTTTTCCTCAAGTTTTCTAAGCACAGCTGAGCTTTAGTTAGCTATTAGTTTGAATGTGGAAACAAAGTATAAGTGTCATGTGATGTCTGCCTCATTTATCTGGAGTAAGCAATGTCAAACAGAGCCTAGATGTAAACCAGTTGGCTATCTCACTAGCCGGTGCCCCAAAGAGCACTGTTCCAGCCACAGGATTTCTCTCCTTTTCGTCAAGACTTTGATTTAATTTTTTCAAAATAAACTTGTTAAGGAAAAGTTCAAAACATCAATTGTCCTTTCCCCTGACCTAGAGTCTTCTGCAGGGGCCTATCTAGTTCCCTCAGGATTACATTCTGCAGACTATCTGCCTGGGAGTCAAGTCAAGGCAAACCTTTCTGATCGCATCTCCTTCCTAGCCTGCTTGCCTGCAGGATTACACTCTGCAGGCTATCTGTCTGAGAATTGCATATAAACTGTGTTCTTTCCTCTGCCCCAGGACCTCTTGTCTCCCTACCCCCTGCAGCTCCCATCCTCAGCTAAGCTACTTGCTCACTTTATGAGAACCATTTGATCTTCAAGCTATCATGTGATCCCTAGCCTTACAGCCTAATTAGTCTGATTGGGCCCAGCTGATTGGATGCAATTGAGCTCAGCGCCCCTTAAAAGACCAGCCATTCTGATACTAATATTTGACTGTTACAATTTCATTGGTAGCAGTCTACAAAAAACAGAAGCTTGGGACAAATCGTATCAGTCTGATCTAGTGAGGTACTAGGTGCTAACCACACTCAACTCTTAATAAATTAAGTTAAATTGATATAGATTAACTCACCAAGTTTCACTGTCTAGTTCTGATTTGAATGGCTGTTCTTTTTAGCTTCACTGCCAAAAACCTCCCTGAGGTTAAAGAGTGTTGAAGGAGTCAGCACTTCACAGGAATAGGGCATTATGACAGTGAAGCTAAATAGGATAGTTATTCAGATCTGAATTGCATATTAAAATCTCCTAAAGAATTCTGTATTTCTTTAATTTAGTTCAGATCTTCTCTAAGGAAATGTTTCATTTAATCATAATACAAATTTATTTAAAGGCAGAGATGGACATTAAGGGTGTACTATACTCCACCACATAAAGCCCTATATAGGTGGAGTGCTGAATGGTTGAGGAGGTGAAAGCCAACCTCCTCCACCCCCGCAAAACCAGAATCAAGGTATTGATCTGCTAAACATCTTCCTCATGCTTAGACTGTGGATGCTGTTTCAACCTGTTCATAAACACAGATCTGCACCTTTAGCCCACCTCCAAAGTGGCCTTCTACTCCATCTCATGTGGCAGCAGTGCAGAGACCTACCTTTCCTGATATGTAGGGTATGTACAGGTAGCCTTTTATAGTCACTCAGTCAGTGGATTCCCTGCTCAGCTATATTTTATTCTATATAGATCCTGTTTTTTTCATCCAAAAGAAAACGGTAATCTGCTGCTTTGCAATGATTTTATCAACTATTGAAATAGATCAGGATATTACTTCACCCACCTTGTGTCTCTGATATCCTGGGACTTACACAGCTACAACATTGGATATTGAAATAGAAGTCTTGTATGATTACAAAGGAATGACCTTTCATTTCTTGACCCAATTGTCTAATTTTGATGGACCCTACACTTAAATACATTTTGTGTGTGCTTCTAACTTAAATCATTGTTTAAGGCAAATCCAGGATGCTTGAAGAAACCTTTCATGAAGTCCTAATTTTCTCCTCTGAACAGTGGAAATTATAGGAAGTAGGTACTCTCAGTACCTATTTTGTTTAGATAAAAGCAGATGGTGAAATTGGTAAGATGCAAAAAACTCTGGTCTCCAATTCACTTTTTTACTTTAGATAATTATATACATTAATTCTAATTTGTATCTAAGGATTGTATTTAATATATACATATGTGTACGAAGTGTTTTGAAACTGCTTTGCTTCCTCCAAAGCCTATGGAAAAAAATTACTGTAAAATAAAGAAAAGTTTCTGAATTCTTCTTACCTCTGTTTCCAGATTTCACTTTGAGAAGTGGCCCTACCTTTGTGAATACAGTCCATAATAATAAAGTTCAGGCTGAGCAATACTTGGCATCTGGTAAACACATTAAAAATTTAGAGGTTGGTGTAGTAGAATAAATTGTTAATATGCACACTACTCTCCACGTTTTCCTCAGTTATACGAATCGGATGTCAAAATAGTATTTCTCTTACTGTGCTTGGCTTTGGTCTTCACTCAATATTTTTTTAAATATAATATATATATATATATATATATATATATATATATATATATATATATATAGTTTGCTTCATGTGGCTCCCCTGTGACTCTAGTTCAGCTACATAGTAGATGCTGGATAACCATTAGAACACTTGCACTTCCTCCACAACTCTGTTACAATTAGATTAAATTACTCCTTAGTGAAATTGCCCTATGTGACATTGTAGTAATTAGTACTGACTTCATTTATTACAATCCAGATTTGAAACCTTACTGAACTAGTCTCAATTCCTACTGATCCAATACTATGTAGCTGTCATTCTATACTCAGTATTCATTAACATAGAGAGTCAGAGACATAAGAATCTGTTTTACTGTAAGGATGAGTATTGGCCAGGATTCTGGAGTTAGCCTCCATTACAGTATATACAAAATTCCATTTCAATGGCAGGTGCTCAGCACTTTTGAAAATCGGTTCATTCATGTCTAAATATACAAATCTGTAGGCTGTGCCTTTAAGCAAGGCTAATATCCGCATTTGGATTCTTATCTAATGCTAACATAGCTGTGCAGCATTATAGGTGTGATAGCCTTTGGGTGAGATATTATACTGTTTGTTTTTGTCCCATTGGAAGTTAGTCTATTCAAAAAGAGTACAATGATAATCCTGGTGTTGAGATCAGCACTTTTAAAAAAACAGGTTCTAGTGTCCAAAACTGTACATCTTGTCAAATAATGGTTATGGCATATGTCTACATAGCCATCACATTCCAAGCTTCTGATTCATTGTTTTGTAGAGCACATTGGAATATTTTAAGAATGAAAGGGGCAGAATAAAGCCACATTCATTTCTACTTTACTCCATTGTGTCTTCCATTTTCACTTTTTTCATGAAAAGAAGATATTTGGGAAAACGATTACTTTTTCTACTGCTGCTTCTAGCCACTGATAAGCACTCTGAAGTGTATAGAAATGGAGCAGGTAAAGCAATAGCCGCTGCTGCTGCTCAGGTTTAAGTTTCTTGTTGATAGACCTGTTACCAAGGAGTTCAGCCTCAGCCTCTGGCACATGTGATCTTTGATGCTTAGAATCATTTTATAACTCAGCACTAGCTAGCTGTAGACAACCTTCCATGTCTTTTGTAAATAAGTTAATATGGCAGTGCTGTGAACTCATTTTTAATCTTACCTTTCCAGCGTTTACAGTCCATATTTCAAACAGTTGGTTCAGTAAAAGATATGACCTCGCCCACCTTGTCTTTTTAAAATCTTAATTTTCCATAAATTTTGTACTTTACATACAGTAACAATGCAGTGTTAAGATTTTCAGACATTAATCTTTTAATGTTATCTCTTGAATTTTACAAAAATAATTTTGCAAGATTCAGAGGCTGCTACAGAGCAGAATGCTGAATTTTTTAGCCTCCTGCTTTTAATAGTATTTATGATTTAAAATGTTTTTCTGAATTAAAGAACTTGTGACCATGCTGAAAAAATAAAATGTCTGAAATGTATATAATTCTATGTGGAAGTAAAAGGGGTGGTTGTAATGTGACTTTGTAGGCATATCTTCTTGGAAAGTGAAACTATATATTTGATGTTGAGCTGTATTGATGCAGGATCTTAAACCAAAACAGACAGGAAATCAGATTTAACGGAGTTATTGAACTAATTTTCTGCTGACTGTGGTGCCCATACAAGGTATTAAATATTTAAATTTGTGTTTAAAAGTTGAGCTGTAATGTGTACAGGCTGCTCAGATAACAGTGGACAAAATAACTCCTGGAATATTCAATTGAAGTAAACAGTTACTCCAGGTATGAATTTGGCCCATTGTTTAAAATGAAATAAAATTACTTTAGCTTTGTTAGTTGATCTATAAACATTTTTTTAACGAAGCCCCAAGTTTATCTGAAATATTAAAATGGATACTAAAAAACTAAATTTTGGTATGACTGAATGTAGTGTGTGTGTTTTTGTTTGAAGTTCAGAACCCCAGATGTTGCAGGAGTATTACACAACTCACTTTTGAGACACGTGTCATGTTGCTTTCCTTTTTGATTTTATGCATTTTGGATTAGTGTCTCATAATACATACCATATTTTCTGCTGCAAGGAGAGATTACATTTCCCAACAGTGTAAGGAGGATTTTTCTGTTGCCTTTTTGTGCTAAAATAACATGTAAAATATATATTGTATGCTATGATCTCCATAGACAACATTACATACTTAATATAGGTGGAATACATAAGGACATCTATAGTTAAGGTTGTCTAAGTGTTTCCATTTTAAATAACCATCTCTGTTTGATTCCCGTATACCAGTCATGATATTTGGATGTAGTTCCTGAAGGCCAGCAGATGAAGTAAAACTTTATTTAGATCACCTCATCCTTCCCTTACATATAGGAGGTTTCGTATCTTCCAGAGTTCTGATGTTTGTCTCGGTAGGTGGAACCAGCTGAGGAGATAACTTGAAGATAGGAGAAAATGCAATAAGTCTAAGGAAGGCAACAGAAACAACAATGTCTCTGTTCTGTGAGTAATTCATACAGCGGGAAGAAGTAGTCTGGCAGCTTTAGATGCAGATGAGGTCAGAAGAATTGGAGATCATTTCCAGTGATACTTTTTTTTTTTTTTTTAAAGGAGTATTTGTGGCACCTTAGAGACTAACAAATTTATTTTGGTATAAGCTTCCTGGGCTAAAACTCACTTCATCAGATGCATGCAGTGGAAAATACAGTAGGAAGATTTTATTTATATATAGATATAGATAGAGATATGAGAGAGAGAAAACACAAACATGAAAAAAAGGGTGTTGCCATACCAACTGTAATGAGACTAATCAATTAAGGTGGGCTATTATCAGCAGGAGAAAAAAACTTTTGGAGTGATAATCAGGATGGCCCATTTCAAACAGTTAACAAGAAGGTGTGAGTAACAGTAGGGGAAAAATTAGCATGGGGAAATAGTTTTTACTTTGAGTAATGGCCAATTCCTCCCGGTCTTTATTCAAGCCTAATTTAATGGTGTCCAGTTTGCAAATTAATTCCAATTCTGCAGTTTCTCATTGGAGTCTGTTTTTCAAGTTTTTTTGTTGGAGTATTGTGACTTTTAGGTCTGTAATTGAGTGACCAGGGAGGTTGAAGTGTACTCCGACTGGTTTTTGAATGTTATAATTCTTCACATCTGATGGTGTCCATTTATTCTTTTGCGTAGAGATTGTCCAGTTTGGCCAATGTACATGGCAGAAGGGCATTACTGGCACATAATGGCATATATCACATTGGTAGATGTTCAGGTGAATGAGTCTTTGATGGTGTCGCTGATGTGATTAGGTCCTATCATGGTGTCCCTCGAATAGATATGTGGACAGAGTTGGCAACGGGCTTTGTTGCAAGGATAGGTTCTTGAGTTAGTGTTCTCCAATCCCTCAGACAAACACCTACAAGATCTCTAGCAAGCCTTCTTAAAACTACAGTACTCACCTGCTGAAGTGAAGAAACAGATTGACAGAGCCAGAAGAATACCCAGAAGTCACCTACTCCAGGACAGGCCCAAAAAGAAAGTAACAGAATGCCACTAGCCGTCACCTTCAGCCCCCAACTAAAACCTCTTCAGTGCATCATCAACGAGCTACAACCTATCCTGAAGGACAATCCTTCACTCTCTCAGATCTTGGGAGACAGGCCAGTCCTTGCTTACAGACAAGCCCCCCCAACCTGAAGCCAATACTCATCAGCAACCACACACCGAAAACACTAAACCAGGAACCTAAATTTGTTAGTCTCTAAGGTGCCACAAGTACTCCTCGGTTTTTTTTGCTGATACAGACTAACACGGCTACCACTCTGAAAATGGTGTTATTCTAGGAGATTTGCAGATACTGAGGTGAGCGTGAAGTGGACCAAAGGGTCTTCAAGTCTAGCAGAAAGGCAAAGAGATCATTCAGCAAGTTTAAGAAGCCTTGGGCAAGCAAAACAAATTTCTAATGGCCTTGATAGACAGAATCTTGAAGAAGCTCTCCGTGAGGTTTAACTTCGTAGCCATAGATTGGCTAAAGATGCCATGGTACTAATAGATATGCCTGGTGAAAGACCCATCATTCTGCTTGTCACAAAGGATCTGCTCAGACAAACTCAATTTTCTTAAAAAGAAAAGGAGTACTTGTGGCACCCTAGAGACTAACACACTTATTTGAGCATAATTTTTCGTGAGCTACAGCTGTAGCTTACGAAAGCTTATGCTCAAATAAATTTGTTAGTCTCTAGGGTGCCACAAGTACTCTTTTTTTTCTTTTTACGGATACAGACTAACACATCTGCTACTCTGAAACCTTTCCTTAGAAATCCTAATTCACTAGCGCAAGTGATATAGGTATGAGGGGGTCAAACCTTTAATAAAAAGGGAGGAGATGCTGCCAGATAAGATCATGTCTGCTAGAATAGTCATCTGAAAACAATGTACTTTGTTGTCCTATATGAGACTAAAGAACGCTTGTTTCCTCTTTGGTACAGGAGAGCAAAAATAGTTGTTTCTCAATCTGTAGTTCTGGATATCCTCCCGTTCCAGCAAGCTGGGCAGTATTGGAGTTGAATACCAGTTCCATAAAGACACAACGTAGCTATTATAGTATTATAGGGTGTGGTGGTTCACTTTTCTATGCAAAACACCCAGATGTGACCAAAAATGTGAGAAAGCTTTGGAGAAAAAATGATACTGTTAATAGGCATTCCAGTTCTCCCTTAAATTTGGTTGCTAATATTCAGTGAAACTTAAATTGATTCTCCATATTCTCATAGCACCTTCTGTTGATCCCCTTAAGTCTATTTGCTGCATATCATGGCCTTTAATTTTTTTGCCATTACTTCTGCTAGAGTCAGGGAACTTTAATGTCCTATTCTGTAAAATAGAAGGACTGCCAGCAGGTAATATGCAGAACTCTTGTCCTCGTGACCCTGCCTGAATTTATACATAGGGCAGTTTCTACATTTCATATAGCCGTGTCACTTCTGTCTTAATCCACAGAATTCCAGAGGGTATGCTACATTGCTTGGATATCAAGACCCTGTTGAATTTATCTTGGCCAAGCAGCTGAGTTCAGAGACTGAGAGGTTATTTATCTTGCATCAAGGCTTTACTGTAAGAAAGGTCAGACAGTTTCCAAATAGAAAACTTAAAAATGAGCTGACTAGAAAGGAAACGTGGGAAGGGAAGTCCAAGGTGAATCCAATGGCCAGTTGATCAGATGGCTGACACAGTAGACCTGATGAATCTTGATTTTAGTGACAATCCCATGTGACATTCTCATAAGCAAACTTGGAAAATGTGATCTAAATGAAATTACTATAAAGTACACAACTGGTTGAAAAACGATACTCGGAGTAGTTAGTAATGGTTCACTGTCAAACTGGGAGGGCGTATTTAGTGGAGTGCTGCAGGGGTCAGTCCTGGTTCCGATACAATTCAGGGGTCAGTCCTGGTTCCAATACGATTCAATATTTTCATTAATGATTTGGATAATGGAATGGAGAGTATGCTTATAAAATCTGGGGATGACACCAAGCTTTGGGGAGGGGGGAGCAATTTTGAAAGCACTTTGGACACAGAATTAGAATTCAAATGACCATACCAAATTTGAGAATTTGTCTGAATTCAACAAGATGAAATTCAATAAAGACTATGTAAAGTACTTCACTTAGGAAGGAAAAATGAAGTGCACAACTACAAAATGGGGAGTAGCTGACTAGGTGGTAGTACTGCTGAAAAGGATCTGGGAGCCATAGGGGTCACAAATTGAATGAATCAGTATTGTGATGCAGTTGTGAAAAATACTAATATTCTGGTATATTAACAGGTATATTAGCAGTATGCTCTACTCAGCACTGGTGAGCACTCAACTGGAGTACTCTGTCCAATTTTGAGTGGCACGCTTTAGGGAAGAGGTGGAGAGAGTCCAGAGTAGAGCAACAAAAATAAGTTTCAGAAAACCTGACCTCTGAGGAAAGTTTTTTAAAAAACTGGGCATGATTAGTCTTGAGAAAAGAAGACTGAGAGGGGACATGTCTTTAAGTATGCTAAGGTCTGTTATAAAGAGAACTGTAATCAGTTGTTCATGTCCACTGAAAGTAGGAGAAGACATAATGGACGTAATCTGCAGCAAGGGAGATTTCGGTAAGATATTAGGAAAATTTCTAACTGTAAGGATAGTAAAACATTGCAGTAGGCTTCCAAGGGAGGTTGTGGAATCCCCACCTGAAGGTTTTTAAGAACAGGTTGGACAGACACCTGTCAGGGATGGGTTAGGTGTACTTGATCATGCCTCAGCACAGGGGGCTGGACTTGATGATTTCTTGAAGTCCTTCCAGCCCTACATTTCTATGATTGATGCTTATGGGAATAGAGACCAGAGGCATTGTTTTAACATAGCTTTATGTATAGGTATAGAATGTACAATATGGTTTTAATTTGTGTTCTTTAATCCTGTCCTTTCCCTCAAACAATCTTTTGTTTTCACATCTCTGGAGAATTTATATAAACTAAGAATTGTTTGAAATGTATAAAAAAAATCTCTGGGTAGAGGAGAACAATTGTGTTCAAGCAAGTGCAAGAAGAGAGATCCAGTTTAAAAAAAAAAAAAAAACTAATGAAAAGGTGAGATTACAACAGTGTGACTTTTTGTACAGACTGTCTTTGCAGTCTTAAGTGAAGAATATTCCTGGTCTTTAGATGACTTTTTGTACAACTACTAAAAATACCTTTCAATACAATTTCTGTTTCTATCACAAAGTTTGGGTTTTGTCAGAAAATAGAAATGTTTTACCTTTTAATGGTCAATCATTCTATCGTGTTTATATTACAGGTTAACTAAACTCCAGATATTGGAACTGAGAGAAAACCAGTTAAAAATGTTGCCAAAGTAAGTACAGATGGAATATTTAAGGTACATGCCTGCTTGCTTTTCAGTTTCAGTAAACTCGTAATGACTATTAAAAAGTGGATTGAGCCTTAGTTGACCCAAGATTCACCAAAACTTCATGATCAAACCCAAAGGAATCAGCCCTCTTGCAGAAACTCTTCCTCCTCCTCGTGTTCAGTTTCTTCCTTGTCCTGGCTTTCCAAATTAGCTTTTGCTCTTTCTGCTCTAACCCAGTGGATTCCTTGATCTTCTGCCTCAGATACTTGAGTTTTTACTGATTCGGTACTTTAATTTTCCCCTCTTTCCCCCAGTCACTGGGACTGCATCCCAAGAATTGTGTCTTAATCTAGCTCTGTGAATGTTGTTATTCCAGATGAAAATATTTTAAATTCTAATCCCATCAATTTCCCTCTCCAGAAATCTTGACAAATTTTAGTGTACCATTGCTGCACTGTGTGTGTGTGTGTGTGTGTGTGTGTGTGTGTGTATGCATAAATTTATTTTAGTGGCATTAAGTCTTTTCAACTTTACTGTTGAAACCTTTAGTGGATATTTATTCAAATTCTAATATTAAAATCAATGTATGTGGGATTAATAGACGCTTATTGTTCAGAGTGACTGGGTGAATGTGATTGTTTTTGAACAACTTTGATCATGAATACATTTATTATTGATAAAATACAACACAGTACATACCTGTGTTCTGTGGAATCTGTTATACAAGATGTGTTCCAAAACACTTCATCAAATTGTTTAACATAGCTAGTGTGAGTATCCCCAATCACGCTTCCACAGCTGTAAAATGCTTGTTAAAATTTTAATATGGGATTGTCTTAATAGTAAAATTCAATTGCATGCTTTATTTTTTAGATTTTGTATCACTTCTAGTCCTTTCTTTCACCTCTTAATTTCAGGCAGTGATTGTGGGTTGCTCTTCTTATTCTAGTGTGAGACAAACTAACCCAGGAATCTGACAGTGTTGTTACTTCTGTGGTCTGGCACTGCCCTGAGTAATTTAATTTTCCACCTAATCCATATGTTGATCCTACTTAATTTAAGACTGTTTTCATTTGAGCTATAGGCAAGTAATGGCATACAGTTGAAATCCTTTCTTGGACAGAATTGATTGACTTATTTTGCACATTATGTCTAGATATTCTACATCGGGGTGGCCATACTTTGTCATATGTGGCTGGGAGGGTTGTAATCTTCAGAAATTCAAGAGCCAGAGCATACCTACCAGGGCTCTGGGCTTCAGCTGTGCAGGGTGTGCCTGCCAGGGTTCCAGGGGGTGTGGTCATGTGTCACAGATTTTTTCCAGGATTTGCTGACTCCAGTTTGTCACATGATGCAGCCCCCTCCCTGCATGACAGCTGCTGGAGCTGAGGCTGTGAGAGGCAGCAGCAAACAGCTGGGAGCTGCTGGGAGAGCTGCAGCCTCTCCCCACAGAGCTAACACCTGGGAGCTGCAGGGAGGGGCTGCTGAGGATAAGAGGGGAGGTGTGCCTGGGGAATGTGTGACTCAAGCTGTTGAGGGGAATGACTGAATCTTTAAATTGTGCCCCCCCCCACACACACACACACACACACTCAGCAGGCACCAGTGGTCTCTGGCAGTAGCCTCTAGTCCCACCATCCGGCTGCAGGGCAGAAGGCCTGAGGCTATTCACCCGCTCCCCCGCAGTCTAGTAGGCAGAAAATTGCGGGGAGGGGGCATTTGCGAGCTGCACTTTAACTGTAAATGAGCCACATGTGGCTCACAAGCCACAGGTTCGCCATCCCTGCCCTATATGGTGAAGGGCTCACCTGTCAGCATGTGACAATGGCCCAAAAAAGGTATTGAAAACATTATTTAGAAAGGGAACTTCAGATGCTGTGATAGTCATTCATTTGACGTAAAGAATTTTGTTTACCTTTAGCTTCATGATTTCTTATTTCTAGTATATGCAAACTGACATCCCTCAAAGTGAGGGATGTTTGACATAGAGTTACAGTTGAAATGCAAATATATCGGTAATTCCCAGACAAAAACCTACATGCAGATGGAGATAAGTTTAAGAGAATATATCAGTAACCTAAGTGTAGTTCTCTTCTGGACAAAAATGTCGACAGGAATGTTGTAATGTTTCATGGGTGAAATCCTGGCTCCACTGTTGTCAATGGGCATTCTCCTAGTGACCTTAGTGGGGCCAGGATTTCATTCTGTATGCACAAAAATAAATTCAGCTTTAACTATGCAGTCTTGACTAGCGCCACCATAATCTTCTTAGCAACACAGCTGCTGCCATAACTCTTCCACGTCTTCTGGGATCAATTCAGCAAGGTACTTAAAGCTATTGGTTTTATTTGTGTGTTTAAAGATAACATCATACAAAGTACCGTGCTGATCTGGGGCCTTAGAGAGTATCACTCTCAATATATGATATGGCTAAGGAGGAAACCCAGCATAGCTGCTGAGACTCTGAACACCCTGCGTCTACTTTGCAGGTGATATAATTAGCAGATTAATGCATGGCCCACCTTCAATTATGAAGTGAAGGCAGGGACTGTAACAAACATCTAAATTAAAATACTTTTAAAAGTCCAGATATATGTTTATAAATAAAGGTGCTTTATAACTGTGAAAAATGAGTTTGGATGAAAAAAATCAATATAGAACTAAATAATAGCATAGGAAAAAAGAAATTTGGAAAGTAGATGCAAAGGGGGAAAATGCTTTATTGGTGCTAATGAGATACACTAGCCTGAATTAATATTTTGCTATAGAGCCTAAACAATTTTCTTGCTTGTTTTCCCTGTTAATATTTCTGTATTTTTTCCTTTAGTTTCTTCACTTATTGATGCTTGTTGATTTTTACTTTTAATCATAGATGTCATTGGACAAATATATTAACATACAGCTAGTACTCCTACTGAATTAGGTTTGAGTAAAATATTTAACACTGAAGCAAAAAGCACTTGTTAACGCTGTTAATCAAAGTGAGGTGGGTAATGTCAAGGAACTAAATTAACCTTAATTTGTGCCAAATACATTATGTAGCTTTAAGCTGATCCAATATTTAGAGATTGAAGAATTGGAACTATTGTAATGCATATTAAAAATAGGTCTTCTATTTGAAAGGAAAGCAAGAGTACTGAACGTTGTATAGACAATTTATTTGATAGCTGAAAGTAAAGACAAATTATATATGCAGAAACTAAGAAACTTCTCAGTTTGGAAATGTTTTCATTGGCTTTTTAAGTGTACTTCTGATTGTAAGTGTAACTGTTATTGAAAACAATGCAGTGACCACTTCCTAAAAAAAAAAAAAGGGGGGGGGGGAGAAAAATGATTTTTAGGGAGGGTTACTTTTGCACTATGTAGGGCCAATTCCTGCAAACATAAGCACGTAACTAAAGCTGGGTGTAGTCCCACTGAAGTAAATGATATTGCTAGCATCAGTAAAGTTATCTATGGGCCTAAGTGTTTGCAGTATTCAGGTCTAAGGCTTAATTAAAACTGTGTCTGTTAAATTCTTTATTTTTGCCTAAATTGAAATTTTGATTGTGTTTTGTATAATATGATTGCTCCATTATGCAACGCTTACATTGATGAGGGAACGCAGATAGAAAACCAGCATTCTGTCCATAGATGTTACATCTACACAGCAATAAAACACTCTCATCTGACCTTGGGTCAGCTGACTCGAGCTTGCAGAGCTTGGGCTGCAGGGTTGTAAAATTGCTGTGTAGACATTCCACCTCGGGGTGAGGGTCTCAGCTCTTGGGCTCCAGCCCGAGCCCAAACATCTGAACAGAATTTTTTAGTTTTGAGCCTGAGTCCAGATGACCTGGGCCAACCAAAGATGATGCAACAAGAGAGAACTCAGAAGTGATCCCAATGAATTGGGAGAGATGGAAGGAAGTGTAAGAGGAGAGTAGCTTTACTGAATGACTTGGAATGATTGGTCATAATTTAATTTACAAAAATTAAGTGATTTGATACTAATTACTTAAAGCTCTGACTTCTTTTGTGTGATTTAGTCAACTGGATCATTAATGTATACCCAAAAAGAAAAGGAATACTTGTGGCACCTTCCTTTTCTTTTTGCGAATACAGACTAACACGGCTGCTACTCTGAAACCTGTCATTAATGTATAGTTATTCAATTGAACTATGTATGAAAATCTTACCCTGACTAAGATCAATCTATTTACAAAACTGCATCACTATTTAATGCTGATTAAAAAGATGTATTAGTATGAATACAGGAAGATTGGATGTAACTGGTATTTTTTTAAATCTAATTCCTTATTAATTCCTTCCATGTGCAGAACCATGAACAGACTGACTCAGCTAGAGAGACTGGACTTAGGAAGTAATGAATTCACAGAAGTGGTGAGTTTTAGTTAAGTAGCAGAGCTTAGAATCGTTTCCTAAACCTTTATCCTTAAATCTATTTTTAATCAACATCAAAATGTAAAAATCAGCTTACAAGCTATATTACTGAACAGTTGTTGCATACACTTCTTTCTGCTTTATGGAATCTATTTTAAAAGTTCTGGTGAAATATTTTTTTTCCCTTTTTCCTTTTAAAAAAAACCCTAATGATGTGATAGGACTCTGACATTTGGTAGAAGATGCATTTTCATATGCAGGCATAGGAATTCTTTTATTCGGTGACCAAATATTTAAATGGTCCAAGTCTTCATTTGCTTCAGTATGGCAGGCAAATATAAACTGTAAAGAGGAACCTTTTATTGATAGATAGTGAGTGTAAATTATTTGGGCTCGAGAAATTATTATTTACTTGCTGTGTTGGGTAATGCCCACAATAGTGTTGGCTTGGAGTTCAGACCTTGTCATAGGGAAGACTGCCTCCTCTCCCATTCACAATGCTGCAGACAAGCACTTCCTTTCCCATTTACAATACCATAATGTCTCTATAGCAACTACAGCAACTACTGATACAGAAAAGTAATATTAGGAAAGCATTCAATGTATTTTTAGCTGTCTTATAATGGAATTTAGCAATTGGAAATATGATGAAGAGCCAACACTGTGTGATCGGCCAACTCTCTGTGAACCACTAGTAAGTGCTGTGTGGGGGACAGTTTGAGGAGTGCTTTTGTGCCAGGCACTTCCCTATGCACTACTAGCCTGCGTACTAAGAAAGTATACTGAGTATCAGATTATTTGGTTTCTGTTCCTAGCTCTGGCACTGGGCTGCTTTGTGACTTTGGATGAGTCACAATATTTCCAGTGAAGGGTACATATGTGTGTATTGTCAAGTGGTATTGCCTCTTTCCTTGGGTTTGAGAAAACATTTGTATTTAAATGGGAAAACAAATTATACATTCCTGTCTTCTATATGTCCTCTTTGAAGCCTATCACAGATTAAGGAGGAAAGTTATAATAGAAACTCATTGTTAAAATATTTTCTTCACTGATATAATGGTTCATTTATGCCATATACACCTTTTGATTTGCTACTACAGTGTTACAGGTTTTAAGTTACAGCTTTTAAGTTCGCCTGGTCTAGCATCTAATAGACCTTAACTGTCTGTTGAATAAATAGCCATGCTGAGATGTAAAATGAATAGAATGTTTTTAGATTTCTCAGTATGAAAGGCAATAGGTACATGTAAGATTTATTTAATGTGTGTCGCGAAAGGAAAACAAAGTAAGTTTTTATAAAGATTGTTCTAAAAATTTTAGCCAATTTTTACACTTGTCAGAGACTTACATTTTGTTATCTGTGTTGTGTTCTGAGGCTCCACACAAATCAAGCAGAAATTTAAAACTTGGATTAAAAAAATCTTATTAAATAAGACTATTCAAATGACTGAATTGACTGTTTCGCTGCTGCATTTAAACTGTTCTCTTGTATCTGATTTAAAAAATTTTTTTTAACAGCCTGAAGTACTTGAACAACTGAGTGGATTAAAGGAATTTTGGATGGATGGTAATAGACTAACTCTTATCCCTGGGGTATGTCTTTTTTTATGTTTTAAATGCATTGTATTTTAACTGTGGAGTAGTACTTGTCTTGTCAATTAACTTCTTAAATTAAGAATATTTAATAGGACTACAAAGCCAGGAGATTAAGTGCTTTTGCTTAAATAACCCTTTTGAAAGCTGTTGCTCATCTCTTGTGGGATAGGTATAAACAGTTCCTTTCAGTGAAAGTAATTGTTCTGTCATTTTAGATTCTTACCTATGCTTCAATTCTGTAAAGGTTTAGATCCAAATCCTAGTTTTAATATAGGGATATCTATTCCCGCCCCCCCCCCCCGGGAAGAAATTGTACTTTAGAGAGCAAACTGCAATTCAGAAGATATATTTTGGTAAATTCTAATGATTACTATACATATAGAATATGGCCAATTATTATTCATCGCTTTTGAGTATCTCCCTTCGGTGTACTTAAGAATTTTACTGTGGATCTGACCCAAAGCCAACTGAAGCCAGTGCAAATGTTCCCATTGATTGTAATAGGTTTAGGGTCAGGTTCTATATTCTCAGTTATAGATCTCAGTTACGGTTATGTATGGTCCACACTGACATTTTATTCCTGTTCTAATGAGCCTTAAAATAAATAATATATACTAGGAGGTCACCGAATAAAATTGATAGGCAGCAGGTTTAAAACAAATGAAAGGAAGTATTTCTTCACACTACACATAGTCAACCTGTGGAACTCTTTGCCAGAGGATGTTATGAAGGTTATAACAGAGTTCAAAAAAGAACTAGATAAATTCAGGCAGGATAGGTGCATCAATGGCTATTAACCCAGATGGGCAGGGTGGTGTCCCTAGCCTCTGTTTGCCAGAAGCCGGGAATTGGAGATGTGATGGATCATTTGATGATTACCTGTTTTGTTCATTCCCTCTGGAGAACCTGGCATTGGCCACTGTTGGAAGACAGGATACTGGACTAGACTAGATGGAATTTCGGTCTGACACAGTATGGCTGTTCTTATGTTCTTACAACTACAGCAAATTGATTATTTTGGAACTTCACTGCTGATTTTTTTTTTTTTTTTAATAACTTGTACTTCAAAGTATGGTCTATGTATTTTGGTTTCAGACTTACAAGGTCGTAGTGCTCTTCTGACATTTGAGGCTTGTAGTCAGTCTACTTGTGTCTACAGAACTTTTCTAGGAACTGATCTATAGCCATCTTTAGTCTTTTTTCCCATTTCAATGAATTATTCCTTGGGTAAGATTTTTTTTAAAGGCTTTCTGCTATACTATACAGCCTAAGTTGGGTAAAACTGTCCATAAGTGACGCATAATGTTTTAGCTGGTTTAGTGTTCATAAACACTTGTGTATGCTTGAGCTATGCAGAAAAATAAGGAAATTAAAGTAAAAATACGAAGATCTTAGGTTTTTGCTTGTTTAATCCCTCAACGTAGTCCAGTTAATGATTGCCATTGGAGTTGCTTTTTAGGGGAAGGTAGGGTTCAACTCTACAAAAACTGCATCAGGGAGAAGGTTGAGTGCCTGAAGAGCAATAATGCTGCTTCACCTATGATAAATTATGTCACTTCCATGTTGCATTAGATACAGTCTCTGCTTATGCTAAATTAAGGAGTGTTCCTGGTCCAGAGACTGAATTGTAAAATGTATTAATCTTAAAAAGAAACCCCAATAAGTGGATTGTTTACATTTAAACTGTGCAGGCATGCAGACAACTATACACCACATTCTGATATTTATATATTATAAAAATAAATTTAGTAGCATGATCTAGTTTGGCTATTTAATATCAAATTACACCATGATGCTGCTAACACTTAGTTTTGTCTTCTCTTGCAGCATGATACTTTAGAGCGGGGGTTCTCAAACTTTTTTTGCTGGGACCTCCTTTGAAAAATAGTTCAGGCTGTGACAACCTCCCTCCATTCCATGCCATCCTTACTTCTGCGCTGCTGGTGGTGGCAGCGCTGCCTTCAGAGCTGAGCAACCGGCCAGCACCTACCTCTTTCGTGACCCCCGCTGTAATAGTCTTGTGACCCCCTTTTGGGTCGTGACCTCAGTTTGAGAAACGCGGCTTTAGAATCAGTGGACTGTAAGAGATAATGGCTTTCTTCATTGATTGAAGTTGCAGAATTAACCCATTTTTCCCCCTCACGTTTAGTTAATTGGCAGCTTGAAACAGCTGACCTACTTGGATGTTTCTAAAAACAACATTGAAATGGTTGAAGAAGGTGTTTCAGGCTGTGAAAGCCTACAAGACCTGCTGTTATCCAGTAATTCACTTCAGCAACTTCCAGAGTCCATTGGTTTGTATTATCCTCTAATTTATGCGCTTTTAAAAAAAAAAATTAAGGTAGCTGTTGGACAAAACTTTATGGAATACAACTTGGAATAGCCTATGGACGCAAAATCAAAACAGTAATCTTAAACTGTTCTATTAATAAATGTGCAAGACATTGGATAAAATCATAATGCAGCAATATTGAGTAACATTCTGGGATTGCAGATTTATCACAAATTTTGAAAAAATGTTTGTAAATGAATGGCAAAGTATTAACTTTAAGTAGAGATGAGGGGTTTATCTTTTCTGTGTGGCTGACATATGATAAGCTGAAAATGAAACTCTAAACTCATGTGCTTATTTCTTCAAGAGATACATAGCATACATGTTTCCCAAGTTTTCAGGTAATATGGAAAACAACATGATTTGCCAGTAACATTTATTCTTAACTGCAACTTCCTTTATTTGAAGATATTACACTTTTTTTATATGAACACTTTTTTGATTAATTTCATTTTACAATAGGTTCACTAAAGAAAGTAACAACACTTAAAATTGATGAAAACCAGTTGATGTATTTGCCAGACTCCTTAGGAGGGTAAGTGTTAATGAAGAACTTGCAGAAAAACAAGGCAAAGTTTTATACAGGTGAAACAATCATCTGCTTTCTATGGTGGTATACCTATATCTTTGCTTGGTATGACTGGTTGAACTAATCTCTCTTCATGAGATAATGATGTTCAACAGTAGCCTTCACATCCAACTGCTAGTTGGCTGTATGTAACTGTTTGTATTTTCAAGGAGCTGAATCCTGCATTCTGAAATTCAGGCATCAATATATATGAAAAATGAACTGGAGGTATGGGAGAATAAAATAATACTTATGCGTAAGGCTGTGAGTTTGTCATGGAGGTAACGGATTCCGTGACTTTCCCTGACTTCTGGAGCGGCCGATGCTGAATCAGGGTCTGACTAAGCCGGACAGCCCCAGGGCCAACAGCAGCAGTTTGGGTGTGTTGGAGGGGGCTTGGGGTTGGAGGATGTGGGGGGTGCTTACCTCGGGGTCGGGGGCTCTGTGGCTCCCACTGGCATGGCCCTGAAGCTCCTAGACAGCAGAGGGGCCAGCGGGCTTTGTGCTGGCTGTGGCCACAGGCGCCGCCCCTGCAGTTCCCATTGGCTGCAGTCCCTGGCCCGTGTGTGGTGGGAGCAGCGTGCAAAGCCCCCTACCAGCCCTGCCAACCCTTCCCCCGTCCAGCACCCGCAGGGGTCCCAGGCCACCTCCCCCAGCACCTGCGGTATCCCCGACCTTCTTCCTCCCTCCCCCTTCACAAGTTTTAGTTAGGGGTATATAGTCATGGACAGGTCATGGGCCGTGAATTTTTCTTTACTGCTCATGACCTGTCCATGAATTTTATTAAAATATCCGTGACTAAAATGTAGCCTTTCTTATGTGTTTAGTAAAACATGCAGTCAAACTAAAATGTAAAGGAACATAGTGAATACAAAAAGGTCCCAGCTTCATATTTGTGACTGCTTGAGTTATACTGTAAACATTTCAAATAAACTGAAATAACAGGTATTTTATACATTCCATTTTAAAAATGAGACATGAATATCTTCCCCGATTAAACAGTCAACAAATCAGATTTGGGCCAACCCACTAATCTTTTATTGTCATTTGGTATTCACCATTTTTATCAGAGTGAACCAAGTTACATAATAGTAAAAAATCATTGGTTCATAATGTAAATACTGTAGAGAATTTAGAATTTTTAAAAAATGAGTTGATATAGTAAAAACTTACCGGCATTCATTCATTCTATTATTATTTTTGCCAGCTGTACTAAATTTGTTAAATTTTGTTTGGACATCAAAATTCAAAGCTAAGATGCTAGGTACAAATTGCAGTTTATTTACTAAAAAGAAAAGGAGTACTTGTGGCACCTTAGAGACTAACAAATTTATTAGAGCATAAGCTTTCGTGAGCTACAGCTCACTTCATCGGATGCATTTGGTGGAAAAAACAGAGGAGAGATTTATATACACACACACACACACACACACACACACAGAGAACATGAAACAATGGGTTTATCATACACACTGTAAGGAGAGTGATCACTTAAGATAAGCCATCACCAGCAGCAGGGGGGGAAAGGAGGAAAACCTTTCATGGTGACAAGCAAGGTAGGTTAACAAGAATATCAGAGGAACAGTGGGGGGTGCGGTGGGAGGGAGAAATACCATGGGGAAATAGTTTTACTTTGTGTAATGACTCATCCATTCCCAGTCTCTATTCAAGCCTAAGTTAATTGTATCCAGTTTGCAAATTAATTCCAATTCAGCAGTCTCTCGTTGGAGTCTGTTTTTGAAGCTTTTTTGTTGAAGGATAGCCACTCTTAGGTCTGTGATCGAGTGACCAGAGAGATTGAAGTGTTCTCCAACTGGTTTTTGAATGTTATAATTCTTGACGTGTGATTTGTGTCCATTCATTCTTTTACGTAGAGACTGTCCAGTTTGGCCAATGTACATGGCAGAGGGGCATTGCTGGCACATGATGGCATATATCACATTGGTAGATGCGCAGGTGAACAAGCCTCTGATTGTGTGGCTGATGTGATTAGGCCCTATGATGGTATCCCCTGAATAGATATGTGGACAGAGTTGGCAACGGGCTTTGTTGCAAGGATAGGTTCCTGGGTTAGTGGTTCTGTTGTGTGGTGTGTGGTTGCTGGTGAGTATTTGCTTCAGATTGGGGGGCTGTCTGTAAGCAAGGACTGGTCTGTCTCCCAAGATCTGAGAGAGCGATGGCTCGTCCTTCAGGATAGGTTGTAGATCCTTGATGATGCGTTGGAGAGGTTTTAGTTGGGGGCTGAAGGTGATGGCTAGTGGCGTTCTGTTCTTTTCTTTGTTGGGCCTGTCCTGTAGTTGGTGTAGAGGGCTTCTACATCCATAGTGGCTAGGATAGTGTTTTTAGGAAGATCACCAATGGACTGTAGTTTCCTCAGGAAGTCAGTGGTGTCTCGAAGATAGCTGGGAGTGCTGGTAACGAAGGGCCTGAGGAGGGAGTCTACATAGCCAGACAATCCTGCTGTCAGGGTGCCAATGCCTGAGATGATGGGGCGTCCAGGATTTCAACATTCCACACAAAGATGAACTACAAGCCATCAGGAACAGTATCCCCGATACTGTCATGGCTAACCTGGTGGCTGAACTTTGTGACTTTGTCCTGACCCATAACTATTTCACATTTGGTGACAATGTATACCTTCAAATCAGCGGCACTCGATCACATACCTAAAAGTGGCTATCCTTCAACAAAAACAGACTCCAAGGAGAGACTGCTGAATTGGAATTAATTTGCAAACTGGATACAATTAACTTAGGCTTGAATAGAGACTGGGAATGGATGAGTCATTACACAAAGTAAAACTATTTCCCCATGGTATTTCTCCCTCCCACCCCACCCCCCACTGTTCCTCTGATATTCTTGTTAACTGCTGGAATTAACCTACCTTGCTTGTCACCATGAAAGGTTTTCCTCCTTTCCCCCCCTGCTGCTGGTGATGGCTTATCTTAAGTGATCACTCTCCTTACAGTTTTCAGAGTAGCAGCCGTGTTAGTCTGTATTCGCAAAAAGAAAAGGAGTACTTGTGGCACCTTAGAGACTAACAAATTTATTAGTCTCTAAGGTGCCACAAGTACTCCTTTTCTCCTTACAGTGTGTATGATAAACCCATTGTTTCATGTTCTCTGTGTGTGTGTATATAAATCTCTCCTCTGTTTTTTCCACCAAATGCATCCGATGAAGTGAGCTGTAGCTCACGAAAGCTTATGCTCTAATAAATTTGTTAGTCTCTAAGGTGCCACAAGTACTCCTTTTCTTTTTGAGAATACAGACTAACACGGCTGCTACTCTGAAACCAGTTTATTTACTGTGAGACTGAAGTGAACCAGCTCGTGTAAAACCATAAGTTAAGTTTGCACCTCAGCCCTGTTTCTTCATCTTTTAAAAATGTTTGCTTAATGAAGTCATCATCACATTGACACTGACTGCTCTCTACATGCCATATTCCTACTTTTTAGGACTAAAGAAGTCTTCATCCCTTCATTGCCGCCCCAGCTTAACATTCTTCTGATTCTGGCATGTCCACTTTGAATGTTTCCATTATCTGGTGTGCTTCAAACAGCACTGTATGATGCAGTGCATAAAAAATTTAAGTGGAGATGCTGGGCCCTAGGAAAGAGGTACCTAGGTCATCATCCATTTAGATTTAAGGACTGTGTTGGGGTAGCAGAGATTGAGAAACAGGCTACAGATTAAGAGGAAAAAGTCTACTTTAGCCTGAATACATAAGGAGAGAGCATCAGTGTAGTTCAGGTTTAAAAAGTGTCCAAATTTTTGAATGGTTATTTAGGTTTCTGAAGTGTTTGAGTTTCATCCATAAATGTAATTGTAAATGAACTTATTCTAATGATAATGAAAATTAATTGTATTAAGAATTATGTATTTTAAAGCAAGTAAGCTTTTATGTATATATTAGGTTGATATTTTGAATTTCTTTAATTTTGTTCAGGCTAATATCAGTAGAAGAACTGGACTGTAGTTTTAATGAGATTGAAGCTCTGCCTTCATCTATTGGGCAACTCACTAACATAAGGACCTTTGCTTCAGATCATAATTTTTTAACACAGTTGCCACCAGAGGTATGTTTTTGCTCAGAGCCAACATTATTCCACATATTACCTGGATATTAGACTATATTTTAGAGTTACCTTAGTTCTATTCACTTCAGATACCAAAGTGACAGATTTTGAGTGGATTTTCTGAAAATGTTTTAAAATTCATAGATGTACATATAGTGGCGTTCAAGCAATTGCAATCCAAATATTGAACTATTTTGAGACAAGCTTGGTTTTGCAAAAGTAATGTCTGAATTGTTAGTTCATAAACATCATAATAGAAAATGAAAGAGAGAATAATTGCTTATAGTTAATACTGTATTATAATGGTATATTCCCTTTCATATTTAAGAATAAAGCAAATAAAATTGTGCATACAAAATAAAATGTAATATTAGATATGTTCATTCTAATATTGTGAATCAGTGTAGGTAGAGTTGTAAAGCTGAATAATCATTTATTTTTTCAGATTGGAAACTGGAAAAATGTAACAGTGCTATTTCTGCATTCCAACAAGCTTGAATTTCTCCCTGAAGAAATGGGTGATATGCAGAAATTAAAAGTCATCAATCTAAGTGACAATAGGTTTGTGAATTGCATTCATTTAGTTAGTTATGGCATAAAATGCAGAAGCATGGCAGAGATTAGAATCTGAATGCATTGTATCTCCAAGACATTTTGTACAAAATATAATCCTTTTCATTCCACCCTTCCAAAAATGTTTTGATCTTTCTCTTGGAGTTCTTTCTCATCTTAAACTTAAAATAACGCCTTTAATTTATATTTTATTATTTGTCGCACTAGTCGTCATACTGCATATTTTTGGATGCCTCTACATTTTGTAAAAGCTTCTTTATTCCTTTCCAGTCACTGCAGTGGGAGTGATTCAAGAAGCAGAACTGCACTATTTCACATTTTTATTGCTATTGTACTCTTCCAGTGGCATGTGAATACGTTGTAATTGTTAAGCCCAAGTGGTTTTAATTAATCTCTTTTCCCTTGTGTGGCACAGGTTCATCTCATTCATAGTCATCAGCATTTATTCTTTTGGAGTTAAATTTGTAAGACTATCTGAATCAGTATTTCAGGAAAGATTTGCATGCTATATATATATATATATATATATATATATATATATATATATATATATATATATATATATATGAACAGTACAAGGCAAGATACAGAATACTATCACAGTACACTGAATAGTACTTTGAATGCATCTCTGCATTTACTAGACAGGTCAGTGGAACTGTGATAAAACATTGCGTTGCTGGAATTTGCCATTCCATTGAAATTGAAACATTTCAGAGATCATTCAATTTTAGCAAAGTTCCTCTGGAAGTGAAGCAGCATTCCAATGGAACACAGCCTAGTTTCCCGCCAGCTTGCCTACCTGGCTCCTCAGCAGCCCACCAGGTGGACTGTCTCAGAGTTGGAGACCGCAGAAGTTCTAGGGTCTGCAGATCTGGGAAAACCTACCATTTGGATTTCTTCATTTGCTTTAGCAACAGTTTAGACTTTTTATGGGGGGGAATGGTTGTAGCTAATCAGAACAATACCAGATTTCAAAATATTGAACTCCTCCACAAAATGGAATTATCTTTCTCAACACAACCATAGCATTTACTGGAAATTAAATGGTTTGCCCCTCAAATTATTACCCTTCTATTTATCTAACAATATTTTCTTTATATGTTTTTCAAGCTTTTTAGAGGCAATATATATAGCATTGTTTCTGAACAGACCATTAGTCTTCACAGCCATACTTAGACTAAATTTTTGCCTTGTATATTGTGATGTTTCTTTCACAGACTGAAGAATTTGCCCTATAGCTTTGCAAAGCTGCAACAGCTGACTGCAATGTGGCTATCGGACAATCAGGTGAAAAGTATTTTTAATAAGTTTGTATAATTGATATTTGTCCAAGTTACTCTTAATAGAAATAGTTAATTTTATGGAGTAATTAGTTGGTAAAAAGTGATGATCTGCAGATGCACCAAGACAACCTTGGGTTGTAATTTTCTCAGTTCTTATAAACTAAACGGCAGTGAGTGGCACATGAATGGGAGACATTCATACTTCTGGCTATCCAACAGTGTTGAAAGTTCAGGTAATTTAGTAGATAATGCTCTCTTCTCTTTGAGTCAGTACTGAACCAGTGCCCAAATTGGTGTTAAGGATACTATGCTGCTAGAAATACATTTTTTCAGTTGCAATATAAAACAGAGGTAGCAACCACACTGGTAATTTCAGGATCCTTTACATTTTTTGTAAGGCAGGGCACTGAACCTATTGTCCTGATCAAATTTTAGATTAGAAAATTGTTCTGTTCTATGCACTTCCTGCAGTTTCAAATTGATAATGTACAGTGCAGATGTAGAATATTTTGGGACTATGTAATGAAAGTGAATACTTTGTTGTGTATACATATCTATCCATTTTATGCATCTCTAATAGACTATTATAGAGTGTGTGCTTATTGAATTCCCACACTATTATTATTAAATATGTATTTATTTGATATAACTTTGTTTTATATAACTTGCAAAAATCCTTCAGAGAAGAATACATGGGAATTAATGCCAGACATATCAGTCTTCAAAATCTAATCTGCATTGGGTAGATAAGCAGCAGGGATTTCAATGTTTATATCCTATTTGCATACTGCACATGTATATTCTCATAGTATTTTTTCTTTTCTCAGTCTAAACCGCTCATCCCCCTTCAAAAAGAAGTCCACCCTGAAACACAGAAAACAGTGCTTACTAATTACATGTTCCCCCAGCAACCAAGGAGTGAGGATGGTAGGAATTTGAGTGATTCTTTTTGTCAAAAATGCTGACTAGTGAAAGTAAAAATGCAAAGAGTTCAGAGAACATGACTTTCAATATATAAAACTTTTTCGTTCTAAAAACAAGAACAATGTGATGAAAATTTGTCTGAAGAATGTGAACGATAACTTCTCAGAGGTAGAACTGAGCGAGTCCAGGGATTATTAAATTGGGGACGGGCCTGAGAGCGAGTATGTGTGTGTGACAAAGAGAGAAATAGAGGTCAGGACTGGCAGTGCCTTCTTTTATTATGTTTGCCTAATTCATCCCATTATAAGAGATATTGTTTTCAGTTGCTTAGAATTTTGCCAAAGATTAACCTTTTGGCCTAGAAATTGCTCTGCCTGGTGTCTGCCTCAGACTGACTTTTTTTTTTTGAAAGTTTGATCCAGAATGGTGATAGTCTACAAGGAGGATGACAACCCACTGCTATCATCAGTTACTTCTTCAGCTCAAGTAACAGAGTTCTGTGCAGTGAATGTAAAAGTTCCAACTTTGCTGATTAACCATGTAGTTATCAACGTGATGCCACGTAATACAATTTCTGATTTTTTTTTAAGTTTTGCTTTTTCAAAGAACCTAGGAAATTACACACATGTTAAAAGTTAAAGTAACATTATTAAGGTTGTGAAGTCAAGTACTCAGAAGTTAGGAAATGTCAGAATTGAGTAACCTTTGTAACCTTGTGACTTCACAACCTTAATAGTGTTCTTATAACATATATTCTGATCCCAAATTGTGAGAGTATTATCACCAAAAGGGGGGAGGAGTCGTTCCAACCCCATATAAGGAAGCAGAAAAGAGGAGCAAGCGCTCTTCTTCCACTTCAAAGCAGTCATGAAGGAGAGGTTCTCTCCCCTCCATCATCCCCTCCCAAAATCTGAAATTCCATCATCAGCAGAGTTGGAACTGAGTATGGCCCCAAAAGAGCATGAGATGAGCTTTAAAAATCATAAGATTTTAAAAGGGAGGGTGTTTCTCTTTTCTTGCCTTCCAATTTTTAAGCTCTTTAGTTTTATACTTAGGTCATGTTTTCAACCTTTTTCTCTATAATCATGAAGGCTAGAAACTTGCTTTTTGTTTTTTTCATGAAAGAACTATGCACTATTCATTTGAGCAGGTGGAACCATAAGAAAAATATCACATCATGGCAAGACTTGTAATGAAATTGCAAGAGTTAGTAACACTGATTTGCATATTAAAATACCGGAGAGAACATTGGTGGCAATTAACGCTTTGTTGGCAACATTCCCTGTTTCACAGAACAAATGCCCAATATATTAGTGTAGTGATCAGAAAAGTGACTGTAAAAATGGCAATTTCTTGCTTAACACATCTGTTTCCTATGTGTATGGGAATCGTATTTAGAACTCTTTAAAGCCATTGCTATGTACTGAAAGTTTATCTTCACTATAAATTTTAGTAACTTTATTATTGCTAATACCTGGATTTGGATATACATTTCAAATAATTGTTTCTCATGCCAGTGAAGTTGGAGAGAGTGGATGAAAGTCCAGTGTCTCCATTTGGGCTCATGTGACTCTAAATTCATGAGTTGCTATCTTTTGGTGGGAATGGCTTATATAATACATTCTTTGGTTAAGGCCCAATAGATTGATGAGAGGACCTCCCTTTGATGTCTGGAGTCACCATCCCAAAACCAGGTTTCAAAAAGAACTATAGGTGGAATTTAGAAGATTGAATCCTTTATTTGTTTTTAGGTAGGAAAAACCTACATAGTAATGCACTCCAAATATAGATTAGTCAACTGAAATTTGTCTTCAAAGATGTCTTTTGCTGAAATGTCAACATTTGCCTTATTTATTCAATACATGTAATTTTAATCATCTTGACTATAGCAGGCAACATTTGGGGTTCATATAATCTAGAAATTATTTTTCTATTGAAGCAGTTCTCAAACTTCAGCAACCTGAGGACCCCCATTTTGATTTAAAATTTTTCAGAGACCCCCCCAAGGCCCCCCACTCAGCCCTTGCCTTGCCCCCTTCCTGAAGGCCATGATTTGCCCCCTTCCCTGATGCCACACCCCCACTCACTCCATCCCACACCCTCACTCGCTCTCGCCAGGCTAGGGCAGGGAGTTGGAAGTACAGGAGTGGATGCGGGCTCTGGGAGGGAGTTTGGGTGTCGGAGGGAATGAGGGGTCTAGGCTCTGGGCTGGGAGTTTGGGTGTGGAAGGGGATGAGAGGCACAGGCTCAGGGCAGGTGTGTGGGGTGCAGGAGGGAGTGAGGGGTGTGGGAACAGGGTGTCTCCACGCGATGCACCTAGCCTGCAAACACCACCCCCACAGCTCCCATTGGCTGGAGTGGCACTCAGGCTGGGGGCAGAATGCCGAGACCCACTGCCTTCCAGGCCACAGGGACATGCTGGCTGCTTCCAGGAGCAGCACGGATTCAGGATCCCTGCTCCTCCCGCTCCCTCCCACCTTCTGGGACTCCCGGGGTCCACAGACTCTACTTTGAGAAACACTGTTCTATTGTAAGTATAGGAATGTTGAAAAGCAGCTGTTTATGTGAGCAACCTCTTCATTGCTAATGTGATGTATAGGAATGCAGGAAATTTTTGTTGTAAAGTTTGACAGATTAATACCAATTTATGTAATGTCTGTCATGAACATACATGCTGCAGTAAGTGGTGATAAGGTAATCTAGGATATTTCCTTTCACTTAAAATAAGAAATAGTTTGTAAAACTGTTGTAATTTTCATAACTCCTGCTTAACCATGTGCTTATCTTAATGTTTTTAGTGGGCTTTTTTGTTATTTTTAAGGCTCAGTAGTAGTAGCAATAGTAGTATGGATATTTGGAAGTCTGGCATATTTGTAGGCAAGTCTTTCTTTACTGGAAATATGTAAATCTTAGTGAAATGAAGTTGAGTGTTGTCATATCAGCCTTTATTAGGCATATCAGAAAATCCGCCTGTATAATTCGTTACGCTTGTCAAGCTCAGCTCAGGAGAGTTCCTTTGGTGAGAATACTTGAAAACTGAAATACAGCTTTGCAGAGGATTTTTTTTGTAGATTGCAGCTGAAGTCACTATTAGAAAACAGGCAGGTTCTCAATACAATGAGCTGCAGCATAGCATTGGTCTGAGGATAGAAGGTATTTTGTTTCTGGTACTTCTGGTCCTGTACCTTCTCAACCACAGGTATAAATACAAACCCCACCTAATAAAATGAAGGAAAAAGAAATGGTTTCTAATATCATTTAATGTGTCCTGTATTTATTAGAATTGTGTTTGTTTTTTATTTAGTTCTGTTCATATCTGATAATGAAAGTTTCAATCCCTCTTTGTGGGAGGAACAGAGAAAACAGCGTGCGCAGGTGGCATTTGAATGTGATGAAGATAAAGATGAAAGGGAGGCACCACCCAAGGTCAGTATTGCCAACTCCATTTTGAAATCCTAATTCTTCCCCTTTACTCTTGCTAATGGCTATCAACCTCTGTCTGCACTGGTTAGTCTCCAGTAGCTGAAGAATTAAAAAGTTTAAAACCTATTTTCTTTTCATCCCTCATATTTTTTTAAATTACCCAAGGGAGAAATCTTTTTGATCAGTGGGTGTCTCCTTTGCCTGGCCAAATAGGATATGTTGTTAAAATGGAGCACATGTTGTTAAACTGTGAGCTTTAAGGTTTAAGGCAATACTGTTTTTCTGGGATATTACTGAACTATGATGCTTTGCAAAAATTCAGGACAGTAGTTAGGAAGAATCATTGGCATCTCACAGTGATTAAGGACTGTATTTTGAGTTTTCTATAAATATATGGCAAGGAGAAACTGCAACCACTTTAATGGGACACAATGAGGCAGGCTTCTGTGCATTAGACAACAAACTGTTTTCTGGGACTCAGCACTCCTGGGTTTATCCAGGTATAATTCAAATGGCGAAGTAGATATGCAGGGTTTGTTCTGTTAATTCCTTCTTGTCAAATTCATATTTGATTAAATATTCATGTTTTAAGTTGTTTTGTTGCTCTTATTTTCTTTGTTTCACAGGAGGGTAATTTGAAGAGATATCCAACGCCATATCCTGATGAACTAAAGAATATGGTCAAAACAGTCCAAACGATAGTACACAGACTAAAAGATGAAGAAATCGCTGAAGATGCTGGCAAAGAGTCAAAGAAAGAAGGCCAGCAAGTTTCAGTAAAAGATGTGGGTGTAAAGGTTAGAATCAGCTCCTCTTCCAATTTTGACAGCTGTCCCAAAGATCTGGAATATAGTATTGCATAACAATATATTGATTTACTCCTTCTAATTCAGTCTGTTTTAAAAAAATATTTCAGTGAGGGGGAAAAAAAGTCAAAGATCATAACCTATGTATTCAGTACTTTAAAAGAGCCAGTAATAAATGGCTGCTTTGTGTTAGTAATAGTTGCTGGCCTCTGAATGACTCTCTGCTTAGGAAGCAACCCAAGTGACTTGCTCTTGAGGCCAGTATAAATTAGACATATCACAAAAGTAGCTTGTTTGATCTTCCGAAAGATGCATCTCCATTGCCTTTAAGCATCCCTTATTTGCTGACTCTCAAATTGGAAATCAGAATGATCACAAAGGGCTCTGCTTTTCCCCTGTCTGACCAGAAGATTTATAGGAAAAGCTGAAAAAGGCAGCAATGATGAAGAATCTTGGGGATCCTTCACTGTCTGAAACATTTTTCAAAGCAGCAGCCATGTTAGTCTGTATTCGCAAAAAGAAAAGGAATATTTGTGGCACCTTAGAGACTAACAAATTAAAAAAAATTCCATACGGCTAAATTCAGTGTCTTGCATAATGACAGGTTTCAGAGTAGCAGCCATGTTAGTCTGTATTTGTGTTAGTCTGTAAAATTTGTTAGTTTCTAAGGTGCCACAAGTACTCCTTTTCTTTTGGCTGAAACATGTTGATTCTGTGTGATGGTAAGGTGGGAGAACAGTGTTGACAGCTGCTCACTTCTCGCATTGTCAGTCCACCTGTGTGTGTTTTGTTGTGTTTGATTAATGTGTTCACTTGTTTGCCATTCTAATTAGAATGTATTGGTTTGTATTGGATAAAATAGGCCTGCAGGGGGGAAAAAAACTTTATAATCAGCTGTCTTAATAATCTGAAAGGTTTTTTTTTCTCTCGTATTTGCTTTACAGTCAAAATTATTTTTGAAGTTGAGTCTGTTTTATGTCATTGCATGGCTTCCCCAAAATATAAAATATTAGCTTTAATTATAAAACATTAATACTTGTAAACCTTTACAGGGTGATTCTCCACTAATCTTTTTTTTTTTTTTTTTTAAATTACACTAGACTTCAGAAATAGTTTCAGCAAAGAACAAAACAGAAGACAGAGAGAACTATATGATGGAAAATTGCGTGCAGAAGCCCATTGAACCGGAAGCTGAGCACAGCCCTAGAAATTCACAGATGACTGCACATGTTAAAACCTTAGAGAACACGAAAATAGTTGTCAACCATGAAGATACGCTTGAGGTATGGCAGTGTGATGAGCACCATGGCAGTAAAAGAATTGCGTTCGTGTTGGATTGAATCTGCTATTCTGAAAGATAGCAATGAAAAATTATGTTGACAATAGCAGCAAATGCCCATCCCGTTAGCATTGCGAGGATTTGGGAAGTAAGTATGGTTATTAATAAAGTAATGCAATGTTTTTCTCATTTCAAATTATTTTGAAATAAGTTTTTATCTGCATTTATTTGGAGATACAGACTGAAATATATGTGAATTAAAAAAAAAAAAACCACTAAAAACACTGATATAAATATGTGGTCCAGAGGGTGTTCATGTTGGTACTGATTTTCTGCTTCCCCTTAACTGTCTCCCTTTTTGTTGCATTTATGGTTGTGGCCACAGCTGTCATTTAGATATTCAAGTATCTGATTTGTGGAAGCAGTCTGAAACTTGGACTTTCAAGTGACTTAAATTATCCCTACACATTTTAAATGTAAAAAGGAGACACTTTTTTCAAAAATCTGTCCCACTGTGATTAATAGAGACATCTACAGTAAAGGAGGTTTGAATTTAATTCTGCAGGTTTATAAACTCACAACAGCTACTTTTGGTTAAGATTCAGGCAGAGATCTTGAATTCCTGTAACCTTTGTATTGGGTGTGTGATGAGTCCCTCATCTCTTTCTACTTAGGACCCGCTAGAGAGACGTGACATAAATCAGTGGAACTCACCAGTGAATAAAATTACTTCAAATCACAATTTTTAAACTGTATTTTTTCATAGATTAAGTGCAGTTATATGTGTTCATTAAATAATAAACAATATATATTGCACATTCTCAGAAGCCACCCTTTGGAATCATGGACAGCTGTATCTCCTTTCCCAGTAGCATGTTCTTAGTTCTGATAAGATACTGCAAATGTTTCTGGAAAATGTTATTTTTTGACATTTAAAAAAAATGATTTGGTATCAGAGCAACAGGTTGGTTGGTTAACAATTGCACAGCAACTTTCCAAAACCAGCAATATACCAATAAGTGAAGGAGATGCCAGGATCCAGTTGATCAGACAGAGGGACAAAATTCCTTGCTTTCAGTTGGTAACCAGGGTTATTCTCAATAGTGATGCCCGTACACAGTGCTTGTTGTGCCTTGGAAAAGGGCACATTGCAGGTGGAGCACCTTTCTTCAAATTGTTCAAGGAAAAAAACACAAGTGCATGAGGGACTTTCTCCTTGAGTAGGTCATGAGACCTGTTTCAGTACCTGAGATCTCTGCAGATCATCCAGTCCCTCAGACTTCTTCAATGCTGGAGCAAGCCGATGTTCCTCAGCCAGATGATGCTGCCTCCCCCAGGAAGAAGAGATCACGTCCAAGAAAATGGTCTCTCAAAATGGACTGCATTTTGGACCCCATCAGAGTGTGGGGAGATCACACTTCCTGGAAGAGGAAGATTAAAGACCGGCACTGTGATTCTTCTGGTACACGAGATGGAGTTGAGCTGTCTATCCACTCTCTGAGGCAGCATGTTGGCTGCTGTAGTATTGACTCCTGTACCAGCTGTGGGGTGCCTGTTGAGTCCAGCACCAATGACATTGGCACCAACTCTATGCACACCATTACTAGACTAAGCAGCGTAATACCTGCTTTGCCTCACAGTTCCTGATACCCCAATTATTCAAGAGCATTCTGCTGCCAGGACTACTTCTGTGCGGTCCTCTGCATGACCTGCATTGATTGCAAACTTATCTCTAAAAAAGAAAAGGAGTACTTGTGGCACCTTAGAGACTAACAAATTTATTTGAGCATAAGCTTTCGTGAGCTACAGCTCACTTCATCGGATACATCCGATGAAGTGAGCTGTAGCTCACGAAAGCTTATGCTCAAATAAATTTTAGTCTCTAAGGTGCCACAAGTACTCCTTTCCTTTTTTGTGAATACAGACTACCACGGCTGCTATTCTGAAACTTCTCTGTCGTCTCTTCGGCACTGTCTAAGAGGGCAGTTGAGATTGGCCTCTTTATCAATATCGAGGGGCTGTCAGCACTGTTACTATTGTATCCCTGACCATCTTGACTAATAGCAGATGATGGATCTATCCTCCATGAACTTAGCTAGTTCTTCTTTGAACCCAGTTATACTTTTGGCCTTCACAACATCCCCTGGCAATGACTTCCGCTGGTTGACTGCATTGTGTGAAGAAGTACTTCCTTTTATTTGTTTTAAACCTGCTGCCTGTTAATTTCATTTGGTGATCCCTGGTTCTTATGTTATGGAAAGGAGTAAATAATACTTTTCCACACTAGTCATGATTTTATAGACCCCTATCATATCCTCTTTTAATCATCTCTTTTCCAAGCTGAAAAGGCCCGTCTTTTAAATCTCTCCTCATGCAGAAGCTGTTCCATACCTTTAATCGTTTGTTGCCCTTCTCTTTACTTTTTCCAGTTCTAGAATATCCTTTTTGAAATGGGGGGATCAAAACAGTACACAGTATTCAAGGTGTAGGCATACCATGGATTCATTTAGTGGCATTATAATATTTTCTGTCATCTTATCTATCCCTTTCCTAATGGTTCCCCAACATTGTTAGCTTTTTTTTTGGCTGCCGCTGCACATTGGGTAGATGTTTTTTTCAGAGAACTATCCACAATGAGTGGTAATAGCCAATTTAGAAGGCATCATTTTGTATGTATAGTTGGGATTGTTTTCCAATGTGCATTACTTTGCCTTTATCAAATTGAATTTCATCTTCCATTTTGTTGCCCATTTATCAACTTTTGTGAGATCCTTTTGTAACTCTTCGCAGTCTGCTTTGGACTTAACTATCTTGAGTAATTTTGTATTGTGTGCAAATCTTGCCACCTCATTTTCTAGTTTGCTGCCCTCGATTTTCAAGATACCTATTTCCATGTAGTGGTTTTCCTGAGTCATGGCAAGTTTCTGAGATCTGTAGTCATAGGCCAGCATTATTAATACACAGTGCTCCCCTTTGGCCTTTCCTGAGCTCCTTGGGTTTTCACCAAATGCACGGCTGTAGTAGCAGCACATCTCAGGAAGAGAAGAAGAATGTGTCTTTCTCTGCCTGAACGATTGGTTGAGGAGCAAGTCCAGAGATTAACTCCTCAACCATATCTGGTTCACACTGCATCTCTTTGATCATCTGAATCTGATTGTAAACAAAGAAAAATCAACTTTAATACCAACACAAAAGATAGTTTTATTCTCAAACTTAAGTTGGATCATGCCAGATTGATTCTCACAGCTTGACTGAGACAGAGCCTCCTCAGTCTATTGGTTTGACCACCCATCTCTCTTCCTCTTTATCCTGACCTATTGATCCAGCACCAGGGTCGGATTTAGCATCCAACACTGAGCAGTCTGGACCTCACAGAATGGCTGCATTGCTAGATGAAGAGGAGAAATTGTTTGACCAGTGTTACTTATTAGTAGGAAACCTCCTGCTAAGGCTACTTATTTGGCCAAGTGGAAGCAATTTTCACTTTGGTCATTAGTTCGGGAAATTCAGCTGACACTGGCTAGCATTCAGGACATTTTGGAATACCTGTTATACTTTCAGTCTTCTGGTTTGTTGCTCAGTTCATTGAGGTTTCATCTGCCCATCGAAAGGAAGTCAATTTTCTTGAACTCCATGGTAGTGAGATTTCTAAGAGAGTTATTCATTTCGACCCACCTATGAAAGAAATGGTTCTCTGGCAGAACATTAAAACTGGCTTAGCTCCTCTTATGAGACTTCTATTCAAGCCCCTGGCAACCTGTTCTCTGTCCCTCCTATGCCAGAAGACAGCCTTCCTTGTTATAACATCTGCAAGAAGAGTAAGTGAGCCTACAGGCCTTCATGGCTGAGCCCCTATATACGCACTTTTTCATAGACAAAGTGGTAGCCCTACAGCCGCATCAAACCTTTTACCCAAATGATTTATTTACCAGTGTCCTTTTCTAAACTGTACTCGAATGCAGATGAATAGCAACTTTACGTGGATGTGAGATGGTACTTTGGCATCTTACCTAGAGAAGGATAAAACTTTTCAAGCATCCCCTCATTTTTTTGTTTCCTATGGAGATCGAATGAAAGTTTAGGCAGTCTCTGCACTGGTGATTTGCAGGTAGATAGCTTCCTGAATTATGACAACATATGAAGTAGCTCAGACAATGCCTCCACAGAGATTACAGGCTCATTCAGTGAGTGTCTAGTGATGTTGATAGCATTCCTCAGTGACGTTTCGATATTAAACATTTGCAGGGCTGCTACCCGGTCTTCTGTACATACTTTTACCAAGCACTGTGCTGTTACCATTGCATCCAAGTCAGATGCAGACTTTTGAGAAAGCAGTCCTACAATAATTTTTTAAGTAGATTCCGAGCCTCATCTCCATCTGATGAAGTGAGCTGTAGCTCACGAAAGCTTATGCTCAAATAAATTTGTTAATCTCTAACGTGCCACAAGTACTCCTTTTCTTCTTCCTAAGAGTACTGCATGTGTCACCTGAGGGGAACCCATGGCTGTGACCACTTGAAGGAAAAATAGTTAGTTATTTACCTGTACTGTAACTGATCTTCAAGATGTGGGTGTAGACGTATTCCATGATCCACCCCTCTGCATTGGTGTCTCTACTCTTCATGTTCGGTGCAAAGGAACTGAAAGGGGTTGGGGTGGCCCTGCCCTTAGCCCCTCCCCTGGCTATTTAAGGGCACAGGGAGCAAGCACTTCCCTGATGGGTACTGCTAAGCAAAGTTCTTAGGCTTTGGTATACTGGGCATGTGCACACCTGAGTAGAAATACACATCTGCAATTGTATCTCAAAGAATAACAATTGTAGTACAGGTCAGTAACTGTTTTATCTGCTGCATTAAAATCATGGGGAGAGTGATAGAGATGGTTAGAGAGTGACTATCCCAGTTGCACTGAAACACACTTCTGTTTTTGGAGGCTAAATTGTGTTTGCTGGTCCTCAAAATAAGGCTGTGTCCTTCCTTACTGCAACCAAAGGCACTATGGAATAGAGTTGTCACTCAGTCTGCATCATGGAAGAAGAGCAGTCTGTAGCTCCTACCAGAAGTCCTGCAGGTGAAATTTCCTGAAACTCCTAGCAGGAAGAAATCTGTGTCAAAAAATGTTAAACTTTCAGGTTTCAGTTTCCAGTCTCCCGACTAGAAGGATTTTGCAGTATTTTTAAGAGGAAACAGACTCCCCTGAAAGAACCATCTATGTCATGGAAGGAGATTATTTTCCTAAAGAGCAAACTGATAGCAAAATAAAGTGACTCAAAGTATTATGCTCAGTTGCATCTTGGCAAGCTGCTATGGTCTTTAATACCTTCACCAGAGCTCTTTTAGCTTGGTGTGATTAAATAAAAGACAAGCTGACATCTGCCTTGCACAAAACCAGTCAAGCTGGAACTCTGTATTTAATCTCCTTGGGTAAAGTTAAATGTTCTCCTATAAGTCCCTTGGTTTCAAATGTCACTTTAAAAATGTTTATTTGGATATATCTCTGGAAAGTGGATGCTTGTGCAACTGATATTGCCCCCTCAAAGTTTACCAGCATCATCAAGCTTTTCAGTGAGAGGCTAGAGAAGGAGGTAGCCAAACAACGCAAAAGGAAAAACATATATTGCCTTCTGATCATCTCACCCTGCTCTCCTCCTATTCCATCTCTTCACCTCAGAAAGAGGTTGAATTTTCAGCTTCTCAGACTGAACCTGACCAAAAGAAGCAGAAAACTTTCCCTTGCGTATTCAGCCTTAAAACCTAGATTCAGAACTCAAACTTTCTAGAAAATACCTGCCCTCTGAATATAAATCTGAATTCAGTTTACTGCTGCTCTGCACTTTATTTTAGAATATTATTAGATCATAATAGAAGTGCCCAGAAAAAGGGGAGAGACTAAGCTATCAAACTCTGAATTCTGCAAAATATCCAAGAACTTAGTTAGTTTCTGTTCCTGAAAGTGATTCCAAAATAGCATCACTTTTTGCCTCAGGATTAACTATATCACAAAGTGGAGGGCACTCGCAGGTAGGAGGTTGAGCCCCTGCAGCCTACCTATAGGCTTTCCTTACCACACTTTGTTCTGCTAGAGCTGCTGGTTTAGATTTTCCAAAGTCACTTATGATTTTGAATACCTGTGTTTTTGGATGCCAACCTGAGACACCTCAAGTGGCCTGATTTTTTAGAAAGGGCTGCGCATCTGCCCTGGTGTCTCAAGTTCAGCAAACAAAAGTGGATGTATCCAAATCATCAGTAACTTTTGGAAACTTAACTATGATAAGCATTCATTAGTGTTGTTTGTCATATCTGGGCTTTCTGTAGGGTGGCATTTTTTATAGCATTCACTCAACTTTTTTAAGCAACCCACTACAGATTTACAGCATAAAAGCTGCTTGTTTTTCCTTTGACAGGAGTCAGAAGAACTTTCCTCTGATGAAGAGATGAAAATGGCAGAAATGCGCCCACCGCTAATAGAAACTTCCATTAACCAACCAAAAGTTGTAGCACTTAGCAATAATAAAAAAGGTTAGATAACAAAACACACAAAATCAAGAGTACTTTTGTATGGTTCTGAGGATTGTTCATTTCTCTGTTGTTGAGTAAATACCTAGGTATGGCAGAATTTGATTTTTATTTTTTTGTGAATTTGGTAGTTAATAGTGATTTATTTTTAACCCTCCACCCCCACCGCAATTTTTATAGATTTAAAAAAAAAAATCAGTTTTGCAGCAGGGGCGCCCTATGTTGTTATAGGACCATGTCAGCAGGGCTTCAGAGGGCTCTCTACATGGCTGGGATACAGGGTCCCTGTGGGCGCAAAGTGCAGGGGAAGCTGCACTCCTGGTAGCTATCAATGGGTTTTTTTTCCATTGATGTCTGTGTGTCAGGTAAAATCAACGTTTACTGATGACTACCAATTTAAATTGAATCCTGCCAAGCCTATAAATATCTCATTTTTGTGGAATAAATGGAAAGATAAACTGCAGAAAAATGGAATTTGCCAGGTGCCTCTTTGCCATACCAGATTGGTGCTCATAAGTCTAAAGCCACTTTGTTCACTCTTTCTTTCAGGAGGAAACTTCGTATTATGAAATTTGTTAGAAGAACCAGAATTGGTTCTCTGGAAGATAATTGTTCTAGCCAGGGCAACCATTTTGTCAGAAGAGTAAGGGCTAGTCCAGATTTTTGGGACACAAAATTTTAAAGGTTAGGAAAGAGATGGCTCTTTGCCCATTTTGTATATTCTCCTATGTTGCCCAGTCCAGTTCCTTTCAGAGCAAGAAGCACTCTGGACACACTATATAAAGGGATGAGGGTCAATGAGACTTTATGGATCTGTAGGGCTTTGCCCTACTTTGGACCCACATAACATTCATTCACTCAGATGCAGAAGAAGTGTGAGAAAGGGAGATGATCTTGACAGTTAGCAAAGCCTTCTCTGGGATCTGATATCTGGTTAATAAAATGAGCCAAAAGCTCTTTTTGTCCAAGGAGCCAGAGGCCAGATTTGCAAGTTAATTCCTGTTGGTGCCTGAGTTAGTCTCTTGGAGCCAGATTTTTAAAGTTAGGCAAGGTAAATTGTATATGTACATTTTCCTGTCTAATTTGTGTACAAAACCTGACTTGCTCATGCACATGGCTAGTTTGGTGCCTAGTAAGCCATGCACATAGATGATTTGTACTTGCTCATCAGGTATTTGTATGCATAGGTTAGGCCAGAACAAATGTGTGCAAGAGTACTTTCTTAGGTCTTCATGAAAGTACTATAGAGTTCTGTTTCTGGATTATAGTTAGGCATAAAAACATTGTTGATCGTCTCTTGCTATATTTATAAAATGTATTCTTCAGAACATAACAGTATTTAGAGCACATTCAAAGATTCATTTTCTTCTAGAATATTTTGTCTAATTGTGTTATAGCTATAGACAATACATTCCTGTTTATCCAGATGACTTGGGGACATACAAAACTTTCAGATAACCAGGCGTTCAGATAAACTGAACTGCTATTTTGAGCATCATTCGATGAAGTGAGCTATAGCTCACGAAAGCTTATGTTCAAATAAATTTGTTAGTCTCTAAGGTGCCACAAGTACTCCTTTTATTTTGAGCTGCAGTTTCACTGATACAGAAATATGGGGAATGAAGGGAGTAATGCTGATGTTTGCTTAATATTTTGTACTTTATTAAAGAGTCAAAAAAAACTTCATTGATTTTATTAAAACTCTAGATTGTATTAAAACCATTGTGGGACATAATTTAAAGTATTTATCTATTAAAAAAAACTGACTAATCGCAGTCAGTGATGAAGGCTATTTAGAAGTTATTAGCAGATGATTAACATTGGGCTACATGAGGGACACACTGGATTCAAATAAATGGAATTGTATGGTAAGGTTAGCAAGTAGCAACTTTGTGTACTGCTACATTACCATTTTTCTCACACATGGAGCTGAACACTTTACTTGGGGAGGAAAAAAAAAGCTAATAAGGTTTATGCAATATAAGCACTTGAAGGGGGTTTCTAAAACAAACGTGAAACACAATTTGATTGATGGCCTTTGGAAAAGATTATATAACATAACATTGGTACCTGGCCAATAAACCTCACAAAGAGTAACAAGTTGAATTTCAGTAATAGACAAGTACTGGCTTAACTTAGCCAGCTGTTCCTTAAAAAACAGGAACCATTGCTGACAAAAACAGAAATCCCATCAAATTATATGAAGCAAAACTGAACTTTGCAATGGCAATTTATTAATGTTTATAATTATTATTATTGATGGTGTTAGAGTGTATGAAGAAATTATACTTTTTCTAGTAATATGCATTACACGTTATTTGTTGACTTTATAGAAGTTCAATATGTACATGACTAAACTGACAAACTTCGTTTCAGATAATAAAGATGCAGATTCCTTATCAGATGAAGCCACCCACAACAGCAATCACAATAACAGCAATTGTTCCTCTCCTTCTCGAATGTCAGATTCAGTTTCTCTACATACTGACAGTAGTAATGACATTTCAGTGTGCTCTCCGGACAAAGAAACACATAGTGCTGCTATTTCCAAAATCAGGTTTGTGAAACAGTTTATAGTAAGGCTATAACAGCAAGGATACCTGAGCAACTACAATAGAGAAACTTGTTGCTTATCTTTTAGTAAAAAATTATTGTTGTAGTCCAGCCTGACACCTTGATTATTTTTCATTAAATAATTAATTTAAATATGTTCGTGTTCTAATATAATTTTAAATAACAAAATAGGACTTTTATCTTGAAGTATAACACAAAATAACTTATTTTTCTTTAAAAAAAAAAAAAAAAAAAAAAAAAAAAGCACCCCAACAAATTGTAATAGTCAAACTGTTCCCATCTTCTTAAGGTACAATGATTGGATCCTTTTGAACTTTTATTTTTCTACTATCTCTACAGAAAACTTCATCATGTCATTTATGATTATTCAGAGGATGTTGGAGAGCAAATAGTTTAATGACCCAGGTTGCAAAAAGTGGTTAGCTTTCCTTAAATATTATAATCTGTGTGTTTAATGGCTAGCAGTCTATAGTTTAGTTTAGTAATTAAAATATGATATAACAAACTAAAATGAAAGCATTTTTCTCAGGCTGATCTTATCTTTAGAAGTATCCAGTCAGAAATATAATTTTAATTATTTATTGCAACAAAAATGACAAGTACAATATTGAATATTGTATACAATATTGAATACAATATTAACTCTGAACTTTTAAGTGGAATTCTGAAATTAGGGCTGATTTTACAACCTGTTGCTAATTCAGGAGTTCTTTTTACATGAATTATCCATTAATTTCAGCGCAACTTGTCATGCGAGTAAGACTTGCAGGATTAGGCCTTTAATACAGAATGTTTTTCCTAATGGGAATATAACATTACAATTAGGTCAGCAATTGGTCTTTTGTCTCATCATGCATCCATGGTGTGGGACTTCTGCATGATAATACACAACTTAAATGAACAAGTAATTAAAAATAGATCAATGCTTTTGGCAGCCTCTTCGGTTTTCTCAAAGAACTATCTTTTTTTTCAGGCAAGAAGATGAAAATTTTAATAGCCTTTTGCAAAATGGAGGTGAATTAAACATCACAGTAGAAGAAGAAATCAATGCACAAGAGAAAGTTACAAATTTGCCTGAATATGAATTAAGGATTGAAGAGAGATTAGCTCTAATAGAAAAAGGTGTTGACCTAAACACAGCTACTGAGGAATCTCACAGATTAGACCAAATTAACATGAACATCAACAAACTGACTAGTGAAGATGCAATACAACCAAGTGTTATGGAAAGATTCAAGACACAGGAAATAGTGTCGGTAACGGACTGCTTAAACTATAACATGAAAGAAAAAACTGAGCTCTTCGAAAATAGAAATCAATATTCTAACCTCTGTTCTATAAATAAAGTGAATGGACATTCTGAGAAAGCACTGCGATCTCCAAGGAAGACTGAATTAAAGAGAAGCATTACGGTTGACACTGATTCTTCTGTGGATATATGTATTTCGAAGAGCACTGAAGATCTGTCCCCACAGCGAAGTGGCCCTGTGGTGAAATCTCACAGTATCACCAACATGGACACTGGTGCTCTAAAAATTTTTGATATTGTTAATGACAATGGATCCCAAGTGCCAAACTCAGTGGCAAAATCTGCATCTGCTGGTACAGATGGAAAAAACATTGTCCGAAGCAAGTCTGCTACTCTTCTATATGACCAGCCTTTGCAGGTATTTCCTGGATCATCATCATCATCTTCTGATTTAGTAGCTTGTACAAAAACATTGTTCAAATTTGATTCAAATCACAATCCTGAAGGTGCTAATGTAGTTAGACCAGTGGCAAGTGGAGCGCAAATGTTCAGTGCACCTCAGTATAATATCCAATATAGCAGCAGTACAACAGCCAAAGATACCTTGTGGCCCCCAAAACAAAATGCCCAAATAGAACAAGGGAGCTTACCACCTCAGCGCCTATCTAGGTCAGACAGCACAGAAAGTTCTAATTACGTAAAACATTCTGCCAACATGAATTTCTCCAATCATAACAATGTTCGAGCCAATGCTGCATATAACATGCATCAAAGGATGGGTGGAAGACATTTAGAAATGTGGGCTATTCCACCGAATGATAGACTTGTTCCTGGAGCATCCAGAAATACTCTTCAGAGACAGAGCAGCATATCCTCTACAGCTTCCATAAATGTTGGTGATACTGGACCCCCAAGGCGTGCCCAGGTTCCTGAAGGGGACTACTTAACATACAGAGATTTGCATTCAATGGGAAGAGCTCCACCAATAATGTCTGGGCAACCGAGACCTCTTTCTGCAAGAACATACAGCATTGATGGTCCAAACGTACCTAGACCTCAGAGTGCTCGCCCTTCAGTGAATGAAATACCAGAAAGAACTATGTCAGTCAGTGACTTTAATTATTCACGGACTAGTCCCACAAAAAGACCAAGCCCCAGGGTTAACTCTGAGCATTCTTTGTTAGACCCTCCAGGAAAAAGCAAAGTCCCTCATGATTGGCGGGAACAGGTGCTGCGACACATTGAAGCTAAAAAGTTAGAAAAGGTAAAAAATTGTTAATTATTGTTCATCATTCTGTCTTCCTGTATTATAAAAAGAGCTATGTAATCTGTATTTTGATGAATTTTTCATTTTGTAATGAAAATGTGCTCTGAAATTTTTTAAATGGGACCTGTGAACATTTTTTTCAAAAAATATAGGTAATTGTAAATTTATGTGTTGAATGTCTGAGAAATATTCAGATAACAGATTATAAACGTACCCTTCCTGAAAAAAGGAAAAAAAACTTATTTTCCCACATCATACTTGTTGGCTCAGTTAAATTACCTGAGAATGAACCATTACGTAACATCATGGCTTCCACCAGGGAGCCTTGCTGGATTATAGAGCCAGCCCTTAGAGGCTCAGGTAAGTGTTTTTTATTGTGGTGTAGTTTTAAAAAATTATATTAAAATATAACATATTTTGCAAAGTGATTGAAAAGTTAATGGCTTTGCAGTTTCAGTTGCATCTGAGCACCAAAGCCATACTAAGTAGATATTAATCTGGAATCTAGTTTTTTGGAATTCATGTTTGTCAGAGTCTTGAATGATCCTTTAATGCTTTGAGATAAGGCACTTAGTCATCCTGATCATGTAGTAGATCCCAGCAGATTTTTGATATGACTGACCATTGGTGGCGAAGAGACCAGTGGCTGATACTTCTGCAGCTGCTTTGCTATACCCAGAAGGTAAGAGTTGATTGGCATTGTTGAACAATTATGTCATCACCAAGGGATATGCGGTGAGGATAGCATCTTTTAGGAATGTAGTCATCCACGTTGTCCAATGTATATACAAAGCCTCTTAGGCAAGTATTTTCTAAATATAGGGCAGAGTGTCATTGCACTGCTGATGATACACACTACTTGTCCTTGAAAACATGTTGCCTTGGATGACATTGTCAGTCAGATGCACCAAGTTGTTTTATCCTTACCCTCAAGAAGATGAAGTCTTTCTGGTGGGTAATGATTATCATGTTAATATTTTCCTCACCTCAATGTCCCTGCTTGTTAAGGGGATATATTTGAAGATAAGTAAGGTTAAAAATCTTGGCATCATATTCAAGTTTGATTTTTCAATGAATGTGGAACAAAGTATTTTTTTTAATCTGCACAATTTTTTTCAGGCTATAATCTTCTTTTTATGTGATATCAGAACAGCAACATTAGCCCTCATGACCAAGAATCTTAATTATTGTAATTCCCTCCTTGTAGGAATAAGTTGTAGATTCTGGCCTCAAGCTTTATCTGGGTAGGTATGTGAGCTCTGATATCATGTACATTTTAAGGATCTCACAATAGTGCTTTTATTGTGGTGGATCCTTGAGTACCCACAGAAACTAAGGACCATCACTACGGCCCTACCAAATTCACAGTCCATTTTGGTCAATTTCATGGTCATGGGATTTTAAAAATCATAAATTTCATGATTTCAGCTATCTTAATCTGAAATGTCACCGTGTTGTAATTGTATGGTATTGCCACCCTTACTTCTGTGCTGCTGCTGGCGGGATACTGCCTTCAGAGTTGGGCACCTGGCCAGCAGCTGCTGCTCTCCAGTCACCCAGCTCTGAAGACAGCGCAAAAGTAAGGGTGGCAAAACCGTGACCAGTGGTCACACTTTTCTGAGGCTCTGGGCCAGAGCAAGTGGGGGGCCCTCCCCACTCCTTATTCCTGCAGTTGCCCCCATCCCTCACCGCCTGTGCTCCTGCTGGGGAGCAGGGTCAGGGCAGGAGCGCCAGGCAGGTGGAGCAGAGCAAGCCCCCATGCCCCAATCCCAGTCAACAGCAGCAACACTAGGGAGGCAAAGTATGGCGTGGGGGGCCCCCCCAATTGGCTGGTTCCCCTGGGCACAGGCCCTAGTGGCCCAGTGGCTAATCCACCACTTATCATTACTCTGCTAGAATAACCTTGCGAACCTCCTGTAACTCCAGTTTGGGTCAGGACCTCCAGTTTGAGAAGAGCTGGTCTCCTCTAATGAAATCTGTGTAGTATACGATAAAGGCACACAAAAGACCAGATTTCACGATCTGTGACACATTTTTCATGGCCGTGAATTTGGTAGGGCCCTAACCATCACAGACCTCACCATTTTCCACTCACAGTGTAAGGTGCACGTCTTCAACCTTGCCTTCTCTTCTATAAATACATAGAAGCATAGACATAAAGAACAAAAACAACCCTACCTAAACAAAATACTACACTTTATGCACTGTTCTACCCCTAGGGATAAGATGAGAGAATGGGACGAGCTCTCCCAATAATGTCTGGGAAACACTTTTTTCTGCCAAAACCTATAGTACTGATGGTCCAAACAAACCAGACCTCAGAGTGTTTGCGCTTCAGTGAATGAAGTACCAGAGGGCACTATGTCAGTTTGTGACTTTACAAATGTTAGGCAGGGCACCTACTACATTACTGAACGACACCAGATAGTAGGTGATGAGAGTAGCGTAAGAACCAGTGTGTGAAATTTGCTGCCCTCATAGCTTATCCTTTCCCTCCATGTGTTTAATAACGCCTTACTTTTTTTCCTATTGGAATGCTATTGTGTAATAAATGCTGTCTCCTTAATTCTCATCCTTCCCTTCCACCAGTATAGTTTAGTTTGTTAGAACCACTAGGTTTATTTTTTCTTTAAGATTTAAGAGGGTGGCTTTGTTTTTATAAATAATGCTATTAGTTTTTACAGTGGTTTTTCATTCAACAGTCTAAGTACAGTGCGGAGATGTATGTGGTTGTGTGAGAGATACTTCCTCTTTTTCTGTGAGTGTGCTTTTATAGGTAGCATTTATTTTTATATTGTTTTGGTACATGATATACATCTCAATACCATGCCATGAACTTCAGAAGAGCCACAGATGTGCTTCTCTTGGCTGGCTTCGAGAGACGGCTGGCCAATACAATAGTGAGGAATGAAAATTCAATTATTTGCTGCATGTTTCTCTGTCCCCTTCTATTTAAGGCATTTTAGGAAATAGCATTACAATTTCTGTACCTTTTTGTTGTTGTTTTTTAAGTTTTTTTTGTTTTTCAGAGTCCCATAAATCAGAAGTTGGTAGTTTCAGGTGTGATTCTGTTTAACTCAAAATGGGCTTTTAATTTTGTAGGAAGTTACTCCATACTGTATTCTAGACCTCTGGGATGTATGCTGGGGAAAGAAACTGTATGATTAATTTAGAAGATCACAAATACATATTTTTTAACAAACATTTCACAACAGAGGACATTAACAGATTAAAAGAATCTGCTGTGTTTAAGCATTATAACGGTTACCAAACCAACAAAAAAAAATCAGGAAATACAAATTTAAGAATAATATCTCCATCTTTAATTCATATGTTGGTTCCTGTACTTTTACATAGTAGTATGGTTAAGATCACTGTTCACCTTTGCTTTGCATTACCTGATTTTCAGTGGTTTATATAACATACTTCTTATTTCTATTTAGGAATTTTTAGTAAAAGTTTTCATAAATTATTTTTGTAAAGTTTTATAAGTTCCATAGTTTCTAAACTTGTACAAGAACAATCTTTTAAAATTTTAAAACATCAAAGGCTGCCTATAAATCAAAACCAGAGAAGCTAATTCTTGTTTTGTAGCACTCTTGGACATTTTTGCCTGGTGATGTAAAAGGGAAAACATTTCAAGCAGCAGTTTTCATAAGGGATCAAATGAAAGCCTGATGTCTAGCAAATAAGATTGACTAACTTCAACATAGCAACGAATATGTGTAACCCAATTTAAATCACATAAGGGATATGCTCCTATCATAATTGAGCAACCTGAAATTATGCAACGAGAAGAAAAATGATAGCGAAGACCTTTTTTAAAATAGATCTTCATATAGAGACTTGAAAATTCAATATAAATTGTTGGATTGTTCACTACACTCTTACTTTTTATTTGTAAGAGGAAAGTCTCTTCTTCTAGTGTATTCCATATCTGGAGTGCATGCATCCCATCCACACAAGATTGTAATTTTTTGTGTGTGTAGCATTGCGCATTGCAGCACATGCTGTGTCCTACATGCACCCCGATGTGTCATAGCCAAGGTTATAAAGCAGTCCAATTCCTCTATCCTGGAGTTGGCCAAAACCACCTTCACTTCCTCACCCAGGTCCTCTGAAGAGAGAAGACATAAGGAGCACTGTTTGCATTGTACTCTCTCTCTCTGGTCCTGAGCCGATACAGCCAAGGAGGCAATTCAAGAGCCAGATCAGGTTCTGCTGATGCCTCACCACTGAGCAATCACTGACCAGTCTGAGCAAACTCTCCAGGAGTCATTGATAATCCTGTGATTGGATCAAAACACTGAGCACTGAAGTCAGGAGTGCTCTTCAGACCTCCTGGCACCAGAAAGTGTTCTGACCTAGACGCTGCCTTTGGTACTGAAAATCTCAGCACTAATTGCTTCCAGTCCACATTTGACAATACCAGCCATCCTTCCCCCCCCCCCCCTTCTTCACCAGTACTGAGACACTTGGCAGTTTCAGATCAGCCTGAGGTCTCTAGTGCTGTCTTCTACTAAGAAACTATCTTCACAGGTTGTGAACCTTGCACTGCAACGACAGGAGCTGCCTCGTCCCTCTCGAGCACATGAGAGATATGCTCCACCTGTGGAGGAGATGTATTCCTTCTCCTCCTTGGCCTCAGAGGATTAGGTGATAGGCAACACACCCCAGAACGATATGACTCTACCTGTATCACACCCCAGAACGATATGACCCTAGCCTGGGTGAAAGGACAATCAGAGACCACTCCCGCAAGAGAGACTATGAAGATGTCTTTGAGCTGTACCCTGCATGATACTTACGCTTGCCTGTACCCCCTTTCCAGAATCCCATGCATTTGTGGTCATTTTGGGCACTCTACTCTTAGGATTCCAACAGCCCCTCAGGAGATGAAGGCAAGGTGTCCCTCTCTTTTGAGACCGCAAGAAAGCCACCCCAGTCAGCTGCCTCCTAGTGCAGAGAGTGAGCAGGACTTGCAGGAAACAGAAGCCAAAAATCTCCTCCTTTTTGCCAGACAAAAGCCAGACCTCAGTTGTTCCAATCCAATCTCACAATTAATAGATTTTCCAGTAACTCCTCAGGAGAATGGTGGACACCCTGGAAATTCTGGTCAATATACTGCAAGAGTAATCACACAAACTTCTTGACAGCCTGCACTCATTGGACCCTGCTAAATTGGCAATGCCATTAAATGATGGCACTTGGAACCAGCCAGAAGACTTTGGCAGACTCCTGCCTCAGAAGTACCTAAATCTAAAAGAAAGCAGACCTGCCCTATCAGGTCCCCATTAAAAATTTTGAATATTTCTATAACTATTAGACACCAACTCTCTGTCCAGGAGAGGTCCAAAAAACAGGATGAACCTAAAGCGACTCCCAGGAAAAAGCCCCCTTTAAAAAAAAAAAAAAAAAAAGCTGACCTGTTTGGTCAGAAGTCATATTGTTCAATCGCCTAAAAGTTACCAATTGCTCCTCGCTAAATATGACTTCCTGACTTGGGATCACATATCTCAGTTTGCGACAGATAAAAATCCCTAGTGCTGGAAGGACAGCTGGTTGCATGGATTTCATTACAGGTCTCCGTTGACACTTCTCATATGGTGGCCTGGGGTATTGCTACAGCAGTAATAATGCACAGGGCCTCCTGGTTGTAGTCCCTTTGAGGAATCTGCAACTGATGGGGTTCTTCACACACTGAAGGATTCAAGAGTGACTTTGTGCTCCCTGGGCATGTACGCTCTGGTTCCCAGAAAGAAACGGTACAAGTCTCCACTCTGTCAGATGCAGAGGCAACCATCCTCATATTATACAGTCAGCAGAGATCTTCCAAGCCTTGGAGGAAGAAGAGGAGGTTCCAGATGAGATATAATCCCAAAATTTGACAAAACTAAACCGTAGCCATTCTAGGTATATTTAGCTACTATTAATTAAAAGCCTATTCCTCCTCCATTACACACCATCCATCAGCCTCATAATAGTAGGTTTGATGGTGTGGTTAAGAGTCTTGCAGAGACAAATTTTCTCACCTTTGGGAATTGTTTAAGTTTGTTTCAGGAGACATGGAATCGGATGGTCTGGATCAGTGGGTCCTGGGGATTGTGGAGAAGGGATATTCCATCCCATTCTAGTCACTTCTGTCTGCGACCCTTCTCACAAGATATTGCTCAGGAGGGAAATGGACTCCCTCATAGCAAGTGTATATATATTTATATTTCCTGGTCCCAGAGAAGAAAGGGGGATGGTGCCCTATCCTGGACCACAAACAACTCAACAAGTTCAGGATGGTGACCCTAGCATGCATAATCACTACTGGATTCTCAAGACTGGTTCACAAGGCTCATCTTACAAGACACACTTTCATATTGCAATACTCCTGCCCCACAAGAAATACCTCCGGTTTCTTGGGGGAAAAGTCTCACTATCAGTACAGAGTGCTTCCCTTTAGCGTCCATGTGGCACAGGGTCTTCATCAAATGCCTGGTGGTCATGGTTGCACATCTGAGAAGAGAAGGAATTCAGATCTATGCTTACCTCAAGGACTGACTGATCTGAGGTCAGTCACCTCAGTACATGAACAACTCCATCTGAGCAGTCCTGGCTCTTTTTGCCACGTTGGCCCTCAGAGTCAAGTCAGACTGTAGACTTCATAAGGAGCAGTGTTGAACTCCTCACTGGTGAAGGCCTGCCTGCCCACGGGACAGATTTCTTATCATTCTAATTCTCAGGTCCGATAGCTTCAATCTCACCTGACAATCTGAAACTCATTGGTCCCAGGGTTTCATGCATCTGTGCAGTACAGTTTGCCAGATTTCACCTATGTTCCATGCAAGGGTTCTTGAGATTAGTGTATCAACCAGGCAGATACCACTGAGACATACTATTCACATTTCTCCAGGAAGTCCTCTCCTTGATAGATTGGTGGAAGAAAGCTTTACATGTGTGCAGCAGGGTGCCCTTCATCTCTTCCCAGCCTAACTAGTGACATGAATCTTCAATAGGATGGAGAGCTCATTGGCGCCACTTCAGATCCAAGGCTTCCATTCCACCCAAGAGGCCAGGCTTCACATAAGCATCCTGGAACTGAGAGCCATTCGGCTGGCATGCATAGCCTTCTTCCCATTTCTTTGAGATGGCACAGTACAGATGCTCATTGACAACACCACAGCAATGTACTGTAACGACCACAGGAATGCGTTCACTATCACAGTTGTGCCAGGAGCCAAACCACCTTTTGAGAATGGTGTATCAGTCACCATGGCACATCAGTAGCATTACATCATCCTGGTCTACAAAATGGCTTCGCAGACCAACTCAGTCGTCAGTACTCAGCCATGAATGATCACTCAAGGACTCCATGCTGTGAGATATCTTTCTGCACCTGTGGGCCTCCAGTTTTGGGCTGGTTTGCCATCTGACCAGTACAAGAAGTGCCTCAGATTCTGATCCAAGTGAGGAGCCAGTCCCAGCTCCCCTTCAGATGCCTTTCTGATTGTGTGGTCACCGGGACTCATGTATGCCTACTCCCCAATTCCTCTGGTACAGAGAGTCCCTTGGAAGATCAGATAAACTGGGGCTCTGGTAATAAGGATATCCCCAGGATGGCACAGACGCTTTTGGTTCTCGGACCTCATAAACCTGTTGTCATGGCTCCTGATCATGCTCCCTGAAACACATTCTGAAATAATACACAACCAGGTAGAAAAGTCCTTCACCTGAACCTAGCACCTCTCCATCTCACAGCATGGCTGATGGCTGCCGTATAGCATTTCAAAACATCCTGATTTGCAGCAGAAAAGATTCCACCAGACTGACCTATGCTGCTAAATAGAAGAGATTCTCTATCTGGGTGCTGGAGAATAATTTCACTTCTTTGGAAGCACCAGGGACTGCCATCCTGGACTGTCTCCTCATCTTAAAGCATTTGGACCTTTCCATTTGTTCTGTCAAGTACATTTGGCAGCCATCTCTGCCCATGATCCTCGGATGGAAGGCCACACCTTCTGTTACCCAACAGTGTCTTGTCAAAGGTATCCTCCATAGCTTCCCACCAGTTAGAAAGATGCCGCCCTCTTGGGACCTCTGCGTTGTCTTTACAGCTTTGATGGAACCTCTTTTAGAGCCTACGGCAACCTGTTCCTTATACCACTTTTCTATGAAGACCTCCTTCCTATGGCCACAACCTCAGCCGGAAGAGATTCAGGCCCGTATGGTGGGTCCATCTTATACAGTATTCCACAAGGACAAAGTAACTTTTAAAATCTCATCTAAAGTTTTTACCCAAAGTGGTTTGATTTTCATCTTAACCAAATGATCCATTTACTTGTCGTCTTTCCCAAATCTCTCACCACCCAGGGAGAGCTAAATCATAGAAGGTTAGGGTTGGAAGAGACCTCAGGTGATCATCTAGTCCAACTGCCTGCTCAAAGTAGGACCAACCCGAACTAAATCATCCCAACCAGGACTTTGTCAAGTTGAGCCTTAAAAATCTCTAAAAAAGGAGATTCCACCACCTCCTTGGGTAACCCATTCCAGTGTTTCACCATTCTCCAATTGAAGTTTTATTTCCTAATATCCAACATAGACCTCCCCCACTTCAACTTGAGACCATAGCTCCTTGTTCTGTCATCTGCCACACTATAAGAACAGCCAAGCTCTAGCCTCTTCAGGTAGATGAAGGCTGCTGTCAAATCCCCTCTCATCCTTCGCTTCTGCAAACTAAACATGCCCAGTTCCCTCAGCCTCTCCTCATAGATCATGTGCCGCAAGCCCCTGATTGTTTTCATTGCCCTCTGCTGGACTATCTCCAATTTATCCATATCCTTTCTGTAATGGGGGGGGGGCCCAAAACTGGACTCAGTACTCCAGATGCAGCCTCACCATTGTTGAATAGAGGGGAAGAATCACTTTCCTCAATCTGCTGGCAATGCTCCCAATAGTGCAGCCCACTGTGCCGTTAGCCTTCTTGGCAACAAGAGTACACTGCTGACTCATGTCCAGCTTCTCATCCACTGTAATCCCCAGGTCCTTTTCTGTGGAACTGCTGCTTAGCCAGTTGGTCCCCAGCGGTCCATGGGATTCTTCCGTCTTAAGTGCAGGACTCTGCCCTTGTCTGTGTTGAACCTAATCAGATTTCTTTTGGTCCAATCCTCCAATTTGTCTAGGTCACTCTGGACCCTATCCCTACCCTCCATCATATCTACCTCTCCCCCCAGCTTAGTGTCGTATGCGAACTTGCTGAAGGTGCAATCCATCCCATCATCCAGATAATTAATGAAGATGTTGAACAAAACTGGCCCCAGGACTGACTCCTGGGGTACTCCACTTGATGCCGGCTGCCAACTAGACATCGAGCCGCACTTCAACATTATCATGTCTCTTCTTGCTATCTAGGAGGGCTCTTAAAAGGCTTTGTTGTGTCTAGATTGTTCCTAGCATTTGCTGACAGAATGAACAGTCAACCTGTCTTCAGCCAAATACTTTCAAAATGGGTCTCAGATTGTATTAAGACAAACTACTGGTGACTCATTTGGACCCATTCCGCCAGAACTCAGACAAGGTGTTTTCCTCCAAGGTGTCCCAGTCTTAGAGATTTGCTGAGCAGCTACCTGGAGTTCAGTTCACACCTTCGCCCAGCACTATTCCCTAGTGTAGATCTCCCTGTCTGAAGCCTGCTTTGCCATGCAGTCTTTTTTCCATTAAACTCTAATAGTGCTTGCTGTCTCCATGCAAGTTATCACTTGAGTAATCCGGAGTGGAATACATGTGGACAATCACTTGAAGAAAGAAGTTACTACCCTATAGTAATTCTGGCTTTTCAAGATGTGTTAGGCACATGTTTTGTTTTGGTTTTTTAGCTTCTTGTACAGATTGAGCTTTATTCTGTTTTAAAAGCCTTTAATCTTTTTCACCAATTTGTCTTTAAGGATATGGATTACTTAAATGTACTTTACATCATGTCAAGGTAGTGTTTCTGTATTTATCTTGTTGAAAGTTCCCATTTTAAGTATTTAGCTGAAACAAATCTATTTGAATTGTGAGACAGTACACTGTGTTCAGTGGAGGAGATGGGTGAAGGGGAAGAAGAAACAGAGTTTGGGAGGGATTGGGGTATCTCCACCAGGAGACCTGATGCTCTTGTAGAGAGAGAACAAAACGTTGCCATGGATCCATGAGCACAGGAGTGGATCATAGGTTTCTATTCAGAGGGTGCTCATGGCTACATTGGCAGATTTCCTTTAGCTTCCTGGTGACCATAAAAATCAGTTGAAAAACCTCCTTTTTAACTCATTCCTCTGCTTTTCCCAAAGAAATAATGTGTAAAAACCTTCTTTGCTTAATTCAGCTGTTCAAGGTGTTCTTCATCTTTTGTTAGCATTTACTATGATTTGTTAGTCAGAAGTGTAGGGAGCAGAATGATGTCAATTAGACCATTTTTTGGCATGTGTATGTTTTAACTATGGGGTTAGTACCTCAAAGTCTTAATGCTTTCTTCATTAGCTCAGACAACAACAGTGGCCTGCATCTGTAATGCTTCCAAGATAGAAATCTTCAAGGCTGCCACCTGGACTTTTGCTCACATGTTTACACAGCACTACTATTTTTTTGTCATAAAAAACTTTGGAAGGGCAATACTGCAATCCCAATTAGGACTCTTTTCTGGGGGTTGGAATGGTTTGCTAGAGTCCCACAAATGGAAATATGTTGAGACCACCTTAAATGATAGAGGTTATTTGAAGAAAGGTAACTGTGGTTTTCTTAATGTTGCCGTAGCAGATTCTCACCCATCTCACATTGCTCGCCCATCTTCCCCTTTCCTTTGGCATTGTATTCCCAGGCTTAGCAAAACAAAGTGAGACAGCTGGGGACTGTACAGCCTCTTATGTCCTGGGTTCCAAACAGTTGGTGCTATAAGAAGAACCGTGTAGTCCCAATGGGCATTGCTGATTTAGTAGGTTCCCAGTGGTCAGTGGCATTGAATGGAGCATCCCACAAGTGTGATGTAGTGGGAACACTCCTAGTAGTGTAGTCTCTTGTGACTAGTATGCATTCCAAAAATCAGTATTGTATGTGCATTTAAAAAAAAAATATTCACTCACAGTGGTTATAGTATTTTATAGTCCAATTATAAATTTGGAACCTTTTGTGAGACCTTTTTTAACTGAAAACAGTCACACAGGAATTTCATAGAAACAAACAAAAATGCATTTCCTGGCTTTTGATGTTTTGTGGCGTATCCTTAATATTATGAATGTAATTTTTTGTACACAAATATTGTCACACAAAGGATTCAATGTCAGTGTTTAAATAGGTGTCTAGTTCATTTGTCAATTTGGTTAATTTTGGGACTTTCCCCTTCTTTATTTTAGATGTCCCTGTTCTTTCATTTGTTTTGTCTTGCCAAAACTTCATGGGGGCAAGGTGGTAATGCTCTTGCTGCTTTTCTTTTTAAAACCATTGCCAGTACTACAGAGGTCAATGTTGCAAGGTACTGTAGCTTTAAGAAAAGAAAAAAAAAAAGAGCCTCCAAGTTTTCTTGAACTTACATTTCCTGCTAGGTAAATCTCTGCTCAGTACATTTGTCTGAGTGCATGTTATTTATTTCGTGTTACTTTTGTGTTGGTAGAAAAAACAAACAAAATGTCTATGGCTGAAAAAATTTTCATTGTTGGACAAATCTTGAAAACGGTTGAGACACAATAATGGCTCTGCTGAGTATGAAATAATTTCAGCACAAGTGCATCTTGGCTGTAGTTTTTTCCGTTCCACCAACATACCTATTGGATATATGTTGGGAATAATTAAAGTATGACAATTTAGATGAGTTAAACATCTATATTGTTTTCCTGAGCACATATACATCTGAATGGCCTTATGAACATGTAATTTTATATGTGTACTGTGTTAGGTTGCATGTTGATTTATCGTAAATAAATGTAAATGGAGTGTCACTGAGATTTTTTGTACTTCACGATGCCACAGCTAATTTAATTGCATGGTATTTATTTTTGCATGATATGGAATATATGTCTGTATAAGTCTGTGTATAACATGTCCTGTGGTTTATGCATGCTACACTAATCTCTATGTTAAATCTGTCCCTTCTTTATTCAGAGCATGCTGTCTAGGTCCTTTAATTCCAATTATGCTGCAGTTAGCAGCTTTCACTATGGCAGCTCTAGGGATCTGCATGGCAGCCAGAGTAGTGTTGCCTTGAGTGTTGCAGACAGAAGAGGTTCTGGTGTGCACGTTGTTCGTGTGAGTACCTACAGTAGGCTATTGCAATATATCGAGGGGAAAAAGGAAACATGAAATATGTCTTTATCAATAATTACAGTTTTGTCCTTTTATATGTGGAAAGCACAGTCATAAGTATAAAAATAGTTGTGTTATGAGTTCCTGGGCACTGAACCCAAATATTTAAATTGCCTTGAGTTCATATGCTCAACCTTCTTTACAAGGTGTTACAACTTACAAAACAAATAGTTTTTCTAATTGGTTTCCGCATGCGATCTAAGATTATTTTCTGTTTTACCCTCCTCTGTAACCAGATCTGTAGATAATGATCCTTTTATTCTGAATTTGATCCAGGTCTGAAGAGACTTGAGTTGGGGTTTACCAGTTTATTTTCAATATTTGGTAAAGTAAACCTTATTTAAAGATGCCTGGAGGCAATCAAGCAAATTAACTTGATATGTAGGTTGGCAAGAAAGATGAAGATAGTTCCAACACTGAACAACCTGAATGAAGATCTGGTGTTTAAATCTAGCAGAATTAAGTCAATGAGAGACTTGTATTAATCCTCTAAATCCATGCATAGCAGCCATGGACATTTGTTCACCTTTCTTGTGAACCATCTGTGTTATGTGGCTTTAAGAACTTGAACAGTTGTAATTTTTTTTGAAAGTTGGGGTTAAATTTTATGAATCTCTCAGACTTGATTAATAGGATTAACTTCTCCATGCAAACTCAGATGATATGATTAGCATCCTTACAAGCAAAAATAAAATTAAAAATTGAGCAATTTTTTCTAATATTTTAAGAAATATTGAGTCATTTTGATGATTTGAAGAAATATTTGCTTACTTATTTCTATGCTGTTTAAAGCATCCCCAGACATCCACCCCAGGAGAGCCATGCCAAGAGGATGTATTCATTTCAGGACAGCAGAACTACTCATCTAGCACACTTAATCTCAAAGATGTTCCTCCAGACAGCGTGAAGAAAGTAGCTGCACAGGTAATGAGTAATAAGATATCATATTTGGATAAGTTATCCTTTGCAAAAATGTATATCTGAAACATGGTGGAGTAGTTGGCACTTAGAATTGGTAATTTGTTTTTAAATCTAAAACATTATTTGATTTTCACCCACATATTTGTGGTGAAATGATAAATCACATGGCCTTAAAAGATCATTCTTGAAATAAGAAATCATCTCATTGGGACAACTGAGTGATTTGTTGTTTGTTTTATTTTCTTCTGGTCAGGGAAAGTTAATGGGGAAGGTTTTTAATAATAGGTTTCCCCAATAACAGAGGGTCTGCATGTTAAATGCAGAATTCTGCATGTGGCAGACAATTTCAGAACAGTAAACAAAGTAGAATAAACTTTTTTAAAAACATGTCAGCATTTATTTATATATCATGGTAAAATTGGGTAAGTAAACTGCAGACACCGGAGAGTGAAATTCTGTCTTTGTCTCTAAGAGGCACAGTACAGAATTTGCAGCTGAGGATGAAGGACTTAGGCCTGGTCTACACTGGGGAGGGGATCGATCTAAATTATGCAACTTAGCTAAGTGAATAAGGTAGCTGAAGTCGATGTACTCAGATCTACTCACCGCGCGTCTTCACTGCGGTGAGTCGACTGCTGCCGTTCCCCCATCGACTCCGCCTGTGCCTCTTGCGCCAGTGGAGTAGAAGAGTCGACTGGAGAGCACTCGGGGTCGATTTATTGCGTCTAGACTAGATGCAATAAATCAACCCCCGCTGGATCGATCACTGCCGCCAATCTGGCGAGTAGTATAGACATACCCTAAGGGAGCTTTAAGCCACCTTTGCACCCTTCCGTTTCTGAGTTACTCTGGGAGCTTGAGACCTTTCCACCACATCTTAAAGAGCCCTGGAGAGCCAAAGTTATGACAGCTGTCCTATGAGTCGTAGCACTGCCCAGAATCGCCTCAGTGTGGCTCTGACTCTGATGTGCCCCTACAGCCTTGCCTCCAGTACCACTCCCTAAGCCAGAGCATTTGTGGGCATCTTTATGGGGGAAATCCTCCTCCAACTAGATATGAGACTTGTATGGCCCCTTTATTCTACTCCGTCCCTTTTATGCAGTAGAAAGGGGCCAGAACAGGGGAGAACATCTTATCCTAGAACTGTGGTGACTTCCAGTGTATTTGATCAACAAACAAGGGTTCATTTTGTATAGTACGGAATTTGGTTAATAGAATCATAGAATCATAGAATCATAGAATATCAGGGTTGGAAGGGACCCCAGAAGGTCATCTAGTCCAACCCCCTGCTCAAAGCAGGACCAAGTCCCAGTTAAATCATCCTAGCCAGGGCTTTGTCAAGCCTGACCTTAAAAACCTCTAAGGAAGGAGATTCTACCACCTCCCTAGGTAACGCATTCCAGTGTTTCACCACCCTCTTAGTGAAAAAGTTTTTCCTAATATCCAATCTAAACCTCCCCCATTGCAACTTGAGACCATTACTCCTCGTTCTGTCATCTGCTACCATTGAGAACAGTCTAGAGCCATCCTCTTTGAAACCCCCTTTCAGGTAGTTGAAAGCAGCTATCAAATCCCCCCTCATTCTTCTCTTCTGCAGACTAAACAATCCCAGCTCCCTCAGCCTCTCCTCATAAGTCATGTGCTCTAGACCCCTAATCATTTTTGTTGCCCTTCGCTGTACTCTTTCCAATTTATCCACATCCTTCTTGTAGTGTGGGGCCCAAAACTGGACACAGTACTCCAGATGAGGCCTCACCAGTGTCGAATAGAGGTGAACGATCACGTCCCTCGATCTGCTCGCTATGCCCCTACTTATACATCCCAAAATGCCATTGGCCTTCTTGGCAACAAGGGCACACTGCTGACTCATATCCAGCTTCTCGTCCACTGTCACCCCTAGGTCCTTTTCCGCAGAACTGCTGCCGAGCCATTCGGTCCCTAGTCTGTAGCGGTGCATTGGATTCTTCCATCCTAAGTGCAGGACCCTGCACTTATCCTTATTGAACCTCATTAGATTTCTTTTGGCCCAATCCTCCAATTTGTCTAGGTCCTTCTGTATCCTATCCCTCCCCTCCAGCGTATCTACCACTCCTCCCAGTTTAGTATCATCCGCAAATTTGCTGAGAGTGCAATCCACACCATCCTCCAGATCATTTATGAAGATATTGAACAAAACGGGCCCCAGGACTGACCCCTGGGGCACTCCACTTGACACCGGCTGCCAACTAGACATGGAGCCATTGATCACTACCCGTTGAGCCCGACAATCTAGCCAGCTTTCTACCCACCTTATAGTGCATTCATCCGGCCCATACTTCCTTAACTTGCTGACAAGAATGCTGTGGGAGACCGTGTCAAAAGCTTTGCTAAAGTCAAGAAACAATACATCCACTGCTTTCCCTTCATCCACAGAACCAGTAATCTCATCATAAAAGGCGATTAGATTAGTCAGGCATGACCTTCCCTTGGTGAATCCATGCTGACTGTTCCTGATCACTTTCCTCTCCTCTAAGTGCTTCAGGATTGATTCTTTGAGGACCTGCTCCATGATTTTTCCAGGGACTGAGGTGAGGCTGACTGGCCTGTAGTTCCCAGGATCCTCCTTCTTCCCTTTTTTAAAGATGGGCACTACATTAGCCTTTTTCCAGTCATCCGGGACTTCCCCCGTTCGCCACGAGTTTTCAAAGATAATGGCCAAGGGCTCTGCAATCACAGCCGCCAATTCCTTCAGCACTCTCGGATGCAATTCGTCCGGCCCCATGGACTTGTGCACGTCCAGCTTTTCTAAATAGTCCCTAACCACCTCTATCTCTACAGAGGGCTGGCCATCTCTTCCCCATTTTGTGATGCCCAGCACAGCAGTCTGGGAGCTGACCTTGTTAGTGAAAACAGAGGCAAAAAAAGCATTGAGTACATTAGCTTTTTTCCACATCCTCTGTCACTAGCTTGCCTCCCTCATTCAGTAAGGGGCCCACACTTTCCTTGGCTTTCTTCTTGTTGCCAACATACCTGAAGAAACCCTTCTTGTTACTCTTGACATCTCTTGCTAGCTGCAGCTCCAGGTGCGATTTGGCCCTCCTGATATCTTTCCTACATGCCCGAGCAATATTTTTATACTCTTCCCTGGTCATATGTCCAACCTTCCACTTCTTGTAAGCTTCTTTTTTATGTTTAAGATCCGCTAGGATTTCACCATTAAGCCAAGCTGGTCGCCTGCCATATTTACTATTCTTTCGAGTCATCGGGATGGTTTGTCCCTGTAACCTCAACAGGGATTCCTTGAAATACAGCCAGCTCTCCTGGACTCCCTTCCCTTTCATGTTAGTCCCCCAGGGGATCCTGGCCATCTGTTCCCTGAGGGAGTCAAAGTCTGCTTTCCTGAAGTCCAGGGTCCGTATCCTGCTGCTTACCTTTCTTCCCTGCGTCAGGATCCTGAACTCAACCAACTCATGGTCACTGCCTCCAAGATTCCCATCCACTTTTGCTTCCCCCACTAATTCTACCCGGTTTGTGAGCAGCAGGTCAAGAAAAGCGCTCCCCCTAGTTGGCTCCCCTAGCACTTGCACCAGGAAATTGTCCCCTACGCTTTCCAAAAACTTCCTGGATTGTCTATGCACCGCTGTATTGCTCTCCCAGCAGATATCAGGAAAATTAAAGTCACCCATGAGAATCAGGGCATGCGATCTAGTAGCTTCCGTGAGTTGCCGGAAGAAAGCCTCATCCACCTCATCCCCCTGGTCCGGTGGTCTATAGCAGACTCCCACCATGACATCACTCTTGTTGCACACACTTCTAAACTTAATCCAGAGACACTCAGGTTTTTCCACAGGTTTCGTACCGGAGCTCTGAGCAGTCATACTGCTCCCTTACATACAGTGCTACTCCCCCACCTTTTCTGCCCTGCCTGTCCTTCCTGAACAGTTTATAACCATCCATGACTGTACTCCAGTCATGTGAGTTATCCCACCAAGTCTCTGTTATTCCAATCACGTCATAATTCCTTGACATCACCAGGACCTCCAGTTCTCCCTGCTTGTTTCCAAGGCTTTGTGCATTTGTATATAAGCACTTGAGATAACCTGTTGATCGCCCCTCATTCCCAGTATGAGGCAGGAGCCCTCCCCTCACAGACATTCCTGCCTGTGCTTCCTCCCGGTATCCCGCTTTCCCACTTACCTCAGGGCTTTGGTCTCCTTCCCCCGGTGAACCTAGTTTAAAGCCCTCCTCACTAGGTTAGCCAGCCTGCTGGCAAAGATGTTCTTCCCTCTCTTCGTAAGATGGAGCCCGTCTCTGCCCAGCACTCCTCCTTCATGGAACACCATCCCATGGTCAAAGAATCCAAAGCCTTCTCTCCGACACCACCTGCGTAGCCATTCGTTGACCTCCACGATTCGACGGTCCCTACCCAGGCCTTTTCCTTCCACGGGGAGGATGGACGAGAACACCACTTGCGCCTCCAACTCCTTTATCCTTCTTCCCAGAGCCACGTAGTCCGCAGTGATCCGCTCAAGGTCATTCTTGGCAGTATCATTGGTGCCCACGTGGAGAAGCAGGAAGGGGTAGCGATCCAGGGGCTTGATGAGTCTCGGCAGTCTCTCCGTCACATCACGAATCTTAGCCCCTGGCAAGCAGCAGACTTCTCGGTTTCCCGGTCAGGGCGGCAGATAGATGACTCAGTCCCCCGGAGGAGAGAGTCCCCGACCACCACCACCCGCCTTCTCCTCTTGGGAGCCTGAGAGTGTCTGATAGGCCTATAAGATAGATAAATCACAACTTGCAGTTGTAAAAAAAAAAAAAAGTTAAACCTTCTACTTATCCTAAATTATACAGACAAAAATATTACATCAAGTAGTTAGAAGTTACAAAATACTTGATTTTTTCCCAGATGTTAATTATAAGATTCTCTTTTTAGTTGGTCTGAGAAACTGTTTACTGCCTTAAAATGTCGTTTTACTTTGAAAAATGATTATGTAACTGTCACAGTTACAGGTCTAGCTGCATCTTCATTCTGTACCTCCCAGAAGTCTGATTAGTGCACCCTTCCGGTGTTAGGCCTCTACCTTAACCTGTCTTGGGGTGGAATCCTGCGAGTCTTTCACTTTTAGACCAGGTCTCCAGCTACAGCACTCTGTGTGCGCCAATTGTGATTTTTCTGCAGGCCAACTAAGATTGGCACCAGCAAGTCTTCCTTTCCAAAGCAGATAACAAAGCAACCCAAACAGCCTTTTTAAAACGAAGTATTGTTAATCTTAAAGTAGGAACAAAACAAACAAACAAAAAGTTTGTAACACAGTCAAGGTCTACTTGCGTACCTGTCTCGCTTACAGTGTTAGGTAGGCCTATCTTATAACAGACACCTAAGCCTCTGAAGTCTCAGTTCACCTTTGCTCAGAACCTCATTTTACTCCCTCTTTTCCTGCACCTTTCAAGTAAGATATTGCATTTTTAGGTCCAGTTATGTCCTTTGTTTCTCTTGTATCTCTCAAATCTGGTTAAACCGGTTTTGGCAGCTCACCAGGGGATCAGACAGAGACCTCAAAGGGACTGGTTTTTTGCATTGTGTCAGGTGTTAAGACGTCCTTTTTTGCTTATTGTAACTAACCCTGTTTGAATTAATCCCTTGTATACATACAGTAAACATCACAATAACAAACAAGGAGACATAGTCATAAAATGTTACAGACAACTCCCATTTCCTTCATGATAACACTAGCACCACCTTATGCAATATACCCGTTCCTAGTGTGTTCAGAGATGTATCTACTTAATATGGACAAAAATAACTTTCTACTCCTGTTAAGACTTCAGGAGCCAATACAGCTAAAAGGAAGTGAGCTGGAACCTATACTTCCTTGTGCATCATCAATAGTTTATTAACTTCCAGTCAGCTACATTTGTGCAAACCCATTGAAGGCAGTGAGGTTGCACAATTGTGACTGGACAGATACTGGCTTATATGAATTTTTATTATTGGTATGATTACAGAAGAAGGAAAGAATCTTAACTTTTTTCTCAATTATGCTTTATTTTTTGTAAATGGCAATTGGGAAAAAAACTTTTTTTATTTGTAAACCAAACAAATGTGATATGTAAATAAATGAAACCATACATATTAAACCTCACTTTGCCATTTTTCAGAATCACTTTACAACAGAGGTGAGCAAACTACAGGCCACATTCGGCCTGTGGGATCCTCCTACCTGGCCTCTGAGCTCCTGGTCCAGTAGGCTCGCCCCCGGCCCCTCCCGCGCAGCCTCAGAACACCGTGCCGCTGGCTCAACACTCTGAGCAGCCGGGCAGCACAGTTGCAGAGCCGCAGCCTGACCCGGTGCTCTGGGCAGCGCGGCTATAGCGTCGCCAGCCATCGGTGCTCCAGGCAGCGTGGTTAGGAGGCAGGGGGCAGGCAGGGGTTGGATAGAGGGCAGGGGGCGGGAAACAGAGGGGTTGGATGGGATGGCGGGGGGAAGTCAGGGGTGGGGAGTCTGGGGGGGGGACAGGGAGCAGGCGGTGCTGGATGGGGTAGGAGACCCGGGGGGGGGGGGGCTGTCAGGGGATAGTTGGGTTGGATGGGGCAGGAGTCTCGGGGGAGCTGTCGGGGCGAGAAGCGGGTGGTGGTGGATAGGAGGCAGGGGCCAGGTCACACCTGGCCATTTGGAGGGAGACAGCCTCCCCTAACCTGCCCTCCATACAATTTTGGAAACCCGATGTGGCCCTCAGGCCAAAAAGTTTGCCCACCCCTGCTTTACAAGGTAGAGCCTCGCTTACTCAGAACAGGGTCTGAGATACAGAAGACAATTGACACAGCATGAATAGAAGCTAGAATTTTCTTACCTACTTACCTACTTATTTCAGTTATTTATGAGAATAAAACTTTTAGTATTTGGACATACTAGTCTGGTATATTTTGGCAGATTAATTCAGCATAGCAGTGGTGATCAGTAGACAAATAAATGGAAGATGATGGTAGTTTTGGAATGGGGGGTTTTACAGAATGAGTGACGGGAGATGTCAGGGTATTAGGGTACTGAGTAAATTTAGTAGGTGTTTTGGGGGGGGCAAGGAGCGTTCTTGTCCATGGACATTGTGCTCCAGTACAAATTAATCACCTAAGAGGCTTCAGTAAAAAGTTTTGTTGTGCAGAGCCGCAACTTTAGTTAGTTAATTAAATACTTATAGATATTCCTGTGGCACTAACCACCATAGTGTCTGCCAAATCTAATCAACAGATAGTCAAACCAGAGAGCAACATATACTGGAAAGATTCTCACCATAGTTTTAAAATTAAGATTCTATAAGGTCTTTAGTTGTAAGGTCTTTAATGGAAGACATTTTCCATGTTAAGTGGTAGGGGAAAATGCACCCAATTGTAGCATAATTAGAGTTAAATAAATAGACATTTTGACATAGCATTCACACCTCTGTAATATTATTACACTTGTCTATGAATAGTTCAGAACTAGAATTGATAGACAAATTATATGAATAAAAATAAAATACTGTATAATTTAACAATGTAAACCAAATGTGATACATTAGCAGTATCACCAAAAAACACTGGTTGAGATGAATTACAGTGAAACAAGTGTTAAAAAGGAACAGGCAGCTGCCTACTCTGTTCTAGCCAATAAGAGTTCAAAGTTAGCTTAGCTTTTCATGCTTGTCTTCATAAATTTAAAACTGAGATTTAGTAATGCTCATAAAAATGCAATGACAAGTCAAGCACAAGAAATGTTGAAATAATTGAATAAAAGTTGAGGATTGTTATAAAATGTTATGATTTAAAGACGATTCATGTTTTATTCAGATACCTATGACAAATGGGCAGATGTGCCAGCCTCCCAGGCCTCAGACAAACTATAGTCAAGGCCATCATCCACCTCCCCAAGCATCTGTGGCAAGACATCCCTCTAGAGAGCAATTAATTGATTATCTGATGCTGAAAGTTGCGCATCAGCCTCCCTATACCCAGCCCCAGTGTCCTCCCAAACAAAGCCATGAGATGGCAAAGCAAGAGGTAAGGATAAAAATTATATTAATTTAAGTCAAGAGGTAAGGTTTTTAATAAGTGTTTGAATATATGATTTGCACTTATTGGTAGCCATAAATGCAAGGTGGTATTATTTTATTTGCTCTTACTATTACTATTAAATGGGTGATGACAGAAATGGTTTAGGAATTTAATTCCAGCAAGAAAGAGCTGTAGCTCACTGGAGTTCTGTCATCCCACTCTTTAAAAGAAAAGTGGTTCCGTGAAATCATACCTTTAGTTTGATTTTAATCTGTTTTGTTCCTTTCTTGCGATGTGGATGTTATACAGAGAAATAAACCTCTTACTAACTTTTATCAGAAGCTAGAGAGGATGTTAGTTAAAGTATTTCTGCTGAAACTTGAATTACATCTCCTTTCAGGTAACTGATTATCCATGGCCCTTCATGCTTATACAATAATTAAAATATACAAAAATAGTAATTAAAAACTCAAAATACCTATGGTCGATTTCAAGAACATCTGACTAGTAGTACTCACCCAGATGGTAAAATAAACAACACATTTAATAGTGCAAAAAGCCTGTGGTAGAAAAAAAGGTGACTTCTGCAGCAAGCCCAAAAAACTAATAAAATTTGCAAAAAGAAAAGGAGTACTTGTGGCACCTTAGAGACTAACAAATTTATTTGAGCATAAGCTTTTGTGAGCTTCAGCTCACTTCATCGGATGCATCTGTAGCTCACGAAAGCTTATACTCAAATAAATTTGTTAGTCTCTAAGGTACCACAAGTACTCCTTTATGTTTGCGAATACAGACTAACACAGCTACTACTCTGAAACCTAATAAAATTTGGGTTGTGACAGACCAAAGTAGGGTAATAAGTTCCACAGCCAGCGACTGGACCAATCTTGGAGGGCATCTTTCCACCAGCCCCCTTCTTTTGAAACAAGGGCTGTTAATTCAGTTTTCTTTAGTGATCACAACTGCAGTTGTATTATAATACTCACTCATGAACCTGTGATGCCTAAAGATGGCTGTCAAATTTGCACTTGAACAAATTGATTAGTTCAAGACGTGGCTTTTGGACGTTGCAAATTAAATGAGAGGAAAACCAAGTATTTTGGCTATGGAACTGAAGTGTCAGGCTATTGTGGAGGCCTTCAAGCGCTATTATCCATATTTACTAAGTATGGAATTCCTGCTGTACAGTGCTGTGGAGTGGTTCCTTACAAAGCACAACCCAGAGGACGCTTGTGGAGGTGGAATCACAAACCGTCCAAATATATATTCATGGTTTACCATAAACCTTTGAAAACCAAATGTGGTTGTGGATGCATTCAGTTAGGTGAGGGCAGTGAGAATAGATTCTAGTGAGGATATCTGGCAAGAACAGTCTAAGGCCCCTGAATTACTTTTGATGCACCAACACACATATCAAAGGATACCCATATTGGGGAGGTTAAACACATTTCAGGAATGATTATCTATTGATCTGGCTACCAACTTGCTGGTATAAGGATAACAGGATTGTACAGTCAGCAAGCTTACAGAAAACGGTATTGTCTTCATGATGGTGAAGCAGCAGACTCATATGTCTGTGATACGAAAAGACACTGAGCAAGGTATATGACAGAGTTTTTGGCTGGGCATGGCTGCAGAAGTTAAAAAGTGGATACTTTCCTGTCTTATCTGTCAAGAAAGGAAAGCACAAGCAAGGGGAGGCAAAACTCCTTTAGGGGAAAGGGGCTCAATCTAATAAGCCCCGAGAGTTCATACAGAATTATTTGAAAGGCCTATTACCAGGAACACGAGCTGCAAGTAGATATTTACTGCTAGTGTATGACACCATCTCAAAATATTTGATGGCACAACCACTGAAGGATAAAAGGATTGATACAGTTAAGGCTGCATGGATGAAATATGTAGTGTTGGAGTTTGGCCCACCAAGCTTCATCTCCAGTGATCTGGAAAAGAATTTGAGTCACGGTTATTACATAAGTTCTGCCGACAACTCCAGATAACCAAGGTGAGGACCGGTATTGCCCACTCTAGGAGTTATAGAGTGGAGCGAATAAACCGCACCCTTGGTTACATGCTTAGACTCAGTCAGTGAAGAACACCAAGACTAAGATACAAGACACCTTTTTACTCCTGGAGAAATTCTGTGCAAGCGCAGAATTAATGTCCCGTGTAGATTTACACACACAAACACACTTATTCTGACAGGGAAGTGAAGGGAAACCACGAGAGGGGTCACACTGCAGTTACACCTTTCGCCCACCAGGGGCTGATGTGGTGCCAGAAGAGAGGGCAGCTGGCTCACAGGCCAGAGCAGCCAGCTGCAGAGAGGGAGGGGGGCAGAGGCTGCCTTTCTCACAGTGCCCGGCCCACAGGGCCAGGTGAGGAGGCACCGAATATGAGGGGGACGGACAGAGCAGAGCACACTGGGCAGCTGGGGGGTGGTAACCTAGACTGGGGTACAGAAGGACTACTAGTGGGGGACAGACTGGGGTGGGGGGCACAGGAACTCTTGGGGTGACATTGAGTGAGGGTGTAGCGCCACATGAGGATGGGGAATAATGGGTGCAAGAACACATGGGGACAGGGACAGATGTGCCTGACTGAATGGTTTGCTGACCAATTCCCTCCCTGCCCCCGCTCCAAAAAAAAAAAATCCAACCTGATGCATACTTTTGCCATCCACACCCAACAACCCCTCCAGGTTCACTCCAAGACTGTCCCAGCAATTACTTCCCTCTCTCTTAGCTCCTCTGTTACCCCTGACTCCCCCAAGCCTTTGCATCACTTCTGAGCGGTGTGGGAAATATGGTTCTGAATTATAACACTGTATTAATATGCCGAATAAGGAATCTGTTTGTCAAAAAACCATTTCCTGAATCTTTTTTTGTTGTCTGTATTGTTACAGACATACTTGCTGACAGGTATTTTGAACTAAATTACCAAAACAATGAAACTGGTGTTATTTTGACAAATAAAATGTAAAATTTTGAAGAATTTTTATTTTTTTGGCACAGAATTTTAAATTTTTTGGTGCAGAATGTCCCCAAGAGTACCTTTTGTCATCTTTGCATATAACACCAGCCAGCTATCCATTACTCTCCCTCTGAAATTATTTTTGAACTCCGTAAACACTTGCTTCCTTGTGAAGTGACGTTCAGGCAGCAAGAACCTGAAAGGCCCTCTGCACCTACACAGGTAGGTGATGCAGCAGAGTCTTTTATTAGTGACCTGAAGGCAGCATTCAAAAAGATGGAGGAAAATGAGTTGGAAGCAAGCATGACAGGCACAAGATACCAGAAATAAAAAATTATGCCTGTCCCTGAAGAAGAGAAGGTATGGCTATGCAACTGGAAAAAGCATCCAGGAAAAAAATTGCAGGACTGCCAATACTTGTAATTCTCATTTATAGAAATAAAAGGAAGTAACAACTGCAAGTAACAACTCCAGCACACACAGGCAGGACTTAACTTCCTCCTAGTCCCTCTTCTTCCCCCTTGAACAAAGACAACAACATAACATCAAAACGAAACAATTTAACACTAAAATTAAGATACAGCACCAGATATTAGGGGAAGTGCTGTCAGCCCTGATCATTGCAGTGTATAATAGAGAAACTAGGTAAAACTATAGGCATTATTCTACCTCAGTAGACAGCTCCTTACTCTAGCTATACCCTAGGAAAATGAGTTGCTAGATGATAGTTCAGAGCTAAGTTTCCCTGATAGGCTGGAAAGCTCCTGATTTCTGAAGCCTCTTTCCAATCACCTGCTCCTATCTTCTGCTGTTATTGGGAGAGAGTTGTGTGGAGGAGGTGCTGTATATTACGGTGCTGTAGGTAGTGTCTTGGAGGGCTGCTCTAGGACACTAACTCTCAGAGATTCCTAGGAGTCCTCTGAGACTTGACCCATAGAGCCCTTACCTAGAGCATAGGCCCAACCTGCCCATACCATGAAGATGTGGCAAGAGCATAAGGCAGTGTTTTGGATGGAGTGGTGGTACATAGGCAGCTATTTTTCTAGTCATATTTTTATGACCATAGTGGATTGGGGACCAAGCTTTGTCCACAGAGGCTGTGCCTAGTGTAAATTGTGGGGACTGAAAAACAGGATCATATAGGAATGAGGTGAGCCAGCGAAAGAAAGGAGAGAGAGGATTAGGTGTGGGAAACTCGGGGAGAGAGCCAGAATGGGGGAGTTCAGTTGGCGTCAGCCAGAAAAAGAGGCATTATCTCATTTACATAAGCTTACTCCCTATTTGCCAGGTGTGCAGATTAGTGTGTTAAATCATTTGGGTTATATCTCCATATTTCTGGATTTATAGCCTTAGGAGGTGTGCTATAATCTAACTAAACTAATACACCATAAAACTTGGCTGTTGTGGCTATGTATTATGTTTTAACACACTGTTACCAGAAATTATATTTGAGATACGATTATTTCTTTTGAACTGTAGAGTAGGCTCTTCAATATTTTTGTGTCTTTGTTAATTTGAAGGCTGTTTAGTACTAATTAAATCAAAGCATCTGTATGAATATTAATCAGCGTTCCGAGAGTGAAGTTTACTTTTGTTTTTTGATTGTTGATATTTTGCGGGTATATTGTATGTCTGTTACCATATTCAAAACTTCCTTGTATTAATATTAAAAATGGTAAGAGGAAAAACATTGAGATGGAGTTCAACCATTTGCCAATGTAAGTCTTTTATTGTTTGGTCATAATTCCAACTATAGTATTTAGATAATATGATACAGCATTTTATAGTATGTCCATTTCTGTGGATCTGAGCTTTCAGGGCAGTTCCTTTTACTTTGTTAGATTCGAGTGAGAATTGAAAAAGATCCAGAGCTAGGATTTAGTATATCAGGAGGAGTTGGCGGTAGAGGAAATCCATTCAGACCTGATGACGATGTGAGTATTTCATATATATGTACCTGTTTTAAGAGTTGTTTTAAAGGCAAAAGATGTTTTAAATAAGTGCCAGGTCATTTATTATACTTTAAAGTGAAGCACGTAAAATAAACCTATCACCTCTTTGATGCACTAAACAGTATCTCATACACACTTGTGAGGTTTTTAATTGGAACTAGACCAACTGTATTTAGAGCAAAACAATATTCAGCATTTATATAGTACTTTTCATCTTCAGAACACTAAGAAATTTATTGAATGACAAAAGTGAAGCTAAAAGGTTAAGTGACTTGTCTACAGGTATGGAGTCAGTGATGGGTAACATTAGAACTTAGGCTCTGTCTTTTTCCAATCCACTAGACCGCACTGCCTTTCCAAATAGTCTTGACTAGAACAAAGAGGTTATCTCCAGTATTTTTTCACCTCTAAGTGTTGTGTCACTTCCCATCCATACAACCGATGGAAAGAGGCATTTGGAATTAACCTCTCCATGACCATGTTTTTTTATTTTTTCAACTACTGTTAACAATATTATCATTAGTATTAGTAGTATTTATAAAATATCCAGATGTGCTATTGTTTCTTTTAGGTGCTACAAAATAAGTGTGCTAAGCGCTTCACTGGCATATTAGAGAATCCCCTACCTCAAAGAGCTTAGACTCTTAGTATACAAAAAATAAGCAAGGGATGGGAAAAGGGAAGCAAACATACGAGCAAGTGATCTGAGGTAGTGTTTGAATTTTGGCATTTTGTTGTCCGACTCTAGTAGGGTGTTGTTTTCCATTCATTTCCTTCCCCTATTGATTCCATTCTGTTTTCTCAGCAACCAATGCCCATTTGCTCACTACCTAGCTCTAGCCCTACCATCTCACCTCCACCGATTTAATCTTCGGATATATTCAGTCCTTGCCTGTTAGCTAACTCCTGCCCCATCACACACAAGGTGCCACAGCTCCTCCCATATTTTCCTCACAAATCAACCTCATAATGCCACAAGAAATAATTTATTTGCCTGTGAATGCTTCTTATACAGTAGGTTCTGTGGGGCTTGGAGTTTTTTTGTGAACAATTAAAAGCTAAAGTTGATTGTGATTATTGTAGGATTTGGGGGGAGGGATACTGGCTTGCAAAAGTGAGGGAAATGAAGAGTGGAAGGTGAGTCTTGTAATAAAACTGGAGTTTGTGCTGGAGGGAGGCTTTGAAAATTGAGATAGAAAAGGATGAAAACAATTTGACCAAATTACAGTACATGAAAATTAGTGGTGGGACAATCTAGATTGGGTGAATGGTAGGATTTTAGAAATGTCAAGCATTACAAACAAGAATTATAGAGTTTAAAATTATGTTGTCTCTTAAAGGGAAAAGGATTTAGCCGAGAGCACTTACATCTAGTGTCGATACTACATTTTGACACATAATATACATCTGGCAATTTAAACAAAGGGTTTAATTTAAAACTCAGATGGAGAAATATTTTCCCTTCAGTGTTCCAATTAATGCAATTCTTCTGTCTTTAATCTCTGAAAAAATGTTAATCATAAAAGCCAATGAACCTATTATTTTTCACTATTTCACATTATCTTCTGTTTAGTGGGGAAAATCAAAGAATATCTTAAGTTGCAGTGGCTTCAAGTTGCTCCAATATCTATGAAATAAGATCAGTCAGAATTCTTCCTCTCGCCCCCATTTGTTTCTACAGGGTATATTTGTAACCAGAGTGCAGCCTGAAGGACCAGCATCTAAACTGTTGCAGCCTGGAGATAAAATAATTCAGGTACTGTAATTGTAATTGTTCTGTTTAATGTACATAGTCCTTGTTTGTATATTTGTTCTGTCAGTCAGTGCCTTTCTTTTTTATGGCTAGTAGTGGCAGAGTATATTCAAGTTTAGTACTTATATTCTTTACATAGTTTTATCAATATCTCTTCCAAAAGAAGTCTAGGAAAACCAGTTATACTCTGTTATATTTGAGTATTTTTCAGATGTATTAGTATCTCAATTACAGTGCAGCCTAAAAACAAACAACTTACAAAAGTAAAAGCATTTTGATAGACAACATAAGTTACCTAACATATGATAAAGCCACCAAGAATACAAACTTGGACTTGAGATTGAGCAGCTCCAGCTAAATGATTGCCTGCATTTGAGTGAGGCTTCAATAGTTCTGAGCAAATAGGTTCCTCCCATCATTGCTGGGAAACGCAACTGGCTCTGGATCTTAAAGGGTTCAAGTGCTGTTCCATTATAAGAGCAGATATCTTTATAGTTATTCATACAGTTAGGTTTTGGAGGTGTGTGTGTTTGTTTGCAAACATACATAACCGTTGATTAAGACCCGTGAGAGAGATTTGAATTGTGGTTCTGTATTTTGTAAAATCGAGTATGTGCAGAGGGTAGCCTTCTGTTGGAATAGATTAACAAATTTATTTGAGCATAAGCTTTCATGAGCTACAGCTCACTTCATCGGATGCATTTGGTGGAAAATACAGTGGGGAGATTTATATATATATACACACACAGAGAACATGAAACAATGGGTTTTATCATACGCACTGTAAGGAGAGTGATCGCCATCGCCAGCAGCAGTGGGGGGAAAGGAGGAAAACCTTTCATGGTGACAAGCAAGATAGGCTATTTCCAGCAGTTAACAAGAACATCTGAGGAAGAGTGGGGGGGTGGGAAGGGGGGGAGAAATAACATGGGGAAATAGTTTTATTTTGTGTAATGACTCATTCATTCCCAGTCTGTATTCAAGCCTAAATTAATTGTATCCAGTTTGCAAATTAATTCCAATTCAGCAGTCTCTCGTTGGAGTCTGTTTTTGAAGCTTTTTTTGTTGAAGGATAGCCACCCTCAGGTCTGTAATCGAGTGACCGGAGAGATTGAAGTATCCACTTCCTGGATACTACGGTGCTAATACGCGATGGTCACATAAACACCACCCTATATCGGAAACCTACTGACCGCTATTCCTACCTACATGCCTCTAGCTTTCATCCAGATCATACCACACGATCCATTGTCTACAGCCAAGCTCTATGATATAACCGCATTTGCTCCAACCCCTCAGACAGAGACAAACACCTACAAGATCTCTATCATGCATTCCTACAACTACAATACCCACCTGCTGAAGTGAAGAAACAGATTGACAGAGCCAGAAGAGTACCCAGAAGTCACCTACTACAGGACACGCCCAACAAAGAAAATAACAGAACGCCACTAGCCATCACCTTCAGCCCCCAACTAAAACCTCTCCAACGCATCATCAAGGATCTACAACCTATCCTGAAGGACGACCCATCACTCTCACAGATCTTGGGAGACAGGCCAGTCCTTGCTTACAGACAGCCCCCCAACCTGAAGCAAATACAGCAACCACACACCACACAACAGAACCACTAACCCAGGAACCTATCCTTGCAACAAAGCCCGTTGCCAGCTCTGTCCACATATCTATTCAGGGGACACCATCATAGGGCCTAAACATATCAGCCACACTATCAGAGGCTCGTTCACCTGCGCATCTACCAATGTGATATATGCCATCATGTGCCAGCAATGCCCCTCTGCCATGTACATTGGTCAAACTGGACAGTCTCTACGTAAAAGAATAAATGGACACAAATCAGACGTCAAGAATTATAACATTCAAAAACCAGTCGGAGAACGCTTCAATCTCTCCGGTCACTCGATTACAGACCTGAGGGTGGCTATCCTTCAACAAAAAAACTTCAAAAACAGACTCCAACGAGAGACTGCTGAATTGGAATTAATTTGCAAACTGGATACAATTAACTTAGGCTTGAATACAGACTGGGAATGGATGAGTCATTACACAAAGTAAAACTATTTCTCCCCCCCTCCCAACCCCCCACTGTTCCTCAGATGTTCTTGTTAACTGCTGGAAATAGCCTACCTTGCTTGTCACCATGAAAGGTTTTCCTCCTTCTCCCCCCCCCCCCCGCCCGCTGGTGATGGCTCATCTTAAGTGATCACTCTCCTTACAGTGTGTATGATAAAACCCATTGTTTCATGTTCGCTGTGTGTGTATATAAATCTCCCCTCTGTATTCTCCACCAAATGCATCCGATGAGGTGAGCTGTAGCTCACGAAAGCTTATGCTCTAATAAATTTGTTAGTCTCTAAGGTGCCACAAGTACTCCTTTTCTTTTTGTGAATACAGACTAACATGGCTGCTACTCTGAAACTTGGAATAGATTATTTCTGATATTTGAATATTTCAGTAGTTAAATTTTCCCTTTGTTGTCTGTCTACATGTTGGGTTGGTTTTTATGAAGGAATTCATTTTCTTTAAAAGAGCAAAGAGAAAATGTCTGGTGAATGTGCTGAGGCAGTAATTACAGGTTCTTTCATCTTTTATAACTCCTAGGCCATATTTTGCTCTGACAGGTTTTGCTATTTGTGATGATTCTGTTTTTCTCATGTAAATTGTAAAGGAGGATCTGGCAGTGGCAGAATGGAAAACCTATCCTATGCTGCCACAGTGCCAGTTACACAACTTTTGTATTTGAATGTCTTAGTGAAGTTTCCCTGAAGCTGCTAAAAAGAGTATCCGTGGTTGTACACATTTTGCTAATCTCACCTTTGTACACTTTACAACTTGTGTTTCTGAAGAACAAAAGCTTCTCTGTGTTTGGATGTCTTTAGCCCTGGTCTGGATACAAAGGATGGTCTCAGAAGGTTGTTGCTTTCTCAGGAAAACATGCATTAAATGTATGTCATAATATAAAATTTAGGCCTGACTGGTGGTTGGATAGGTTTGTATGCACTTTGGATATCAGTAGGAAAGTTAAAATCTGAAATGGGTCCGGTACAGCAGTGGCTTTCAACCAGGAGTATGTGTACCCCTCGGGCTACTCAGAGGTCTTCCAGGGGGTATATCAACTCATTTAGATATTTACCTAGTTTTACAACAGGCTACATAAAAAACACTAGCAAAGTCAGAACAAACTAAAATTTCACACACAATGATTTGTTTATACTGCTCTTTATACTATACACTGAAATGTAAGTACAATATTTATATTCCAATTTATTTTATAATTATATGGTAAAAATGAAAAAGTAAGCAATTTTTCAGTAACTGTTCTATGACACTTTTATATTTGATTTTGTTAGTTTTTAAGTGAGGTAAAACTTGGGAGTGGCACAAGACAAATCAGACTCTTGAAAGGGCTACAGCAGTCTGGAAAGATTGAGAGCCACTATTGTCCAATTCTTGGCTTATGAGTAGTTACTCAGCTTCTGCTCTTCAAAATGGAAGTCTTGCTGCAGACCACACTCACCTAAGGAGTTATTGCAGGATTTGGAATAACATTTTAAACACAGTATAGCTGCCATGCATCTTATTTACATGACTCTCATTTAATTTTCTAACTCTTTGTCCACTCTCCTCCTCCTACCTCAGTTCCCGCCATTTGAATGCTGCGCAATTCTCCTTATTTGGCTGTGGTAGTAAAAAGTAGCGAGCCTTGTTCAGCTGAAACCTACAGATCTGTTTGGACTGTAAACTTTTATCAAAGATTAAGCTAAATTCTAGGTATGACTGACAATCAGTCAAAAATTGATTTTAAATCTCCACTTTAATGGCTTTGTTATGCCGATAACCTAGCAGCAATGCTTTCTGAAGCTGTCCAGGGTGATGTGTCTAAATACTACTTGTCTTTATGGTGGTCTTTTTTTGGTGATGTCATGATGAAGTCCCTCTTTTATTAAACAATTCAGTACTTGATTACAGTAAAAGCTTTGTTATCTGGCATGTTGGAGGAATGCGGGGTGCCAGTTAGTCAAAAATTCCAGTTAATTAAGAGTTATGCTTACCAATGGAGGGAGGGAGTTTGAGTGCAGGAAGGGGCTTGGGGCAGGAGGTTGGGGCACAGGAGGGGTTTTGGGGTGCCGGATCTAGGTGGCGCTCATCTCGGGTGGTTCCCGGCCAATGGAAGCTGCGGAGTCAGCACATGGGGCAGCGCACAGAGACTCTGTGACTGTTCCTCCACCTCAGAGAAGCAGGAATATGTTGCTGCTTCCAGGGAGCTGTGCGGAGCCAGGTAGGGAGCCCGCTGGCTCCGCGCCAACTGGACTTTCAATGGGTATCAGAAATACTGGTTTCTAGAGCTTTCTGGTTGGTAAAGTGCCGGATAACACAGCTTTTACAGTATTCATAATGAATTACATGGTAGAAGAAAATGGAGGTGCAGGTAATAGATTTGCAGATAGCGTGGTAGATCCTTGCAGAGTTGCTTGCTTGCATGATTCTGATATCGCTGCTAAGAGGTGATCTCTCATTTAGTGAACGCTGCTCCTGCTATGTTGATGAGGATCGAGAGTCCCCCTAGATTTGAACAAAGATTTGTTGAGAGGGCAGAGCCCACGGAATAACAGAGGTGGATGCCCCCAGAAAAACTGTAGTTGCTGGAAATGAAGGACAAATTCTAAAGTGGGTGGCTCCTGAAGTATTGCAAAAGACTCAGAGCTCTGAGTCTTGCCTGAAAAATGTATATGGGCTGACTCCTGTTGAAAAATAATTTGCATCTTAAGCATCAGAGTTGCATAGTGGGTGTAAAATCCTCCCTCTCCTCCTTTAAAAATAAAAGTCAGCCTTTAATAGACTTAACCCACCATATACCACACTTCTAGATTCCAAACCTGTGGTGCTCAATATTCATTATACTCAGTAACTCCTCGCTTAATGTTGTAGTTATGTTCTTCCAAATCCAATTTCCCCATAAGAATTGATGTAAATGGGGGGGGGGCGGTTGGGTTCCAGGGAATTTTTTTTGCCAGACACATTATATACATATACAGTATAAGTTTTAAACAATTTAATCCTGTACACAGCAATGATGATTGTGAAGCTTGGTTGAAGTGATGGAGTCAGAGGGTGAATCGTCCGGCTGCTCCTCCTTCTGTTTTTCCAAAGTGCTGGGGGGACTCAACCCCTGGCTCTGCCCAGGCCTGCCCCAACTCTACTCTTTCCCCTGAAGCTCCTCTCCCCTCCCAAGCACGTGTTCTCGCTCCTTCCTCCAGCCCCCTGAAGGCCACGAAACAGCTTTTTTGCGCCATTCAGGAGGCTCTAGGAGGGGGAGGAGCAAGGACGTGGCGCCCAGCCTCCCCCCTCCTTCCCCATGCCTCCCACCCGCAGCAATCAGCTGTTTTGGGGTGTTCAGGAGACTCTCGTGGGGGAGGAGGAGGGAGCTGCTGACCTGCAGGGCCACTGGCAGGCGGGAGGCGCTGGGGTTGGGTGGAGGAGAGCTGATAAGGGGACTGCTAACCCCCCCGGTTCCAAGCCCCCACAGCCAAACAATATTATAAGCAAACATTGCACAACTTTAAATGAGTATGTTCTCTAATAGGTCAGCGATGTAACAATGAAACAATGTTAACCAGGATGATGTTAAGTGAGGAGTTACTCTATTATACTCATTTTTTCTTTGTGGTAGAGGGCACCTGTGTTCAATTTATTAGCTTTGTCTAGTGCAGTCATACTAAGTCAAAGAGAGATAGGATTTATATACTTTTTCAGTTCTGGTTCCTCCATTTTGGGTAGCTGCAAATGTGTCCCTATTGCCAATCTTTGGAGCAAAATTCTTCCACAAATACTTAAACATGCAGATGACATCACTTCCCTATCTTACAGTACAGAATGTTTCCGCCACAACATGAACAATCTAATAATGTGAAAACCTATCAAGTTTTATTGCTAAAATTAAAGACAACTTGCTGTTAGTTAAAACTCAAGTTACAAATAACGTGTCCAGGGGACATTATTAATAAAATATAATTTCCTTCTTAGGCTAATGGATACAGCTTCATCAATATTGATCATGGACAAGCGGTGTCCTTGCTGAAGACTTTTCAGAACACAGTGGAACTCATTATTTTGCGAGAGGTTTCTTCATAAATACTGTGGGGTGGGGGGGGAAAGCCAGCAAGATTCATCGAAGGACTTGTGGGAAACTGAATATTTTGATTATTTTTATATATGAAAGGAACTTGAAAAAATTATGATCAAAATTTGTACAGTAATGAAATATTGAACTTGTGGTTATGGGGAAAGTACCACTGTATAGAACATACAGGAAACCATTTTTGAAATGCATATGGTGAATAACCCTGGTTACGTTTTTAAGCATTATAGCAATCAAGGATCACTCCTCCAAGAACAGACCGGTGTTGTTTTTGTACAGAGGGTAGGTTTATTTTTGGATAATTCTTACACATTACTAAACTTTGTGCAAGGCTGTGAGAAGCCTCAGTTGTAGCCAGTGGACAGATGGCAGGGCTATCTGTCCTGTAGCTGTTTGTTGCCTTTATTTTTATTCACTGGGTATTAATGTGTTATGCTGAAACCAGTTCTCTAGATGTGGGCAAGAGATTTGAAATGTTGGCTTTGCTATGTGCATATTGTATAGATGAATGGGTAGATGGAAGTTGGTGCTGGTTGGGTTAATTTAAAGGCCTAGTGAAGAACTATTTGCTATCAGTATCTGGAATCAAGAAAGAAGGAAACATTTGGTTAGTCTGGGAGTGTACATCTACCAAAAGAATAATGCAACAAAAGCATAATGTCTTTTTAGGAAGACTATAATTACATTATTGTGAGCTCTTCAGGATTTGTTTTTCTCATCATCATCATCATCGACTATCCATTTGCTATGTGTGATTCAAGTTCTGTTTTTTTATTTGCATACACAATTTTTTTCAACTGTACTGTGCCCAGAGGTTTTTTCTGCCATGGAAATCCCCGATTTTGTGTAAATGGTGATACTTCTATCTTCTTTATACTAAATACTCAATTTTAAACTTATTTATAGATTTTTAAAAAAAAAATGTAAAATGGCCAGTTTTTAAGATTGTGTTGCCTGTAAAACACACACACAGTAAATGGGTTAGGAACGAAGGATTAGGAAAGTCATCTTGATTTTTGTTTGGCCTTGCATTGCCTTGTTAAACTAAAAGGAAACTACACATGGAGCTAGGTAACCAAAGCAAGTTTGTGAAACTGTTGAACAGTGATGGATAATTGCTGTGGGTAACTGTAGAGCAAAAGGACGGGTACTTGGAACCCACCAGTTTGTAATGGTATTTCTTAAAGGGCTGTTCCTACAGGTAACATTAAATGTGAACTAGACACTTCAGAGTCATTAAAGGGTTTCTAACTATATTAATGTAATAGTGATTTACCACAGGCTGCCTTTGTTCCTTATTACTGTGTAAAATATTTGATTATACTTTTGTTTGCCTGAAACATTAACTTTGTTTTCTCTTTATTTCCTATGTAATTGAGTAGAGATTGCATAATCTGCAGTGGTAATTAAAACATGGTTATTATGGACCAGGAGAAAGTGCCATAGAAGACCAATAACTGTTTTTAATTAGGGCTAATTATTAGCCTGTCATTGGAGCAATATTCATTTGTTGCAATTCATTTTTAATTAATAAATGAGTTGATAGTTTTAAACTGGTAGAAATTGACTTTTCAACCCATATGTAATAAAATGTTTTTAATAAAGCTAGCAAGAACACCAGCCCACTTTAGTTTTTTGAAAAATGAGCTGGAACATAAAGGAATTATACATAGCTAGCTGAAATACAAGCAGTACTTTTTAAATACGTGAACTCCAATATTATTGCACTTCTTTCAAAACTGTTAATCTATTGCTTCTTGTACTGTGTATAGTTTAATAATTTTAACTGAAACCCTTTAACAACTCTTTGTATATTATAATTTTTTTAGTTAATTTTCAGTAATATTTACATAGGAACTGATTTTTTTAATATTAGCAGAAGTGTGCTGTATTTTGATAAAATTCACTTATTTTCTGTGTGTTTTAATCTTTACAGAAAAGAACAAAAATATAGCTATATAATGGCAGGCTTCTGCGTTCCTTTTTTTCCTCTAAGACTTTTTAATTTCTCAATATATTTTTTTATTGACAATGCAAAAGGATCACATCACGTCTTCATTGCTTTTAATCATACTATTTTTAATCACACTCTGCCTTTTAAAGGGAATACATACAGATAAATCCTAATTTAACTTGACCTGATACATAAACTGTAACTCTGAGGAGGGAAAAGTCCAAAAACCAGAACTGATTCTTTACTGATCTTGGACTTATTTTAACTTTGTGTATATTATACAGTAGGTTTAAATAGTTCAGTGAGGGTTTCTACTGTTGCAAATGCTGTAACATTTTTCTTTAATGTTAACAGAAGGTTTAAACTATGTTGTGTCAATTAACTTAATTTGTAAGGTTGTGTATTGCAGAAAAATACTGTTACCAAAAACATTGGTTTGGCTATGGTATAACTGCAGGAGTTTAGTACTTCTTGTGGAAATACTTGGCCAAAGTTTGTCCTCAAGAAATTAGCAAATTAACCATGAAATAAAATATTGATGGTATTGATTTTACGAAGAAAATATTGGAGGGTTTTTTTTAAATGTATTGAAAATGGTTAGAGGGTTAAAAAAAAAATCAGTGTATATTTTGTGGAGAGTGGGAAGGGAGAGGTCTGTTTAATTAGTTCATTCAAAATATAGGAGGAGGAGAACCATAGCAAAATTATTTAGCCTATATTTTCAAACAAAAGAAAATCAAATTCATCAACATAAGTGTGGAATTAATAAAGTTTACATCAACTCAATGTTCTTTCTCATCATAACAATTCATTAAAGAATCAGTTCAACTGACAATGAAATTTCCCACGTATTTATTATGTAAATATTTTTCTGATTTCCTTTTTCGGACTGAAGTTTAAAAAGTGTGTATATACTTGAAAGCATTCTATGAACACAAACAGCAATAAGCAACACAGAATCAAGCCTTTATGATTGATTTTGCTGTACTACTTTTTTTTTAGAATTATTTCCTTGTCAGCAGTTCTGAAATGTTTTTATTGATTAGCATTTATCCAACATTCCAAATTTTGTATATAAATAGTTTGTTTCTGAGATAACAGATGGAGAATAGATAATAAACTAATGCTCTTTAAAGCTGTGTAACTGACTTATTTAATATTTAGAAAGTTCTCCAGAACATATTTTTCTGTAGTTTTATATCATTTGCATAATACAGACCTCAGTCTTTCATCAAAATGTATTAGTACAGATTTACTCGAGCCCAGAGGGACTCTGTCTGAATGCTTAAGAGTCTACTTTAGTGGATCTTGTTGCAGGACTGGCTCAGAATTTGTGAGGATGCTTAACAGATGTTTGTTTAAAAAAATAAATAAATAAAATACTATTACTGTTTATAGTTCCAACCCAGCTATAACTGTGGCTGTGTCCATTGCTGTTCCATTGAGGCTGCCATTTCCCTTTAACAGACTGAAACTAAGGGAAATTAAGACAGATGTAAACTTGCTCTCCATTGAAACCAGTGGGAAAAGCACTTATTTTGAATAACAATTTGAGACTTAATATTTTTTTAAAATGCAGTTAAGTAAATGAGTCTGGTTTCCACTTGGATTTGTTTTATTGCTAAGGAGTGTGCAGGAATCTCAGAAGAATATGGATAACCAACTTGCCCCTATCACTGAGGTATGGGATGCCTCAAATGTGACTACTCTAGCATCGTCAGCCCAGAGGGTGGGTGAGTCAGGCAGCGGAGTCAGAGAGAGGACGTTTTGAGGAGCAGACTGATTTGGGAGGACTGGGCTACTTGAATTCTTTGAGGGGATCAACAAGTATGTGGACAGGGATCCAATGGTTATAGCCTACTTAGATTTTCAGAAAGCCTCTGACAAGGTCCATCACCAAAGGCTCTTAAGCAAAGTAAGTTGTCATAGGATAAGAGGGAAGATCCTCTCCTAGACTGGTAATTGATTTAAAAGGTAGGAAACAAAGGGTAGGAATAAATGGTCAGTTTTCAGAATAGAGAGAGGTAAATAGTGGTGTCCCCCCAGGAGTCTGTACTGGGACAGTCCTATTCAGCGTATTCATAAGTGATCTGGAAAAAGGGGTAGACAGTGAGGTGGCAAAATTTGCAGATAACAATATGGAGTAGTTTTGTATTAAGTCCCAGGCAGACTGCGAAGTGCTACAAAAGGATCTCTCAAAACTAGGTGACTGGGCAACAAAATAGCAGATGAAATTCAATGCTGATTAGTGCAAAGTAATGCTCATTGGAAAACGTAATCCAAACTGTACATATAAAATGATGGGGTCTAAATTAGCTGTTACCACTCGAGGTCTTGGAGCCATTGTGGATAGTTCTCTGAAAACATCCATCAATGTGCAGCAGCAGTCAAAAAAGCTAACCATGTTGGGAATCATTAAGAAAGGGATAGATAAGACAGAAAATATCATATTGTCTCTATATAAATCCATGGTATGCCGACATCTTAAATACTACATACAGATGTGGTCGCCCCAGCTCAAACAAGATATATTGGAATTAGAAAAGGTTCAGAAAAGGGCAACAAAAATGATTAGGGATATGGAACAGCTTCCGTATGAGGAGAGATTAAAAAGACTGGGACTTTTCAGCTTGGAAAAGAGACAACGAAGGAGAGATATGATTGAGGTCTATTAAAATCATGACTGGTGTGGAGAAAGTAAATAAAGTGTTGTTCACTCCTTCTCATAACACAAAAACTAGGGGACACCCAATGAAATCAATAGGTACCAGATTTAAAACAAACAAAAGTGTTTTTTCACACAACGCTCAGTAAGCCTGTGGAACTCTCTGCCAGAGGATGTTGTGAAGGCCAAGACTATAACAGGGTTCAGAAAAGAACTAGATCAATTCATCAATAGCTAGTAGCTTGGATGGGCAGGGATGGTGTCCCTAGCCTCTGTTAGCCAGAAGCTGGGAATGAGTAACGGGATGAATCACTTGAAGATTTCCTGTTCTGTTCATTCCCTCTGGGGCACCTGGCATTGGATGCTGGGGTAGCTGGACCTTTGCTCTGACCCAGTATGGCGGTTCTTATGGGCTGGGAAGATGGGCTAGCTGGACCTTTGATCTGACTCAGTATGGCCTGTTATGTTCTTAATCAAAAATAAATATAAAGTGAGCACTATACTCTCTTTGTATTCTGTGTTCTATTTGAAATCAATATATTTGAAAATGTAGAAAACATCCCAAAATATTTAAATAAATGGTATTCTATTATTGTTTAATGGTGCGATTAATCACAATTAATATTTTAATTGCTTGACAACCCTAGTTTATACTTTTTTCCCCAGATAAGTATGTTTTGTTTTATTGGCTGTTTTATAGCTTGTTGCCACTTGTTGCTCAAGACCCTGGACTAGGCCATCTGGAGAACTTTATTTCAATCGGAGTTACAGCTGCTGCCACAAATCAAAACCAACTGCCTTTGCAGCATAGGGGGTGAGACTATTCCCAGCAATAAACGCTCTGTACTGATAGAGGGAAACTATGAGTAAATAAATTCTTTATGTACATGTAGTTTTAAACTAACCTAAAATTAACGTTCTACACCCAGTATTTTTTGTAATTAATTTGATACAGAAAGGGTGTTGAGTTGTCCTAATGATAAGACATGATACTTTGGTCAGTGGAGAGATTGTGTGGTGTTCGGTATTTCAAATGTTGGGGAGGTTTAGTGACTAGCTTCAGGAAACCCACATTCATAATCCTGAGTGCAAAATGTACTAGCATCCTTACCTTTATATTGTGTGTAGTATTTTACATATTGGGTAGCACTAGTTTGAGTTAATAAGGAAGAAGTTCTCATAAGTTAGCAGAAATTTAATTTAAGAGGAAGCCCTGGGAAAACTGGGTTTGTAATTACTGTCTTCCCACTCAGAGAGATTACAAATGACATTGTGTGGGTTCACAGTCCGCTAAAGATGAGAGTAATCTATTGTTCCGCTAAAGCACTGATGCAGTTATCACAATACAGATAATATTAGGTGGTTATTACATTACTCATTTAACAATGAAATTCCTCTACATTTTGAAAACTTGCAGTATAATTTCATACTTGAAGTAACAATTCCCTGAAATTTTACAATGTTTGTTTGGCTAAACAAATGATTTTTCAATTTGTGCAGCAGTAACAGTACATAATACAGATAAAGCATTACATACTGAAAGCCAGTCAGTTGCTGCTGGGTTTAGAAGTCACATGTATTTAATTCAGATTTTTATTCATCCTCAACTGAGCACTGAAACTGACTATTTAATTTCTTCTGACATTAATTCATCTGATTGTTCTTACAATTATGAAGATTTATGGCAAAGGAAAAGTGATGAAGAATAGTGTATTCATCAGAAGAAGCTGTAACTGCAGACTAATGTAAAGGGTGACAGGATACTACTAGAAAGAGTTTATTATGTCCCTTCCTCTTAACGTTATAGTCAGTTTGGCTTACGAAATGAAGCTGTCTCACCACCACCAATGGTAATTAATCTGTGTCAAAAAATTTATGGATTAGTATGCAATTAGAACAAAAAAATCTTTGTCCAAAATACTGAATCATAAAATAATTAACAGCTGTGGTAGTCTGACACTGAAAGACATTTTAAAAAATTCTGGACACAATAGGACAACATTTTCCAAGTGATGCAAAATAATTTAACATATGACTAATGAAGTCTTAGGCCTGGTCTACACTACGAGTTTAAGTCGAATTTAGCAGCGTTAGATCAATTTAACCCTGCACCTGTCCACCCGACGAAGCCATTTTTGTTGACTTAAAGGGCTCTTAAAATCGATTTCTGTATTCCTACCCAATGAGGGGATTAGTGCTGAAATCAACATCGCCGGGTCAAATTTGGGGTAGTGTGGATGCAATTTGACAGTATTGGTCTCTGGGAGCTATCCCAGAGTGCTCCATTGTGACCACTCTGGACAGCGCTTTCAACTCAGATGCACTAACCAGGTACACAGGAAAAGCACTGGGAACTTTTGGATTTTATTTCCTGTTTGGCCAGCGTGGCGAGCTTATCAGCACAGGTGACCATGTAATCCCAGAATTGCAAAAGAGCTCCAGCATGAACTGAATGGGAGGTACTGGATCTGATCACTGTATGGGGAGACAAATCCGTGCTATCAGAACTCCGTTCCAAAAGATGAAATGCCAAAATATTTAAAAAAAATCTCCAAGGGCATGATGGACAGAGGCTATAACAGGGACCCGCAGCAGTGTCGCATGAAAATTAAGGAGTTCAGGCAAGCCTACCAAAGAGACAAATGGCTGCTCAGGGTCAGAGCCCCAGACATGCCACTTCTACCATGAGCTGAATGCAATTCTAGGGGTGCCCCTACCACTACCCCACCCGTCCATGGACACCTGCAAGGGGGGAATCTCATGCAACAGGAAGAGGAGGAGGATAGCGTACAACAGGCAAGCGGAGAAACGGTTCTCCCCGACAGCCAGGAACTGTTTTATTACCCTGGAGCCGATATGCTCCCAAGGGCTCCCGGACCATAAGCCGGAGAAGGCACCTCTGGTGAGTGTAGCTTAGTAAATATAATACGTGGTTTAAAGGTAAGCGTGTTGAATGATTAATTTGCCCTGAAGACTTGGGATGCATTCGCAGCCAGTGCAGCTACTGGAAAAGTCTGTTAATGTGCCTGGGGATGGAGTGGAAATACACCAGGGACATTATTAAGGGGACATTCAGAGGTAAGCGTTCCTGCTGGGCTGTTTGCCTGTGGCTGAAAAGAAATCATCCCTGCTTTTAGCCAGGTGGTGCAGGGGAGCCCATTCTCACTGAGCTGTTCGCATTTGGCTGGCAGGGATCTTCGCTTCACCCCTCCTCCCACCACATGACTAGTATCAGGGATCATCGCAGAGAAGTGTGTGTGTGTGTGTGTGTGTGTGTGTGTGTGAGTGTGAAGGGGGGTTAGTTGGGTTTGTGCTGCACATTAACCCGAAAACTGCAGCCCCTCCTTTTAAATGGCCAACCCAACGGGTGCTTGGTATGGGAAAGGATGGCGTTGCTGTTTGAAACCATTCCCACATGTTATGAAGGTTGAAGAAGCTGAAAGACTGTGGCTTACCATGGCTGCCTACAAGCCGAATTCTGTTGCCCGGCCCTGCGTGTGTGCTCTCTCACACCAAACCGGCAGGCCCTCAATACGAGAGGCAAAATGCGACCTTGTACCAAAAGCACATGTGCTATGTAATGTTAACAGCTTGGTTCACTGTGAAAGAGTCTACTCATTGTTCTCTAAAATGTGTCTTTTTAAATACTCCTCTCCCTTTTTTCCTCCCGCAGCTGCAAATGTTTCAACACTCCCCCTATCATCTCCGTCCCAGAGGCTAGTGCAGATTAGAAGGCAAAAAAAACACACGATGAAATGATCTCTGAGCTCATGCAGTCCTCCCGCACTGAAAGAGCTCAGAAGAATGTGTGGAGTCCAGGAAAGCAGAAAATGAACATGAGGATCATGAAGTAATTGATCTTTAAATATTCAGGGTAAATAGGCCAAAACCCCTGAAATGGGATATTAGATGGATGGGATCTGAGTTACTATAGAAAATTCTTTCCTGGGTATCTGGCTGGTGAATCTTGCCCATTATGCTCAGGGTTTAGCTGATGGCCATATTTGGAGTCGGGAAGGAATTTTCCTCCAGGGCAGATTGGAGAGGCCCTGGAGGTTTTTCGCCTTCCTCTGTAGCATGGGGCATGGTTGACTTGAGGGAGGCTTCTCTGCTCCTTGAAGTCTTTGAACCATGATTTAAGGACTTCAATAGCTCAGACATGGGTGAGGTTTTTCATAGGAGTGAGTGGGTGAGATTCTGTGGCCTGCGCTGTGCAGGAGATCGGACTAGATGATCAGAATGGTCCCTTCTGACCTTAGTATCTATGAATCTATGAGACGACCAAGATGAGAGGTTACGGGAGCAAGAGGAGAGGAGGCAGGATGCAATGCTGAGGCTACTGGAGGATCAAACTGATATGCTCCGGCGTCTGGTGGAGCTGTAAGAAAGGCAGCAGGAGCACAGATGGCCGCTGCAGCCCCTGTGTAACCGCCCGCCCTCCTCCCCAAGTTCCATAGCCTCCTCACCCAGATGCCCAAGAACACGGAGGGGGGGCCTCGGGCACCCAAGCACTCGCCCGCAGAGGACTGCCCAAGCAACAGAAGGCTGGCATTCAATACGTTTTTGAAGTGCAGTGTGGCCTTGTCCTTCCCTCCTCCCCTCATCCATCACCCCACCTGGTGCTTCCCTCCTCCCCCCACCCCTCCTGGGCTACCTTGGCAGTTACCCCATTTGTGTGATGAATGAATAAAGAATGCATGATTTTGAAACAACAGTGACTTTATTGCCTCTGCAAGCAGTGATCGAAGGGGGGAGGGCAGTTGGCTTACAGGGAAGTAAAGTGAACCAAGGGGGCGGGTTTTCAGCAAGGAGAAACAAGCAGAACTGTCACACCGTAGCCTGGCCAGTCATGAAACTGGTTTTCAAAGCTTCTCCAATGCGTCGTGCTCTGCTATGCTCTTCTAATGGTCCTGGTGTCTGGCTGTGCATAATCA